>NC_088613.1:2500000-3750000 GCF_036013475.1 Columba livia
AACCAAATAAAAGCTTGCCATGAAACAAGAGCGCATCCCCTCGGGAAGCTGACAGGAAGGTCACACTTCCATCTCCTCCCTTATGCTTCAAAAGCTGCACCTCCATTTAACGGGACAAGCCGTGTCCTTGTGCTCTGTTGCTGGCAGTGTGTCACCGCCTGTCACACAGCGCTGCCCACAGCAGCCTGGCCCTGCTATAAATCCAGTACTGGTAGATCACCCTGGAATACCAGATGTCTGAGAAACTCAACGAGTCACAGGCTGAAAGCTCTCAAGAGCTATCATGGCTGTTTCCAAGTTATTATTCCAAGGTGTAAGTCCACCTCCTTTCCCAAGAAGTTCTCCTAGAAGCAGAGCAGCAACATACCACTGCCACAATAACGCAGATGATCAGGACTTGGCAGCTTCACTTCCTACACTATACCCAGAATCAGTTTGGGCTGGAGATGGTGCAGCTAAGGACTAATCATGTTCCTACTGAAGTTAATGGAAGTTAATTTTCCTACCACTTTCACCTGTGTTGGAAACTTAAGGATATTCAGCTCTCAGTGCAATCAGAGTCGGAGTTACACTAAGGTGGAGAAAGTGGCACATACAACCACTGTGAAATAAAAACAAATGCAGGAGCAAAGATCACCACAACCCATCCTGCTTAAGATAATTTGAAAGGCCTATCTTTACATAACACATTTTTGGAAGAGATGTGCACACTTAATGCTCCCCTCTTCTCCCTGCAAACTCCCCATGCTGCTCTCATAAGCGTCCCCGGCAAAAGAACTAAACATGCACAGTGTTTCAAAGAAGGCATCGATGCCCTAGAACAAATAATTCTTTAAACCCTTGTGCATTGCAGCATTTGCTGGGCCTTAGGCGGGGGAAACAAGACAAACTGCAGCTGTGAAATATGAAGCAAGACAGGAATAAGAAAACATTCCTTTCTCCCGAGGAAGCGTACACAGAGCTGCAAGCATTTTGATCTACCAGTTTAAATTAGGCCTTGCAAACCAGTTGCCTCATGGACACGCGGAGCTGAGAAGGAACTCTTGCTGAGCACATGCAGGACGGGCCTGTAAGCAGAAGGTGTCCCAGCAGCACCAGGAGACGAAGAGAACCAGCAGTGGGCAAACATCAGCCGTGCTCTGCCCCTCTCCTTTGCTATTAGTGTTTTAGCCAGTTTTCTTCCTCCTCCATCTTCTGGTAAAACTTCTTCTCTTTCTGCTTAGAAAAGAACCATGACTGTGCACAAATAGAATGACATAAATCATGCCACAAGATGGTTTTTAATGTTTAAAGATGTTCTAATCTGCAGGTAGAAAGTGAGTACTGAGAAGAATTCTGGGAAGGGGAGAACAAACTGTAAACGGTAAACCCGACACGGCCAGGTATGCTCAGCTCAGGAACGCTATTAGAAGCACTTTTGCTCAGCCTTCTCCTGGTTTTGCAGGGTAGGGGGAGCTATTCCCACTGCTGTTATGATTAATAGCTTACAGAGCCCACTCACCATCTCTAACTGTACATTCAGTCTGAAAATGCAGGAAAGAACAAGTTCTAAATTTCTGTTGCCAGTCTCTGGTTAACCATGAGGCTTTAATTCCCAGCTGGGTCATCACACCAAGCAGCAAATGCCACAGTGTTTAGGCAGAAGGAGAGAAGGTCCACTTTTCAAAACACTCGTGTAACACTGATATCTCAGCATCGTAGAACACCTCCTTAAAAACCAAGTACCTGGCTCAGTTTAGATCAAGTCAGAGACACAATGATAATCAAGACCAAAGCTGAGCCACTGTCAGAATCCAGTGTCTCTGAGACCATCCTTGTCCTCTGGCCTCCCCAACTGTCCTTCCCATCACAAGGAGAACAGAAGACGTCCAGTAGTTGTCGACAAGGGAACAAAAGAAATATGCTGTGGCGGTGAGTTAACTCAGGTTGAAGGAAGCGATATTAGGCATTCCAAAATCATAATTACACCATCCCTAAATAAAGCTGTCACTATAGAGAGTCTTGCACAGAAGAACCAAGACGTGCCCTTTTCTAAAATATATATGTAATATTAGATCCACCTTTGCTGAATTTCACTTCACCATGGCACAGCTTAAGACAAATGCTGAGACCAAAGAGAAGCCTTCTCCTCATTGTCTTAATTTAAGTGAATGAGGTCCACCCAGCTTTGTATTTGCAACATTTCCAGAATAAGCTTGTATGCTCAAGCACTTGAGACAGGAATGGGAAAGAACGATAATTGTGCAACAATCCCCTTCCACGGTGTCATTATCTCTCATTTTCCCTGGCCCAGGAGTGCTTCTCTCCTTCACCCATACCTGGAAAAAACAGCAGAAAGCTCTGGAGGCAAGGGAGGGGACAAAAGCAGCTCCTGGAAGTTGTTCTCCCTGTTGGCTGTTGCTGACTTGGGTAACTGGAGATAATTGGTTCATTGGCCTTTTATTTTTTATCACAATAAATAAATTCTGCACACACATCATGCTGAAATGGGGAGATCAGGAGATTCAGACTCACAGAGCCAAAAGTACACTCTTTCTGGATCATCCAACAGCCTTGGACAACCTGTTCTTTCCCCATTCCATCGCAAAATGCTCTTTCACCGGCAAACCATGAAAAGCTTGACATGGGCTGAGCCCACCGCCTGTCCCATGCTGTGTCCCCACATCCCCAACATCTTCCCTTCTCTTTGTGCTCCCACCGGGAGCAATTTGGGGCTGAGTCTGGCACAGCCCTAACGCTCCCAGCGCTGAGTCAGGCCTGGGGACACAAGGCGCAGCATTAGCCAAGCCTCGCTTTACTCACCCGGACAATGGAAGCCGGGATGGTATTTTCTCTGGAAGGCTGGAGACTGGGTGTGAGCGCGGGAGCTGACAGGGTGAAGGAGGAGACGTGCGGTGCTCTGCCCCTTTCTGCAGCAGGTCCCATGGACCTCGCTCGCTGGCGACCAGTCCAACTGTCCTGATTTGTATCTCACGAGTACTTGATAATGAGCAATCGAAGCACTCAGAGGTTTGAGCAGAAGGACTTGCTTTCTAATTTGAGCCATGGCCACGAAAAGAACTATATAGCTAATAAGCACAAACAGAATCATCATTAGGGGAGACTTTATTAAGATACTACTGAGATTGTAGCCATTTGTTCTGCCAATAAGCTCAGGCAAAACTGATGCCTGGTGTCCTTTAAACCTCAACTGGCTCTAATTAGACTAGTTGAGGATACTTGATAACCCATCCCTTTTAGCCCCTCTACAAATAATCACATCTTATGTCCTATTTATTAATTTTGATTTATACCAAGACACTCCTCTGTTCCTCTAGGGGGCATTTACAGAAGTCAAAACGCGAGGCCAGCCAATAAATCCATCCTGTATATAATGAAATGACCTTCCAAGAAAGTAAAACCCACCTCCCTGAAAAGCCAGAGAGGCCTCTGTTGGATTTGCAGAAGGTAACTACAGCATGAAAGACGGCGTCTTTGCCTAAGAGCTTGGAAAAAGTGGTAGCTATCACGCTGGAGTGTATTATTAAAAGTGACAATTATGTCTGGATGCTTACAGTTGCAACTTCTGATTTCATGGACTCTAACGAACGCAGCGCTGCTGTTCTGGATGGCCTGGCGTTAATAAAGCAAACCAATTCTGAATGCCCAAGGCCGGGACCTGGGGGACAGCAGATGGTGCCCAGGACACCCATTCTCACATTAGCATGAGAATGGGCCGGAGCGGTCGCTGCCGCCTTTAAGCAAGATTTCCCTTGTCCACACCAGCTCTGCCTCCCACCAAACCAGACAACACCATTGTTTTGGGTTTCTAATTTAGGCAATCAGTGCTTCATTACATAAAATGTAATTCACCAGCGAGTCAAGCAATAAAGAAATCCATCTCCTTTATAACAACTTGCACTTCATAAGAACCTTATTCAAACTTTGGACAACAAAAGGAAATGAACAGTCCTTATTCATATGCATTAAAACATTTCCAGACAAATGACTCAGAGTTCTTAAAATTAGACTTTTTTTTTCCCTTAAATTGCTTCTAATTTTGTGTGCAATCAATTGCAGCTGTAATTGCTTGTAAGCACAAATGGTATAGCCAAGGATATCAAACTTGACTTACTCATTGAGAACAAATGCCAGATAGAAAATTGGAAGCTGTGCCTCAAATTCATTAAAAAAATAATGAAATCCACATGCTTACCTGGATTCAAAAATGAGACTGTCTTTATCTCAAAAGAGGCAAAACTTCACCCTCATCCTCATTTCGGCCTCAGAGTGAGGTAAAAAGGGGCCAAGGCCTGGACTCTCCAGAGAGACGCTCAGATCGAGACTCAAGATATCGTACGCCATCTCTCAGGAGATATTTCTAGTAAACATAGATAAATTCCACTTTAAATACAGTGTTTCACATAATGAGTGTTTGGTATCTTAACATGAATAATAAACAGAGCTTCAGATGTTTAGATGTCTCTCTTCTTGGCTGAGCTAATTCAGATTTCTGAATTAATTAGTTAATAATTAATTTCTGATTTCTGCAAATATGACTTTGCCGTCCTTTTGTAGTCCACACTTTGCGCCCCTTGGACAGGGTTGCCAAGCCAAGTTTGTTTCCTGGCTTGTTATTAATCATCAAGAGAGTGTTTCAACTCCCGTCATCACACACATCGGTCAAATAACATTTGGAAAAACCCACGAGAAGCCAGTTTATCAGAGACAGGATGCGCGTTCATGCAGAGATAGACGGCCTCCCGCCCCACAAGCTCTCTGCGAGAAACACACACGGGGGAAGAGCTCATTTATTTTTTTTCACAATTCAAGAAACAGGGGGAAAAAAAGGGGGTCATGGGCGTGTTATTCCCGCTCCTAAACCCAAGGGATTAAAAAGAGGAGCCAAACCAATCCACACAGATACCGCGTGCCCTGCACCTCCTCATCATTGCACTCATCCTAGAAAATTCCAATCGTGGCTTCATCTCCTTGCATCCCCTTGAGGTCCCCACGATGGGAGCTTCTGAAGCAAAGATTGGTATTAAAACCGGTGGGTTTCAAATAGGTTGTTAACCTCACTCCAAGGCAGAAGTGCCGGAACCCAGGGATGGCAGCGCCGCGACTCACTCGGACGGGGCTCCGCAGGCTCCAACCAGCCCCTAGTTTCCAAAGCCGCTCTCTGAACAAGCCTGACAAGGGGCTGGCAAGGGCCAGAGGCTCCCCGGCCCAGATTCCAGACATGGTGATGGGGAAGCAGCTGGGAATTACAGATTTACATTCAACACAAACTGGCACAAGGAACAGATGAAAATCTTTTGTTGATGTTGCTGTTCTTGTTTCTCATGTAACACAGTTTTAATTCCCTGAAGCCAATGTACTAATTGCCAACTGAAAATAAGTCATCTCATCATCTCACTTGAATAAATACCAGTAGTTCTTGAGCTTGACTGCAAAATTCAAGCAGCTTTATCTGGGCATTGAAAGCAAATAACCGTTTCTGGATCTTTCTCAGTACATTTCCCTCTAAATGAACTGCTTGAAAATGATGAGTTCTCTAGAAATATTTTGGAATTAGGGAAAGCTTTTGAATAAACTGGAGCATCTTTTGGGTCACAAGATCACTGGACTCCACCGAATGATGAGTGTCCTTTTTTGGATGAGAAGTTCAGAGGAAGACTGAGGATGTGGTGATGGACAGATACAATACAAGAAAACCCACCAGGTCTCAAGCAGAGTTGCTAAGGGTTTATTTTTCAGAACTGCTGAGCCTCGAGAATTTAAATTTTCACCCAACTTCCTTCCCATCAGATACTTAAGGGTATGAAATTTCTAAAAATTGTATCAAATGAGAATTTGCAACCTGGCCACTGGAACGCAGCCCCCTGAAGAGACCCACCGCATCGTTTAGCAGAGAGAAAATGTACATCTAGCAGCATTTCTTGACACTACCTTTGGGGAAAGAGCTTTCCCCAGTTGCAGGTGTCTCCTTGTAAGTGGTTTCAGAGGCGAGCAGACGCAGAGAGGGGGCGACATTTGCTGGGGGGGAGTTTCATCCCCCCCTGTCAGCGCTGAGACCTCACACACTCATCACGGAGGGAGAAGGAGAGGAGAGAAGCACAAACATTACAAATGCATATACAAAATAAAGATATTACACTGCATTTGTACTGGATATTTATAGACATAGAGTTGAGATGCTAGCCGTAAAAGTCTTATTTTTAAATGATCTCTTATATCTAATTTATTCTTCTCAGATACTGCTAAGCAGCCAAGTTGGGGTGGTCTACAGAAAACACTGTAGCTAAAGCACTGCAGACAAGCGCTCAGTGTTCTGTAAAAACATAAACAGGTTCTTGCCTGCAAATCTTCTCTCCCTCAGATTTCTCATCTTTCCCTCCTCAGTCCCCAAGATACCAGAATTTCCTCAGTTCTGTCGTTACCTGGAGTTTTCTCATGGAAACAAGCACCGAACACATCGTGAAGAAAACAAACAATAGGCAAAAATCCCCTAAAAACAGCCCTTTGGCTTATTATTCCCTCATTCTTCCTGTGTGGGCTCAGAGCCAGAGACGCTCCAGCTGCAGCTGAAGGATCAGTGGGGAGCGTCGCTGGCTGCTAGCGGAGGAAAAACCTCAAAATAAACAAGTTCTTCAAGGTATAATTTTCCCCCTGATAAAAATTAAAGAGGAGCCAAACCAAGCGACCTCTTTATCTCCTCCCTTCATTAATTAATAATATAAGCAATAACCTGAAAATAATAAACGGACTGTTTCTTCGGCCCTATGGGAAAAGCCCAGAACAAGGCTTGTCCCACTTGTCCCGCGGTTGCCACGTTGCAGAAATGTAATTCCACACCGCGACAGAACCTCGTGTCATCTGTCCTGGGCACTGAAGTGCCTTTTTGGACGTGAAAAAGGAGGATATTCCATTTCAGCCCTTGCAACTATTAAGGAGTTCCAGTGAAATGGTGGTTAAAGATCTGTCAGGTCAAAATATGCTGCACTTATGGAGCTTTTATGTGATTTGCCTCTAGCTGTCTTTGCAAAGAGTGAGGGTGATACTTGGCATCCTTTGTACACAGATCTCAACGAGATAAATAAAACCGATTTTCTCTCTGGAACAGGCAAAGTGCAGGGGGGTTAACTGAACAACCCGGTCTCTCACCGCAAGGAAACGGGAGCGTTGGGGTCAGAATCCAAATCACCTGATTACAGCGCTGCGATCTCGGCGCTGAATTGGTATGCTCCTGCATTTACCATCCTCTTTCTCGGGTAGGTCTGGCCTGCCAACGTGTGCACCTGAGAGCGACCGAGCCGGCCTGGAAAACGCTGCTCAGGAGCTTGTGCCGACATGCAGAGGTGGTTTCGGTAACAGCCTTTCCAGGGCTCCTTCCAGAGGTCAGCGACCCTACTGCCTTGGGTGGGTTTGGGCTCTTCCTGGCTTTTATTTACCCTGAAGGATTTGATTCATTGTTTCTCAGCAAAAAAAGTGCTTTCCTTAAAAGGGCTAATCAAAGTTCGACAAGGACCTTGTGCGATGGAAAGATTGATGAGATGCATTAAAGGTTATGCGTGGAGCAAAACTGAAGGGCAAAAATTCCTATTGAGTTCAATGGAACTGTGATTGCGCTTTCCACGTGTATCTTTTTCCCACTGCTGTATCTTATATTTTAATGTGTTTGTGTAACTACCTCAGTGTGCTGGAAGAGGGAAACGGTGACCTCTCCCATGCTTTGCTTTGTTTCTCTTTGTTTGCTGGTATCATCATGAAAGAAACGTGTTTCTCACGCTTTGCAGGGCTACAGAACCACAGCTTCCTCTAGTGCAGATTAAAGCAACTAAGACATGTTTTCTGCCTAAACCATAGATAACGTAAACCTAGAACTAGTCAGCCAAACCAGTAACCTAATGGCATTCAAAAAGGGATTAGAGATGCATACAAATCCAGCCCACCAAAGACCCCCACGGGCTGGCACCCAGGACATCCCCACGCTCACCCCTGCTGCCCCGGTGCTGCTCAGATCTACTAAACCCGGCACAAAGGCCGTGGTGCCCCAGGCTCAGCTTTGCCCCGTCAGCCCTGTGCTGTACATGCACCGCAATGGGACGAAAGGGACGTTTCTGATGGCAAGAGGTGGGAGATGGGCAGAGAAGAGAGTCCCCCAGGTGTGGGAGATTGGGAGCTCTCACCTGATGGGGCAAACCTGAGCCCCACTTCAATATTTATGTCCTCAGCAATACTTGGTTTCTTACTCCCAAAAATCTTCAGCAGTGGAGATGTTTCAGCCTCCCAAGGCAGCCCGTTCTAGGATTTAATATCACTGCTGGTGGAAAGTGTTCTTAAATTTATAATGATAAACTTCTGACAAACATATTAAACTACGGGCTGATCTCTGAAGGCAAAAAATGAGCTATAATGTGAGGAAATGGACCAGCCCGCAAGTTCCTATGGTGTGGTCTTTGCACTGTCCCCTGGGCCACCCAGGATGAGTCGCATCAGGCCGGACCAGCAGAGCAGGTGACCTCCAGACCTGCTCTAATATGGAAGTTCTAATGCTTCCACAAAAATAACAAGTTCACACCCATAGCCAGACAGCAGGTCAGTATTTCCAGCTGATCCTCTGTCTTATTATGTAAGATAACACCGTTTGATTATTGCTCTCTGCTAACCTCTGCATAAATTAGCCATTAAGGACTGGAAAAGAAATTATTACTGAAAATTCAATCAGTGTTTAACTGATTTTTAATACATCATCACGTGTAGGTCAAAGTGCATTAACCTGCTTGAGCCTATTGGAAAAGATTTCATTAACAAACTCCATACAACCTAACAACGACACTACAGAAAAGAAGCAGCGGAGGGACAGGGAAAATTAAGCCTATATTTCTCAGCTTCAGCACTCACAAATGGTGTTTAGGAGGGGACATTATCCATTATTTCACCTGCGAAGGAGGCTTTATCTTCTACATGGTCTTGTCTCTGCTTTGGCTGACGTGTTCCAGAGCTCGTGTTCACGAGGCGCTAGTGACCGTACCCGTCCCCTTCCCACACACACATCCCTGCTGCGGCACCCCATGCTCGCGCTCACAACCCGCCTGCACAAAATGCTGCCAGGTCATGGTATCCAAGCTTTGAAGTCTTCCACTGGTGGAAGGAGACACTAATTCAGCACCTCATCCAGTCCTGTGACATAGTCCACAGTCTGGATTCAAAGGCAGGATTTAAGGAATTCTGCGATGGGTTCATCGCAAGGCTATAGATGTGCTGATCTTCATGTCGGAGAAAACCACATGAAGATCTCAGTGCAAAACATATGCTCTCGCACTGCCACCACCGCTGCCTCCAAAACCCCATCTCAGCAAGGTCTAGTCAGAGAAAAATACATCAGAATATAGGAAAAACTGTAAGGCAGCCTGCACCTATATAAAGGTCCCTTTCGCATCACTTCTAGCCTCACCCTATCTATATATGTATGTATATATCTGTATCTAATAAGAAGGTGTAAAAAAGATGGAGCCAGACTCTTCCAAGAGGTGTACAGTGACAGGTAACAGACACAAAATGAAACACAGGGAATTCAGGTTAGATATTACTTTTTTCATGAGGATGGTCAAACACTGAAATGGCACTGGAGAGGCTGCAGGATCTCCAGTTTTGGAGATAACGTTAATTTAACTGAACCAAGTCCTGAGTAACCTACTATAAATTGGTCCTGCTTTGAGCAGCAGGTTGGACTAGATAACCTCCACAGATCGCTTCCATCCTAACTCATTCTGTGATTTTTCCTGGGTATATTTGGGACCGTATCACAGGACCTTTGTAAATATTAATATTAATACATGTTTATAATCCTTCAACTAGGAGGATCATTTTAAAGTGCTCAACCTTAGAGAGCAATGTGAGAGACTGGGAGTACTTACATATACTGGAATAGCTACAATCTGATGATTTAAAGTGATATCTATTGATGCCCAAAGGCTTTCTTAGGCCCATACTTTCTTCTCTGACTGTCTGTTTTCATGTCGTTTTGCCAACTACTGACAATCTGTTTCGAAATATGAGGAAACATGAAATCTGGAGGTGTATCAGTGTGTGAGCGTCCACTCCAAAACCTCTGTGAAAATAACCTTCCGAATGGCAATTGGCCAGAGACGCAATCTGAAGCCAGCTAAGATATGAATATTCACATCAGCTAAGGATTTTGGATTAAATGCCATTCTGCTGATATAGATAAATATTCAGATTTCCTTGGCTTCTGTAGACTAAACCTGGTTTAAAAGAGAAATGCATACAATATAATGCAAATATCATTGCCACTGCTGGTAGGGGTCTGGGGAGAGGTGGAACAGGATTATCACGATTTTTAAAGACCAGATTAAATCTCTGTAATTCAAACACCTATATCAGAAAGCAGATGCAGAAAGTCACACTTCCCAATGGCTGCGGCCTCCTGGCAGAGGGTGGGTCTACTCAGACCCTCCTGTCTCCACCTCAAATTCTAGTCATACCACAGGCAGAAGGGACCTCAGAAGTTATTCAAAGGGAAGCAGAATGAAAGAAAATTATTTCCCTTTCTCTGCACACTCACAAGGAAAAGGATAACTGTGCTCTACAGCACTGTTAGAACTCTTTGCAGCCAACAACGCCGTTGGACTCGCAGCCCAGCTGGGTGCTGGCCAAGACTGGAGCTGTGGGACCACCCTAAGTCACTTCACTCTCTCAGACAGAAGTCAGGAGCCTAATTCACATTCTCCAGAATATGAACTTTTCAAGTGCAGCACCCTGCTCCCCCACAGCAGCGCCGTGCTCCCCACAGCAGCCCCTGCTCCCCACAGCAGCCCCTGCTCCCCACAGCAGCACTCTGATCCCCCACAGCAGCACTCTGATCCCCCACAGCAGCGCCCTGCTCCCCACAGCAGCGCCTGCTCCCCACAGCAGCACTCTGCTCCCCACAGCAGCACTCTGATCCCCCACAGCAGCGCCTGCTCCCCACAGCAGCACTCTGCTCCCCACAGCAGCACTCTGATCCCCACAGCAGCGCCTGCTCCCCACAGCAGCACTCTGCTCCCCACAGCAGCCCCTGCTCCCCACAGCAGCGCCCTGCTCCCCACAGCAGCACTCTGCTCCCCACAGCAGCACTCTGATCCCCCACAGCAGCACTCTGATCCCCCACAGCAGCACTGTGCTCCCCCACAGCAGCGCCCTGATCCCCACAGCAGCGCCCTGCTCCCCACAGCAGCACTCTGCTCCCCACAGCAGCGCTCTGCTCCCCACAGCAGCACTGTGCTCCCCCACAGCAGCGCTCTGCTCCCCACAGCAGCGCTCTGCTCCCCACAGCAGCCCCTGCTCCCCACAGCAGCCCCCTGCTCCCCACAGCAGCGCTCTGCTCCCCACAGCAGCGCCCTGCTCCCCACAGCAGCCCCTGCTCCCCACAGCAGCCCCTGCTCCCCACAGCAGCGCTCTGATCCCCACAGCAGCCCCCTGCTCCCCACAGCAGCACTCTGATCCCCACCCCAGCCAGGCCCAGCCAGCTCCACCAAGCACATGCGGGAACGTTTTCCATACAGACAATACTCCCTGGAAGCCCCCCACTCACCAGATTCCCCAGAACGGGGAGAGAGGCGTTTGGGGTGCTTTGGAGGCACAGATTTGGAAACTATCAAGAAGTGGAGAACTGATAAAATACCTCAGGGGCTCTCCCCAGTCCCTCCCAACCTGCAGCCCCCCACGGGCCGCCTGGCTGGGCTTTGTTGCTGGGCTGGCTGGCTGGAGAAGCGGCGTGCACGGAGCCTGCCTGTCCCTTTCCACCCAGGACAGGGCTGCACCTGGGCACGCCAGGTAAAAAAGCAAAGGACAGACCTGCTCTCCGGCCTCCTCCGCGCTGGGGAGGCCGCGCTCGTCCTCCCGCTGGGATGCTGGCGGGCCGCTCGCCGTGCTCACCGGCTCCGCATGGAGCTGCCTGCCGGGAGCCTCGCTTGTTTTTTTCTCCTCCCTCCAGCCCTTCTTTTCAGGAGAGACAAAAAAAAAAGGGTGTGGGGGGGAACCTTCCTATTATTATTGTCCTAATATATTCTGGGGGCTTGTGGTTCCTGCAAGCAGGCGGAAGTGAAACCCGTTTTCGCCCCCTCCTCCTTCCGCGATGCTCCGGGGCTGGATGCAGCCCGGCGGCCGCGGGCCTGGGGCCGGGGGTGCGTACGCGGCCCCGGCTGCTCCCGCTCCCCGGGCGGCAGCGGCATCCCGGGCTGCCCCGCTCCCCCGGCCCCAGGCGGGATGGGGAGGCGCTGCCGTTCCCGAGACGAGGCAAAAAAACAGGAGGAAAATGGTTTTCTTCGCGCCGCTGAGGGGGAAATGTGCCCCACGCGGCCGGGAGAGCCGGTGCCTGCGGGCCGGGGGAGCGGGACCGCCCCGGGGCCACCCGAAGAAGCGGTTGCGGGGGGCGGGTGCGTGCGGAGGGCTCGGTGCCCCATGCCCGGGGACAGCCCTCGGAAGGCACCAGCTGGCTGCGGTTCCGTCAGTGCCGGGCAGTCCGGGCTCGTTAGCACGGGAGAAGAGCCACAGAGCTGCTCAACGCAGCGGTGTCTGCCGGCTCCTTAGTGACATCCTGTGGCACAGGGACATACTGCCGAGCTCTGGGCTTTACCAGGGACCCCACAGCGCTGGGGCAAGTCACACCTTGTCCCCTGAGGTGGGTGGGAGCAGCCGCGTCCGAGCAAGGACCTAAATTACTGTCGGTGTTCCCGGTTTAAAGCAGTTTGCTGTGTTTGTTTCCTTGCTGTGTTTCCGCAAGGTAACGGGCTCTCGGTTGCAGTGGGGATTTGTGTTTTATAAATGTGCAGCATCTTCTACAGTCCATTACAGAACGGGGAGCACTCAGATCTAAATGCTACAGTTGGCCTCATGCCTTGACTGAGACAGTAAATGAACATCCAGCGAACTAATGCAAATGTTAACTTCTTAATTCAGCATGTGTCATCGCATTGAAACAGACTTGAAGAACTAAGGCTGAGAGAGTTGGGGTGTACAGGTGGAGAAGAGAAGCTCCAGGGAGACCTTATTGTGGCCTTTCTGTACTTCAAAGGGGCTGATAAGAATGATGGGGACAGACTTTTGAGCAGGGTCTGTTGTGACAGGACAAGGGGTGATGGTTTTAGACTAAAGGATGGAGATTCAGGCTGGACGTGAGGATGAAATTGTTGCCCATGAGGGTGCAGCCAAAACTGCTGGTAACTGCTGGTAACTGTTTGGATGTGTGTGGGTGCTGGTGGTAGATGGGTTGGAGAAGGCTCTCCTAAGCTCTCCCTCAGGAGTAACTCACATCAGATGATGCAGACGTTCACAAGAGACAACTGGGACACTCTTTACTGAGGTCTCTGTTGTCCCCAGAAGCCACCTGCTCACAGCATCACGGTGGAACCTAATCCCTGTAGAATTCTGGTGCTGCCCCTTCTTTATTGTGGGAAAAGTGAAATGATCGATGATTTTGCCTGGTGACATGTTTAGGACCTGCTGTTCTGTATTCTGCAGATTCATCTTGTCCAGGCAGTATTTCTGCACTATGGAACGTATTGTGCCTCGCAGAGATACAAATATCCCAGATCTCAGTGCATGCAGAAGTAAATGCAAAATTTCTCAGCTTCATTTCTTCGCACAAAACCATGCAGAGAATGCTGGTACCCAGCCCAACAAACCTAAGCCCTATAAACTAACCAAGCTATTCCTCTTATGGGCTAGAGACGGAAACAGCTTTTTTCTATTTTAAAATACTTGGGAGGCACACAAGTTCCACAGAGATGGGAACCATCTAAATATATATAAAGACATAGTGAGATAAATGAATCCATCTGTTGTAATCTAGCAGTTTTATAAAACCAATGAAAAAAATTGACAGTTTCATGAAACCACTAAAGCGCTATTGATACTTTCAAGTTTTCAGAATTCCTCTCCAATGTGTATGGATGTAGGAAATCAACCATCCCCTGTTGGATTCCTGAAAGGAATAGAAAAGGAACAAGACTGTGCATGAAGCTGATGTAAACAAATCCACAATGTAATTAAAGCAAATTGCCATTAACAATCTAACACAGACTGTTACAAATCTCTCCTCACACCCCAAAATACGTTTCTGATTTCCATGGTATGGCAGCACACTCATTGCCCACTGCCCTTCTACCGCCCCAGGGATCTCAAAGCATCTCCCAGATGGTGCCTGAATGCAGCCTCGCGGCACCTCCGCTCTGTGTGTCCACGGGGAAGCCCAGAGGCACAGAGATTTGCTTATCGACTGACAGGAAGAATTAAAACACCTGGAAAGACGTAGGTGTCCTATCTGCACATGTGCCTTGCTCTTACCACTAGATAGCCCTTCCAGTGCAAGTCTGCTTGTGATTAGAGAAAGTTGCTCTTTTAAAGACTGCACGGAGCAATCCACTGACGGCTTTACAGGCAGAGAAGGGCAAAGCCAACAGTGTTTTGCTTCATCCCAATGAGTGATGCCTTTTCTCAGCTTTGTGTCTGAAGAGCCACGTGGCAGCTCTGCAACAGCACTCATGAATATACTGTGGATTCACACCAGCTTTTGTTGGTTTCAAATGTTCCTATTTTGGTACAGGCAGGTGACAGCCAAAGTTTGGAAGTGTTTGCCATTAAACGTGCGAGCATGTTCAGCTTCCTCCCTTCCCTCTCCTATACACGCACTCGTTCCATCTTGGTGTGATTTATGGTATGGTCCTGCCATATCTTTCTCTGGGTAAACCTCTGTGTGTGGAGTGCAGGCAGAGGGCGTGAGCCTGAGAAACAGGCAGCACAGGAGATTCATCAGCCTGAGTCCTGAAAAACTTCCTCAGTTAAAGCGCACAGATACCCACAGGCTCAGAGAGCCACCAAAATACACGTGTCCAACACCACCACCCATTGAAAAGGCACCGGCTGCACTACTCGCTGCCTCCAGCTACTCTCCTCCTGGGAGACAAGTAAAACTCGACAACAAACAGTCCCACGGCCCACGGCGCAAAGTCCTGACTTGGTGTTATTGTAGACACAGAGCATTCCCCACGCAACACACAGCTGCCCAGCGGCCATGGCCTTCACGTGCCATACAGTGAAAGAGGCAACAGCTGCTCACTTCTGCAGATGCTGCCTGGGTTCCTATCTTAATGTGCTCTACTATTTTCCTTTTTTTTTGCTTGAGTTTTTCTTCTAGAACTTGGTAACTGATGTCTCACTGCTATTATCAGTATTTCATTAATAATGTCCTGTCAGCGTGTATAAAAATTACATATTTCTCCCCATAAATGCTACAATATGAAAAACCAATCTGCTGTTAATAAAACAGAGGCAAATTCCCAAAAGAAATGAATGCTTTTAAAAACCACAAACTTGAAGTAAAAAAACCTCTCTGCTGCATTTGAGGTAATTACTGGAGAAAAATGACAAAGACTGTTTCTCCTCAAAACTTGGTAATTTTTACATCATGCTACTGATATTCTTAATGAAAAATGGTGCATTTATTCACCGCCGCTTCTTTTACTTTGGCCAATGCTGTAGCCAAACATCTGCTTGTTAAGTTAGCAGATAAATTGATGGTTAGCAACTCCCGAGTTTCCCAAGAAAATCTCCACAGCCATTTCCAAGACAGCCCCTCTCTAAAGCTTCGTGAGGATGCACTTAGGAGGGGAGAAGACTATGAAGAAACACAAAGGTCTAGACAAAGCATCCATGTGAATGTTTGGACCCTAAAAAGCCTCCATGGATGATGTGGGACAAGTTTCCAGCTGACGGCATTGCAGAGCTAAGAGTGGAAGTTCACTCTGAACTTGCCACCAGGGCTGAAGAAATCTGTGAGCGCAGGAAATGAAGTTAAAGCGGTGGGGAGGCAGCAGATACCTCACTGCTCAAAGGATCCATTCCTTCCCCTTCTATCTGTAGAGAAGAATTAATCATGATTATTGTAGTTACACATTCTGAGCCTGTTCCTGCTAAAATGCTGACCCACCTCTATACTGGAAAAATTCTGAGGAGGCAACCCAGCTTCACTCAGTACATCCCAACAGACGGAATCCTGTATACCCAGGATTGAAGAGACACATCCCCAAAGAGCCTCTTGTCCAAGCAGATACAATCCAGGCAATTGTTAGCAAGTCTCCCAGGTTCTTGCCTGATGTTGTCCCTACATACCGTGCCAGGGCAATGGAGAAGTGTCAGACCTTGGGACGCTCCGGGAGCAGGTACAAAAAAGGCCTCGTTATGCAGCCGGACTCCAGCGGCATTCCCGCCCGATGCCCTTCCTTTCATATCATTGACAATCGATTGTCAGACGCCAGGGTTGAGACAAAAAAATGCTACTGGCAAAAAAACTCCCAGCGTATTGACAGAATAATGATTTTTAAAAGCTCTAAAAGAAGCCACACAAATAGATGTGTAAATAGTATCACAGTATCACAGTATCACAGTATGTTTGGGATTGGAAGGGACCTCAAAAGCTCATCCAGTCCAATCCCCCTGCTGGAGCAGGAACACCCAGATGAGGTCGCACAGGAACATGTCCAGGCGGGTTGGAATGTCTGCAGAGAAGGAGACTCCACAACCCCCTGTGCAGCCTGTTCCAGGCTCTGCCACCCTCACTGAGAAGTTTTTTCTCAAATTTAAGCGGAACCTCTTGTGTTCCAGCTTGATCCCATTACCCCTTGTCCTACCATTGTTTGTCACTGAGAAGAGCCTGGCTCCATCCTCATGGCACTCACCCTTTATATATTTATAAACATTAATGAGGTCCCCCCTCAGTCTCCTCTTCTCCAAACTAAAGAGACCCAGCTCCCTCAGCCTTTCTTCATAAGGGAGATGCTCCACTCCCTTAATCATCTTCGTTGCCCTACGCTGGACCCTCTCCAGCAGTTCCCTGTCCTTCTGGAACTGAGGGGCCCAGAACTGGACACAATATTCCAGATGTGGTCTCACCTCACAAGGCAATTGGATCTGTTAGGCTGAGGAGTAGAAAATGACAACTCCTCCTTTTTTAAATGATAATGAGTTTCCTTCAGGCAAACTGCACAGCCTGAGGACAGCACCCTCGGACTGTCGCGGAGCAGGGCGGCGCGGAGGAGCAGCAGCAGGTTTCTGCAGAGCAGTGCCTGAAGCCCAGAAACGCCTCTGGGTGCCGAGACATTCGGGAAAATGGTGTGGTTTTGTCTGCCAGTGACGCACCTGCACGACTTGTTTTCTGCTGCAATAGGAGCTGAAGTGTTCATCATTTTCTTACAGGGTGGGGGTGTCGGACTGGGAGTTCAGCAGCACTGGTGTAAAAGGGAGGAACTCGCTGGGGTACAAGTGATGTTGGGATCAAGTTCTGTATCTTTCAGCGTGTCCTGAAAATAAACCAACTCCGAATACTGCTGGCTTGTTTTTATCAGACACCATTAGTTATTGTACAAAGGAAGGACATAACACAAGGTTTTGCACACTCTGTGCTGCTATTAATTGCTATCAACAAAGACATTCACCACAATGTAAGATAAATAACTGTGCAACTATTTCCTAAGCAATTCTTCCTCACCACCACTAAGGGACAGTGTTTCCTACAGTTCTACTAATGAGAATGACATACCTGCAAGTTCAGTTTTAATGAACAATGGTTGATGCCTCCTTTTAGTGTTTGAAGTGTTTTATATTCTGTGTTGTTTGTTTAATAAGTGACTTCTTCATGACACAGTGCATTACAGGCCCACTTACTGTACTTTCACTACCACCAGCAGGCTGCACTAATAAATCAAAGCAGCCTATTAGTAAAGGTAATTCCTCCTATGAACTGATAAGCCTAAGAGGATGGCTAGTCTAATATAACTGGTTTACAGTCAGGTTTTAATCAAAAGGCACAAAGGGCTTTGCAAAACACATCACTTTCTGCATACTAATTCTCTGCAAAATACACAATTTGTATCTGTGAAAACCTCAGAGACCATCCTCATCTGAGCTGGCAATTCAGTTACCGGTAACTCCGCAACCTGATGCTCTTTGATAGGTACTGATTCTGTCTCCATTTATACCAGAGACACTTCTGCCATTGACTTCACTCAGAGTGAAGATAACATCTGCTGTATTCAGAGGCAAAATTTCCCTAATGGTCCCATTTGTTCAGGCGTATTTTGTGTTCTGAAAAATAGTTTAATCAATTTGAAAGACTCTACCAAGTAACCTTCTTTCGATCTGTGTTTCTGAAAAATATTCTGGAAGCCCCACTCTTACCAGAAAGTAATTAATACACTATATGGCTGTGGCTTATTTTCAACAGGCAAAGGTTTTACAGGGTGGTACAGCAGAGGTACCTGGTTATCCTCACCTTCACACTCATGCAACTAAGAAATGTCCATGAGGTAGTTGCTACAGTGATAATATATGACTGTATCAAGCCCGGTGCCGTATGATTTCAAGACCATAATCCAACATCTCATTTGGTGTCTCAGATATTCAAAGACATTCAGATTTGGTGGCTACAAGATCAGTAGCTGTACAATCAAGCTGATACTGTAGCTGCACAACCAAAATCCGATCTCCCTGGCATCTCTTCAGTGAGAGAAAGCACAAGGTACATCATAACCAATTAATATGAACAATTAAAACATTTATTTTTAAAAATCATGAGTCCAATGAACAGAGGTTGTCCAGATCCAGCACTCTGCTGAATAGTATATCTAACCTTATCGACACGGATAATCAGGCGCAATTAACCCCCATTGGTTCTAGCAAGAAACAGTGGCATAACCAAGCAACAGATATTTTTTCTACCCCCCCCCGATTTCTGCCTGATTAGCTGTTCCAGTTAACGAGAGGCTCCGGACGTGGCTCACGTGGATTCCCTGCCACCCACGGCCTGGTCCTTGTGGCCACGCACAGCAAAGCACGGGTGACACAGAGGACAAGGCGCTGCACACAAACCGGCTCAGCTCCCCGACTCCAGTCACACGTATTGAATGTTTTGGATGTTTGCGCACAAGGGAGCAAAACCTGGCGGTTCCTGTATGGTCATTACCCAAGATATAAAATGTTTGACTTTTAATTAAGGTCTACAATATCAGTGTCACAAAATGAGTCTGAAATTTCAAGAGCAGGAGCTGATGGGATTGTAAAAAGCTCAGCTATTCAGTCGAAGGCCAATGCTCGGTCATAACCAGAGAAAAGTTGAGGTCAGGAGTCCAAGTTCAGGAGTGAAGAAAATAAGAAGCTGAAGGAAACATTATATCCTCCAATAATCCTTGCAGGAGATATGATTTCAGCATGAAAGGATGCGGTCCAGCTTCAAAGTTTCCAGGCAAAAATCATTCTACTATAACTGCAGTGTGAGATAAAAGCAGACATGTGATCTAGTAATACTGGCCCCTTTCACTGCTGTTTGTACTGGTGCTGACCCCCATATTAAAGAAAACAAACACTCTGCTTTTAATATTAAAGATAACTCCAACAGGTCTGCTTTAGAGAACCTTTCTGTATTAATCCACTCCTTGTAATACAGTTCGCTTTGTGTAAATTTGGAAGGTGGCCTGTAAAAGGAAAAGCAAACAGGGGATTGGCTCTATTTAAAACTTCTACCCGGCTTTTGGGGGGTTTGTTTGGGTGTGCTTTTTATTTTTGTTTTAGTATCAGCTTCTTCTCCTTTCTCTGTTAAAGAGTCAGAGTGTAATAGAAGAATAAGTCAGGCTGCAACCTCATACATGGTTCTCCCGTTTCTTAACTGAGGAAGAGGGAAATTTGGATCCTTCTGAGAGCTGAGCTACCTTAAGGCATGCATAAATTCGGGAAAGAGAATGTTTATGGCGTAGAACTATTGTTCAGCCGGCAGCACACCGAGCTGAAACCCAGGAGACAGGGTCTATTGTAATTCTGCTCTGTGCCTGACAGGCACCTCCATACAAAGCATTTCACAGAATCATTTCGGTTGGAAGAGACCCCCAGGATCACCAAGTCTAACCATAACCTGACCAACTCGGCACTAAACCATGTCCCTGAGAACCTCATCTCCACATCTTTTAAACCCCTCCAGGGATGGCGGCTCCAGCACTGCCCTGGGCAGCCTGTTCCAATGCCCCACAGCCCTTTCCATGAAGAATTTTTTCCTAATATCCAATCTAAACCTCCCCTGGCGTAAGTTGAGGCCATTTCCTCTTGTCCTGTCACTTGCTACCTGGGAGAAGAGCCCAACACCCTCCATGCTCCAACCTCCTTCAGGCAGTTGTAGAGAGCTGTGTCTCAGCTTCTCCATTTGTAAAAAAGATAACCTGAAATGTGCACAAGTTTAAAGTTCCTTCAGATAAGGCAGTGCAGTATAACAGCAGCGCCAGCCAGGAAACCACTGGCTGAGCGGTATTGATAGCCCTGGTCAGCAGAGCCCCCTCCCATCAGATGGGGCACAGACCTTTTGGCAGCACAACATACAACACCAAGCAGCTGAACTCCTGCTCCCTTCTCCCTCTTCTTCATGTGGCTGGATTCAAATGGAAAGGACTTTTTAGGATGCTACAACAGTAACAATTTTGCTCTCCCTGTACCTCCAGACAGTCATTTCCTTATACTTCAATCATGCAATAGATACTGTTAAACATCCCTTAAACTAGTTCTGTCAGCTAGTCAGAAACTGTGGCACACAAGAACCATAAAGCCATCAATTGCTGAGGTTAATGAGTTCAAGTAAACCGAAGTGAAATTTTCCTGCCTGCTTCCATTAACCATGCATTTGGCCTGCAAAATGTCTCGTGATCGATCACTGGTATAATATTTATATTTCTGGATGTGCAGAGGAGGGTGGAGCTCTTTGGTGGCTGAATCAGTAGGGAATTCTCCCTCACAAAGCAAAATGAACACAAATCACTTTTGTTATTCATATAATTCTGCTAACAGTTGAGGTTATTGAACATTACAGAATAACAAGCAGAAAACAAGGAAGAACAATAATGGGTACCCATGTCAACCAAAACACGAAGGCGTTTTTGCTGAAACAGAAGTTAGAAACATCTTCCTTTCTCTGTGTGGTGTGTGTTTGTCAGCTGCTGATAGCAATGGACATCATGGTGTACACCACTTCTCCCTGGGGAGCAGCTGGGTGAGCTGGGGTGCAAGGTAGGATGCTGCTGACCTGAGCGTTTCTGTGGCCAAAATAGGTCACACATAACTTTGCAACACTAGTAACGTCCAGATTCCAGTTTTCCACAGTGGAGTCCTCATGAACCGCTGGAGGACAGAGTTCTATGCTATGTATTTGCCCATCATGGCAATAATGTGAGGAGCAAGAAAAGAATTAAAAAATGAAAACACTGAGGGAACCATCTCCTCTCTGGTTCAGAGGACCACAGCTGCTCCCCAAACCATCTCCTCCTGCAGAAGCGAGACATTGGCCTTGGTAATTAGCCAGACATCAAAACCTTTGTCGGGAATTCCTCCTCCTGAGAGGCGCACACAGATCAGAAGAGGCCAGGCTGTCCAAACACCGCCAGCCTCCTCTCCCTCGCTGGGTTATTTTCCTTGTCCCTAGGAGCTCCAGCCAGGGGAAACTCCAGCCTTAGCAGAAGGTGGTTTGGTTTCCTCCCTGTTTTTATAGCAAGAACAAGCTACAAAGGCGTCATTTTGATAACGTCCAGTTCTTCAAAGTCAAGTTCTCTGCAGTACTGAAGCATTTGAAATTTCAGTTCTGCTTTCACTGCAGTTTTATCTAGCTACACTATTTCTAACATACCTGGAAGGCTGGTACCCCAAACTGGAGTGTGCCAGTGTCAAACAGCAAAAGACAACTCATGGCTCTTGATTCTCTGCTCATTCCAAGGAAATGTCGAGATCCTCGCCCACAAACAAGATACCATGTATGTTCAGCAATCAGAGGTGCAACATCAGTGGCCACCACAGACCCAGACTGGGTTTGCCAACTCCAGGAGAGACAGGGACCCAGAGGAATAAAGGTGTCACCTCCAGGAGTTGGGGTGCAGACAGATGGTTGCCAAACTCCTGCCCACTGCCGCTCAGATGCCAGGCCTGAACATACTTATAGGGAAATTGTATCAGCATTAAAAACATCGACACTGGATTATGCTTGGACACATGCTGGCAAAGTATTTGCAATGGGTTCAGAATAGCTGGAGATTGGCCACATCCACATAATATTCCTAAAGTTGGATGTTATAAAATGTAACAGTAGTAAATTAGGAAACTTTGCCAACTCCAAAGCACTGCCTCAAACTTGGGCCAAAACGACGCACTGGCACTCCGACTCTCTAGAGGGATTTCTCCCTCTGCCAAACGCTGTTGATCCGATAAGAGCCGGGCTGCGGAGCACAGGGATGGGGCTGCTGGAGAAGGCTGGGCTTTGGGAAAGAGCCTTTGTGACAAAAACTAAGGAAGCTGCAATTAAAAACTAAAGCTCTTGCAGATCTCTGGACAGAGAGCAAAGCAGCGGGGTGCTGGGGCATCTGCAGGTCTGGGCTGAAGAGCTTTCTGGACAGTGGGTGTTGCTCAGTCTGCTGCTGAGCTCTCCTTACCCACCGCTCTGTATTCCCCACTGACCAATCCACAGAGGAAAACGGGAAACTGAATTGCTATGGTGTGTAAAAATGTTCCTTCCAGAGAGACATTTGGAGCACGATGGAGAGGGGAGGGAGAGGAGACAGAAAGAACAAAACAAGTACTAAAGCGGAGACACAATCTGCTGGCACTTGATCTCCTGTCAGACCTCAGCACTAGTGCCTGTTGAGCTGAACTGTGAAACGTGCATTGATCTCGCAGACTTTGGTGAGGCTGTGGATACACGTTGCCCTGTCTGCCCACTGAGCCCCACGGAACCGCCGCAGCCCCTCTGGAGCAGCCGCAGAACCTCACAAGGACCTTCCCTCTGCTTGGGGATTATTCACCCTGATCTTTAAAAGACTCTCCCCATCTCTTCAAATTGAAGCGGGGGAGGATCTGTCTGATTGTTTCTGTGACCCTGGCAACTCTTCACAAGCAGAGACAGCTGAGTCACTAATATTTAGAAAAATAACATAATTGACTGTATTCAGCCCTGTGGAGGAACCCTGCTGGGTATTCACAGTTAAACATTAGCAACTCGGTCAGTTCTGGCAGCCTTTGTGCAGGGCTGCCAGGGCTGGAGATTCAATTAGATGACCTCCGA
This sequence comes from Columba livia, assembly GCF_036013475.1. Taxonomy (NCBI): domain Eukaryota; kingdom Metazoa; phylum Chordata; class Aves; order Columbiformes; family Columbidae; genus Columba; species Columba livia. The sequence goes on from NC_088613.1 coordinate 2,523,123, forward strand.
CAAACCGATTTCCACTGCAAATATCTTAAAAAAAATACATTAAATCCCCAATAAATACAGTGAAATTGGAGGAGACAGCCTTTCCTACCTCATTGAGCGTCCCAAATCACCCTGCAGCCCCAGCTCCAGGTCTCGCCTGGATGTCACGTGTGCACGGGCTCTATTCTCACCACCTCCTAATGTGATTTAGCACTGTCTGCGGATTGTACTCCTTAAATCTGAGAATGTGACAGTGTCGCAGTTGGATGCAGATTAGGATAGAAAATGATGTGGAAAAGCTGAACTATTTGCATGTATCTTTATGTTCCTTTTCATGCGGTGGGGAGGACTATTCTTTCACTACTACTTTTTTATCCTCAGACGGCTTTTTTTCCATTACTAGCCACTGAATTATTTTGATGTAAGAGGAACTAAGACGAATTGCTAGATCTGGTGTTTTGTACTACCCACTACAACACACTGCAGCACTGCATTACACTGAGTTGGAATATTTACTTTCTTCTCAGTAATCCATACCAAAGTGACCAATGTACCACTAAGGCAACTAGAAATGAGATTTTTAAAGGTTGGTTTATGCACAGGGTTTTATGACAAGCCCTAAGACAAAACAACCAATGTGGACACTATTTGTTAACACCATCATAACGGAATCAGCTAACACCTTAATTACACTCTGCAGTTGCTTCTTATAATGTATAAGGCATTTCTAATTCAGCTTTTAAACATGCCAACTGTATAAGTTCCTGCCCGTCTCCTCAGACTACAGGATTTCATTTCAGCCAACATATCCTGCCCTGGTGAATTGGTTCTTAGCTCAACCTTTTGTTTGCTTTTTGCTATCCTAAATAGCTCTGAACGGCTACCAAAGCCTCACCTTTCTTGCACACATCAATGCTTTAGGAAATATCAAGAAACACAGCAGTGCTGGCTTGTCAAGATGACCCTCCAGAGAGAAGCTTAACAAAACTATGTTTTAAAATAATATATCCCATTGTTTGGGTTACAATCAGATATAAACTCAACAGCAAAAAAATTACAACAGGATAAGAGCCATTATGAAATGATTATCCAGAGAGCCATCAACTAGCATTTTCTCAGATGGCATTGTAATTATTCATTGTACATGGTGCAAAATATTATAGTAGGGTATTTACAGAGAGGAAACTTTTCTTTACATATAGTGTAAATTGGTATATGGAACAGAGACACTGCATGGAGTTTAGTCTGATTTTTTTTCTCAATGTTCCCTGCTGAGCAGTGCCACAATTAATCAGGCTTTCTAGGTTTTAGTTAATTGCTGGACCCCAATAAATTGGTTTGTACTGGCGCTGGTCCAGGTCTGATAATTTCACAGCCTTGGAAACTGCTGCTTGTTCACACAAGAACCTTGCGAGCAGGGAGCTGGGATAAAAGGAATAAAAGAAACTCTTGTTCTGTGAGGTTCCATTAATACTTGAAAAGCCAGCCCACTAGCAACAGTGTCTTCACTGTTTGTTTTTCCCCACGTGTTTTACACTGATGTTTTTAATGATGAAAGCAAATCCCCCCTACTTTCCTTATTTTAATTTTTTTTTTTCTGTAGATACTGGCTCTCAAAGAGGCATTTCTAATTTCACACTATCTTCTTGGAAATTTCCACTGTTCCCATTCTCTGCTGAAAATTCATTGTGGCTTTTTGACACAGCTCGGCTACTTTTTCCCTCTTTCTACAATTTTTGCTCATGTGAAAGAATCACCGTCTCCTGGTGAATCAAAGCCAGAGACCGGCTTTATGGACCAGACAAGAGAGACGAGCGGTCGCACAGCCCGGCCCAGCTCGGGGGAGGTCGCCCCACAGCACAACGCGGCTTTTCCCAAGTGCACGGCCTGAATTGCACAGACCAGCCTCACACTTCACAGAACCCCAGAATGTCAGGGGCTGGAAGGGCCCTGGAAAGCTCATCCAGTGCAATCCCCCCATGGAGCAGGAACACCCAGATGAGGTTACACAGGAAGGTGTCCAGGCGGGTTGGAATGTCTGCACAGAAGGAGACTCCACAACCCCCTGGGCAGCCTGGGCCAGGCTCTGCCACCCTCACCAGGAAGACGTTTCTTCTCATATTTAAGTGGAACCTCCTGTGTTCCAGTTTGAACTCACTCCCCCTTGTCCTGTCATTGGTTGTCACCGAGAAGAGCCTGGCTCCATCCTCCTGACACTCACCCTTTACATATTTATAACCATGAATGAGTCTCCTCTCCTCAGTCTCCTCTCATCCAGCTCCCTCAGCCTTTCCTCACACGGGAGATGCTCCACTCCCTTCAGCATCTTGGTGGCTGCGCTGGACTCTCTCCAGCAGTTCCCTGTCCTGCTGGAACTGAGGGGCCACAACTGGACACAAGATTCCAGGTGTGGTCTCCCCAGGGCAGAGCAGAGGGGCAGGAGAACCTCTCTGACCTACTGACCACCCCCTTCTAACCCACCCCAGGTACCATTGGCTTCCTGGCCACAAGGGCCCAGTGCAAGTGCAAGGGCTTCAGTGCAAGTCAACACCTTAGGGTCTGCTCTGAGCAATACACAACATTCTTCTCAATGTGAAAGACAGGTCCACAGCCATTAGTTCGTTTTACAGCTGGGCTCAGCTCCAGGCGGGACGTTGCGCGCTCAGCCCCGGCTGGCAGCGATGGCCCCTGGCAGGCCCCGGCGCCGCTCCGCCACACGTTTGGCTTTGCTCTCCCTGGAGAAGCCTCATTTGGCCGGTTCAGTTTTACTAATGGGTTTCAAAAGCTCTCTCACACCAGCAAGTTTCAGAGCAAAAGAATTACATAAGAGCCAAGGTGTTCGGTAACATTGTTGCTATTGCCTTTGGCTCACCAAGGCGAGATTAGCAGCGCTAATCGCGGGTTTATGAAAGTGCCTTTGAATTGCAATGGGAGCCTCATTGGGTCTGCCCTGGCTCCTGTCACGCCGCGGAGGACAGGACTGACGGGGTGAAGAAACGCCTCGGCAAGTGGATCTTTATCACGGTGTGACCCACCTGCACGACTCGTTACTGCCTTTCTTGTCCAGAGCTTTATCCTCAGCAAGTGCAAATCACGGTGATTCTTTCAAACTCCTGCAGAGTTCTACCAAGTGGGATTCTAGTCAACAATTCCAGTGACAGGGAGGATTGTCTGTTGTTTTTATGTGAACTATTCCACCTTCTGCTGTTTTCAAGAATGTGTGGTACTGGAAAACGAATGAAGGTGAAGCTCCTCCCAGACCTCTGAAAGAATCACTTGTAAGGATTGTTTGATGCTGGTTTTCACTTGCTGAAGATAGTAACTGAGATGCTGTTGCATCCTCTGTAGCATCACACTTTGGTAGAAGCAACTGTATGTTGTGCAGGATTCCTGCCCACAAAATTCTCCCCATACAAGAGTTAGAGGTGAGAGTTTGGACTGATGATTTGGACTTGATATCTCAAGAAAAAGAATGCTTCTTTCAGTCTCCTCAAATATGAGGCATCAGATAGGGATTTAGAGAACTATTTCCGACTACTTCATTGATATTATGTCTCCAACACACATTACATTTCAATACAAGATTAAATAATGCAAAAGAAATTAATTACTACTATTAATCATGGAAAAAGACAAAAAGCCAAATTTAGCACGTCTAAATATTTTTTCAAGGTAAATGAGATGGATTAACATACAAAGGGGATAAATTAGAAATCAGTGGTTTCTGTCAAAGCTTACAGTGCATCACTGACAGTAAGATGTACCTGGTCAAGAATTTCCCAACTGGAAATTCAACTCTCTGGATAAGAAGGCACAAGGAAAGACAGGACAGACAGGGAAATGTTCTGGGAATACCACAATGATCAGCCCTTCCCCAGTTTCTTTGTAGTTTGTGTAGATTCCTCGGGCTCTTTTGGAAGTTTGAGTAATAACTGACTCTACATATCTTGATGATGACACTTCACTGCTGTTTAACTCTCAGTAAACCCCTGAGTCCTGGTGTTTGGACACACCGTGATGAAGCTCACAGAGGTCATGAATATACCAAAAAAATCTGCGTTCCTAAAAATGATCTTGTGGACTTTGTTTGATGTGACGGGTACAAGAGAGAATTATAGGATCATAATTACAGCTGCACACACACTGCGGTGGTGATAGGTATTTTATAAATATCCAGAACGGATTGGATTTAGATTAGATTAGATTAGATTAGATTAGATTAGATTAGGTTAGGTTAGGTTAGATTAGATTCAGAACAGCTGCAGATGAGCACTTTGAAATCAATGCAAAATTCACGAGTGCCTCACCTTTGAGTGCATGTACATCTATTCTATACCTATACATCGATATTCTTGACACCCCACCTAGCAAAGCATCATCTGCTCTAGGATGGAATGAAAAATGGTGTGGTGCCCTTCTCCTGTATTTGCATGTTCACTCCTGGCAGCTCGTGTAACTCTCTTTTTACCTGTGTATTTGGAAGTGACATTTAGCAACACATATTTTACTTGCATTTTCTGAACAATGACAGATTTTCAGCAGAATGTATTGAAATCTCAGATTCACTGTATCCATCTGCCTCACTGCTAAATAAGTCAATTAATTTGTAGTGCTAGAGGACTGAAAGCCCACTGCGGATGAAGTCAGTGCTACAGAATGAAGAGGAGGGTGGAGAATGCTCATGACCATCCTATGCCATAATCACAAAATCACGCACATCTGAAGGCCTTTTTGTTCCACAGTGTATGTGAAGGCTGCTTGATGAACATCCAGACTGTATTCCCAGTCTGACAGTTGGAGGGCTGATCCAAACCACAAGAAGTAATTCAGAGATTTTTATAAAATCCTGGGAATAATATTTAGCATCTTAAGATACATTTTCCAAAGGGCTCTGCTGAATTTATAGGAATGAAACAAACAAACAAATTCTTTAGTTGAAGAACTCCCTTTTGTAGCTTTTCAGAAGTGAAAATTTGACCATAGATATTTTTTTCTTGAAATCAAAGGAAAAAATAAGACAGGGAGGTAAATGAAAGTTGTGTCATGTGTTCTAACATCTTTTAAAGCTCAACGTCTGCTCCAATTAAGAAAACTCCACATGGTGTATAAACCTGTTAGCACTGGCACAGATCTTTTATCCTGTTTTTTTTTCCCTTGCAAGAACTGAGAAATAATAGGATAGCCACGTACTGCCCAGCCACGTACTGCCCAGCCACTGTGCGGCACAGCAAAGCGATGGACTTCTACGGTGCCACAGTTTATTAGCTGCCGAAGTTCCATTGTCTTTAATGGGAATTGCATGGATAAGCCTGTGCTCCTAAAAACTTGGGGCATCCTTGAATCTCTAATGCCAGCTACTGGGAGCAATTCTTTCCTCTCCAGAGAGCAGCAAGCAGAACATGTTCGAGCAGTGAGTTCTGCTCAGCAGCACGAGGGGAATCAACTACGTACTCGATGCTTCTCTGGGGCTCTGTGTGTCACACGTGGGCAGCAGCCCCGAACGCCACAAACTGGAACAGCAAGAGGTCAGACAAGACACAAAGAGCACTGGCTTTAACTTGGACTGGCTCCTCAGTGGTACGTAGGCAGGGTTGGGAAACGAGAAGCAGCTCAGGCATGGGCGCAGCACTAGTGGGACACAAGGGCACTGGCAAAGGCCTGGAGCACAAGTGTGGTGGAGCGGCTGAGGGACCGGGGGGGTTCAGCTGGAGAACAGGAGCTGAGGGGACACCTTCTGATCTCTGAACTGCCTGAAAGGAGCTTGGAGCATGGAGGGTGTTGGGCTCTTCTCCCAAGTAACAAGCGACAGGACAAGAGGAAACAGCCTCAAGTTGCACCAGGGGAGATTTAGATTGGATATTAGGAAAAAATTCTTCCTGGAAAGGGTTGTCAGGCATTGGAACAGGCTGCCCAGGGCAGTGCTGGAGTCACCATCCCTGGAGGGGTTTAAAAGGTGTTTAGATGAGGTTCTTAGGGACATGGTTTAGTGCTAGAGTTGGGTTAAGTTACAGTTGGACTCGATGATCCTGAGGGTCTCTTCCAGCTGAAATGTTTCTATGATTTTCAGCTCACCAAGAGGCCACCTGTGAACATGCCACTCATGCACAATGTCCAGTGTGTGTCACATTATCCCGTGACCTAACAACCGTAACACTTGCTGTGACACCGTGCCACATGCAGATGCATGACAAGAAACAGGACGTACATGATGGAGAAAGAAGCAGACCCTGACAACCGTGAACTACATCAGTGACATCCCAGCAACTGATGCACAGCACAGCCTGAGCAGCAGGATCAGGACTAGGAGTAAGACTAAGGCATCCTGCCCTTGCAAGTCTGGGTTTCCACCATGCTGGGGGAAAAAAAGCCCTCAAACCCCCTCATTTGAGAGAAAGGCTCTTTCAGCCCATTCTCTGCAATCTAAATCTGCCAAAGAGTGGGAAAGGGCTCCATTTTGTGCATTTCTATTTTCAGCAAAGGTCTTACACCTGAACTGGTATCTCCAGAGACTGTCTGACACTGTCATCTTCTGAAACAGCCTCACAGAATGCAGTGGAAACTGCTGGCATCTATAGCAACTTTCCCAAGGCACTCTTCAGGCCAAATAAGGAATTTATTTTCAAAGAATCTCTCTGCAAAAGAATTCAGGTCACAGAGTCTATAGAAAATATTTGATTTCTCATCACTACCACACTGACGATGTGTAACGAGTACTGCACTGATTACTGGTGTCTCTCCCTGCACACACTGGACTTTCTCAGCACACAGAAGGAGACGCGTGTGATGAATGCTGTTAGGGGGTCTGACAGGGGTGGGGAGCTGTGTTGGGTAAGGGGTTCCGGAGGATATCTACACAGTAAAACTCTGCCCAGGCCAAAGCTGCACCCACCAAAGTCATGTAGGTGCTGTAAAATCAAACTCTCAAGCCAGCCTATAAGGACCTATGGATTCTTGTTCAAAATATTTGCAGCCTCTTTGCCTTTCTAACAGAATTACTAATTGTGCATTTGGTTTTGAGTACCACTGAATGGAACAGATACATTTCCCAGGATGCTTAAAGTCTTCTGAAAGTGACACCATACGCATGTTTGCTTTGGCGACTTGTATGTAAAGAGAATACAGCTTCTAATCAACGACATCAACAACAGAACAAAAACCGGGTAGGGACCCAGCGTGGAGAATCCAGCCTTCATCCGGCTGCGGTAACACAGCAACACCCTACTGGGATTTGGACAGCCCACAAGATGCCCCTTTTCTATAAAGAAATGTCATTTTAAAGATGTTACTAATGGCATCTTAATATCTCATTAACTCCTCTGAAATCTGGTGCGGTATCATTTTAGCTCTAACACTGTAGGGAACGGATTGATTTTGATTTGAAAGAAAAACTTGCACATGCAGAGTAACCAGGACAACTTCAGCCTCCTGTAAGGACAGCAGGAGAAAAGTGCAGAGCTTCTTGTAATTGCTGCACTAATTTCAAGAAACATCCCTGATGATGCAGTCTAGTTTAAATTTAGAGCTTTCAAGGGATGTACAAGACCTACGATATCTTGCTGGACTCCTTCAAGTTCAAATTACCATCATATCTCTGATTCAGAGTTACCGTTTGTTTTGCCCATCCCTGTTTCACACAGCGGCTCTTGGCTCCCAACTATCAGCCTGAAGCGGGAGCCACCACGTTCAGGACAAAGAGCTTTAAATGATGAATTTTCCTTAAGAACATGGTTACTGCCTGTGCATAGCGAGGCAAAGAGCGGAGGAGTGACAAAGAAGTGGGCACGGAGCAGTGTTTTCAAAACGCTTCGCTTCAGAATGCAGTTTCATTCTTTTTTCCTTTTTTAATATTAAGAGTTAGAAAGTTACATTTTACTAACACACAGCCCTGGTTACTCATGAAGTAAACCCCTTAGTAAGTCAGCTATTCTTTCCTCATGCTAATATAAGCTTTCACCATACACTGTATTTTCAGTATTTCGTCCCGCTGAATTACAATGGAAGAAATGAAAGTTCTACTCAGTTTTCAGCCTGGGAGGTGTATGACCCCCAAGCAGTGCTCCCCAAACACCCTGGTCCCAAACTAGGGGAAATAGGTTATAATTTGTTTCTCCACATGATCTCTTTTCATACCTCACCCTTTTTCTCAGATCATTTGTCAAGGGTTCACTGATCTCTTCTTATTAGTTACAGGGGCTACAACAAGACAGAAAAAGAATGTTTGACCAAGCATATAATGTCATGAGTCATCGGTTTAATTTAGTTCCACCAGAATTTCAATGTGACCTTGAAACCTTCTAACACAATAAATCAGAGCAGAGGGTATCAGCAGAGGGTGTCTGACAAATCCCAGCGGACGCCAACTCCGCCGGGGCTGCTCGGAGGGCACCCCGCGTGTGAAAACCCATTAAAGAGCCATCTCGGGAGAGTCCCCCCTCTGAGCAAACCGCCCCCCAGGCTCCGTTACCCAGGGGGGAACGGGCAGCTCTGTTGGAAGGCACCGGCGCAAGGCCCGCCCGGTGCGGGTCCTGCGGGCCCGCAGGTGGTTCCCCCACGGCGGGAGGGGAGGCCGGACACCAAGCACCGACCCCCCGGCCCCCCCGGCCCCCAGAGCGGAGCAAACTCCACCCCGGGCCGTGTCAGTCACGCTGCTGTGCCGGGCGGCGGGAGCGGGGCGCGGAGAGGAGAGGAGAGGAGAGGAGGGGGCCGGGGCGGAGGCGACTCCTCCTCCCGCCGCCGCTCCAGTGCCGCGGGGCTGCGGGGCAGGACCCGCCGCCGAGCATCCTCCGGCCGCGGGGCCTCGCTGCGCTCCCCGCCGGGGCAGGAGGCGGCGGCAGGTGTCCCAAGCCGGGCAGCCCGGGACTTTCCGGAGCGCCCGCCCCGCAGCGTCCCGGAGGGTTTAGCGGATTTCTCTCTCCCTGCTCCCGTCCGTCAGTCGGGGGCTGCCGCAGAATTCGTCGGTTCCCTGCTTGCCCCCTCGCCGCCGCCACAGCGGGAGCGAAGGGGAGACCTATAAACCCGGGCGAGTCGCGGGAGAAGATTATGGCAACGTGAGTGAGAAGCGGAGCCGCCTGGCCGGAGCCCGCCCGTACCCCGGCGGAGCGGAGAGCGCGGAGCCGCGGCTCATCCCGCCGAAGCCGCTCTCCGCAGGCAGCGCGCAGGGCCCGCGGCGGAGCGGCCTCCAGCCCTGCCCCAGGTGGGTGAGCTTTTCTTTCCTAGGCAAGACCCGGGGAAGGCGCAGTCCCGCTGTCGGAGCCGCGGGCACTGCCCCGCCGACCGGGGTCGCCGCACGGGCAGCCGGGTGGGGGTACCCGGCGCCTCCCGTACTTTCCGTCCGGCCGCTGTCGCCCAGCCCGCGGCAGGACCGGCCCCTGCCGCCCCCCCGGAGGCACCGCCGGTACCTGGCCGGGCCCCGCCGTGCGCCCCGCGGCTGCGCTCCCGGGAGCCCGGGCAAGTGGCGCGGCGCGCTCCGGGACCCGCCGACGGCACCGCTGCACCTCAGCCTCCCCCGGGCCCGGCGCCCGAGGGACGGCGGTTCTGCCGAGGCGGTGAGAAGCAGGAGCCTCTGGCCACGGCTCACTGGGAGACGCGCCTACTTCAAAACAACCCTTCGACGGTAAAAGCGCAGGCTTGCGGGAATGGAAGCCGCGGGGAAAGCCCGTCCGGGCTGCGCGGCCCCGCCGGCAGAAGGGCCGGTCCCCGGTTCCCCCCATCGCTAGCGGCGGGGAGAACCCCAAGGTTTCCAGCGCTCCCAGCCAGGCTGTGTCCTGCCTTTTATTTGTTTATATATTTTTTGGCCGGACTCTTGCCACTTGTAGTTACTAAACCGGGCTCCTTGGAGGGCGAGGGGTTGAAAACAGACCCCCACGACTTATTTCTGTGAGTAATTCATGTAAGAAGTGCATCACTTTCATTGTTTCGACTAAGCAGAACACACACCAATAATGAACAGGTTAATCCTAACTGAGATTATTTAAATCCAGGAATATTTTTAGGACATTGCCCTTTGGGGAAATAAAGGGAGTGTGCTAACAGTGAAAAGTATGTGTTTATATTTGGAGTAACAACAATACAGAAATGAAAGAGAATTAAGAAAGACATCAAAAGTCCCCATCGCGTTTCTGTTGTTAACTCCTCCATTTCACGGTACTGTGCAGCATTTCTGAGCACAAGCACTCCCAAGTTTTAAAGTGTTCTTCCTTTTGAAGAGCAGACGTGTAAAATGGATGGATTTCTGAGCCGCGCTGTTTGAACTAACCGATCTAGTGAACAGGTAGAGTGCTGCACAAAGGATAATTGTGCTCCGTTTATAAATACTGTTTGCCTAAGCAACCCGCAAGAAAGCCAAAATATTTAAACATTCCCATTCCGCTAGTCCCAGTGATGTGCTGCTGTTGTTCTCAATGCATGCATGATGTCCTGGGACTAAATTATGAAGTTTTAATTTTAAACAAGCTTTTAAAAGATTCTTTGGCTTAAAAATGGCTTATGTGATTTGAACATGTTAAAGACTTAAAACTTCTCTTCTGAAATTGGAATATTATTCTCAGCTTCCAAAATAAATGGAAAGTTATATCTTGTTACTACATCGGGAGCATGCTTTTAAAATAATGTTATTTTTTGGAATGTTTTCAGATGCAATTTGCATTCTTTTGAATGAGCTTACTCGGTATAGCCATAGTGGTTGCATGGATTGGTTGAGTTAAGGAAGATGTCCGCGTTGGTTGTGGTTTGGGAATGCAGAGCAGAGAACCCTTAAACAGTAAAGGCAATAAAAACACTCTGATAAATCAGATCACCCGCCCTTTGTTACAGTATCCTCCACCTCAGCAGTCCTAACAGCAAGATTTCCTTTCTAAGTGCTTGATAACTTATTGTTTAGTTAATTTATCTGAATCATCCACCACTTGGTTTTGAATATACATCTATACATTATTATTTCTGCTTTGGTTATCTGTGAGTCCTAACGTATTCATGTGCAGTTCTGTTATTTACATGAAATCTGAAGAGGTAAAATTAGTTTACAAAGCAGATTGTTTATTTTTCCAATAGTGATTTTATTTTTAGAACTTAACTGTGAATCCACATCAGGACTCTTAAAATCAAACCCAAATCTTTCCAGCACTATCTACTATGGACATGTGTACTCTGGGAAGGTAGTATTTTTGCAATGAATTCTGATAAACAGTAGAGCATCAACATGTTTCTGAATTTAGAACCTTAGGTTGGCTATCAAAAATAAATAAATTCTACTCTAGTTAATTATTATTTTCTCCCTTTTTCATTATTAAAAAAAAAAATCACCTTTTAGAAGCCAGGAAGAGATAATGGTGTATGCAGCAAATACGATACCACCTCTACCCCACAGAGAGATCAAACCTTAGGCACGATTTTGACATGAAAGGTGTAGTGGAATGAAGATGACATGTCATTCCCCCGTTCTTCTTTCAGCTATCCAGGCAACGGAAGGGTTAACTCCAGGAAAATTAATTATACACAATCCCTGAACAATGGTGGTTGGGAGAGGGGAGGAGGGAGCGGGGCTGGAAGCCTCTGAGATGCAGGGAGGGAAATTCCCATCACGGCAGCCGCCGCCATGGACAGGGCCGATACACCACGTGTATATACACCACGTGTACTTACACCACGTGTACATACAGCACGTGTACCCAAGGTTCATTTGATGATGAAAGAAACACATTACAAGCAACACCTGTGCTTCCTAAGTTACATCCAAGCTGCTGCTCTGCAAGAACATCTCCCAAACTAGTTTCTTGTGAAAAAGAACTTCAAGAATTTAGATTGCTTCCTTGCTGGCTTTCTCAGCTTTGGAATAAAATGAGGACTTTATTAGAAGCAACAACTGTTTTTCAGCTCTAATGAACGGCAATGTGCCCCCTTTTCCAAAAATGAGATGATCTGAAGCCAAAGCTGTTTCTGTGAAAGGAAGATCCATCATATAGACGGAGTTTTTGGTTCTGGCAGTTGAGGATTTCTGTGTGTTGGATGAAATCATGTCAGATAATTTAAGTATCTGCCAGGATTTCAGTTTAATTCGTGTAATCTTTTCTTCCCAACAGCTCAACGTTCTGGACTTTGGAGACTCGCTGCTTTCCTTTTGTCGATAAAGATGAGAAAAAAGTGGATATTGGAGGATTTTCACTTTATCTTTTGTGGTGTGCTCTGTCTCCTTTTCATAGATGGAAGTAAACTGGAACAAGTAAAACGTAAGTAGACTTCAAACAAAGCTGTCACATTCACCCAAATTTGACATTTTCCTTCTATTTGACAGATGTGGTTCAGCAAAGAGCTTCAAACAAGAGTGTCCTGAACTGTGGGACTGCATTCAAAACCTAAAATTCTTCCTCCTTCTAATCTTACATGTAGTCGAATCAGGTCACATGCATGTTTGGGGCACATTTTCCTAACGCTGCACAGGTTTCATTGCATCACAGAGAACATAACACATCAATTGGCGAATCTGTTTTATTTCAAATACCCTGAATCGCGAGAGCGCTTAATTCCATTTTAGTGACCTCTGTAAACATCTGACAGATTATCTGGATTTTGTCCCGTGTGTAAGACTATTGTGCTGAAGTTTTCAGCGAGTGTAAAGCTCGTCCAAAACTCCTCTGGTGTGTTCCAAAAACAACCTCATATGAACTATATTAGATACATCCTTTGAGAAAATTAAGAGTCTAAGCACTGTCAAAAACTTGATGAGAAGAATTGAAAAGAATACAAACAAAACAAAGGGGATATTTCTACAAAGCCTGTCATCTGCGGGAGGTGTTAACACATTGCAGAAATCACGGCAAGGAGGGAGGGCTACCCAAATAAGCCCAGGAGTTATTGACTACTCAGCCTTACTCCTGCTCTTTGGAATGCTCTCCCACCTGCACAGCCTGGCTTTGGCCTTCTTCAAAAAGACATCGTTTGCCCTTGAGAAGCAGTTTAAATTGGCAGCCGCAGTATCAGCAGCTTCTGCTTCTAAGGCAGTAGCTTAAAAAAAAGAGTTCCAAAAAGGCCACTTTTTCTGCTGAACTTGGAAGAAAACGATGTGCGGGTATCCCTGTTATCCCTGTTCAGATCCTGCATTTCATTTGTCGTGCTTTTGTGTGACGTGACGCAGATCACTTCCCAGTCGCTACTAACAATCCCGGCCTCTTGCTACCTCCTGTTAGCCCAGGAAATGTGAAGAAATGCCTCTTGCTCGGGTTATTGCTTGGAAGACAGGTATTTTGTTTTACACCCTGAAGTATCATCTACACTGAGGGTGAATTATGCGGAATTTGGATGTCATGAAGATAACAGAAAGGGTTTTGCTCATGGGAACACATGAGAAACACCCTTTTATTAAAGATATTTGAGTTTTCAATGGGAAACCATAATGTGACAGGGAGAGATAGGGCAGTAGTGTCTGACAGGTAGGTGCATATCTGTAAAGCTTCATCTGGAAGATCAGATGTGCTTAATGAACAGCAAGATATTAAAATATTGTGAATGCTGATACACAGGTAAGTCAGCACAAACTGTTCTGACATACTAGGACAAACTTACATTTATTAGGTTGTTAAAATAGGGAGATACTGGGCCTGCAGTCTAAATACAATGCATTTGTCTTCCTTCTGCAGTCTCCTTGCTCAAAATCTCTCTGGTGTACAACCTCAGATTTTCCTCAGTTGAGCCAATTGCTTCAGTTTTGCAGTGGTTTTGTTTCCTATAAACCAGTCTGAGTAATCAAGCCCTTTAATTTTGTTACCTAGCAGGACGTTAGCCTGTGTTTTCGCAGGTGAAAGGATAAACTTGCCCTGTATGAAAGCCATTTTGTCAGCTATTTCTTGAGCTTCAATTTGGGAAGATGGGAGGTCATGTCTTTTACTTTGGTTTGGAAGGTCAGAAACAATAGCACATGAAATTAAGGGCATTTCTATTCTGTGATTCTCCAGGGAAAGAAAAAATAGTAATTCTTTACTAAATTCTATGTATCATCCACAAACGTGGTCTACAGACAACACTGCACACCTAAAAACACTCTGTAAGTATGGAACGGGAACATTCACTCACAGCTCTTTCAATTCTTTACTCTTTTACAGATTCAGATACATACTGTGTGTTTCAAGACAAGAAGTATCGTGTAGGAGAAAGATGGCATCCTTATCTAGAACCCTATGGCCTCGTTTACTGCGTTAATTGTCTTTGCTCAGAGGTAGGACTGCCGAGTTATCGATCGGACTGCAACTACTTGATTAATTGACTAGAATCCTTTATGTTGTACCTACGGTCTGACAAAGCCCAAATGTGTTTTCACTAGTGGGTCCTGATCATGCCGCAGGAAACAGAGGCAGGTGATGCTGGCGAAAGGAAAACGTGAACAGAGAAGGCCAATACTAGCAAAAAATACTTGCATGAGGGAGGCAAAACAACTCCCTAACTAGCCAGAAGCTTTGTTAGTATTGAGCATTACACCGTGAATAATTGGAGGCTGCTACCTGAATATAATCCTTGCAGTTCCATCAATAAGGAGGATTATGCTGAACCTGAATTGGGTACTGTTTGATCTATGTGTGGTGCCCACTTCTTCAGAGGCATTTTCACAGCCAAAGCATCTGCTGCCCTGAAGTGCTGAGGGAACATGCTTGGATATCCCCCTTTGTAAAAATCTGTGAAACAAGAGTGAGATGATGAAAAGTGAGAACAGGGTGTGGGGAGCAGAGGGAGTGGAGCACCTCCCTTATGAAGAAAGGCTGAGGGAGCTGGGGCTCTTTAGTTTGGAGAAGAGGAGACTAAGGGGGGACCTCATGAATGTTTATAAATATATAAAGGGTGAGTGCCATGAGGATGGAGCCAGGCTCTTCTCGGTGGCAAACAATGATAGGACAAGGGGTAATGGGATCAAGCTGGAACACAAGAGGTTCCACTTAAATTTGAGAATAAACTTCTTCTCAGTGAGGGTGGCAGAGCCTGGAACAGGCTGCACAGGGGGGTTGTGGAGTCTCCTTCTCTGCAGACATTCCAACCCGCCTGGACATGTTCCTTTGGGACCTCACCTGGGTGTTCCTGCTCCAGCAGGGGGATTCGACTAGATGAGCTTTTGAGGTCCCTTCCAATCCCAAACATACTGTGATACTGTGATACTGTGATACTGTGATACTGTGAGTTGGGTGGGATGGGAACGGACAGGTCCTTGGCTACTGTCAGTTGGTGCCTGCTATGAAGAGACAGCGGTCATAGATCCCCTAAGTATGTCACATACAGCTGAGGGAGGACAGGAAAATGAGGGCAGAATATGTCCCTTGGAGTACTTTCAAATAGCTAAACAATACGGGATCTTAATCATTAACACACGAGACACTCCAGATGCTGAGTTTTGCCTGCTGGTTTTAATGCAGAATAAAGTTTTCTTGGCTATTTCCCCCCCTGCACGTGTAAAATATTGTGCCCCTGTGCAGCATTTGCTCTGAGGGATCTGCTACGACAATTGAGCGCAGAGATGCGCAACCAGTAGTTCCACGAGCTTGGCTGCATCTCAGATCTGTGCGGCAGAACACATCTGTACGACAACAAGCAACGTCGTACGAAGAAAAGGAAAAATACGTGGTTACAGCAAAAAGGAGTTTCCACTCAGTTCGGTTGATCTATATGCAAAGTCTGTGTGTGGTAAAATACTCATTAAATTGCTGCAAGGCTGTGTCTTGGGTGGGGATGCAATGCACTGGAAACCCTGGAGATCTGCGTACAAATTATTGCTCAGTGATTTTTAGGAAGATGTTAGACAGTCTGAGGAAGGGAAAGTGCATGGTCTGCTCATCTAGAGAACAGCGGTGATCCAGGCATACCCCCGCACTGCAGGGCTCCAACAAATGGGCTATATTGTATTTCTTTCCTTCACACATGGGCATGGAAGAGCAGAGTGGCAGTTCAGGGCAACGAGGTTAGTGAAGATGAACCTGCTGGTGGTAATTATCAGTACATGTGGCTCAGAAGTGGTTCTGGACTCTTATTTCCTTGTTTGCTCTGTTTTACCTTTGTTGTACCTTGAGGGTGCAGAATGTAACTTGGGGTTATTAGAGCAGGGAGGATGCTGAGGGATCTCTGGGATGTGACTCTTGTTGCCAGGAAGGAAGACCCCAAGTAACAACTGCAGCATCCAGCCATTCATTTCAGCTTTGTCCTGACCAAGAGAAATACCCTCACAACACTGACCTACAGTAGAAGCTCCAGATGATCAGGAAACTCTCAATAATTTATAATTTCAACAAAATTAAGACTAGATGACACATTATAAAACATGCCATGACAAAGCACAAGCACAGCCCTTAAACCAAATATTACAGCATAAAAAATGAAACTTGCTATGTGCCACAGAGCAGATGTGTAACGCACCTGTGATTGCCTGGCAGTAAATCCGTCAGACAAAGGACATGTACAGCAACCTGCTCCCTCGCGCTGCAGAGAGAAGCAGAAAAGGCCCCAGGGTTCTTCATCACCAGTGTGACCAGAACTTTTTGCTGGCCTCAGACATCACGATCTGTATGATCCTGCACACGTGGGACCAGCCAGGCAGCAGACTGAGACCTCTGCCCCATCTCCAAAGAACAGTCTGTCTGTCCACTTCCCCAGCACAGACACTCGTCATGTTTAAGAACAAGGAGAGGCAAATTAACTAACTAACCACAGGCCAAATTATTCAGCCTGGAAATCAAACAAACAGCATTGCTGGCTTTGTGTGTATGTAGTATTGTATTTTTACAAGTTATAATTTACATACTTAAACCAGAAAAAAACATAATTCAGAGCTCTCACCCTGTTCCCTGTTTCTTTTACAACCCCCCACTCAATATACAGTGGAGACAATTTACCTACTGTCAAGCAAATTGGAGCACTCACAATCTGTCAGACCATTATTTTGCTCTTTAAAAACACAAGCAGCTTTTTGCTTGTGTTCATAGTCAGATCTGCAGACTGCAGGGGCTGAAACGAATGCTCTCCAGGCTCCACACTGATAACACAGCTCGGGAAGAGAGACGCATCGTTATTCTTTGGGTATCCGGTGCAGAAATGCTATAATAACCGTGGCCCTGACTCACAGAGGCCTAGTCCTGCTCTAGCCTCCCAGATATCGCTGTGAATCTCAGCGTAAGCTCAGCCTTAGCAAGCACAAGCTCAGTTAGAACAGCTCTGTCGTGCTGCAAAGAGTGGAGCGCTGCAGGCAGCCCTCAGAGTCCCCATCCCGCACAGAGGCTACAGCCTGAAGTTTGCTCCTCCTCTATAAAATCAGTATATTTAATTTCAGTCATCATTGGAAACAGATGGTGATATCATTTTTTGTGTCTCTCTCCAAAGCAGATGCGCAAATGTAGTTCGTGGGTAGTAATGATCTAACAGTGTGATTCCAGCCTGCGGTCTGCAGATACTTAGCAGTCAATGGATTATTTTGAAAGAGATGGCTAGAAAAACCCATACATGTGCTATCTGAGGAAGTCTGCACCTCCCCTGGAAACATTTCAGTGCTCCAGAAGGCATATGAAAATGAAGTGGGTTTATTCCTGACACCACCAAAAACTACAGTCGTAGCATAGTATCAGTGTTCATGCTGAAAGATCTTTCTTGCTATAAACATGAGCAACTCAGAGCTAAATGAGGAGGATGAATTATAGATGGGAAATGGGAATTTGAAATGGATAGTCTTTGCTGGTTACAGACACTGGAGAATGAAAATTCCCTGTGTTTTAATTATAAATCAAACTTTGATGTGGTCAAATAGAATATTATGTTAATGACATGAATAATGAACACTATTCCCAAGACTTGCTCATATTTCTTAGAAAAAAAGGCTACTTAGCAGCTAGTGGGTTTTGTCTATTGGGGAACCCATAAAATGAAAACAAAAGACTCTCCACAGTTTTCAGGAACAATTACAGACGCTATTGTCTCTTGTGGTCTTGAACTAACCCTCAGTAGGGGATACCTCAGAGACCTACCATTCATTATCTGTGTCTTAGTTTTGGAAATGCAATTCCTAAGCATAATCTGCTCAAAAGGAAAACACAAATGAAGATTGTTGCAATCCATTTTTAGACACTTCTTCTGATTTTAAGGTTTGTATGGATTTCTGCTACATTCCGAGCAGCATAAATTCAGAGGGAGTGCAAGCAGTGTGGGCTTATCCTGGTGTGAGTGAAATCAGGATGTTGTATAAAGGCTTTTGTTTTTAAAACATGTAGGTGCAGAACAGAGAATCCGGATATCAGTATGACAGTCCATTTCATTAAAGTATTGTATTATGTTCCACCTGCAGAATGGAAATGTACTTTGCAGCAGAATAAGATGCCCAAGTCTACACTGTCCTTCCCCGGTGCACGTACCACAGCTGTGCTGCCCACGATGCCCAGGTAATTCCTGTTAATGACAAGTCCTTTCTGAAATAGTTATTTAATATGATGAGTAACAGCAGAATTAAATGTCTGTGCTGGAAAACTTATGAGAAGTAAAAATCCTTCTATATCCATGTAGGTCATTAAAGGCTTGTCCTTCAGTAAGTTATGGTATTTCTTATGGTAGTTCCTTTGTAGGAAATGGAAAGAATAGATTTAGGAAGGGATCAGGTAAGGTACCAGTCCGGTCCCCTACAATCCAGGCAGGAGGTAGCAGAATTTCCATTGATGGGGCCCGTGGTCTGTCTGCTCCCCACTCCTTATCTCTGAACAGGATCACAACAGAAACCCTACAGACTTCCTAGGTTTCTGCTTTTGGTGCTTTTCATACGAGCAGGCTAAAATACATGGGTATTTGCAATGGTTCTCTGTTAACAAGCAATTCAAAATCGCTGTGGCAAATGTGCATTTGTGTAGTATCACTGTACAACCAGTCTGGTAACATTTGCCTTTTACATCTCAAATCCAGGCATAGCTTCATAATTAGTAGAGACTGTTGTAAATCATAGAAGCAGTGCTGTAGAAGTTTATGACTATATAAATCCAATTGGATACTGTATAGTAAATTCCTCCAGACTGTACATTTATTATATGCTCATTATTAAGAGCCACTGTATGAAAGAGACTAAGCAGGATCTTTCACAAGGCTGTTACAACATTCCCGACATGGCCTAATGGCTGGTGCATTTGACTGGAGCTTTTTCCCTAAATGGCTGTCTTAGTGGCACCCCTCATTTCCATGTATAAAAGAGTATTCATGCAGCATCATAGAAAGGGGTTTTATGTGACTTTCTCCAGAGTTTCATTGTCTGAGGAAAACAGCTGTTCCCTGCCCATAACCTGTGAGCAGCGGGCAGCTGGCGGTGATGGAGGGACACGAGGGAACAAGGCAGTTTGCTGTTCAGCTGGGGTTTGGTGCCTTCCTGGCACGTACTGGAGAATAAATGGCACCCACCCGTCAATTTTTGGTAGGATTCGTCTGTCCTGACAATTATATGTATCTGTCTGTCAGATGTGTATATTGGTACCTGATCTAGGTATCTAGAATTCTTGTTTTAATCAGTGATGAGGAAGAAGCACTTCAAGCATATAACTCATCTGATGCCGTGATGCCACTCTTCTTGTGTCCTGGGATGAGATTCATCCCATGCAACTTTAGATCTGACACTTTGGCATCCAGTTGATGGTGGAGTTTCACCTGTGATGGTCAAATACATAGGAAAGAAAGTTTGTAAGGTAGTATGCTTGATTTGACCAACTAGTACAGTTAGATGCTTGGAACATGAACCCCTTCTCTGTGTTCAGATCAAAAGAAGGATGGGTATGCTGGTGTTTTTCCAGCTAATCTAAACTTCAGTATCTATAGTCTATCTGCTACATATGGTAGGCCATTAAATTACTAGCTGAGCAGCACCTCATTAAAATGAGAGTCCCACTAAAGGTTTATTTTTTTCCCTAATTGAATTTGTAATTCGGATAGTTCTGCACTGATGTTAGGCAAAAGAAGACCAGGGGTCTCCTGTGATTTCAGGGGTTATTTGCATTCTGCTTTCTGCAGTGATTATGTGTATCATATTTGGTGCTCTATCTTCCATGGTAACGTTCATGCCTGATCTGAATATGAATCTCAAGCATTCCTGCACATCCAGCTTTCCTTTCCTATGTGTCTGGCACACAGGTTTCCCTGGTTATTTTTTAATGGAAGGTGCTAGAGCTCTGGCCATTAGCCATCCATTCGAATTACTCCCATAAATGCCCATTATATTCTGTCACGTTTCCCCCCAGTTTCTCAAGCTGTGTGTCAGACATGAGTAGCGCCAGTCACAGAGACTTCGGGCTCTTCCTCCTGCCGTTCTGCTGGCCTCGTGCACTGGAGCTGCCCACATAACCGCCTCCTTATTTCGTGAAGCAGAGGTCATGCCAGCAGGCAGCAGCTTTCAGTGGAAACTGAACTTCAGAAGTACCTAAGTGGGGGAGCTGTTGAAGGGATTCCTTTGAGAAAAGTTGGCACTGCTCTCCCCTTGGAATGAGCGCTCCTGCGTCCGCAGTGACACTGGCCTTCTGACACAAAGAGATGCAGTGTTTTTATCCTCTCTCCCTGGCACCAGCCACCATGAATCTTAAAGGGTTGTCAGACATACGTTATGAAGCATCTTCTACTTTTCAGCAGTGGTTCAATCCTACCAGCTTCTACCACAGATTCACTGCTAGCTTGTTTTTTTAAACCTGTTCTTTCTAGCATTGGCAAAATCCAGACCTTGTGTCTTAAACAGAACTAGATATTCCTCCTTTCTGCAGCTCTGAAAAGTATTTTACTATCTGAATTAGATAGTTAGCATCACACATATGTAACCAAAAATACTAAGTTCACATTCATTGGGACTCTCTTCACCATCCCTGGAGGTGCTTAAAAGACACATAGATGAGGTTCTTAGGGATGTCGTTTAGAGGTGGACGTGGCAGTGCCACATTAATGGTTGGATTCAATCATCTTAAAGGTCTTTGCCAACCAAAACAATTCTATGGTTCTATTAGCGAGACCCAAAAGGACATCACATGCTTCTGAGCTTGAGCTCCATCCTTCCACCTCAGGGTTCTCCAGGAATCATCAGAGGAGAGATGATTTATAGATTCGCAGAGCGAATTCACCATCATTCTTAGAGTTGGATCTGCTCTTGAGCTACAGTGGACTTTGGACCTCCTGCCTTCTGTCATGAAAATAAACTTCATACAAAAGTTCTTCAAGCATTTAGCTGCAGCGGTCTCTTATGACACTAGTATGAAACACTTATTGTAGATTGTGTCATTCTACATGGAACGGTTGTAAATCAAAGCATTTAGAGTCTAGTTAAAGATCTGAAATTTTTGAGAACTCTCTGGAATTCGTAAATCTAAGATGGGAAGCTTACATCACAAGCAAAAATGCACAGTTGCAGGATTTAGAAAGGGTTTCCATATTCCACTTGCTGGTTTGATTTCTCAGCAGATAAGGCTGCACACTGATGTATGAATCAGCCCATCTAGCTCCAGGTTTTTTTAAGCTTGCTGCCCCGACTAAACACACTCGCTTTCAAGAACGTTCATGATTAGCAACACATTGAAGTTTAACCTCCTTTGGTACTGTGATTTTTCTGTATCAAATTCAAACCACTTTTTGGATGTACTTTTCATTGTTCTTTAGATATTGAAATAACAACAACATGCCAGGTGGTACCTATATACATAGGACTAAACACAAAGATGGATCAGATCAGGTATTTCCCAGCACTGGTCTGAGAACATCACAGAACAATAAATGAGGCTGTGTCTGCACAAGAGACTGCAGCATGACTTAGTAATACATGTATCTTTGAACTAGCTATTTTAGATGCAGGAAGCAGCCTAGTTAGGACAGTGCAGAACTCACTGCACCGCAAAACTCATCTTAAGCAGGAAAAACATGCCTGCAATGAGCTCAGCGCTACCTTCTCTCAGTTCCTTCCAGTAACCGAGCGAGCCCAGGTAACACGCCGCACTCTGCAGTGTAGACATGCTTGAGGACTCAGCTGTGCAAGGTGCTGTGTGCACAGCCTCTTAACCTGATCTACATTGTGTACGTAAACGCAGAGGCATGTGCATAACACAATGCATTTTGCACTGAATTAAAACCAAAAACGTCAACGTGGGCAGTTGACTTTCCCCTGCAGAATGCACATGCAAGAAACAATTTGGTGATGAGGTTTTGGGTTGTACCCAGCTCAGGTACCAGAGCTCTTGGGCTCTCAGTTCCAGTCTGCTCACCCGCATTACTTTACCTCAGCGTCTGAAGCTCTTGAGACCTTCAGTGTTTGCTGTTGCGCTGCCCACCTCTGCACTTCTCAGATAACGATAAAGAAATTTAAATTAACCTGTGACCCATAATCTCGGCTGTCAGAGTATGGGAGACTGCGGAATGGGTTTGCCAAAATACACAGCAGCCGATAGTAATAACTGGAGAGCTACTTACTATTATCTGTGGATAAGAGCAGATTGCAAATTTTTCCAGTCTGTGTTTGGTTCCTGTGGAGGAACCACAGAATTACAGAGCTGTGCTTGCTTTACGGTTATTCCACATATACAAACAAGGTGGATATTCATATCTGGAAAGACTCACAGAATGTTACACAGCAACAGAGATTAGTGAGATGCTCTGGTTTTTGTGTAGTCCCAGCAATGGGTAGCTTTCAGATAGTTCAAATTGTTTATTTGGAAGTAAATTTGATTTGGAAATATAATGATATAGGCATTCAGGGGAGATGTCTAATATTTTCCTATTGATGTGCGCTCAGATAATTGAGTTTGTTTTGTGATTTGCCTTTGTTACTGGCTTCGTAAGGAATGTTTGCTATCACAGCCAGATTGGGGTTATCACTTGTTTCCATTCGGCTGTTTTGACCATAAAAATTCAAACAATCTATTTGTAAATCAGCATCCAAAATGAACTCACAAAATATGTATCTTCCCGCATGGATGACAGAATTAGAACTTTCATTCTTTGGACTGACATGATAGGACGGGATAGGCTGCTCAGAATTTTTCCAAGATAACTTCCAAGAGCTTCAAAGTTACTTGAGAGGGGATTCAAAGTGCACCAAAGCTTCAGTCAATTTGTTTCCTTGGCTGGGAGAGTGATCGGTAGATTCATGTAATAGTTCAACCTTAGAGCAGGAATTAAAGTGGAGCAACCTAGAAAGTGTTTTATGACTCCTTTAGAGTTTTGCTGGGCATTTTTTTTATGCCACTATAAAAGAAAACACAGGAAATTAAGCTGCAGAAAATATATTAAAATAATGTGAAGAGCTTGGCTTTAGCTCTAGAAAGCTAAAAAACAACCAACAGCCTTTTGAATGTTTGAACTGAAACTGCATCTTTGCCTTGAATCTGTATGAAAGTTCATACTGTCTAGATAAGGTGCTACTAGTTCCTTCAAGCAATGAGTTTCATACACTTTCCACCGTCTGACCATATTAAGGACTCGCCGTTGCGATTAACTCTGAATTACCTTGGAGTTTTTAGAGCTTAACCTGGTCCTTGAAGTTATTTTAATGTGAAGCATTTTGTGGCTTAATATCTTTGACACCTGCACCTCTGAGGGGCACATATGGATTCTGTTTAGAGCTTGTGGTTGCAGTTTTTGGATACTGAACAACTTTTCAATGCAAATTTATTGTCAGCCTCAGTCACTGCTTTAAAAACAACATCATTACACTGTTTTTGTTGTTTTTTAAAGGGACCTTCACACATCATCTATGTTTCTTTAAATCATAGACTTATTCTAAGTTGGATTGTGATGCATGACTGAGGGAAAAGGCTGAATGCAGATGGACCAAGGGTCGATCCACAGCCTATTGTAGTCAATCAACAGATTTCTATTAGCTTTGATAGTTTTTGTACTAAGCCTTCTATGAAAACAGATGCGGTTATTGGCTGTGATACAGTCCCCTCTGTAGAAATGCTAAGGAGTGTGGTAGAAATATGAGACAGAAGATGAAAGAGGAAACTGCCTTTACGCTGTACCACACAGAGTAGGTGTTTGGGCCAAGTTCCAAATGTCTTTAGTTCAATGGACTTCAGATCAGACCTTGAGGTGACACATTCATGTCGACTGGAAACAAAAGTAGAGGGAAGAAATTAAGCAAAGGAATTTTTAATAGGAAAGAAATCCATTTGCTCTCTTACGCTGTGCTGTAATCCCCCAAGGACCTCCAGCCTCAAAAGTTATTTAAAATAATACTAGGTGATCCCTAGAAGATAACCTTGCACTAAAAGAGTATAATTGGTTTTCTCTGTCTGAGGTTCCTGTATTCTCATGAGATGATGCATCGGGATTTAGTTCTGGTGGTGAAGCAGCTCTAAAGTATTTGTGTTTTTGCTCTCTTGACATGATAGTGGTAAAAACATTCACCCTTTCGGCAGCTGGTGGGTTTGACCTTGCAACAGCCAGTGTGCAGTGGCAGTTTGTCCCACCACGTGCCGATGGCACTCGGGGCTCAGGATAGTTGTCCAGCCCTGACGCCGCACTAGCACAGCAGATATTATTTATGGGATCTTTTTCCCATGTAAACATGAGGATCTTTTTAAAGAATCTTTAAAAAAACACAGTTTGGTTTGAACTCACAGCAATCAGGATCAGTTCAATCAACAGAGTTGTTCCAGATTTTTTCGACGTAACTGTGATCAAAATCTTGCTGTCATTCTCCTAGCAAGCTGCATAATCTCTTTCTTCGCTCACCTCTCCAAGTCTGAGTCTGTTCTGTTTTGAATTTTTAAGGATCAGATTATCAACACATACTCCTCCATTCCAAATACGTGTCTCGTGCGGAATAGCTGTTTCTTCTATATAATAACCGTATTCTATTGGCTTACATGCAGTCGAGGGAAGAGCCTAGCACAGAGGATTTCTGCCTGGAGGCAGACTTCTTTATCCGTTACTTGGAATGATACTTAGATTTTTCCAGGAGTGGGCAGAGCTTTGGCTGCACCCCTTAGAACCAGACACCAAGGCAGCAGGGGTCAAAGGACTCGTTACCGCTTGTTCAGAGCTCTGATTCTTCAGGTGAAAGGAGGCTGGTTGAGGTCGTGTTCATCAGAGCAGCTCCCCGACTGCTCACATCTATACGTGCTTATCTAGCTGTCAAAACGGCCGTTCCAGCAGCAGAAGAGGCACATATCCTTTTAGCTGGGCCTGCTTCAGTGAGATCCAGATTGGAGTCCGTCTCTTGCAATCAGTAGGAGCTGCAAAGGAGCTTCAGATTATCAACTATCATACACGTGTCCTTGGTGACACAGAAGGATAAGTCATGTGAGTTTGTAGGCAGCAAACATGCACAACTACAAAGGAGAGTCCAAACCCGCTGCCAGCCAACGTGATACCGAAATAGCACTGGCTGTTCTTTCCCCGTACGCAGACACCATCCAGAACGCAGCACACCGCTTCATCTGTCAGGACCTTCCTTGTAGTTCAGTTCCTCCTGCATGAGGTGCAAAAGCATTAACTGCTGAAGAGAAATGTTTTGAAGCGAAGCACAGCTCATGTGCTTTGAGTTAATTTTCAATATTGCTGCCCCGAAATTGAAATTAAAACATTACACCTTGTTTACTTAAGACTCCTACTCTGCAGTGTCACTCACTGAGGAGTACATCCTTCTAGAAGCCATTCCCTGGCTTCCCATTTGAAAGAAATGGACTGATCTAGACTGTAGTTTAAAAGACCCTGTTCACCACATGCAAGGTAGGAACTCGGGGTATATCATTACCCTTAAGGAATTCTGCACCCATTGTCATGGGCGTTTGGCAAAAAAAAAGGACAAGAAGTGGTTTTGGTGCTGCCAGTCCCAGCTCCGCTTTCAGAGAGAAGCTGGAAGCTGGAGCGGGAGGCACAGTTTGTTCTGTCCGGCTCAGGACGGCGCTGTGAGTGACAGAACCCAGGTGGGCCAACGCGGGGAAGTCTTGTCCCGTCCACAAACACCAAGGGAATTGCATGCTGAGACAGATGCGCAGCTCCCGTGGGTGACAGCCTGTCCCGTGGTAATCACACGTTTCAGAGGCAGAGGAAAACAGCGTTTCTCACATTGTGCTGGCCCTGGCAGCTGCAGCCTGCATTCTGGGAGCAGCTGAAAGCTGGAGAGGTAACAAGGTGCAAAACATAAAGGAAGCTTCCAACATCTTATCTGCAACTCTTTCCTCCCTTTTATGCCTTTTATGCTCCAGCTCCTGGGATGAACTGCAGGCAGAACCGGTTAGCATTTTATTCTACATTGCTGCCTGGATGTTTTTCTAAATTTCAACCCCACCTGCAGGTTTTTATCCAGAAATGTAATTTTCCACACATGAGTAAGTAACCCCATTACTGTTATTCCAGACTGCTTCAGTTAGTATTTTGGGGCCTCCCAGAATTAATCCTTCACAGTAGAACCTGAAGCCCATTGTGTTAGCTTTTAACATTGCTATGAAAAACATCAGTAAAAGGTTTCAAGAAGCAAGAATGGTCCCTGTATCTCCCCACTGACTCACGTAGAGTTACCTTACAGAATTATTTTGCTTGTAGGGAAAAGAACTGGATTCCACAAAGGAGGAGAATTAAGAGTACATTTTTTTTAACAAGTAGACCTAAGAGTATGTGCAACTCCTACCCAAGCAAACAGTTTTCCAGAAACAGCTGTCAAGTCATCAAAGTGCTGCCTGCTTGTGTCAGACAGTGTGGGTACCTGAGCTGATTCACGTTTCATAACATTTTCTATAAGCAAACCAGGGATTATTGCTCTCACACTCTAGTCATGTTCCTCTTTGGCATTAGAAATGATCATGGTCTGCACATTTCCAAGAGCTGTGTTTTATTTTGACCCTCATAACTGCTCTTCGTGTGTTGCTTCTGGAGAGTTAACCAGCAATTCTTACGGCAATTTTAAATGTCAAGGCATGATGTTATGTTAGGATTTGGGGTGACCTGATGTCTGTACAGAAGCAGCATGTGAGATGAGCAGGTAGCTGGTGTCCAAAGGCAGTTTCCTGCAGCAGGACACAGCCTATAGAGCTTTGAGGTACCTGCTGCAACCTTGCAGTAAGTAGCAAAATCACTGGGAACACAAGGGAATATGCGGGAGAGATGGCAGTGCAAGCAGCTGTCCCGGAATTACAGCAGAATTCACTTCTTTGCCTAGGGGCTCAGGTTCTAAACCAAATCACAGGGGGTTCTAAACCAAATCCTCGGTCTCTTGGTCTGTACACGCTTATGCTCCATGTTGATTCAGAAAACACGTTTCATAAAATCCTCTCTGGATTCAAATTCATAATCTGTCTACTTACAAAAGACCACAGAGACTATCTGCAGAGCAGTTCCCAGTGTGGTAAGCTTCTTAAGGCATTAGACCTCATGATTCATTTCATGTTGTTTAGCACTTGATTGTTTTTATTAGGGTGGTTAATAAAACAGACAAACTGCAAAAAAACAAGCCAGGCCGAGTGCCCAGTGTTTCTGCTTGACGTTAAAAGCCCATCCTTTTCAGTAAATGACACTAGGTGATTCTGAATGTTGCAGTTTAAAAATAGTTTCTAAGTCAGCAAGCCAAGAGTCTGTAGGATTTTTAAAATATGATCTTTGCCAGATGTTCTGATACTAAAATAAGCAATAGTGAGAGTGTTAAGTACTAACAAGTATGGCCAGAATACTGTACAAGAAAGGATCTTGTAGGGATAGCAGTAAAACCCCACGGACCCGTCCTGAGGTGGGGGGTCCCAGCAGATCCTGTGGAGAGGTGGGCAGCACACGGACCTGCCCTGCGCCCCTGTTTGTGTGAGCTGTGCAACCCCTGTTTCGGGAGTACACCCGATTCCCTGCAACCTGGGACGGGCAGAGCAGCCACCCTCAGCCCAGGGACACTCAGAAAGCCAAGACGCTTGGTCTCACCGTCCACGATGATGAGACCACCCAAAAGCAACTGATGTTCTTGTCTTGAAGGTCAGATGTCTCATCAGGAATACTTTGCTGGTCATCATGCCATGACTGTACTGATTCTCAGGTGGTTTTGACAGTCTGTTAGCGGCCTAAAGTTGTTTGCTGGCAATTGTAGCTGTACCCCCTGACTTTAGCCAGCAGGATCCAAGTTCAAAGCTTATTTGACTGTAGTGAGGCCTGGATCCTAAAGCCCTTCCTCAAGTAAGTCACCCTACAGTAACGTTTCCCAAAAGCCCGGTTTGCTCACAGCCAATTATTGCTTTTCACTCTGCACATAAATATTTTTACAGAAGTTACCACTGTTTCAAACACCAGGAACTGCCCGTGGAATTTGTCTAAGCTATTCAAGGGATTAGCTGCAGATATCTGATGCTCTTCTGCTTCATATCCAAGTAAGGGTAAAGCATCTCAGGGCCAAGCTTTTATAAGAATCCTGGAAGGAATAGTTGTAAACAGAAAAAGCTAAAAGATGGTATTTCCCAAACTGACTGTGATCCATGTGACACAGCGTCTGTTTCTCCCAGGAGACTGGAAAGCCCCAGCAGCCAGGAAGCCCTGGTCTGTGTGTGGTGTGGCTGCCCTCAAACCTCGGCCCTTGGCAACCTTGGGTGACCATGAGGAGCCCAGCAGGGTCCCATGAAAAATCTGTGACTGGACTAAATTCCACTGAAGCAGAAAATGCCCATAAAATATCTGCGGTTTATCCATTCCTAGCTAACTCTGGTTTGTCAGACTGTGAGGGAAGCACTGGTGCTGCACTGCCCACCAGGCCAGCATCCCTTCATGGCAAACCTTCTGCCATACGTTTCTTCACACGCCCTGTCAAATGGACGATAGTTCATGGAATACGTGAACTGGACCTACACGCAGTTCTAGTTCCTAGTGAATCGGGCTGTACTGCAGACCTGAACTGATACAAATCTTGTTTGTATAGATCAACAGTTCCTCCCAGTTCATGCATCCATCTCAAACATTATCTTAAAACCAGCATTCAAGCAAGGACCTAGGCTGAATCCTGAAGGCAAACTTTCTGTTGGCTTCATTAAGACCAGGACTTAGTGTGTTTGGAAGAGAGGAATGCTTGGATATAAGAATTCAAGCAGAGCCACCATAGTCTCCAATTGCTTAAAAAACAACGTTTTGAAGCTAATCAGCTTTTGATACAGTTGTTTTCTGTTGCCTGTTTGTAAAACCTGAAAGATTTCTTCAGCCAGGTTCAACCTTTAAAGCTACTTACAGGATAATTTCAAATCCATATCAAGGCAAATGAAGCTTAGGTCGCACATCTTAGCCCCCTGCCTTTACCTAATGCTAATGTTGGCAATAAATCAGTGCTATCCATATTGCTAACTCATGGGCTTATCTT
Organism: Columba livia; assembly: GCF_036013475.1. NCBI lineage: Eukaryota > Metazoa > Chordata > Aves > Columbiformes > Columbidae > Columba > Columba livia. Next base: position 2,552,374 of record NC_088613.1, read on the forward strand.
GATCCCACTAAAATCCCAGGCAAATACAAGCCTAGCCTGTCAACTTCTATAGTGACGTCTGAGCCTTTAGAGAATAAATGCCAACCACAGAAACAAAGATACTTCCTTTTCAATTGATGCTATAATATCTTTACCCTGCATGTTTTAGATTGCTTCTACTGAATGCCAGAAAGAAAAGCTCAGATGGAACCCAGTTAATTAAAAGGATTCACACAGATGGTTTGCCTGGTACTTTACACAGGCAGCTAATTAAAGCAATGTTAGTCAGCACCATTAAAATGCCTGATAAAGCTTTGTGAACCATCTTGATTAAGAAGCAAGGTTTACAAATAGAGCTTTGAGCAATGCAGTATATTTGCACTTAATTAATCTAATTCTGACATATCTGAACTAAGGCACAGAATAACGCATGCTGATATCAGTATTAAAGCCAAGATTTTTCAAAGCTCAAACCTGGCACTTATTAAAACAACCCACAATGACTCTAATTTCATATTCTGCAGAACACGATATCATGAGGGAGTCTGAACTCCTCTAATTAGCCATGATTTAAAGAGCACTAGAAAAGAAACCAAGGCAAGTCCTAGTAGTAGAAGTCAGTCACACACTAGCAAAGATAGAGAAACGGCACCAGAGCGAAGTTATATTTAGATGTGCAATATAAACAAACCTTCCTCGCAGTTTTACACAGATGCTGTGTTTGGAGAGGATCAGTGGCACTCTCCAGTATGCTGTCTCCGATATATGTCCATATATATTTATATAGATATTTTTTGCAATAACAGTAATGTGGTCTTGACCTGAAAACTTCTTCTCAACCTTATTTTGTGCAACCAAATAGCCTCATTCATCTAATATGCTAAAAGACATGCACAGGTATCTGCAGCACAGGACTGAAACCATGGTCTTATGCAATTAAAACTGACTTTTCTTATAATTGTTTCAACAAATAAGACTTCAAAATAGCAATAGAATTTCATCCCATATTCCAAAGATAGGCAGATGTATATGCATTTTGGGCTGCATATTATGATTTAGCTGTTATAGACCTAACTTCTGTGGTCAACTTAAAAGAGATACAGATGAAAACAATTACCTACTGCAACTGTTCACTGTTGTTTTCCAAGCAATAAAAACTTCACTATCTTTCTTCCCTTATTTAGAAAAGTTTAAAGGCATTTGGTGATTTCATAGCGATCTGAACAATGTGGCATATACCAAGGGAAATCTGCGGTAAAATTGGCGCTCTTCATCCAATACTCTGAAGAGTCACAGTGAGTCCCTCAGGTATTGCAGATGTCAGACCACAGTCCCTGGGCACAGCCACGTCCCGCAGAGCCTGCGTGAACATTTCGCCTTTCATTTTCATTTCTTTCCAGTTCTGCTGCAAGGGGATAACTCAGGGTCTGGCAGCCGCTCTTTCTGCTTTCTATGAGAACACTCCCAGAAAGCGCAAGAAACTACGGTGACCCAAGTTTCAGGAGGCAGCACAATCCTGAGAAGCGCCTCTTGATTTGTGTCTTCCAGTATTTGTGCCTAATGGGACAGTAGCTGAATTTGTCACTCGGATTTTTTGCTGATGACATTCAAAGGACGTGTCTCAATGAGAGCACGCATCTTGCCATTCCGGCATGTGTATTACCAGCAAACCATACAGCAAGTGCCAAAAGCCCCGCACTTCTGTGCCAAGCACAGGTGGTGTTAAAGCTCTGAACTACTAAGACTTTGGAAAGGTATCATTAGACACCCTTGATTGCACTGAAATAATGATGTATTTGGTGCTTCAAAGGAAGAGGTGCAAATACCATGTCTGTCTCTTGAAGAGAAATGAAATGTTAGGCAGGGAACCCAAAATGCATCATTTCTGCCATTCTCCTGCAGAAGGTTCTTTGCTGACCCGCTAGACTCTCAGATACTGTAGTACATGTATGTTCCATAGCCAGATTTGATGCTTACCATTCAAAATGTCATTAATTTTTATGGCCCAATACAGCTAAATATGTGCTTTTATGGAAAACTCTGAATGTCAGTGTTTAATGCCAGGGCATAACAGCAGAAAACTGTTCTTTCACTTGAGCTCTCAGCCGAAAAATGTGTATTCTGTAATGGCACAAAAATCTCTGCAGGTTTATCTGATAGATAATGAAAGGGGCTACAGCAAGAGCTGAATTTTCAGGTCAGGTTTCTTTTACATGAAAACCCAAACTCATTGAATGAAATTTCAGCTGCATTCCTAGAAATCTGCAGTGACTCAGGCACCAGAGAACAAACACCCCACTGTTACTTCCATAGAGCTCTTGTTCAAAATGCCTCTTCCCGTTCATGTGAATGTAAATGTATAGTGCCAGAGTCGCTGCCCAATAGGTATCAAGTGACTTACATTTCATAGGTGAAGTCTAATCCCTTGGAACAGTATTTCAGCTACTAATAGTTAAAAAATCTAGGGGATGTTTTAAGGTAAGATATGGATAGCTTTATCATAGAAGAAAATTTAACCCATGTGGCGCAGAACTCCGTATGATCTTGTATTGAAACAGGAGGTTTTGGGGTTGAATTGACACTGAATCCTGTGCTTTCGTCATACGCACCGAGTTCTGCAAACAAAATGTACTCGTTTGCATGTCTGACATTTAAAGGCATGTAAGAGAAAAATCAGCTTTTGGGTGGCTTTTGAAGTCTGCCTTTGACAAGTGAGAACAACAGCAGCAATGAATTGTGAAAGCCGCTAGGAACAAAGCACTTAGATAGTATATAGTTCTCTCCTGACACATTTCCATCATCGGAATCACTGCTCCTCTCCCAGAGGGTTTGTGCCTGTGGATGGCACGGAAGCAGCGTCACACATGCCCTGTGGCGCAACCTGCTGCCCTCCAACTGTGTCTTCTACGTGCAATGATACTACACATCATTAATAAAATTATACCGGTACTAACAAGGGGGAAATCACGCTAGAACGGTGCTATTGACAGTGGGATTCTGTGTGTATACAGGACCTAATGGCTTCTACATTAAAGCATGAAAAAGCCAAGTGAATACAACATGTGGGCACATAACTGCACCTATGTATCCTGATACCAAGTGCTACAGCAGACAGAGCAAGAGAAAATGCAGCAGCATGAGACGTGGCCATCAGTGTTGGCATCCCAGTTGATCAGCAGCATCCTAAGATTAACTGGGACAGTCAGCTCAAAGTGTGAATTATCAAAATTCAGCAAAAGAGCAGCATGAGAATATCACTTATACTTTGTGGCATGACAAAACTTGTCTTTATATAATAAAGAGAAATGAGGGAGAAGGGAAGCTTTTCCTCCCCTGTATTTGTGATACTGCAAGTTGTCAAGAACATTTGCATGAAGTGTTCCTTTCCCATTGCTTCTAGAAGACTCCCTTTTCTCAGTAAGCAGCAAAATCACCGGGAAATCCTGTGAATACAACGGCACCACCTACCATCATGGCGAAATGTTTGTGGCAGAGGGGCTTTTCCAAAACAGGCAAGCGAACCAGTGTGCCCAGTGCAGCTGCTCAGTGAGTACCAGGATTTCACAGAGCCTTGCTCTGTCTATGCTTCATTTCTCCTTTCCAGAAGACATGACACTGAAATATAAGCAATACATAGCAAAGGCTGGGGATTGAGATTTAATGCTGAAGCTCTTGAGAGTGCTCAGAGCCAGTCTGCAGCAGCTGGTAAATGCCAGGCTGCCTCTTACTCAAACACAGGGGACAAAGCTTACCCTGTCAGGCATCTGCTCTAAGTGAGCTCACAGCACAGAGGCAGCAGGTAAATATTGCTCCTTGGCATATATAGAGTATTTCACTTCAACCTGACTGGAAAATATAGCGCTAAGCCAGTGACTGAAAGTGAATTCATTTGGGCTGAGCTGATAAGTTAAGAGCCCCCCAGACTGGGAGAGGACACCTCTGTAAACTGGCACTGGGCCACAGAGCCCAGTTTATACTGAGTCACCCAGCGACCCTTCAGAGCCAGTGTCTGAGCCGAAACATCCCTCTCAATCCAGCCAGCTCTTCAGTATTGCGTATTGGCAACTCTGGACCTCCTCTGATCAAATCATCACCAGATTCTACACTAACTACACATTTAACAGGCCATGTACTGAAAAGACGTTATGACTTTTAGTTACTGCTAAGCTCTTCCTCCACTTCAGTGGTGAGACACAACAGGGGGAGAGCAGAGGCGAGAATTTACACTGGGGGATTTTATTACCAACTATGTCAGGTACATTTTCAGCCTACAATAATTATAGTTCTGCTCCCCACACACTTTCACTTCTTTCCCCCTTGTTTTTTTTAAAGAAGGGGACCTTCCTCTGGTCTAATATTCTGCTTTTGCATGCTGGAGTGGCATTTATGTAAACACACCTACTAAACTGAAACATGTTCATAGAAAATGCATCTATAACACCAGACAAATTGATGACTCCTTCTAAATTCTCCTTGTGTTTTACTGGCAGGAGGGAAACGTGTACTGTGGGTTGAAGACTTGTCCCAAATTAACTTGCTCTTTCCCAGTTTCTGTTCCGGAGTCCTGCTGCCCGGTTTGCAGAGGTAAGCTCAAGCCCAGCCACAGAAGGACGGGCTCTGGATTTACTCCTTCCCCTGTCAGCCCTGGCTGTGCCACCAGCAGCGTCACTCAGGACGCGACCTGCAAGTGTCCCCTGTACTTACAGTCCAATGCACGGTGGGAAGTGAAACCTCAAATTCCAGCAGGGGGATGTTGCTGCCTTTGTTTTCCTAAATCAAAAGGAGGAGAGAATGCACTGATAATAAACTTGCATCCTCATAATGAGGGAAATCAAGGCTTCAGATGATGTATTGAAATTGCTCTGGGTAGAAAAACTTAGCAATAAAAGACAAGCTTCTATCTGACAGTTACCAGACCTGCTCAGGTTCTGCAAGACACAAGAATTTCAATTCAGAGGGTAAGGCAAATTACTCCAATTTAAATTGGGTGTCAATCTATACTCAAGTGACTTCAGTATTTTACTAGCAATTACATTTTAGATCTTTTACACATAGGGAATTTCATTCTAGGGGCCTTCACAGTCATCCTGAATGTATTTAATCTCACTATTGGTGTTGTGGCATTTGAATCACCACTTCTAGGGTATATAAGCACCTGTGGCCAGTTCTCAAAGATGCAGATAAGCACCTAAAGGTACCTACGCTTTTCAAAAGTGCCACTCTATTGATATTGGTGATGCCACGTTGCCTTGAAAAACTCTCCTGCTTGCACCTTTGTGCACTTACACCCTTTGGAGATTCTGCTTGTTGAAGTCAGTGCTATTGCACGGTAAAAATAAGGGGTGTTATATTGTCAGTTGAATAGTTTTGCCCATAGCGCTGGAGTTGTGAAGCACCAGCTACCACAGTCGCCCAGTCCGTGTCCTAAGGAGTTTACTGAGTACACAGGCTGGAGCAAAAGCTCGGAGCAGTGTAGGGACCGAGCCAGAAAGAGGGTCCTTTGGGTGCACCGGTGCTCAATGAGGCAGCACGATGCAGGGACGGTACCACACACTGGGAAGGAACGAGTTCCCGGCTGGAAGCTGTGCGGTCATGTCGGTGTGGGGAGCTCTCTAAGCTACTGAACTGGCGGAGATGCAGCCGTAAATGAACGTTGGTGGGACACCATGCAGGACCTGGGCTCATCTCTCAGCAGGGCAGCGCTGTGTGCTGCATAAATCCATCAGCTCCGGCAGAGCAAGGATGTGGATCTCTGTGCACGGCAGCTGTTCTGCCATGTTGTTCCACAGGATCTTTACAGATCATGTTGCCAGGAAAACTGCTTATAAAGCTTTCTGATCTCAAGCAGGCAAGGTGATAGTCCTGGCTTCCTACGGTGACATTTAGTGATACTCTATTGTAATATATGGACAGTTAATTAAAGTAAATCCTTGCTAATCATATGATTCCTGGTATCTGTTCCCTGATAGTTATTTGAAACCAACCTCTTCCAGTTACAAAAATTAAAATGACTTTCAAACTATGAAGTATCAGACCTAGTTATGCTGTAAATTAGCCCTATGCTGGAGAATCAGTCACTTCAGCCAGAGAGAATAATGAGAAACAAGTTCATAAGAATTTCTATAGGAGAGGTGAGATTAAATTGGATTATGCAGTAGAGATGACCCAGTGTCTCCACTGATGCAGGTTTTCCTACTTATTTTAAAATGTTAAAATGATAGTTTATCTCGTAATCAACTCTGTCCTTTTCAGTATACGTGTTCATGGAGTTTGCAGTCCTGAGGGCTGTGGGACAGGTAAAGACTAAAGTCAGGACCCTGAAGTTTAGGGAAGTCAGCTTCCAGCTCTTCAAGGAGTATGACACCTAAATAAGAGGGAAATAAACAACCATACAGATATGGAGACAGGGATTTTGCAGGACAAAATATGGCTTACTTTTTCTTGATATATATCATATGATATTTATTAATGGCTACATTTCAGAGCTGACTACAAAATGTAATTCAGGATTCAATTCGCAGTCAGGTTACATTTCAGTTGAGCAACAATAACTGTGCTGGTGGGTTCTCTCAGCCCACAGGGGAAGGAATGTCCCACACTGAGCCTCTCTCTGTGAGCTAAACTGAGTCATGTCCCCTCCCCTTTGCCTGAGATCACACAGCAAATGGTTGCTGGAAGTCACCTTGCCCATAGCATCTTGTTAAGCTGCATAAATCTGAGAGTAAATCTTCATCCTGAGTTTGCATAATGTTTGGGAAGGGATCTTCCTTTTGGCCTCTACAGAATCTAGTACAGCCAAGTCACACTACAGACTGACACCTCTACACACGGATGCAACATCCACCCTAATTTAGTGGTAAAGCTGAATGAGGCTTTTCCCCTGAGTGTCTCCCAGGGTGTTGCGCAATTACTCCCCTAACTGATACCGCTCTGCTTCCCATACAGGAGATGGAGAATTATCATGGGAACACTCCGACGGAGACATCTTCCGGCAGCCAGCCAACAGGGAAGCTGTAAGTGTGACCTACAATTTAAAGCTGCATTTTCCTGCTGCGCTGTGCATGCCGGTACATTGGGGAAAAGAGAAAAGGATGAGAACAGGTCTGAATATCTACTGCTTCATCCTGGGTTCTGTGAATCTAGCCCAAAATAGGTTTCTTTCACTTCTGCAAACCCCCTAATCAACTCAACCTGAATTCATGAATAACTCTGGATTATAAACTCCCACGAGCTCCTGCAGACTCTGGATTTGGTCTTTGTTGTATATGGTCTATAAGAAATTCACCAGTGTTTTGTTTGCTATGCAAGCATCACTTTTAAATCATAATTGCAAACCGTTGTTTCCCAGTTGATATATACACACGTATAAGTTTGCTTTTGGGAGCTTCACTATATCTGGGCCTGAGAGTATCCATTAACAACTTACTCATCAAGAGATTATTTTTATAACAGCATTTGGAGAGAATATGAAGAGCTTTTAAGCATTAGGTGCGCTACCTAAATACATGAAACAACAGGTCTTTGGATTAGTGAGAATAATCATGCCTTATAAAATAACTGCTATACTATGTATTATGCCTTTATGCCCGTGGATCTTTTGGAAAATAATTCTCAGAAAACAACCAGTGTTTTTGCTCTAAAGAACACGCTGCACACTACCACAACTACTGCTTTCCTTTGCAAATAAAATGAGGCTTCCCAGTTTGTAAGACAGATTGTAGAAAGGTTTTGTTCAGCGTGCGCAAGGTTGGCTGACCCTGGCGGTGCAGGAGAGTTCAGAGCTGCACGCAAACGAAGCTGCACGGTCATTCTGGACGTGCTCTGCCACTGCAGCCCCCACAGAAAGCAATTTTGATGAGGAAAACTAGACAGGCTTACAATTCCTCTCATCTAATCTTAAACAAGAGTAGATACCTGGCTCTGAATACCATTTTTAATACAAGCAGCACAACAGGCATTTTCAGGTTGTGATTCATCTCCTTATGATACAGAGATCTACAGCAGCTCAAGTTCTAAAATTGCCTCTGTGTCCATTGACTTGATTAGGGACTTGGGATGACCACCTTCACACACCACAGGTACAGACACCTAAACTGACATATACAGCCTGGTGAGATGAGTTACAACTGCGTATGTGTAGATGACCTCATTACCATGTTAACTATTACATCCGCAAAACCTGAATGGCCTTTCTTTAGAATGGTGCCATTCATTACATGTAATGATGTCTGATGACGGTGGCAACTCTCTCGTTGCCTGTGTTAAGCTTTTTCCCATGATCGTTGGAATGAGACATTTACTTTCCTGCTCTCTTTCTGCGTCCAGAGACACTCGTACCATCACTCCCACTACGACCTGTCGCCCGGCTCCGCGAGGCAGGTTGTCAACATTCCACGATTTCCCAGTGCCAGGAGTAACCGCGGAGTCCTGCCGGATCCCCAGCAAGCCTCGGGAACAATAGTGCAAATCGTCATCAACAACAAGCATAAGCATGGACGAGGTAAAGACAAGTTATTATAGTATTACTCTGGGTCAGGAATCAATCACATATCGCTCAAAAAGACTTCTCAAAATATACAGCAGAATCTTGGGAATTCCCATGGGTATCCAGAGACCCAATGCGAATCACATTTGTTAACTGGTTCGCACAGTGACTTGTCCAGTAGGAAATGATTCGTGGTCATTTTCTTGACACTCTCTTATTTTGGATCTAACAAATGATGTTTAAACTGCTGCACAAATCTCAGACCATAAAGCTTTTTCATAGTATCAAGAGGCAAACCTTATCCAAACATGACTAAGCCATATTCCTGCTGCATTAGAGGGGGGGCAAAAATAGAGGGAAAATATCAGTTCTCCAGTTCGTGGGATAGCGGGGTTTGTACAATAGAAAGGGTGGGATGCTCGGTTCCCACGGTGGGTGTATCACAGTGAACAAAGGTCTGCAGGAACAGCCCTAAGAGCCGTAAAAAGCTGTAAAAATGCATGTTCAGAAAAGCATCTACCCACAAATATCAGTCAGTGTGCACTTAGAAGCTGCCCCCAAAGAGTTAAAAGCCCTTGTATTAGGGCCAACTAATCTTTTAAGGTATTAACTAACAGAAGGAATGTTGGCCATAGGATCTTTATTATCCACCTGAACAAGCATGAAAAAACATTCAGATCATGCCAGTGTTTTCTGCTGAATCTATGAGCAGTGCAATATCTTTGACATGTAATTCACACATGAAGACATCACCAAAGCAATTTCTAACTGATTTGTTTCAGCAAGCAGAGAGAATACAGACGAATAGCATAGTTCTGGATGCAGTGCAGAGTACGTGCCACAACTTCAGACACTCGCAGCCTGGGGAGCGCCTGAGAGATCCCCATGATGGAAATGGGAATGCTGACCATGGATTTTCTTTTGTTCTCACGCAGTTAACAAGTGTTCTATTAATTAATGCCCATGCCCCTTGAGACGCATTTCGACAAGTTGAAAAATAAACACAAACAGTTCTGACATGCAAATACTGTGCAGTTGCATGGATACAGATTTACCATTCTAAATATGAAGAGCACTAAAAACAGGTCATCGGGGAACTAGAAGTTAATTGCCATATTTTGGCTTCTACTGGAGGCTTCATCTGCTACCTCAGAGTAATTATTTAACTGTTCTGTGCTAAACAAACCCTTAAAACAGAAAGAATATGTATCTACACAGTGTCATGTATTATCCCCTCCCCTGCCAGGGAGAAGTAATGAAATATTTGTATCCATAAAGGATCTGCAGAACTCTAGCAGGGAAAAACATACCCATATAAGCATAAATATAACTAATAATATAGTATTTAAGTGTGCAAGAAGCCTGCTGAGCAGCCAAGTACTTACCAGTTTTCTCATTTGTAGTTTTTGCTCCCATGTTCTTAGGATACAGACAACACTTTGCTTTTATTTGAGAAAAAAAACCACAACTGTTTCCTACCTCTAAAATAAAAACATGTCTTAAGAAAGAGTTAAAGAGTAGCAAATTATAAACCAAATGATAGCAAAACCCCCTGAAAGACAATACTTTGCAAAGAACGCTCCCCATAAATCTCAGTAACTCAGCAAAGTATAACCAGTTGGTCACATCTGTTACCAGTTAGATGTAAATTTCAGATTACAGATAAAAATTAAATTGCTTTTGAAAGTTACAGGCAAAATAGGAACATATTTTACAAATAAAGGCATTAATAAAAATGATGGCATATTAGAAGAATTGGAAATATTTACAACATATCCCAGGTTCACTTTAGCTGCTTTCAGAAATCAGGCGGTGCCCTTTCGTTCACCTTGTTAGGATTAGTTTGCATTTTTCTTTGTGTTTATAAAATATTTTAAAAGAAAGATGTAAGGTTTATAGGACAAATGCAAACATGGTGTAAAGTGATATAATTCCCATTAACTGCCGGGTGACCCAAACTGGCTCCCACCAGGCATGGATTTTTCCACTCTCCTTGTGTCAGCTCTATTTCTCTGTCTCCCAAGGGCACTGACAAATAAATATTCTGAGGTGCTTCGATGCTATTGGAATGACATTTCAGCCCCTTTCACGTTACTGTTTTCCTGTGATTCCAAAAGCCAAACGTCTCTATATAACTTTAGACATAGATATTCCCACAAAGGACATTAAACATTAATTTTGCAACATTCCCTTGCTTTGTTCTGTGTGTTGTGTAGCAGGAGGTCTCACGCAAAAGCAATTCTTATTGCAGGTGGCCCCAGTCCCTCCTGCCGATAGCGTGGCTCTCCCCGCAAAAGCCACGTTCAGCTAATGGTAGGAAGGTTGTGTAGATGCTGCAGTAGCAAATGTCATGATCCTGTCATCTGCAGATTCAATTCTAGAAGCCAGAGCCAATGTAAACAGGCTGTGTCCTGGGCGTGGAGTGAGATCAGGAGGGGAAGGAGTGAGTTTTATAAGGTGGTTAATGATGCAGAACTGAAATGTGTGCATTGGGGAGGAGCTGTTATAGTCAAAGACTCAGCAACCTCCAGTGTTCTCCTCAAAATAGTGTCAGCAGAGTTGGAGTCAAGGCAGCAAAACTGCTCAGGAAAGGGTGACCACAGGCTCAGATTCATTTTAAGTAGCAAAACTCCAAGTTAAAGTTCACAAGCAGAGAAATGGGCCAGAGACGCCAACAAATTATGTATAGAGACCCTGCTTTAAACAAAAGTGCATGAATCAAATGGCTGTTCATAGAGAGGTAGCCAGTGAACATACCTTTTCCAGTTGTACTTTTTCTCTTCTTCCATAGTTTGTGTTTCGAACGGCAAAACATACTCACACGGTGAATCTTGGCATCCTAATCTGCGGGCCTTTGGAATCGTAGAGTGTGTGTTGTGCACCTGCAACATCACCAAACAAGAATGTAAGAAAATTCACTGTCCAGAACAATATCCCTGCAAATACCCTCAGAAAGTAGAAGGAAAATGCTGTAAAGTCTGTCCAGGTAAAACAAAGTTGATCACAGACGCCTTTTCTTTGTGCATGTTAAGGGGCTCGGCTCAAGCCTTCTGGTCAGCAGAAGATGTGATGAAAGCGGCAGTAGCTGTGCCCGCGGTTCTCCTGGGGGTGCAGAGACCTCCAGGGGGGACAGGCGGAGCTGCCCATCGCTCTCTGCCTGTCTCTACCTTTCCACGACTGATGGACACTCATTTCCAAAGAGAATATTACAGAAACCTACCCAGAAAGTACATTACTGTCAAAAGACTCTCCCACCCTTTCCCCACCGCAGTGCCCTCAGAAGCTTCAAATCATGTTCTAGCTTGTGAAAATTTGCATGGAGATAGTATAGTTTCTGCTTTTTAAAATGTACCAGAAGGACTCAAAACCCCCGATTATAAATTGATTGGTGTCAGTTATGTAACTTAATCCTTAAATACTAACTTTTCACAAATTTAGCATTGTTTCTATGCCGCACTAATGATTAAAATTACATAGACGTTACTTACTAAAATCAATGCCTACAACTAGTGAAAAATCTGCTAACATGAATCTGCTGACAGTCTGCCAAATGCCCAGCCATGTTGTGTAGGATATAAAGGGTAAAGGAGTGTCCAGTTCCCTTCTGTGCCTTTAAACTTCTTTTCGAGTCTGCACGGCCCATTTCTGTGTTTGTTCGGTGACGCTCTGGGCAGAAGTGCTCTGAGGAAATGAGTTGTGGAGTCGTACACAGAAATCACTCGAGAACGCACGCCTCCCGTCTCTGGCTGGCCGTGCTCGCTGGGAGAACCGCGGTGGCCGTGGGCAGGCGGGGGTGTTTATCGACACCCTTTTGGACACTTACGGATCCACAGCTTTTATTTGGCTCATTTTTGATTAGAACAGTCAGCAAAACCCGGCTAAAAGACTTCAACAGAAAATTTAATAGCAAAAAGAAAGTTGCTGTCTCTTTCTTTGAGATTCTATGTGCCGATTTTTAAGAAAGCCGAACCTCTTCCTGCAGTCTGCCCTGTATGTGTGGAGATGTATTAATTATTAGGGTTTTTTTCCACAAACAGGAGCCTGAGTTTCTGAGTTGCATCATCTCCCTTACATTCTTGTCCAGCTTCCAATTACCAACAGAATAATTACAATTTCTGCGTATCTGCTCGGTGACTTTAGCAGATGCGGCCTGCTCAGGCCTGCGCTGCCCAGCTGGCTGCTGCCCGCCAAAATGCAAACCTTGGAGGTTCTGCCCGCCCTTTTCCTCAGCAAAGCGTGATTTCTGGTCTCTTCACCCCATCCAGCCACCAATTTTCATGTAGTTATTTTACTTCTTCTGAGACTTCCGCCATTATTGCAAATCTGCTCAAAAATTGGACAACAGGTTCAAAACTTGCGAGGAGTCTCACAGGCCACGTGGTTTTACACAGCTCGTTTCCTTATGAAACTGGATTATAAAAGTGAATACTGTCTTGCCACCACAGACAGGCCATCAGAACCTAGCAGAACACAACACTGTTAAATGGCTGGGGGTTAGCTGGAGATGGGTTTGAGTGGCCATGCAAGTGAAAATTCTACTTTTAAACTAAACCTGCTTGGCTTTTGGTACCAAGTAAGTTCTGGAGGACTTGATTACAGCTGCAATATGTGTTTTGGGCTTCTTTTAAACAGAAGAAGTGCCAAGTCAAACCTTTGACAACAAAGATTACTTCTGTGGGAAGGAGACATTTCCCGTCTATGAATCCGTTTTCACAGAGGAAGGGGAAACCATCAGAAAAATTGCCGTAGAGACTGAAAAACCACCTCAAGTAGAAATACATGTGTGGACAATTAGAAAAGGTGAGTGGAGCAAGTTCTTTCTTTAAACAGTGTATCATCTTCCATTAAAATCCCAGAACAATTTACAAACCCAAGCATCTTGAGACTGCTGTTCTGGCAATCCGGGATATCGCCATTTCCAACATACTCAGGTTTCACTGCACAAAAACCATTAGGAACACAAAAAGCCCAAGTTCTGCAAGTTCTCACCATTGACTGTGAGCAAACGCGCAGTGACAGACGGTTGTGAGCAAAAACCTGTGTAATTTATTGCAGAGAAATGGGTAGTAGGGTTTGAACCAAGTGCGTGGAGGTTCTTATTTAGGATGGACCAAAATGCTTTCCATTGAAATGAGTCTGCCCTGTCTGCCTTAGTGATGCTGCACCCATGATGGTCTGGAATACAGGCAAAAATGTGGTAAGGATGGAAACAATATCTTTTACTAGACAAACTGGTAAAATTAGAAAAAAAATAGAAAAGCATTCAGAAGCCCAAGCATTTCTGAAAATCCTTAACTTGTAGTATAATAACAATTATTGGCAGCCTCCTAAAAAATCCTGTCCACTTGAAGCAAAAAGCAAGTGATCCCCATAGGAATTGGACTAGATGATCTTTTGAGGTCCCTTCCAGTCCCAACCATACTGTGATACTGTGAAACCCACATATAGCGCATCTCTTCACAGAGATGGTACATTTCTAGAAAGCACTTTAAAGCACAAAGCCAAGCCCAAAGTGTGAGCAGGAGAACGTCGCTCAGGGTGGGGCGGTTAATAATGACCGTGTGTGTGCAAGAAGCCACAGAGCCTTGTGATGATTTGACAGTGCTGCTGCCCGCTAGCTCATGACAGGCAAAATGGTACCTGACTGCAAAATGATGACGGTTTTACTCCAAGACGCTGGGGTTTTGGCTTCTGTTGTAATCCTACATTTACTCACACCAAGGAAGGGTTCACACTATAGGTAAGGGATTATTTCAGAACGTGACTGGACTGGACAGTAACGCTACACAGGGGCAGGACAGCAACTCAGTTTAGAACAGGCACGTTTCCAGTAACACACATTTCTCATTCCTTTGCTGAAGGGATTCTGCGTCACTTCTACGTTGAAAAAGTGTCCAAGAGAGAATTTGAAGAACTTCCTTACTTCAAGCAGATAACAAGGACAACCCCTAGTAAGTAAACTTGTGACCTCTTCAGGTTTCTATTCCACATATAATCATAGCCTTGAAAAACATTCTCTCTTACTCAGCACAAACAGCTCTACTAATTTTTCCATCAGCACATGGCTCCAATCTTTTCTAAGTTTAGATTTAAATAATCAAAACACAGCAATTTAAAATATAGATACATATAATAGCAGTTTATGTCCATGCTGTATTTGGATAAAATGCAAGATGGGCTGTTTTCTGCCCATACTGCCGTAAGTCTGAAATACGACTGATGTCAGTACAGCAGCACAATTTGTATTTATTTAAGTAACATGATAAGATGCCCCAATTTTTTAGAAGGGAAAAAATTCAGAGTTGATTCAAGGAGTTCTCCTATATACATATAAGTTACATTTGAAAGAAACCTTTCCATGTTCTTAGCAATATCTTCTGTATTAAAATCTGTCTTTTGAAGGGACCTGTAATTCTTTTGTCACTCTTGATTCCATTTTTTTTTTGTATTTCATCCAGCTTGGGCCATGATACTTAATTTCATAGCTCAATTAAGGTATAGACATGTTTAGTTCCCAGTTCCTTTGCATTACAAGTTGTCATTTTTCTCTGAGGTCTCTCAATAGGCAATGAAGTATTTTCCGCAGGAATGATGTATTCTTGATTACACAGGATTGGTGAGAAGCAGACACCTTTTCATATCAAAAGTTTCCTAATTGTTTGCTGTCAACCGTCCATAAGTTTGTCATTGTTATCTGTAGTACGGTGTTCTGGTTACTAGAACAGCGGACATTTCTATTAACATCATCAAAAATACATAGAAATATTAATATCCAGCAAACACAGTTTGCATTACACACAGGCCGAGTCCACAGTGCTTGAAGCACTTAATACTTGTTGCTTCCCAACTCTTAAATACTTCGGTTTACCATCAGTTAGATTTTCACATACTCTTGTCATAAAGCAGAGTATCCAACGTCATAAATGGCTGGAAAAAGAGGGTCAGCTCACAGTACTACTTCATTAAAGAAAGGAATAATATTCGGTCCTTGTTTATGATTTTTAACAAAGTTATTTTGCATGGAATATGTTACGTGATTGTAAGATACTCTGCATATTTTCCATGGGAGGATTGGACATTCTCCCTTTGATCACTGTGAATCAGCTGCTCTGGAGAGAGCTTGTAAATGTCTTCAGAGTTCCCGGTGCCCTTTTCTAAGTCAGTATCTGTCTTCTTTGTGTTTTTGTTTTCAGGCCAGTGGAAAATATTTAGCGAGGGAGAAGCTCAGATCAGCCAAATGTGTGAAAGCAGAGTGTGCAGGACTGAGCTGGAGGATTTGGTGAAGGTTTTGTACCTTGAGAAGTCTGAAAAGGGTCACTGTTAAGGGAGACAGCACTGGAGGGAGAAACACAAGAAAACTTATGAAAACTTGGATCTGCAGCTGGACTGCAGGCTTATTTTGCTTAAGTCAACAGTTGCCCTAAAAACCGAAACTATAATGCAGTAATTATTCACATCATGCACAGCAAATTTGCTGCTTTATGTGTAGTGGTCTGTGTCAACCGTTCAAATATCTCCTTCAAGAGACCAGGAGGCTCTGTGCTCCTGGGGGAAGGAGAAAGAGAGACTGTACTTTCCCAGAGTTGCAGTTCTTTGCAAGTTAAAAAGAGAAAACAGAACATTTGTATTATTATTATTTGGCAAGTTATTCGAACTAATGAAAAGAAGGACACCTAATAAATGTGCAGGAGCTACGGAGAGCATTATTTCCTGTGCTGAATTGACACCATTTCTGGTGTTGGAATGACTCACGTTTTTGGTTTGGTTTGGTTTTTTTTGGTGTTTTGTTTTTTGGGTGTTTTTTTTAGTAGTGGAGGAAAAATACAAGTGATAAGAATACTTGTGTTGGAGACTTTACAAACAGATTTAAACTAACAAACTCCTAAGCAGCCTGCCTTTGGGATGATGTCTTGTAGCTGAGCAAACCCAGTCCATAAACCAAACAGCAGGTGTTAGTGGCAATCACTGTATTTTTGTAGCAATTTGAGCAAATGGTCGCTTTTAAGTGGTTTTCACTGTTTCCTCCACCCACTTCTCTGAAAAATGTGAAGTGTTAGCTCTATCATAGCCCTAATAACTTCATTCTTCTGGGCCCTATTAACACATGGTCTCGGCTGGCAAACTGCTTTCTAAAGTGACGGGGCAGAAAGTGGTGAGGTACTTGCAGTACTTGCAAAACACCTAGAGGGTTAAACCTCCCAATTAATAACTCCTTAGGAGTTGCAACAGTGCTTAATTTATGCGTTCTGATCTGTTACAAACCTAATCTTCTGCATTTTTCTGAGGGTGGCCTCTCAATTCTCACGCTCCAAGGACAGCTCTGTCCCATGACAAACACCGAACAGCTCCAGCGGGCCTTTAGAAGGCGACAGCTCTGTTATCTTTGTGAAAAACAAATCTGAGAGATTGTTAAATTTAGTATAGCATGTTTACAGGCTGTTTGAGAAAGGTGGCTCTCATCTGCTGAAAAAAGTGGAATTTTAAAAATGTTTTCTCTGAAGAGTCACCGAAATAGTGCACGGCCGCACGGCTGCCGTGTTAAGCTGGAAGAAGCCTTGTTGTGTTGGTGACTCTGCCTTTGCTCCCATTTTCTACTCTCCAAGCAGACAGGAATAGTGCTGGTCAAACACATGCAAACGAAGCTTTATGAAAACACTCAGAGCCAGGGGCCGTGAAATCAACAGGGAGAGCGAGGATTTTGATTTTGCCAGCAGCCTCGAGAGAGCACGATGCTGCTCAGAGAGAGCCAGGGAGGAGAACAGACACACAGCTGAAGAAAGGCTGAAGGAATTGGAAGAACATGGATAGGGTGATCTCAGGTCCTTAGCGATCCTGCCTGTATGTAACCACATTGTTGTCCCTAAGCCTGGGCAGAGAGCAGATAATATTTAGGAATGCTTCCCTCCCTACCAAGCACTCGACACAGTCCACCGTGTAACAGGAAGACACGCTCAAAAGGGAGCTCCTCCAGCAACCGCATGGATTTGGAAGAACAAAATACTTTGACCTGGAATCAGTAAGAACCACGGGGTTCTCTTTCCAAGCCCCCATGGGCTGCAGGGACGTCCCCCCTGGTCCCTCCATGGCCACAGGGGAGTCTCTGCTGGGCCCTGCAGTGTCTCCTCCCCCCCTGCCCGGTGTCCCTGTCCCGGGGCTGTTTCTCACACTTTGTCCCTCACCACCAGGCAGCGTTTTGCCCTTTCCCGACAGCACCGATACGGTGCTGCGGTGCCCAGTCTGAACCGCCACAAGGCCATTACAGGTCCCATGTCACTGATCGTTAAAAGGAGAGCAAAGTGAGCTGATGTCCCACCGCCCTTCCACGGGACCGCAGCCTCCGCCTCCCTAAATCCCGTCCTGGTGTTTGGAAGGGTGCAGCGTGTCCTAACTGAGGGCCTAAGACCAGAGGTTACTACAGTGCAACTGTAGAAGAAGCAGGTTGGCATCAGCAACACCCTCTGCATGTAGCGTCTACAGGGTTGAAATGTGCTGCAGACATGCAAAATTTTATTATAAATCTTCTAATAAGTCATGAATTAACCTTCTAGTTCTTTTGGTGAAGACATTGTAAGGAAGAGGTTGTGAGGAACTCCAGTGATCTGCAGTTCACTCTTCACCTCACGGGCGTTGTCTGTTTGTAGCAGTAGCTGGTGAAAAGAGACTAAGTGGAAAGTGTACAGCGTTTGTAATTTTCTTTTAAGAAGAAGAAGGCAACCTGCTTTCTGTGTTTGTGACAGGACAGGTGGAATCCAGATTGTGTATTTATTTTATAATAAACACTTTTTAAGAAAGGCAAAAAAAAAAAAATCCTAAGCATCATTTAGTAAAATGCAGTGTTGCATTTTTCCAGTTTCTGATCACATAAGACAACAAAATACACAGTGCCATGTTCTTCATTCTCTTCATGGGATGTACGTCTGTTACGGTACTTATTTATGTACTTGTTGTATCACTTTGACCTGGTTTTATAAATTAATAAACTCTGACGTTGATAATAAAAGATGGTGTGTACGATGCTGTTTGATCAAGACGTTTGGTTCCAGTTTGCTGGTGCTGCTGCCCCCTCGGAGGCCGCCTGGCCCAGCCGGGTGCTGTGCATGGGCTCAGGACCTGAGCTGTGGGAGGGTCAGGTTCAAGACTTAGGCTGCCGGGCAGGGTGCAAAGTGAGGCTTCAGCACCCACCCGTGTCCTCCACACCTCACGTGGGAGCTTGAGCCATGGGGATTTCAGCGTTGCACCCAAGATGCCAGTTTATGGAAAACCTGAGATATTGGTAGGTTCTGAGCAGTTCTGACTTGCTGTCACTTAGAACCAGGCCTGAGCAGTTCTGTGCGGTGCACTCACCAGAGTCCCAGGGAACTCATCAGGATTGTGTGGCCCCTCCACAGTCAAGTTCACCTCAATTTATTACCTGTTGCAATACATTTAATCCATAGGGATGGTAATGTTGCTCCCATTTAAGTCAGTTTTGGACCAAGGCAGTAAAAGCTTGCTGGAACTCAGCATCCACAGGGTCAGCACGGCCCTGACTGCTCCCCACGTCTGAAAATCAGACACGTAACGCTGGCGGCAGGACAGCTGTGCTCCCACGCTCCAGGAGTTCATTCTTTTCAGGTCTTCTCTCGGGAATGTCTTCTGCAGAATTTTGCAAACCATCTTACCCTAGCGCTCATCTGAGCTGAACTGAAAAGCTATAGAAATTATCACAACCTGGGTAATGCAAACAGACAAATTAGAAGGACCAGAAGGATGCTCAAACTACCAGCTTATTTAAACTGTTCAATCTCAAGAGCCACAACTGTTTGCTTTCAGGATTTACTAGTAGAGCAACAGTACTATGCCAGGGACACAGCATAGGACCTGCAATATACAGATTTTCTGCTCAAAAATATGTTTGACCTTTGGGAAATACCCGATTTAACTCAGCTTTCACCTACCCAGCATGATTAATTTTGAAAACTAAAGCACTGACATCCATATATGGAATCCAGCTAAGGACGAAATCAAGCATTGACAACTGAGAGAACAGTACAGGACATATTGCTTTCTGGGCAATACATATTCTGAAGTTCAAAGTGATTGGGGAAATGTTGATGGGATCAATCTGTGCTAATGACTAAAAAGAGATGATCTTAAGAAACATAGGAAAAAAGTGTAAAACGTTAACTCAGACGTGGCTAGCAGCGTAACTCAAATGGAGAGTATCAGCCTTGGGAAAGATGATTGTTCAAAGTTGTTCCATAGTAAATCCCTTTGAATCAATAAGTACATTAAATCTGAAAATCAAGATCGCTCTGGAAATTCTTCACGAACTTCACTTCTTTCATCCCAAGCTGTATATTCACCTTAGCCACGCTCCTATTTTAGCAGGGCATCTGTTCCAAGAATCCTTTTGGTGAGGACAGGTCCTGGGCAGGGTACCTGCCCTGCCGCGGTGCCGGCCCCGCTCCCCGAGGGGCGTTCGCCTTCCTCGTCCTTGCAGACCCAACGTCCCCAGCGCTCGGGCTTGCACAGCTGCATCCCCACGGAATGCCTTCTCTTGATTTCTCCATTTCCTAACATCCAAATGCTTTTCAGCAGCACACTAAATCTTATTGCTCTCTTCACCCCTATTCCCCTTTCAAGTAACACAGATCATCTCTGCCTGCCCGTGACCCCCCAGGCCCGGAGGGGCTGGGTACCGAGGGGAGAGCTCTGGTCACTGCTGTGTTCTGCTGAAATGACTTTCAAATATACCTACACAAGCACAAGAGAAAGAGCGTGTCAGCCTAACCCTCTCATCTTCATACACTGTCCATTAGAAAAAAAAGCCAAACCATTTCACAACTCAGATGATGAATACTTCCAAAATAATTGATAGCACATGAAGCATTTGCGTAATATTGGTGTACCCTGGTGCCTATTGTGTTATCCATCTAAGATAAAAGCCAAGATTTTTGAGATTTATTGTGGGAGGGGTGAAAATTGACAAAGTTAAGCCTTATTTCCATTTATTGCTTTTGTTTGGGGTTTGAAAAATATCTTCATCTTCTGATCTGAGGTTTTGGAATGTTTTACTTCTTGTGTAAAGTATGTCTGCAACTACGTGAGTGTACGAGTATGAACCCACAGCCCTGCCCTGCTCACATAACACCAACCCAACTGTGAGCAAGAATGCAAAACATCCAAAGCCAAAACAAAGAATTGATTTTAACCCGGCAAAACAGTTTTTAATGTAGATGCACCAGATGACAGTTCAGCGTGTTCAGAAATGGCAGTGAGCCCGATTTCACTACCGCTTAAAGCAGAAACTCCGAGTCGGTCCTCAAATGACCTTGGCTCAAGAGACAGAGCTGGTACATCCCCCTGAGCCTGAACTGGAGCCACCTGCTTCTCAAACAGCACCCACGCTCAGCTCATGTCTCCGCCAAGATCAATTATATCCCCGATAGATTTGCTTCTCCTGTTTCTCCTTTATTCATTTGTTTCAGGATCACAACACCACAAAATTAGATGTGTTAAGGCCATGATAAATTAGAACTGCATTCTGTTCCCACTGAATAGCAACACTCGCAATCCATTTAAGGTGTCCCTGAAGAGCTCCCACTGATACGCACTGTACTGGCATCAAACAAGTCAGTGTTCTCTAGTACTCAGTGTGTACCAAAGGTACCTTTTACACTTTTCCCAGCCAGATTCCCAGTCACCCGTTGTTCCTGAGCCAGCACCGTCACTCTGCCCTGTTCTTCCCCAGGTCACTTCTCCCCTCTGCCAACAGCTCGGGTGGGACAAGGCATTTGCCTCCTAATTTTAGAGGCATAAATAGGATGCTTAAGGTTTATGTACTGGGGTAATTTTGCTCCACATCTCTAAATGGTAAGATTCAGACCTTCTCATTAAAACGTCTACGTTGAAATTAATGCAGTATTGAATTTCGTTTCCTGCGCTGAAGTGCTGTGCGCTGTGGAACACGCGCTTGAGGCAGCAGCAGTTCAATGGACTGAAACAGTTCTGAAGAAACTTTTGGTGGTGTACGCAGGGTGGAACAGCAAATGCTGCAGAGACATCAAACAAGAACAAGGGAGCTCTTGGGACGGTTGTTTCATTAGCGAAATGAAAGGACACCATGTAGAAGTATTTATAGTTATGGCTGCATAACTATCTCATCAACTAATAGACAACAGTCATCAACTAATCAATCTTCACAAAGTTCTTCCCAGAAAAAGGAAGATTTGACCATAAATATGGTTATTTAGTTAACAAAGAGCTCCAAGTCATGATACGTTCCAGAAATCTGTGTTTTGGTATCTGAGATCATGTTTTCAATTCTGTGCTATTAGAAAATATTCCCTTGGTTTGAGTGCCATATTATATATCCACTTAAGCTAAGTCTCACAACATCTTTGGGTTTAGATGTAGCCAGACAGTGGCATCCTTTAAAAAACAGCCCAACGACTGCATTAAAAAACATGAGAGGATGCTTACAATCAGTACAGATCATTCACGAAGTTTAACTTTGCCACTTCATTAATGCAAACCAGTTGTAAAATCATGCAACCAAATCCCAGCAGTAGCCCCTTCTCACTTCTCATGATGAAAATTACTATAACCAAGTCTAAAGTTAAAAAAAAAAGAAGAAGAAGATATTTTGAGCTTCAGCAAATGTGCCAAATTTCTGGAAATAAAACCCCTGCTGCTATTTTGTTTGAAAGACATAGTTTATAAATTACGGATTGTCTTCATAAGTGAGAGGGAAAAACTGCAGATATTTTTATTAATTCAAAGAATATTCAGCCTAGAGTTTCTTTTCTTTTGCAATCATGAACAACTGAAAGATCCAACCGATAATAATGGTCAAAGCCTACAGGGACTTAAGAACTTGTGACAGCTTTTCCCACCCTGATTTTTCATCTTAATTCAAAGTCAGACATTTTTTAGAGACTTTTGCACTGATGAGTCCCTGGTGAAGAGACCGGGCTCTTCCCATGACATCAGCGTACAACAAGCTCCCGATTTCTTTATAGTCAGCATGCACTGGGAATTATTTACCCCATCGAAATGATGTCCACGGTGAGGTCACTCTTACTAAGGCAAAGCTATCATAACCACCACGCTCGTGCTGATCGCGGCTCATATTAATATAGAGAGTGCCTAAGAAAGCCACTAATTGACTTTTCAAGCAGGAAGTTAAGCAAACCCTAGAGAAGAGAAACTGAGGAGCAGAGAAACTCTGGACGACTCCAAAGTGCTTTTGAATGTGAAATGTTGAAACCGGAGCGCTGTTTTCTAGCCTCTCCACCATGATCTTCTCCAGCGCGTGGATTACACAGCTCAGAGGTACCAGGAACTCAGTGCCAGCCGCTGTTCCCTTAAAATACATTTCCCCATAAAGCTACGTAATAGTAACCATAAACTCTGAAGGTTTTTGTGAAACTCAGTAGAAAAAGATCAAGTAGGACTTCAAAGGAAATTATCAGACCAATTCTATGTAAATCAGTCTATTTGTACATTAGAGGGATGTTTGACCCAACAGAGGAACAAGTATATTCTGGACAAAAAGCAGAGGAAAAGAAAATTAGGAAAACTATGACATTGTCTGTTATAAGGAGAAAGATTTTTCTCATCTGCACATTTGCCTTTGAAATCGCAGTTTTCAGAGCCACTGCGAATCATTCCTGGCTGCTCCTGCTGAACATGTGAAATCCTCAGAGACTCCCCAGCCGAGGCTCCCGGGGGCTGCTGAGCCCAGGGGCTCGGTGAGAGGAGCGGAGGGGTTGTCACTGGCACTTGTCACTTGGGGTTCTGCTCCAGGGCCATGGGGTAAACCCAGCAGACTTACTTTTATTTCCACCTCAGAAAATGCATCCAGAGATCTTGTTTGTAACTATAGATTGCTCTGGTCTAATACATGACACGTAGTCAAGGTGAACCCCAGGATCTCTTCTGGCGCTGCCTCCATCAGCCAACGTGTCTTAAAGCCACTGCTACTGGTCTAGAATATGTTACCTAACGTGTATTAACAAAAAACTAGCAAAAAATATAGACTTCCCCCTTGTAACAAAATAACCTGATTTCTATCAAGCATCTCCTCTCTACCAGCATCCTTCTAGTCCTAAGGACACCCCTTCTTGTACCTATTCTGCTCTGGAAAAAATTCAGGCGAAACAAGATTTTGTGACCAAAAAAAGCAGGAGAGCCAAAATCTGCTTGCTAAGAACCGCTGGTGCCATAGCTGGGACAAGCTCGGTAAAATTCCAGCTGTGCTGCCCTGGAAATCAGAGCAGTGCAAAAACGTGTGAAAAGCCAGTGTGCTCCTGCCACCAGCACAACTGTCACTGGCACCAACTGCCAGCTGGGAGAGAACCCCAAAAGAAAGTTGATTAGGCTTCAGAGACCTCAGAATGATGTAATGTTTGACAACAAGCTTTCCACCTAAAACAAGTCTGAAGCACATTTAATTGAAATATTTTATAGATCAAAGGGATTTTTCTTTCTGACAAAGGTTCACGTGCCACACAATCATAAACTTTTTAATTTGAAAGCCAGACCAAAATCAGGGAGGAAATGGGAAAAATTGACAGAACCCCTTCAAAGTGAGCTTTTAAGTTAAAATAGTCTGTCCTCTTTTTTATGCCTTACATTTTGCCCTATAAGCTAAGTACCTTGGATGTGCTTGTATCTCTTCGCTCCATTATAAAATCTCGTTAACTGGAAACACAACATCTTCCACTACCTATCTTGTAGAAAATTCGTTTTTCCAAAATAATAACAGATAAAATAGGGTGAAAACAAGCTTAAGGCAGTGATGGAACTCTTTTATGAAGTGAATAGGTGCTCCTTGTGCCAATACAGTCTGTTTAATCACAGCTTAACATTTTAATTATGTATATAGCTAAGCAGACTTGCTTGCATTGGCTTAATTATTCTGCATGATAATCTGAACAAAGGGCCTCTGTTGAAGTAATCAACAAAAATTTTAGCTGGCTGAGTTTCCTCCAATGTTCCAGAAGCAATGAAAGATCTGATCATTAAGCATTTACTGCCTCTGAGAGCTATTTTAAACCTGCTCCCTTCATATCACAGCTGGCCCTTTGAGTAGCCTCAAATTCTTTTTATCCGAAAGCCCTAGTAAGGCAGAACAAAAGAACGTTTCTCGTTTGGAGTGAGCTGTCTGTGTCATCTGTGTGATGTTCGCTAGCAGGAGATGTCTATCTTAATGAGCTTTTGGCCAGGAACAGCGCTGCCACATTCTAACTTTTGTCCAGTTCACAGGCCTCCTGATGCAGGGCGCGCTGGATGTGTCAGAATTGTAAATGAGCCCCGGCAACTGCACATTGCGTAAGGATCCCGCAGTAACAATTAAGCAACAGTCTCCGCTGTTGTGGGCCTCTCCACCCAGATAATTGATCACGACGGGAGCTATGCCGACAACCCACACTGAGGGCGAGGAGACACAACTGAAGTGAAGGTTCATTATCTTGCAATGAAAGGGAAGTTAGCACCAATGGGAATTGGCTTTCAAAGGACCAAAGGGTTAAAGCTTTCACATTTTGCAGGCATTTACTATTAATTTTTCCCTTGCCCAACAGAAGCCGAGTGTTTTGAAATACACTCCATTTTAGGGCACCCTGGGAATCAGATCAGCAGTAGCCATGTAAACACTCCAAACCTACCCACGTATATGGTAGAAGAGTCCAAGAACGCTACAAAGTTGTGCGGAATGTGTGTCTTTATTAGAGAGCTAAACATTCTGTCACTGTAAAAGCTTTCCATGCAAAATCTGGAAGCTCAGGAAGAAAACCAAAGTGTTACAACAAGGGATCTCTCTGGCATCCTGTGAGGCGCTTGATGATCCCACTTCCTTCTGTGAGTCTCCCACATCACATCAGTTCACATCAATCACATCCCATCACATCAATCAATCACATTCACATCAATCACCTCGCACTGCCCACCGCACGCAACCTGCTCTCACACACCGCAGGAGCACCTGTCCATGCTAACAGGCACATTTACTCCGGGGGGAATAGGAGCTCTACTGTACCTGCAGGCAGCCCGGTGCAGTATGGATTTCCTCCACGTGACCGAGCAGAAGCTGTAGCACTCACTATATTATCCCCACATCACCACCACAGCTA
This sequence comes from Columba livia, assembly GCF_036013475.1. NCBI lineage: Eukaryota > Metazoa > Chordata > Aves > Columbiformes > Columbidae > Columba > Columba livia. Next base: position 2,577,955 of record NC_088613.1, read on the forward strand.
ATTCAAACTCTGACCCAGCATATATCAATGCGATATTCCTCCTGGTCAGTACAGTCTTTACCCCTGAACGAAACTCCCGTTTTGCGGTCCTGCTTCTGGCTCACCCTCGTTCCCTTCCCTGCCCCATCGCTCCTGCTAACAGACCTCATCGTTTTGCTCAGGCCTGTCCGTCCTCCTCGCCTTTCAGCTCCTCTGCCCCTCACACTGCAAGCACATTCCTTTTCAAACATCTTCTTTATGCAGCGGATCGTATCAGTGAAAAGGCAGCGGTGATAGATGATCATTTGAATAAACTTGTGCCAAAAAGAAAGAGCAGAGCTGACAGGAGGCAGCGCGGTCGCGCTGTACAGCGGGGTAGCACGGGTCCCATTAGCCTGTTCTGTTATTGAGGAAAGTGCCTCTAGGTGACAGTGAAATTCTTAACACACTACATCATCAAACAAGGCAATAATAAATATGTATTTTTCAATTCACACTCATTAATAAAGGCAAAGCCATTCTAGAACTGACTGTTCCCAGGATCTTCCTTCCCTCATCTATATTCTAGTCCAGTCCCTGAAGCTTTCCGCTTACCTCATCTGCATTTTTCCTCATTATTTTTACTTTCCACAAATTCAATTAGTTTTGACCACCAACTCAGAAACACTAAAGGCTGCGGGAGAATAGTGGGGTTTCTTTCTGTCATCTTATTGGCAAGGATTGCTGTTAGAAAGTCAGCCTGACGAATAAGAGGAGAAATAAACCAAGGGAAAACAATGACTGAAACTCCTACAGTGCACCTGTGGTTTCAGAGAGCTGCATGTTTGTGAGGGGTTATTCTACCTTCCTCCAGTCTGCCCTTCTGAAACATCGACATTCACTCCCGACAGAAGATGGTAAGAAGGAAGGAAGTGAAGGAGGGGGGAACAGAACGTTTACAGTTGTGCAATGGCCAACAGAAGGATTTATACTGGTAAAGAAAGGGTGAAGAAAGCACCACACCAGTCTTGTCTCTTGCGGAACTACAGTCGACAGACTTTGCAGATTCTTGGGCGGTTTCTTGTGCAGCCCTGCATTGTTTGTTGGCACTCAAGCCTTTCTGCTGTGCTCTTGGCTCCCCTGTTTGGCACACATACCTCCTCCGTGGGGTGCACCTTATTTCCAGACATACTTCTCCCACCACACGCTTGGTCACAGCACAAAAATTATGCCCTTGAATCGTTCACGAATGTCAATATATATGGCACAGCAATGGCACGAGGCCCTTGGGGAGAGGGCACGCAGCAGGTGTCTACCGGTCCTGTCGGTAAGAGCTGCACTGCGCTGAAGCCCAGATTTACAGTTCACATTTCAGATCATCCCCCAGCACATGCTGGGACAAACAAACAAGACATCTCCAACTTCATTGTGCTCTCACTCCAAAAATGCAAACCCCACAATTGATCTGGATCATCAGATCTCATTTTTGGGTGTCTGAAAATATCTACGAAGCTCTGAAAATAACCTCACCAGAAACTGCATGGAGAAATATTTTGTCATACTGTACATTTCTCTGGCCTGCAAATTCCAAAAAGTGTGGCTAACTCCAGAGTTTTCTCACTGAAGTTATTTTTATGCAATTCACATTCATTTATTAATCCTTCCAGCTGAAAATACAGCTCCGTATTACATATGTTCTGATCTTCATTTGGAACCATTCATAGAATTAATAACCTTTGACTGGGGGTAAAAACCAGCCCCAGTTCTCAGTCGCGTGGATTTGCCTCAATACTCAGCAGAAGTCGGAAGGAGGAATGGATGTGATGTAAACATGCCACTACGTTAAAGTCAAACCGTTACCACCAGGAATGAGCTACACCCTAAGATCTTAACAAATCCTTGCTCTTCCCCTTCTTTGATTTATTGAAGAGCAGCAAATTCAAAACGGGTAAGAAAAATCTCTTCTGCCAGCAGTCTTTGCAAACAGTGCTGCAGGAGACCACACACAGCAGTCCAGAGTGTTAAAAACAGATTGGAAACTTATGTGAATAAGATAATCAATAATTTAAACCCTAACCATTTCACTTTTATAATGGAACAGCAAGAAAGAAGCAAATTAGAGCTGATTTCTGGCAGTGCACAGTGTTAGCATTCTGGCATCGTTTTCCATACACACAGATCTACCAAAATAGAAACAACAACCATTAAAAGAGCTTTAAAAAAATAAACTTGCTTTCACTAGAGATAATAACACTTCTCCCCACCCTGCAAAAACATCCTTTTATTTGTCAAGTCAGAAAAAAAGGTCATGACAGTTTTCATAAAATTTGGACCATTTTCAGCCAGCTCGAACGACGACAGCGAAGAGACTTAAAGCTCATGTAGGAGGCAGAGAGAGCTCTGCACCGTGAGGGATTCATGCTTGCCTTTATTTCATTGCTGTATTATTTCTACTTTATGAGTTTTGAAAAGAATCTATACACAGGTCTAAATTTATGCCTGGTTTCAGGCAAGCTGTACCTCTGTCTCTCCCGCCTGCCCTGCCAGCTCTTACGAACTCCAGTCTGTCTGAGTTAATTCCTGAAAAGCCCCAACTATAGTTTTCTAATCAGGAAAACAAAAAAAGTTTGTGAAAAGTATTACATTAATTTTCCTTTCTCCACTAAGTTTCCTTTTTCAAATGCGCTGGGTTTGTCTGGGATAGAGTTAATTTTCTCTGCAGAAGCTGGTATGGGGCTGCGGTTTGGATTTGTGCTGGAGACAGCGTTGATAACAAAGGGATGTTTTACTTACTGCTGAGCAGTTTTCATCTGTACCGCTTGTCTTTCTTGAGCTTTATTTTTCTCCCTTTTTTTTCCTTTTCCTTGTCTTTTTTTTAATTATTCAACTGTTTTTATCTCAATCCACAATTCTTTTCACGTTTACACTTCCGAATCTATCCCGCACCTCACCAGCTCTCTGTTTATTTTACATGAAGGAAAGAATAAGAATGGGTGTGGAAGCACGAGAGGGGAAGCAGCAGGTCTGGCTGGCTCGAGTCTCCTGCTGGAAATGCTTCTCAGGCCCCTCCTGTGCAAAGGTGGCATCTCACAGTCCAAGGTGCAGCATCCAGGCTTATCACTCCTCATCTGCCAAATTCTGTTAAGTCCGTGCTGGATCACTTATAGCACCCAACTTGAATCAGTTACAAAAGTGTTAATTTCCAAAAAGTTATGTATCCATAAAGACTGTAAAGCTGAGTACCAAAAATTATCCATCCTTTGATCAGGATGGTTTATTAACTTAGACAGTGGTGATCAATATTCTCCTCCCTGAACATAAAAAATTGTGAATCTTTCTTTACAGTGGAATTCCAACATTGAAAACTGTATTAGGGTCAAAATCTCTTACCTGCTTTTGTTTGTTGGCATGTATATTCCAGAGTTGTTGAGTTCATCATGGTTCTCAGCTTTAGGAACAGCATCTCAACGCACCCCTGTCCATACCTATCATGAACAAAGACATAAGTACATGGATAGTCAGTGTATGTTATGTCACCGTGGTCAGTTCTAAGTGCATTTTCCATCCCCAAATAACCTGCCTTCCACCTAAAAAAGTCTCTGAAAAGGACAACTGTGTCGATGCTGCGTGGCCGAGTCCACAGCAGAGAACAAAGCGAGGTTCCAGATGACCTGAGCTGCCTTCTGGTGTTTGGTGCCTACAGCCCCGGGGGCACCGGGCAGCGATGACCGGCAAGAGTGAACCATTATAGAAGCCAACAACGTTCCAAAAATTCAAACACGCTTCCTAGTGCAAAATCTCGCCTTTTCTGATGTTGAGTAACAGAAGTATTGCCTTCTGTGTATATGCTGCAAGAAGCATCTTTCTAGCCAAATGGGTATTCAGGGCTCTAAGATGTCCCGTGGTGGCTACATGCTCTTAGTTCACTTGTGGACTGTTGGATCAGCCGCTTCCTGTAGCAGTGAGATGTTACCAACCATTTTCCGCTAAGTGAGCAGAAGAGCTGCATGGAGGCTGGTGAGATCCGCTCGGCCCAGCGCTAACGCCGCGCACGAGCCGACTGAGCCAGGACAACGTTTACAGGGGGTTTGGCCGACATGTCCAAACTGGGTTCTGAGTTGGTGCAGATTCAGAGTCATCTGGCAGAAACCTCAGAGCATCTATTCTCTAAAAATTAATCTTTTCCCAGTATCTCAAACTAGACACTCAAAGAATAAATAAATCCGCAGCACTAATATTCAACTTCCTATGTTCACTAGTAGCAGCTTTTGCAGGGATAATTTAATTCTTGTGTTTCATCTAGCATTGGGGCTTGTAAACTCCTTTGACGATCCCTACCAGGAATTCATCAACATGAAGGATATATACTGGGAAGATCATAATCAAGTCAATCAAGGGGAGAAATTCAAAAGCTTTGCCACTAAAGGAATCAAACATAAAAGCCTCCCTGGGGGGGAAGAGGTTTATGTACCATGCCTGGCCTATGTTAAGAAAATTAAAACTCGTTTCACAACATAAAAGAGCCAAAGTGTCAAGTCACTAAAACCAGTTTCCAGTACAGACGCCCTTTTCCAGACTGGTTTATGAGGAAAATACAGATTTATAATACATTTAAAGAAACACAACTGACAAAAACATAACTAAGGGATATATACAAGGAAGACCGCACAGAACATAAATTAAACAAGGACAATTTAAACGCAATTTAGCAGCCGTCCCTGTTGCTATAACTAAGGATACTTGTGTTTATACACATGGCAAACTTCTTAGTTTTTTCAAAGGCAAAGTTTGCAGAGCAGATATCTCTAAGGAAGCTGGCCCAGCACAAGAGTTCACGTTTGCTCTATTATTCCCCAGCATCTATTCAGATGGAGGGTAGCAAAGCACGAGAAAGGGAATCCAGACTGCCCTGGGGTATGTGCGTCAATGAATGGAAAATGGACGCGGCTTTGCTGCTTTTTAGTTCTGTTGGATTCTCCTCTTCCTCCCCCTTGTCTGGCTCAGCAGTTTTCTTTTGAAATCTTACATATTTAAGGTGAAGCACATTTGAAATGTGTCACTCAGAGCAGGATGGAAAGACATCAGTTTTCTGAAAAAGCTTGTCAGCGTAACATCCAGGAAAGGAGAACAGGATGCAAAGGGACCGATAGAGGGTGCGTGACAAAAAGAAAGTAGCATTTTCCTTGCCTGCAAAAAGGCTGATCTACTAGTTCCTTTTCAAACTGTCATTCTGCTCTGAAACTGTGCCGTGCAGAGGGCTCAAGAGAAATTAAATAGAAAATTCGGCTGAATTTTTCTGTTGTGGGGCTCTTTAGCCCTGAGGCCGTACGCTGATCTCCAGCTTCGCGGTCGCAGCGTGTTGGACACGCAGCTCCATAACTGGGTGAACACTTTGTTACCTCCACGAAGAGCCGTAAAAACCTGGTGGGGATTCTTCAAAGCTGCCTTAGGGGCTGGATGTCTAATCCCCATTAAAATGAACAGAAACTGGCTCCTCAAACCCTGTCAATGGCTTTGAAGAATCAGCTCCGTGGGGGTAATACGTGGTATCAAAGGGCAGGGATGAGTTGTCTGGTTAATGGCATCACAGGGGAGTTACTTGTTTGGTTGATTTTTTCTTTGAATAAAAAGGAAGTGGGGCAGAGGAAAATGACAATGACAACAACAACAATAATAATAATAGAGATGGAGCTAAATACCCAGACAGATTTTTCCCAATGGGTTTTAAACACTTTACACGCTGCAGAAGGTTTTATGACGGTAACTGGAATTCTCCAACTGAACTCAAGTCTCAGATTTTTTCTGGCATGATGATACAATTCAGCAAATCTTTATCAGCTGGAACATAGCTATTTATTTCTAAGTTTGCCATTTTTCTCATTTTATTCTCTTTAGATTAATGAGAAGCTTTTCGATATCCAGTAAGAAAGAAAACAATGAACTACAATGTCATTAATGTAAGTGGTGAGCAATTTCAACTACGCAAATGACACTCCTCTTAATGATGCTTTTTTTGGAGCATTAATAATCCCGAACACTTAGAAACTATTTCCACCAACTGCACTTTAAAAATACTTTTAATCTACAAATGGGCCTTTCCTTAAATTACTACAAATGTTTATGAACTGCTGTTCTTGTTCAATATTGGTAATATCCAATAAAACAGAGAGGTAACAAATTAAATTTGATAAAAGGTAAATATTTAATGTAGAATGAGCATCTCTAGAACTCATAGACACAGGAGATAGTTGAGGGAAAGCTTAATTGGATTCACTGAAATATTAAATGATTACATGAATAAAAATATCCATGGTTCCATAAGACTGGATCAACAGCTCATCTTTAGGAATCTGTCAGCACTTATGTAGGTGAGATTTCCAAAACAGACATTGTGTATGGGCAACACATTCTATTTTCCTGGTCTTACACAAGATAAAAGTGTCTTTCATACTTATCTACATTTAAAAATATTTCTTTAACAGGAAAACCCCTCTTCCCTAGAACGACTCCCACAACTAAAGATAAAATGGGTAATTGTGAGACCACGTACAAAGTGTTTTTCCTTTAGCCTCTTTCAATATTTGGAGGGAGCGTTTGTCGCCACGCAGAAAAATACGCGGGACTTGAAATGAAGCTTGGACAGTATTTGGTTTCCCTTCCAATTAAACAGCTCCTGCCCTCTCAGACAAGCCACACTTGGTAGGAGCTTTTCTCCTGACCTCTGGCTTCAGGGCTTTATTTCTACAGAGTAAAACGAGAGTGAGTCCATACTTAGGTGCCAAATGGAGGTAAAAGTCACCAAAAACACATGAATAATGCTCAACATTACCAGAAGTAAATTAAGTCTAACTAAACAAGCTGTGGCAAAGGGGGTGAACTCACACTGTAAGGTGGACGTTCACACAGAAGGCAGCTATAAACTGAGTGTGGCCTGCAAATCAATCAGCCCCCTGCCTCTGCCTAATGAGATCCTTCTCTTTATTGCATTTTTATAGACTTGTAAAACCAGCATAGGATGGATTATATGGGCCGTCTGTCTGGCCTGTCCATCTGTCGCTGTGCTATTAGTGTTCACCCCCGTAGACCAGCAGAGGACTTGGCAGAGGTTGGAGCTTCGGGGAATACAGAGGTGATGGAGAGACTTTTAAAAAATAAACCAAACAACAGCCGTAGAAACCCTCCCCACTAAAACACTGAATTCCAGCAATACCACTTGGTATAAAGGGCTGTAAAATCAAAGTGAGCCAACGGGAAAACTTGTCTAGAAACGTGGCACAACCCAGCAGCCGTTGTGTGAGCGCGCATGTGGCTGTCGCTCCCAATTCGCGCTCAGAACACGGGAGTTTCTCAGCACTCGAAATGCAACAAAATCACTTAAAAAGAACCAGTTATGTCTATCTGGGTGGAATTCTTTCAAAGTTCTAGGACAATGACTTCATTTAACCTGCATTACACAAAAGACATTTTTGGAGCTATGCCCATAGAATCAAAGCTTTCCTGTTCACGTAACTCATTGTTGTGATTCTTCGCTTTGTCGGTGTTGCTGTAAACAATGCGATGCCCATGGCAGGGAGGGGAGAGGAGAGATTGTTTAAGGAAAAATAGTCAGCCCTGCACCAAATTTTGTAGTTACATTTACCAGCTGCGTAAGTGTTCTGATAAACTGCCAAAAAGGGTCACTATAAAGCAACGCTCCTTTAAAGTTTTAATCCCTATTAAAGGAAATTATCTGGAGTCTCTCCAGAAACATTTTGAGGGGGAGAAAGGGGCAAAAGCTTCTGCAGGAGATCAAATGTTGGTGATTATAAATTCATTACCAGCATAGCTGCTAACTTCAGTAAATTAACAAGGAACTTTTATTACATCCAATCAAGCTCTTGTTAAAGATAACAAGTTCTTTTCATTCCTTGTTCTTGTCTAACAGTCACTTTTCTGGAACTCATCAAAGCTTGTTGCGAATCCACGCCAAAGTACCACGCTCGCTTTGAACGGCTTTAAAAAGAATAAGGAAACCTCATGATCCCAGTGAAAAAGCACCGATTATGTGAAAACATTTCCAGATAGAAGATTTGGAACTACAGGCAAATCTGCCCCAGTATCAGCAAAAAGATTGCTATTCAACAGCATAAGAGTCCTCAATGAGGAGGCTTCCACGCTTGTTTTTCATTGTTTTGTTTGTACAGAAAAAGCTTTGCTAAACAGCCTCTTGATGAAATCCGATAGTGTAACAAAGATCCATGGTGGTTTCGCTTCAGACCAGGCTTTCACTCAAATATTAATTGCTAAAAAGCTAGTTTACATAATCAGTTTAACCATACAATTATGTTAAGAATCCTCTCTTTATCAAATAATCAAAAGTGGGAGGGAAGAATGTTTCGCTTTGAAGCTTCTCACTAATAATCCATTTTACAGAAAGCTGAGGATTTTCTAAAACAAAAACGACTTCAAAAGCAAATATCTTGGTGCCAGGCTATTGCACTGAGACCTTTCTGACGTGCCATGAGCTAAATACATGTTTTTCATCCCTTTCAGTTGTCTGCTGTCCAAGTTTACTGGTGATGAAAAACCCTCTGAAAAATATGTAAGAAAGTTCCACTGTCCACTGAAATCAATGTCAAGACTGGATTAGTCTAATAGGAGCAGTTTTCATCTAAAACTTAAAATGATCCCTACAATAAAGTCTGATAAAAGCATACCAAATTGATGAGAGTCATCACTTCATAAAACACAACAGCAAACAGGTTTTCTCAGTCCCACCCCTCCAGTAATACAGAAACAAAAAAGACAACAACATACTGAATAATATGTGCCTTTGTAGGTAGGTCAACTAAAAATCTTTCTATATACAGTAAGATATTTCCACAATTTAAAATCTTTTCCTACTGTCAATCAGGAGGTTAATGCTTATTACTGAGATTGCTTGAAGCTCTTTGTTCTGACGAGCTATTTGAGTAGGAGCTTTTACTGAAAGTGCGGTTCCTTTGTTTCTTTCTTTTCTGTGTCTGTTGGCCAGAATGAAATACTGAACATGAAGATGGTCGTTTCTCCTCCGCCCAGTAGGACACAAGTTGTATCTGGGCAGCTTTCCATCGTCTGTTGTGCCGGCACAGAAGTGTTTGAAAATCCTCTGTAGAGGCACAGTCCAAAAGTCAAGAGGTGAAGCTGAGAGAGCAGCCACCTGCAGTCTTTTTATATCTGCATAATATCAAATACCTTGGCCTTACAATGTTCTTGGACAGCTCTAGCATCCTGTAATTATCATGTAACGCATCCCTCCTCCCCGAAGCAGTCTCTGGTTAGATAAAACGGGTCATCATTAACATGACCAACATTACATAATGCGCTGATAGACGAGCTCCGGAGTAGCACCGTGGTCCGAAGCACAAGCGCTCATTTCCTGCGGGAGATTTGGTGCTGAGTGCTGCCACTGATCTTCTGTGGAGCCTCAAGCAAGTCACTTGATCTTTGTGCCATCTCCTTTGTGCTGTGAGAGCGAGAGGGAAAGAGCTCGGTTAGTCCTGCGGCTGTGGGGCTGGCTTGGCCCTTGCTCTTGGCCGGGGTCTCTGTGCTGTCTCAGAGGAACAAAGCAGCTTTTCCCTTGGGGTCTCACTGCCAGCAGCAGTTACAGCACTGGCCGTGCTGCATTTGCTCTTCTGTCCAAGCCTGTTCCTCTGCAGAGCCATTAGTCCCCACTCTTGAATACACCACACTGTGTTCTTGGACAGGGGCAAGTACTGAGCGAACTCACCTTTGGACATGGGGAGAGAAAAGCCCTGGGGACAACGTGAGGCTTAAGAGGGTGTCCCACACATTCCTCTGAACATAAAAAACCCAGCTAGAGTTGTACAGGTAATTGTGGAAGATAAAGGCTTCCTTGCAGAGCCGTGGCATGATATGTTACCCCATAACTACAGCATTGGTTCTTTACCGCAACTTAGAGGTTCTCTGAGGAACACAGCAAAGCAATACTTGGATTCCACAAGTGGTGTCCTTCCTACCCAAGGATGCGTGGCCACAAGGAGGTGTAGGAAGGAGGAAAAAGAAACCAACAGGTAACTAACCTAAGAAAAGACAAAGGAGATGAAAATAAGTTGTCCAGAAAAGATAACATAACCATCCCTGGAGACATCCCAGGCCAGGCTGGACGGGGCTCTGAGCACCCTGGGCTGGTGAAGATGTCCCTGCTCATGGCAGGGGGGGAACTGGGGAGCTGGGAAGGTCCCTCCAACCCAAACCATTCTGTGATTCTATGATTACATGACTGTTTTGTTCTTTCAAGCAAGCAAAATGTCAGGAAAACAACACTGCCACGGTCAGCACATTAAAAATATATTGAAGATTTTTCTCACAGCAGCAGGCAGAAAGAAACACTAGTAAAATCTATGCAACTCTCCAAACAAAATACAGCAAGATTTGTTTTCTGTATCAAAGACTTAAAATGTAACAGTCTATGAACAGAAAATATTAAATAATTAGTTACATAATAAGATAGGTAACAACATGCATATGTCCATTTCCTCCTTTGAACTATAGATTTATTGGCTGACGCAGGATACTTAAGTATTCTCAACCTTGTACAAGTCAGAAACAACAAGCTCTGCCATTGATATTTATCATGTGTTCAAAGGCCAAATGAAATTTGAACATCTAAAACTGAAAAATGACCGTACTAGTCATGGCAAAAAGTTTCCTTGTGGTACCAACAGCAATTACACATCATTAAACATAAGCTAAAGCTCCTGTGTTGTTCTTTTTCTTCTTTCTTTGTTTACTTTGTTTCTGTACTTGCCTTTCATCCCATTAAATTCATTGGCCAAATTAGTCACTGTTATCTGTTTTAAGAATCATTTCATAATTAACCAAATGGAAAAAAACCCAGGTTGTTTCCAATTCCCTAAAGCCCCAGTCTTATCCACCCACTCCAACATCTGCAGATGGTAAGCACAGAATGTCTCTTCATTAATATCAATAATATTAGTTGTTAATATCTACATAGAATAATCTTTTGATCTATGCTGAAACTATTTGTATGGCCAACTTCTGCACTCACTGCTCGAGCAAAACTGACTCTTGAATCAAAGAGAGCTCAGCTGAATTAAGGGCTCCAGGAAAGAGCTTGTATTTTGCTCTTGGCACCATGTGTGCTGCAGGAATCCCCGGAGCAGCAGCGGTCGGGGCTTTGTGCCTCCGAGTCCGGCAGCTGCAGGAAGGTGTCTCGGCCCTGTGAGTCAGCCCGGTTTCGGTAAAGCAGCTCCTGGTGGCAATATATGAAGAGATACTTTGTGAAGCCAATCAAACCAGATTGTGGCAGGAACTCATTATGGTCTGCTACAGTTTGAGTGTCTCTTACCATGTCAGAAGGGAGATGTTAAGGACTGTCTGTCTCAAGCATTTGAAAGCAAATCGACTTCTCCTTCCCTAAAGAATACGCTTTTGAATCGACCTTGGGCTTTTTAAACCAGATTTTAAGCCTTCGAGATGTGTGTTTCTGAGCTTTTCTCACAACAAGGGGCTCAATAACTTATTTTGAAAAATAAGATGCTTGCAGAATGGGATTATTTTAGTAGCTCAGGCTTTAGGAAAAGAACACCCTAAAACTCATTAAAAAATCATTAGATATTTCTGTATGTCCTACAGATTTAGAATTACATTCCACGCCAGTTTGAAGACAGAGAAAATAAAATCTGTTTCCTGAAATTTGAAACTTCTTTTTATAATGCTTATCATTCAGTTGTGTGTATTTCATATTTCTGCAGGTTTCACCTCGTATTCACAAGCGCCCTGCCTACAGGGCCCTGTTAACTCAGCTTTGCTGGGGTTATTTTCACCCAGGATAAGAACAGGAAGGTGGCTGCTGTTGGATGAGCTGGTTTCGAGTCCTCGCTCCCTCCACAAATGACAAAAGAGATACAAGAAAATTGCTTCTCTGTGACAAAAGCGTGGTGATCGCACTCATTCAGCGAAGGCTGAGCACACTGTATTTCATCAGCTGATTGATATTCCCAGAACACGCAATTAAAATGCAGCTGTTCATTAGGAAAATAATACACTATTCTTGCATAAGTAAGGTGTGTCGTGAGCAAATAAAGGGGTCATTTGTGGTCCAAAGCCAGCCTGGGAATGAACGTCGGACAGGAGATTTCATACACAATTTGATCATTTGCAAGAAAGAGGCACAGCTTGAAGCAAGATCAACAGTAATATTCAGAAAGTTGAAAATATGACATGGAGAAAGTCTTCAAACTTACTTTCAATAGTCAAAAAAACTTGAAGCAAGATCAACAGTAATATTCAGAAAGTTGAAAATATGACATGGAGAAAGTCTTCAAACTTACTTTCAATAGTCAAATCAATGCCAGGAACACTTACACTGAATTTAGTTAGTGAAAACATCTGACATTTTTAGGAACTTTTCTTCCCCAAAACAAATACCAACCCCAAAGATATGCAGTCTCAAAACCACTTATGTGTTCAATACTAAGAAACTCAGAGGGAAAAGGTAAGGGACAGATTCTCACTTTCACACCAACTCTTTTTACTGCTGCAGCGGGTCAGAAGTCTTCAAAACTGCCGGTGACACTCACTCCTTGTTTAAGCTCATTTTTAAATTATTACAATATGAGATAGACCTTTGTGTAAGTACAGCATGACTATATGGTACAGGTGCTGATCTGGTTGTTATCTACATTAACAAAAGAAAACCTGCTACACTTTTTATCCATCTCGCCATTCCTCACAGATTCACCATCCTCTAAGGGTGTGGATGCAGGAGGCCGCCCTGTGTTTCCAGTCCCACACTGGCAAACTCTCAGAAGCTGCTATACAATCATAATGTCACAAAACCTGGTTGTGCGGCATTCCCTGCCCATGGGACAGCAGCGGCTGTTCCCCCAGGAGCTGTGGATCTACCCCCAGGTAAGTCCTGTCCAGTCTGGGATCCTTCCTTGGGGTTGGGGCTCTTCCCCAAAACCTGTTTTTATTCTGTAATTCAAATCTGCGACGCTAACTCCTGCTGCTTCACAAAAAGGAAGGTTGTGTTCTCTTTCTCAGTTTCACAAGGAACAAACGTAGTGACTGAACAGGGTAAGACTCAAAACCTGAAGACAATTCAAAGAGGTATGTTTGAGTCACCCCAGTAAAATGGCCATTAGGGGACAAGGTCTGCTTGTTCATTAACCTAGAGAAAGGCCCTGTCCAAAGATTATACCGATGAATTAAAGCAATATGATCCATCCAATGTGGTTTTAATTGCACAGGCGCCAATGGGATAAAGGTGATTCTTACCTCTAGGGCATAATCTACCTTTATTCCAGTAACTGCATCTAAGGTATGACTAAGCATTACTGTATAATTTTAATAAAAAATAACAAGCCAGTGTAATCTATCCACACCTCTAAAAGATTACATGCACTCCTGCTTTCAGTTCATTCCCTGTCAAATATCAATATATAGAACGGCCACTTAAATGTTTATGATACAAACCATGCTTATTCAGACATATTATCTCCTCAGAGACGTAGCTTGCCAAGGTCATCTCGCATGTACAAATTCCTCAGTCAGAGGCCATATTATGAATTATTAACACTAAGAGAAAAAACTGCATTTGATCATTAGCTTTTCATGATTATAGTCTAATGTGCATCATATTTATCACCAGACAGGGGAGAATATATGAACATTTATGCTCAGCTCTGAAAACATGCTTATCCAATTCAGTTCCAAATCAAAACAGGTAACAGGTAACGTCAGTTGAATAAATCAAAAACTGATTAGCTCACGGGAGGAAAACAGAGCACTCATGAGAACCGTCAGCCAGAAGGGTTGCCAGTTTTCACCCACAGCAAGAATTTCTCAAGGTCTCTTTTTTGCCATCAAAATACTAAGTTTCCATGCCCGAGCCTCACTGGGTAGTCAGAAAGCTATTTATTTTCTCTTTTCCACTGGATTTCTATTTGAAATCCAGCCTGCTTGTGATATTTAGTATACCTATAGCAACCGGTGAAAAACCAGGAATCTTCAAGGCTGAGCATACAAATGCCAACTAAAAAGCACATGAGGATCCTCTTCTGAACGGTTCTCAGAAGAGCCTGCTTTTCTCTGACTGTATCACCTCTGTCAGTCTCCGGGAGAGAACAGCCTAGAAACACTGTCTCTAAGGACACTTTCAGTGAGCAGATTCCTCTTTTTACTAATTCTAAGCCAGCAAAGACACACGTCTTCTAAGCAAAAAGGTTAATGCTTGATTCCTATACATATTTGAATAAATATAGTGGATTCTAGGCACAAGCAAATATATACATAAAGACACACAAAGGCACACATAGGGGATATACTTAAGGTGAAAGCAAATAGAAATATCCTCAGGTAAAGGCATCTTTCTGCTAACAACACAGGAACATGATATCAGTGCAAAATGACTAATGTGTTTGCCAATGGCCATCGTCACTGTTACACCTCACTAAGTTGGTGCGTGGATGCAAAACTTGGCCAATGGCTCGCAAGGGACCTACTGGCAAAATGGACTTTATAGGATGGTATTTATCTTAAATGTTGCATGCAACATAACCTTCATTTGGCATCAATAGTCCATGGGAAGCAGCTGCTCTGAAGCTCTGCAGGGTGCTGCGCAGCAGCTTCGCTGCTTCTTCCTTGCATTAAGTTCTGTCAAGGTGGTGCCTGGTTCCCAGTCGAACTTTTCCATGGGCCAAGGCATAAGCAAGAGGAATCACGTTGACACAAAAAGAAACTTATCCATTTAAGACATTCGAAAAATGTCCATCTGAAAATCCACAAAGACATCCATCCATCCATCCATCCATCCATCCATCCATCCATCCATCCATCCATCCATCCCACCAAGTGTTATTTTGCTTTACCTCAACCACGAGTCAAGAATGATTTTCACAGTATGAAGTTTGCAACCCGAAACTATAGGATATAAATAAAACCACAGGATGAAATAATGATACCAGTCATTCTGCTGTGCATAGGAAGAGACAGTATTACAGAGAGAGATTTAGAACTTCTCCGTTAAACTCCAGTAGTTAACATTTCAAATCTGAACAGCATTTCGAGGTACAGAACATACACAGGAAGGTCAAACTTTCATTTAGTTAAAAAATATCCCACTAGTTTCCCCTTAAAAGTACCGTGTAGCCATTCATTCCTATGCAGTACATTTGTCAAGTGAGGGAAGAAGCCACCAGGACTACTGTTCTAAAATTTGCAACGTTCAAAGCAATGCTCTTAAAATCAGTTTAGAGAGAAAAGACTGTTCAATACCCTTTCATGTTCTGTGATTATCGCAGCTTACACATTACAATTAAATGCATATGCAGGCATCAAAACAAAAACATTCTGGCTTCAGAAACTGTCGACCACCTGCATCATACATTGACTCCCAATTATTTTGCAGGGACTCATTCCAAATAGAGACTTTCTTCAGGTGTATCCAGCTTCAGTCAGCCGGAGCACTTTTAAGCGCTCTTCAAAACACAAATGTTGAAAAGGCACGCTCCCTCCTCCGTTGCAGTGAATGGATTCTCTGAGGAAATGGGGTATTAACTGTGACACGGCTCCCCTTTTCTTCGAATTCTTTCACAAAGACATCACTGCTTCTGGGACCCACAGGCCCACATATTATTCACAGACCACACACTGGGAGGAGAAGCACTGACCTCAGGTCTGTTACATCACCATTGCCGTTACTCCACCCAGGATCTGAATCGTTCATTTGGATGAAGTTTCAGAAGTTATCAAGAGCGGCTTGCATAATAAGCCACAAATCTGGGTTGATTCAGTTTTGAAAGTCTGAACAGTGCTCAAAGAGTTAAAGAGGATAAATTTTCCTTAGTTGTTTGTTTGGGTTTTGTTGGTGGTGTTATCTGTTTGTTTGGTTGGGTTTTTATTTTGCTGGGGTTTTTTGTTATCTTTTAAATTCATATCACAGAGTCCCTATTTTATTGCTTGGTCCTAAGGAAGTGAGACAAAACTTTCATCTGTATTCATTTATCTCATCTATGATTTAGAGGAATCAGACAAGAATCCCTTCAGGAGGACACGGCCTCCTGAATCGTTCAAGCTGGACGTGAGGCAAAGAGCACATCTCCAGAGCCCGGCCACGGGGCTCTCCTGCTTCCCTTGGACAGCTGAAGCAACACAAAGCAAGTGAGAAATGACTAAGGATTCCTTCCCTTGACACAGGCGATCCGTTGGGTGGATGGACGGCAGGGTAACCTGCTTTGCACAGGAAATGTGGGTCCTTCCCAGAAGGCGCCTGTCAAGGGTCATAAGTAACTAAACAGATTGGGAGCAGCCATGATAATGTAAAAAGTCTGAGCAGCAGAACGAAGGACTGTGCTTCAGTCTTGAAGGTGTGCTAAATTACTAATAGACTATAAGCCAGAATCTTATTAAGATGAGGGAATAGAAAGAGACCTGGGTTCCATGTTCTTCCCTCTTCAGATTTACTGAGCATGAACCAAATAAGATGGGAGCACTTTTGTTCTGTGCTTTTAGTTTTTAATTTCTCAATCCACTTATCCTTTCATGTGCTCATAGGACAAATGGTGAAAGTAGCAGAGAGGGTTAATGGCTTCACTACATTTGAGGGTGTTAAAGCTAGGGCAGATGTGGGCTTTAATTAGAAAGCAGCTGCACATACATAAACCATAGCAATCTTAATCCAGAGAGTGACAATGTGAATATAGACCTGTTGCAAAAGCACATACCTTTAATCTGTATTTTTCTGTGTTTTTAGGGTGAGAGGGTTTCAGCAGAACTCTATCCAGGAGTTCATAGGAGATAGAAGGAAAAAGTACATATATGTCTAAAAATCAGAAAAGGGCACTAAGAATGTAAACAGAAAAGAATAAAAATAACCACATAGATCAAGTTACTCAGCACCAAAACAGAACAGTAAAGTTTTCCATTACCTTTCACAGAATGGAGCTCTCCCACTATGAGCAAGGCTCCAGCTGTTCTCTTGGCTTTCCCTTGGGCATTGACTATGCTGGACATCCTGTGAGCTCCCCCCCAAACTGGCAATTATATCTAGAATATCCTGGCCCTTTCGGAATTCAGGTACCAAATTTGCTAGAAATACTGCAGAGGAGGAAATCATGAACATCAGCTTTATTCTGTGAACGAGATGAGAGCAGGTCACAGCTCTCCCTGGTACTCCCAAACCGGCTCTGACATACCCCCGGCCCAGGCAAAGCCCTGACCATAGTGTCAAAAGGTGTAGATGTCTTTAAAGATAGATCAGAATAGAAAATATGGGTGTGGATTTCATAGATTTGGAATCCCTGATGATTATTGTTACTGGTCTTAACACAGAGCAGAAATCAACCTTCAGGTTGAGCAGAAACCAGCCCTTCATAAAGGCAGATGAATCTGGAAACACAGATCACATACAGAGCCCTTAACTGGACCGCTGCTTAATGAAGGTTATGATTCACTTTCTATTTCATTTGTGGATATTTAACACATTGTCTCCATTCCCCAAACATCCCAGTGATGGCTGCTGGCATTGCTGTGCACAGCAAAGTCACTAGTCAAGTATTCAATATATTGCGGCTTCTTCAATTCAACCTAGCAGCAAGAAATGGTCACTTGTGTGTCAGTGCTTCAGGGACCAACAGCCAGCACGTGATACAACACTGGTGGATCTTGGAAGCAGCGCAAGGATTACCGGCACAGAGTGAATAATTAGTGAACGAACTGCACTTCCTCCAAACGAGGAGCTCCTACCCCAATCTCCAGCTATAAAATACTGTGCTGCAGCTGTTTGCTAACATCCACATTACGCTGCAGCTATTTTTCCATGTATCTTCTTTTGTACAAAGCACATCGAAGTGCGGAGTGATGGGAAGGTCAGATTTGTTTTGGAAAAGTCCAAAAGCTCTTTCTGCAGCACAGTTATTAGGAGGGCTGTGAGAAGGCCCAGTGGCAATGATGTATAGATAAACATCTGCATTCCTTACATACCACAATCATTTTTGCTTCAAGTAGAACTTCACACTTCCAATGCTAAGCAGATTGTGGATGTGTCAATTAGACACCCAAATTCTCTCTCCCCACTTGGTGTCAGGTATCCATTCGATAATTCGCTTTTGTATTATGGAGAACCATGACTACTCTGTGATTGTTTCTTCAGATTTGTCAAAGCTCTCTTGCACACGAAGCAAACGCTTAGTCCCCTTACAATATCGTGTTAGCTGATTCTGTAGTCAAAAAGTATTCCAATACCTTAGAGTTGCATTGCAAAGATCCCCAACTATTTTATGCACTGTCTACTTAAAAAATAAATAAAGATTGAATTACATTCCTGAGCCCAGGATCCTCTTGCACTATACAAATATAAGTATTTGATTTGGCTTTCCCTGTTTATGTTAGTTTGTTTTAGTTGCTCTGTGTCTTACTCAACCACAAGAATGCAGCATAATTGGACTTACTCGGTACTTTACTCAGTACTGTGTGTCTTTGGCTGCTTTTTGCTTCCCAGAAGTAAAAGAAAAGTGTTTTTTGTTCTTTAGTTGTGAAACTAAAAACTAGACAAACAACCAAAAGAAATTTCATACAGAGAGCCTGCAAAAAAAGGCAGAGAGTTAAAAAATGACCTGATTGTAGAGCTGGTGAGGGGAAGCAGATTGGCAGGCTGTAGGGGTGAAGTCTGCTGCTCACCCCTGCAGGAAGATGTTGGAGATCAGAACCCTGCAGTGCCCCCTCCAGAACTCTCCTGCCAGCTTGAGTTGGTTTGTGGCAGGTACAGGGGAGAAGAGGAAGAAACCACACAACAGACAGTGACGGGGTGACTTCCCTGGGAAAGTTTATTCAAGCCTGCAAGGACTGGGAGGTACCAGAAACCTGTTTCAGCTCCCACTGTGGGAAACGAAAAGCCGACTGGTGGCTGCCCATAGCGGGTGTCAGCAGAATCTAATCCCAGCTGGGTTTGTTGGTTGGCTGCAAAAGGCTTGCAAGTGAAAGCCTGAGCTAAAGCCCAACTCGTTTGACACTGATGTCTGATAAGGTTCGATACGCTCAGTCCCCAGGAACGCCACCCTGAGAGACCAGAGCCTGGCACCCAGTCCCAGGAGCAGCTCTCGGGGTGCGAGGGTTTATCTACAGGGAGCTCCTTGCAGATGTGGAGCCCGGTGATCCGGGCAGGCTGCCCGCTGCATGTTGGGAGGTGGTGACACACACTAAAGCAAGGCTTGCAACTTAGTAGTCCAAGTGAATAAACTGTCAGAGGGTCAACACCTACTGAACTTATTCTGACTTTGCATCCATCCCATCATTTCATTAAACACAGATTAATTCCTTAATTTAGCTTTTGTAAAACAAAGGGTTTTCAAATTACAGGGTGCATTTTTATCAGCACACATTACTGGCAAAACACAAGAGGCCAGGAGGAGCACATTTGTTGCTTGTGCAAGTTCACCTCGTTGGTTTCAACAGTACCATCCTATTTTGCACTCCTTTAGAAGCTGTTGTGGGTTTTGTAACTTCATTTAAAATGGTTAAATACTTCTTTTATATTCGAGTGAAAGAAATTTGCAGCAGCATCAATATCTACTACGGCTCAGTACTGACAGTGCTCACATCCAGAGCCGATCTTGTGTCTCAGCTCTTCTCTGACGTTTCTCTGCGCTCAGGGGTAAGAAGCAGGTTCAGGGGGGAACGAGGGAGAGCGGGTGGGATGAGAGACCATCCCTGACTCTGCAGGACAGAAATGCTGCTCGAATGTCACACTCAAAGGGCAATTCTGTAGGCCATTAAGCAGCAGAGGAATTTAAAGCAATAACTCTGGCCTCACAGATCTTGAAGGGCATCAGTAGAGCTTAGAAGTCATGGGCACACATCTGGGACAATACGGAAGAAACTTTGTGACTGATGTTACTTTTGGCATCTTCCCTTAGATTTGCAGTAGTTTACAAGTCCATAAAGTTTCCCTCAGAAAACATTGAGGATTCTCCTCTGAAAGGTGGTTTGTCTATTAATAAAGATGCCCCCAAATCAATTGCCACATTTTAAAAGATTACTTTTCTTACGCTGACTTCTGCGCCACAAAAAGTTCTATCTAGCCATAAAAAACACAATAATTATAATGAAATTATGGGAATTTCTGATCTTTACGCTTTATAATTTTTTATAATTTAAAATTGGGTTATATAATATTTGAAATGAAAATTTATTGTAAGTATTGTTCTAGATGGGTTGCTTATGAGCACTGTGAACAAAACTGATCCTATACTCAGTTCTAAAATGCCTGTACAGCAAGCATTGCATTAGCAAAATAAGGAACAAGCAAAGAGGAGTAACGTAATGTGCACCCTTCTGAGACAGAATGCAAAGCAACACCCATAAATAACAAATAAATAATTTGTCACAAGTTTTATACCTTACTGTTACCTATTTCAGGGGCCAATACATAAATACATTGCAAATGCCATCTACTGGGGAAGCAAGACAATTAATTAATTGTACATGATTTTAATGTAGTAAACAAAATAAATAGGGAAACTATTCCTAAAATCTCATAATTTCTTATGTTAGCTCTTGCAAGAAGAAAAGCAACCAAGGCAACTGTCTCTTAGGCTTTTATGATGAGCCAAAAAGAAACAGGGGAAATGTAGATACACTAATGTTACTGTCACTGAGAGAGCAATCAAAGTAGAAATGGCTTTTTTAATTAAACTCTGACGACAAAACTGAGAAACCACTGATATCCTTGATAAGTACCACATTTAAACCTAGATCAGATGCTTACAGACCTCAAGCCGTCAGACTCTCGTTGTTTATCCAATGCTGCCCTCTAGCAGCTCCAAACCGGTGCACAGCGTTCAGGAGGTTTTTCTCCTAAAACAGGTTTTCTTTTCCTTTCAAAAAGTGTTTGTTTGTCACATCTGTGCTTTAAAATGCATTTTAAAGCTCTTCTTTGGTACATTTTCTATACTAATTGCTTTTCTGCTGCCTAAAGAGAAACATCAAAATTGGCTGCTTCCTTGGAATGGTGGAAGTTAAACACATTTGGAGAGAGCTGCTGCTTTATAAAGATACATATATACCCGACTAATCTGCTCCATTAGACCACTTGATTCCCCGATGTACTTATTATCAGGGAACCTGTCTCTGGCCCCTTGCTTCCTCAGTGCAACCTGCACTATAACAAAAACAATCCGGTGCCAGTGACCTCAAGCAATGGCTCTACCAGCTTCCAAAACCCTAGGTCACATATTGTCCCTTTTTTATAGCTCTACATGTACAGGGCACATCCCAGTTCAAGGCTGGAACTGTAAATCCCAACCACACTGGAGCACACGGGCAGGGTCTGGCACATCCTGAGTGTTTCCGCCTCCCCAACACCTTCCCCCTGGAACTTGTGATCACCCTCTGCTCTTAACTCAACCCTGGGAATTAAGATGCCAATAAAATACACATTAATTGAAACTAAAAATTAAATCAGTAATAAAACAGTTACAATTTTGTTTCTGCTTTGGCCTGGTAAAATACGTTAAAATTCCCAAGGCTAGGCTAGCGAGGCATCAAAACGCATGAAAAACACATGCTCATCTCCAGGGTACCCTGAACAGTCCCACTCAAACCAGTATGAGTTCAAGACAGACTTACAGACTTCTCTGAACGCCGGCTCCAACCAGAAGTTCAGATTCTGATCTCTAACTGAGTTGAAAGCCATTGAAAAAGAGCTTAATTTAGAAAATCTTGTTCTAATTACAACAAACCCAAACTGGCTCCAGACCTAAACTGGAGAGAAACATAATTGAATATTCTGATTAAATGGCTTCCATGATTAGAAAAAAATAAATAAACACAGGTTTTCTGTTAAAAAGAAGAAGAAAAAAAAGGCATCTCAGGGAAAGCACCAGAAATGCCGACAAAAGAGTGAAGGTGAGCTGGCAGCCTCTGGGGCAAGCGAGGATCCTCATCTACCTATACGATCAAAATGTTATTTGAAATCATGCAGAAATGGAGAGTCATAGCAAAGTAAAGGCCAGGCATCTATAGAAACATACTTCAAAAGGCAAAGAAATGTGTATTTTAGAGCATATATGCCCTAAGAACCTGGGAAAAGATCACTGCTGCCATGTTAATCCAGTCGAGCTGAGGAAGCGTTGCAAGTGTCAGTGAGATGCATTTGACTCCTGCCTCTGTCCCTGCCAGCCCCAGGAGGCAGCACCATGGGCTGGGCTGCTCAGGGTGCCCACACCCACCGCCGGGTCCTGCTTCCCCTCTTTCTTTTCAACATCTTCTGTAGACAGCCCAAGTGTGGGGGTATAACTACCCGGAATGGCACATTTGCACTAGAAAACTCAGCTGTGTATTTGAGGAGGCTTTTGTATTGCCCAAGCAGGGCAGCAAACTTGATCATTACAGAGCAAACACTAAATGAACATCTGAGAGGTGAAGGCAAAGTAATCATAGAATATAATCATAGAATCATTTCGGTTGGAAGAGACCCTCAGGATCAAATCCAACTGTAACCTGACCAACTCCAGCACTAACCCGTGTCCCTAAGAACCTCGACTAAACGCCTTTAAACCCCTCCAGGGATGGTGACCCCAGCGCTGCCCTGGGCAGCCTGTTCCAATGCCCCACAGCCCTTATAGTGAATAATTTTTTCCTAATATCCAATCCGAACCTCTGACTCAGGGACACCAGGGTACTGAAATGTCATCACACAGTAAACTGCTACTTGCCATCTGCTGAGAACTTCATACGAAACTAAAAGCATTTCCACTAACATTTTCCTCATCAATTTAAACCTTGGGAGGGGTTGAGAAGTGATGCTACCGAAAAGCATGGTGCAGCGGTGGAAAAATGTGTTACATGGAACAAATCAGTAGATTAAAACCTCCTCCTCTATTTGTCCAAACAAATATTCTTTTCCATTAACCATAGCACAGGAATCCTGTATCCCCGTCTTCAACGCTGATTATGTGCAACTGCTTTTAAATATTACTTTTGGGTTTTTCTTTTTAACTAACCAAGGAGACATTCTTAAAATACCATGAAATTCTTTCCCTTGCTTAATATTAACAACAACACTCTTAAAAATGTTCAGCTTCTGGTCCGCACCCAATTTGCTAAAAGGTCAGAATTAGATCCACTAGGGATTCACAGTGGGTAATTTTTCAGTGTGTTATAACCAATAATTGTCAAATTGCACCGTTAAGTCTCGGGCAGGACTCTCCAGGCCACAGGCAAAATCCCTACTGTACTCATGAGGATTTTTCTTGAGACAAGACCAAAGGATTAAACTTTTGAAGGAAAAGAGTAATTTTATGCAGCGCTGCTGGCCAGTTCCCACATCAGATAAACTGGTGCTGGAACTGGCCGGCTGTTTGCCCAGGAATGGAAGATCTTACCCACTTAGACCTCTGATTCAACCACTGCAAAATCTTGTCTCTGGAAATGCAAAGTTTGCATATGAAGGGGAAGATGAGAAGGCCCTAGTACTGAAGATACCTCAGAACAGTACTGAAGTAGCTCAGACTTGAAAATTACACTTAATCAAAAGAATGGTTAAATACAGTCGCACTCCAACGCAAACTTATCTTCAGGTACAAGCTTCAGCGCTTTCCTGAGTCAAGCGATTAATGAACACAATGTTTCCTATGGGCAGTATTATCCAAACCGAGAAATACAAAACTTCAAGAGTGCATCCAGCTACAGAAGATGTGTGACATCTTCACTCACCTTGAGCTGATTAAAATCCCACTGCCATGGAGAAATCAGATGCAGAGCAAAGAGCTCCAAGGGATAGAATGTGGCAACAAGCGTCTGAGGTAAAGGGAAATTTTGGAATGTGAAATCTTACTGGCATTACATTTTATTCCTCTTCGTTTGCATCTTTTTTAACTGGTGTTGGACAGTTCCAAATTTCCCCAGATTCGAAATGTACCACAAACGAGCTATAGATTGAAAAAAGCACAAGCTTGGGCTCCAGTCTGGCTCCTGACATATTCTTCTTGTGCAGCTCTTTACAAGACATTTAACTTCTCCACTCCAGTTCTTCTTTATTATAAAATCACCACCCTACCTCAAAGGACTACACCGATACGAATTTGCTACGCGTTCTTCCCCAGGATATTGAGATAGTCTGACTGCAGGCAGCAGAGATATAAAAAGCATGTTTAAACAAGAGGAACCTCTAAGGCGTCTTAGAACAGAGTCACTGCACTGCAGACAGCGGATGACGAGAAGAGATGAGAAGGGAAAGGCAACGCAGCAGCGGCAGTGGCCAATCTTCCCCACAGTCAGCGTATCAGCCAGAACGACACTGATGGGCTTCAGGTGGAACCTTTCCTCATCTGTACACTCCAGAGCAAAATCAAGCCCAACAACAAAGCCCTGTCTGTTTTCACTGAAGCCCGTGCGTTTAGAAACCAGCTAATCACGACTACGAGATAAAGTATCTCTCCTTTTTGTCACTGTGAACATAATCTCAAGAAAGGATGTACCAATTATCTAAATCAACTTCTAAACTGATCCAAAATGTATAAGTTTAGAAAGAATTCTTTGTATTCGTATCTGTACAACAGAGCGGAATCAGGACCATTTTGTTCACTATTTTCCCTGACATTCAGAACAAAACTTTTGGTAAAGGAGCTGTTAGTATCCAGGAGTCTATTGCTTTGGAGTACTCTGGTTTATACTATTATATAAACAAAACTGAACAAATATAGTAAGGCTAAGTTAAACGCTTCATAGCATGGGAATAATTGTGCATGTGGTGGTTGTTAATATCAAATTCCTATTATATTATCTCACTTTGCTAAGGCAAACCTGCAACGCTCGGGCCAAGCAGATGCAGAATGTATCAAATTAGTACCTTAGGGCAAGGAATACAATAATACGTTTCATTATAAACTCAGGGAAGCAAACTATATCCCTGACATACTCTGCTCCCAGACATTGCTGAGGCAATTGATAATTCTTTATGTCTCATGCGAGGATCACCAGAGTAAACCTCTGGAATTAGTGATTAATCAAACAAAGCATAGCACAGAGTTAGAATTTTTGAAATGGTGCCAAAAGCAGTTGTGGAAATCGCAATGACAACTGATGAGAAACTCAATGCCCAGAGGGAGGGCAGGGTTGTAGCTTTCCTCTGGTTTTGTTTTTTTCATGTTCTTTTTGCACTGATTGTGACAGAATCTTCACAGGGAGCTCAGAAAATATTCCAGTCAATCCTTTGTACACAAGAAAATCAATTTTACAATGGGTGACATCCCACTGAAGTGTGTAAAACATTCACCTGCATTTCCTGGCTTGTTTTGCTCAACAAGTTTGTGTTACCGAGTTCTCATTTCCAGCCACGCTAGTCCAGCGAGACGATTGCACGGCTGCAAACAGGACTTTGTGTCTCCAAATGAACCAACACTTGCAGGCAAGGACGCAAACAAATCCCGATGCGCACACAGACACAGGGGCAGATGATATATTGATCACACTAAACTACCCAACAGGCTCACCGCTAAGTCAGTCCTGGTGGGACAGCACTAGTTTTGGGTGCTTCTCCCCTTCTTGGAGGGGAAATCCAAGGTGAAAGCCAGCGCTTTGCTTCTGCTTTGCTCAGGCAAAGCTCAAGTCAATGATAGTAAAGAAATGACTGAATTGAAGAAAATAAGAAAAAGAACATTCAAGCATTTAGCTCTCAAGAGCACGTTGGATAATTTCGATGTGTCATGCTATAAAGCAGCACGCCTAGTGGAAAAGGTACTTTCTCCATATATCTATTTGATGGGCACCATAAGCATTAGTGTCGCACTGGAAGAAGGATGAATGTGTGCTAACGTCTTTGTTTCCGTGCCAAACCACCCATCTGTTTTCCACTCAGAATTCTGTCATGCTCTTTTCACTTTTGCCCTACGTTGCATTTAAGTTAAAAATACAAAAATAAGCATTATCTCATATATATAATTTATGATCTAGACTCGCAGTACTAATGAGATTCAACAAAAAGAGAATGGAACAAAGAGAGAATGGTCCAGAATACTAAGTTTCCGATTGTTGGAGAGGAAGCGCTGCTTTATTGTGTTGCATTAGCAACCTCTTCACAACAAGGAGAGACAAAAAGAGGGTTTGAATTAATGATCTCATTTGCGGGGGAAAAAAATGTCATTTTTTAATGCATAGTTCATCTGTTGACACGCAGACACCAGCCTCTAATGATAGTCTAATGCTGATGTATCACTAGCAGTGTACCATACATGATGAATTACCCACTAGCTGTCATGATTACTGGATTTAGGTTTTATTAACATAGAAAAAAGGTACTTACAAAGTCTTTTGTATTATCACTTGCTGCTTCAAAGACAGAGGAGCAGAGGTTTGAATTAGGAGGTTTTAGAAGATTAGTAATCAGGCTTCTTGAGCTTACCATGAAATTTATGAGATAATATATACCAACACTAGATATGAATAAGTGCTTACTGCCTTTTGTCTGAGAGTGAATGCTGCAACATGAGTCATAATTATTTAGGCCAAAATTTCTAATATTCTGCATTTCCTTTTGGTTAGCAGGAGTACTTCAGAAAGTGCCTGCTGGGGTGTAAACACGACTAAAATGACCAGCTTACTTCAGAGACTGCCTGCTGTTCTAGCGCCCAGAACAGAACGGATGGTCAGAACGGTTAGAGCTGTAGATAGATGAACAGACCTGATAACGGGCCTTTTTCTCCAAAGCACCTACAAAGGAGAAGGTCAGAGCTGGGCATCCTCAGCTGCCCTTGTACATGTGCAACTTAAACACCTATTTATTTTCATAGGACAAATGCTGAACTCGTTAGCCCCACAGAACTTCACCGAGTGTGACACTACAGCAACCAGTACACATTAAATACATTCACATACGCACAGCATCTTCAAGATCAAATGCTCAGATGCCCTTGAAGAAGTACAGCTTCATCGTGTGGAGTGGACAGTCCCACCAGGATGATTAAGTGATCACACACCACTATGGCTGAAGCACATTAAATATTTTGTTCTCCCTGTGATATCACTATTATTTGGCACATCTTAAAAAACTGGTGTTAAAACAAAAACGCATTCTGGAGTCAGGGCCATATTTGCCTCTTTTCTTAGATGTACAACTGCTTTTTCAAGGCAGCAGCTTCTCATAATCCAGTCCCATGTGCCTTGAATCTAACCCAGTTATAGCACTGAAGCTCTTTCCCTTTTCAGTGTCAGTACAAAGAAAACTGGGGACTAGCTCCTAGTCCATGCTCTGGCAGCTTTAATACTGTCCTAAGTAGGTTACTGAGGATTACTTTTGGCACTGCTCGAGCAACTTAACTGCTGTCAAGCCAGTGTACCCAATTTTGTGCCAACTGCTTCTTGTTCTCTTCTAAATCAGGGAAGTAACATTAAAAAGTGCCAGGGAGCAAGCTGGGGACTGGGGCTACAGTGTACAACGGTCCAGTGATCAGTGCGAGCGTGAGGAATCCAAAGGGGACACTCAGAGACCAGACCCACCTGGAGCAGTCCTTGAGCTACTGTAATTCGCTTGGGCACAGCACAGAGAGAGCAGTGCCTCCTCCGAGGCTGTGCCAAATACTCTGGCAATTCTTGATATTTTGTCCCTAAGTCAGTATTTCCTAAAGTGTTACGTTATCCTTCCTTCCTCAAAGTTCTACCTGAATTCCCTTCACTCTGTGGGACCGCAAACAGCTCAAAGGGGGTATGTAGCACCGACCCGAAACAAGACTGAGCTTTCCAGAAGTTAGAACTGTGCAGCTGCCAAGACCCCTGCAAAATATCAGCTTGCCTGACTGCTTTGAAATTGAGGAAATAGGACACTGACTGTAGGTCACTACATCACAGATATTATAGTTAAAAAGAACTTTTTGGGGGGTCATAGTTCCTCTCCCATCCGCTATTGCAGAACTTGCTTCCATGCTGAACTCTTAAGGGTTAACTGGCATTGGGTGGAGGAGGGGGGAACCAGAGGTCAGCTCATGTTCTGATACCAGTGAACTCACAAGTTACTCCTCAAGCATGTAGTTTCACCCTAGGTTCTTCCTGCCAGCGATTCCTCACTTTAATCACACACCCACAGCAACCCAGATCTTTAAATTCAGCAATTCTTTCTCAGGTTTCAGCAAGTCATTGGCAGCCTGAGCTATTTTGGGGATATTTTCTCTACTGCAGATGCAGCTCAGGAAAACGCAGGGAGCATGCTAAAGACCTGCAGCTATTTGCCTTGTACAATTTGCTCATTTCTCTTTATTTCTCTGTTTTCCTGCACTGATCACTTAAAGGACAATCTCTCTTGCAAACAAAATCCCCGGAGCCTGATTAGAAGGACTGACGGCTCCCAGACACGGATTGCCTGCCAGCCCCAGCACGGTAAGGACATGGACACTTTTGGCTAGCCTCGCATTGCAGCTTTTTCAGCTTTGCTGAACGTTTATTTGTGTCCATCGCTTCCAAATCAACACTGCTGGCATGGCAGGCAGTCTCCAGCTCCTGGTCTCCATTTTCATTCCCTAAAATCCTCAGCACTTGTAAGTAACACATTTATACTCACCGTCTCTTTGTGTGTTCTAGAAATCAATGACTGACACTCATTTTGATGAGTTCCAGGGGTTGGGGTTTTTTCCTTACATTTTAGCATCTTTTGGAGATCTGTAATTTGTAATCCTGATTGAAACTGTGGGTATTTCTATTGCCTGATCTTCTCTATTTCAGATATACTGTGAGCCTTATTATTTAGCTTAGCAAATTATTCTAATCAGGGAATGATTTTATGTACGGTAGATGGGAACATTATAAAAAAGACCTGCTACTGCTGATTTATAGTTCTTCTCTGCATAGCTTGTGTGCCGGCTCTGCTATAATACCTTTAAGCTGCCACACAGCAGTGCGCTAACACTACAAAGACATGTACAGCATCAAACCAACGCAGCAGAGCGAGCTGTACTAAAAACGAATAGGTTTTATCATGCCGTTCTTTTTATATATGCTCACAGAAATGCACCAAGTAAGCTCGGCAAAAATGGCGAGATTCCAATTTTATAGGACATAACTATTTTACTGAAATACTTGTAAGAATAGTTTAACATCCTCAGGGATATTTTACTTATACATACTATTGCAGGAGGATGAATGCAGCTCATGTCTAATAAATGTACAAACCAAATCCTGTGAATATCTGGTGACAGGAATTAGAAAAGGGATTCTTTGGGTCCTTTCCTGTACTTCAGGCTTTTTAGAAAAACTGGAATTGCTTTATCCTTTCTTGTTCAGTAATGCGATGATTGCAAACAGAGAATTCCCCCGGGGGCTTAATGTACATCATCCAAATATTTGACTGCAACTCGGTGTTTGTTGTGCTATTAGGAGAGGTTTTAGAAAGCCTGACTTTGCACAGAGCCGGGGAGGCCGCCTCTGGTAGAAGCAGCGATCCAAAGCTACCTGTGTGTGCTGCCAGCACGGCCGGGAGCGCACTGTGCAGCCGCAGCCACATCACATTTCCCATCAAAACGCTCAGACATTACAGTCTGCAGCAGAAGCAGAAGTTAGCACAGCCTTTGGAATAGTATTTTAGGAACTAATTCCAACTCCACCTTCCACCTTTTCAATGCGGGAGAATTTTTAATTCATTTTCTAGCTTGCGAATATTTCTGGAGTGATTTATGAAAGCAGTTGGAGGGATGGGAGAAATGCTGTATGTGCACGTAATGGACTGAAGGTCTTTAAGGCTTAATTTTCAGGATGGGAAAAGTTCGGATCTTGACATGCAACACATGGTAAAAAAAAGAAAAAGCCATGCAGGATACAATGACTTACAACTCAGAGCACTAGAAGCAATATGAACACTTCAGCTGGTATAAATAGATTTAGGATCAGGCTCTGAAACTGGTATTTTTGCTTCTGAAAGCCTCTCATCTATTTTGAGACAGTTCCTATGGTTCTGTCTCTGTTACTTCTGAACGTAAGACTGATGTACAAGCCCGGCTCTCTCCTCCCACTGGTGAATCACTGCCTCAGTTTCACTGAAGTCACTGATGCTAAATTAGCTTAATGACAAATGTGAACCAATCCTTTCATCCCTAGATCCACCTTACACTCAAAGCCAAATGTTAGCACTCAGGTTGCTGGAAATCTTGACACTCAATATATTTCCCAGAGACTGCAGGAAGAACTTATTACAGCTGGATGTGCTTTGCTAAAAGCTGGCGAAGTATTTGATTGTTTACTGGTAACAGAGGAGCTGAACAGACAAGTTACAAGGCATGCATGTAAATCTAGATTCTGTATTTCTTTCTCAAAAAGAAAGTTATTCTCAGGACAAACAGAAGTTGTTTAAAGAAAGTTCTACCCACAGGACAGGTCTGTGCAGAATTGAGTGTTTTGGGTATTCCGTGAGAGAAAACTCGATACAGTGCTACACCTGTACAGATAACCGTCCAGTGGTCAGCGGTATTTTTGGGCTCATTTTAGAAAATGTCATACTAAATTGTGCCATTGATGAGAATTAGTATTAGGAAGACAATGCATGTTATTTCACAATACATGCAGAAAGGACATAATCTGAATAATCAGAAAGCAGATGCCATCTAGGATATATTAACTTTTTCTTTTTAAAACAAACTGTTGCATACAGGAGCTCTCTGGAAGCTGAAAAGCCTGTCTTTGTTGGAGAAGGAATATAGACTATGGGGATTAGTAACTCTCCAGGTGTTCCCAGCTGAGGATACACTCATGCTATGTTAATACATGGGGGGAGTCTGTGCATATACATTAAATCAGCCACACACAAGATACTAAAGATGAACTGCCTCTATAAATGTACTAATTTATAATTCAGCAGCAGCTCTGATGCAGGCACTCCATAACTCATACTTGATGGTCCTTGCCTAGAGCCAAGTACATATAAAGGACTAATGGATATCAAGAAGGGCAATGGCTAAAGTGGAACCCATGCTGACTTACAGGAGAACTTGTTCTGGAGTCCAAACATGAGGCAAAACCACAGTTATTCCCGCACCTAGAAAATCACAGAAGTGGGTCCCTCCAATTTTAGTGACATTCTCAGACACCCAGACTTACAATAAATTTTGTGCATGAGCACAGCTGCAGTAATTGGTTATTTCTCTTTACCTGACTTTTTTAAGTTTACTTTTTTTTCAATTTTAGCTTAAACTTTGGTTAAAAAGCAAGGTTTAGTTTCTCCTGCACCACTCTGTGAGTGGCTAGACTAAAAGTGCCCGTAGTCTCAATGGCCCCATTGACAGGGAGTAACTTACTGCACTGCAACAACCTGATCAGATGGCTGAGCCCTTCATTAAAATTGAAGGAAGAGTTTTCTTTTTCCTGGCCGTCACTTTGCACCAGACTAATTCTATTAAATCCAGCCGAGGGGCTGGGTTGAAAGAGGAATCATCAACAAAAAGTGAATAGTACAAGAATTCTTCATGGACTGGGGCTGAATTTTAATAATCTTACAGAGAGAGGCACTGCAACAAAACCCAGGGATATACTGTCAAATTTTGCTGGTGATATATTGGGATGCAGCATCAATTTAGAGGACAAATACGACAGAATAACAGAAATGAGAGGAAATGTAGTAGAAGTGCAAGTCTCACAGGAGGCAGGGAGCCGCAATGAGGGCACAGCATGGCGAGCGGCAGGTTGGAGCGTGAGGAGGGAGACGTGAGCTCGGCTGGGCCCAGCAGCTCAGCTTTGGCTTCAGCTCCGCTTTGTCCTCTGGGTTCCCAGTTTTCTCCCAAGTGGCAGCAGAAGCATGAAGATGCTCTGGAGCCCATTTCTCTCTGATCCTCCATCCATTCCCACACCATCCTGCAGCAGGAGTGGGCCTTGGCTTTCATCTTGGCCTTTGCCTCTGATAACAATTAGAGAAGCACAGGTATAGCACTGGTGGAATCCTATAAGCACGGGTGAGTCGCTGTTTGGAACATTATATAGTTCTTGGCACTCACAACACAGAAAGATCAATACTTATCATAACAATGCACCAGGAACGTGAGTGCTATTGGTAAAGTTATCATCAGGGAAATGAATCATTTAAGATGAATGACAACGTTGGCCCAAGAAAAAATAGACATAAATCAAGCATAGCAACTAGAGTTCGGAGAATACATTGAAGCAGTGAGATGGGAGCAAGAATCCTAACTTTCTTTTCTTAAAAAATAGAAGCATGATCAATTAGAAAAAGCACTGTATGTTTTTGCAAGTTGCTGCAACACTATAAGCACTTCAGGACTGTTTTCTAGGTCACTGTGATACATGTTAATGGGAGATAAGAATCAGTTCCTGGATGAAACGCATGGTTGAATGGATAGGTGCTATACCTTACTTCAGCAGATGCTGCTCCTTTTGACATCACTTATATATCGGTACAAAGACTAAGATAACATCAATGTGATAACATCAGCCTCTTCAAGGCACACAAATGAAACCAGGGATTTGAGCTGGAGAACAATGAATGGAGCAGACTTGGTTCTTCTTGAGTTTCTATGTAGATTCTACAACTGCCATCCAAAATACAGCATGTTTTATTGCAGACTTCACAGCTCTTTCCACAGGCTGCGGTATCAATAAAAAGCCTTCAACAAAGCAGCATTTCTGTTGCAATTAGCCTCTCAGAAATGGATGACTCTTGTTTTCAAACTAACTTTTGAAAGACTTCCTTGCAATATATATGACTGAAATCCCATCCCTAAAAGTGGAATCAGTCACTGCGAATTGCATAATATTCAAGTATTTCAATTACCTTGAGACTGTAAGGAAGAGAGCTCTCACAACAGCAACAGGGAATACAATATATCAGAGAGATGTGTTTAAGGATTACATTTCTGAGGCTCCAGAAAACAGTGGCTCCAAGAAACAGTTCAGCTGCCGTCAATGGGTAACCTCACCTTAACTGCACAGAGAAGAAATTCATCCATTGCATGAAAAGACTAGATTTCTGGCATTTAGTATATCTAATTTGCTGCCACAAGATAAGTAGAACCGTTGAAACAGGTAAGCTAGATACTTCAGAAAGTTATGTGCATAAAGACTGACTTAGTTGAATCACTTAATAATTTTCCTTAAAACTAGTTGCAAAAACAAACCATTGTCATTAACGTTTGATGAATTTCAGTGATAACACTTTGTAGTCTGCCAGGTAGATACATACAATGCCTGATACCATCTTCTGGCTTTCTAGACATTGGCTCCAGTTAAATGCAGCTGCAACAGTCTCCTTAACCTTCCCCACCAAAGCTATCAAACCTCTAGTCAACTCCTGTGCACATTAATCTTGCTGATTTTTGACTGACTTCATTTTTACTACATCTGATGACCAGGCCAGCAATCGTAGGTAGGAGAACCATTAGCAAAGGCATCTAAAACTGCTCTATTCATTCCTGAACGTCCAAGCCCAAGTCACTAAGGCAAGTCACTGACAGACACTAATGACATACAGCACGTCCTAACTCGGACTTCTCATTACACAATATTGTTCCCTCTGCCACATCCTGCTAGTAACTAAAGTCACTAACTTGATCTGAAGCTACATAAAGTACACAAACCCAACAAAGAGAATATACCAACGCAGCAGTGGTCTGTGACACGTCAATACTACTTTTAACAAGGATAACAAATGCAGGCAAACTTCGGCTCCCATTAACACTGCCTCTCATTTACGCTGTGACCGTGTCTTTCTTGATGCCAGACACAGTATTCAGCTGTCAGTCCTCAAAAGCTGACGGTATAAAAGTGTTGACGCAAATATTTTTTCAATTTGCAAAAGAAAAACAGAAGGCTCCTCTGGGAAAGAGGAAAGAGATTATTACTGCTACGTGTGAGAAGGTCTTCAGATAAGATATCAATCTAAGCGTATTTATGTCAAATAATTAAACCATTTTAGAGTTAAATGGAAACAAATGATATTTCAGCCTTGCAGAGCATGCTGACATCACACAGCCCCCAAATTTAGTACTTTCCTGTAGTTTGGCAGTGCTGGTGTTATTAATAGGCACAGTGAAATGGGAACTTCACCCCGGCTCAGCTTTGACTCACTGAATGGCCTTGGGCATCACATAACCTCTGTCTGCATAATGCATTTGTCTATCTGGTGACTTTACAGAGTCACAGGGCACATAAATGAGCCACTTCACAGAATTTTCAGCTTGCAATACACTGGCTTCCCTAATAATCCCTGTGCACTTTTATAATATATTTCCTAAATTTTAACATAAACTTACATTTTAATGAAGGCAACCCAGCTGTTTGAACAGAAAGAAGAGCTATTAAAATCTTCCAAATTCAGCCTCCTAGGATTAGTACCTTGGGGTAAAAGAACAGAACCATAGCCACATAACAAAGTGTGTAGTCTCACAGCACAAAATATCTTTATGTGGTGATGATTTTAAAGAAGCTTTTCACTGCTCACGGAAGAGGGATGAAAGAAAGAAGCTTAATTTCTCACCTTGCAAAGAAATAATAGATAACGTGGTTAGGAAAATCTGCGCTGCAAAGAATGGTCTGGGCATACCAGATGGGAGAATCCATCACCAGTCTCTGTTATTAAATTGGCAGGGAAAAGAGCTGTATTATTTTCGAATCCGAACTGACTCTGAGTGCAGGACAGTCATTTTCATTTGACTGCACCAGAGGACATAAATCCTCAGTGTAGCTGAGTTATTTGCCCAAAGGTAATTGAGTTAGTTATGTGCTTAGTTAATTTTTTCCCATTGCCCACTGAAACTATTCCAATTTTCTAGTATTCTCTAGATTATAACTTCTCTGCCCCAAGTCTGACCTTTTCTGTCTTAGAGAGAGAAAGATCCCTTCCCATCAAGGAAGCCCCCGAGGGGCCTTTTAAGATATTTACACGCAACACTCAAGTGTTCATTTATTTATTACATAACGGGAGCCTGAGGTATATGCAAAAATAAATTATAGTGCCATCTGCCATGAGCTGAAAATGCAAAGATGGACAAAGCAAGCACATAAATTATCAAAAGTTGAATAGTTCAACACCGAGTATTGCATCGGTGAACGCCAGGAGACGTTAGACTGCTGGTGCCTCATGAGATACAAGCCATTGAATCTTGCAAGGTGATATTCTTGGGATACTCACTCAGCCATCGTTTGTTGATTTTTTCTTGTGACTTGATTCACTCTTTGCTTGGATTAGGGTCTAGATCAATAATGAACAGACAGTAATGTAACGGAATATCTATAATCCTGAGATGCACGAGACACACGTTGAACAGTGTTGCCTTAACTCCCTGAGCAGTGAGGTGTTTCCAGATAGCACAGCTCCCAGAGAACGGTAAATGCCATTCCATTCCTAACTATATCACTACAGAACAGTGAGAAAAAACAATTTATTACCCCAATAGGGCTGCAAGTAGATACGTGTGAATGCATAACAGATGCCTGGTGTTGGAATTGCCTTGTCCACTCCACAAGAAACAAAGAATTCAGAGCTGGCATCTAACTTGCAGCTTGTGTCCTCATGGAACTTGGCAACAGGACAAGGGAAAAAGAATCTAAAGCTGATCTAATCACTAATAATGACATAATTATTATGACATAACTAAAAATGCATGATATATCTAGTCTGACAATGCTATTTTAGGACGATAGTTCAAACGAGGATGCAGAAAACCCAAGGTCTAATTCATTCCCAGTGTCAGCTGGCTGTATTCCTCTTAACTTCAATAGAGATTTACTCGTTTAGCCCAGTTCTAATTTTGGGTCACGATCTTTCCAGTATTTAGGATTGAGTTGCACCAGCCTAAAAACTACCCACTCTTCAATCCAAATCAAGCATCTCCAGGGAGCTGGGGGAAAGACATATTTTCATCTAAGTGTCTGCATTTAGAACATTTACATTTACTGTTACTGGAGTAACTTACCCATATAAAAAGTTCTTAAAAAAGAAAATTAGAAAGCCTCAGAGGCAGAGCAACAAGAGTCAGTCTAAAATATCTACGTGACTCTTTTATACCCAGATACCCAGAAAGCAAGACTTGAAAGTTGCTTAATGGCTGAGCAAAATAAAGGCTCACTTACAATCTGATGGGAACGGCTTTGCAAGTCAGATGAAAAAAGGTCCAAATACTTAGCAAAAAGAGAATGAAAGATAATGGGAAATTTGGGTACACTGAACCCCCCACTATGATCCTGACTGGAAGACAGTTTTACCACAGGGGAAACATACGGTCATGACGAGCGGAGGAGAGAACAGAAGAGTCCCTGAAATAGCAAATAATAAGAAAGAACAGGCAGAGCCTTAGATATATGTAATCTGCTTGGATTGTGTAAGCAACAATCATAAATTCAAACATGAACTCAAAATGATTTTTTTTTTGCTTTGCAAGAAACAGGATTTTGTTTTAATTGTGATGCAACCAAACAAGGGTTTCAAAACAGCAAAATTTCCTGGGGAAGGGAAATTTTGAGTTGCCCTATGCAAAATACTTTAGCCATGTTAGTGTGCGAATTGCACAAAAGATACTCCACCCTACTGCAACCCAAATGGTACCAGCAATGAGGCTGGAGGATCTGTAGTAGCCCACAGCCAAACCAAAAGGATTGCAACAGAAACTTCTTGATCCTGGAGAAAAGACTTCACTGTACTTTGGGCTAGCTTTATAATTGCTGTGATGATAAAGCATATACTTAGCTACTTTACTGCATTATCTGAAGGATTCTGCCACAAAGTAGCTCTACGAAGGGAAAAATGAAGAGAGAACTGAGGCAGCCAAGTGGTCCATTATGTCTTCTCAGAAGACAAAACAGCGAATCTTTTATGGTTAGTTCAATAAGCAAAACCACTGGTTTTAGAGCTTAGCTATAAATACATTTTTTAATGTGGTTATTATTGATTTAGTATTTAATGATGGGTGGTTAAAGGTGAGGTTGCCCAAGATCTGTATCCATTATCATTAAAGGATAAGCGCCTAGGACTTGTGGATAGGTGCTGTTTATTGACTTTGATATACTGCATAAATATGGTGGCCATATGACAATGACTCTATCAGGTAAGGGTGTGTTGCTCAAAACTCTCTACAAACCAGTGAAACCCCTGAATCAGTATTTTATATATTGAAACACAAAAAGTTTTATAAAAGCACAGGACTTGACCAGTAGTTTCTGAACTGTTCAGTTACTTCCAATAACGATCACCTAAATTTTCACCCACTGTGACTATTGCTTTGCATCAAAAAGCAAAGCAACGGGCAGGGCTCCATTGCCTAAATGGCACTGCAAGGTTCTGCCACTAGAGTGTGTCAAGGCTTATGTGAGGACTAAAGCTCTTCATAATCCGTATCGCTGAATTCAAACTCCTGCCATAGCACTGGACAAAGACAAGCCGCTCGAATGGACCGTTTTTATGACTTCCTGCTCGACTGCTAGAGCTTGGCACAATGGTTCTGCTCTTGAGAAAAGGTCTCACCCCATTACGCTGCTTGTGCTGGGTGTAGGGATTTTCATACGAACACCAAACAATGCGGGCGTGCAGAAACAGTCCAGTCAATTTTAAGATCTATTACGCTGTGCCTGTGTTTTCAGTTCACTGTCAATGAAATAGCCCTCCCATGCTAAGACTCGTACTTTGATGCAGCACAATAAGCCTTTCATGCTGGAGTGACAAGTCAGCACATCCAGGCAATGTATGTCAATCTGGCCCTCCCCGCTTTTTGCTCTGCTGGACGTGTGCAGTTGAAAAGTTGCAGTCAAATTTGGGAAAAGAAGCCCACATACCTATGCAAAAATTGCACATCGACTGTTGTGCTGAGAATGGAGACGCTCAGCTGTATTTAAGGAATCAATTTGAAGAGAAACTATAAAAACCCCTCTCTTTGATAGCAATATAAAAAGAAAAAAAATCAGAACAGTTAAAATTAGAAATGCGTAGGCATAAAGCATTGCCAGTATCAAACAGAATATGTTGAAATGTACACATTTGGAAATGCTAAAAATCAGGTTCTGCCTCCATGCTGTAGGGAATCAAGGCTTGGCCCCTTCTCCATCTGTAAAACTGCACTGGCGGTGCTCCGTTCCTCTTCGGTTTGCTCATTTTTGTCCCTTTGGATTGCAAACCCTTATTAGCAGTTTTGATTACAGAGACTAGCTCTTACTAATAGTTTTTCACTGTCCATAGTGTCACCCTCTTGCTGAAGATTTTATCTACTTGACCAACCCTATTAACCATTCTTTAAAATACATTAAAACCAACCAACCAACACCCCACCTAAACAACTACCATATGAGAGACAGAAATGCTACCCACAAATTTGTAGTCACACAGATGCTCACATGGTGTTCTGAATGGAGACATGGAGCACTTGATGTCATTATCTACTTTATTTCCCTTCGGAAAGGTCTGCTAAGCCTTTCTTGACTGTATCAGCTTGCTGAGCTCCCGCAGGTCCCCAGTGTTGTAGTGACAATGACGACTGAGGAAAACGCCTTCTGAAACCCTTAAAGTTCAATACAAATGTGGGAGAAGAACCCCAGGTCTGAACATGTAGCCTTTGAGTGGCTTAGATCGGCCTGAGAAAAAGAGTCTGAGTGGGCACCTGGAGTTCCCATCTCTGGAACTTCACATGAAAATATTAAATGTTCTATTTATTTGCGACGAACTGGTGGCTGACAAGAGAAAAAGGAACACGAAAGAGAAGAACAGGAACACGAAGGGAAAGATCTGTGAGTGATAAGGTTCCTTTTACCACGTGTGTACTGAGCTAGGGATGCACTAGGCAGGTGTCCCACATCCCATCAGAACTAAGAGCTCCTCCTTTCCATGTGTCGCCTGCTGAAATCACAGCTCCTTGTACACCGCATTTTGTCCCAAAGAACACGAGTACCGCACAGGCACAGTAAGGTTCAGGGTCTACCACCAGTACGGCACAAGGGAGGAACTATTATCCTTACACACTAACAGAGTTGTAAGCAAATGTCTTTTCACAAATCACCTGAAAATTATCAGGACAGGGTCTCATGAAGATTTCAGAACTAGAGCTGAGCAACTGAAGTTCTCTCCAATTCAATAACCCAAGCAAAACGTTAGAAAAAGCAAGCAGAAAGCTCCGCTCACATAGAGCTCACACAGAATCATTTTTTCTTACAAAATAAAAAACTAGTAATTTTAATTTGGGGTAAACCTGAAATATTACATTTAATTACAAATAAAATGTTTCATGCCGTTTACATTTTTTTTAAAACCCCTTTTTTAAGTTAGACTAATTTTGAAGTGGAAAATGGTATTTCAGTTTCAAAAGATGAACATTTCATTTCACGAATGTTAAAGTATTTCCTTTAAAAAGTGAGGAAATGTTTTCATATTTTGCTATTATTTCATTTGAAACTATTTGTCTATTTCAACCTAATCTCAAAAATGGTCCCAGCGTTTTCAAACCTCTGTTCTTCTAGGAATTTAAAAATCATTCCAAATATTTGTCCACATCTGTTCATAAATTCCAGAAACATTTTTGCCCAACAATATTGGGAAGGAAATATTGAAGAGCTTTTCTAAATTCCCTCTCCCTTTCCTCCCCCCGTGTCCCCAATGACATTGCCAGAACCCTGTGCAGCGGGAGCTCCACCTCACTGTGCCAGCGTCCCTCGCTAAGCATTTTCTAGAAAATCAGACTGTGAAGGCCAGGAAGTGGACTTGCTGCTTTTATAAAGAGGGAAGAACACCCAGGAGAAGGTATTTAAATTATGTCCTAAGGCAGAATGAAGTTGATTTATGTCAGGGATTATTTTTATCTCTCCAGTCAACTAGAAGTTATGCAGCAAAGCCGGCATGGGCACAGACACGCAGCACTGGTCTGTACCAGCCTCTGACAGGGTTTGAAAAGAAAACTTAATGGCAGGTGGAGCTGTGCTTCTGCACCCTTCCCGTGGGTGTCCATGGGAAGGAAGGGTTCCCCGTCCAAGCACCCCGAGCCAGCTCTGCCCAGGGAGGCACCACGTCCACCCCGTTTCACAGCTCAGGACAAGCTTCGACTGACTTGCAGGTTGCCAGAGGAAGGAGACTGTTGGGTTTGGCTCCTGCATCTACCACTCCACACTCACCCCAGCATCATGATAATGGAAAAATAGGATGGTTATGGCAGAATCCCATGCCCCGTTCTTCATGCACATACTGCCACGAGCCATCGCTAATCTGTGCTGGGATCAGGATAGTTAAATCATGAACACCTGGCATCGTTCTCCCTCCTTTTTGGGCTGGCTCCGACACAGGAAAGCATAAATTCTTCCAGCACTGTGACCTCAATCCAAAGCCCACAACCTTTCCATTGGTTTCAAAAATCCTCGGATTACCCCCTAAACAATTATCTCTGCAGAATAACAAGAGGAGAACAAACAACAAACCCCACAACTGAGACCTTACAGAGCCTTCCAGTACCTAAAAGGGACCCACAAGGAAGCCAGAGGGACTTTTTACAAGTAGCGTGTAGCAATAGGACAATGAGTGATGGCTTTACACCAAAAGAGGGGAGATTTAGATGAGATATGAGGAAGAACTGGTGAACAAACAGTGATGTGCAAGCTCATAAATAAGAAACTTAAATGCATTTGTATGTTAATAAATGTAATGATGTATACAGCTTAATTTTAATCATCTAGCGACTGCAACTCCCAAATTACAAAGAGTAAGGAATTAGTGGGATTCTCCTCATTTTGTCTGTTGGCTGCAAGTAGCGTTTTGTGAGTTCCCTAGCACTGAGAAAGGACAACGCTCTGGAAGAGGAAGGAGTTACATCCAGAGCCCATCGAGTGGCTTGAACTTTATGATGAGGAGCTTTCTATCTTTTTTTCTTCTTTACAAGTTCCTAAGTAAAAATACCACTTATTTGAAGAGACCCCTCATCCTTTTAAACAAATACAATTGTCAACCAGCAAGATCTGTTATTTAAAAAACGATAATTATCAAAATAGTAACTAAAAGCAATAGTTTAATCTCTCTGAAATTTCCGAGAGCACATATTCACTAGAGCTAAGATGTGATTTTACTGTAATTAATACACTGCAGACATGCAGTGGATATATGTTTTCCTTATGAACCTGTCTCTGAGCTCTTGACTGTTTGAATCAGAGCAGCAAAAAGCACTGGGACATAAAATGGGGTAATAATAATTAAAAAAATAGAAGAAAATAAATTCTGTATGTTTTCTGCTAAATACATGGTATATACATACTACACTCACAAGCCTTACTCCTTTCTTGGCATGGATTTTTAAGGCAACACTACTTGGAAGTAGAACAGAAAGATTATAATATATATTTTTAACACATATAAATAGCGTTCTGCCAACTGATTTATTATTTTATTTATATTGTATTTGCTTATCTTTTTTCCTGTCATGAGAGGAAACTCGTATCATTCCTATGAGATACTGACGTCTAATAAGAGCAGATGAAATTTGCGCAGCAGTTTGCAAGAAAGAGAACTATTTTTTAATCTCCATTTTACATAAACAAAGCTGATAATAGCAAAGCTTCTGGTGAATAAATTATTAGTAATTAGCCTTAATTTGGGTAGTGTATACTATTGGAGCATTTCAGTGGTAGACAAATGCAATTTGAGAGAGGTTTGTTCTCTAGCAGTAAAATAACAGGCTGAGGTCCCTTTAAACAAATGTTTGAAATGCAGTGTATTATTAGTATTTCAATCACTGACAATTGCCTTTACTTACTATAATTATTGTTTCATAAGATTTAGAACAAACATGTTTTGCTATCTGTTGCAAGACAACTTATCACAAATTGAGGTGATTCAGGGAGAGACTTGCCTTCTTGTAATCACATTCTGAAGCCAAGACTTTAATCCTAATATTAATTAATCAAATATTCTCACAACTGTACCTGTTTCCTTTAAAAAATAAAGTAAACCTTGTATGGATTTGCCCTTCCTTCTCAGAGATGGCTGCTCCTCTGATTCTCTTAGGCCATTCCAAGTATTAATTCCTTTCTACCACTTCTCCTTTACTAATTTTTCAAAAGGAATCTTAGTGACCACAGTTATCCGATTTTGTCAAAAAGAACTAATTTACAGCTGTTTACAAGTGCTGTGGAGTGGATTCCCTTTTTCCACAGAAGAGTGATGCAAGAGGCCACTCTGTTTTACCTAGCAATTCAAAACAAACATTGGAATAACTTGCTTGCAATCTAATGAGTTGTTAATGAACAGAGAATTACCCAATAATGTTACTCATGATAATTGTATGGACATCGATGTTGCTGATGACCAGCAGTGGCCTTACTAAGGGAGCATATGGTTGGGACACTGATGACCAGAGAAGAGATGACATTGACTTTAGTGACTCACCCAACATTTTTAAAGCAGATGGTCTTTTGATGTTCTACCTTCTGAGTGATTATAGTAAGATAATGCCATCAGATTTTCGTAAAGGAAAAGTACACACATTTTCTATTGTTGTCAGCTGGAGAGCTAGCACAGCACTTGCACTTGTTTGTAATAACAATTACCTCAAATATTGACAATCATTAATATATTGCATTATTAAATGCTGTATAAGCATGTAACTATCTTTCCAACAGATGTTTTATAATAGAAACTTTGAAAGCTTCATGATAAATGCATCATAATTGGCTTTGCAAAAAAAAATAACCCAAAAAAACCCTCCAAACTTTTAATCTATCTTTCAGGGGAAAAAATGGTGTCTGTAGGATGGTTAGCACAAAAGGCTATTATTATCTCCTTGATCTTGGAATCTGTGAATTTATAAATACAACAGTTCACACCACTCACGTTACACATTGCAGATAGAACAGGTCTCCTGCATTGTCCTCATGGGGCCCATAAGAATGGAAACTCTGCATTAAGGCAATAATTGTAATCAAACCACATAGTTCAGCCAGCAACAGGACTCAGGAAGGAGTTGGTTTTCCTGCTGCACAATTAGTTATATCTGTTGGATTTAGGTTTGGGCATTTGTCACCTCCTTCTGAAGCATCAGCTCAGCCCTAGTTGTCTGGACATACATCCAAACTCACTCCACCCAGATCAAGTCAGGAGTTCAATCAGATAGTGCCAACAGACATTTAAAATTAAAAGCAATGTAATTTCACAGTGTATAAATCATTTTCTTCCACTAGCAGCTAGCTAAGCAGCTTCTAAAGCTTGTCAGGTGAGTCCTGTTCCAAAGCAGAAAGACATAACTCCATCCTCATTATAACAGTTTCTCAAATAATTTCACAAACTTTCTATAGCACAAATGACTTTTCTGGTATTTTGCTTTATTTTTCCCTACTAGTGACAAATATATAAGTAGGACTAGAAAAGTGCACTATTATGTTACAGAATTCTGTTTTGGTTAATACATCTCTAGTCTCTGTGCCACTTTTCATGACTGCGCAGCATGGCCCTCACGCTCCACGATCCTGAGACCCTTCCCTCTCTATTTCCTCCCTACTCTGCATTTTTTGCTTTTTACAGCCCTTTTTCTCAAGCACGCAGCCTAGGTTGGTTATGGAGCGCACCTCATGGCGGACTGCAGCTTCAGACCTCTGAGTCTCAGAGTCTGATTCTCTGCATCTCTTAGTTTCCTCTCTGTCTGGCAGAGAAGGCAACCTGTGGGACCCTTGTGCTCTTAGTGTCACCACTGGGCAGAGGTTATAATTCATACAAGAGTCATCTCCCGCCGGGCTGTCAGCCCTATGCTGATGTGACAGCTTGGCAAGTATTTGAGAATGTCACTTCTGGCCAAATAACTGTCCTGAACAGTATTTGTTGTATTACAATCAGATAGCCATCAACAAAAGCCCTACAAAATTCAACTCTAATATATATTTCAAATGAGATGCCCACAGGCACTTACAACATGAGCACTTGTCAGCAGCCATATGTGTTGTAATCCTCTTCTTTATACATACACCCAGCATAATCCTTTCATGCACCATACTCTAATCTGTATTCTCTGCTTTGGAAGCAAGATTAATCTAAAAATTTCAGAATTAATTCAAATGCACTAAATAGAATATGAATCTTCCTTACTTTGGCTACGAAGCAGTTAAAGTACGTGGCAAATGACCAACTCATCCCTCTGTCATTCAGTTTCAGCTATATGCTGTGCTACTATTCAATTTCAGGTTCTTCAAAGCCCTGCAGCTGAACTACAGCCCAGTATTTAATGCAGAATTGTATCTTTTGGGGGAATGTGTTATTTTTAAATGCTTAATAATTATGGATTCATTTGCCATTCTTTTTATAAGCAGGGGATCATAACGAACTCATCTGTTATTCATGTGAATGTCAAATGTGTTCCCACAGGAGTTTTATTCTAATTTGCTATTAGTTAGTGGACTCATAAAATAAAATACTATCCCATTTTTACTCTGAACTTGTGACGCTTGATAATTGTTCA
Organism: Columba livia; assembly: GCF_036013475.1. Lineage (NCBI taxonomy): Eukaryota > Metazoa > Chordata > Aves > Columbiformes > Columbidae > Columba > Columba livia. The sequence continues at coordinate 2,622,300 of NC_088613.1, forward strand.
TCAAAGAGCCAATGTAATATTTTTCTGTGATAACTTTCAATTCTGATTTAACCAGGTAAAGAACTAGGTTTAAAATAAGGTTTAGAAACAGTTATAAGTAGATTAGATAAGCTGTGAGTCTTCCATTCAAAATGCAATCAATGAGATTATTGTGAGCTAGTATTTAAAAATGTAGATGTATTATGCTGTAAGCATACATGCTTGAACTACAGGCATTTAACATAACAAGACAGACTCTACCCCAATTATAATGCCTAATGATAGCTCAATAAAAGACATATTTTCAGTATTCAGGAGATGATCACAACAGTTTTCATGCAGCTGTTCTGTTGCAACAGAAAATGTAGAGGTGAGATACTTACAGGTCACCGCAGGATTTGAATGTGATGACACTGGACAGCAGGACTTTGACCTGTGAAAACAAACACCAACTAAGCAATAAAAACACAGAATCAGACTTTGATTTGGGCTTTTTTTTTTCAGAGAGTTAAATACATGGGGGTTTTAAAATGAAATTATTTTCAAATTGCTTCTCCAACCCTAATCTAAACTGAATGGTAGCAGTAAGGACTTACCTCATGAGACAATAGCCCTGAAATATTTCAGCAACAGCTTCTTCGATCTGACACGCTGTGCTGGACTTCTCCTCAAGTATTTCACAATGACTCTTCCAATCTCGAAATGCTCTTTAGGAATCCTAACAAAAATTAATGAATTATTATAAAGATGCATTTTCAAGGGAGATAGTAAACAAATCCAGAATCCCATTTGTAATTGGAACCACTAGATTAATATGTTTATAGTTTTACTTTAAAATACACAAGAAAATGAGTTATATTTTCAGTTGAGGTAACAGAAGGATATGTTTTTAGTGTTAAGGATGATATCAATCACTTTTTTCTGCATGGAAATGGTCATTTCCTCAAATCAGATGTACAGTGTTCAAATCACAATATGTTACCCCTGTGCAATCTCTGGCAGTCAGTAGGTCATTAGAATATTAACCATGAATAAACCATTGAGAAGAACAGGAAAGCAATCCAAAGCTCAGATGCAAGTCTTGATGGTCACAGATATTTCTATACATTAAATATTGTAGCTTCACGTTTTATAACGGTTAGAAAAACCTAAAAAGCAACAGTGCTTCCTGAATGCTATGACTTCTTTCATAGTTGAAGAAATACTATCTATTTTACTCTTTTAAAATACTTTTTACTTATTTAAGTAATGATCTTGTTTAAAACGAAAAGTCTGTCTTTAATTGCTGTAATGTCAGACAGAACAGGCTGAGTTATATAGATAATGTGAAAACAGGAGTATCCGAAATAGTGCATGAAAGGAAGAGTGCACAAGAGGGCTAACACTGCTACGCCCAGAACTGCATTAAACTGTGTTGAATCTTGCAAGTTTATCAGCTGCTTTTTATTCAAAATGAATTTAACGTATTCATTTTATACATTAAATAACTGTGACAAAAAATATCACCAGCAGCAGGCAGCCTGAAGGCTCCTCCCCAGAGTGAGAACATAAATGTGGGAGATAAGAAGAATGTGAAGACATATAGTTTTGTTTAATGGAATTTGTGTGTGCACGGATGTCTATTTATATAAATACCACTTCCCTTGAAAGCAGAGGATAGCTCAGGAGACCTAGGAACAGACAAATCATTCATCAATTTACAAGGGAACCTGTAGGTTTAAAAGACCTGATTTTGAGCTCATCATTCTGTAATGGGGAAATTCTATTGACTTCATTGGAGTAATTTGATTTATACGTGTCTGAAAGGAGAACTGATTTCTGCAATAGAAAGTACATTAGAAAATGTTACGCTGGAGAACACGAGTTCTACAGAATGGAAGCAATAAAACAATGAATGAGTAACTATGAATAAGTGAGGTACCGGAATGCTACCAACCCCTGTAGATTCCTCGTTATTCAGAAGCTTGCAGCACTGGGGGTTCAGGCTTGCTGGTCTCCTCTAAAGCCTTAAGGATAGAAGAAAGAGTTACGGACACAGAGCACATGAGCTGTTTGGCTTTTGCTACCACAACCAAAAGACAAACAAAAAGAATCTGCAGGACTGAATACACGAAAGCAGAGAGGGGTAAGGGTGAGGGGTGACTCCAAAGCGCCCTGAGGATCAGCCTCTCTAGGGCTGCACTCGCAAATCACCCATGACGAAAGTAGCAACTGCAATGAGAAAGGTTTTGCTGGAGCCCTGCTGGCTTTTTGCCACAAAAGGTAACATCTGTTATTAATTAACACTCTATATCTCTAGGCTCTTTTAAGACAATGTATTTAGTGCTTTTAGCAGCTATAGGTTAATACCATTGAAGTAGCGACACCTTTATAGCAAAATGCTGGCGTTTGTCTGTTTTTTCTTTGCACAGAAAAGGAGAGAGAAATGTGCACCAAAGTGACATAAATGGTGATTTTATAGAACTAGTCACAGAAAGGAGGATCCACATGACATTCAGGGTGACATGTACCGATCAGAGGCACTGGTAGATACAAGATGAAGTAGTTTAGGCATTGAGTATAAAGAAAGCTAATACTTCTAGGGAAAAATGAAAATAAAAAACATTCAATAAATAACAATATATTACAACACTGAAGAAGGAGAAATGCTTATGACTGCAATAGTCTACTACAGCTAATAAACATTCTTTTAAAACAATAGCCAAAATATTTCAAGAGGCATGACTAAAACCATTCAATATAAAGTGATGAGATGTTCCCATTTGGTACAGTGGAAGCGGGTCTTGGCCGTTTTAAGATTAACAGTTTTTTTCTAGAAGTGGGAATGGTGAAGGGCAAGCAAAAAGATTCACGGATTCTTTGGTACTCACAAAGGCTAAAGAAAAAAGTTCTTCAGTCTTTGGAGAAAAGAGCAGTGTATCTCATTTCTCCGAGAGGAACAGGGACAACGGCTTCAGTGCCGGCTGAGCAGTGTAAAGTACCAGAGCAAGGGAGCGTGAACCTCAGCGATCAAGTGGCCATGAGAGTGGAGGTGGAATTCCTGCACACCAAAAGCTAGATAATGTGCAAAAAGACCGACAGAGGAACTGAAACCATTTCACAAGAAAATTAAACGTGAAAAAGGAAGCTCAATGCCATCTTAATCAAAAGGAAGATCAACATTTATGCCCATTAGATTCCTTACATCAAAGCATTTCTGCCATCCTACTCAATTAACACTGCTAACAATCATTTCACACTGCTAACATTCCTCTGTTTTCTGAAATTTCTGCTCCTTGCATTAACTAAACACACATGAAAGTTTCTTTTTTTTTTTAGATGAGATATAAAATCAAGTGCTGACCACTTGGGATGGTGAAAGATCTTGTGCAATTCTTTGAAACATAAAGGCACGCACCCGTGGTGTCCTGATCAGATTTTAATTCTTGGCAATTGCAGTCTATCCTCCTAATTTACTCATTCATTTAAAAATTAATGATACATGAAAATTAACAACACACCTCAGTTGTTGTGTCGTATTAAATAGTCGCTAGGTTTCTTTAGGGGTGGCTGTGGGACTGCACTGGATAAACGAACACCTATATACTGTTCTAGAATTTATTAACTTAAACTCTTAAAGCCAGCACTTTAGACTCTTCGGCAATGAGAAATGCTATTAATACATATGGTTGCTCTACAGTAGTGGAAAATATTTTGTGAAGGAGACCAACCACAAACAGCCATGTCAAAAAATATGTCCTAAGGCTTATTATTAATATATCAGCGAGCATAAATCACTGTAGCTCCACTGACCTCAATGAAACCATGGTGAATATATACTGAGAATAAGCTACATCTTCTTTTATCACTGTACAATGAAAACATACATTCAAAAAGGACAGGATATTGCATTAACACAATATTTGAGGAACATTCCAGCTCACAGAATTAAGTGAAAAGAATTCCATTAAAAACTACTACTAGTCTCACCTTTCATTTATTGCAAGTGCTTTGATCCTTAGGTTTTTAATTAAATAACTCTCCTGACTCCATCAACACATTTAATGTTTTATCTCAAGTTAGAAAACTGTCCTGTCCTAGATATTTAGTTACACAAAGACCACAGGGGTTTTGCTCGTTCATTTTCTTGCTTGTTTGTTTTGGGGGGTTCATTTAGTGGGAGGTTTTCTGTTTGTTTTGGGTGTTTGGGGTGATTTTTTAACAAACCGATGCCCAGTTTTGCAGTGCAAGCTCCATGCACAGATGGCTTAACAGGACCAAACCCTAAATTTGTGTAAGAGTGAAAAATGTCTGTAAAACAATGTTAATTTTAAAATAACACAGACTGGATTGACACTATGGTGAAATTATAACATAGCTCAAAATATGAAACAAGGCCAGGATTCCAGTAACACAACATGCGAGGACCTTTTGTCTGCTGGCTGGTATCACATCCTGAGATGACTTTTTGTACAAGATTTTTTAGAAGAGACTTCAATAGGGGCTTGATATATGAAACAATAGCAGGATATGGCCTCTAACTGGTAGGAACAATTACTGTTCCCAGACATGTGCAAGTTAACTTGCATTAACTTTATTGGATTTTGTGGACACTTTCTGGCCTAGATTCAGAGCTGCATCTAATTTCTCCTGGGGACAGCTGAGACGGGGAGCGTACTGAAGAACACTAACAGAATATACTGAGGAAAACTCACATGTGCCTCAAGAGTGTGATAGACCAGTTTGGTAATAATGTGAGAAAGTAATACAGGCAAACCCACTTTCTTCCCAGCCTTGTAGGCTGCAGGGCAAGGGAAGGGTTGTCTAGACTGTCTCCATAGCGGGTGGAAAATCCTCAGACCAAAGGAATTCTCAGCATGTAAATCTTCCAGTTTATTGGCAGGCCCATCCAAAACTGATCATTAGGATGGGAAAATACAAAGAGAGAATTTAACCCCTGAATTTTGAGAGATGTAAGTACAGACTCCACTCTAGAGTAATAACTAACTAGAATAATAACTAACAGCTTCACAGAGATGCTAGCTGTTTATACTGTTCAATTTTTGGAGTTTGGTTTTTCCAAAATTATCTGTAGTATAACATTTCCTTTAGTTCTAAGACAGTGGAAAACTATATATTTTGAAAAGCGCTTTCTGTTTCCCTTTCTTTCATTCCCTAGCTCTGACTTTTCTACAATCTCAAGCATAAACTACTTCCCTTCACTTTCAAGGCCATTTATCCACCCCTTATCTTTCATCTCTTTCCTCAACTGGCTTTCTTCACCTAATATTTAAAATTCAAACTTGCCTGTGTTTTCTGACAGTTTCCCCATAAATACATGCAATGCCACTTTAGGCTGCATCTTCCCATTTTTCACCAGTACTGTTTAAGCTGCCGAAGGCTGTTAATTCTCAGTTTTGTATAGCCACTCCAGTAGGCCCTCTGATCAACCAGACTGGAGAACTGATTTGGCTGAAAAAGAATAACTGTTTTTCAGCTTGATTTTCTGCCTCACATCTGCACAAACAGCTGCATGAACGCAACAGAATGGGTGGGACAGGAAAGAGAACAATTAGCTGAGGTAGAACTGCTTAAACCAACATTACTACTACTGCAGAAATGCACACGGAACCACAGCCTAAACGCGCTATTCTAAGTACCCTTTTAAATCCCTCACATGTCACAGTGCCTATTAAAAGAATTGATACTAATAAGACAAGGATTATATCACTCCTGCTTACTGATGCAGCCCAATTTTGGCTCATTGTTTCCTTGTTCTGGTTGTTCTCGTCTTGTAATTAGATTGTAAGAACACAGATCATCTTTTGGCCTGCTTGAGAACAATCTGACTTCTACTACAGTCAGTGTAAATTTCACCTTGAATTCAAAGGGGAATTGGCCCATGTCTGTTAGGATACCTCTTCTTCTGGATACCAGCTGTACTGATCTTTTTGTTTAAGAAGGGCAATCCTTCAGAGCAGCTTTGGATCATGGAGAAACCTATTTCTGCAAATAGTTCTGGTTTTCGTACCATTTCTCTAACAACTTTTTTCAAGAATCACGGCTTGCGATTTTTAATTACAAAATTAATGTTGGTCTCTCGCTTGTAACAAGTGGCAATTCTAAAATCACTGGGGCTTTAGAACATGAGGTGAGCAATAGTGCTAAACAGCTGGAGTCGGAAAGGAGAGCTACATCACACCTAAATTAAACTCATCTGACTGCAGTGCCATACTGACTCCATTTGTACTGCTGAAAGAGTTTGTTTATACTGAGTTCACTCAGTACATTGGACTGGATACGAGGCACAGCATTCATCAACCAACAGGAGAAAATCTGCTAAAGTTAGCAAAATATAGAAGCACTATATACATGAAGGAACTGAACACATTTAGTGTTCCTTGTAATAAGGAATGTAAAGGTCTTTGAGACTAAGTGAAGCAAAGGGCCAGTGAAACAGATGTTGCAGTTAAGCGAAGCCATCTTAGCCAAAGAATAAACTCTTCTTCAAATTTAAATGGAAATGTTCCACTGAAAAACGTTTTGCAAGTCTGCTGTTCACTTCAAGAAATTGATAAAAATATAATATATATATAATGGAATTATCATATTTTCCTGATTCCACTAAACAATAATTGCCACAGTTGTGTTTGTATATTTGCTGTTGTCCTTGCAAGAGATTTGGTATGCATTATGAGAGATTCTGTACACATTACATTGCATGGAGGTAAAATAGGGGCAGAACTACAATCAAATACAGCTAAGAACATCTGCAGAGGTGGAAAAATGTGTTTTTAATGAATATATATTTAAACTAACCTTTCATTCAGGGGCCATTGCAATACAAGTAGATTGGATATTGCATAAGGATATCAGTCCTAGCTCTGAAACTTACACTGAATCTTACAAATCTCTGTGTCAGGGCAGTTCACACAATTTATATTTGTGTCTATATCATAAGCTTTTGCAATTACTTGATACTTTAATAAATGTTGGTGTTAAATAATGTTGGATGGTAAAAAAACAAAAATAGAAAAAGCCAGAATTTAATACCTGAAGAAACTATTTTCCCAAAAGCAACAGAAGGTGTCACTGCTAACTGATTTTAAACAAATGAATCCCCTAAGTGGAAAACACTGCCTTTGTTTTGAAAGAAACTTGAAAGTTGTTCAAGAGAGGGGAACTGGGTTTCCTTCTCAAGTATTCTCCAGCTCCAAACATAAACATCACATTTTAAAATGGAAAAGGCTGCTTTACACCATGTAATTCTCCTTTCCGTCTGCTGTTATTCCCTGCAGCTGTTTCACCTCAGGCTATGATTCACAGTCAAGGCAAGAGAAGTTTAGGCCAGTATTTGGACAGAAACCCTCAAAGGGCTTTTTAACCCATTAGTATTAGAGCTCTAGTAACCAAGGATTTTCTCTCCTCATATCCCTGATAATTCAAGATCCAGACAAAATTAAGACCATGAAGATGCTGGAGAAACCATTTCCAACAAGAAACGTAAAACCAAGTCTCTGAGTAGTTTGCAACTGTGAAAAGTCTGCAGACTGTATTTTTGCTTGGATAATGACTGCCTCTCTAGACTTGTGATATTATTTTAACTCTGTGCGGCAGCCCTCACTCCCTTGCCTTCCTTGTAGTGCTGCTATTCGATGTTAAACAGCTGGTTAGGTCCCATGCCAGAGATGGCTGCGTAACAGACAGGTGAGGTGTTATTTTCTAAAGACACATACAGTGTGAGCTTTTGAAGTACTTTATGGCTGTTTGCAAGTCTCTCAAAAAACTCAGATGGATCTATATATGAGGCTAACACGAAATACATTCCCTTCCACACCCCAGTAGCTTGGTCAGCCCAAAGCACCGCAGGAACTCACATCATCCCGCCGACCTGGCCATGGGGCAGCGGGCACTGAGGGCCGTGGTTGCACAGGGTCACGGCCACTTGCCCTGGAGCTGGGCCTGCGCTCTGAGCCGCTGCTTACAGGATGGGAAGTAAACGCCAAAGCTGTAATTAAAAAAAAAAAAAAACTATATATATCTAAAGCCTGTGGCTTTTAGCCACCCCGACTGCACGTTGAATAGGTGCCAGCCCTCGCTGCAGACTCCTGCCGACTGCAGCACAGCCCCTCGCTTTTCCTCTTTTATTTCCCCCCCTCCCTTCTCTTCCCAAGAGAAAGGCATCTCAGGTCACTTGAATTATTTAGCGGGGCGTTTTTAACCATCTCAAGGGCTTTGCTTCTGCCGCGCGGCTCCTGCAGAGCTCGGGTTTGTGGATCTATTATTATTATTATCATTATTTTTCTTTTTTTTAGCACACGAGGTGGAGTTGCTCCACTTCCCTAGCAGAAGGAGGAGAAAGAGCACGGGGGGAAGGCAGGAGGGGTGGCCCGGAGTGCGGAGGGGAGGGGAAAGGCCGGCAGGCCCCGCCACACCTGCGGGCCGCGCTGCCCCCTCAGCCGGCCCTGCCAGCCGGGGCCACTCACCGGGTCGCTCTAACGCAGCTCTTTCTGTCTCTCCCCCCCCTCCATCTTCCTCTCCTTCCTGCTCCCCATTCATTCTTCCCCCTTTCCCGCCGCCTCTCTCCCGCCCCCTCCCCGTTGCAGGCGGAGCGGGCCCGGCAGGAGGCGGAGCGGGCCGCCGCACGTCCCCCGGCCGGTCGGCCGGCCCCCCCGCCATGGGTCGGAAGCGCTGCGTGGGGGGAGACGGCTCCAAGATGGCGGCGGGTTGCTGCGGGGTGAAGAAGCAGAAACTCTCCAGTTCCCCTCCGTCGGGCTCGGCCGGCCCGGGAGGCGGCGGCAGCGGCTCCCACTGCGGCGGGGCGGCGGCGGCGGGGGGCGAGCCGGGGGCGCTGCCCCCGCCAGGTGGCCCCCGCCTCAACGGCCTTGGGGGGCTGGCGGGGGGCGCCGCCGGCTGCGCCCTCTCCCCGCCGCTGCCGCCCAGCTGCGGCGGGGGCCCCGCCGGCCTCTCCCCGCCGGCCGCCTCGCTGCTCTCCTCCCCCGGCGCCGGCTCCGGTGGGCCCGGCTGCAGGAAGATGGTGGTGTCGGCCGAGATGTGCTGCTTCTGCTTCGATGTGCTCTACTGTCACCTGTACGGCTACCAGCCCCCGCGGAGCCCCCGCTTCACCAACGACCCCTAGTGAGTATCGCCGCCGCCGTGCCCCGGCCCGCCCTCGTGGGCGCCTCGTGCGCGCCCGTCCCGCCCGGGCGCCCCGCCGGCACTCGCCTCCTCGCCCGCCACCTTCCCCGCCGCCGCCCGGCCCCTGTCCTCGCCTGGCCCGCCTGTCCCGGGGCCTGGCCCGCGGGCGCCCCCGCCCCGCGGCCGTGCGGGCGCCGGCCGGGCTCCCCGGCGCGCCCTGGGGGCCGCGCTGCCCTCCCGCGCCCTGCTCTCCTCAGAGGGCGCCGCGCTCCGCGCTGCCGCCGGCTCCCCCGCGGCGCGACCCCCGCCCGGCCCCTCTGGTGCACGGGACTCACCAGTGGCATCTCCTGCGTGTTCCCGGACACCTCGGGCCGTCCGTGCTCTGAGCCTTTGTGCGAGCGGGTCGTGCTGGGCTCCGTGCCCCGGGCGGGCTCCACGGGGCTTTGTGGCGATGTCCGGCTGTGGGTGCTCCCCGCAGCGCCCCGTGCTCGGCTCCCTCTCCCTGCTCCCGGTCTGTGTTCAGTGGCACCTGAGTAGACCGCTCCATGCTCATTTCACCAGTAGTCCTTACTGGGACCCCTTCACTGGACAGGCTCTCTGTCCGTGTGTTCTGCATGAGTATGGGCCTCTGCTTCACCAGTGTGGGATGGTGAGTACCCAGTGTGAGAGACCTGTTGTGTAAATCCCGGATTTGTGAGCACTGGTATACCAGTATGTCCCCTGTGCCAGGCACTCGTAATGCCACTTTAGTGTCAAACTGTGCAGAGTCCTTGCTTAGTAACGACCCCTGAAGATCACCCAATGTTAGACATCGCGGGTTCCTGAGTAACCCACCACATCAAATTCCCAGAGTTTTGAACAGATCACATAAACACCTGTTACTCCCATCCTCCTCTGCCTCCCAAGCCTCCACCAAAGGCCTGCTTCATTCCCATCCCCGGCCACTCTTGTTCAGTGTCTGCCTTGAGCCCCATCCCCTCCTGCCTTGGCAGGTGACCCGCCGGGACGGCGTTGCCCGGCATGTCAGCACCTGCAGCCTGTGCGGGGAGCCGGGCGTGCTGCTGCAGCCCCGCTTCACACACTGCAGGGAGTAACTTCCCTCTGACAGGAAGTTACTTCCTCTCAGCTGGGATGAGTTACTGAGTTGCTGCATGCTCCGAGGCTGTTTGAATGCAAAGTTAATGTGAGGGCTTGTCGAAATTAGTTTCTGCTGTTCTACTTTGCTTTTAAATGGGATGGAGCTCATGTGGTGAGTTTCCAAGCTTCAGCTGAGACTCGAATGCGTTGGTCCACCAGAGTGCATGTCACTTGTTTCCTCTCGTGTATAGCATGACTGTTGGATCTGTGAGAACCTGTACTTTGTCAGTACTTAATTAATATGAATTTTTTGTGTATGTCCCAAACCCTTGTGCACCCTCACCAATGAAAATAGTTATCATGCAGACCATGTTTCCTTAATGAGATGTGGTGTATGTTTCTCAGTGTTTAAAATAATGTAATGTATTAATGACCTTATTTGGAGTCCTTGCTGTTCTAACACCCAGGATCTATACATCTCTTGCATACTTTCAGCTGCTGTCATGACAACCCAGCTCTGTGGATTCCTACTTAACCTGCCACCCCAGCAAGTCTTCCCTATATGCTCTTCATAACTCCTATGTGATTACATCAGAGTACCAATAATGAAAGGAGGGCAGGGAGACTCCACTGTGAGTTTCTTTACCCAGGTCTTTTGTAAATCCATGTCTGTCCTTTTGTAGATACCAACTGTTTAGGAACTGTTGCTCTAAGTGGCCGTTCTGCTTTGCATTGTCTTGTATCTGTTCTCCATCCCAGACCACTATAGGTTACAGCATCAGCGTTGTGCTGTTTCACTCTTTCATTGCTGTAAGCGAACTGAATTCTGTCTGTGTCTCTCTGTAATGGTATTACCTTGTTGTTATTATGTTTTTAATTGTATTGCAGAATGTTTTGTTGAACGGCTTAGTGCTATTGTCTGTGTTTTATTAGTGGAGGAAACTGAGGCAGGGGTGAAGATCTCGCCACTGAAGTGTTATCCAGTAAGCACTTTGATTCCTCTTCGTAACCAGTAGATCACTTCACCTTTCTTTTCCTGCTTCTTACTTTTAATAACAAAACAATAGCAAATTAAGTAAAAAAATTTGTATTTTTCCAAAATTCATATGTGTCCCTAAAATGTTCTTTGGATTTAGTTGCTAGACCTGGTGAAAAGTTGCTGCATCAATGGACTTCTGAAAAGGGCACTGCCGTTAAAATTACTGGTATCATTTCTGCTTATTCCCATCCTTGTGCCAGCATGCACAGTTGTACAGATTGAGAAATGATCTGGTTGTAACTTGATTTTTTTCCCTGGTTAGTTTTCACAGAGCTCGGTTCCCTCTAGTTCGTTGCGTGGCTTCACAAACACTTGTGCCTGCACAAGTGTGAGGTGGGAACAAGCAGACAGATGGCAGAACTGCTGCTTTCAGCAGCCTTGTGAGCTAATTATGTTTGTGCAATTGGGGAAGCAACTTCGAAAAAGTTCTTTGGTATTACCTGTGAAATTCTAGGTCGGTGAATAAATTGCCCGTGCTAAGTGTTCAGAGGCAGGATGACTTGTAGCATTCAAAAGGTTTGCAGGCAGTCTTATCGATAACTGGGTAGCTCACAAAGGTACGATGTTGTCTTTGAAGCTGAGCTTCATCCTGTGCTGCAAAGAAACCTGCATGAAGTCTGGCAGTTTTCAGTGAATGTATGTTGCAGCTTTCTGCCTGGAATCCTTTTGGAAGTTTTGTCCATAGACCAAAATATCTGTTCTAAGAGTAGTAGTCTAAAGTAAGTGTTTGTATGTGAATTTTAGAAATATTTTTAAAAATGACATTAATTACAGGAAGGACGGAAGACTTGTGAGTAGGTACCCTCACACAAGCATGACTCACATTCCTTGCAGGTCTTTGAACAATGAAACTGGGCATGATCAAAGAAAAGCAGGTGGCTGAATCACTTGGACAAGGTTCTGGTGTGTTGTCTTTTGAACAAAACCTGCTTGTGACACCTCTGGATTTTCGTAACTTTTTGATGTCAAGACGGGGACCACGGCAGGGCTCAAAGGGAAGGAAATTTGGAGCAGTTAGTAGGAATGAGACAAAATGCCTGTTTGAAAGGGTGCAGGTTTTGGACTCTAGCATGGGTGAAATAGCTGGCATGTTTGTATCTCTGAGTGCACAGGGTATGGGGTGTTGGTGGTGGGTATTGCTTGGGAGCTGTTGGCTTGGAGAGAATGACTCATGGAGTCAAAAGAAGACAGCTGGAAGATACTGAATCTGTCCAGCAGTGGTGAGAATAAGAAAATCCTTCCAGCCACAGGCTTCCTCTTCTCTTGTAGGCTTCCACTGATCTGCTAACACTTTATTCTATCACTGTATGAATAGCAGAGCTTCTTGTACTTACAATTTCACTTCCCTTTGGGTCGCTCTCTAAGCCACCCCTTCTTCAGGGCATGTGCTTTCCTCTTGCTTCTACCGGTGTGGTGGCTCTCAGGCTGTGGAAGGAATATAAAAAATATCTTGGAGGTGTGGAAGCTGATGCAGAGTTTTAAAATTGCTGCCTCAAACAAAAATTGTCACTTGTACGAAGTGTCATTCAGACGCTGTTCTTGAAACTCCATTTGATGAGTAAAGTTATGGAACACCGCAGCTGCTTAAAAGCAGGTTTTTTAGAAGTGGCGATAGAAATAAATTGTAAGGGAATGCAGGAGGAGTTCTAAAACATTTTACCCCACTTATTTGTGTAGATTTTTTTTTCTGTGTTTCTTACCTTTCTGACAAATAACTCAAACGCCTTTATTTCCTTTCTGGTTTGGTCTTGTGCAACACACCCTGTGCCTCTGTGATCAGTGAAAACAATACCATGTCCTGCATTCCATTGTGGGAAAGGGCTGCCCACCAGTGCGTAAAGGCTCAAGGTTCATGCTACTCACTACTATTTTTCTTCTAGTAGGAAAGTTTGAGTGGAAGCGCAAGCGTGTGCAAGGAGGTTGTTGACAGGATGGGGAGGGTCAGTGTGCAAAGAGAAGTTCAGTCAGAGCTGTGCTGTGGGGAGTGAGGACTTTTTCTTGAAGATTCTCATGTCTCTGATCACTATAAAGATCTCCCTTGGCACGCAGAAATCACTCTTCTGAGTTTTGATCCTGCACTGTGTCTGCCTTAAGCTCTCCAGCTTGCGTGCTTAATGTCAGCATCTTTGTGGGGAGGATGTTGTATGGCAGTCCAGCAGGTTAACTCATTTGCCGGCAGTTTACTTCTTACAGTCCTTTCCTGAAGGTCACCTGCTAGCAAACAGCACTATTTTAGTGGTGGCCACCCGTACTTGACACAGTTTGTAAGGGGAATTGTTTGTTCTGCCCCTGTCATCTGGTTCATGGTAACAGAGAAAAAGATTTTGCAGCTGGAGTGGCTAATGCAGCCCGTGCCTTGCTTCCCATCCGCCCGAGCAGCTCTTGGGAAAGATGTTTACCCTAAGTGCCTTGCAGCAAATGCCTGGATGATGGCTTGCTCATCTCCTCCTCGTTTGGGGGGCTCTGCCAGAGGCACTGAATGGTGTGTACAGCTGATGTGCATACCTGGGGTGTAATAGAAGTGGTGTACATGCAGAGGCTCCGGCCGTCAGATGAGAAATGTCGCTGGCAACCAGGTTCTTCTGCACGGGAGTCATCTGTATGGCTTGACCATCTTATGTGGTTGAAGGCCTCTGGTTTAAAATATTTTCTAGGTGATACCTAGTCTTGACCTATAGATTTAGCTTGGAAATCCATCACTTCCTTTCTTCATTGATGACTTGGTATATTTTGCAACAACTGTTCCGTTTGGCTACAGGACAGAGATACAGATATGCGTGGTGTTGATGTGCCTGACCTTTGTGTTTCGTTGTGGATTTGAGTCTAAGATCTGTCAATTTACATACTCTAGAAGGCTACGAGATAGTAATACTACACTACTTTAATTCTTCCTTAGTGAAGTTCTGAGACATTTAAATCCAATACAGTTTAAAAATCCGACACTAATTTTGTGCCCTTTAGTTTTTACACTCTCAAAGAAAGCTCTGACTGCTCAGAGTGAGTGTAAGTTGACCCTGTAGTAAAGAAATGATTCTAGGGTTTGTTACTGACTGTCCGTTTTTTGGCCTTAGTTACTACATGGTGTGATTTGCTAGTAATTTAGGTGGAAATAGTTTAGAATCTTCCTGTACTGTGTGGTGGTGGTTTTTTTTCTTTTGCCAAAATGCTGAATTACTGTCTGATGTTCTCTTTCAAAGCACTGAAGAAAGATCAGGCTTGTCTGTAGGTGTGTACATATGCTTACACGTACATGTAAATAAAAGTGTTATGACTTGCAAGTTGATAGGATTGCATACTTTTCTCAATTTCTTGCTTTTGGCTGCAGCCTGATTTCCTGTTTTAGTCTCGACAATGTATTGTAATGTTTAAAGTTGGAGCCTTGTGCTTGTGGTATATGTTTCTTTACAAGCATTTTTATGAAACTTTGCCTAGAAGCTTACCCCAAAGTATGAACTTCATGTGGTCTTAAAAAAACCCAACATTCTTCTGCAATTCCTGCTCCGAGTTCATCTGTACCTATTGACCTTACTGTTCTTGATGTCAGACAGTTGAAATTGTGCTTTTTCTCTGCAGGACTTGGTTGTGTGGCAGGGGAGACTTGCCTGGCAGGCTCTGTGCAATAATTTATATTTGTTGTCACACTTAGTAACATTACACAACAGCTATAATGATTGCTTGGTCATGGCTAAAGATGACCACCTGTCATAAAACAAAAAACACAGCAACAAAACATGCAGACAGCGAAGTGTTCTCCCGTGTCTGTGTGTCTGTCTGACTCCATCCTGGTTTTCATGTGTATGTCGTGTGGTTTTGTTATAAGCTTCAGTATTTTCCTCTGGCTTGACACAGTCGATACTGTTGAATATGAAATGCTGGAATATGAAGTGGTGGTTCTTTCAGAGTGGCGTTCTGCCATCAATTTAAAATACAGTGCAGTGCAGAACTGTGTATTTTGGCTGGCATGAGCGGGGAATGCCCAGCATATTTGAAAGCAGGACTGGTGAATGCATCTCGGTACAGCAGAGGAGGAAAAGGGATAAGGCTGTGTGGCCTCAGAAAGAACTTACCTGTGCCAGGAGGTTTGTAATCTGATACAACTGGTGAATGGAGAAGATATTACTGTGACAAACTCCAAATTAGGTTGACTGTCATTGAGGACTCTTTCCTTCATAAACTCATTTTAGTGAGCTGTTCTTATGTCCAAATGAGGCAGTTTCTTTTAGTACGGGAGATCACATCAGAGACAGTCTTAAGGATGGACCCTGTTTGTTTCTTCACCTAAAAGCAGTCACCACGAAGTTTTAATAGATGCTCTGATTCACTGCAATACTAGTTTTGCAGAATTGTTCTCATACCCCTGGCAGGTGAGGAGGAGTCGGCAGCCGCCTATCCCTGTGACATCAGTCCGGTCGCTCATTTTTATTGCCTCCTTTGTTGGAGTTACATTCATATTTTTGCCATGTTTTCTTTTACTCTGATAAGATTTCTGTGGATTTTGCAAATTCAAATTTTGGCATTGTTTTTGATGTCATGTATTCCTGTTTAACCTGTCTGCCTCTGAGAAAAATGTGGTTTGGGTCTGGATTTGACTTACTTCACATGTACATTTAACTCTAATATTCTTTGCTGGAAATTATCGCGAAGTTAATGATTTAAGAATACAAATATTTTGTTTAGAGTCACTAAAAGAGCGCAAAGCTCTGCCTGTTCTTCAGCTATGAGTTAAACGTGTTGTTTCTGATGACACCGTTATAATTGTAATGTCATTTAGCATTGAATGCTAAAACAAAAGGGATCTACCCTTGGTGCTTTTTTGTCGTATCTGTTAAGAAACAAGTAGGTATCATCTCTAAGTGTATGGACAGTTGTGTTATCAAACCCTAAACATCCTTTTAACTGCCCATCTCCAGATAGTTGAGAACCAAGAGAGAAAAGCTCGGAAGTCTGGGCTGGCTCAGTTTTTTGGTTTACAGATCTGGGCTGTGACTAGTCAGTGAATGAAATATATTTACCTAATCTGTAGTTTTTGGTTCTCTCGAGACTCTTACCATATTTAATGGAGCTAACTCAGTATCCCAAGCTCTCTATTTGTACATTAAATACTTGTTTACAGTTAGCCGTGTGTTTTCCATAGCATCAAATTATTGTCTTCAGAAGCAGAAGTGCGGTATGCTGACACAGAAGTTGTTTGAGCCACATACTGGTGGTTTCTGTGGTAAAAGTCTCTACGGAAGGCAGGAAAGATGCAAATTATTTAAAAATAATAGTAGACTTGTCAGAGTTGAGCCAATACAGAAACTGTTGCTAGGCTGGAGGCCACAACAAGTCCAGTCAGGCCCTGACCCTCATTAGCAAAGCATTATGAAAATGCTTGACCTTTTTTATGATGTTTATGCTCCTACGGTGCGGAGTATTATATTGGTACCCAGTTTAGCATTGCAAAGCTTGCATTTGAATAACAAGACAGGGCAGCTCTGCTGCAGTTAATTCACAGATTCTCAGAAGCATGTCCTTAATAACAAAGTGTTAGGGAGTGCAATAGCTATAAAATGGAATGTAGCTGTTAAGTTGGTCCTGGTGCTGCATTCAGATAGCACATAGTGAATGATTTGAGCTTGGATTGAAATGCTCTGGAGATTCGCTGACTGTCAGTGCTGTGGTGTGTGCTGGTGCTGGTGTGAAGCACAGCAGGTATCTCCTGGCTACCCATATGACCTTTCAAAAAGCCCAGCATTTTCGTAACTGGCATCTTGGCAAAAGGGATCGATGTAAAGGGCTTAATTTCTTCCATGCGATACCCCCCTGCTCCAGTGGCCATACACATTTATTTGGTGAGATATTTGTTGCTTTTGTCTCTTCACTCCTGCTGTCCTGACGGCCTGCACGTATGTTTCTGTACCTTGCAGGATATGCCTTAGATGTTTGTGATCTGACTGGGCTTTGACAGCTTCCTGGAAGGCAGAGCTTGTTGTGAGCACGTGGATATTGCTTTGCCACACAGAGTGCTTGCAGCCAAGGTTATTAAAGTGCTAATTTCATGAGAGTGACATCTTAGGGAACGCAGAACAGCTCTGCTGAGTTGTGGCAAGGTTACTGGGGCAGCAGCTGTGTAGAGATGTGTGTGTCTTCCCAGAGCAGTCGTGTCTTTCTGTGTGACCGGGAGATGAGAAGAGCTGGGCTGCTCTGGGGGATCACAACATACCCGAGAGGTGCACAGTTTGATTGGTGTGTATGTATACGTGTGTATACATACTAGTGCATGTGTCCACATATGTTTGTGTATATAGGAAGAGAAAGACAAAGGGACACAAATTAACTGGTTAAACTAGATGCCAGTACTACCAGAAGAACGAAAGGATGTAAAATGACTGTGAAGAAGTTTTATATTTAGAGCATAAGGTTTCTACTTACTGGAACAGTGTGGCTTTATAGTAACCTTTAGTAGGATTAGTGGGGGCAAGCAATACAAATAGTTTAGCTAGATCTTGATCACTTTATGATGAGAAATACATGATGCATGGACTTTGGTAGTGAGTTTATTGGAGTGGACTTGGGCTTTAGACATCGGTGTGGGTTTTTCCTCCTCCTCGTGGTCCCGCCTGTGCGAGGGGACTGATGGGTCGCAATAATCCTGGTCTCTAAGTGGCTCCTGCTTTGGTACTGTGTTCTAGATTGAGAAATGCTGGTGATGAAGTTTTCAAGAATGAAAACGTTAGTTTTGCTGTCAAGTCTCCAGTTATCAGGCTATTGTAACAAAGCATTGTTCTCTGTATCATCTTACTGTTAATTTATTTCTAGCCTTAAAATCCCTCTTTTTTTTTTTTGTTTTTTTAATTGACACTTGCAGATGTTGGCAAACTGTTCATGGCCTCTTGTACAGCCATAGTAGTTAGTAATGATCCACAGATACTTCTGACATAGAAGTTCAGTGCTGTCAGTAATAAATAGCTTCTGTGTCTGGATATGGGGATAGGTCTCTTAAACTGTGTCACCGCTTTGCTTTTCTTTTTTCTTTTAAAGGAAAGATTGTTATTGGAGAATAGTGATAATAGATGAAGTTTATTATCTTCTCTCTGAGGACTGTTAGATGAACTCTCTGTGGGCAGCTTCTCATAGAAAGTGGAATGATTTATTTTTGAGCAGATTATTTTCCGTGTGGGCTCAGAGATGCCCCAGTTGGCTGTGACCTGTTTGGGTCTAGCAGCATTACTAAATTCGTAAGTGGGGTTTGTTTTCTAATAAACTGGTTTGCTTTGGCAAAGAAACTTTTACTGTTCTTTCCATCCTGCTTTTGGCTTGAATAAGATTGATGTGTTTCTAGAGGTAGAGATGAATAGAGGCAAATGGTCAATAACAGAGTTCCGTGGAGGTAATGCATTCGGAGAATGGTGTGTGTATATATAAATTTTTCACTGAATTGGCACTGAGCCATAACTCAGTAATAGTTCATGTTGAACAGGGAATTGGGATATTGCTTTTCTGAACACAGTACCTTTGCTGTTAATAAGAAGGTTGCCAAAATAAAACCCAAGGAAATGACAATTCACATGGCAAACCAAGTATTTGTTAAGCAGTAAATTTTTTGAAATAGTGATGCTGGTGACTTTACTGCTTGATTTCAGCCAGCTAACAAAGTGGATTTTGATTTGCACAGCAATCCATGATGGCAAAGAAATGGAGCAGTTTAGGAGCACAGGTTCTGTAAAGGGGGTATCAGGGAGCTGAACTGACAGGTTACCCTGGGGTGTCTGGGCAAGTCAGGGCCCCCACATTTACTGTGAGATGGCAGAAGACTTCAAACTGATCGGGTTTGAAATTGTGATACGTGAACAACTCTTAAGCAAAGCTGGGTTTTGATGGGTTTTCTGCTGTGTGTGTAGGGGCTGGGTTTTTTTTATGTGTGTTTGTGTGGCATGCATTTGTTTCTTTAAAAACCCACAAACAAACAAAACCCAAGCCAAACCAGCAAAGTGAGAGAGTAAGGTGGTTATAGCTTCCACAGCTGATAACATGTTTGTTGGTGGTTTTGCATGGTGGTTCTTCTGTTTCCCCAGGGAGTGGCAGCCTCGAAGGAGCTGAAACGAACCGATGCTCAGAGGAAGAGTTTGGCCTCACCCCGTGAGGTGACCTGCGGTGGGACATGCCACCTCCCACTCACATGTATGATGCTGTACCTGAGCAAGGCCACGGATGTAAATCCACGCTTCAGTTTTCAGTCGAGCTTGCTGATCACAATGCAGACCCACCTGTCACAGGTTACCCAAAGAAAAATAGGTACCAACCTTCAGCTGCCTTGGCTGGTGAATTAGAGTTGGAGCCTGGGCAACGACTGAGAGAACAGTTGAACTTTTCTGCCCTGGAAGAGGTGAAAATAGGAGGTTTGGCAGCTTGAAGCATTGCACTGAGAAATCCAAAAAGGACCAACTTAGACCTCTTTGTTTTTGAGGAATTTATAGCCTTTTTCTTAGTGCTTTAAAAGCCCTTTACCATCATCAGTGTGTTGATTTTAAAAATAGTAGGATGGTTGAATCTCTAGTCTTCTCAAATAAAGATACGTATTCAGTGGTTCGGCCTTTAGAAACTTCATTGACTAAGCAATGTACAGATTTAATAACAACAAAATAGTATCGCCCTTTAGGTCAGTGATTTGGTCCACAGATGTTTTATTTCAGTTAATTACCAGAATAACGATTGAATTATGGTTGTGTGGGATCTGCTGATGTAAGTTGTTGGGGTCTTTTGGTAGTATACCAAATAACTATCTTTAACAAAACTAGCAATTTTATACGACATGTTTTGTGACAGAGTTGTAGCATGCAGTATTTATAGAGAACTCCGGTGCTACTTTTGAAAGGCTATGTATAGTTTGCTGGTGCAGTGTAGCTGTAGTTTTGTGTTAGAGAGCTTCAGAAATGTTGTGTAATTTGCAAAGTTAGATTGAAAATGTAGTTGGCTTTCTGCTTTCATAAAACAGTATCTAGTGAAGCAAAACAAGCCAAAACATGAACACACAGGTTTTAATGCATCAGAATTAAAATGCACCCTGGTTATTTTCCAGGGTTTCCAGGCCGAGGAGATGGGTTTTGAAATTCAGTTTTGACATTCAAAGGGCTCTTAGTGAAGGTGTTCTGTACATAGTTAGCAGAGACTGTTTGTATCACGTGCGGTGTTTGAGAGAATATTTAATTTTAGAAAGAAATGTCTAAGCTTTGTTGTGGAAACATTGTCATCTCTCTGCCTGAGGTTAATTCTAGGTCTTCCACAATTTTGTTTTCCTTTAGTATTGTTAGTGTTGAGTAGCTGACTGTCTCATGCACTGTATTTGTATCCTGCGAGGCACCTGAATGACATTATAGAACTGGACTGTAGTTTCACAATGTGACTTCACTCACGTACTGAATATATTGCAGACACAATTAATGGTGCGGCAATAGTCTCCTGGTTTGGGGAAGCGATGTGAGTTCAGTGCATCTTTAGGGTGAGACTGCGTGTCTGTGGCGCAGAAATCCAGCTCGTGTGTGTGCCCCACACCCCCGCTTGTGGGACCTGCATTGATCAGGGGATGCTTGCTGTGCTGTTTCTGCTTGATAAGTCAGCAGCAGATACTCTGCTGCTTTTTGTTACATTATATTTTTTGCTGAGTTGTAAGAGTGTTTTTGCTGAGTCTTTCCGCACACTGAATGCTGGAGCTGGCCAAAGGGATCGGGTCTTCTGTGCCGTCTGGGAAGAGATGGGATCCTTGCAAACAGCCGTTATTAATTTTGGGCTGCCAAGAACTGCAGTTTAAGTTGCTTTGACCTGGATTTGTTTTCTGCTTTGAAAATATAATTGCTCTCCTGTTGAGACCAGTAGCCTGCTATTGTCTTTAACAGTGCCAAAGGTACCAGTGGAGAGAAATACTTGAGTTTCAACCTGATTTTTTTCTTGTGGGCTCATCTCAATGGCTTTTTCCAGCTTTTGACACCATCGGTATGTAGATTGGTGCCTGCAAGTACATCCAGAAGCTGTGGAAGGAAAAGCAACTACATATGACAAACTTGCTTTCGTGTATCTGCTGTTTGCAGTGTTGCCAGTTGTTTGCCCTACATCCAATTCCCCAGTCACCAGAACAAAGCTTACAGGCTGGAATGTAAGCCTAAACAAGGTTATGGGATTTTTTTTTTCCCCCCCTGAGTTCCTCTAGGTGTGTCTTAGTGCTTTTAAGCACGTAGTTGAAAACATTGCCATGTACAGCAAACCTGTGCATTGCGGTTTGAAGGTGGTGAAGTTTGCCGGGAACCTGCAATGTGTAGCAGAGAAATGTGAGGCTGTCACACAGTCTCGAGCCCCTTTTGGGTGGCTGAAGATTACACTTACAAGTTTTTTCCAAAATAATCCTGATTGATCCCTTCTATAAGACTATCTGGTGTTCAACCCAGATATTCAGTGGATCCAACAGTTCACTCCCCACATTCAAAGGGCTCTGTAAGCTGGCACCAGCTGGGGGGCAGAGTTCTGCTCCTGGTAGGATTTCCGTTGACAGAAGGAGACAGACCATGGTTGTCTATGTGCCCAGTAATCTGACCCATTGTTACTTTGCAGGTATGGAAATCCCATTTGTTTCTCTGTAGCACCAGTCTCTGTCCGGTGTTTTGTGCTCGCCGGGTTGCACTGACAGCCTGTTGCCCATCAGGGTCCGGTTTGGACCTGTCCAGTAAATGCCCGGTCTGGGTGAACAGTGTCTAACTTGTGTGTTCAGCCTAATGCTTCATCTGTACTTCATTCCAAGTGACCTAGTCCCTCTCGCCTATAGACTATAAAGATAGGTGTGCAAGTCTTTCCCAGTTGCTTCACCAGTAAAGACTGGGAGCAGTGGTGAGTGAGCTTTTTCAGCTTGTGCTGAAAGAGATCCCACTGGTTTTTCTAGTTGTTTTTCTGCTTTTGATGTAGTTAAGTGACTTTGCAAGGTGCTACCCAAATATTTTTGTTCTATATTTACTGTTTACTTTTGTCCTACCTGTTGCTTTATAATCTCTTCTGTTGTCATGAGGCGAGTTTTCTGTTTTTCAAAGCTGACCTGTCTGATGCCCTCCTTGACGTCCCCACTCAGTCATGGAGGGTGGAGGCTTTGGTTGCTGGGACTCGGATATTATTTCAACTACTTTTGTTTTCTCTTCTAACTGTGGTGAATGTTTTACCTCTGTTTGTGTTGTATTCATTGTTTGTTTTTTAATACAGAATTTTTTCGGGGAGGGGGCTGGTGGTTTTATATTTAACAGCCTCCAAGCTGTTGCAATCTTTTTGCTTTTTGCATTGAACCTTTTAGGGTTGTGTTTGTCTGGGTTTCTTTGAGGGGAAATGGGTTGGGAGGATTACGAATTGCTTCAGGATTTTTACACTTAAAATTCATTATCCATGTGCCAAATATTTTTATGGCCTGCTGTATTCAACTACAATGTTGAAATATAATTGCATTGCATGCATAGAGTGGCTTTCCTACTGATACCACAGAATCCCAGAATGTCAGGGGTTGGAAGGGCCCTGGAA
The DNA here is from genome assembly GCF_036013475.1 of Columba livia. NCBI lineage: Eukaryota > Metazoa > Chordata > Aves > Columbiformes > Columbidae > Columba > Columba livia. The sequence continues at coordinate 2,645,038 of NC_088613.1, forward strand.
AGCTCATCCAGTGCAATCCCCCCATGGAGCAGGAACACCCAGATGAGGTTACACAGGAAGGTGTCCAGGCGGGTTGGAATGTCTGCACAGAAGGAGACTCCACAACCTCCCTGGGCAGCCTGGGCCAGTGTTCTAACTGGATGTTCTATACTGCTGAAAACCACACCAAAATGATTTATTTTCATGTAGGTCATAGAAGAAGTCTATGGGTGGGTGGGGGGGGGAATTCTCCCATGTCATTCTGATGAGACATGGGGTCCACTTTATATCATGGGATTTCAGTTCCCCACTGTTATTACCTTTCCTAAATTTGCAACTTTATAATCTCCCTGAACTGGTAGCGCAGTTGGTGCTACATCTTTATTACTTGGTTGTGCAACTTCTGCCATATGAAGTTCATTGGCTTTCTCTTCTCCCATAATACTTTATGCCATTAAATGTTATATGTCCTTCGCATGCAATGCCATTCCCTACCTGCCTGTTGTCATTCCAGTTGGAATTGCAGACTAAGCTGGCAGCCTCTGAGCATCACACTATACTGATTTGTCCTCCTTCCACCAAGTCTTGGAGATGCTTCTGACTTTAAGGGTGTCAGGTGAGGCAAAGCATTTGGGCTTCCCATGTGAACTTGTGAAGTTTCTAGCAGCAGTCTGGAAGTGTTGGGAAGTTCTAGAACTCTGGTTAACATGCTGGTCTGACTGATTCCGATGTGACTAATGTCCGTGCCTGACAAGTTTGTCCTGTTCCCATCGTGCCTGAATCCTTTCCCTCTGTATCGCCCACTTCCCTCTCAGACCTCGTGTGTGGAACTGGCAGCATTTCAGAAAATAACCCTGTGAAAATCCTGAGTTTAAGTTTTCTTCAGTGACTTGAGCTTACTCTCCAGAGCACCCAGCCTGTGTTTTCATACACTGCGGCGTATCCGCTGCTGTTTTCTCTGCTGAATCACCGCGTAGTCAGTATAGATGTGCTGTGTGGTTGCTGCCTTTGCATCTGCTGGGCAATATGCCAGCTGCTGGTCAGGTGCCACCGATACAGCTGTGTGTCAGTGAAGTCATCCCGTTCCCCTAGTGCTCCTTCCTCATCTTCAGGTCTGTCTGCTCTGACGAGGATCAACAGGATGCAGCGAGGGTGGATTGTGCCTAAGATGTTCGCTCTGACCCAATTATGACCACAGGAAAGCTTGAGATGGCAAAAGAGACAATGAGGCATGGATAAGAAAACAAGCAGCCAATACGAAACTGCCTTTTTTCGGTGGCATTGCTAGTTATTGAGTATAAATCTTCATTAATGTTCATACGGGATGGTGTTTTGTGGTTTTTGTTTTTAAACTTTTTAGATTTGTTCCCTTGTAATGAAAGCATAACCCTAAACTTGTCAGTCTTCAATGTGGGTGCAGTTTTTGGATGAGAAATTACTGTATTGGAGTTGGCATTTCTGTATCTGTGTGAACTTGTGTTTGATAAGAGACATTGAAAGAACCGATGTCCCGAATGACGATCCACTTAGCCCTGTGTTGTCCCCCAGGGGTGGCCAATGGCAGATACTGCTGCAAGGACATGAGAACAGGGGCAGCCTGTGAAGGTGCTGCTGTATCCTCCAGTAATTCCCTGTGCTGGAGCTGGGGCCTTTGTGTTTACTGCTTGTCTAGCTGTATGGCTAGTGACAGCACGTAGTAAACAGTATGATACTCGCTCAGAAAATGCCTGAGAGTAACTAAGGTTTGTCTGCTGTGTAAAAATAATTGGGGCCTCAAGTAGAGACGCTGGCTGCATGTATAGCTGCCTCAGTCTGCCACTTGCTGCCGTTTATCCCTCTTCCAAAGGGACCGGTGACGGGTCATCTGGCCTGTCGCTGCCACACTTCTCTGTTGCCTAAATGCCAAGTGCTTTTCTTGTTCCGAGGCTAGCATGGTTATTAGGAGCAGTTTTGTTGTTTTGTGCTTTGCCTAAGTTGCCAAAGCAGCCGCGTGTCTGAAAGCTCCTCTGCTTTTCCCAGCAATATAGGCTGGCCTAATAAAAGTAATTATCTTTTAGAATCTTAGTGCTGTTCCTTTTTGTTTAAGCTGGGCTGCATGCATTTCTTGTCCTGGAGTGCAGATGTAAGCACTCCTCATCCTTGCCCATTTCACTGGCCCTTTGCCTTTTCCCCTCTTTTTGAGCTGGCGTCCCTGCACGTGCTCCTGCACAGGGAAACAAGCTTGGTCTAAGTTAAACTGGCAAAAAGGAGAGATGTTTTAACCGGAGCAGTTCCCCAGTCACGCGGGTTTGTTCCAGGCTGTCTGTCTGGGGATGGGAAGGTTGGGTGAGGCTGTTTTTATTTAGGCAACAACTTGGAGCCTCACTGTTACTCAGCCATCTCTGGAGTCAGTTGTGATTTAAGGGCTGGAAAGATATTGAGAGATCATCTTGTTCATCTGAAGGCCTGATATCTGTGTATTTTACATCTGTGCTGACTGACACACGTCTGTCTGTCTTGAAAGCATACAGTCTCGGTAACAGACGTTACTTTCAAACCAGTGAGAACTCCTTGATTTTGAATTATCTTTGTCAGTCTTAAAAGTGCTGCCTTTAGTATGTCTTCTCTGTGACAAAAATATAAATTCCATTTGGCTCTAATTCCAGTACTGTATTTAGTTTGCCTTTGAACCGTTGTCTCATTGGTTAAATTACATGGCTAGTTCTATACAAATAGTGCAATCTAGAGTGCATTGATTTAACAGCAATTCGTGGGATCCAAAAGATTAATTCATTCCAGCTGTAGCGTTAGTGAAGTCTGAATTAGAGGACGAATTCATATTCTGCTGAGGCTTGTTTTTTAATTTATCTTGCAACATTATCGTAAGCTTCTTAAAACCAGTACTGAAGTAATAGAATGTTTATGAAATTTTCAAAGTTACACATTTTAAAAAATATTTAAGTGTTCTCTAATGTAACTTGTTACTCCTTTCAGGTCTCTTGCAAGCTCCTGTTACGCAGTGGAGCTTTAGAACACGTAGTTTAACATGAAGAAGCATCAATGATATTTAAAGGAGTAGTTCTGAATGAATTGCAGCCTCTCCTGTCAGCTGACACCTTGGCATAGAAGTTTTGTAACATATTACCGCTATTAAAAAAGCATGTATAGTTCCAGTTTTTTCTTATCTTTCTTTAAATACTTCTCGTTCCTTTGGACTGATTTCCAGTTCGGCAGAAAACTCCTTTATGTTCCTTTCTCACAGGCTTGGAAGATTTTCATTTATTGGCGTAATTTTTTCGTTCAGCTGTTTGCGTGCCCGTAGGTGCTCGTGTCTCAGCATGCGTTGTGCATTTGGCAACTAGCAAAAGGCATTTTAAGGTCCAAATGGATGCCTTGATGACTGTGTCTGGTGTCTTGTATGCATAAAGTGTGCAAATTTAATTAACAAAATTATTTTCCAGAACAAGTTGCATACGTTTCTGCCTCCTTCCACTCGTTCATCTAATATTTTGGAAGAACAATATGTTTTGCAGTTAGCTGAAATTCATTAAAACGTAGCTTATGATTCGTTTGTGGCATGAGAATCCCAGTTACAGCTCTAATAAAATTTTGTGTGACCTTTTAGTAGCTACTGCTTTTCACTGGTGTCTTGATTAACTGCTTCGGGTAATATTTCAGCAGAACAACAAGAACAAAATTATGAAAATCCCCTTTGCTAATGGTTGCTGGCAGTTTGCGTAAAACTGTCAAATAATCAGAAGGCAAGATTCAGTCTCTTTGTTGGCAATGAGAACAGACCTTCTTTTAAGGCAGCGTGTGTAGACTCTGAAGGTGGGAGTTGTGTGTGAAGCTGCTGTCTGAAATCTATGCAAAACAATATTCCCTGGCTCTTGGTTTGTAGTTAATATGCAACAATGATGTGCGAGCAGGGAATCGCTCGCTCCTTAGAAGAATGGAAATGGTGGTGTGGCACCGAACTTCCAGACCTTCAGTGCCTAGAGAAAGGTTTTCACTGTCACTTGAAAACTGATTTAATGCCTGAACTATCCCGCTGGTTATGGAAGGAGAAACCTGATGCTGGCTCCTCCAAACCACTGGTTGCTGCATTCCTGCTGGTGATTTCCAAGGAAAGATTTTGGATGTGGTGTTTTTAAAATATTTGGGTTTGGATATATTTTACTTCATGGAATTTTAGGAAAGGGTTCTACTGAGTCCTTTCAGTGCACTGATTGCTATTCAAAGGAAGATGCTTTCACTGGAAGTATTTTGTGTCAGTTCCAGTTTGCAAGTAGAATGATCATAAACTATGTGTGAGCTCTTTGATGGTACTGAGATGGTTGCAATTTTGATTTGCACAGCTCCTAATTGTATGTTTTTAAGGTGACTGTGTTGCATCCTTTCAAATGTTTTTCTTTGATATTAGCGTATCTAATTCAGGACTATGTGGTCTTCCCTTAGAGGAGACTGCGGTTGCTGGGTTCGGATAAGTAGTGCCAGTCCTTTTAAGTGCTTTGTAATTGGAACACTTGATAATTTGGAACATGCTTGTTAATCTGACTACACTTGAACATGGGGTACATGGGTCTCGAGCTCATTTGTAGATATGGGAGCAGCATGTGGTTTTAAGTTGCTCCCTTTCTTAGAATGAAAATGGGGTGGGGAGGTTGTGGCTGGGACCTGGCTGGTTCAAAACACTTAAAATGTAGCCAGAGTTACTTGATGCAAACTATTTATTGGACCAAATGCAGAGTTTTCCTGTTTCCTGCTACAAAAGGGAACATGGAGTCATTTAATGTCTTCTGGGGTATGAGAGATGTAGGAATAACCAGGGAGAAAATACTGGCTTTGCTTTAATAGGTTTTGTGAATGGTTTTTGTTAACAAACCAATAATTTCAATGTATAATCTGAAGTTAGAGTTAATTAAAAGGAGTATTATGCATGACTAATAATAAATGTATTGGGAAACAAAATTATATTTCTTAGAAATATTTAAATATTCCTCATAGAAAGTCATAGTCAGGTGAGTGCGAACTCCGTAGTAACGATGTTTATAATCTGTAATAACACCGTATTGATTTATTAACTTCATAAAGTCTGATTTTTCTGCTCTGTTTCATAATCGTGCAATTAGGGAAATATAATTTGCTTAAGTAGGTCAGAGCATCAATGTGAACAGTTTTATAATGTAAATATACATATTGTTATATAGTTTTATTCAATGTTAAAGTTACGGTGTCTTAATAACCTAGAATATGTTGACACTCGTTCTTGGTTGCTTTTGACATTAAAGCACGGGGGTACAGTCCTTACCCTGGGTGTGTTTAATAAACACGTGTTCTATCTTGAGAGACTGAGCAGTCTGTTGATAACAGGAGTTAAGTCCTCATGTTTGCATTCCAAAAGTCAAAATCCACTTTCTCAGAACTTTATACTGGCTTTTTGGGAACATACTGAATACTCCAGAGGTTTTAATCAAAATGAGGTTTCAAGAATTTATGAAAGCAGATAGTGACCCGTTTAGGGAAAAGGCGTCATCCCTCAATGACTTGTAATGGGCATGTGGTGTGCAATATCTTGAGTATTACTTTATTCTCCCTCCTTTTCAAAAGCTGGTCACAAAGAGACCTAGATTAAGTATGAAAAAGGCAGAGGGAGATCAGAAATGGAAAAGGAGATGGAAAGGGAGGGGGAAGGGAAACAAAAGATAAAAGCCACATGAAATATAGAAATGAGCACAATGCGTGGAAGAATGAATTTTGGGGCGTAGTGAGTCCAGAGTCTGGTGGAGGCAGGAACAGACACTTGAGCTGTCAGTTCCCAAATAAACAACTGGGTTTTAAATTTGTGTCTACCGATGGTATTTGGCACAAGTGTCCTACTGTTTGCCATAAGGAGCTGTGTGCAGATGGGCTTCTGTGGCTTCTCCATCTGGAAGCCTGTGGGTTGGATGGCTTCCGTCTTGGTAAGAAATGGGAGTTGGGGAATCCAAACTCGCACCTGCTTTCATCACCTTTCCCTTGAGCAGTGTCCACAGTGCCTCTTACTGCTCTATTTCTCTAGTGTTCATTGAATAAATTGTGATTTTTGGTCATATATTCCCATTCTGTAACAGCTCGTCACGTCTCAAGTTGTGTGAGGCTGGCAATGCCGATCAGAGGGGTGTTATGTGGTAGTGGCTTTGTTATAAAAGGGTGTCTTGTTCAGCAGTTCGTGATCTCCTGCTTAAGAAGAGCCAGAATCAGCTAGGCTGAGAGCAGAGCCATCCTATCTGCTCTCGCACGGCTGGCGCTGGGCAGCTCCGATAAGCTGAGCGGTGTCTGTCTGCAGCTGCATCGCTCCCTCCAGACCTGTGCCCAGAGCCTCTGAGGCACCTTGTGTGGAACGAAGAGAAAACAATAAGCCTTTTAAAAGAATGAAAGCTGATTGTTTGTCTTCAGTGATTTTTGGTGTGGAAATAGATTTTGGTTTTGAGGAGCACGTTTGCGTTTCCTTTGCTGGCCAGGGCTTGGATAGGATTAGCAGAAGTTTACAAGATAGACAGCTAAACCGACTAGTCAGAGGTAAATATGGAAGAGCAGGGGATCATGGTGTGCATGATCACAGAAAGTACTGTGATAATACCCTGGTGAGGAGCCTTGGCATCCCCATTGCTGTGCTGTAAAGAGGATATGACCCCTTGTCCTGTTCTGCTAGTTCCCTTTTACTTTGTTAGCTTTTATTATTTTAGACTGTCAGACCCATTCTACTCGGCATTCAGAGCAAGATGAAAAAGCTCTTCTCTTTCCCCACCGTTCCTTCATTTCCAGAGTCTTCCGGAGGAACTATGAGTTTTCCATTTTACTTCTCCTTCCTTTTTTCTTGCTTATCTCTACTCCCAAATCGTGTCCTCCCCTCTCTCTTTTGTGTGGGTGGCAGCTTTGTGCCACTGTTCTTCATCATTGCAGAGAATATTTTAAATTTGGAGTGACTAATGGTTTCTGTGTTGCATGCATGATTCTGACAAGAAATAGTAAACATGAGGGCTGTGTTCATGCTGCCGTTGCTAAGATCAGCGGCCAAGGTGCTGGAATAACCTTGTGATCCTGCGTTGGCTAATACTCGGGTCATACTTGGAAAGCCGTCTCTGCAGCTGTATGGGTGAAATAGTTTTAAGGTTTGATTTTTTAAAAGTTATTATTTTTTTTTTAAATTATAATGAAAAAAATCTAAATTTAAAAATATAGCCATGCCTATACCCTCACTTAAACTTGATCTTAATGTCTTGGAAACACAACTGGCTTTAGTGGCTGAGGTACAACCCCAGGGATTGATGTTTTGAAGATACCCAATTCTAGATGACTTAATTTAACTTAGTGATTTAAGAGCTCTCCAGATGTATAAACCTGATATCTGCTGATTGAGATATAAACCAGCTGGATGATCTTGGAGCTTGTGGCGGACGAGAACTGCAGTTGGGACGTGTTGGAGTGTTGTAACTCAAAGCAGAATGAGCTGATGAACCGGTGTGTCTCCTTGGCCGGGGTTTGCACACTCCGCAGTGTGACAGATCAGCCGCTCGCACAAACCCAGTCTGCACCCAGCTGAGGTTGTCATTATGGGAATTTGAGGAAGGGGACGGTGCCATTTCAAATGTTGTTTTCAAAAGTGCAGTTCAGTCCTGCTACAAATCCTTCTGGTTGGTTTCAAACACGCTTGTGGGCTGGCAACATTGTCTTTGAGTATAAAAGGGGGTAGAAGTGCTTTTGTCCCGAGCTGTGATTCTCTCCTTGTGTAGAATGTAACTTTTACTGTGGATTGTGTTTCTCTGAGGAACTGTAAACACTCAAATCTTTTTTTAGCAGTGCTAAATAAGCCTACATAACCAACTTGTGTGATTTCTGAGTAGTTCTGGATCTTGTTACATGTAAATATTTATTTTAGCAAAGTGAACAGCGAACTTAAGAACATATGTCATAGAAACTCAATTCGTTTCACAAAGTTTATGGATTGTCTTGTGGGAGTCGGAGGGAGAGGTGCAAAAGAACCACTTTGTAAATACAGGCTAGTGCCAAACTGAGTGTCCTATCCCGAAAAGTTGTCGTCCCCGCCTTATAAGTTGTTACTTTCACCTTGTCTCTTCTGGAATGCTGCCCATATTCCATCAGCTCGTAATCTAGTATACAAGAAGAGCAGCACTGCTCCTGCGGTTGAATGAACAACCACATCATCTGGCTGCATTTGGGAAGTTATGTCCGTTTTAAAATGAATTTTAATATCTTGAATGCAATCTTAATTAAGGTGTCGTAGGTTCACTCTAGAAAATGACCTACGAGTAAGCAGTCCTCTTATTTTTAACCCCGATTATGTCGTTGTTTAAACTAGATTTTCTTAAAATAGTAGCTGCTTTCTGACCTTCCTTAAGATTAGCTGCTTAGATAAGCAGAACTTGCAAACAAATTGACACCTAGCAGCTCAGGTTTTGGTTGGGAGGCCGATCTCTCTAGGGCATGTGGCCATTTCAGGAAAACTACCAAATATACTAAGTCTGTTATATCTATAAATCTCTAAATGCTTGTTTCTGAAAGACAGTATTTGGAAGAGTTGCTGGTTTGATGATTTAGTCCTAAGAATGGCTGAAAGAATAGGCTGTGCCCTCAGAAGTATTTAATGACTTTTTCAGTAATTATGTAGTATTTTAATAGAAAACTTGAAGCTCTTGCTTCCAGCTTCTGAAGCCAGTAGATTGTGCTGATTGTCTTTGGATCGTCATCTATTGGCAAGAATGAACCTTCTTTCTTCATCGACTAAATGTGCTGAAGGACTAATGCAATATAAAGCCGTTTTAAGAATCTCAGCATATCTCCCATAAGGAAAAACATTATCACAGAATAAATTTCCTGCTGTTCGGGGTAGTCTGTGTCGTTTTCAGACATAGTCCAGTCTTTATGAATGTTGCTGGATGAAGTCATTATCCCAGTATATTGCGGGGGGGGGTAGTTTGTGTATATGTGTGTAATTGAACACAGGCAGGGTAATGTATTTCAGACACTTAGTAGCTAATTCTTTTTGTGATTGTGTAAAAGTAGTCAAGCAAGTAGTGCTTTTTAAATCATGTCCAAATGTGTTAAGTGGAACCGCAGTGGGGAAAATAGCTTTTTGTTTCCATCTAGGCTAACTAGGCTGAAGGACTGAAGTCTTTAAGGTGAGCTAATACTAGAAAAAAATATATATATTTACCCCACCCCGAGAAGGCTCTTTATATTGCCTTTCAGAATAGGAGGACTACCATCTGTGTGCTGCTTTACATTGTCACTTCAGAGCCCTCTTTGAACTTGTAGATAAGTTGCTGAAGAAACCGCCTTCTATTCTTGATTCAGAAAGGGCTTCCACACTCAAATGTTGAATAGCACCTTGAACCTCACTGGAACTATGCATCTTCCACTCCTTGAAGCAATAAAATGAATGGTTTCTGATCTTTAGGATCTGGTTAATGTTATGTGTCTCTTTTTCTCAGTTTGTGTAATACTGCTACACAGAAGGAAGCGTACAGAAGTGTGACATGAATGTGGTTTCTATCAGTTTTTTTTTCCCAATCCTGGAGGTTTATAATGACAACTGTCTCTTCCCCAATTTAACGGCCAGTTTTGTGTGTGAATTGTCCCTTTGTTCTCTTACATTGCATCATACCAAATCAGAAGCCGGGTCTGCAGTAAACATCAGGAGGCCATTTGGTCTCCTCTCCTGTTAAAGGGTGGATTCAAATACATTTACAGTATTGCTGGAGGCGTTTGAGGAGACGCTGGTGATGGTGATGTCCGTCCTCCCAGGCACACAGTCCCACCATTCATGTTTCTTACCATTGGGATTTTTTAAATCGCACATTTTACAGTTTGTGTTTCTGAGCCTCCTCTGTTGCTGGGTGTCCCCCCAAGTCTCTCGAGTTAAGTAACTGGCCAACAATTTCCATGTCTTTCTCTTTCTTCTCACACGATAGTTGTTTTTCCTTTATAATCATGAATATCCACCTCTCATGTTGCAAATTGATTGTCTTCATTTTGCCTCTCTTGTGCTTTGTTGCTTTTCTGTCTGTCTTTTCAATAACCTGATTTATTTCAGATTTCTCCAGGTGGATCTGTTACTGTGAGCGTTACTCTTGGTTTGCATTTGTGTCCATTTCCTGTGAGGAAATTTCCTTTCCTGTGCGGAGCTACTGACTTTTGCTTTGTTTTCTTGCTTCTGTTGTCTTTCAGAAAGATCTTATGCGTTAATTGTCTACATTTATCTAATTCCATCTTTATAAAGTGGGGGTAGGGAGGTGGTGGTGGTGTCATTCTCCCTTATTCCTCTTTGGAGATTCACAACCGCTTGTCTTGACTTTCTTGTGTCTTACCAGCTTTTTTTCCAGAACATATCTGTTCAACTAAAATGTCCTTGCACCACATTGTGTGCTCGTACGGCTGTTGCAGAAAAGCACTCACCAGATTTGTTGTTGTTGACCAGCTCCATAGTATCATCCATCAAGTTTCCCCTTTCATCACAAACTAGAAAACTTTCAACATATGTACCTGCATCCCGTGCCTCCGTGCGTAGATGCCCCTGATAAAGCCATCGGTGTACGTGTTCGCGCCTCCTTCGTTACTGAGTTGTGCTCTCTTGTATTGAGTAATGTGGATTAGCTCACTGAATTGTGACATCTGGAGTTGAACGAAGTTAGCGGGGAGGCTGCGCTCTGCGCGGCTCAGGAAGGCTGGCATCGCATGCTGCTCTGAGGAGAAGCCGTAATTTCCCTTTATCCAGATGCTTCTAGTTTGAAACAGTATGGCGTGAGGGTTTAGCATTATTTGAAGGTGTACAACGATCCCAAATAAGATGAAGCTTTATGTCAAGAAGTAGAAATGTTTACATTTCTCGAATGTAGGAACAACAGCTCATTCACTTGTGTAAAACAAAAACATAAGAGCTGCTGTTGGTGCTGTGCTTGTTTGAAGTCCTTTCTGGGCACGTTGTACCTTGGAAATCCTCAGGAGCCCTTGGGCCTTCCAAAGGGATGAGCGTGCGACTCTTCCGAGTGTCTGGTCCTGCAGCCCCAGGTGTGGGGTAACATGAGGGCTGTAGAGACTTTCCTTCCTTCTCTGGATGCAAAAGATGGTAGGTTAAATAACTATAATTAAGGGGTATGTCTAAATATAAGTTTATCTATCAGTTCATCAAGTTTAACCCTTTTCAAAGTCCTACAAGTTTGTTTACTACTTAGAAGCCTTCCACTGAAACCAAGAAAGTTGTCTCTCATCTTCTATGAAAGTAGAGGAATATTCTTGGTCTGTTACCCATCCTTTCCCCTGTTCTTCCCACCTTCCTCCCCTTTCTCTTCCTCCCTATCCATCACAAGGAAGAGAAACTGCTTCTGACGGTACCAGAAAAAGACAAATATATTCATACTTCTTGCCTTCTCGCCCCAGCTTAAAGAACCCCCACACCTTTTAATTAAATGTGCTGATAAATAAAAGGCAGCTTGTATCCAGCGCTACTTTACATGAAGATGTTTTCAACAATGCTTTCTCCCTGATGTCGGTGTAAGTTGTGGGCCTGCTGACTCTTACTGCGATAGCTGATTACTGAGGTAGCTTGCACACTTTTGCTTTCAGTCTAAATATTTTCAGTAATGGATAGCAAGCAGGTCGATAATTGTTTTAGGTAACTTTTCATTGTAAAACTTTAATAAGAAATATGCTTAAGGCACTAGTAAGCATGGTGTATGAGTGTTTTGATGCTTTCTGCCAATGTTAATACAGGTTTATATCTCGTGACCTTCATGTTAAGTGCTCCGGCTCTCCAGAAGTTGTAACAGATAAATGCTCCAGTGAAGTACAGGGCTGTCCTAGTTTCTTCATTAATGAAAATAGTGTAACAGTAGCTGAAGTGACACGCGGGGCAGCGCTCTGATCGGGTGACCCGTGCTTCAGCCGCGCGTTTGCTGGCCAGCCCTTAGGGTCAGCGTGCAGGGTGTTGGACACATGCCTGTGTCGCAGCCGCCTGTCAAGGAGACAGACTATGTATGCATGCCCCTTTTGATGACAGCAATTGTATCTAAGGCAGCAATATTAATTTAAACTCTTACTGCGTTGCAACTGTCTCTTTAATTTGGTTTTGAACGTAGGGAAAAACAATAGACATGATCAGCTGGTTTTTGTGGAGTAGTGCCTGACAACCTCTATAGCAAATAACCGAAACAATTGCCTACTATTTAGGTTGGAGCTGGGCAAGACTTTTCCATAAACAGCAGTGACTGGCTGGAAAATTTATAGTCTTCAGGTTGCTTGGAAATATTTTTTTAGTGTCTGGCTCACAAACAAATGAAAAATTACAAAATATAGACCCTTTTGAAAGAAGAATGATTAAGGTGTTTACAGATGCTTCTAAGGATCTGGATTTGGTCCCTTCTTCTGCTTCTGTACAGTTTGAAACACGTTGTACGCAGTCTGTTCTACACGGTTAGTGGGAGAATGATACCTGTGAGACATGGTGGAGACATCCCAGGCCAGGCTGGACGGGGCTCTGAGCACCCTGAGCTGGTGAAGATGTCCCTGCCCATGGCAGGGGGGCACTGGGGAGCTGGGGAGGTCCCTCCAACCCAAACCATCCTGTGATTCTGTGATCTACCACCAGCTTTCAGGAAGTGAGTGTTTAGGATGTTCTGTTGTTGTTAACACTATCAGCAGAGTCTGTTAGAGGTTTGTGGCTCCATGATGAGAAGCTGGATAACCCAACAGACAAGCAAATTTCCAGGTCTCTTGGTTCAAGAGGGCTCATTCCCAAGCTCGGAGCTGCTTTCCTGTTTAATAAGATGCTTCACCCTAAACTGAGTTAGAGAACTATTTGAAGGTGATTGTTAGAGCCCTCCCAGGGAAGCTCAGCACCTGCTTTTGTGAATTTAAAAAGCAAACAAAATAAAACCAAACAAAAGAAACAAAAAAACCCAAACCAACCAAACCCATCTTAGCTTTCATACTACATCAAGAGGGAGCCAGGGTCAGAAAGCTGCCCGCATTCCACCCCGATACGCTCTCCCACTCTTGTGGGATGCATGGGTTCAAACTTCTTTAGGCAAAAAGAGGCCTCGTCTCCAGCCTGTGATGTGTATCTGCATTCTTGCTGTATGGCGTTGGACTCCTAGCATCACATCTGCTGCCTCTTCTGCTTTTTACTGAAGATTTTATCTGCTCTTCTGTTTTCTTTCAAGTGCCTGGAGGTATAAATTTTCGTTTTAGATCTAACAATGTGTTGTTCAAAAAAATCCTTCCTTTTTATTCTAAGAAAAGCAGATAACAGATGAAGATCAGGATCCTTTTTCAGGTTGAAAATGTACCTATTTACTTAGCTGTTCTTGACATCGATATCTGTGGAGTTTGGCACTTAGCCTCAGATCTCAGATTTGCAGTTATGTTAGATGGCAAGTTTATTTGTGGCTTATTGGCTTTAATAGACAAGAGAAGCATTGCAGGCTTGGAGGAGAGAGGCAAGCAGCTGAAACCAAGGATGCCAATAAAAAGCTGAAGAGCATCACTAGAAATAAACCAGTTCTTTTCTCTGCATAGCTTGTCTAGATTCTCTGAGAAGGTTTTCTATTGTCTTTGTTTAGCATAAGACTAGAAATGCTCTGTAAAGTTTTGAACGGTGGACTTGGACTTTACATTAGGCTGCGAGAATTAATCCTAAAATGTAGCAGTCAGTGTTTGTAGTTCAGAGATAGAAGCATTAATGCAGGTGTGGGACCCGCCTCTGTAATTCCACAGACGGTTCTGGACACTGATGTTCAAGAAGGTGACTTTAAACTGGAAAAAGCTGCAGAGAAGAGCTGGTATGGTCAGGCTGGAAAGATCCTCTCTGAGCGGAAACTGAATGAACACAACCCATTTACCTCAGCAAAGTGAGGTCTGGAGAGGCATGTGAATTCTTTCTATAAATACTTTGGGGAATAATAACCGGGAGGGGAAAAAGAACTATTTAAAGTAAAGGACAATGTTGGCACAGGAATGGCTGGGTACAAGCTGGCTGGGAAAACATTTCAGCAGGAAATCAGAACTTTTCCAGAGGTTTTGAACCTCAGTGAAGTTTTGAGGCACCTTCTAATTTTTCATTGGGGGAGGATGGTGTCCCCATTACTTTGTGTAATTTTTAAGATGGAGGAGTTGGATTGCTTATGAGGAAAATTATAGAATATAATTATTCCTTATGATAGCAGCAACTGTTTCAGCCTTATTTTTGAGAGTCAGAATCCTCTTGGGTCACAGGCTGTTCTGAACCTCTGGTCCCTGTGACACTTTGAAATCATGTGTGATGGTAATTATGAAAAGTAATTCTGTTCAGTAGGCTTATATCTTCTGTGTAGACACGCTGACACCTTCAGTGGCTCCTGGGGAACAGAGAGGCAAATGTGGGGGAATACAGAAGCTGAAAGGCTGGAAGAATGTCTGTAGGCAGATTTTGTGCTATATAGTGTGGCTGGATACCAGTGGTGGTTCATTTAGCCAATAGACAGAGGTTTACATTCTGTCTTGATGGTATGTGTGTATATAACCTTTACTTTTTTCCTGTCGGTACTCATTGACAAGGACCTTCAAAGCATATGCAGAAGTTTCACTAATCTGTTTGACATTCGGCAACAGTCTTTGGATGTTTTCTTCTCTTGTCCTTTTAAAGTAGCAGTAATGATGCATCCTAGAAGGAATTCAGTTTTGATGAGAAAGTAAATGTGTATATGCGTCCCTGAATTATAGCCCTCCACTAAGTGTATTACAGCTAATAAATCTCATCATCCAAATATAAAGGTCAAGAGAATAATCCTGGAGTCCAGTTTGAATCATAGTCAGGCTTGTTTTTGTGCAAGGAGAGAGAGTGTTGTCAGTGCCATTGCGATCTCATAGTTTTGTTGAGAACGTTTAGGGGAGCTGGGATACCTTTCATGAAAATGTTAGTAAAATACCACTTGCTGCATTCTACTAAATGTTAGGTAATAGTCTCTTCTGGCTTTATGCTCTTCGGTTTTTGTCAAACAACAACAACAAAAAAGGGAGATGGGAGGGTAGGGCAAAAGGAATAAAAGGATATCCAAAAGAAAGATGTGACTTCAGCTTCTTCTTCTATTCGTCATCATTGAAAGAAGGCAACTTGTCCAGTTCAGCGAAATGAGGAGGAACATGCTCAGGTTTTGGAAGGTTTGGAGTGGTTGGGGCGCCACCGCAGAGGCTGCGGAACATCCTTCTCCGCCGTCACTGGGGGAATGTCCTGTGCCACAGCAGGCAAAGCGGAAGGAGACAAGGAATATGGGGTATTCCTTGGGAATCCAACCCCCCCTCATACCTATGTATGATATATGCACCCGCACAGCTACATCCACCTCTGTTACACTGTGCACTGATCCATGCAGTTGGATCCATGCAGCTGCTCATACAATAAAGCTCTTGGCCTTAGTACATTTTAAGAGTCTTTAACATAGCTAGAAAGGGGGGTTCACAGAACACAGAAAAACTTGCAGGTTGTAATTTACTGATCCTTCAGATGAGGAGCCAGATAAGACATAGTTATCAAAGGTTGTCTTGCAGTGCAGCATCGTTAATCTTCCAGTGCGCTGTTGTAAATCTGCTCATTATTTGCAGCTGATAGTAGTAACAGAAGAAAATTACTGCTTTTTCATGCAACCACTGCAGCTTGACATTTTGTGAATTTTTGACTGTATCTGTGTTTCTGGATCTCCTTCCCTCCTTAAAGTCACCATCCCTGGAGGTGTTTAAAAGGCGTTTAGTCGAGGTTCTCAGGGACATGGTTTAGTGCTGGAGTTGGTCAGGTTATGGTTGGACTCGATGATCCTGAGGGTCTCTCTTCCAACTGAAATGATTCTATGATTCTCTGTGGTAATGATGTTTGCTTTGGAATGTCCCGCTTCTCAGGTGCTGGCCTGGGGTAGGTCACTGCATCTTAGATGTCTCGATCATCGTAGCAATGGCTATGGATTATATAGTACAGACACTATGAAAAAGAACCCCAAGATAAATGCAGCGTGATGGTTTGTCCATGTGTCCACAGCTGCAGGTAACAACGCCCGGTCCGAGAGCTTTGTGGAGGAATCATTGTGCTTCCTCCAGTGGCCGTGTGGCCATTGCAGGTGCGTTAAATGGCAGAGATGCACCTTGCCAGCTTCAGAGCAACATGGCTGTGGTCTGCGTCTCAAGAACCATCTGTATTTATGTCTGAAGGGGCTATGACTTTCTGCGAAAATGAGCACCAGATATGTTTTGGTATTTAACAAGGAGCTGCTCCCTGGCTTGGTGGCGTGGGGTTGCTTGTTCTGCAGAAAAGTGCACCTGTTGGTGATGAAGAATAGCCTGTGTCAAGTTCTTTTACTAAAATGCCTTTTATTAAATCATTATTATTTATTAAGCCTAACAGTAAGGGAAAGTGCACTGTTGATTGTGTCTTCCACTTTGATTTGTCTCATTTCTGGAAAAATAGTAAATTTTATATGCTTTTTCTTCTCTATACATCCCTGTTCATCTGAGGAATATGAATGTTTGTTAGAACTGAGAGTACTGGGTATCCAGGAGCCACGTGCACTCCCTTGAGAAATTCAGGTTTGCGTAGTTTTCTGTTGCTTGTGTGTTGATGCGATGCCCTCAAGCTGCAGGGAAAACCTTGGTCCCCAAAAGCTGTACCGTTTGTCTCTTCTTGTTAACTTAGTGTATAGATGGGCACAAAGCTGTCTGGTAGAAGCATTTCTTTGTCACACTCGTATAACTGAGACATGTTCAACTTACTGGAGATTTTGTTCCACTCCTGGATGTTTTTGAGATTCTTGAATACTGACTTGGGATTCATGGGGAAAATACCCTTGCCCCAGGCAGTTCTTTAAGTTTGGAGAGTGTTCCTAAATTGTCTTGTGTTCCAAGGGTTTCTGGTAGTTCCTTGCCAGCAGTGTTAAGGACCAAAGTGTTTGTGTTCAGGTGGAGGGGTGACCGGTGTGACGGGTATTTTTCCCTTCTGTAAAGGTTTGCTTACATACAGATGTCTGAGGCTTTTCCCATTTATAGGAGAAGGTTAATGGGTAACATTGAGGGACACTGAGCACGTCATATATTACCAAGCAGTTTAATTCTGTCCATTAACTATTCCACTGATCTTATTTTCTATTATATCACATGAGCCACATTTCTAGTACAGCCAAAACAATTGCAAAGGACATTTCTAAATACTACAGCCTGCTCAGATACAGTTATTCTAGAGATTTGCCCCCCGCTGCCCGAAATGGAAGGGCACTGTTGCTGAAATTTCCCACCGACTGTCAATATTGCTTCTGTGATCATGTCTTTTTTTCTTCCCTAACACAGCCCACTGTTTGTAACGTGGAAGATTGGTCGAGATAAACGATTGCGTGGATGCATAGGTACTTTTTCCGCCATGAACCTGCATTCAGGACTCAGGGAGTACACACTTACTAGGTAAGATTTTGGTTTTTGGAGCCTTGACTTACATATTTCGATAGCGTACTGAGGAGATGATAGGTGTGCTTGGGCTGTGCCGCTACGCATCAACCAAAACCTTTATCTCCTTTTGCTACCAAGTGCATTGCCTGGTTATTGTCCTGGTGTCAGTCGTGAGGCTATGGTCTCAGTTAAAAACCATAACTTGAGCAATTTTTCTTTGTATTGGTCTGCAAAACTACTCTCCAATAGCTTATTGTAACTGACTATAATAGTATTTTTTCCAGTGTTCAGGCAAATTTTAACCTTAATAGTTAATGTCAGGGCAGAAGACGAAAAAGTCAGATTTGGGGATTATCCTATTCACACTTCTAAAACAGCAGGTATTCTCACCTCTTCTCCATCAGGTGCTTCCAATCAGCTGCAGTTAATTTAATGCTACAAATTTCCATTACATGTTACTCTTCAGATACATCCCAGCCCCTGAGTGGGAAGCTTCTGGATGAGGGAGGTAAGTGATGATAATCCTTCACTCCCTGGCAGCATAATCCTTCATTGTTTTGATCTACACCTAAATTCATTCACCTTAATATTGTTCCATTTCCTTTGCATAGAGTGAAAACTAATAAGTTTATCACTAGAGCTAGTAGCAAGCTTTCTACTTGCTTTTTCTAAGAGTTTTCTTAAGTTTGTTTTCTAAAGAATCAATGGAATGTTGTTCCACTCAGTTACAATAGACTGTTTATAGTGCTTTAAAATAGAAACTACATTCTGGCATGTGTAGACATCTAAAATTGTCATCACTTATAATAATTGGTGCCTCCGGATCACTCCAGATTTGAGGCTTTCCTCCATTAAAGGATCTTCCTCTTTGCTGTTAAAACTCCTTGTCAGTCCCGGTATTAAATAATAATAAAATGGGACATGTTCCTTGTTACATGTCTTCCAAGTTTGTTGCAAACTGAAGTTCATTTCATGCTTCTCTGCTCAGCTTGAAGGAATCAACTGCTCATCTCCTGGAGCCCTTGCAAACTTCCGAAAGACCCCGTTACCTTTATTATGTTGGTTTTATTTATTATGTGGTCTGCAGTGGTTCTGGTTGTGTTCTTTAAAACCTCAGCAATCAAAAGGGTCAGTGAGAAGAAGCTTATAATAAAATTCAAAGCCATTTCTCTGTTGAAGGTTAAAAGCCATTAATGAGCCAAAGTGGAGGACAAACAACTTGTCCCCTGCACTGGAGACCATTTGATTTAAGTGTATGCTTTATAGTGCCTGATTGAGGACAATGAACTTGTGCAGAAAATTACACCTAAGACTAAGAAAAGAAGGTGATAGCCAAAATAGTACTCTTGGTTGCTCATAGATATCTCCATTCTCACAAGTCAAACAGGGCTATATTCTTACATACATTTAAAAATGCTTGAAGATTCTAACTCTGAAAGCTGAAGTCAAAGTATATGAAAAGTGATATAAATGAAAGGGAACTGAAATCTTTTCGGTGTAGTGTTTAAATGATGACCGCATGCTGTGGAAGTTTACATGAGGCTATTCAGAGGATAGATAGTTTGGTAATTTTCAAGATGAGACAAATGAAACTACGTACCAACCTATTTTTAAAAAATCTCTGAGACATCATCACTCGTTCTAAAATAAAATATTATATTAAGTGGCATATTGGATTTTGTCACCTTCTATAGGGAACCTTTCCGTGTCTATGGCACCAAAAATGTGTTGCATGTTTTGGGTTTTTTTTTAAACTTCAGGTATGATCACTGAAATGTCAAGTTCATATCTGAATGTATGAAGAAGTTGTTCACTTCTATCAATCATTATTTTTAAAAAAAGAAGAGGGTTATCTGGGATCAGTTTCCTTGGTGGTGTTGGTCTGTTCAAGTACCGTGCTTGCAGCAGAGAGAGATGAGGAGTAACCAAAGTGCCTTTGAAGTGTCTGAACGCTCAGAGTTTGCAGCTCCACAGGCCTCCCTGGAAGGGATCGGGAACCAGAACATTACAGCCTGATCCAGCCGCCTGTGGGCAATGGGCTCCTGCAGGAGATACGACAATTCCTGAAAGAGGAAAAAGAATCTTCAAAAATTAATCAGCAAAATAGGCAGCATGAGAATGGACTTTCCGCTTCAGAAAGTAACTTGACCAAAATTTTCAGTTGAGGATACGGACAGATGTTCTTCTGGCTTTATTTTACTTTTGAGACTGGGAGGCACGTTTCTCCGCCCGTTCTGAAGATGCAGCGTGTTTAAACAGAACCAGGTTGTTTGTCTCGTTCATTCTTCTCTTTTCCAGCACCTCCTGTGCAATCGTGGCCCACCTTTCAGTGATGGAGAGAGTGCAGAAGAACGGCTGTTCTTAAATGCCCTGGTGCTTAGTGATCAAAATATCCTCGGTTTCCTTCACACATGATTTTTATCACAACCGAGTAGTGGTTAGGGTCGCAATAAATCAAATTTTTCTTCTGGTAGTGATCTGTAGTTGTATATTGTATGCAATGTGTTGTGTGTACATGTCTATCTGCATGCAATAGTGTAGTTTCTTTGAAATGGCATGATAGCTCATCTAGGAATCCGAAGTGAACAGTTTCTTTCTTGGGACACCTGCAGCTCCCACTTCAAACAAACCAAAAACAGAACCCAAACCTTTTGGGGGGGTCTGTAGACAAAAATGGTGATGATACGTGACCAAGTGAGTTTCTGTTCCCTGTTTTGAGGTCTGTAGGTTGTTAGGCTGGTATTGCCAGTATGCGCTAAACAGGAAATTTATGTGCAGTGATTCATCATTAATTGGATGCATCTGCCTAAGTCATGAGGAGGGATGAGAATACCCGTAGTTAAAAATGCTAGCACTGCATTCCTAATAAAATCTCCAGGTTAGAATTCCATTTTCTCTGCAGTTATATCAGTGAAACACCAATGTAAGGAAAGGACACGCTGAAAGGAGGTGTATTATTGAAGTCTCCTGCAGAACTTTATGAAAAGAGAGATTCAGATTTAGTAGTTTTTATATCATTTTACTAGGAGATTAGTTGCATAAAAACCTAACCTTGTCCAAAATGTTTTACAGTATGGAATATTGTATATTGGGATGTAAGGAGTTTATTATGGGCAATATAGTCCTTTAGACTGAATGTGTTAATACAATATCCCACTTGAACATGTAAAAATAAACCAATCCAGATTATGAAAAATCCCTTGTGTTTTACAGCTCCTTCAAGCAAATGCACTGAACTTGGAAGCAGGTTACTACAGAATTTCATAACAGGTTGAGAAATTATTTTTTCATGTATCCTGTTCAGCCATAAGACTTAGGTTTTGGCATTGAAGTTTTAAACTCCTGCTCTTGAGATACTGAATAAAATGGTTTCATTTATTAGTTTAGTTTTTCTACTCATTTCATGTAATTTGAAGTCGTGTTTTGCACCTAGTGGGTATAACAAGTGTAGATGTTTAAATGAAGTTTTAACTATATGTTGGTTTATCCTGTCAGGGCTACAATATGTATTTGGGCAGGGAGATGGTGGAGAAGAGGCAGGTAAAGGGATGTGTTCCATGGCAGAGCCTTCTGTTGTAGAAGAAGGCGGTGAAGAAAAACTGGAGGACTCCAAGCATTAAGTGGATTAGCATAGTGGCTGAAAACTGCTTTTAAATTTTAAAATAATATGAAACCCACCCTCCTTAACTAGTAACCCACCCTCCTTAACTAGTATAGGCCTGTCTCTACTGACGGCATGGTGTAATGAGTCTTTTTGTTGTGTGTTCTACTTGCCGCTCCACCTGAGAGCAATGTGACCGCCGTCAGCCATTCAGCCTAGACGTGCTCCATCAAGACAAGAAAACAGAGATTGGGAAGCATGAGATTGAAGGAAATGAAACCTGCAGCCCAACTGTCTCATAAGCGAACTCAGGTGTAGGTTCCATATGAGGATTTGGCTGCCAGTGGCATCGACTCCTGCTCGATATTTGTCAGCGATTTCAAGATTCGTAGTCCATGTAGTGGCCGTATTGGCGCCTGCTCTCTGCGGAAAGCACTGGCCCTTTCCTCCTGTTCCACACAGTGAAGCAAAGTGTCCAACTGCAAGACTGGAGTACGGCAAACTTATTAAGGGCTAAAATGGAAAAATACTGAATGACTGATCACATTAATATTGATGTATTTACTAAAGACTAGAGGCAAGTATTTGTGCAGACAGGGCAGCTTCCCATTCAGTTTAGTTGAGGTTATTACTTTGTTTAATTCCTGTTTCTTTTGACTAATAATAGACTTGCTCTACCTTCCCTGTAACCCCCTGTAACTCAGTGCTCACTTCCCAAAGCCTTTACTGTCAGGCAGTGTTGCTGTGGGTGTAAATAGTCATTGCTCATGGATCTGACTGCAATTTTTGAACTGCAGAGCTGGGGGAATTATATGTTTTTGACACTTGTTGTGACCTTCGTTGCTCACAGCAGTCTAGTCTGAATTAATTCCTGCAAATTGCATTTCGTGTAATATTTCAGAGCACGTTGTTGCTTCTGTGTTGCCCACTGATAATACTTTGCAGGCTGTCTTATTTTGTGGGTTTGATTTATCGCAGACCGCTGCTGAAAGTCAGCTTTTTAAATTCTATTACTACCCTGTGTCTGGTGGCCACCAGTGAAAAATGCCTGATAATTGTGAGATGAAGCTTACATTATCACTCTCAAAATTAAACTCTGCAGAGAGCAACATATGCTCTTGACAGCCTGAACTCCCCAGCGTTATGCTATTCTTGTATGTTTAACACCGTCTTTAAAGCCAGGAAGCATCATGTTGCTTCCTTTTCGTTTGTACCTGTCTGTGAAAAGCTGGCAGCTGCTGGTTGCTGCCGAGTTTTCAAGGTCTTCTTGTTGAGGCAGAGGGCACAGATTTTGCCCCCGCTAAAGGAAGATCAGCAACAGATGGAGGATCTCAAGGTGAGAATAGGTGCTTAAGGGAGATCTCTGGTGACATGGTTCTGTGTCCGGTTGAGTGGACAGCCAGCCAGTGTGTCCATGGAGCACGTGAGACCCAGTGGCGATGGCCATCCTGAGTAACTCCAAACTCCCACTTACCCCTCATGACCCCAGTTATTTTTTTAGTGGGGGTTCAACTTGAAAAATCCACTAAGCTTTAATCATAGTAGCATCCTACATGCTGTCAAAGCCTTTAGAGCCAGAAAGACTGGAGGCAGCTGGGGCTGCTTGGCGGTCACAGCACTTGTCTTACGTTGACACCATCGTATCCCTTCGCTGGGTGACAACGTTCTGTCCTAGAGTCTGCAGTCAGGAGGGATTTCAGAGCACCCTGGGGAGGCTGGAAGTGGGGAACCAGGCTGACACCTAAACCAGCGTAGTGGGTGTTGTTCCCTCAGGCCGGGATGGGCTCTCCCTGGCCCTAAGGAAGGTTTGAGGATGCTGAAGAAGCTGCAGAACTGCTGCTCTGCTAGTTTGTACCACGGGTCCCATTGGAAGACTGGTAGTTGAGGGTGTTGCCATGACGTGGGCATCTTGCAGTGACCAGGGTAAGGCAGATCCTGCTCCTCATGTCAGCAGCAGCAGAGAGAGTAGTTGAAGTGATTCTCACCACTCTGTAGCGATCTCCAGCCGCTAAAACTCCACAGCAAAGGAAAGAGGCGTCTGAGCTAAAGCCATGTTTGAAGGAGATTTGGAAACACGTAGTAGTGTTATTGCTCTGAAGGAAGGACGGAGTAGTTGTCACAGAGAAGGTGGGAATGGACCCAAGGAAATCCATATCAAGGTGAATTTAAACCAATTTGTACTAGACTTATTTTTAAAACATATTCTATCATGGTTCAAAGTGCAAGGACTGAAGATGTGGCATCTTTAAGGCTTTTGTTGTGTGTTGTTGACCTCCAGAGGTGGTATTAATAATCTTAGAACCTGCTTTTTGTTTTCCAAAATACTTCTGGTAAAATACAAAATTAAGGTATTAACACCCCAATTTTTAAATTTCTAAATTTCATCTGGGCCAGAAAAAAGCCTGTTGCTGAACTTATCCTAAGCATTGATTTTACAAATAACACCACTTTAATTTGGGTAAATCCTCAGATCTGTTGTAGTGGAATATAATTGTTTATTGGTAAAATGGGTTGTGATGTAAACTGACAATGCCAGAAACTCGAAGTGTAGTATACAAATCTGAATGTATTGAGCCAGGCTTAGTTACTGTACGCGAGTCAGTTCAGTAAGTAGGTCTGTAACGATTTTGTGCACCTGGTGCCAGGTCATTATTTCAGGGAATTGCTGCTTAACAGAACCGTCTAGTGCCTTTTCTCAAAGGACAAAGCTAAATGCTGCACCGGCTGTAGAAGCGGAAAAAACCCCAAACTTCTGCTTTAATGATGAGTTAAACGCTTCTTCTGATTTTGTTATGAAATGAAAATAATGTTGTTTGGGAGGGAGAAGGAGCATGTCCTGGTGAATATATGCTTCTTGCGTATTATGTGTGTTGGGCAGGTAGTATTTCTGCCTTAATTGTTACTTATTTTGAAGAAAAATAATACTGGTTTTGCAATTGTTACTCTGTTTTTCCTGAGAAGAGCCTTGCTAGACCCTTGCACCTAAGAGTAGCTGATAGTCCGTTTCCTTAGCAACGCTTCCTGAAAGAAAGCAAAGGAAAACACTATAAATGGAGGGACAGTCCTTAGATTATCTTTGTGAAAGGAGGAGCACGTAATGATGCCCTAACAAAGCTTTTTAAACACATCTAGAGATATCAAATATTGATAAACATTTTACCGTTTTGCTGGGAAAACTGAATTGCAGAATATGGATTCTTTGGCACAGGGGAAGGCGTTAGTGTGTTTGATGGGATAAACTTAGGCCGAATTGACTCTTTTTGAAAGGTAACTGGTTACAAAATTACTACATCTTCATAAAGTGGCTCAGTGAAGATTGGAGGGAGTTTTTCTAAGGCTGTTTTAAGTCTAAGGTCTCAGCAATAGACCTTGGTGTAACTAAGGAAACTGTCCACAATTAAAATACTTACTTTGTTCTCTTATTTTTACAAACATGCATTAAAAACTGAGGATTTTAAAAATACGCTTTTTGTAAAAAACATGCTTTGAAAAAGCCACGATCGAGCCAAGTAACTTGCATTAGTTGATATAATTAGTGGTATTTTGAATAAATCAGATATTCCTGAAGTTTGGTTGAATGCGAATGAGCAAGTGGGGACACAAGCAGTTACTCAGCTGTTCCAGGTGGGTTCCAGGGAGGAGCCGTGTCGTTTGTGACTCTTTCCCACGACGCTCTTGCATTTCACCTTATTCCCGCACAGTCGCCTTCCATTGTGCGGAGAAAAGGGGGCACACCCCGCGAGTTCAAAGACGGGGTTCTAGTCGACTTGAAACACTAGTTTGGTGGAAAGTCAGATTTGTATTTGTCTTTGAACATTACTTGACAGAAGTGTTTGGGAGGGAGGGTGGAGCTGGGGAACTGGCCGCCCCGGTTTTCCTAGCAGAGCTCTGCCTTGGCCTAACTCCCGCTTTGCCGTTGCTACTGTGGGTACTTGTTGGTACTCCATGGGTTTTGCTCCATTTTTTGGTCTTTTTGTGTGAGACTCTGAAGGGGAATTTCTTCAAAACATTTCCTAAAAGTCTTTAGGAACGGAATTTGCTTTCATTTGAGGTTTTTGGTGACTTGTTTCCTTAGCTCTACAAAGCCTGGCTTGTGGGCCGGGGCTCAAGGACACAGCCAGGCCCATGTGCTCACAGGTGTCCATGAAGCGTGTGGGAGCACCTGCCTTTTAAAGAAGGGTTTTGTGTATTTGGAAACTCTTAGCTAGGACAGAATGGAAGAAGTTGGTGTGGAAGTTACCTGCTTCTGGGCAAGTTTCTCTCTCTGCCCGTTCTCAGCTTAACAGCAGGTGTTTATTTTAACACACAGTAAGGGTTGTTTCATGCAACTTTACTGGTACAGTAGGGGTGGTGCTGGAGCAAACTGCCCACTGCGTATGCTGGCCAGTGCTTATATGTGCTATACGAGAAGGATGTTAACGGAGTTTGTCCATCACTTCCTAAGGTGCTGGACATGGAGGTGCAGCAGTGGTTCGTTGGATACCTGGCCCAGTAGGAGTGGACTTAAAGGCTTTGTTTGCCTCAAGGAGTTAAATTTTGTTGAGATCTACTGTTTTAGTACTAGTTATTAGGGATTGAGCTTGGTCAAAGGAAAAAGAATTGTCTCTTATGCTTCTAAGCTGTTAAAATCTTTCAAGTCTGCAGCTTTGTGTGGGAGGCCCTGTGGGAAAGCAGTCTCAATTAAAATCTTCAGTCTGTCAGCACCTCCTCCATTGAGGTGTTTGCTGGTGCTCCCTTTTAAGACTGTAGAAAGAAGAAATAGCAGAACTGGGTGTGGGGGACAGGCTCCAGAATCCCTCCTTATCTATGCTTGCTTTTACACAGGGATGTTGAAGCTTTGGAAATGGAATTTACCATTCCATAGACCAGAGTAATGAGAATTAAAATGCTCTTGCAAGCTGTAGCAGATTTTTCTGGTATTTTTGAACAGTATCAACAGATACTTATTTCTAAAAATCATTCCTTTTTGACACTAGGAAGAGAGAAACTGTGTCTTTCCAGAGCTGTACAGTCGAGATGGTAGAAAAGCTCTTGGAAGAAGAAACAGCATTTCCACCTAGAAAATGCTGAAGAACGGCTGAAGACACCTCAGCCTGAGGACACGTCACGTTCTGAGGTAGCCCAAAATCTTATAGCCCCAGCAGGCTGTACTGTTTCAGCTTGGTTTAGCTATTCATTCGAGGCATTGTATGAGGGAATATACATTTACCTGAAAATAACAGGGTTGTTTTGTTTTGCTAACATGATCCTACAATATAAGGGACAAAAACACTCCAGGTTTGTCTGTTCCATTTGAGTTGTTGACACACTTTTCAAATTCTGTCATTTTCAACTGCACTCCATACAAGTGTATGGAGTGATTGATATATATATATATATATATATATATATATATATATATATATATATATATGTATATGTATATATGTATATATATAGTTGTATGTATATATATATGCAGTTGTATGGAGTGTATATATATATACTCCATATATATATATACTCCATATATATATATATACACACTCCATATATATATATATATGGAGTATATATATATACCCCATACAACTGCATATTGCTGATAACCTTTATTTTAGAAACAGAAATGGATCATCCTTTGATTTCTTAGCTATGTCAATGACAACGCATTGATACAGTTTACAAAGCATCAAGTGCTGTGGAAGTACGTGAATAAACATTTTGCTAGAAATATTTGATGTGGATCCAAAATGTATTTCTAACTTCACAGATTCCTACTTTTATAGGAATTTTCAAAACTTTTAATTAAAACTTTTCTAAATATAGTTGTAATTAAGACACAAAGAATAGCTTTTTGACCGTAGTGGAGAGCAGCTCTTTTTTGCCATCGATACTAATTACACTGAGTTCTTAAAGCAAGGCTGTTGGGGGTTGGGAATGATGACATGTGCCTGTGTTTTAAATATAATATGCGGACTACGAAGTCTGTCAGCTCACGTGCTTAAATTTAGGTTTGCTATTGCAGTGCAATGGTCTAATTGTTTTTCTTAGCGCAGATGACTTGTAATGAAGGGTCAGTAGCCAGGCAAGCAATCTCATAGGCTGGAGAATGACAGTATATAAATAATACAATAGTATAAATAATGTTCTTTCAATAACTCCTCCAGGAGCTGGGGAACTCGTGCAGATGTTAACAACCCGGAGCCCGAGCGCGGCTCCTGGGAACGGCCCCGTCTGTCGGGACCCGCAGCCTTGCAAAGGGCCCTTGTGGTCACGGCAATCACCGACGGTTGTGTCAGGACGTGAAATCAGGTCTATCAGAGTTGAGCCAGCGAGGAAACGTGACTTTGTTGAAGGGAATAACGTTACGCCTTTTTATTTTTACTGAATTTTTCAGCTGAGTAAATTAGTTTTAATTGGGTTTGATTTGACAGGGGAAAAGAAGAAAAGCTCTTGGTTCTTTGAACAGTACAAGTTTTTGATACTTCAGGTCATTGTAATGACTTACACTTCTGTGATACCACAAACTGAAATAGATCCCAGGCTACCTGGAACACGCGATTAATTCAGCCCTTTGATACCAACGGAATTGCCAGCAATGTTCTCAGTGTTTTATTCATAAACAAAAGCCAGATTAGAAATGCGTTCACTTTGATACATTCAAACAATATTTCTCAGTTTAGAAGACTACTCATTTTTACTCTGCGAGAAAAGTTGCTAAAGCAAATAACTTAAAAAATATTAAGCAATTATTTTTTCTCAAATATTGGCTTATATCCTATTCAACTGAAGTGTCGGTGTAATGCCAAGAATATTTAAAGCCAAAATATAACCTGACTCAACTGTATGAAGGTTGAAAGAGATTTCAATATCTCTATCTAACAGCAAGTTCTGTGTGCATATGTGTTTTTTAACAGCTTCAGTTCTTATGAAAGACGAGTAAAAGAGCTGCTTCTGTTTTCTCTCGGCCAGTTGCTTCCAGATGCTGTTGTTAAAGCCCAATGGACAGCACGGTGGTCCTTGCCGTGATAAAAGAAGTGCTGGCTATGAAGAAGGGAAAGGGGAAATGTAGTTTTAAAGTAACTCGAAGGTCACTGCAACCTCAGTCCTGTAACAGCGCATCACCGCTTTTCACCAGAAATATTTTGTACGTGCTCTATGAAGAAACTGCTGCTGGCTTGGTTTCTGTTCCCAGAAGCTTCTGCAGGGTTTGCAGGCTGGTGAGGTGGCCGTTTCTGGTGGGTGCTGAGGGTGCATTCTGCAGTTTGCTCACTTAGCTGTGGAGGCTTGTTTTGCTCTGACCTAGACTGCTAATCCCTCGCTGCAAAGAGCAGCAGCTGGGCTTTGTCTGCAGAGCCCGCACTGCCCACAGCCTCGCTCCGCACAGCAACCCCCTCTTTGTTCTACTTTTTCAATTACTCAAAGGGTGACTTTCTGTTTTCCTGCTTGGAAAACCCTCTTCAGGTTTGTGGAATTCTACAATGCATGCTCTTTTTTTTTTTTTTTTTTTACATACAATTTCACAAAACCGTGTGTTTGACTTGTTTCTGACATTCAGGACGTGAAACGTTTTTGAGTTGCTTTTTAGAAAGGTGATGGAACCTATTTCTGTTTAGATATTAAACATTTTATATAGGCGTGTTGAGTTGTCAGTCTGATGGATATGATTACAAATACACCAGTTCTGTGTGTGTTTGGCCGCACTGTATCCTCATATGACATGGCTTCAGTTGCTCTTGGTATAATTCCCTTGGTTAACCATAGGTAGCAATGCAAGGTGGTGGTGGTAGTTGGAAGCTGAGTTATGAGAAGAACAGAACAAACAGTAATTTGCCAGGTTGCGCTTTGCTGCAGCGAATAGGAAAACTCCTACTAACTTCAAAGGGAGAGGAATTTGGCCTGTAGTTTCTCCAAGAAGATATGACGTAAAATATTTAACTAGTAAGCACAAATTTCACTTAATCATTTGTGTTTATACTTTCATGTTTATTAATAATCTTTATTCTGTAGCTGAGCAGAATATGTAATGTTACCGAGTTAAATGCATTCTTTGAATACTTATAGATTTTGAGGCTATAGACAGATGTAGCTGAACCTGAACCTTCTGTCTCGTCTCCATTTCAGAAGTTGCTTTTCATTCCACTTCAGCTGAATTTTTCCAGGCATGGTGACCTGAGAACAGTGATTTGTGAATGGCCCTTGCAGTCCCTTCTGTACGATGAGTCAGGTCCAGGTGGCACTGAGTGTGTCCCCCAAGCAGACAGAATTGTGACAGAAAACTTGAAGGAATAAAGAGATTAAATGGTGACCTTCCCTCATGAGAGAGAGGTGGCAGAGTTGCTGAAAGGAGAAAAGAAGGTGGCTTACAGACAACTTATTGGTGTGCGGAGGAAGATCAAGGGAAGGAAATGCAGGAAGCAAAGCTTCCAGCTGGAGAGAATGTGTCTAAAATACCCTCTATTTTTAAAATTGGTGGTTTGTAGAGATATTGAACAATCATGGCTTCATCTGTTAATGAGATTCATGTATGAAGTGAGCAGGAAAATTGTTGAAAACCCTTGTTTGTTGCTTTAAGTAAGGAATTTGTCCTGATGCAGCAATTCTCATGGCTGCATTCTGGGATGGCTTCATGATAGCAGGAGCAGGTGTCTAGAACCCCAAATTCTCGTGAAATAAGGAGCGGCTGTTTCTCTCCCCGAGGTCTCGTTACACACGACGTGCCACGCGGGATTATCTTGTGCCCGTCTTCCGTACTGCGCTTCCAAACCCAGTGAGAATGAGCAGGATGCCGTGAGCTCATCTGCCGGCCGTCGTGCTGCCGGCGCTCGGGTCGGCAGCTCCACAGATGTGCTCGCCAGCTGTGTCAGAGATAAAAACCAGCTGCTTTAAACACGGTCCACGGTGAGTTGTGATAGTGACGAAACGCAGCTCTTGGGAAAGCAGCCAGGATATCATTCAGTGCCCTGTGTTACAAGTGCTCATATCCCAGTCTGTAAGACAGTGCGGACCCTGCGTTTTTCTCAGTTTACACACTTGTTCAAGAATTTTAAGACTGGATTCTGTCAACTTTCATTTCATTTGCCAGGCTATATTCATCGATGCCTTCATATTTCAGAATATTTTATTGTCTTAATCTTTTTAATGCAATATTTAAATAGTGAACATGATCCTTTTCCTTCTCAATTCAGTTACTGAATATTTTACTACGCCTTTTGCGTTTCTTATTCTTAACCACATTATTTAGATTTATTCTAAATCTTTTTCATCATTGTGGTTTTGAAGTCCCGATCATAAAACATAGTTTCTGTATGTGTGAAACACGGGATCAAAACTGAGCTGAATTGTAAAAATCCATCCCCAGCATTTACTGTCTTGGTTGGTTTTAGTGTGAATCACTTCGGCAACTAATAACATTTTAACTACATCTTGTTATTATATATGAATATAGTTTCTAGTACTTCTGATGACAAAATGAGAAAATGGAGTACTGTCATCCGCCGGACTTTCAACAGTATAATAAAAGTCCTTTTCACAAACTGCGGGGAATCGGGCAGGTAGATGTTCCAGTTACATTAATGTATTTCTATACTGTTGCATTGCTGAGACCTTTAGGAATGCATTTTTCCACGTATGCCTAAGAGAAGGCCTTTTAAAGTTTGTAAAGAATTTAAACTATTTCACGTTAACTTGTTCTTTCTTAGAATTGCGACTTGAGTGCATCTATAGAGACAAGTGATATTTTGTGAATTGATTAAATGAGGGTTCAATTCAGCAATGAAGTCACCTTGTAGATTTTTGTCTTAACTACAGTATCTGTTTTGGGGTAAAGTGGTGATATTAGGTGAATATTGAGAGACTTGCTGGAGAAGTGACGAATTCTGGAGACTTCTTTATATGCTCTTAGGGATTTGAGTGCTCAGGCTTAGAGTTCTAAATGTAATTGAGCAGTTCATTTTGTTAATTATCTAAACTTTGCCATCTGCTGGAGAGCCTTTTAGTGACATTATAATTTAGTCCAGTTGGAGCTCAGAGTTTTCTGGCTAGTCTGTTATCATGTGTTCCCCAAACAAAAACCTACACACCAAACGCTGGTCAGTTTTGTTATTCATTTTTCACATAAGCGCCTGGAATGACTGTGACGAGCTCTTACTGTGTTCTGCTGTGAGGCTGGTTTAAGTGCTGCCGGTTTTGCTTTTCATGGATCAAACCAGGACATTTCCATGGCAATTGACACCTTTCAGCTTCCCCGGTGTTTGCAGGAGTCTGACGGAAAAACGGTCGCATCTTTTTGAATGCCGTTGTCCTCGATTATCCCAGCGTGGTGGGAGCTGCAGGGAGGGCCGAGGGACAATACAGAAAGGCAGAAAAGCAGCTGCCGCCTTTGAAGCAACTCCTGCACGTGCAGCTGCTTTACCTTGGGTGCCCCTGCGGTCAGAGGGCGCTCGGGCTGCACGCCGAGCGGCGCAGGCAGCTCCGCACGGCTCTTCCCAGCTGATGTGCTTCAGCTCTACAGGTATGGAGCATATGGAGCACTTACAGTTTGGTGCTACACCCCTGCAAACGCGCGGTAGCTGTAATTTGCGATCAGCTGTGCCTCATGGGTGAATATTCGGGATTTCACATACCTTTGTGCAGCCCTACCACAAAACTATTACTGAAGCTCTGCTACATCTTAAGATGTTTTATTTTTCAGTGTAATAGGACATAACTGTATAGGAATGCAAAATGATCCCCCACGCCCTGCAGCATTAAGAGTATGAGAAAAATGCAGAGTTTTTCATCTGTTTGTTCTTTCTTTGCATTCAAGGAGAAAATTAAGTCCTTCAGAACCGCAGAAGGGATACAGTGGAAGAATTCTAGCTTCAGGAAACAGGAAGGAAGTTGAAGCGGTAGAAACTTGACTCTTAGTAATGTAATACAATATTGTACTACAATATTACTTGGTGGATTTCTTTAGTTCTAACGGTGTTCTATTTCTGATGAGAGCACATTGCAGAGCTGTGACTTTTGTGATCGTGCTTTTCCACTCGAAGACCTTAACAGCACATCCACAAAATTACCTTAAACTTTAAGGGACCACCCCACACAAGCCTTCATTGTTTCCTTGATATATTATAGCAGTAAGAAGTAAAAATTCATTGCAGGCATTATGTCCATACAGTGTAACGTTATTGTGACATAAGGAGTTTATTTGGAAGAATCCAGAGTGTGATGGAATGTTTCTCTGGGTAATTGTTAGAGCGGCAGTAAAAACATCTTTATTCTGTTTTTCTTCTAAAAAGCTCAGTTTAAATTTATGGAAGCCTGAGCTTTTACAGCCTCTGTGGTTGTGAGCTTGCTTTTCTTAGGAGCAGTTTTGTAATGCTGAGGAGTTTGATGATTCCCAGCTGTGATTTAGGTGGCTCTGATGGACGCAGCTGAAGCAGCAGCAGCCGGCAGCCCTCGGGGGCTGGGGCAGCGTCTGCAGGTGTATTGACAGACACAGGGGGTGCAGAGGCCCCGCAGCATCCCAGCCCGTGTTAGTCCTGCCGTATGTGCTGCGGAGTTACCCGAGCGTGTGCTGCGAGCCGAGATAGCCAGAGGAAGAAATCGAGGTTAAAATAAAGGTTTGTCTGGGAAGTTTTAGTGCCCCTAGAATGATTCTAGAAATACCTCTCTTGTTGTTTTAAACTGGTGAACTTGTTTGGGAAGAACCGCTGTGATCCCACAGCAGTATCAGCGATACCAATGTGGTTTGTATGGGTGGCACAATGCACGTGTGCGCACACAAAAATACCGTTAAGACTATAATTGAAGCCATTAAATACTTTTCCACTTGTGTCTGCGCTCCATATCAAACTCAGTATGTATTCCAGAACTTTCTGAAGATGTCCGTAACCCTGTGCCTCCCCGCTGTGGTGACTGTGGCGTTGGCTGCTGGCACCGCTTCTGCACAAATGCAGTATCAGTGAGTTCGTACAGCACGAGGAACAGGCGGTAGAAAATACTGAAATAAGCATGATGGAGAACCGGTTGAATGCCGTATATCCTAATTGTCTTTGTTCAGGTTTCAGAAGTACTCCAAAGAAAATACCTGAATTGTCATGGCTCCCCCCGCCCCCTTTTGTATTTGACTGATATTTACATTAATATTTTTATAACTTATGTCTTTCAAGAATTTCTAGGTCAATGACAAAGTGTTGACAAAAATCTTGATGTACAGCCATAAATACATACCATTTGTAATACAGCTTTTGTTAGCTTCGCCTGTCTTACAGTACCTTTTGTTCAGCACGGTTGTTGAACCCAGTCCCCTCGAGTGGGGTTGTTGAGGCTTTGCTGGGTTCTGTCACCACCAGCAACAGCCACTTCTGTTTGATTCCTGACCACGAAGCGTTTTGACGTGACTTGTATGAACTCACCCCAACTGGGTGTCTTGTCGCAGATACAGAAACGAGGGTGTCCCAGGGGTGGGTGACCCTGCCTTGTTCTGTATGAAGCTGCTGCTCCCACCCAGAACCTTGCACTTTTTATTCTTATTTTAGCATGTCTTAGATGAATAACTTCACCAACCAAGAAGTTTAGGTGTCTTGACTCCTAAAGATGAAGTTTTTAAGGTCTGTTGACATCTGAATTCAGAAAAAGCTTTGAAATGTAGTTGTTCTCATCCCTGTTGTCTGAGTCAGAGATCAGGAAAGCACTGAAGTGAGCAAATCTCTGTGGTAGATGGTTCTTTTCTTCCTTGTCAATCAGTGATCTGAACTGGTAATAAAAACTCTATATTGCTTTGTCCTTCGGGATATGGTGAACAAATCAAAGTGTTTTCTCAGAATGTTTGAGGTGCAACCCTGGCAGCTTGTTGGTATCTCTTTGTTGCTGGGTCTGCTCTTAATAGCTATTAAGAATTTTCTTTTAATTGGTGTGTCCTCTTAACGTGTTCTGTAGCGTTGTTATGCCACCTGCAAGAAGGCTGACAATATCCAGTGCTGCATAGTTTAACTAAATAAAAAGGAACAGAAAATCCACAAACAAAAATCAAAATGAACAACAGAACCAAGCGCATACACAACCTGAATGACTCTTGGTGAATACAAACCAAGCAGATATGGTTGTAAAAGCTGCAGCCTTGCCGATACCAACCAGTTAACAATTATTCACGCTTGGGAGAGAGTGAAGGCATTTTGGAGGACATACAGACAGCTTATTTTAGGTACTTCTGGCTGCCTAAAATAGAGACTTAGTAGTCCTATCTAGTCAATGAATCTAGGTTGCCTTTTCTACCGGGCCTTTCTAAACACTTAATTTAGGTATGAAGTATAGTATTCTTTTCAAAGCTAAAATAAACGTCTAAAACAGAGTATCAGAATGGTCCCTCTTCCTCTTAAACTCCATGTCTGAATCCAGACAGAGCTCGGGAGGCGCTTTGTGCCGTACCACAGCCTCGTGCACCGCAACAAACCTGACTGAAGAGCCACAAGGCCAGATCAATATTTCATTTCTCCTCCTGTTACTTGCAGCACTGTGCTAAGAACTTCAGACAAGTATTTCCAATGCGTGTTCCTTTCTTTACCCCGTGGCTGCCCCATAGCAACATAAAGTGCAGGAAGCAGAAGTGTTGTTCTTTCCCTTTCTGCCTCCCAAATGTAAGGGAGGGTTCAGGAAAAACACGTCACTTGTTTTGTTTCCTGGAAATTTTTACAGTCTGACCAAAAAAAAACCCACCACTATATAAATAAATTCCTTTTCCTCGCATTCAAGTGATTTGATGCATGTAAATCACTCCTTGAAATCTCGGTGTAGGTTGGCAAGACTGTGCTGGTCATGAAGAAGAGTTGTCAGAAGGCTGTTGCGGGCTGTGTGGGGCTGGCTGGTCCCTTCTGCTGGAAGCTCGGGGAATTTTATGCGTAATAATCTCGGTTTCTGAAGAAGAGCACGCTCCACAGCGCTTTTCTGGCTTAAAAATGAATTGCAGATCGTGACTTGGAAGCTGCTGGTTTTTTCTGCTGTCTGCCAAGCCGAGCTACGGTAGCTGATTTTCATTAGGAAACTACTGGTGATCTGCTCAAGTGTTCCCTAATTTCTTCCCATTGAAGTTACTGAATGAAAGAGTAAAAATCTTAACCAACTTCGCTGATCAGTAACCCAGCAATGGAAAAAAGACCAAACATATATACCATATATATATATATATATATCTACACATATACATCTGCTTTGCTTCTTTCTGAAACTGTGGTACCAAGTGTCTCTTGTTGCTGTTATCTGGAATGCGGTGAGTTTGCCACTCACGAATTTCAGGATGTTTTGAATTAATTGAAGAGCAGTGCGTAGGCCCTTTGGGCTCAGTTTATTGACATAGGGCCATTTCTTTGTTAAATGCATTTTGTAAGGTAATTTTGCTGAGCACATTTCACCCGGTGAAGGAGTCGAGGATCGGAGGGTTGTGCTTACTGAGCTAAATGAACAGAAGTTTTCAGAGCAGAGAGAATTAAAGTCCTTTCCGTCCCATGTAAAAGCAATGCCAATGTACTGTTTATCAGAAGAGAGTAGTAATTTGTAAAATGAGATTTTTAGTCTGTTTTTCACAACTCTATTGATGACACTTGAATAATTGTTTAGATGCCAAAACATGCGGTTTGGTTTAGCTGTGTTCAATATCGGAAACCGGTTAAGAGAAAATTGACGATAGCAGAATGAACTGAAAAAGCAACGGGAAATGTATTTTTTCTTAATTGGATTAATTGGATGAAACGTATCAGTTCTATGTCGATTAATCCTGTGGGAGCCGCGTTTCTACGCGGCAGGCTGAGCAGATGGGGAAAGAGAAGCTGTCACGAAAGGGGGATTGTGAGGAGTTGGGATCTCGGATTCTGTTCTGGGCTCTGGCGCCGACTCACGGCACCAACCTCGACTGCGTGAGTCACATCGTGCCTCTGCCGCCTTGACACGTCCTCGAAAAGGGAGTTTTGCTTGTATCGTGCCCAGCGTTTGACAGATCCCTTTGCATCTCCTTCCCCTGTGCTATGGCTAAACCCCCAAAGGCATTTCTAGTAACGTAGAAAATGGGATCCGATTTTGCATAAACTCTCTATCCAGTTTGGGTCTGTAGATGTGACTGTCCCCAAAAAGGAGGTTTAGCGAGAAATTTCATTTTTAATTCATTAATTCATTTAATATCTTCATTCATCTACACTTAAATTCTTCTTTACTATTTTTGATACTCACACACTGTCAAACTTTTTAAAGGATCCTTTAAATCTGATGACAAAGATTTTCAGGCACTTCTAAACTGAGTAATGTAGCTCCACGACTATTTATTTCCCAATTTGTTCCCATCTGCCACATCGCATTTAAGAGCCGGGCTTTTCTAAAGCGCTTCTGTAGACTACAGAGATTGCAGCTGGACGCCACACTGACGTATCGCGTGTGTCTCAGATGATTCCCAGAGCTCCTCTGCTGGTATTTGACAAAAACAAGGTGTAGTCTTAAGGAATATAAACCTTAGTTCTCTCTTTTGCCAAGCTGCATGCTGTCTGTTGTGGTGATTTCCTTTCCTTTAAACATTTCCAGTGTCTTTAAAGCGTTTGCAAGCTTTTCTATAGCCCAAATGAAGGAGGAGCGGAACGTGGATAATTAATTTCTGGAGAGGTTATGGTCAAATAAGCATCATTAAGAAGCTGAGATTTCTATAGAATGACTCAACTGAAGAAAAACTGATAGATAGATGTGCGTGCATGTTGTGTCTAAATATAATTGTCTTTGAACAGGGTTCAATTTAGACTTTGCCCACTTCACTTCTGACATGGAGCAGAACTCCATGTGGGAAACTGATGTCCCGTTGCGGGCCAGCCCCACCTCGCCTTGCTGGGCCCTGCTGCTTCGCTACCGTGTGCTTCAGCACCAGCGATAGGTGGGGATTGGTTCTGGGCATTAAGGAATCAGGAACAGATGATTTAGAAAATGCCTTTAAAATGACTATTTTTTATTTAAAAGTCATTTTGAACTCTGCCTAATTTTTCCAACTTATTTTACTAATTATTTCCTCTCATCCTTCCTTAATTCTAAGTCTAGCAGAAAAATTGTGGAGCTAATATATATGTGTATATATATGTATATATATATTTTTTTAACCTGGTATCTAATGTGCCAGATTTTGTTTTTAAGAATCCTTTTGTGTTTCTAATGGAAGAACACGGCATTGAATTAAGATTGTAAAATCACATTCTAATACCACAGAAATAGTGGTTCCGTCAAATGGACAGAACAAAGTCTGCTCTGCTGATCAAGAATGGTACACAGTGACTCGTCGTTCTGAACAGCTCAGACCAGTAACAAGCTTTCTGAGGAAAACAAGCATGTATTTATCTTGTCTGTACTTGGTGCATCCTTTGGGTTGGTCACCAGGCGGCACGCTGCTGTGCAAAGCGAGGCACAAGGCTGAATTTCCATACGTACATCTTTGTAGAGCGTCCAAAGCGTATGGGAGGTGCCAAACTGCTGCCTCTAGAAACTGATGTTGTTCTTCCCAGAACAGGAGCAGTGAAGGAAAAGCTCCCGCGAGCGTTTTCATCCTTGGGAAGGGCTGAGATCTTGTTTCCTGACACATCACGTGGGGATTGATCCCCTGCTCACAACGTCTGGGTGTAAGGACAACGCTGGATTCCATCTCTAATGACATAATGTGTGTTAAAAACTGCAAAAATGAAAACAGTCGATGTGTGGAGAGATGATGGGAAGCTCCTCTGCTCTTAGGCTTCCCAAAGGTATCTGGAACTGGCTTTGGAGTTGTAACCTTGACAGTAATAAAAGAAGGATTGAGAAGACAACTCGTACTCTAATACACGGCACCTAAAAGCTAAACGTTTCCTAGTTTTAAGGTGGTATATGACACACTTAAATCAAACTCATTAGGGCAGGATTATTCAGTTTAAAGCTAGTTGTTCTACGGCTAGCACTTGATAAAATTGCTGAGCCATTTTAGTTGCGTAAGTTTTGCGTTAGCAGACAGAGCGTTTCACGCATAGCTCACCAGTTCACGTAAATACTTTCTCGTTGGCGTCTCCTCTCAATATGTTTTGTTCCAATTGCTGATTGTTTCTCCACACAAATTTCTCCAGGTAAATTTTGGTTTTATGTCTGTGTTGAGAGAAACAAAGCTGGTTTGAAACATGAAAACGCATTGGGGTCTGGAGCCAGGGAAAGGAGAAATGGAATAGCAGCAGCGTCCGTACGGAGCAGTCACAGCGGTGTTGGAGACACTATTGATCAATACACAATATTTTAGTGATCACGAGGTAGTTACATGAAAGCAAGATATTTGTGCCAGTGTCACATTATTAAATAATGCGCCTTTCTGCTTCCACCGTGTTGCTGTGAAGTTTTCAGATGGCAGCTTTTTACCGATATTCGAATTTGTCATGATTCGCCCACCCTGTTTGATGGTATTATCAGCACTGGAGCAGGCCAGCTGAGCTGCGCCTTACGCCCGTGTTGCATGGCCCTTGTTTCTGTAGAGCTAAAAGTAGGTTAAACGAGGCTGGTTTCCCGTCTGTCAGCACATCTTCAGGGAACGGGAATTTTCCTGAGGCTTTTACTGCTGACGTTACTGGGATCGCGCTTGCAAGCCATTTTTGCTTCAAAAAGTTGAACTTCGCAAGTGCGTTTTGGCAGTTTTAGTGAATTGAAAGTTGGATCAATTCCTAGTATCAAGTCGTGCAAAATAAACCCTCAGTTTTTTGAAGGTTGTAAGTTCTTAAAATAACGCGCAACGTTTTGCATTGTAAGATTGTTGCATAAATCGTGAAAACCAGGTTTAAACAAGTATTGGCAATATCTATGCATACAGTTGTTCTGCAAGATAACTGAATTGGTTGTTTCTGAATTGCAATAATGCTTCTCTGTGGGTGCGCTTCAGTGGTGCGTTCACATCGGTTGGTGACACGGTAGGTGGAGCAAACCTCAGGGAAATGAGCACTTTGCACGTATGCAAACTTGTAGGAGCAGTGAATTTTAAAAGGCTTGGGGTTTCTGAACCTAATTTTTTAGTTTGCAGTAAAAGGTGAGGTAAAATATTTAAAGTGTGTATGCATGTCCTTGTTAAATAACCTGTGAAGAGCATGTGAGTGCAGAGGTACCATCTCTGGCTCAAAATACCAAAGCCATAAGCAGCTGGATTCCTGCAGAGCCTTCCAGCAAAGTACCCCTGGATATTCACCGTGTTCTTCCATTCATTCATTTTGCTAACTGGCCATTAATACAAGGCTGGATGGACTTTTAGTTTGAGCCGCCCTTGTGTTCAGAGTGTTCTCCCTTTATATGTGTATATATATTATTTCCCCTGTGTGGAGGGATATGGAGGCTGAATGAGCTGTTTGTATGTTCATACGTTGCCGTTGTGCTGCAGCTCTATGAGTCGATCTCTGATGTCCCTGCGGAACACAGGCGATGCAGGATGGTTCCCAGGGCTCTCAGGCGACCTCTGCACATCCCATCAGGCCGGTCTTGGATACATCCTCAGTGAAGGGCATTGGTTAAATACCACACGCATGATGCTTTAAGTCTCCTTAGTGTTCCCAGTTCTTCCCAGGCCTGTGTGCCTGTCAGTCCCACAGAAATGTGAACACATTCCTCTTGGCTCGTTGCTTACTGGCCCAACACCTTCTCTCACTTCTATGGCAGCTTTACCTGGAGTTACTCCTAAATAATGGGTGGTATAATTAAGTGTTAATTATATCAGAAATTTGTCTTCATAATGCAAATCTAAATTTCTGACCTGTTTTGTAATGTAAAAATGCCAAAGCTCGGAGAAGGGCTTCCAGTCTAAATTCCACTATTATGTTCTTTTTTGTAATAACTGCAAAAAAAGTTTCCTTCCCCCTGTCCCAGAAGAATAAAGGTTCTATTTTAACTCTTCAGTGTATTAATTTGTGATGGGAAGCTATTTCTGGTTATAGATATGATTTCCTTTCGCTAAACTTTACCTTTTCCTTTGCTTATGCATCCTTATTCGGTCTGCTGTTATATAAAATAGTGGTATCTGATGCAGAGACGTCAGCCGTATGCTGGCTGTGTCCACGGCTGTAGTGATATCAGCTAATGGCAACCATTGGCTACATGCCAAGTGAAACAAATAAAGATCTGTTAGATGAAACAATGAGAGACGTGAAGAACTTGGTGCGACTGCAGCGAGTCTCTAAATCGTAAATTCTCTTTACTCCCCAAAAGGCTCAGTTAGCAGACCAGTGTGTCTGCTGGAGATGAGCATGTTTGTATTCGTAGATGTCATACTGCAAACCCTAAGAGAATAGAAAATGATGAGGTAGTGTACTCGCTTTAACCTTCCCCGTTCCGATGTAGCTGGTTCTCAACCACTCTGCCACAAGTGGGGTGTGCGGCCGTTCTCCCCCGTGGTACCGCTCGGCGTCTGGTTTTTGGAGGCGCTCTGGAGCGGGCGCTCGGGGCTCCTCTCCCCTGAACCCTCCCAGCCGGGGGCGTGTGGAACGGGGGGCAGCCTGGGGACCAGCCCGCTCTTCACAGCCGCCCCCTTCCTAATCGTGACCTCTGCTTTGCACAACACCTTCGTGTCCTGTGGGTTCACGGGTCTGTGGAGCCCTGGGATGTTTTTACCTTTTCATATTCACCTTTGCCAGTAAGCATGAACACCATACATTTTTTGGAGAATATTCTGCTTGTTTGGATTTTTTCCGCTGAAAGTTCTACAGTTTGATTACTGCATTACGTGTTTGATTATTGCAGTTGTGTAGTTTAATCCTTTTCGAAGGGGATTCACTAAATTGCAAGTAGAAGAGCTATTGCTTTTATAACTTTTTCCCAAAAACTTTCTGCTGCTTTATTACTAAGTTTGTCACGTTAGCAAAATCAGCTCAGGAGGGAGCGACCCTCCCAGTCGCCGCCGGCCAAGAGCTGGGACGCGTGGCTAAGGAGAGAATCGGGAACGTTGCTCAGCGTGTTTCGCTGGCAACTGGATTATCACGCTAGTCACCATTTCATCGGGAATTTTTGTTTGTCCTTTTCAGTTGATTCATTAGATCCTTGAATTAAAAAAAGAAAAACAAATCCTTTGAAATTGTGTTTTGTCTCCAACAGTGCCCTTAAAGACAGTCGCTTCCCCCCAGTGACCAGGGATGAGCTGCCGCGGCTTTTCTGCTCAGTGTCTCTACTCACTAACTTTGAAGATGTCTGTGACTACATGGACTGGGAGGTAAGAAGATGACTTTGATACATGAACATCTCGAGCAGAAGTCACGCCGTTGAAACTCCCTGCATGCATTTATTCTGGTTGTTAGTTTTGCGCTCTCTACACATTGTTCTGTGCATAGATTCAGAAGATCTTTTTGACAGAACTGTCATCACCTTCAAAGTGTGAGCTATGAAAATGGAATGAAGTTGTGTTTTTGCCCACGTAGGCGCTCCAATACGAGTGCTCTGCACAGCTGTATTGCTGCCCAGGCCTCCGTCGAGCCAGGTGCCTGTCGATGGTGTCCTGAGCCGCGTTAGCAGCACAACGAGCTGCAGAAAAGCAAATCAGTGCGGTGATCCTGGAGAGAGGATGAAAGTTCACGGTCTGATTATGCTTCTGGAAACAAGCACTGCAGACATCACCATCCCAAACAAGCTGCCCTGTTTAGCTGGTAGGAGCGAGCTGTTCATCTTTGCCCAGACCTGCTTTGCTTGCGGAGCGAGTGGCACACACAGACCCCACCAGTGAATCTTGTGTTCCTTTGCTGCTTCAGCGTGGCGCTGAATCTGGTTTAATTGTCAGGTTCCTGGGGACCTGCACGCGTTTTCTTGGAACAGCAGCATGAAAGGGATTAATAGGGAAATGCTGCTTTTAGCCATATTTCTGGGAAGGCTCGCTGAAGAAAATGTTATTCTGTATTCTGCTTTTTCCCAAATTATTTGGTATTAGACACTTGCAAAAAACCAAGGTACTGGAGTTGAGCAGAGCTCCTCATCTCTGTCTGTGTGACCGTTGGGTTGAGCTTGAATCTAAATGTGAAATTGTCATATATGGTAGCAGACTGTGTAACACCAAAGACATCGCGCAAGTTACAGTTTCTCCCTTTAATCGTGACTTAGCCCTACTAAATATTTAGGATTTTTTAACAGAAAAAGAGGGTTTGTATTGCATTCACACATTTAAAAAGTATATTGAATAGAAGTTTCATTCCTTGTTAAAATGTCAAGAGGCCCCACTGTATCAGAAGGGTATCGCTGTATCCAGCCACAGCCGCGGCATTAGGAATTTTACAGTAGCTGAAAGGCTTAATTAAAATGCATTTCGTTTTCACTTCATAATGACAAGGGCGTCTTACTCTGGGTAATTCTGAATGAGATGAGCGTAAGTTGCCTTTGGGGTTTATCAGCATTTTCAGCATAGTCAGCAGTATTCATTGTTTCTATAATGTCAGAGCAGAGCTCAGTCTGAGCTGAAACTGTGTGTGCACTCACAACAAGGGGCTTCTTTAGAGTAGTTTGTCTTGTCACCGAGCTGATGCTTTAAACAACGTTTTTGAGTCATCAAACTGTAGTGACTTTTAATACTAAACCAAGCCGGAAGCCAAAATTAAAACTAGGTGGACTTCTGGTAGTAACCATTGTTGTGTTATCAATTCAATTGCATTTATTATAATTTATTAAAAATCAGACTATGAATGCTCTCAGAAAATGTTTCTTTAAAAGTGATAGAAGCACAGTGATAGATCTTCTTCTCTCTGATTAATGAAATAAATTAGTATTTCAGTTGTAAGAAGCAATGTGAGATCCTTTTCCAGCAGCAACTGCAACCAAGTGAACAGGAGATCTGAGTGGGCTGACTGCTATAAGCTCCTATAGGATTTTTCAAATTGCTGCCATTTCCAGCTTTCACAAAGCTAACGAGGAGGAAGTACAAACCTTTAAAGGGCCACTCCAATGCCGTGCCTCATGGCAATGCCTCTCAAAGCACAGTGTAGCGTTCTTACTTATATGTGACTTTCTATGGAGGGCAGCGCGCTTTAGCTGTTGAACAGACACGGGGTGCAGGGGCTGCTCTTCGGTTCTGGAGCCTGGGGGTCCCGCTGTGCTCCCGATGCTGCTGGGCTGCAGGTTCACAGCCTTCTCGTCGCAAAGAAATGAGCAGTATGGGAAACTCTTAAGATATGTTTCTTTTATTGATAGGGCTGCGCTTCTATTAAAGATCGGATATCAAAGGACTACTCGGGAGATAAGCCATAAAGAGGAGTTATTTTTAAACGCGTCTGATATGGATAGCGGGCATTCCTTCCCTGCTTTAGCCGTAGTTACACTCATCTTTTTGATCTGTTCTCCCACCACGTCTCTTCTTTCCTGCCCCAGTCTGAATTCCTGCCCCGGGACGGCTGTGATTTGCTGTGGGTTCCGATGCAGGTGGGTGTGCACGGGGCGCCCTGTGTGCCCCCAGCAGCGCCGGGGCCAGACCAGACCGCACCGCCGAGTTGGAATAGACCGCTGTGAACTGTCACGTGCTGGGTCCTGTAGGAAGAACTTGGGAAGATTCTCAGTCTGCAGTGGCAAACGATTTAATGTGTCTCCTGCACGCCGCTTTTCCTAGAAATACAGGAGAGAAAAGCCAAGTGCCTCTACTCAGTCCCTCTCTGTTCCATATTATAGCAAATGAACTCTTTTTTTTTTCCTCATTAATTAAGAATTTGTGGGGGGTTTTCTGGAAGGCAAAGCCTTTCTAATTCAGACCCTCTTCTCTTTTTTTTTTTCAATTAAAACAACACAAAAATGATGATTGTATGTAATTATAAGATGACACTTTTTGGAAAACAATATTGTCATTCCAACAGGGTAATAACCAGCTAGAATTGACTAGAACTAAGCGGCTCTTCCTTAAAGTACCTTGAAAGAGACCTTTGCCCTCAAGTTGCTCTCCTTCAGTGAAGTAAAGTGTGCAGAATCGTACCCGCTTGCTGTGTTGACACAAAAGGCCTTTAGCCTGTGTGCGCTGGTTTAAATATCAGCTTAAATAGATGTCGCCAGTAATGTTGACTGACAGGTGGCTTTTCAGTGCTGACAAAGTTATTCTAGTGCTGTGGAAATCCTTTCCTTCCTGCAACCGCAGCAGCACCAGCAACTCTTGCATCTTCTGTTCCTCAGAACAGGGAAGAAAGAGTCTTGATCTCTACATTTCATTCTCTTTGGGTGATATTCAGTGATTCCATGTATGTAAATAAATGATTCATCAAATAAAAGCATGCTTGTCATGAAGTAGAGAGCGTATCTCCCGAGCAGTCTTTTGCCTCTCTTATTAAATCAGAATGTCATATTTAAGCTCTGCTAAAGATGAGCAGAAGCAAGCCAGCCTGTTTGTTACACATCAGGCTAAATAGCTGTAGAATTCAGCTCATAAAGAGTGGGGTCAGCTTCCGATACATTGCAATAGTGGCTTGCCCTGAATTGTTTCATTGCAGCCAACGTTGTGTGCAGCTGTTCCAGAGCACTGGTTGGGTAAACAAAGGGGAAAGTCACCCTGT
The DNA here is from genome assembly GCF_036013475.1 of Columba livia. NCBI lineage: Eukaryota > Metazoa > Chordata > Aves > Columbiformes > Columbidae > Columba > Columba livia. The sequence goes on from NC_088613.1 coordinate 2,689,534, forward strand.
TCTGCGGTGTCATAAGGAACACGGTACAATTACAGACCAGCTGGTTTGTTTGAGAATGTCTGTAGCTTGTCAAAGATGGAGCTGACAAACCACCACTCGGAGAAGAACATCATTTCTTCCTCTCGGTGTGGCTGGAGCGTTGATACAAGAGAAGAGATTTGTAAACTGTGAGTGGAACTTTGAGGCAGAGCTGTGGAACACAAGAGTTGCTTGAGCAACTGATTTGGTTTTGACTGTCGTGCAGTTACAGCACAATAGGTTGTCACTGGAGGAAACTGGGGTTTGATTTATTTGTCTCCAAAAAGAAGTGTCATACCAAATAACACGGTATGCTTTGGAAGAAACTGTTCATTTCTACTTTGGATTTCAATGGCAGTAACAGTTATGTGGGCATGAAAATAAGAACATCCATTGACTAACGCTCTGTGGTACACACAGAACTCAAATGCGAGTTAAAATGCCTGGCAATAGAACACGTTTGCTGGCGTGGCCGATCCAGCACCTGGAAAACAAGGCTGCTTAAAAAATGCCCTGGAAAGGTGTTTTTAAAAATGGGGGGGGGTGCAGCTCAACTTTATATACACCTGAATCTTTGGTATTAGTAATCTGCGTTTCCATGCCAGCATTTAGTCATATTAGAGCACATAGTAGCACGGAAACAGGAGTTGGAAGCTGAATGCTTTGGAATATCTCCTTGTCTTTCCTTAGTGGGAATTTTGAAGGCTCCAGGCTCAAGTTGATCATGTGACAAATCTTTCCTTGTTCGGAAATAAATGCTCTTAATTGAAACATCGCTGGATTTGCCAGCTTTCCCCTTCAGTGCCACCTCTTGAAACTCTTTGCAGAATGGTATTAACCACCAAATGCTTCACACTCTGGGCTTTATCATGTTAGAAATCTCTTGTGTATGTATATTTTTTAATGTACTAAAAGCTGCCAATTTCTTGCAGGTGGGTGTACATGGCATTAGAATAGAATTCATCAATGAAAAAGGATCAAAACGCACCGCCACCTACTTACCGGAGGTTGCAAAGGAGCAAGGTCATTGTTGCACTTTATTTCGTATGATCTGGTGAAGAATTTAAACATAGATTTAAATCTAAAACGCAATATTTGACCTTGCGCTGCGGTCAGATGATGGAGCGATATTGAATTGTAAGGAGGCTCTTCTACGAAAGGCCAAGTCCCTCCTGTTTCAGCGCCCTTGGCGGGTTCCGTGGTATTTAAACAAGTTATAAGTGCGTTGGAGCTGTAGGAAAATAAAATACGGAGGGGTGGTAACAGCGCTGGCAACGGTGCAGGTGTTAAAAGCTTCCTGTACTTGTTCTGCTGTGATATTAGTGACGTGCAAATACTCTACTAAGTGATGAGATGTCTGATCAATTATCTTAACAGCTGATTTATTCCTAAATTTGCAATAATATATATGTATATATATATTTTTCCAACTTTGTACTTTCTGCTAGTGCTGCATTCCCTTTAGAAACGGCCTCCCTGGATTTTTTGATGGATGAAAGGGCATTACTTTCAAGATGAAAGTCCAAAATAATACTGTTGAAGTCCCTTTTAATAGAGGCGCAGACTTACCCAGTGAATTAAAAATCTGGAGTAGATTTGGTTAAGTAGGAACCGTTTGGACCGAGCAACCGACTCCGACTGCGCGTTTTATATTGGAGTTGATCCCCTCAGAACAGGATGGGACCTTTACCGAGGATCATCTTCACTTGGGAATTGTGGTTCCAAAGAGGCACTTGAAGGTTCAGAGGCTTTCCAAGACATTTGTTGCCCAGACCCCTCTAACGTAACGTAGCAGTTCTGAAATGAGACGTATCACTGTGAAGTTAAGTGATATTTATGAAGAATTCTGATCTCTGAAGTTCTCTGCACGCGTTCAGCTCATAATTCTTTTGAATTTGATTTTATACAGAAATGTAACTTTTCCTGCTGTCGTAGCCATTTGTAACCGATGAAGTGATTGTGATACACGATCACACCCCAGCATTTCAGAGAAGTTTAATTTGGTATCTTGTCCCACATCTAGGACACCTGCCTATATTGGGTCCACTCTTAAACTATTTCAACTATGAGTTAAAAACGTGTGTGTTGTTCATAGAGCGAACTTTGCATGTAAAGAAATCCATAGGTCGTATTTCTTCCACCTGCTCTTGAGCAGGGAAGAATATTCTGAGTTTTCTGCAGCACTTTAGTACCAATAACGCTACGCGCTGTATTTTTGCAACATCTGTTCTTCTTCCTGATGTGTTTCTCACTATTTTTCCCCACTGTCCAATTCAACAGGATGGGACCACATTCAAACCATAGATTCCTTATTGAGGAAAGGAGGCTACAAAGCTCCGATCACTAACGACTTCAGGAAAACAATCAAGCTCACCAGGTACGGGGACACCACCGATGGGCGCCGTTCTTGTCACACTGTCACCGGCTCATTCCTCATCGGTGCTCAGTGCAGATCTTCGTAGTTCCTGTATGTATTACTAACGATTTCTTTCCTTTGGCCACACCAGTGAGAACATCGATGCCCCACACGGGGCTTAGTGCCGCTCAGCAAAAAGAAGAGGCCGTTGTTAAATATCAGGCTTCGGATACATCAGGGTACCTGCCTGGTTTGTCTCCGCAGTGTCACTCTTGCGCTGCTGTGTTTTCACTTCGGTAACTTAAGAAAATGTTCTTAGTGGGCGGGAGTAAAAATGTTTCAGAATTAGCAGCAGATATTCTGCCCATAATGTTGTAGTTACACGGGGAAGGGTGGAGGAGGAAGCGTCTGTAAGAACGCCTCTAAAACTCTATCTTTTGAGAAGTTTGCAGGATAAAATTACTGCTAAGCCCTACTTAGCCATTCCATGCTTGGAGAAGTAAGAGGTTTTTTTAATCTAGACTGTTGATCTTTAGAGAGGCCCCACTTGACGTACTATTGATACAAATAACAAACTGTTATACTTCCTTTTATCAACTTTTAGGGACTTAACAGGGTCACCAGATGAGTTCTATAAATGTTGTATATATTATCTTGGGTTTGTGTCTTGATCTCGTTGGAATTTCTTTCCTCCCTAATACAGCTGCCTATAAGCTAGGCTTGACTCCCTTGTCCATCATTAAACTCAGTCCTTTCAGACATGGGAAATAGTCAGATTCTGCTGGTTGTTAATTCACTCATAGAGGACAAGGTCTGAGATGTTGGTTCTTTTCAGCTTCCACATTTGTCGTCTTCCATCTACAGATCTTGCTGTTACTTACTAGTAGTTCACGTTTAGACCAGATAGAACACAAAGCATTTCTTAGAAAGACAAATATTTTAATAGTAGAGGAATTACTTGTCCAGTGATCTTGTGGATGAAGAACAAAGACAACGTGTCCCAGTGACTGTCCAGACGGCTGGATTCTTACAGGAATCTGATTATGTGGAGTAGCTGAGACCAAGGAAAATGTGCTGTTCTGAGGGTTAAATGAGGAAGGATTTCCAGAATCCAGCTAAATTTTCAACTGGAGAACCCGCATCTTTTTATGTATTTCAGCTTTATACCTTACCTTCAGTTCAAAAAGAACAGAGATAGCTGAGGAGAGGAGTAACAGTGCTATAGCTCCTCAATGACAATTTCTGTGCACCTCGATGTATAAGGAATATATTTTGCCAGGAAACCAAAACTGGATGGGACCTGAGGAAATGGGCTGAAGCTGCGCCAGGGCAAGCTCAGATGGGACGGTAGGAGAAGGTTCTTCACCGTCACTGGAACAGGCTCCCCAGGGCCTGGCAGTGTCTGGACAATGCTCTTCATCATATGGTTTAGTGTTGGGTAATCCTGCAAGGGAATTGATCCTCATGGGTCCCTCCCAACTTGAGATATTCAATGATCGAGTCTAAAAAGAACGTAACTCCGTGTAATGTAGCTGGGATTATTTTTCAAAGCAGACTCTGGCAGGCAATTGATACTGATTGTTTAAAAACAGCCCAAAAATGTGTAGTGCTTGTTTACAGTTTTTCTTCCAGGTTTTACGTAGAGTTGGCTGAAGACACGGGACATTCTCAATAAATGATCTTGAGTTTCTATTCCCTGTGCTTGGGGCAGCAATTTTTAACAGTTGTGTTTGCTTAAAATACTTTTCCTAAGCACGCACGTTGTGATTTGTCGTGTGATTCAGGAATGGCCCCGAGAGCCGCGGCGGTTCCCCCTGCCCTCGTGCAACTGAGGCTCCTCTGATTCCTGCAGCGCCGTCACCATTAAACACACCGTTCAACAAACGCACCACTCCCGCCGTATTCTTGGCGCTGCTTTCAGCTTCCTGGTGACAGTTCTTGAATTTGCCTCTTTGCTCTTTTCTAGGTACCGTAGTGAGAAGATGACGATGAGCTACACAGAGTACCTTGCCCATCGTCAGCATCATCACTTCCAAAATGGTATCGGGCACCCCCTTCCACCGTACAACCATTATTCCTGACACTGAGCCGCATGACCAGTCACTGGACCTCTCTGCAGACCTCTTCCCCGGAGACCCTGCCCCGTCCTGGTCTAGCTATCTCTATTACTGTACCATTTTATGATGATAGTTTCCGTTGCCGTGTTGAGGCTTCGCACTTGGTTGAGCTCATCATGGCAACGGGAGGGAAAAAACGCATTACTACAAAGATCCCATACTTTTTTTATTATTGAGTCACTGCAGATTTTTTTGCAGCATATATAGCCCTCGGGTTTTTTATGAAACTTTAAATTTCTACTTCGTTAACGTTGAATTATATCAATCAAGGCTTTCTGTGACTGTGGATGGAAGGAAGAGTTGAAGGATTACAGTTAGGGATGCTTTGCTTAGCAAAAAGGTGTTCGTGGCTTTTTCATTAATAGGTGTGACAGGGAACGAAACATATCAGATTCAGGTATATACTAGACAATGAATTGCATTTTCATAACATTCTTAATAATGTTTTGTGTACAACATCTCACCCCCCCCCAGTAAAGATTTCATGTAGCTATATACAGCACATTCAGCCAAAATGCCGAAGGTGACATACAATGCTTTTTCGGATGAAGAGGAGCGAGTGCAGGTACAATGGGAGGTGACGTTCACACGGCAGCATCTTCCGAGGGGCCAGGACGTGACTGGGGGGTGACCGGGCACCTCTGGCTCCCGCTCTGCGCTGGGAATGGAGGACAGTCCGGCCCTGTGGACAGTTGTCACCGAGACACGTTTGTAATGAGCCGATGCCTTCCTGATGAGCTCGCGTTAGGAGTGGCATTTGGTTTAAAAACGGGCTGGTGAGTAACAGATTTCATATTGGGAAGAAAATGGATTTAGATTTTAGTGCCTTTGACTATGACATAACTATATACCTGTATGTAACATTCATAGGAAAAACACAGCAAATAAGCCAGACATTCTAGCAAACTATTGACTCTGCTCTGCTGTCAGGTTTTTGGGGATTTCTTTTTTTAAGTAATATTATTTTTTAATAGCAAACCTGTTTTAGAGAAGAAAAACCCCAGATTTGTTCGTTCTGCTTTTGACCTTTTTGAGTTTTATCAAGTCTTGAATAGTTAGATAAATTAACTATTGTTTAAAAAAGGTTGTTGTGGACGAGCACAGGACAAGTATGCCGTAATTTGACTTGTTTTCGTCAACAGGAATAGTTCTTGTGAGCTCTAATACTGGGTGTAGTAACTGACACCCCTCCACAGGGCAGAACAAAGACAACTAATTGGAAGCTTTTCCTGCTGTAAATCCAGGGTGTAGCAGAAGGCCTGTGCGGTGTATTTGCAAACCCAGTATTTGCTGGGAGCCGGTTGCTCACGTGCTCCCAACAACGGTGCAAATTGTAAGGGACAACGCACGCCGTCTGTTCTAGAAAAGACCTTCCTAATGCGAGCGAGTGAAGCACAGGAAGCAGAAATCCCGGTAATTTCGCATAATGAATGTCTGTAGATATATAGATGTAAAATACAAATGGACAAAATCCGTTAAAATTCAGTTGTTGAAAAAAAATCAGACTAATTGTGAAAACGTTTGGGTAAGTTTTCAACCCAGATGTGGGTGAATAGCGCTCATCCCTTCCGCCAGGTTAGCTTTCTCATTCGTTCTAATGGAGGTTCTTGTAGAAGGTCGTAGGTGTTTCCTTCATCCACAGCATTTGATGTCCAAATATTAACATTTTCAGTTGTGATGCCTTAATTTATAAGCAGAGGGCCTGAAATTTCAGGAGCCACGAGAAGCCAGCCAGAAGCTGCAGAAATTACTAGATGTTTATACAGAAGCTATTTTGGATGTCACTGTTGTCTTGTTTCTACTTGGGGAACACTTTTAAATGGATTCGTCTTCGAGTGGAAATGGTGAAGCGGTGGCTACCTGATAGAGTTGTGTTGGGTTTTTTTTTCCTTGCCCTTATAGGGAAACTGAGCACAAACGGAACCATTCTGCTGCAAAAAATAGAGAGCAAATAGTCATCCGCCCCCATCTCTAGCCGTCATCTCGTTCGGCGCGCTCATGCTGCCGTATGAGCGCACCGGTAGATGTTTTTTAAAAAAGATCTATTATATATAGAAATATATATGTATTGAAAGGTGCTAATCAACCTCAAGCAGGTCACGTGACTGGTCATGCGGATCTAAAATCATATCAGATTTTTTTAAAAAAATCTTCGATATATGCAGATGTTATACAGAATTTCTTACCAGTGTAATAATGATATACTGATGAATAAACAATCCTGCAGGTTTTTAAGGACAAGGTCAGCAATACTTCCCACCATGGCTTGGGGGGGAAAAGGATAGTTTTGTCTCCTTTTTGTATCCAGCATAATGCACAATGCATTTTTGTCTATCTCTTAGTAGCTGTTGCTTAAAAATATAGTTAAAAGGGTGTTATACAAACTGTAAAGGTGTGCTTTGAACTGAGTTAACGCCAGACCCTTCTGGACCAGAGTTTTGTATCACTAATTAAACTGTTACAGAGTCTGTGGTCAATCAGATTGTATGATATGCTGTTGTTGTTGTTAAAGATCGGAATAATCAGCCTGTCCACAGTGTTCTAGGGCACCTACCTCCTCAGCACGCGAGTGCTGAAACGCTTTGGATTGTTTCTGTGTAATTGTGGGTTTCTTTGTACACACCGTGCAGTTCACTGTGACACGCACTGGGACAGAACAGGTCTGTTTGTTTAAGCCTCCCCAGGAGCCGTTCCCTGCGAGCTACGGTCAGTACCTTTGAGCTATGTCGCTGGTTTTCGATACAGATTTGTATTGTTTATTTTAATTTGGAGTACTTTAAAAGAAGTTAAGGTACAACCAAGTAGCTTATTTCTCTGCTTTTTAAGTTGGAATGCGAATGTTTCTGAGCACTACTCAGTTTGCCTTATTCACTAAAGAGATTGTTGTTTGGTTGTTTAAATTCTTTCGCTTAATGTTCCTAAAAACCCTGTTCTGTGAACTGAGTTAGACAACAAAACCGTAGAGCTGACCTAAACTCTGACGTAGCCCGGCGGCGAGCGGCGCCCTGTGCCGGGCCGGTAGCACCGACGTGTCCCCACGTCCCCCACGGGGCCGCGGCGCAGCTCTGACCTCACACCTCCCGTTCCACCGAGGCAGCCAAATCATTTGCACACCCCGGCGTTTGTATACGGACCTCTCGACTCGTCTTCAAATGTGCGGGTTTCTCAACCTTGTTGTCTGGAGTAGGTTACACCTCCTGTGTGTGTCGGATCGAACCAAAGACGCCTCCAGCCATGCCCAGATGCTGCTCCTAAGCCTGCCTTCCCGTCCTTACGACAGCCCTGCAGGATTGAAGGTGTTAACTTTTTTATTTTTGTACAGTTTCTAACTGATTTTTTGCTAGTGATGTTAATTAAGTTTATTTGGGGAGTCAGAGTGTCTCCTCCATTTAAATAAACTGGTGACTTTCCTTTATGTTTAAAAAAAAAAAGATTAAAAAATAGAAAAAAAAAAAAAAGGAACCCAAAGTGTGCCTCTCAGATTTAAGGGTTTCTGGTTACATTTATTCTTAAGACCAGCAGTGATTCTTTATATACAAAGATATGTTTTCCTCGTTTTTTATTACTGTCAAAAAATAAAGGAGAGAAACCTCTTTGTTTGCTCTGGACCCAGTAACTGCGCTGGTACATAAACGCACTGAGAAAACCAACTTTTGTTTGGAACTTTTGTAACAACTTCTGACTGTTTTTTGTATATCAAAGTTGATTCTTTTCGAGATATTTGGATCTAGTTTCTAAGTTATTTTAGTGTTTTATATGTTACCAAAAAAAAAAAAAAAAAGAAAAGAAATTACTTTAAAAGGTTCACCAGCATCTTGAGTTGCCGTGAACACGGTGGTGACACAAGGGGCTCGGAGCTGCCTGGAGTAGCTCGGGGGCCTCTGTCCTTTCCTTCCCTCCTTACTGACTTGATTGATTACAGTAATATCACAGATCACCCGAACCCCCTTCCTTTATAACTAGATCCTCCTTCCTTCCACATTTAATTGCTGTTAGTGTGAAGAAACTGTTGAAACGGGCATTTTAATATAAGTATGGCTTAAAAAAGAGAAAAATGAGGAAAAAGACAAAAAAATCTAGAAGGTTATCTGTGGGTCTGTGAGATATGGCTGTGGAAAGATATTGTAGTAGTTTTAACACTATTGTTATTACCTTTTAAATCATTTACCCAATAAAATAAGGAAAAAGAATCACCATTTCTTTTTATGTTTCTCTGCTTAATTGTGCGGCTTGGTCAATTATTTTTATGTAAGTATTTGCACTTAGTGCTCTCATTAAGGGCTAATGACGCGTTAGGAGTATTTCCCTGTGACTGACTCTTCCCATTTTGCTGTAGGAACAGGTTGTGGATGCTCCAAGTTAAATTGGCATTTGTATTAGTTGCATCAGGGATATCATTATTTGTATCCGTGTGTTTATCAGTGTTCATACAAGTGATTTGTTTTCCTGCTTTGATGCCCAACTGGAATCAGGGAGTTCTGTCCAGGCTCGGGCTGCTCGGGCACCGCGAGGGAGAAGCGCTTTCCACATTTCTAAGCAAAGCTTTGCTGTAGAACCAGTTCTACTGGAGTAACCAGACATTGCCAAACTACTTGGGGAGCAACATGACTCAACAGGAGGAGGGTGGGGAGGAGTCATTTCGCCTTCCCCAAAAGCTTAACACAGCGGGGCCAGTTTTAAATGGTTTTACTTGAGCCGATCGCAGCAGCTTCAGTTCGTCACCAGCTTGAACCGTGGCAGGTCTGGATCCCCGGGCGGCCACAGAGCTGTGCTGCTTTACGGGAGAGGGCAGGAACCAGCAAACCCACCATCCAGCTGGTGACAACACCGAGCAGCCAGACAGGTAAATCCCACTTGGAGAACTTTTTGCCCTCAGCCTAATTCTTAGTGCACTGGGAGACATTTTCTACCGAGTCTGAATTAAAGGGAGTGTATTTCCTCAGTAGGAGAGTTCCCAAGACAAAGCAAGAAATTGTTAACGCGTCCCTGGAATTCAGATCTGATTTTAGAACTGGCTTTGTTTGCCTTTGACTAATTCAGTGTTAACACATCTCCTGTCTGCAGATGCAGTGTTTGAGAACAAACCAGTAAGATCCCTGTAACGTTTGGATGTTGAAGATCGATGCAACCGTTACTCCATTTGCATTGAAACCTTGGTTTGGAAAATAAAAAAACCCTATAAGAGAAAACTTGCCCAAGCAAATAGGTTCCGCTGTTGGTTTAGTACCTCGCGGATTTGGTATCATTAGTTAGAACTGGGTAAAACCTGCCTAAAACTCCATTCCTTTGTGACGTACAGCTAGTTAAGACTGCCTACCAAAACCTTCCCACTCTTCTTGCTCCTTCAGCCAGCTGTGTAGTTATTACACCGTAACAATCAAACTAGCAGAATAGTACTAAGGATGTTTCAGAGGTGGAAACTTGCTTATTCCTACATATACGTTGCTATTAAACAATGAAAGGCTGACTTACAGTTAGATGCAGAGGATAATTAGCAGTGCCTGGCAAAGGAAATTGCCTGCTTAGTTCATCTCAGGTTTCCACGAAGCACTTCACTAGATTTCTGCTTTGGTTTTATCAGCCTTTTTACTGTTCAAGAGAAATCAAGGTGAGAATTGGTTCTGCTGCTCCTCTGCGTGAAAGCTTAAAACCTCTACAGTGCATGTATAATAATACAGGAACCTTTCACAATGAAATACCTGCCTGGCTGAGATGCAGGAGTCACAATATAATTGCAGTCTATTTAAATATATTTTTAATGGCAACCAGAAACATTTCTGAAGTGCATTAAAACTACTTTGCTATCACCTATGGTATGAGATTCTCTAAGTACCTTAATTACAGCGGCTTTCTGAACGAAGCTTTGAGCTGAGAACTTCTGCACGTGTTCTACGATTTCCTACCGAAGAGCCGTAGAACAGGAACAGATACTGGTTCCTGAGTTCTTTACCTGAAAGACACGGACAGGGAACATTTAAACAGCCATTAAAGGATTTATGGCCGACACCGAGGTCTGCCAGCAAAGCCGGGCTTGGCTGCTGCTGCTGGACAGATCAACAGGCACAGGTCCCACGGAAACGACAACAGCTCCTAGAAATCCTCCTTCCCGCTTCCAGACTCACCCGGCAACACCAGAATCCCTGTTCTCATCTGATGTGATGATCCACTATCTAATATTAAAGCCCCTCTGTGACTCTTAACTGTTAATGTTACAAACTGAAGCGGAAAGTCAATTTTGCTTTTCTTACCTAGTTATAAAAAGTCTTAAGCGAGACGGGCTCAGTGCCTGGCACGATCAGAATGAAAACAAAACTACAGTTATCGGTTAAAACGCATTTATTTGTTTTAATTCAAAGGTTTAACAACTATTCGCCCAGTGATCTGGACTTAGGGCACAACGACAAAAAACCCCATCAGACCAAAATATGAAACAAAAAAAACCCCAACCAAGTACACAAATTACCCCCATCTGTAAATGTTACCTCATAACCAAATTTTAGCACATTATAAAGTTTACAAAATTGATACCATTCTTAGAAATGATTCAGAAGGAGCAGCACGTGGCAGCGGAGCCTCTCCCGTCCGCCCCGTGTGTGCCCGGAGAGCGCGGGTTGAACCGCAGAGCTCGGGTCCTGGCACAGCCTGGATGGGGCCGGGGTGCTCTGCCCGCCGCGTCCTCTGCAGCGTTGGGATCGTGACTCGCTGAATGCAGAAACCACTTTTAAAAAGTACAAAATTGACCCTGAATTAAAAATAAAACCATTTAAAAAAAAAGAAAAACCAGCTTGGCTTTGACTAAGTTACACTAAAAGCTGCAAGACAGATTTACGGCAATAGCACTTTACGTACGAGACCACAGAAACCAACAGATTTGTTATGAGTCTTGTTACTGTAAAAATGAAAACATCAAAAGCTGACCTGTCTGTGTGTAGAAACCTTTTGCCTCCTAACAGAAGGGCTGACATACACTCGCTTCCTCGGCTCTGGCCTTTCCAGCGCTCTGTTAACTATTAGGACTGATTCAATGCCTGAGAATCCACCTCCAGTGAAAAAAATTGCAACAGTGAGAAAAACAGTACATTTCCATTTTTCCATTAGTATAGGAAACAAATGCCTGTGGTTTAGGTGCAAGACATAGGACGTAAAAGCAAAGTACAGTAATTTAATGGTTTGCAAACAGTTATTTCTGAAAGGAAAATAGAATTGGACTTTACAAGACATTATCAAATATACAGATATATCAAAACCCTGATTGTGGCCAGAAACAGATGGATAAAGCTACAGTGAGGTACTCTAGAACCTGACTTCTCCCCTCTCGCACTTCAGCAAGGCAGCGTCTGCAGCACGGGCGGGTGCGCTCCCAAGCAGTGGAGCCCACACCACACCACACCGTGTTCATAGGCTGTGCCATCTCAGTGATTTACACAAGCGTGGTCAAGAGCTGCTATTTTTCACACTTCAAAAGAAACAAGACGCAAATTCTTTGGTGCTTAAATAGGAGGAAGTTAAAAAGATACAGCCCAAAGCAGCGCGCAGGGTCTGAATGCTTGAAAGCAGCCCGGCGTGGACCCGGACAGCCGGAGCCTCGGCACAACCACCTCCGTGCTCACAGGCTGCATCGCCAGATGTTTCTGTGGTGCAGAATTGCACCAGCTCATCTTCTGCTTTGGAGGACTGCTTACCCTAAGGCTGCATCCACAAACAAGTTTAGTGTAGGTGCTAATGCTTTGTTTCTGTGTACAAATGGAGGCAAATTTAAACAGCCGCTCACTGGCAGAGTCATCAATCGCATCGCTCCTTGTTTCTTTTGTTTGAAGTGCCTGCAGTGCTAAAAATCAGGAGAGTAGAGGGCGCAGACACCTTAACACATCCCACCCTCCCTGTGCAGCGGCGCTGCATCAGGATTTTCTCTGGTGTTGTGCCCGACCCGCTGTGGTCACCCAGGTGTGAGGGACACTCGGCTGCTGCTGCCACAACAGCCTGTCCAGGCACCTCCCGCGCTGCCCCAGAGCTGCTGCTCACGTTCTCACATCTCTTAGTGCTGTGGCAAAAGATTTAGGGTCATTTGACCAAAGAGAACCTGCACTCCCCCTGCAATTGCACCTTGCGCTGCAGCAATGCAAAAATCCCGTCACCGGGTCCTGTGGGACAGCTCCGAGTTCTCTTGCCGAGGACTGTGTGCATGATGCCACAGGAGAGAACGGCAGTCGGCCTTCAACAGCACTACAGGTTTGCTCTTTAATTTCCAGCATAAATAAGCATAAAAGCAACCAAAGAAATCATCTCTAGAGCATCACTGCCTATAAAATAAACCATTCAGGGAAAAGGAAATCAGGCTCTGCCAGGGAGGAGAATAACTAACCTGTATGGAGATGAAGCGTGCTGCTTTCCCCTTCAAACAGTGTCCTGTACACTGAACAAGCTCTGTCTGATGTATATTCCAAACAGACACCAGAGACATGTGAGGAACAGAGGACGTGACGTTCCAGGACATGAGCCTCTGAAGTTTGCTCCCTTTCTGCTCCCATTCCCACCTGTTCTGTGCCTTCTGCGAAGCTTGTGTCTCAAGCTATGCTGATGCCGTTTCTTGTGGCACCATACCATAAACCAAAATGAAACACCGAGTTTAAAAAGCCTTCATAAAGGGGTGAGGGGAGGGAATAATTTAACTTTGGGGCCCCTCACTACAAGAAAGACATGGAGGTGCTGGATTACATCCGAAGAGCAACAGAGCTGGCGAGGGGCTGGAGCACAAGTGTGATGGAGCGGCTGAGGGACCTGGGGGTTCAGCTGGAGAACAGGAGCTGAGGGGAGACCTTCTGATCTCTGAACTGCCTGAAAGGAGCTTGGAGCCAGGGGGAGCGGGCTCTGCTCCCCAGGAACAAGCGCCAGGATAAGACAAAATGGCCTCAGTTGCAGCAGAGGAGGTTTAGACTGGATATTGGGGTAAATTTCTTTCCAGAAAGGGCTATCAGGCATTGGAACAGGCTGCTCAGGGCAGTGGTGAAGTCACCATCCCTGGAGGGGTTAAAAGACACGTTGATGAGGTTCTCAGGGACATGGTTTAGTGCTGGACTTAGCAGTGTTAGGTTAATGGTTGGACTCAATCATCTTGAGGGTCTTTTCCAACCTAAATGATTCTACTCTCCACCAGCTTTGTCAATATCATACAACAAGCAAAGAAGCAACAGTTTTCCATCTCTTACAGCAGCCCCAACGCTTCCAAAGTCCATTGAGTGCAATAGTTGGTTTCCCCTTCTACCTTGTTCCGTTAGCCAGTTTAGCAACTTGAACTGGTATGGAAGAGTTCAACAAGCTCCACAACCTGCTCAACACCCCTCGTGTTGGCTGTATTTAACATCCCCTGAGCTTAAGTCAGTCAGAAGAGCTCACAAACCGTGCATTCCAAGCAAACAGTCTGCTGTGAGTGAGACACCTGAGCTTATTTAAATGCTTCTGCAGTCTTAATTGACCAGAGGCAGCCAATGAGGGCAATTAGCAGCTGGTTTGTACTGGCTGAGAATGCCCTGATGCATATGACTATAGATACAGGAAATGTAGTTTGAAAACAAACAAAAAAAGAGCTGCTACTTTCACATAACTCAGAAATTTTTCCTGTAGCTGTGATATTCGGAAGAAAAAATAATTATTTTTTAAAATAGTAATTAAAAAAAAAACACGGATAAGTAAAGTTACGCAAATAATAATTCTAAATAACATTTGGAAATTTGGCTAAAATCATTCTATTGTAATACCAAACATTCCTTCTAAACAGGACTGAATCCAAGATAAGGCATGTTGCCAAGTTCTTAAGAAAATAAACCAACCATGATACACTTGACGGTGACCATGGGCGTGTTTCATTCAGCTACTCATAGCAGATGAAGTCTATTAATGGGGGCCATGCTTTTAGCATCCAGCGCTCTGCACCTCAGCATCTCCCAGCAACATCCTCTATTTCACCATAAAATATTGAATCTGCTGAAATAAAGAGCAAGAACTTCCATCAGTTCAGCAGCTAATTAAGTGTCTTCCACAGGCTGGCTCAGGCCTTCAAGACTTTCTTTAGGCCCGACTCCATCAACACAAGCCCAGCTTTACTGAGCAGCAGCGAGACCACTTGATGGAATTCATCATGTACTCGGACAGTTGCAGGATCAGCAACTGGTCCTTAGCGCTCTCTCAAGAACTCTGATTAAAACCACAAGGAGCTGTATAGTCTGTCTAACTAAGACTAGCTATACATGTTTGATGGATGGTTTAGGTATATGCTGCACGTCCTCAAGTTGTGAGAGTACAGTATATTTATTCTGTATATCTATACACAGCAAGGCCTGGAAGAAAGCCAGAAACCAGTTGTAAATTAGAGCCTGGGACAGTACATTTCTGATTGAGGTGGAGTAAAGATATTTGAAGTAGCCATTTGATCCCAAACCAATTAAAACATCTATATTTAAAGGAAAAAAAAGAAGCCAACCCCATCTCATTCTTACATTTTGCTTCTTGAGGTATAAATGACTGTACCTTAACTTGAGGATACATCTGCAGGTGGCCCAGCTGGAGGAGGTATGATGGTTTTATGTTACAAGTCACAGCTTTGACAACACAATGAATCTATAAATTGCAATCAACTTCTGTACAATAAAATTCCCGCAGCCCTGAAACACAACAGTCTGCAAAACAGACTCACCATTAACTATCTGGAGGAAGACGCCCGAGATTTCCCATTGTTCTGCCCAACAGTTTCTCCTCCAGCCTTGGAACATTTGCACCGGTTCGCACAGTTTACTTGTTATTATTCTGCCTATCTGCACCCTCTTCTCCAAAAGACACGTTGACAGATTTAGTCATACAAGGAAACTGGAACACTCCATTTTCAGGAGAGGCCTGCACTGATTCGACATTCCATTTTCTATCTGTATTTAAAATCAGTGCACAGAATGTATTAGAGCTGTAGAAGGAGAACACGGGTTCATTTTGTTTCTTCACTAACCACTCTCCTGAGTGACAACCAGTCTAGAACAGAGGAGGAATGTTTCAAACTCTAGTAAGTAAAGAAGAAAACTGATGTCTACACATTGGACTTTGTATCTCCACTCCCTCTCCAGTCTAAGTGAAGTGAAAACAACATTCTGTTCAAAGTCAGAACAGTGGATGAAATATCTTGTCGTAGCTTATGCTTCTGAAATTGTTTCAACGTGGTGTTTTTCCACTCACTTGAATATAAGCATCTCCAAAGCATCACAATCTGATGGGACTTGGCCAGATAGATATTTATCCACAGCAGCTTAGAAATTAAGCAGTTGATTAAAAAATTTTTAAGGAGTTATTGTTCCCCAACATTTTCAACCAGCTTAAAGAAAATACAGTAGAACCTCAGTATTTTGCACTTAGGGCTGGGAGTCTCAGTGTACAGCGTTTCACTGAGACCATTTTGCAACATTCAAGTGCTAGGAGTTGTGCCAGGACGATGCACTTCAACGTGTGCTCTGTTCACAGCAGTGGAGAGCTGTAATTCAGCTTTATTTCCTGTCCTATGATCTACGTGTACTTATATTTAATGGAAAATAAGTCAAAACAAGGTAGCACCATCACACTCTTTGCTGGAATGTGGACAGATCCTGGCCTAACTTTAAACAGTGGCTTAGCAAGATTCTACTGTAATCTACACAAAATGTATAAAACATGAACCTTTTGCAGAATAAGGCCACTAATTTTGCCACTGGCAATAGGCAGTGAGAAACAGCAGTTAAAAAAACCCTCACTTGATTACAGAGGTGTTGTTGAGGCAATAAACTGTGGGGAGAAGTATAAATGCATTGTCCTCTCAGCCCTCCTCTTTGTTTTCCAGTAGAAGTATCTTGGGTTCCTGTACGTACCGCTCTGCAGGGAGACATTTCAGTCTATTTTCTTAGGCGGGAGTCTAAGCAAGTCCAGGGTACATCTAAAAGCGGGGACAGCGCTGTAGTACAGCAGGATTACCAGCTTCCCGTGAGCCATGGTCATGACAGTCTGGTGTCCGGACGCCCAGATTCGATACCAGGGCCCGTAAAAAGGATCTGAGATGGCAGGACACAGCATGTTGTTCAAATTCACTTCTGTAGCCTGAGAAAGTGACAACATATGTATAAATTAACAGTATTTTCGGGTTGCACTGATTCAGACGCCTAAAATGGTAATTCTGGAATTACCGTAATAATCGAAAATGTTTAGGTGCCGATCTTTGTTCCACACAAGCTTCCAGAAGGGAAGCGGATCCAAATTCAGTTGTGCATTTAATAGATGGATTTACGCAGGTACATAACAAATTTATATAATATTTTATCGATACTTATGCAAGACAAGATGCAAATGCCCACTGAACACGCAATTAAAAATTTGCATGCAATTACTCTTATCCATATATATCTGGACACTTAGAAAAACTAGTCAGTGTTTTTACTTCAAATGTATTTGCGAACTATCCATTTGTTAACCTGTATTACTTACCAATCCCAGAATCTGCAAGATGCTAAAATGATACACAAACATAAACCCCGTGGATAAAAGAGCCCACCAGAAATTGCAGAGTGGTTCTGGAGTGTAGATACCTTGAAAAGAGAGGAATACATCAATATTCCAGCTGAACGGCTGTGTCCATCCAACACTCATGAACAACCCTCTCTCTTCAGTGGATGTCAGGGCATCTGGCTTTAGCTGATAACCTCCTCAATACCATTACAGTGATTAATATTCCAGAGCCTTATTTCTTACCTGGAGCATCCTGATCAGTTTTTTCCCTCCTCCTGGTCCAGCAGGAAGATGTTACACCTCATTAAATTTGCTGGTTTTACACCAACCCCAGTGATTTTTACCTCATTCTTCCTTCTACCACAGAAGTACCACATGATTTTGAAATATTGTAATAGTGCACAATGAATTTTTAAAAATCAGGTTATTTATACTTAAACACCAGCTTCTTATGGGAGCTACGGCTTCAGCACACACAGAGCTAACCGAGGAATTGGCAGTTCCAGCACAGGGCGGCATGAGAACACAACCTAATTGCCACTTCTTAATTTTATGGTTGTTTAACTATTCAAAACCTGCATCAATAACGCCCAGGAACAGAACAGCTGTATGAAGTAATCAATCCATTAATGACAGACTGTGCTCTTAAATGAAAACTGCTCTGGAGATAGTTTGAGATATACACTACAAACAATGTTATAATCAGTAGATATCACAGTTACCGTAAAATAGTTTTCCCTTCAAATGAAGACTCAGATGTCACATTATTCCTGGGTTCACCCTTCTCTCTCCTCCTGAAAATGGGTTTTGTCAAAACCCATTGTTTACTGTGTTTACTGACAAAACACAAAGCCACGTAATCTAGAATGTACCAAGGAAACTGGATCTAATAAAAGCACCCTTAAATACAAGACTATTTTTGGAATTAAATACTCAAACATCATATGGTGAGAAGAAAAAACAGTTTACAGAGTTCTCAAGGTTCTTCCTAGCAGACCTGAAAATTTCAGTGCAAGATATGGGAAAAACAGTTATTTTCCTTATGACTTTAATGACTTGATCTAGGGATGCAAAAGAAAAAGATGCACAATGTCACGCGCCTCAGCTGCTATAAGAAGTAGAGTTCCAGATACAATGGCATTTTTTATCTGCCTTTGTCTGCTCTCTGCCCCATTGGATATGATTAAATATTGGAAGATGTGTCAGAAAAGCTGTAATCCAGAGACCTGGATATCTGGGGGGACTTGCAGTGCAGGTAGCATATAAACACTAAAACAGACGGGAGAACCCAGCTGTGAAACATGAGTGGAGGGAGAAAGCAGTCATTGAAAGGCTGAGGGAACTGCACAAGATGACAAAACAGATCGGTGGCATAACTTGGCTCCCAACCCAAGCTTCTCGTGTCCAGCCTCAATCTAGTCAGGGAATCACGTTTCACAAGTCACGGGGGAGAGCTGGTCAGGTTCCTCCAGCAAAGAATCTCTCACTGCTACAACCTCCATCGCAAAGCTTAAAAATATACATTAGCGACTCTCTACAGACTTTTGATCTCACCGTATCATAGAAAAATCCCTCCTTGCTATGCTTTGCAATCCTGAAAAGAATAGCGTGATTTTTCAGCAGTAGCATTACTTGGACATCACGTGACAAAAAGGAAACGATGACCTTCACACAAAAATATTCCAGAGCACTCCAGATTCCCAGGTGTGCTCTGGGAAAGTCATTTCAAATTAATGCCTAGGATATTTTCTGTACATGTCTCATTAGATAAATAATCACTATAGATTTGATTACAGTCCTGCTCCTTGACAGGCGACTGTTTAATGGAGCAGTGCAGGCTATTTTCTGTTACCAGAAACAAGCAGGACAATTGAGACCCAGCGGAGTGGTTGTCTGAGCGGCCTGTGTTGGCTTTGGTACAAGCTGCTTACATAGGAAATACATTTCAATAGGTAGCAATGAGTTTCACTCTATTCACAGGCCAATTCTTGCATGTTAAGCACTTTCAAAAATGTAATCCAACTGCCAACCTGGCACTATTTGCATTCTCAAAAATACTCACGGCCCAGACAGCTGAGTGTTCAAATGAGGGTCATCCAAGTAGGTTGGAGATCTGCTCTTGTGTTGAAATAGCACGGCAGTGACTACTTCAGTTTAAATTAAACTTCATTATTTCAATAGCATTGATAGGAAGGATTTCACATAGACTGAAGAGTTTGGGGTTCCTCATCTGCTTCTGCAACACGAATCTGTGGGCCTTGCACATGCCATCTGGTTAAGTTTGCTGTCTAGGAGATGGAAGCATGGCTTTAAAGATCAACAAAGAGCCTCGAATTCTTTTACACTGCAACTTAATAGAAAGTAATATTTCTGTGAAAACATAATGCAGGAGAAAATTACTCCTCTGTTTGAATGAGAGCCTAAATATAATACATTCTTTCAGTTTAGTAGGGTGTTAAAATAATGTCTGTTTCCTAATTAATGTCTCGCTTTCATTACCACTGCATTCAATAGAGCTTTGCCAGTTTTCCAGCCTTCAGTAGACTCGCAATTATAGGTAAACCTGATTAATCCAAAACTCAGAGCAACTATTACAATTCCTTCATATTTGAGCCTATAAAAATGCGAGGGCTAATTGATTTCCATTTTATTTGCCTCGGTCAATGAGTTAATTCTGGCAGCGCGGCCTGCTGAGCCAGCCTAGAGACCAGACTTCCTTTCCAGGGGAAAACAGGAAAAACGTTCTCAAGAGGATAAGCCTGAAAAGCACTGTTTCCCACACAGCTGCTCTGAATTCGGTGTAGATCCCAAAATACTACCTGATGCCAGAGGATTTCCATTTCCCTGCATGCAGCTACTGTCACCAGAATCAGCTCAGACGGGGCTTATATTACCTGCTGCTCTCAGAAACTATTCTTTATATTCGTTACAGAAATAGCAGCAGTTCTTCTACTCAGTACTTTAAAAAAGGTGCTAGTGAAATGACAAAATATACACAAAACTGTTTAGGCCAAGTAATTTTTCCTTCAAAAATCATACATTAGGTCTCCTGTGGCACCAGCCATAACCACCACAAAACTCCATGGTGTTTTGCTAACGAGGAATTACAGTCAGGCAGGTGAACAGGAGCCAACGGCCACGAATTGAACAGTTATTGGATACACAGCCTACGGCAATCTCCATTGATCTTTAGCCAAAGTTCTTTTAGACATGTCAGTGCTATCATCTCAACATTAGATGGCAGCAAATGCTGGTAAATAAAGGGCAAACACTTGGAAAAGGGCACCAGGGTGACAACTGTACAGCACAAAGCCCATCAAACTATAGGGATGGTCCTATCAACCCCAGAAAACAGGTACTGAAGAACACAGAGAAGCTTTACTTCAAAACAACCAAACCAACAAACATCAAAGGAAAATATCAAATCATGTTCAAGGCCAAACTTTAAAGCCAATTAAATACACATCTTAAAATGATGTTAAGTGGGACCTTCAAGGCCATCAAAAGAGGTGATTTAAGGAGACCAGGAGAGCTCGGTTTGTCATGGCCTACACTGCAGGGCTCTTTGCACCGTCCCCCCATCCCGCTTCTGCACCGACTGGGAGTTTGTGTAACTTCTACAACTATACTGCACTTCGGCATTATTTGCCAGAAACTGGAGCTATCCAAAATGGGTTAAAATTAAACGTGGCCTGCATACTTCTCTGGTAAGAGAAAGAAAAAGAATGATCTTTTGAAGTAGGGTAATTCTCTTTTTCCTTTGGATCACTTTTATTTAGTTTCACTCAGCAGCCAAAACCAAAAAGGTTACAAATCTATAGTGAAAAAAGTGTGAAGGATTATAAGTGACTGCTGGTATAAAACACAAAAGATTCACCGCAATGGAAGAGGGTGACTGTGGTTCTTCTGAGAGTTTGCTAAATCGTATCCCACTGCTTGACATCACATTCTCAGGGTTTTCGTTACAGGTTACTGAGCATCTGGACCACAAATTATCATCTTTTATTTCCCGGATGAAACAATTTTGGTCTGTTAGGAATGCAGCTGGAGGCCCGTCAACGCTAGATGGGGGCAGAGCATCACACCAGATGAACACACATGGTTCCCTTCTAACGAGCGACAATTAGAAAAATCACTGCCAGTGGAACAGTTTGGGATTCCCAGACTTACCCAACGATTGTGGTACAAGTGATTGGAACACAGTATTAACAATGTTGCTAGAAGAGATAACAAGCAAGCATTTCACTAATACGTGCCACTACATTTCATTAGAGCTTCAGAATTTCAGGATTTTATCTAACTAGGCAATTAATATTTACATGGGGTATAATGATAATTTTTTTCAGCTCATTTTAAGTTGCAGTACTTCCCTAGAGACACACAGGAAGGCAAAGCCTTAAAAATGCACCCCACCACCAGCTTGGAATACTTCAAGACAGCAGAGATGCTACTCAAGACGACAGTGCAAATTATGCCAATAGATTCTTGATATCCCTCTGGGCAAGACGACGTTTTTACTGCCATTTCAGTGCCTGGCGGAAGAAGTCTTTGCTACCCAGGTTACAACGCCAACACAACACCAGAAACTATTACCAGAAAACTGGTAAAAAGGAGTAAGAGAAAAGCCTGTGGTAACCATTTAAGCACAGCGTTTTCATTGTGTGGGACCCGTTCAACACGTAGAGACTGAACAGCCAACCTACCTCCTTTCCCCAGCAGATAGATGGGCACAACATAAAGCATCACGTGCTGGATGTAATAAATTTCCATTTCAAATGGAAGCTGTGGAATAAGGAAAATACTTGTCAATGTTTTTCATCACTCACTGAATTACAAGAAACCATTTTCCGTATGACCCATGACAACCCCTTCAGTTCAGTTATTTTATCACCTGTGTATATTAACAAAGAGATGACATTAATGGTCGGCGCTCTGAAAGTGCAGTTACCCGTACACATTCCATCCCCCTGGCCACAAATGCAACGCAGGGCTCCAAGCAGACAACTCTCAAAGTCAAGCAGGACAACAAAGGAGGAATAACCTAAGATTGCTCTTTTCCCTCTCTTAGTTAGGATAACTTGCCAAGAACAACGCAAAACCCCCAAGTAATGAAACCAGAAACTATACACACCCCGTAAGACAGAGTAGCCTATTTAGAGAGAAAAGATAATTGCTACCTTATGAGTGACAGAACTCTATAAATGAGGTCTTCTATATAGAAAAGTATAGAAATAAATATATAAAAGTAATTACTGAGGAGGCCTGTGCAAAAATCAAAAGACCTGATTCACAGCAATCTGCATGCACGTGTGAAATTGCTAAGCTTCACCAAATATAAAATAAAATAGAAAACAACCAGTCTTTTATTGGTTTTAAAGAGAAGCTGCAGAAGGATGTATGTAAACAAGTTACCAGGGAGTAGTAAATCAGATATTTCTCACCTGCTGACAGCTTTTTGGGAAATGACAATTAGTCACTTGTGTGTTCATCTGATTTCATGTTAATTCTTGGAGAACTCAGACACACTGTGCTAAAAATAACTTGAACCACAGCTCTGAGTTTAATTTGAGCCCCTTAATCGAGACCTAACTAATTCTAGCTCTTTATCAGCTAGAAAAGATGCACTCTGAAAGTTATTCCCAGCTGTAAATGCCTTTGCCTACATCTATTTGCTAAACTACAGCAACACATTTAAAACCAAACAGTAGCAGAAAAGGTTCAACCTCAACATTCAGAATTGGGCTTCTTGCTGCAGCTCTCTGACAAAGCTGAAATAACACCACGCAAGTAGGAAATCTCACAGGAGTAATGCAAAGCCAGGAGCTTTGGTTCAAATACAGACTCGTTCTATCATTCTACAGGCTAAAGAGAATCGAGACGCCAAGTCCCACCACTGCGGCTTGTCTGCTGGGAAGGGAAAAGACAAAAAAACCCCCAAAACCTTCATTTTCTATTATTGTTCTGAGACACTGAAGTCATAGTATTGAAACAGAACATTACAAAAATATCTACATCAACAGAAGTTAAGAGAGGCTGAAATAGAGTTGGGTTTTCTTCCTACATAGCAGTCAATCAACAACGGGTAATTAATATAGTGATCTTTTAAATTCAACAATAATTCTTACACCCTGTTTTAAATGTCAAAGATGCTAAAGCCAACAGCTGGATTCTGCCAGTCCTGGCATCCCCAGCCGAACGCTCGCAGTGTCCTGATGGCAACCTCAGCCAACTCTTGAAAGACTAAGCTAAACCAATCTTCCCTACCATCTGTTGGGTTATTTTTTTCCAAGTACTCTGTACCAAAACATAAAACCAAGCAAGACGATAGCATGCAAAAACAAGAGCTTCAGGGGAGTTGTGAGATTTCTTGAATCTAAACCTTTTCTGCTGTCCTGTGTTGAAGGACACAGAGATCAAAGTGAGGGACTCAAAATTATTTGGGAAGAGGTTAAAGCAGTTTTCTGAACCGGAGCAAAAGCTGGAACTGGCACACTTCAGAAACAAGAGCTCCTGAGATAAAGAACACAACGTGAGGCACTTACTCCTGCCAAGGAGCATTCTCCATTTAGTATCTGTGGTTTCAGAAGAGCTTCTACGCTGGCTGAGTTGTGAGGGCTCGTTACACAAACACGACGCTCAGGACACTTCTGAGAACACAGTAACAGTTGTTTTGCTGCAGTAGCCTTGACAATATTTTGTGTGTGCGTAAAACAAAACATCTTTTTTTCCCCTATAAAAGGTTGCTTGTTCTGAAGCCTGGTGAGTTCCGCGAGTGCATTTCCTGGTACAGAGCTGCAAAAGCAGAACTTCTGTAGAGCCAAGCACTCAAGTTGTACAGCCAGGCTACGAAAAACGCAGAGAACAAACACAAAAGATGAACCATAAAGTCGCACTGAGCAACGGACTCACCTACCTCTAAAGGTCATGCCTATAAACTGTTCTACCAATAAAACACTCGCAAATACCACACAGGTACCATTTACACGCAAAGAGAAATGGCACGTGAAGACAAGGTCGAAGGGATCACCCATCAGGATTTAAAGAATCTCTTTGTGAATACAAGTGAGCACTTCGGGAAGTGGTAAAGTTCGAAAAAAATGGAAAAACTAACAAACAAACAAAGAAAAACAACAAAGTAACACTCACAGAGCGAAGTCAAAATATTGAGCTGGTCCCTCTAATAATATTCAACCATAATCACCCATGAAGGCCACGTGTATTTAAACCCAGACTCCAACGATCTCCAGGGGCCCCAAGGGACTTGTCCTCTCCTGTCAGATGCCACGGTGGAAACCCAGCAGCATCTCCCCAGGAACAAACCAGTGATGTTCACGGCACACTATCTTCAACCACACCAAACTCCCGTCTCCCTTGCCAGCATCACTCCTCCTGCATTTCATCTTGTTTCGCTTACTCAGAATCTTAGAACAACTAATGGTACAACACAAAAGGGCAAATTACCCATTTCTTCCGCTAACATATATTCCAGGCTCCCTTAACAGCATAAATGAATACAGAGAGCAGGTTACAGTAAGTCATTTTTTCTCTTTTTAAAGAGTCTTACTTGTGGAAAAGCACATCTGGCTTCAGCAATTCATTGGTTTTAACACTGGTATAACATCACCCACATTTCAAAACACACCAAACTCTTACTGACATCCACAATTCTTCTAACATACAAGATCAAAGCATGCTAACTAAGTCCTAAGTACTCTGGAAATATTCAGACTTTTTACATTTTGTAATGAAGTTCTTTTAGAATACAAATGATGTTTCGTCCTCTTCTTACAGTAGCACTCCTCCCTCTGTTAATTATGGGTACCTTGGTCTTGCATTTGCAAGAAGAGCTCAAGCACCGTACTGTGCAGGAGCTCTTCCTCCATCGCCCTCCCCAAGCACTGTGGAGTACGGCAGAAAAGGGAATAGAAGGAATTCAGCTCCCGAACTCTGGACTTTTCTGAAGAGCATCCAGCATAAAGCCCAGTAAAGATCAAATGTCATTCTGTACATTATCAGTGCTTTGAGTATTTGACTAGCGCTGTATTTGATGTTTACTGTGTCCCATAAAAAAGCACGGCTGTCTTCTGGTCACGCAATGTGGTTACACAAACCAGCTACGCTAATGATGCAACGGGCACAATTGGGCACTTGCAGAGTCAAGTTTAAAAACAGGAATTATATGAGGTAAATAATACCAATTTCAGCAACAGTATTTTTCCAGTTCCTCTAGAGATAATATCAGGGCTCCTTATCACCACCAGCAGAACGTAGATTGAGATTATCAAATAATTTAAGTGTGATTGTAGACTGGACTTAGACATTCATACCCTTTTAACACACATAGCACAGGTAACTGCTGAAAGATGTAGAAACCTGGGCTTTAGCGCCTACAGCAACCAAAGCACAACCACACAAGAGCCCCAATGTGCAAGTGTTCCGGTATTTTCCCCGTGCCAGTTTAGATATGACATAATGTGCTACCATAATGATTCCATTCTGCTGTGTAGGCACGGGCACTTCAGGCAAACTATGTGGTACACTGAATTATTACCTTAATAGTCAACAGAAATACTGTCGGCAACGATCAGAGGCGCTACACAGAGTGCACTGTAAGTACTGCTCAGAGTACGATTCTGCTCCTAAACCAGATTTAGAATGCATACCTCTCAAGCCAAATAGTTCTAATAATAGAATATAGCAGCTTCTGGAAATATTAAAACTGCACCATCTCAGCTGCGTGAGCAGGGACTGCAAGTCCAACACCTCTGGGACACGTCCTTTTTTTTTTTTTTACTTTATCTATACCAACATTTTCAGGACATCATCTTGCAAAAAACCCACTTTTAAACCAGCAGAAAGAGTTTCCTTTAAAATTTAACTAATGCAATAAGAAAGTTCAAAATAGTTACTCTGCAAACACTGGAAGTCTTTGTGGCGGTTGGATGAATTTTTTCTCATAGCTAGGTTATCAGAACCTACACTGTCCTCCATACAATATAAATACAGAGTAAAAAGAAATCTTTCTATTCCTGTGTATCTTCTTATACCTTTCTAGTCTCACACTTGGGAACCCAGCAATCTGATTCCCTTACCATCTTCTTCTCTGCTTACTTAAAGGTCATGGACGTTTTCCCTACGTTCTGGTGAATTATTAATGCTGACCAACACTTATTTGCATCACGAGAAAGGAATGAAATTACGAGAGAAAATTAAAATACCCTTTATTTATGAAAGAGCAATAAGAACTCACAAACATTAACTGAATAAGAAACAAACTGTTCTGTCTTTATCCAGTGACTATTCCAAAGCACAAAAGTTAACTCCAACAGCACACTGTCAATAATTTTGCAAACCTGGAATATTTAGTTGCCAAATAAATACAAGTGGGCGCATCTGCTGCTCAAGACTGTTGATTGTTGGCACCTCGACACCATGCCAAGACAAGGTGTTTTCTTAGAAAGAACAGACTAGAAATGGAAAATGTCAAATTACGCTACAACTGTCCAAAAAATGAGTTTTCAGGATAATTTAGCATTGAATCGTATATACAAAAAGAATACTTACAGTGCATTAAGCAATGTAATTGGTATCAAAAAGGCATGACCCCAAAAGAGTGAACCACAAAGTGTTGTAAGAGGTGTTCTGGAAATGACTAAATGCAAAACACAGCCCTGCAACAGCGACCCCAGTCACAATCAGGACAACGTTACAACCGCTTACAGATGTCACTAAATCTACAAGATTTTTGTATGAAGCACGCACATGCTAAAATATATCTTAAAATACCATGAAAGAGAAATTTAAAAGCTCAGGCATTGAGACACAACAATTCTTGACAGAATCAAAAGTTTTCACTTAGACACTACAATACACGCAGTACAGACAGAATTATTGCGCTCTCTTTTAACTTCCTACTAAGTTTTAAGAAACATTTCTCGCTTTCAGGACAGTGTCAGTGCAAACAACTGCAGTGGCAGCTGCAGAGCAGAATGTGTGTCTGCCACGAGGGAATCCGGGTCAAAGCAGCAGGGCCATAAAACATCACCCACATTATCCTGTGCCAGGAGAAATACTGAAAAGAGAACAGCCCACCAAGCAGCTGTCAGGCCAAAAATATCCTAAGTTGTATTTATTCCAAAAATATTTGCTCTTGGACATTATCCTTTGGCTCCTCTATCCCTAATTAAGGAACAAATTTTATATAAGTAGTCTATATTTTTCCTGTTTAATCACCACTGCCCCAATACAAACGAGATCTATGATAATGGCAGAGAAAATGCAAGCTAATGATTTATTAAATATTTCAACATTTTGCCTTTAAAAGGTTACCCAGAAAAATAATTTTGTTATGTTAAAGTTTCTGTTTATTTAAAAACTAGATAGTCTGAAATACAAAATAAAACGAGCTCTCCTTAACAGGAAAAATCACTTGTTTTATCAGTTGATGCCCCTGCAGCACTAACAGGTTTTATTAACACATATTTGCAAACTGCACATAAGCTGTTATAGTATGGAAAATACTGTATGTAGTTACCAGATTAGGAAGGGCAATGTAATTCTTGAAAGAACTCCAGGGTTACTGTGCAACTTAATCCACCGAAATCTGAAAAAATATGATCCATCCTCCTGTGCTCGTGCGTGTTATGCTGTATAGAAGATTATTTTTAACATGCAAAAGAAAAGCCGACAGATGTATTATCCTCTCTCTAGTAACTAAACTGTGCCTCAGTCCAAAACTTTATAGTCTTAAAGAGGGGAGAAAAGAAACCATTTCCAAGCCAGCCATAAAGCTGTCAGTTTTCAGGTCTCTTAGCTACCAGTGTGGCCAATCAACATAGCATATCATCCGAAAAGTTCAAAAGAGATGCGGATTTTTATAATTAATCTTATTAAGACAGTCAAGATTTGCAAACAGAGTAATGGAGTCTGAAGTCCACAGCAATTTTGTTACTAATATTAATTCCCATGCTGCATGGATACAGATAAGAGTACTTCATCCAGACACCATAAACACGTGAGCAGATAAATTTAAGTGAACTCTATCTTAAACCAGACGTTTAAATAACTGCAGCAGCAGATTTTTGGAAATAAGTCAAATGACAAAAAATGAACAAGCATGTCGGCATATGTGCACATACACATAGACAGATACCCTCCTGTGCAGGCAAAGCAGCTCTTAAAAATCCTCCTTGGAAGTATTTCACGTGGCTCAGACTCAGAATGATGTTTCTAACCGTTAACTCTCCATAGGTTTAAGAATCTTACCAGGCACAACAACAGGCTAATTTTTCACCCAGGAGACAAGAGTTTTACAGGAGATTTGAAAAGCTGGATGGCAAAAAGAAACCTGCTCTGCCTAATCTGGGGGAGAGAGGGTGACAGCCAACAACAACAGTTGGCATTTTCCATGCCTGAGCTATCTTACATTTACATGTAAACACCTGAATTTTGAGCGCAGACCACACCACTAACCTATGAAAGCCTCTTCCAACGCCATTCTGCTTTGCCTCCATTGAAAAGCTACGATGGAACTGACGTTGGTTTTTTCCTGCTCTTAGAATACAGCAGTGTTTACTTTCCACGTTGATTTATAAACGTAAAAAAAGTACAAGATTGGTATTTCGGCTCCACTACAGTGACCTGTACCAGGAATCTACAGACTGGTAAAATGAGCTTTAAAAAAAAGGTCTCAAAGCAAAGGTCTAACAACTTTGCAAAGAAAATCTTTTAGAAATAAATAAAAAAGGAGGAGGAAAAGTCGAGTACACTCACCAGGCGTGTGTTAACAACGGGAAACAGCAATGCCAAGAGGGCCCCATTCAGCATGTGCATCTGCAACCTTAGAAAAGGGATGCGATGTTATTTTCACAGATAGAAATAAAACGCCATGTTTTCACATATTTTATGTAGTATCTCTTCAATAAAAGGGAGCAAAAGATTTAAGAAGATTCTTTTGGGCTTGAATTTGAATAAAGCCACTGTTAAATGCAATAACCAGATACTGCTAAATGCAATAACCAAGACAAAAACCTTTATTTAAATACACACTTAAATGATTTCCTAAAGTAGGACTGCTTTCTATAACGAGCTTTGGATTCCTAGAAAGCCTGGACAGCCCGTTTGTGTTAATCTTGTTCACAATGCAAGCCGCTAAATAGTTGGAATTTTACTGTTCGTTTCTCTTTCAGAGCTTAAAATAGCATATTTGATAAAGGTCTTTACTCCTGTCTAGCTCTATAAATGTACAGCTTCAAAGTCCCTTAAATAAATTTGGAAGGAATTTGGAAGAAGTCCCTTAAATAAAAGAATTACATTTGTCAAAAGGCAAGAGCCAGCCCTAAGCAAAGAATAAGGAAGTACTGTTACCATACTGTATTTTGTATAGATTTCAGACACCTTTTTCTGAACCACTGTTGCATCCCAACAACAGAAAAATAGTATCCATACTGTTTCAGCCTTACTTCACGTAAGACAGAAGGTAAAGGAATGAACTCTCTACAGCGTTGCTTGTCATAAAGCTGTTAGGAATGCAGAAGTAACTTGAGGGGGGTGAAAAAGGTACGACGATTTCAAAACAGTTCCTCAAATGTAATTTACACGCTGTCAGGGTGTTAGAAAGGCTCCTTCTGAAACACAACAAACGCGGTGGCCTTCACTCTGCAGCCGCTCTGCTGCAAATGCACAGTAAATCCAGGATTTCCTGGCCACCAGACATACTTTCCGTGCTCTCTGTGGTTCCTAAGTTAGTAAGAACACCCAATACTTTAGAAAAGCTTGCAGAGAGCTGAGAAACAAGTCAACAAGAAGTTGCTTTCACTATTGACCTTACATCCACAATTTTAAAACTAGACCTATACCGCACGTATAGTCTTCAACGAAGTCCAGACACTAATTTTTAGTGAGGATAATAAAAAGGTATGAGGCACATGACATAAATTACACAAGGCCATATGTTAATCTGTAGAAAGATGCCTGTGTTCTCATCTGTTACTGAGCTCATTCATGTTGTTAAATGAGCCCAAAACCACCAGTACAACAGAACCGAGGGTAACCAGCTCAACACCCAAGATTTAAGCCCTGGCTTGTTTTTCACTCTAACCAAGACACCTTTCCAACAGGATATATATCTTCATATTTTATGACTTCAGCTGTGATTAATTTCTACAATACATCATGCAAGTAGACAGAAAGATGGTCAGGAAGAGCCATTACCTGAAGAGAATCATCGCACTCCGACACGGAGGACAGGCAAGAAGGAAAATCTGAAATGTTAGAAAGAAAGTGAAATTAATGACCTCTTTTAGACTCCATTTTCTAGACCTTTCTTTCCCAGATCTGTATGTCACAAATAATTTTGAGCCAGAAGAACTTTTTACAGCAGAACTAGGAAAGACTAAAGATCTTGAATAAATTAAAAGATGTCACATTATCTACATACGAAAGGGTTTAAGCGGTATGAGTTCTAAGGTTCGGCTTCTGCCAGTGCCTAAGAAACAAGGCAAATTCTAGCATATTTGATATTGTCATTATAAAAGGTGTCTCATAATTATAGCAGATTACTCTCCTACCAATCATTTTACTGCAGCAGCTCCTTCAGCCCTCAGTCCCAGTGAAGTCCTTGCTGCACTATCGACCCAGTATTTACAGCAACAATAATTCACTTTAGTAGTGCAGGAGATCTCATGCGAGATGGTGTCTATAAATGCCTCTTAATACTCCCCAAAATAAGGCTACCACAGGATCTGCTCTATGCAAAAGCTTAGTAACGATCTTTAAATATATCCGTTGCCACACTCAATAAAGCATTTTTAAAGTACTGTAAAAACTTCAGACAGTAAATAACCAAATACAGTTGGAGCAGCATGTTTGTTTTTCTTTACAGGCCATACTCCTGCCATAACGAGGACCCAACCTAAATTTTTATGTAATATTGTTGATTTGAACCAACGTCCCATCTATAATTTAGAGGATAACCATCATCTTTTGATACTGCTGTCTCAAACCTCTCACAGCAACTGGAAATACTTTGTATCAGCAAGTCTTATTCTAGATACAAGAGACTACTACAGAAGTGTTCAGTGATAAAAATCTCATTTTTTATATTGTCCATGGCTTCAAAGAAGAGACTTTGGCCTTCTGTCTGCTAAGGATTATTTCAGACAAAAAGGCATCATGCTTTTTACTGCTGTTGCTAAATAAATACACCATAGATTATTTCACTGTCAACCTATGAAACAAATTATCATTAAATCACTCCAAGTGAGGACATTTGGAGAAATGTGGCTGCTTTGTGGACAAGTCAGACAATTCACCATTACTGCTGGAACACGTACTTGTCTGAATAGCACCACTGAGGATAAAAAATAGCTAATATTCAAAAAGTATTCATTGTTACAAAGATTGAGGTGGACGTACCAATCGAAAATACTTCACCACCACGGAGACAGGCAAAGAAGAGAACAAGTTTCACAACTGCTTATTTTTATGTCAACTCTGATGCAAGAAACACAGTTTCAGGAAACGATGAGGGGAAAAAAGAAATATTCAATATCTTTAAGCATGCAAGTCCCTCTGTTATGAGGGATCTTTCAGAAAGTAAGTCTGACTCATTTTTTATGACAGTAGGGAAAACATAACTAGAATGTTTCTATTAAAACTTCCAGATGAGGGAAGAGATCTTCAGATGCTTCAGCTTTACCAGTTTAATATCAAGCACTTTCTCTCTAAATATGTATATACTTTATCTAATAAATAAACCTCATCTTCTTAAAAGGGATATTTTACAAGATGCGCTTGTATCTGATGTTCAAAGAACTGCATCACTGAGTAGATTCAAGCATTATAAAAAATGTAATCATTCAGCTCAGAGTAATTAGCAGTCTTAAAATATCTAGTTCACAGCAGACAAGCTCCCAAGCTCCAACACAAGTGTTCACATACTTATCCCATAATCATATTACATTTCACTGTCATACTGGAAATAAACCCTGTTGCCTCGCAGGAGGAAACAGCCGCGCTCTACAAACCACGCCGTGTCGCATTGAATTAGCAGCACGGCTGTTTTCCTGCTGGAACTCTCGAGGTTCTCGGTGCCCGGGCCAGCACAGATGTTAAACCCGCTCTGCTGGCACGTTGTGGAGCTCTGGAGCAGGCAGGACGGTGTGTATTAAAGCACATCCAACTAGGGTTCTCCTTGTTCAGGGTAGAATAGCTAAACCTTCCATTTAGAAGAGACAGCTTCAATGTCCCTCCTTATTCTGTCAGATCTGTTACCTCGTATATTTTCACGGTACAAAAAGAAGGGCAAACGATTTAACCAGAAAACCAAGATGTACAAAAGTAACTATTTGAGAGGGGAAAAATAAGCTCTAAAATATACATTGTCTGACAGGCTGAATTCTGGCACAGTTCTGATCATTCCCCTCCCCTTTAACCTCTCTCTCTCAAGAAGAAAAAAGGCAGATTTAGAAAAGGGTTACAGAGGTCAGCAAGAATGATCAAGAAGGACAGAACATTCTCCATACATGGATTGATTTAACACACTAACTCTTCAATCACTAAAATATTATACTATAGGCTAATGAGAGTGAGATAAAAAGAGGGTACAAAATCCTGAGTGGCCCTGAGGACACACATAGATAAGAACTTCTAGGTGGGGACAATGTTGTGGGTCAGGACATCTCTGTTTCACCAGCACAGAACTAGAAGATTCTACAGTTATTCTCAGGCAATAAACTGCTATAAACTGCGAAGAAACTTGTAACACACCAATGCACAAACTGAAGCTCGCTTCAAGCTTGAGGATCCGGGTGAAAACAAACGTCATAAATTCTTCATATTTGCTCTGCAAGACCATAAATATCATTGTCCATGCCCATATGTAAAGGGTAAGACACAGTGATAAGGTTAAGTGTTATTTAACTGTAAATGCGCAAACCATCCTTTTCGCCCACGATGGTTAAACGTAAGGCAAGGAACATTCAAACAGCTGGATAATTTAAAAGATGTAGAAGACTTTGTTAATTACATCTCAATTTTTTGTAAGTAAGTTCAAAACAACAACCCTACCATTTATCAGAAAGTAATGGTTTAACAACTTCATACAGCTTTCATTCAGCATCTAGGTATATGTTAGATGTCGACTGCTTTTGTATAAACTATCAGTTCGGCACAGAACAGCCGTATCACTTAAAAGACATCTGTTTGCCTTGTAAAAGGTAACTTAAAAAAAATCACAACTGTGGTTTGACAAGTTCAGACTGTCAGATCTGAAAAGAGAACAGAGATGAGAGATGTTACATCCTCAGTGCTAAACAGCAGCAATTTGAATATATTTAATATTTTAGCATTAAAAAAACCCACAGCTGTCAGACAGGTTCAGGGATTAACTAACGTGTCCTGTGGAACTGTTAGTCTACCATTAAGAATACTCATGATTCAAAGCAACGTTGCTGGCAGAGACTTAAGTAATACTGCAGTAAAAGTAGTTTGTGTTAAACAAACCAGACTCTGGGAACATAAGAAGCTGCCGGTCCCTCCCTCCGACCTCCCGGTTTCCCAGTTCCACCCAGGGATTGCAGCAAGGTGAACAATTTCCACCTGATGTCTTGTAAATTATATATGTTCATTGTGACACTGTAGGTTGGTCTCCCCTTCCACTGGCTTAGTTTGTTTATTCGACAAACCTGTACTCGCCTCTTCCCTTCTATGGTCTTAGGTGAAAGATTTCTAGATTTCTCATATTTTAGATTAATTATTAACATAAGACTCAGGTCTTTCTGTGTGTGCAGTAGCATTAGTTATCACATCTTAGGAATTAGTGTTTCAGAGAAAAAGTGTCACTGAGGTTATTTTTCTTCCTATCTGCACAAGCCCTTCACTAGCAGTGGGTTATTTCCTTCCCCACTCCTAACTCAGAGCCTCAGGAAAACTTGTCAATCAACAACTTAAGTGGAGGTAGAAGAACAAAAAAGGCTGAATTTAAAAACATATTCAGAAGCCAAATTTGTTAAAGAAATTCAACTGGCACTGAATATAGATTAATTTGCATTTACATCTGACAGTGACGGTGTGGAAGCTTGCAGGAGTTCACAATAGGATTCTCATGTACATATTCATATACATTCTGTTTTGTTACTTTTTCCCCAAGCATGACATTTCATATCAGTTTCCTATGGAAGTACAACCATCATAGAAATGTCCTGCTCTACTCTGCCTCAAGTTACCAACACCTTTTTCTTGTCGCAGTTCACAATTCCTCCATTTGTAGGATTTTACAACAAAAATCTTTAATTTTTAAAACAGCAGGATGATAAATATCTAATAACTTTGTAATTACAGATAATTTTTTGCCAAAGAAACAGAAACAGTAATACGATCCATAAAAAGCTAAAACACATAACATCACATTCCTGATAATTTAAGTTGGCATTTCACTAACTACCACGGTATTAAAACATAAACAAATTAACTTGACACTAACAACTGGGCAAATATAAAATAATAAATGTAAATAAATAAATGTAAACCATTATCACCCCTATCTCAAGCCCTGAGGAAGTGTCACAAGAAGCATGAGTCCCATTACACTCTTCACAGGTTTCAAATTCATGGCAAGAACTTGTTCTGGGTGCACAGTTCCAGTTGCTGCTGTGAATGTGGCCGCTCTGCAGCCCCTGCAGAAAAACTCATCCTGTGATTAGGAGTGGAAACATTCACAGTGGTGCAAGGGAGACAACAAAGAGGGGTTTTTTCTGAGTGGAAATGATTAGATAGAAGTCATCCCGATTTGTGGAGTTTGTAAGGTGTCCAGCACGGTTCCTGCTGCTGTTTGACTTAGTTCCCCGCTCCACTGAAGTTCCTAAAGGCCTCAAGCAGCTGTTCCTGAAACATCAGTTTAAGCTGCTACCAAACAACCTGTATGGAATGGTGTGTGAAACCGCTAAGTGGGTTAAAAAAATCCTCCCCAAAAATATATTATAGCCAATGGTGGTACGTCACAACACTGAAACAGTTATTAACAGCTCCATTCACAAAGAAAAATATATACATTTAAAAAAAAAAAAAAAAGAAACAGAAGAAGAAAGAAACCAAAAAGGCCCCTCTCTCCAGAACATATTGCTCAAGCTACATATGTTACACTTTGTTCGATATTTGCTTTAAATCTATGATGATCTAATCAAAACAAACCAATATATGCTTACCTAATTATTCATCTAATGACCTTTAGGATAATAACCCTCAGTGTCAATATTTGGGGCAAGAGAAAGTTAAGCTTTTGCAGCTAGAATTTCCAATCATTCAATTCCTACTGCTTTTTAGAGAGTAAGATTATTTCTTGTCAGGTCCTCACTTTTTATATCCGTTTTTCCTAAGGATATAGAGAATAAGGAGAGAATTACCAAAGTATGCATTCTATCCCCAAGCACAGCGGGCATTTCCAAATCCCAGAAACTTCAAAACAGAGGCTTAACCTAGAGCTTTAGACTCCACTTCCTCAACTAGAACATTCGCTGGTGCCTGACATGTTATCGTGATGTGATCCCTGTCACATTTTCAGCTCAAGATAAAACATGTACTGGCCAAATCTTGTCTAAATTAAAGCGGCTGAACCGTAATCTTCAAACAAGGAAAACTGTGAATCACAGGATTAAGACACATTTGCTCTTCTTTTTATAAGAATCCTTGCCTTGCTTCATACTAATATTTCTCAATTTCTCTACTACATGCTGAGACTTACTGAAAATAAGCACAATGGCGAACAAACTATACAGAGTGTTAAAATTATCACAGAAAAGCTTTTCCTCAGCTCAATAAGTAATTATGACATTAATTACAGTATCGGTTAAAGTCTCTAGACTTCAGTTGACAGCACTTTTTAAACACAACAACATAATTGCTTAAAAGTAAATTGTAACAATTAAGAAAAAATTGACGGTTGTTGGAACCAAGGGCAGATTAAACTACACAAGAAAACCATGGGGTTTTTTTTAAGCCAAACTAACAGTTCTGGATCATCCCAGGATAAAGGACCTGATGATCTGTCTCATGACCTGTCACTTCAGATCTACGGTCCTTGAGCTGCTCTCATCTTCCCACCAGTAAAACACACTCTCTTTTGCAAGAAATAAGGCTTACCACCAAGAAATACTGGTGCTTTCAGTGCTGTAATTGCTCTTCATCTGCCCTTTTTCACCACGTGCTATGATGAATTTCCTCTCTACAATCTGCTTTAAGAGGTATTATCACAAGTTAATTTGCAGTTGTAAAAAGAAAGACTTGTATTACGCCTATCTAAAAATCGAGCTGCATACTTAATAAACCAGTATGTTCGCAAGCTGTGATTGTGCACATCTTCCACTTAGGTGATTAATTTTATGCCTACCAGACAGCATTTCAGAGCACTGAAAGGACTGCTGACCTTGCAACAACAGCCTCATGCACCTCCTAACATACTGATTTAGGAATAAAATCATACTATACTCCAAATAGATAGCCTTGTTTTTCTCCTTTTTTTTAAAACAATCCTAAACATATCAAATTTTATTAAATCTCAGTTTTTTCGTATCTTCTGAAACCGAGTCCTGTCTTCTGAGGTGCTTTAAAAATTACAAGTTCTGCAGGTAGCAGTACTGGGTTTTGGACACAAAAATTCTGTAGATATGGCAAATACGCACACATACAAAAAATAGTATTTATAGCCTTACATTTACAAGCTTACATTTTGAAAAATGTATATATATATCTCCACAAGAAATATTGCCTTCACTGCTCTACATCTTGCCCAACAATCTTCATATATTAAGCAGTGAACGAAACTACTGAAAAACATCTTTGATTTAGAATACTGCTACCCTTTAAAAATTGAATAACTCATTAAACTTTTACTTGCAGGCTGCTGGTCATGTAACCCAATACCATCACTGAATGTTCATTTCTATAAAAACTACTGGATTTCTGAAGCCAAAAGTTCTTCATGCTCACTCCCAAGTAACAGGATCTGAATGTTCCTTTAATTCAAGGTTTTGAAGAGAGAGAGTATAGAAAACTATACACAAGTTAACTGGACTCTTCCAAATATTACAAAGCACTTAGAAGCAGTGCATGCAAATGAAATCCAGATTCACACTTTTCAATCACAGATGACCACATATGAGATTTTTTTCCCAAGGTTTAAAAAAAATGAGGAAGAAGAGGGGACAGAGAGGGAGATACTCAGTTATATGTTGGGATATATTCCCAAGTTATACAGAACTCAGTCAGGCCATGTTTACTATGTAAGTTCTGAAAACAGCCCATTGTTTCCAAACACACAGTAACCTCTTTTGCAGAGGACAGAAAGGATCCAGGTCTCTAAAGAAGCTCAAACTGGAAATGATGAACACAGGATTTAGTATTTACTGAACTGCAGATGCACTTTGCACTGGTTTTAGTTATGCAAACATCAGATCAAGATCACTGGATGAAACTGGACTCTCCTATACTTCTTTCCCTTGCCTTTTTTCCACCCATCACTTCCTCTTTAGTTTACTTCTCTTTACCTAAAAAGACGACTGTTTGAAGTATTCATTCAGCAATACGGGTGTTTCCTACAAAAACACTGTCTTTATTTCAGACAAGTGTCTATCCTTCACTATCTTAAGGATGTCCTCAGTCCTAAAAAGAGAAGAGTGGTTCTGAGTTTGTGGCATTTTTTGTTTGGTTGGTTCATTGGGGGTTTTTGGTGTTTTGTTTTGTTTTAATAAAGGTATTCAAATAATTTTCAATAAGACTACTCCTGATGTAAAGAAAGAGCTCAGTATGAATTTGTTCATAGACTTCCTCCCCACTGTACCACACACTAACTAAATATTGTCCTGTACAAAAACAACCACATCCCTATCAGCTGTTAAAAAAAAAACCACTGAAGTTTCCATTTCACCTTTGGTTTTATACATATATATATATATACACACATTTTAAAAAACTGAAGTATGTATCCGTCAACGATGCTGCACTTACGTCACTGGTGAAGAAACAATATTGCCCTTCTTCCTCCCAAACCTGCGCAAGAAGCTGAACCCAATACTAGGGCTGGAAACAAGCAGAACATAATTCTACATAATTCAACTAGGTGGAGAATGGCAACTGATTCTCTGAATCTGATTAACCATGAGGACTGTTTAGGCAGTTAAATACACCCATTTAATTGACACTTCATCCTTGCAAAGACTTCTTCCCACTTTTGAAAAAGATTGAATTTTAACACCAGTTGGCGTGACAGGCAGGAATTGGACACCTGATCAAAACAGACTCATTTGTAGAACTCAGTATCCTTTATATTACGCAGTTTTGTCTTCCCAAATGTACCACAGAGATGTAATTCCCATTTTATTTAGTGATTTCATGTCAGTCTTAGGTCTTCTAAAAGCAAGACTTCCACTTTTATGCAGTGCAAATCTGAAGGATAATTTCCAGTTCCAAATATTTTTGGCTCAGAGCTCAGAGCCTTTGTTACTCTGAGGTGAAATACTCTGAGAGCAAAGGAAAACAGAACTTGAGTGAAAGAAGAGACCTTCACCAACAGCTCCACTTCCCTTTGAAGTGATCTTGATTATTGTAGCACATTTCATCTCTGCACCTCCTACTTTGTTCATCCTCATGTTTAAGCACAGCAGCAGGATTATGTACAAAACTTCACAGAAGTGAAAGATAAATTATATTTTCACTTATTTCATTTTGCCAACCTGTTGCCCTCAGCAAATTCAGGCCAGAAAAACAATGCTCGCAAGACTCCAACTACTATGTGTTACTTTTCTGCTGATGGAGGTCATAGACTATCTTTGTATTTAACCTGTTTTCTCTGCTGAAAGCTGTTGGTTTTGCACCTATTTTCATCCTCTACATTAAGCCCAGGCCTATTTCTAATACATCTGTTTAAGGATGAAGAGGCATGACTTCTGAATTTTGCTGACACACCCATCTTCTCACTTTCACAAATGCTGGAACACCATTTCTAATGACTAATTAGCACAGGTTTATAAAAAAAGCTTCACAGTTGGTCTGAAAGAGATTAAGAACTGCCCAGGCCTGACTACAGATGCTAAGTCTCTGTCTTCCTGAGGGAGAACGTTAATGAATGAGGTAAATAATACTAGTTCCCCCACTTGTGTATAAACATTAGCTTCTGCTGAATATGTATCACAGCCTCATATTATAATACTATATCAAGACAACTAAACATTCAAATCATAATGATAACATAACCTCACCTTCTTCCCAGAGAATTAATAGGAAAATTTTCCCGTAAGCACTGAGTATTGCCAAGAAATGGAATGTGACTATATTATTTTAATTATTTATAGAGCTCCTGCACGCCTCCTACTTTTCCCTTCTTTACCAATACTGACTAATTGATTACA
This sequence comes from Columba livia, assembly GCF_036013475.1. NCBI lineage: Eukaryota > Metazoa > Chordata > Aves > Columbiformes > Columbidae > Columba > Columba livia. The sequence goes on from NC_088613.1 coordinate 2,728,935, forward strand.
CAACAATTATTACCACTTCATGGAAAGCAAGTGTCCTACGGTGTAAAATACTGAGCTAACATTTCATCACTGCTTAGGAATTTATATAACCTAGTAATTAAGTTCAGGAACTGTAAGTTAGTTGCTGAATATTGCTGGAAGAGCTTGTTTTTCTCCTCTTGAAATAACACCCATCTCCCTCAAACTTCTGGTTCAACCAGAAAAGATGTTTCCATTCGTGTCAGGAAATGCTCTCCAGGAGTAGAACTAAAGTAACACCTGGCTTGATCTGATCCAGCCCAGATCACTCAGCATTCTGCAAAGGGAGACTAAGGACAGCACACTCTCATTCTCCTCTGTTACTGACCTTAGACAGATGTTGTTATCGTGGCAGCTTTTCTGAAAGCCTTTTTGACATTCAGCTCCTGAGCTCAAACTTGTAAGCTGTCCAGTGGTGAGCGTACAATATTAGCAAAATTAAACAAAATAATAATAATTTTAGACATTTCTCACACTCCTTACCAAGCTCAACAAAACTGACAGGTAAGTACATTCATGGGACTATCGACGGATACAGCCTGTAAGCTTTAAATATCACAGTTCAGTAACTGTTCAGGAATGTTTCCATTATTTTGGAAGGTACACAAATTGCACATTCTCGTGCATCAACAACCAAGCCACAAGTCACTGTGGTGGTGTTCTCTCCCCACCAACACCACCTGACCTCTTCCCATAACCATGCTCAAGCAATAACCACCAGTGCCAGTCCTGACAGATGCATCTGGCTCAAAGTGGATTCAGGGGAGACAGGTAACAACGCAATAGCCTCTCAAGGTTACTCCTTGAGGCTGAGAGATTCCTTGCTGCAACAGATCCTCATTAAGTGACTGAGAGCACGCTAAACTTCAAAATCTAAGTGATATGAAGGATTGGTTGTGCATATATAATGCTTTAGATGTAAATGGCTGACCAAGACTGAGACTAAGTCTGGATTCAGCCACACCTGGACTCCTCTCTGAGAAGGAGTTTAGAAAACAACGGGGTCCTTTCTGAACCTCATGACTCAGCGGGAGGGTCTCCCTGACAGTTTTGTCTGACCCTATCCTCTACACAGTCAATAATCAAGTGTACTTCGCCATCGAATATTGTTAAACCATTGACACATTTATCATTGAAATTTGTTACCTCGCTGCTTTATATCAATGAGGTTTATTGTTGCTTCTTTTTCCAAGTGAAGCGCATCCCTCTCACTTCAACAGCGACCGTCATTAAAGCACATACTTTATCCACAGGTATTAAGCCAGATCAGTTTGTTCACCCCATGTATGAGACATGGGTAACACTTGCTTCCTTACTATTCCCTTTCTAAAATTAGAAAAGTAAAACAACATTGTCTGCTCAAAATAAGGAGAAATTTGTTTCTTCGAAACCTTCACAAAATACATTCACACCCCTAAGAGTCACTTGCTTGAGAAAGCTGAACCTAAGTTACACAGCCACTTTACCAATAATCTTGTTTTCACCAAATTGGGTGCAGATTTTACCACTGCTGACAACGGAAACAGCATTTTCTATTCCTGAAACAAGGATCAGGTGAAAGTAAGTGCTGAGACAGCCTTACCTTTTTGCATTTTCAACCAGAGATTTGGACATTAGTCATAGCTACAATTTCGGGTTTTTATCTGACTAGGGTTTTTTTAATATATTTCAATTCAAATGATTAAAAACTAAGTTTTAAAGTGTTTATACCAAGCTTTGGCATTTGTACTTTTGCTACGCGCTTTTGGTCCACAAACCAACTATGAGAAAAAACACTGCTTTGCAAGCATAAAACTAAAGCAAAACTTCCTGGTGACTTACTTGCATCATGGTGACCACATGGCAGGGGTTCAGGAGGTAAATGACAGTCCTGGTGGCAAACTTGAACCCCACCTCCAGCCCAAAGACGAGACAGAGCACCACCAGCAGTACATTCTTGCCCAAGCTCTCCTGCTTAGTCTGAGGCTGCTGCAGCAGATGAGTCTCCAGCTCCCTGACATGCAGCTGCCGGAGCTTCCACAGGGACACGAGGATCTCCACGATGCCCACGCTGAGGAAGACCAAACTCTCCAGAAAGCGCTGCTGCCCGGAGAGAAAGGCCGCGCACTCCGGCCCGCCGTTGCCAGCAAAGCTGGGGTCCACACCCCCGTACATCCAGTCTAGGAGATTATGGAGGCTGTACCGAGACATGGCGGGACGGTGCCTCTTCTCCTCCCTGTCACTGTCCAGGAACGGCTAGCAGCACGGTGGACTCAAAGACAAAATGCTGTCGGGCTGACGAAACATGAAACGCAAGGACAGCCTCTCTGTGGTCCCCTTCCTTCCTGAGCTCCAGGTGAAGTAATCAGCTCAGCTCGGGGCAAGGCTGGTTTTTGACTTTTCCTTGCGATGCACAAGCAGCAGCCTGCAAGAAGGGAGGAGCCACGGATGAATGGAGCCCGTGAGCAGAGACGAAAGCCCCTCGCTTCAGGACCCGTCCTCTTCCCCGCCCGGCACTATCCGCCCACCCCCGCCAGCACTCGCCGCTCTTCCCTTCCCGGCTCCCGCAGGGCTGCCCTTCTCGGCAGGACACCCCGCGACCGGCCCCCTGTCCCCGCTCCGCCCGGCCCCGGCCCCGCCCGCCCGCCGCTGCCGCCGTCCCCTCAGCCGGCCCCGCCCGCGCCCACCCCTTCCCGCCGCGCGGGCCCGGTACCTCGGTCGGCGGGGGCGGGTGTCCGCTCCGTTAGCGAGCGCGGCGCGGGGGGGCCGGGGCAGGCCCAGCGCCCCCGGCCACGGGGCCGGCCTTGGCGAGGGAGGGGAAGGAGGAAGCAGCGCTCCCCTCAGCGGCGGCGCCGGCACGGCTGGGAGGACGAGCCCGGGTGCACGGGCCGCTCCCCGCTGCCGCCGCGCCTCTCCCGGCCCCTTCCCAGCGCCGTAGCATCACCCCACCGACGTGCCTGACTCACACCGAAAAATGGACGAGCCCCCCGGGTTGGCTGCGCCCGGCCGCCCGCTCCTCCCCCCGCCCCGCCTGCTCCCGCCTCCCGCGGCTGCCTTCGTTCTCCGCCGCCTCCCTTCCCTTCCCTTCCGTGGCTGCTTCGTGCTCTGCGAGTTGTGCTTTAACGTTCTCCTGCTTCCTCTCGCCTGTTGCCTCTCCCCTCACGCGGCTGCTCCCCTTCCTCCTCCTCCCCGCAGCCAGCCGCACGCTGCGCGTTCCCGCCCGCCGGCTCCCCCTGTGCCGCCACCAGAGCGGGAGCAAAGGGCCGGCAATGGTTCCCGCCGCGCTCCTGGGGTCCGCGCCCGTAGCCTCAGTGCTCATCGCCGACGGGCTTCACCAAGCGGCGCTAACTTGAGAAAGTAGTTTCTCAAGCGCCATCGCAGCAGGTGTTCGTTGGCCGCGAAACCGCGGTGGCCGGCGCCAAACTTGAGCGGGGCCTTGGGCTCAGCCCCGGTCCGGACGCGCGGTCAGCTGTGCCCTGTGCGACCGTGTGTGTGCGCGCAGATCTGATTTACCAACGTGTCCGTGGAGGAGCGATGGGTGCGGGGCTGCGAGGCGGGGAAGAAGCCCCAGGTCGGTCACCGCCGCCTCAGCGTGACCGCCTGGCGGGTGTGCAGAGAAGGCCAGCGCTGGAGAGGGCGCGGCTCGGCTGGGGGGCGGCGGGGAGCCCTCGCCGCCAGCCTCCTGACTGCTTTTCCCCTCAGCGTTCCCCCGGCGGAGCGCGCCCTGCGGCCGAAGGTGCGATGTCAGGTAAGGACGGCGGCGGGGCTGGGAGCGGGGAGGGCTGGGCCGAGCCCAAGCATCAGGCTACAGGCTCGGGGAATAGTGGCTGGAAAGCTGCCCAGGGGAAAAGGACCTGGGGGTGTTGGTCGAATGACCCAGCATGTGGCCAGGTGGCCGAAAAGGCCACCAGCATCCTGGCTTGTGTCAGCGCTGGTGTGACCAGCAGGCCCAGGACAGTGACCGTCTCCTGCACTGGGGAGGCCAAACCTCCAATCTTGGGGTCAGTTTTGGGCCCCTGGTGACAAGAAAACCCTTGAGGTGCTGGAGCAAGTTCAGAGAAGGGAACGGAGCTGGGAAAGGGGCTGGAGCACAAGTGTGATGGGGAAAGGAGGCTGAGGGGAGACCTGCTCGCTCTCTACAGGTACCTGAAAAAAGGTTGTAGTGAGAAGGAGATCCATCTCTCCTCCTGAGTAACAAGTGATAAGACAAAGGAAATGGTCTCAGGATGTGTCAGGGGAGGTTTACATTGGATATTAGGACAAATTTCTTCCTGGGAAAGGTTGTCTGGCATTAGAACAGGCTGCCCAGGGCAGCGGTGGAGCCACCATCCCCGGAGGGGTTGGACGGACACGTAGTTGTGGTGCTTAGGAACATGGTTTAGGAGGAAGCTGATTAACATGACAGTGATAATTCTAGAGGTAGTTGTAACCTGGAACACTTTGCTGATCTGTTTGATCCTACTTTGGGTCATGGTGATGGATGAGGCGATCTCTTGTTTTTATACCAACATAGTTGTTATAAAACTGGACGTCCTGGTACGATTGTTTATTTCTTTGCAACAGCACAGTATCGTTAATTCACGTTCAGCTTGTCATCCACTACAAATCCACAAGATCTGTATCTCTGATCTTGATCTGCTGGGTGGCCTAGGCACAGTTCCTTCATTTTCTGTTTCAGTTTCTTCAGCTTCTTTGAAAAGCACTCTGAAATCTCTGAATAAGAATTTAGTATTATTGACTGAATGCTAAGCCATTGCTCTTTTCTGTTTGTTAACCATTTCTTCTCATCCTTTCACTAAGTAATTTAGGCTCTTACTCAGATCCATTGTAAACATGTATATCCCCTATATCAATAGAAATGGTTCTCTAAAAGCACTAAATTCCTGTGACTAAAATGTTTGCACAAGAGCCCGAGGCTTGTTCTTGTATCTAACATGGGATTTATTGTTCTGACTGTGGCTTCTTGAAGTATAAAAATGGTGAAATCTAACGTTAATCCATGAAGAAATGCTGGGGCCCTGGGTGTGCCCGTGGTCCTTAACCCCTGGAGCAACCTCATGTGGGGCTCCTACTCGTGGATCAGCTGCCTGGGAGTAGCTGTAGTAGCTCTGGCCTGTCCCAGGCCTCAGCCAAGCTCTGTCCTCAGCTCTGCTGTTCCCAGACTGGCCTTGGACCTGACTTGTCACCTCTCATTTCTCTAATGGTCACTGGACTCTGAACAGAACCTGTCACCATCCCTAACCCTGTTCTGCTCACCTGGCTTGTTGGCAAAGTTGCTGCCCCTACCTGTGGCTCCTGGATTGCCAGCCCTGGGGGAGCAGCCACGCTCTCGCTGCTCTGTGCCAACCTATAGAATTCAAGTCACCTTATATAGCACGGATCCCTCTGTAAAATAAAACTCTGCATCCATTCTCTCCTTAATGTATCATTTGCAACTTCCTTCTTAAGTAAACCTGGAAGGAAAGGCAAGGCCTGATGTTGTGTATGTGGTAGATATCACCAATAAACATCAGAAGTTGAACTTCAAAGCAGAGGGACTAAAAGAACTTAAATCTTATTTAAAAAACGCTTAAATGTGCTTAACTTAAGGCTGTACTCAAATCCTTTGAAATTAAGCACATAAATTGACACCTTTCCTCAACATCAAGATGTACTTTAGAAATGTGATTCTAGACATCAGTATGCAGTTAACACCTGTAGATTTAATAGAAACTGTTTGTCCTTGTTGTATAGGAGGTTTTTGGGTTTTTTTTTCTTTTTAAAGCAACAAAGTAATATTTTAATTCTTGAAATGCTTCTGGTGATTAGCAACATTCACAGGTATAACTAAAGACAGCAGCAGAGCTACTTTAACAGTGAAGCTGTAATTTATCGTACACTTCTATGCACAAAGTAATAAAACAATTTCTAATAAGTAGGAGTTTATTAATCTAGCTGATGGAAAACGAGATTGCTTGAAGTGACAGGGTGAATGATTAATCTTGCATTTATAACTCATAATGTATTATGCAAAAGCAGATGACCACAGCTTTAGGAAGGAAAAATCCACTGTATTGTGGGTACTAATGTAAATAAATAAATACATAGACTGAGAGGAACTGTCATCTTGAAAATGCTTGGAAATGGGTGCAACTGTCAGATCTCTGAGCACATTCCCCATGCTGTTCTCTCACAGCAGCCTTGGTTTGGAGCTGTTGCATCCCTCTGCAGCATAAGGAAAAGGGATTTTATTCCTGTCACTTGAAAGAAACCTGAAGCACAACATACTGCTGTTTATTTACAATTTTTTTGTTATAAAAGTACGTGAACGTTACATGCAGGATCTTTGGCCTGATGATCTTTGGAGATGCAAATGGAGTTAAGAGTCAGCAACAAATTTTATCACTGTTGTAGGTTTAAAACAGAAACTGGGTTGAGGCTCCTTGTTAGTGTGTCATTTCTTGTCTGAAGAACAGCACTGGACGCGGTGTTGCAGTCCAAAGTGTGCTTTGAGCAGCCAGAACGAGACTTGGAATTGCCCCAGGGCAACACTTGCAGGCTACGGGCATGAATATATTCAGGTCATGTGCACAGAAAGCAACAACATTTCTACTGCTTAGACTTGTAAACCTGAGAGCTTCTTTCTGTACAAAATAGAAACCAGAGTCTCTAGCTTTCTACTAACATCCTGCCTCTTTCCACTTTTCACCCGGCCTTCCTGCTACATTCCTTGTAGCCCAGGAATTAAGTAAAATGTACTTTCCCTTCACGAATTAGGAAAATTGCTCCCATACCCTGACTAAATCTTCAGAAGTGTACACATGTACATGCTTCCTCTCTCCTCTCATTTTCAATGTGGTTTTTGTTGTTAGGTTGGCTGCAATACCCCAGGCTACTAAGTCCTGAAATATTCTTATAGTCTTAAGAAAATTCTCTTTATATCCACCTTCCAGAAAGTAATCAAAGCCAGGATCACTTGTGAAAGCAGTGGGGCTGCAAGCAATGCTATACTGACTACGGTAAATGCTCGTTACTTGCTTTGTTTTATTGAGCATGAACATGGTAAATAGACTGTGATAATTAAGTGGTGGTCAAACACTCTACTACATTTCTCATAATTAACCTATAGATGGGTATGTATCAATGTCGCCAGCATACAATACACTTTCAGATCTAATATAAATGTCACTTACCTCACTCTAGGTATCAGAAGAAGAAAATGTGAGGAAGTCCTTTCTCTGAACAGCTGACTATGGTAAGTGCTGGATTTTTGTTTTGTTTTCCTGAGCGTGAATGTGGGAAATAGACTGATCAGTTTTGATTTTTATTTTTAAACAATTTTCTTGTACTTCAGTGACAGAGCAAGAGAATGTTAAATGCAGTCTTCAAAACTATTTAGTTTAAAAAAATAATCTAACCATTAATATTTCCTTCATTGTTAGTTTTGATAGATGCAGGATGCTTAAGTTGAACATGAGTGAGCAGAAATACCAGTTCAGAAATAGGTGTCTTTTCTCTTCCATTTTTTGTAAATAACTTAAAAAAGGTAATGTTCAGAATAACTGTTGGTGGTTCATTCTCAGATTTTGGCAAAAAAAATAAGTACTCTTTCTCCTAGGACACAAGAAGATGCCTCCCAACAAATCAGTTATGTTGTGTCTTTGTGTTATGTGCTTATATCAGCAAGTGAAAAAACCAAGAGCCAGTGGTTATATTGTCATTAATCCCTAGAGTAAATATTCTCTCCCCCCCAATTCATGTTGAATTATCTACAGTTCATATTTTGAAAACTACATTTGCAACCAGAAGTGCCTATAGGGCAACCACCTGGAAAAGTTAAATCTGGCAAGTCACTCAGTGCAGGGAGGCTTTTTTGTTGTTATTTTGCTCTTTGCTTTTGCTTGGTTGGTTTTTCTTGCTGCAAATCTAGGAACACAGAGATTCTTCCATCAGTTATTCTGACTTCCTTCTGTTTATTCAGTTGCTCACATGTATTTTTTATGAATTTAAAGAAAGGCTTGTGGTAGTGTAATTGCTGATTTCCTCTTGAGGGAAAGATGAAAGGCTGTTGTATTTATCACATCTCTCCTTGTCAGCTAATTCAGCTAGAACTTATGCTAGACAATACTGGAAAAAAGTAAATGTCAACTTGAAACATTCAAAATAGAAGCTTAAAAGCATATCACATTTGCATGGTTTTTAATCTGATGGACTGAAAATAATTATATAAAGCAGCAACATAAACTTGTTAGATGACAACTGTGTGAACCAGCTTTTCATTGAATCACATTTCTGTCATGTTTGCAATATTTGAGTTTTCTTCCCTTACATAAAAAGCTGCAATATTAATAGACACAAAAACAGTTGGATAGAAAAGCAGGGAGAAATAAATATCCTGAATGTGTGAGGTTTGCTTTGAGATAAAGAAAATAATAGTTACGAGGTCATTTGCGCATTAATTACCCATGCTGAAGTTAAAAGGTCAAACAGTATGGTAAGTAACTAATACAGGTTGAGGATGCATTTGAGAAATGGTGATGCGTGTTCATGTGTTAAATGAGTAAAGGCATCCTCTGGAGTTGTTTGGAGCTTGGGGAAAATATTTTTGTTAAAATGAGTGTGAAAAAAATGGATCTGCTATAAAATATATAACGTGTTTTTAAGAAAATTAGAGTTCCCATCCAGATGTTATGTGTTCTTCTTAAACTTGAAGTATCTTGAGAACTAACAGAAGGACAACTGCTCTTTTCACACATCAGGAACTAAACGTTTTATGCCTTACAGTGCTCAATGGCATTCACTCCCTTTAGTGTTTGCATCCTGTATTTAGCCATTTTTTTATTTTCAAGGCATTTGCTTTATGTTTAACTTGTTTCATGTTTAGCACCATAATATTGCGAAATATAATAAAAGGCATTTCACAAAGAACCGCCTGAACTCTTCTTCTTGAAAGCTCAGCCTTAGCAGCACTTTTTCACTATTGCCTTCCAAGTCAAAATATTATAATAATATAATGCGCGTTTATAGATGTTTATATCCACAACAATTCAATGAATTTCCTAACAATGCTTAGCTAGTCTTTTAGTGAACCAGGTCCAAATGGAAAGTAATCTCTCAAACATCTATGGGTAGACTACAAGATACTTTTCCTGCTGTTGTCTCGGGAAAATAAGTCAATGAATGAAATAATGGATTATTTGATTGCCATGTTAGTTTTACAAGAATTGTCACCCTGCTTCATGTTCGTGAGAGTTCATTTTAGCAATGACTGCTATACGTAGGAGGTGTGTGATTCTATAAATCTACATAGATATGCAGGGAGAAAAATCTGTGCTTCCTATTTTTGTTCTATTTTGCTGTAGTTTTTTTGTAGTTTATTTGGCACATTGACATCTATGAAGACTTACTGAAAACCCTTCTAGCTAAGACTGAGTTCAGTCTTAAAAACAGAAATCTAACTTCTGATTATGAGACACGCTGTCATTACTTATGAATCTCAGCCTGATTCTGAACACTCGTGTCTTCTCTAAATTTCTGTGTGTAATTTGCCTTTATTATTAATAGCACAGCAACATTTGGTATTCAAAATGAGGGAACTGCTATGTTTAACATAATGTAAACCAAATGTAATTCCTGTCTCAGAAACAAAATGAAAGGTAGGAAGGAGAACAATTGCATGGCGTGATATCTGGTTAATTAAGTTGTATTGACGCGTGGAGACAACTTTACAACCTATAAAGTCATAAAACTTTACAACTCACAAGGTTATAAAGCAGATATGTTGATTTTGATGTCGGGTACAAGGGGGATTGTTCCACCATTCATGCGCAACTTCTAACAATATGAGGTGTGTTTAAATACAGTAAGGTGTTACATATTCATAATGACCCCAGGAACACTTATACATATTCATAACCTTTCCCTGCTTCTTATTAAAATGAGTCCCAGGTAATCATTTCCATAGTCTCCTCCTTGACCCCTCCCTGCACAGTTGCCATCTGGTGCTCTTGAGGAGGGGTCTTTGGGGGTCTGTGGATGAAGGCCCCTTCAGCTTCATCACTGTGAACTTTTTGCCTTTGGCTCATTATGTTGAATTGACTGGAACCCAAGCTGCCAAGTCGATTGAAACCAGACTGGTTCCCCCCCTTTTGCTGTAAATCTTCATTATCTCATCTCTCAAGTTTACAGCTGGGTGCCTTAAGTTTACATCTAGGTGCTGTAAAACTTCTTATTGTGGCATTTGACGAGGTTCTGTTTTTTCTTAACATACTTGGTTACATAAAGCTCTAAACTAGGCACCCTTAAAGTGTTAGTTAGTTAGTTCCCTCTATCAGTATTAAATTTGTACTATTCCATTCCATCATGGAATAGTATGTGATCAGGTCTGTTACATTATTGTGCTATCGCTGTGTATTTTTATCTGTTGTGATATTTAGGGAAGGTGTTCAATACCTCGGCTTCTACAGTGATACATCAGGCAGTGTATTATAGATTTTTCACAAAGATATCTGAGCTAGACATGGGTTCTGTTACATCCTCCTGTCAATTTTTAGCCTACATAGATAGCACTCACACATTTTAACATTTCCGTTGAATATAATCCACGATAACGGAAGCTGTAAAATGCCAAAAGGCTGCTCTTCTACCCTCCTATTGGGTTTGTGTGGCCAGGTTCTGGTAGCAGGGGGCTGCAGCAGTGGCTTCTGTGAGAAGATGCCAGAAGCCTCCCCCATGTCCAAAAACTGCAGGAAGAGCAGCAGGGAGAGAGGAGTGAGAACATGTGAGAGGAGCAACTCTGCAGACACCACGGTCAGTGGAGGAAGCTGCTCCACGCACCGGAGCAGAGGTTCCCCTGCAGCCCCTAGTGCAGACCACGGAGAGGTGGGTCTTTAATTTGTTTTATTAAGTTATTGAGGAAAAAACTAGTATACTCACATGTTTTTTGTGCAAGTTTATGCATTTCATAATGTAGGAGCCTCATGCAAGACAGAGGTCACGTTTAAGTTCTTTGTTACTGAAAGGTTTATTTCACCATTTTGTTAAAAAGACTATATGGAATAATGAGCCCTCTAGTGGTTGTTCACTCTCTTAAATTCTCATTATAATGCTGTGCTAATTAATAAACAAAAAAAACCCTTTCTTTTTCAGTAAAAGCACAATTTTTGTAGTTTTATTTCTTGACAATGTTATCACCGTTTTTCTACACATAGGAAATGAAATAGTAAGAATTAGACCAGTTTTGTTCTAATAATACATGTCACACCTGCATGATACTCTTCTATAAGGGAGTTTTACTTTAAATACCAAGAATACACGCCTGTTCCTGCAAAAGGCGAGAACACAGGGCATTTGGTCACTGAAGGCTTGGCACGGGCCCAGCCACATCAAGCAGTTTTTAATACTTGATACACTGATAGAACAAATGTTGGAAAAAGGTGTCACTGTTTGCAGAAAGGAAGGCAGGAATTGTGTTTTCTTCTGTTAGAGGGAAACAGGTTTCATGGTTTTCTAATGAGATGGGTAGGAAGGAACCAGCTCTAACCCGCAGCCGTCACTGGACTGAAATGTAGTGACAAATAACTTGACTTAAGTTTTCTTGAAATGTGTAAGTATTGCATGTTTTTGAAAGGAGATGATGTGTAAATATAAGAGGGGTTTTTTGCTTAGGCCAACGTCATGCACAATGTTTGAAGGAAACAAGAAAGTACGTACGTTATGCAGATTTAAAATTTCTGCTTATGTTCTTATCTCAGTATTCAGATGAAACCCATAGTCGAAGGCTCCTTTATTCATATCACATCAGTGGATGCTTGCCAATAGCTTTCATCAATAGAACAGGCGAAAGAGTGTTTGTTTTTCAGATATGTGATTTCCAGGTAGCTCAGCCCCTTTTAGTCTCTTTCATAAGTCTAGAAATATTTACTGCAGAAGTCTCAAAATTTATCAGGACTCATGGCTTATGTTCACACGAGCGATGGTGCGCATGGTGCTTCAGAGCAACTTGGGTTTTGTTTTCTCCTCTAAATGATTGCTGGGAAGATTTTATCCAAAATCCCAACATTGACACCATCTTTTCCTGCTCAGCCAGGGACACGGGACTATGAACTCAACACAGTGTTTTACCCAGCACATCATATTGGACTCAGTAACAGATTTTTCTCTTTAAAAACCCTGACTAATGGTGAAAAGAGAGAAAAGCTTCTTTGAGACTTGCTTTTTCTGCATGGAAATGTTGTGGGTTCATGCAAAGGATCTAATTAAACCTGCCTTGGGTAGAGGGGTGACTTCAGAAAAGGGCTTCAGGTCTTTCAGTGACATTAGGGGAGAAACACCAAGCACTGAGGCATTGTCAGCAACTAAATACCTGCTGCAAACATGTACTGTTAGAAACATGGTGATTTTTTTCCCTGTTCAAAAGGTCTTGCAGATGTTTTCCAAGTGACCACGTCATCTTTTTAGTTAGCGTTTGTCAATATTTTAGTCACCTTAACATCTTTTCCCAAAAAGTTTTAATAGTAATTGCAGAGAGCATAGGGGGCACTAGTGATCAAACTGAGAGAATTGTTCTATCTATGTAATGAACACAACGTAGGTCTCAACAGATTATGTTTTACAAGTCTGCTTTATTTTCTTCAGTTTCCATCTTTTCCTCCGCCCAAAGACAGTTTTTAACTTTAATATATTGCACCTACCTGGAACAATTCTCGTGAAGAATTTAAAGAGCTTTCCAAAGGGACACAAGTCTAGTATTCCTCTTATTCATTAGGTATCTTGGTTTTTCAGTATCAGGTGGGTGGAAAAGTTCTGAGAAGGACAAACATTTTATTTCATAGTGGGCTGCTTACCTAATAACTGCAGAACGCCTGCTGGGAAGCCTTATATAGCTGATGTGAACATTTCTTAGCTGAGACCACTTCTATGCTCTGTGACTAAGGAAAGCCCACACATCATCTGCTTTTCTTTCAAAAATAAAAAACAGGGGAAAAAGCCTCAGCCAAGCAGGTGAGTGCAGTTTAGTATGATGAACACTTAGCCAAAACTTGGTGTTATCTGTAAGGAAAAAGACAGCTCTTATGCATTCATTCACATACTCTGTAAAACAGTTTAAATGTCACCAGTAGGTGTTTTTTTGAGACTATTTATTTTGTAGAGATTGACGTATATTAGGTTGTAAACATGCAGATAGTACACACGCAAACTAATGTCCCAGAGCAGACGTGTGCAGCCTTTTCCGATGAGGCACCTACCTGTTTGATTTTGCATTAGGACACCAGGAGTGTACACTGTGAACATGCCTCCGCTTCAAGACGTTTTCCTCCATTCCTGTATGTGTCTAAATCTTCCCCTTAGAGGATTTGTAATGGAGAAATTAGGCTAGCCATCTGCACGCTGCCATAGAACCTTTTGTCACCAAATTGCGACATCTTTAAGTGAGGGGAAAAACCAAACAGCACAGCAGGCGGCAGCACTGGTCCTGCTCATTTCAGCCTGGTTTGCGCCCCTCAGAAATAGAAGTCAGGTTTCCAGTCCTGCAGTGGCTGCTGCTATTAAAGAGGTGTCCTTTCCTTTCTTCAAAGTAGGTGATTTTTAGCAAAGAAACCAAAATTACCTGGATTTTTCACTGCCATACTACGGAGGCAGAGTGGTTTGGGGGAAGATCATTGTAAAAAAAAAAATCAGTAAAGGATGCAAGCAGCACAACTCAATGGTGATACGGGATAGAGCTTGTATAGATACAAGTTGTGTCAATAGAATGTCAAAATAAACAGTAAATCTAACTCTTTGTAATCCTGCTTGAGTGCTGCTACATGGCCACCTAGATACAGCTCTCGATTAGCAGAAGCAAGAGGCTTCCATAGTGTGTTTTTGGATGTTGAATAGCCTGAATAATCTGAAATATTTTGGCTGAACTGCAAGGAGTAGAGCGTAGTAGTCAAAACCTTGTAGAACTGAGGATCTTAAAATTCTCAATCGGTTTCTGAAACTTAATTCCCAGATGCTTCTTCCCTCTCTTCTCTGATCCTTAAAAGGTGTGATAGGGAAAGGGTGAGGGTTCATATGCTCTTTGCAAAAGGCCTCAAAATACCTTCGGCCAGAATTCTCAGCAAGTTTACTCGTCAGCTCCAGCATTTGCATCCATTCTGTATCCAGACAGGCCTAAACAACTTGATGTTATCACTGACTATTACACATCCTTGTTTGATTTCCTCACCGAGTTTATGAGGAAAAAAACAGGAATCCTTCCGGGAACACATTGATCATTAGATAAAAACTTGACAGCATTTATTTATTGGTATTTTGGGTTAACGGCAGACATTTTAATCTTGCTCTGCTAAAACGATTTATTTATTTGCCTGAATGCACGTTTCAGTATTTAGCTAAAATATCACCTAATACCCAAGGGTATTAGACTTATTAGAGGTATAGACTTATGAGATTATTAGGCTTAATTGGTAATTATTACTGTAGATCTCCGATGGTATTGAATATGGCTGGCTTATTTTAAACTTTTAAATCCATTATTAAGAGGAATTGCTGTTAAGTTACGCCATAGAAAAATAATTAATCTAAAGTTAATCTTGGGTGGTTAGTTTAAAACTGTTTAAGCCTCCTATTCATCACAAATCCTCTAGTATTTTTCCTAAATTCCTTTACATTTGTGCCAACACTTTCTATAGCATCTGGGCCAGGCTTGTGCCCAGTCTAGCACCAGAGAAATCAGTGTGGTCATACTGGAGATTGATTTGATAATGTTTTCTAATATATCAGTCATTTAAGTTGTTCTGTTTTAACCTACCCTTGAAGTTCTGAGTCGCAGCACACAGTCCTCCACCACAAACTCTGCACGTGCCATTTTCCGAGCTTGCTGAACAACCTCCGCGGGCAGGACGGACTTAAAACTGCCAAGAGGAAAGGTGCCACTGCCGCTGTGCTCCGCTATCCTAAAATAAGACTTACGTGACTCTTGACTTTTCTCCTGAAGGGTGTTACTGTAAATACTAATCAATAATGCTTAAAGGAAACAAATATCCATAGTGCTGTTTGTGGCCTTAATAATGAGATAAACAAGACAAAGTTGGTGAAGAGTAACATCTCTTCTTAGGCCCAGAGATAACGTTGGAAGAAGTCATGAAAATAATGCTCAAAAATTTGGTAAGAGATAGAATTTCTCAGGCTGTTTGTCTAGTGAATATAATGTATCTTTTGTTACCCTGCCTATTTTTGCAAGAACTTTTAATTTTCTCAAACTGCTACAAGTCTTTTACTTGAAAATGCCTCTATTGTATTTTAATGAAGTTAAATTATCTAGGTACCATGGGTTAAGGCTGAAATTCCCCCAGCATCATCTTTCTTAACTGTCATTGTCCGGTAAGAAAATAGGTCTGTAAGTGATACTATTCACCTGAACAAAAAGCAACTGTCACCATGGTGCTTGTCAGCTGTGTGTAATCGTGATACCTGCGCTGGCCTTTGGAGCCAGGTACCAGATTACAGATAGTGGGATGGTGTCTGTTTTCAGGCAGTTTGGAATTCTGAGTCCAAGACCAGCAGGAGCAGAGAACGCCTCACAATGCAGCCATTCCCCACCCCAAATATTCCCAACTAGTTTTCAGTCACAAGCAGTTACTACAACAATAACAAGTATTTCTGCGTACAATTCACATATGTAGTGTTGCGCGAATAAATTAAATCGTTGACTCCAGAAGTCAACTTGCAAAACGACTCCTGACGGAAATTAAAGTACGGACATTAGAAGTATTGTGTAAATGAAGCATATTCTGTTAATATTTCTTGCATATATGACATTATTTAGAGCCAAGGAACAACATGTACAAATAGGTAGCAGCTGGCAAAGTGGTTGTGTAAGTAGAATTGTCTTTTGTTTTAACGACAAAAGGGAAGTCAGTGTCACAAGTGCTTGCATTTAAAACAGTCACAGTTTTGTTAAGGTTACCACAGTATTAAGGATTGAAGTTCACCTGGACTCTACATTAAAACTGCTTTTACTCT
Source organism: Columba livia (assembly GCF_036013475.1). Lineage (NCBI taxonomy): Eukaryota > Metazoa > Chordata > Aves > Columbiformes > Columbidae > Columba > Columba livia. The sequence continues at coordinate 2,744,922 of NC_088613.1, forward strand.
ACACATCTGAGCGCTGAGTCAAACCCTTGATCTCACGGGAAGTACTTTTTAAGGAAAGAATTCAAATATATTTTTGGTAAGCCATACTTTGTATGTCATTTCTGGTTTTTCATGGATAGACATTTTGTGTACCAGAAATGTTTACAAATGGAAACAGATCAATTTAGACCCCCATATTTTGACAATGAAGTTATTATGCAAAGGAAGTATTTACTTGGTGACTGAAAAATGCTACCAAGAATGTAGGAACTTGTCACTCTGGCATCTTTGTCCATGAACACAAGAGCCTGTGTAGACCTATGTTGAATGGAGAGATAAAAGTGTCCCTGTGGGATGTTTTGTAGGTAACTTCTAAAGGACCTGATAAAGGTGACCAAGAAATAAAAATCATGTAAAATGAGATTCTTACAGGTAGTTCATCCTGTAAATCATGACAAAGTATGGAAGCTGCAAGACTCCCTTCTGAGTTCAGGAGCAGCTGGAGCAGAACTGCTGGAGCATGGCAGGGCAGACTGGCAGCTTGCTGGAATTTAGACAGGACATGTAGAATACCTGAAGACTGGAAGGCCACCCAGTTGCTTGGAAGCATATATAATCCTTCTGTCCTTGGGCTGGAGCTTTGTGTTGGCACTCCAGAATTTTACCTTCTGGGCACAGTGATGTCTGAAAGAAAAGAGAATATATCTGATGAAAGCAGGATCAGTTTGTGCAGGTTCTTACAGGGATATATAATCATAGAAAGAGATGTTCCAGAAGTCGTTTACAGTTTGGGACAAACAAAACAAAACATAAGGGAGTTTACAATAACAAGAAGATTTTACAAGACTTGCATAAGTAGATTCTCAATTCATCACCAAATAATTTTCAGAAATTACTCTTAGATGTGATTTTACATGAATAAGTATAGAAAAGAGCTTGTAGTCTGTCAGTGCTAAGAACTATCAGTTGATTTATGGTTTTTGCTTTAAGAAAGAACCACCAATAAACAAAGACAGACATAGTTTAATCTTTGTGTAATAGTTAAATTGTTACATAGGAAGCCAGTTATTCTAAAGTAAGTATTCCTTCATGCACCAAAACATGTTCTGAACATAAGATTATGTCAGTCCTTCATGCAAATCTACTGGTGTAGATTTGCCTCCAAAACTTACAGGAATGACTGACTACAAACAAATGAGCCAAGAGTTGAGTCATCCGAATCTTATCAGTGTTACTGCTCACATTACACATTTGGAGGAATACACGCACATGCAACTCTTCCCAGCAAGAACGATTTGTATGGGAGGACAACAGACGATGTTGTTTGTACTTGCTTGCTACATACTCCTTGGAAATTACTTGAAGTGGCACCCAGCCCATAGATGTACATGATTAGGACTTGTGGTATTTTTTTAATCGAGTATCATATTTTTATAAAAATTGAGCCCAGCTGACAAATGGGAACAAAGTTAAGGTGAACAAGTAGTTTTTCTTTGCTATCTAGGTTCTAAATAAAAACAAATCATGGAAAAAAGTATCGATTAGGAGGTTGGCCTGGCTGTTTCTGTCAAGACAAACTTCTGCCATGGCGTATGTAAATAGAAAGACTATTGAGGTCAGGCAGGTTCTCACTGAATTTTGGTCTTTGCTCTAATGAATTACCCAAATGTTTTCATGCTAAATTAGGGCACCGTAGTGTTTAAAATGTTATGATTCCCTTAAAGGAAACTGTAAGACTCACGAGATCCTGATGAGAAGAGTATGGAGTAGACAGGAAGAAGACAATTATTAAGCTATATTTTTAGCCATGCTCTATCCTAATCTAACAGGATCTTTACAGTAAGCCTGGCCTGGTGTGGCTGTTGCTAACTGTGGTTCTGCACTTTAGACTGGATCTTGTGAAAAATTGAGGAGACATTTCATTTTAATAGCATTTGATATTATTTCTTTTGAACATCTCTAGGCAGCACTAGAACATATTTCATTATGTGAGAACTACTCGAAGTCCTCCTTATAATGCCTGTTCCAAGTTCCCTCCGAAGTCCAGAAAATAATTTGTAGGTACTTTGTTTTGTACAGCAATATCATGATTGTACGCTTGCATGTGTTCTACTAATAAGACACGTAACGGCACCAACAAAATTAGAGTGCCAAATCTCTCCCTAGATTTATTGTCGTATGGGCCAGAAATACCTCTTGTCAATATTCCTTTCCTTTCTTAAACTGTATATTCTTCAGTCAGGAATTCCATGTTGATATAGCATCCTCTTTAGGATCTAATACTCTACATCTCTGCTGCTGATGGGGCTTTTCAGTTTTGTCATAAACTGGACAGTAAGGCAGCACGGAAACTGCATTCTCATTTGACTTTGTGTAGTGTGCAAACCTACCGATCTCAATGGCACGGTCTATGAAGTGCTGATTTGACCCATGATCAGTAAATAACTGGGAGCCCACTTGGATGAAACAATCAAAATCCAAGCAGAAACGCGTGAAGCCGCGTGCTGGTGTAGCTGTGTGCTCTTGAAGCCCGCTGGGCTGTACATACTGAGATGTAGTGCAGCCCCTGTGTCTGATGAATTAATTGAGTATATCACCATCTCTGAAATGCCGCGGATATTTAGGTGTTGTGGGGCATAATAGGTATCTTGGTGACGCTACAAGTTGTCTCTCTTGCCTCCTAAGCAGCAGAAAATTACTGTCAGGCATCACCTATGGAAAAGAAAATAGCTCTAAACTCTGCACGGATCTCAGCAGGTACTGAACATGATGTTTGTACAGAATGTAAATGTTATGTCTGCAAGCAGGCACATGTTTCTGTTCCATGTGTGGAATATGGCTTAAAACAAAGATTTAATTACCTAATGCAAGTAAATGTTCAATGTTTGCAAGTTGCTGCACATTTTCCTACGTAATGACTCAGAAGGAGAAGTCATATTTGTGTAGGTCAGGGTAACAAAATCGGTTAGAGGTTTTCAGTTCAGAAGACCTATTAAACTTGGTCTCTGCCTCCCCCCACTCCTTCCCCAAAAGGCCCCGTAGGTTGGCTGCAGACACCAGATGTGATAAAGGTATTTTTATCCTTTATGTAAAACAGCGAATTTGGTTATTTTATGGCAGCTGTTATAAACAGATTTTTTGCAGATAATTTTCCAAGCTGGTTCCATGTCTAAGAGTAAGAAGGGAATGGAACCAGCTTGAACAAAAAGCTTGAAAGAACAATTCATACATAATGGAAGTAAGGCCCCTTCTCTTAAAACACTACCCTTTATTCAATAGGCCATCCCTCAACTCTCCCCTACCTGAAATTCCTCCTCGAAATGCACGTCCTTGGAGAGATCAATAATCTTTTGTGTCACCAAAGGTGACTGACCGACTGCTACGTTGCTTTTGCTGTGTTTTCTTTTAAAACTCGAGAGTCAGTTTAAAAAGATCTAGAGTGAACAAAACCATATTATTCCTGAGGAGCAGAGTTAATGCGGAGGTCTAACATGCCTCACCCTTGTTTTCATTATGTGCTCCAAGTTTATTGAGAAGTAGCAGAAATACAATTAAAAAAAGAACACATTAAAACTTTACTAGCCTGAGACAAAACTGAGGCCATTTTTTTTTTGGGAGTGCGTGCTACAAAATGGCAACTTTTATTTTACGAAATTTGTTTTCCAATGTTTGGATTCTAACTGTACAGTCTGTGAAGAAACGGGATTGCATCAAAGAAATACTTGATTTCACCAGTCACTGCTTCTACTGGAAATAAACAACCCACAAGGCTCCAAATATTGATTTACTGCTTAGCTTAGAGTGCTAATGTTATGCAATCCCTTTGCTGATATCAGGAATGAGGTGAGAAGCTGTTGACTATTTCCAATCTTGCCCCGAATCGTGGGTGAAAAGCAGAGACGTTCTAGATTCGCTTTAGTCTCTCCTCAACAAACCTTTCTCTTGCTTCTTTTGGAGCTGTGTAGTGAAAATGGAGTTGGTACAGAACAACTGCACTGTCTGGAAGTTCTGTTCTACTGATCACACTCCACCGAGATCATCGCTGGGTTTTTCTTACTGGAAAGACACAAAGCAGTTGCAACACGGGAGAAAATGGGAGTCCTTTCATTGAGATTCGTTTTTAAAGATAGCATGACATACTGTTACGTAAAGGCAGCTTTAATTTTTGTTTGTGGACTCCTAAAATGTTTGCAAAGGCTCTTGTAGTCAAAGTCAGCTTCCTGACAATGGGCTTGCTCTTCTTAGCTACCTGTTTGGAAGCCTTTGGAAGTTTCCACTTATCCTCAGGGTATTGCTAGTTGACCATAGCTTTATATACAGAGAGCAGATAAATCTGTTTCTGCTTTGCTTTCAAAAAAGAATGTTTGAAAGCTTACAAAGAACTGGTTTAAACAGAACTATTTCCGATGACAAATAGAAGAGCAGCTGCGGCATCGGTGAATTCAGTCAGGCATTTGCACACCTGTAGCTACAGGAAAGGTTTCCCATAAGTGTTTTTTCTAAAGCCTTCACAGAACAAAGAACATTTGACTCTTCAGCTGAATACTGTCTCTGTAGTAAGTCTAATTTTAGGACGCATTATTGTAAATATAACCCGACAGGTTGTATTTTTTCCTTAGATTGTAATTAACCAAAATACATTTCCAACTTTGCTGAAATCATTAATTTTACCTAGATGTCCATCCTTCTGAAAGAAACAAAGCATTTTATGGAGCACCCCTGACAATGCCACTGAACCTGGATGTCATTCAGAGGTGCCCCGCTTAGGGACATGAGTGGACAAGGCACCAGAACTGAGCTTCTTGCCATGGCGCGCAAGGCCAGCTTGGCCAGGGACAAGAAAAGGTTGGTGAGGCCTCCAATAGTGAGGGCATAAAGGAAGAGGTGAGGGAAGAGTTGCTCTCTGTAGGAGTACACAGCCTGCAGCATTGAAACCCATGTGGGGGGAAGAACGTGCCGTCTGAGATAGAGAGATGGAAGCTCCCATGTAAACTTGCTGGGGTGCTATGAAACTGCACCTGGAAAACTTTAGACTTGTCAGCCTAGCAGAGAGATGAATGAGGTAGTAGTGCAAGGAATCTGTGATACAAATCCCTAAAACAAGGAGCGGCATGGAGACAGTTAAGAGAGAATGATAATTCATGGATAATTAACGTAGAAGTCAAGGGCTGTCAAATGGAAACACCACACAGAAGGCTCACAACCTACTGAGGTGATTTTCACACAGCATGAAGTTACGCTGTGGAACTACATTGAGCTGTAGCTGCCAAAACCCTACCTGGATGAAGGACACATCATGGTAAATCCAAGCTCAGTTAATTCAAAACCTAAGACTATAGGATGTGTAAAATAGTTGGAACAAATTACAAATATATTCTCTTACACATTTACTGTTTATGAGAAAGGTTTAGAAAACAGGCTAATACATTAGTGTTTTTGATGGAAAAAAAAATGTAGCAAGTTTGTTTGCAGAGCCTTTCCTAAATAGAGGGAGGTTAGATCAAAAAAATATTGAGTCTGCATAAAGGAGCATCTTGCACAATCCAGGCCCTCTCATTAGCGTTGATCTGACATTAGGCAAAACAATGGGGTTTGAAACAAATTGGAACAAAGTGAGAGTAATAACAGACTGCCCTAATTTCATATAGCCCAAGAAAAGCAAAAATCACACGGTGACTCAGTCCAGCCTCCATCCGAGGAAGTGATGCACTCCTTGCTTCTCTAAGAACTATTACATAGAGCCTCCACATCGCGTATGCAGTTGTTGACGGAAAACTTTAACCTCCTGCAAAGTGTTGTCTTTTATAGGAGCAAACTTTTACCCGATATAGCTATGGCTTATTTTGTAGTTTTGCTTTTTTTCACACTCTGTCTCACTCCATATGGGACGGGGGAGGATTGTGCTGGACTTCTGCTCGGCATAGATGCAACGCAAAATGTTTCCTCTTCTTTGGATGTTGTTAGGAAGTGGCTCTGCGTCTTGTCAAACGTTATTTTGTGCTAGTTCTCTTCTGAAGAAGCCCGAGACTCCAAAACATGTAAAACCATCCATCTGGCAAACTCTGGAATGAATCACAGGGATATTTGTGGCCTCTGGCTTTTTGAACTGCACTGAGTAATCCCAGTTGCTCTCATCAGTGCTGCCGCTGAGACTCATTTATTGTGCTCCGAGTAAAGACCATAGGGTCTCCAGCTGAGCGTGGTGGTCTCCAGATGGTCAGGAGGCAAAACTGGGGAACAAACTGTGCTGTCTAGTCCAGCCTCAAAGATCTGGACTAGTGGCGGTGCTTCCAGTTGGAGCTGCTAACAGCAGCAGGGGCCTGTCTGTGCTTGGGGAGGCTGGGGCTGCTGCTTGAAGTGGTTTCCGCCATGTGCCCATGTCTGACTGTCCCTCAGCTTTTGTAAGCCTCACTGGAAAACTAACCCAAAAAGAGTACAGCGGCATGGCAGCCGCAGAGCTCCGCCTAACCCAGGGCTGCAGCCCGCTCTCCCGTCACATCCCGCTCCCCCGTCAGGTGCAGACTCCCTGGTCGAGGGGGCGTGTGTCCCCGGACAGCACTGCGAGGGGCACCGGCGAGGCCCGGGTCGGCCCGTCCCCACCCCGCCTCACCCGCTCCGGCCCGCAGACCCCCGGCCGCGCCGGGCTCGCCCCGGGCCCACCCCCGCCCCTTCCCCCGCGCGGCGCGTCACGGAGGCGGTGGCGGGAGGATTGGCCGGCGGAGCCGGCAGAGCGGGGGCTCGCTCCGCCCTCCCTCCCCCCCGCCGCTCTCCTCTCCCCTCCTCCCCCGCGCTCTCAGCCATTTTAGCAGCCGGTACAGCCGCGGGCTCCGTTTTCCGCCGGCAGCGCCGGGACCGGGCGGGGTGAGTGCGCGCTTGGTGCTGCATAACGGTCGGGGCGCGGCCGGTGCGGCCCGGGGAGAGCGGCCAGGGAAAGGGAGGGCAGGGACGGGCAGGTCCCCCCGTGCCCCTCGGCAGCATCTGGGATGAGGTGAGATGAGGGGCGGGAAGGTCGCGGGGTCCCCTCCACGGGGCGGCGAGCGGGGCCGGCGCTCCCCTCCAGACCCTCCTCCGCCCCCGGCGGGGGTGGGACCGCGGGCGCTGCCGCCTGGGCGGAGGCAGCGGGGTCAGCTGAGGGAAGGAGCGGGGGGGTTACATGGGGTCAGGTCCCTCCCGGCCTCCGTGGAGCCGCGGGCCCGGCGGATGCGCCAGAGCCCGGCACCCCGGCAGGCCTGGGCAGGAGCCGGTGGCGGGCACTGGAAGGGCTGCCTGGAGATGCAGAGTGTGGGGCCGGGCTGGCTGCCGAGACTAAACCTGCGCGGGAGCGGCCGTTCTCTGCGCGGAGGCTGCTCCCCGCGCCGGGCGCTCCCTGCCCGCCGGAGCATCTTCGGCAGCTCCCGTGAGCCGGCACCGCGGCTCGGCCGCCTCCTCCCGCTCGTCCCCAGCCTCTTGTCCGCCCCTGGCCGGCCGCAGGATGCTCTGCCCGGCCGGCTGGCCCCGCGGGAGATGCTCGCTCCTTGCCCTGCGGTAGCAGCGGCCCCGGCTGTGCTGTGCTGCGCTCCCCGGCCCGCCCGGCGCATCCCCGGCGCTCTGTCCTCCACGGAGCCCCCCGCCCCCTCCGAGATGCAGAGAAGGAGGTTGGGCTCAGGATATGGTCTGATGCTGATGTAGCACACGCAGTAAAATGTGATTCATTGCTCAACACTACGCACAAGGCATATTTTTCTATTTCACGTCATGAGAGCACCAGCTAAAGTAAAGCGAGAAGCTGGTAGAATGTTTTTGTTGGCCTAAGATGAGTGTCACTTGGTGGTGTTCTAAAATATCTTTGTAGGCTTTGTGGATTTTTTGAGGCTTATTTGGAAAGCAAATGTGTGTGCAGTGCACACCTCCCCAGTGTCAGCTCCTCTAGTGCTGCTCTTGTACCTGATGCTTAAATGGAATACTTGGAGCAACTCTTGAGCTATTTTGTAATATAACCCCATTCTAACGTAATTGTTCCATATTTCCTTTTATTTATTTCAATGAAGATGCTCAGTAAATATATATGGAGGCTACAGAGAAATTTGGTGTGAATTAAGGATTGCTTCATCTAAAGTAAATGGGCAGCTGTAGTCCCTGGTGGTTGTAAAAGATGATTGTCAGGTTAAAGATAATATCTGCCCATGTTTCATTGCTCTTTTGATCTTGAACTGCTGTAGCATAAAAATAGAACACACTTTGTAATGTATTGTTATCGACAAACTTGCATTTATAGCCTCACCAGTTTGAAGTGCAAAAATTAGCGAATAAAGCTACAAATAGGAATTGGAAACATATGACTTTTTTTCTTTCAATGAAGTTCTGCTTTTTGAATCTTCGGGATTTGTCATCTCAGACCAACCGCAGTGATTAAAGACACTTTTTTGTTTTGTTTTGTTTCTAAGATGTGAAAATATTAACGTTATAAAAAAATAAATCCTCAAACCAATCTTTTATCCCAAACAAGAGGCACAATTAGCAACGTTCTACAGGTTCGGAAAGATTTATTTTGTTTTCTTTTGCTATTCAGGCATGGATACAAAATTTGCATTTTAATGCAGTTCTACAGAAGCCTTAAGTATTTTCACATAAAAGTTATTTTAGAAAATATTGTATTTTTAACTTGCCTCTCATTTCCATTTGCCAGTTCCCCTTCATTGTTGTCTTAAACTACAGAACTGTATAAACTTGCAATAGACAACTTCCTCCCCCTGTGGTGATGGTTTCATGGGGTGTTAATTATTTGGCCGTTTGCATCTCATGCGAACTTTACTCATGTGTTACCTTTAACTCTGTGTGTAACGTATAGTGTGCAAGTGCCAGCGTTGGCCACTGTCTGCTGATTGAATATTCAATCTAATGCTTATCAGCAGCTGTTCATTTTCAGCATAATAAATTACCGGTGTTCATGGATGGCGCCTCCTTCTAACATGAGGATTATGCTTCAGCGCTTTTGTAAAACTAGAGAAACCATTCTCGAACACATCACTAAGGCAAGGCATTAGATACAAATATATTCAAAGTGATGTTAAGATATGTATCTAGTAACATAGGTGCAGCCTATTAGACTGTTTTAAATGAAGTTAATACCCAAATGAAACAGTAAACAGTAGCCTAAGCCAAGTAAACATGCAAAACCTGTTGAAGTTAATGATTAACAATCAGAGTTAGGTAGTTAACATGACAAATAAATGAATGTTTGTTTATAAGAAACTGTTCTTAATAAGGAATTACTTAAGCTAAAACGGAGTTGGACCTCAATATTAAAGGAAATCTGCATTGTATACGCAACAGAGCGTGTGGTCATTGTGCTTCAGGACACTGATTTTCCTCAGGAGAGGAGGAAGTGTCATGGAAGAAGAGAAGCCATTTCCCGAGAAACAAATTGTACAGTTTTGTTCCATTTGTTCATGTATTGGATCATTATTTGGATGGTGCAATGTCATCCACCCTTTTTGTGGAAGGCACATCTCTAAAGATGGCCATGCTGTTTAATTTTCCGTCATTCTACAGAGCCGGGCAGTGAGTGCGTTGGTGTCCCTCTTCCTTTTGGAGTCACCCCTCCCTGGAGGTGGGACCTTTGTCTGCTGCCCTTCCATGGGGAAGGTGCTTGGTGGGACAGGCCAGCTGTATGGAGCGGCCCGAGGAAAGCTTAAGAGATTATTTCTCCCGTGCTGGTAGAGCTGTGCTTTGCAGTGAGTAGGCGTTGTTAACACTTCGGTATTGCTTTCATTTTCTTTCCTGCTTTTTTTCAGTTGGAGATGGGGAAGGGAAATTAGATTGTCCATAATCTGTTGACACGCATAGTAGCTGCATGTTTCTTCAAACTCTTGAGCTCGGTAGATAGCCACATACTAGCGCTGTGTTCCGCTTTCATCTTTCTTTATTCCACAGCCACTCGCTCACACTCAAAGCCCAGTCTGGAAGGGGTGTGGGAGGTTTCTGTAAAGGTCTCTGCAGATGAAGCCACCCCGGGCCAAGGCCCCTTCTCACAGGCTGCTCTCTGTGGTGTGTGTTGTGAACAGGGAGAGCCTTCCCGTAATCCTGGATGTGCTGGAACAGCGACCAGTCGTTGCTTGTTCTATACGAACGTGAACTAAAGGATGCTGTATGGAATAAGCCTCGCGCTTGCAGAGAGGAACGCTTCTGGCCGGTTGCCAGAATAGCTTGGGAGATGTGGTTTCAGTTTTCTTTTCTGCAGCGGGCACCTAGTGCGATCCACATTGAGCTGCTTGGCCGAGGTCGACAAGAAGAGTTGGACAGAACTTAAGTAAACTGCAGTAGATCTGCTTGCCCTGCCCCCCTTCTTCTTAGTGCTATCAATTCCTATCTGATACTTCATACAAAGTGTACTTGTAATCAAGATATGGCTTTAACAATGTGCCAGGTGTGCATAATATTTTTTACCTGACCAAGTGCATGATACAGAGGTTAGGAATGAGAGGTGGGGGTGGAAATTCCTTCTGCTACTGTTGCTGTTCCTAAATAGGAGCCTTGCTACTATTCAGGCTGCCGGGCTGCTTTGGACTCGTAATAACTTCTGAGTCAGGACTAAACTTGGTGCTGGCTTGTAGTTGATCTTTCGTGGAGGTTAGATATGAAGATTTTGAGTGAGCACGGCATGTTGGTACAATTGTCTGGAGAGTTATTTTACATTTTAAGATGATCCCAAATATAGGAGAAAGCTCGGAAGGCACATTGAACCATTTTCAGTAAGGAAATAAATAACAGAAGCAGTGTTGGGAAATGGAGGAGCAGAACGAGTAAGGAGAGGTGTTTGTGGGCATGGGCAGGGAGGGGTGTGAAATGTTTTCCTTTAGCCAACATGTTGCCAGAATGTCAATTTGTATAATGGATTGTTTTTAAAGTTTGTTGCTGAAGTTGGAAGTGAGGTTGGAGCTAATGCCACAGCGTCAGAAAGTCACCATGCATGGTGTTTGCTTTGCCTTTGAATTAGTAGCTGTGTCATGCAAAGAACATGAGGAATTGTTTGTCTCTTTCTTTGCTTTGGATAGAGCCAGGCACCTGGACTTGCCATTGAAATCAGAGTACTGGTCACCTCAGTAAAGTACTTTGCAGGGAATCCGAGGTACTGAGAAAATATTTTTCTCTCTATTTAAATTTAGCACATTTTTTGTAGTACAGTTGATACCAAATCGATGGATATTGTGTGGCTGGGAGTTCACTGGGCTTCAAGGTGAGATATCTTTATCTCCAAGGTAGAGATAAAGTGATCCACCAATTATCACAGGTTTAAGAGTCTCGGATTTAAAGTGATCCAAGGTGGATCCTTGGTAATAGCTTTAAATCCGAGACTTGTAAATCTGCTGTACTTGAGTACCACTGTTCTTCAGTGAAGACAAAACTACTGAACTAGGATTTTCTTCATGTATATTGGTGTGACTGTTGATTCCCTAGAGAATGTTACTGCTTCATCAGTTGACTATGTTTTTCTAAAAGCATACTTGTAACTTGCCTTTTAGATGATAGATTTATAGATCTTTTAAAATTCTTATTATAAATTCATTGATTTTACTTGAAACTGTGTGATGCTGCAGCTCGTCTCATGGGTTTTGCTTATTACTTTTGTTAGTGTGCAGTGGAAATGCCCATATTCCCATACACTGATAGCTCAGAATGTTTTATAGCATAGGTGTGTAACAGCAGTTAGAATGTTAATGTCTATATCAATTTAAAAAATACATAGGTATGCTTGAAAGCCTGTGAAATTACAAATAAGTTGACATGACAAGGACAGACTTGAAATAGCACTTTACATTCCACTACCTATAGTCTTAAAATTTGGGCTAATTAGTCTTTTAAATTATTGTTTTAATCATTCTGAAGTGGTATTCAATTTTATCTCTCCTTACTATAGAAAATAAGATGGTGAGTAATACAGTTACAGACATGCTTGTGTTCTGAGGATTTATTTTTAAAATTGTTTAGATTTATAATAGATGTATAATTAATTTTAAAAATATCTGTTAATGCCGTGTTTAGCCTCCCTCATTGTGCTTTTGGTCCATCATGAAGAATGATTTTTGAACATCTAGCTGATGGTTATGTTTTGCAAAATGACTTGTTAGATCTGTACAGCAGACCTGGTTGGGGATTTTATAGCTATTTTTAGACAATGTGCAACCCATTTTAAAATGAAACTAGTATTAGTCCAGTGTGCTCTGATCCTTGTTCTACTTAGGTAGGTGCTTTACCTAACCGTATAACATTTAAAATTTAAATAACGCTTAATAAAGGTGACATATTCTGGGAGACGTGACAGTACCTTCAGGTAACATGAAAGAATGGTTACTGTGTTTGGTTTTTCTGTTTGTTTTTTCCTAAACCACTGTTCTGTGCATTGTAAGATACAGGACGTGCATTCTGCACCGCGTCTTCGCTGAGGTTTTCCTCTCTACGTGCAATTACTCATTTTCAACTCTAGCTCCTGCAGCGAGGTGTCTGGTTTATAAAACAGCTTATTTGTGTGCTTGCTGTGTAACTTTACGAAAGTAACTTGAGTAATAACAGTCCTTTTAGGTGAGATTCTCGCTGAATCTCGTCGTTCCGTGGCAGAGCAGGAGCTGGCGGTGTGCAGGGCTGGGCTCTGCGCAGTGATGCCCATTGGCACACATGCAGTTTTACATCTCCGGGCTGCAGCATCGGGGTTATTGGGGACTGAGCCCTGCAGAATTCCTGCGTTTTCATGCAGAAAATGTTGACCCTTAATGCAACTCCAAACAAATATCAAAGCGTGCAAGAGCTGCTGCTTCCTTCCTATTTCCTTCCATTCCCAGATATTTGTATTTTTAGCCATCCCTCTGTACACCAGAGCCCTCACACTTCTGGAGCTGTTACATTCCTTATGCACCTTCTGCTTGGCTTCACTGTCAGAAATGGCGAGTAGCCCATAAAATAGCAGAATAACTGTCCTCCTTGGTAACTTAAGCCTTTTTAAGGGCCTTGTTTGCACAAATCCTGCTCATTGGAACAGAAAAATATTAGCATAGAGGGGAACTGAATAAATTAGTAAGAATGCCATACCACAAAGAAATTCTGTTCTGTGTCGGTACTTGTTACGTGTTTGCTTTGTATTTCTCAATTCAGTTTCTTGGAAGAGAAATATAAATCAACTTAATGGTTTCTGCAGAGCGCACATGTGCCCTAAGGCACTTCTTTTATGGCTGCCAGAAAATCTTTGTTACGTATCACAGTAAGACCAGACTTAACACCTCTGTTTGGTTTTCTTAAAGTCTGCTACTGAAAGTGACTTTTGCTTAATATCCATCAGTTGCACAAATGCTTTTAGGCACAGAAATGCTGCAGTACTGATATATCCCATAGCTTTTCCAGGGATTATTTCCCACGTTTCTTGCTGTGGAACCCCAAGCTGTCAGCAGCTGTATGACCACGGGGCCACGCTCAAGCTTTTTGCATGGGGAGAGCCAGCTCTTCATTCCATTGTGTCTCTGCTCCCGCAGCATCAACTGGACACAACTGTTGATGCCCATCCTGAAATTGTTCATATTGTCCACTCTGCTGTAACATATGAACCATGTTCCTTGGCTCAGGGTACCATGTACTTGATGAGCCTGAAACTAAAGTCAACCGCTTGCTGGTCTTTTCAAGAGAAAGCTCAAAGTGTGCTGTGCTTCTGGAAACCGAGCTGTTCATTCTACATCCAGCTTACTCGGGTCAGTAGCAAGCTTTGTATACAATGGCATGTGCAAGAATAAGAAGCTTCCAAAAGAAAGGAATTTATTTTTGTGCTTATGTAATGATTGCTTATCTGGCTACAAGTCTGGTTTGATATTGTAAATAAATTACTATTTTGTAAATTTTATTATGTGCATTTCTGTACACTAAAAGCCACCAGTACAGCTTGAACCAGAAACATCTACTAGGAAAGTTGTGTTTAGAGAAACAGGCAGCAAACAATGAGGGTTCAGCCGATGCTCTGCACTGTGGGTTTCTCACGCTCTGTGAAATATGAAGAGTGCTCATTCTGTGTCAAGTCAGGCTACGGATGAGCAGGTACTGCAAAACATCCCGTCTAACTTCACACAGTGCTGCACCTATTTATGGCAGGTGGCACACATACAACTGGATGAGTCTTTTCAGCGTCCTGTGGAGTGAAGCTGGTGGTGAGACCACACAGAGCTTGTGCTGCGATACCTGCTGATAGGAGGGTGCAAGTATCTTGCTTGAAAGAACAAGCAAGTTGGTAATAGCTTTAAATCCGAGAAGTTCAATAAGGCCAAATGCCGGGTGCTGCACTTTGGTCACAACAACCCCCTGCAGCGCTCCAGGCTGGGCGCAGAGTGGCTGGAGAGCAGTCAGGCAGAAAGGGACCTGGAGGACTAATGGACAGGAAGCTCAACATGAGCCAACAGTGTGCCCAGGTGGCCAAGAAGGCCAACGGTATCCTGTCCTGTATCAAGAATAGCGTGGTCAGCAGGACAAGGGCAGTGATCCTTCCCCTGTGCTCTGCATTGGGGAGGCCACACCTGGAGTGTTGTGTTCAGTTCTGGGCCCCTCAGTTCAGGAAAGAGATTGAAGTGCTGGAGCAGGTCCAGAGAAGAGCAACACGACTGGTGAAGGGACTTGAACATAAGACCTATGGGGAGAGGCTGAGGGAGCTGGGCTTGTTTAGTCTGGAGAAGAGGAGGCTTAGAGCTGAGCTCAGCACTCTCTAGAACTACCTGAAGGGCAGTTCTAGCCAGGTGGGGATTGGTCTCTTCTCCCAGGCAGTTAGCAACAGGACAAGGGGCCATGGGCTTCAACTCTACCAGGGGAAATTTGGGCTGGATATTAGAAAGAAATTCTTTACAGAGAGAGTGGTCAGGCATTGGAATGGCTGCCCAGGGAGGTGCTGGACTCACCGTCCCTGGAGGTTTTTAAACTGAGATTGGACATGGCACTTAGTGCCATGATCTAGTGAACGGACTGGAGTTGGACCAAGGCTTGGACTCAATGATCTCTGAGGTCTTTTCCAACCCAGTCTATTCTGTGATTCTGTGAACAACAAACTGGTGTAGCTGGTCAGATTTACTGAAACACTGCACATTGCATAAGCAATCCGTCAGGTACTTTGTTGTTTCCTCTCTAGTAGTTATACATGCAATGATTTCTGAAAATGTCTTACTATGTTCAGTGTATCTAAAGTACATGATAAGTAGAATACACACTGAGTCATTCTCAGCAAATGTTTTGTCTTGGAAGCTAGAGGAGTCGAGCAGCCTGGGAGCTGTCACTGCTCCAAATGTGCCGGTGAAGTATGAGGAGCTGGGAGCTGCGTATCGCTGCACGGTGCGTGTTGGCTCATAGAAAAATGATGAATGAGGGCATTTGTTTCATAGCTTAAACTGTTAGCTTGAGGGTCAGCGTCTGTCCCCTGCACCCCACAGGAAGATTACTAACTCCTGACCTTCAATAAATATCAAACTGTGCATAGTAAAGTATTTTGGAATATATAAAATGAATCTGTATTAAAATTTTAATAAGACATTTCAGTGTTTGGGAATGGGGTTGTGGCTTTCAATAAAGATTAGGTTAGTTATGCTGCAGCTGCTGGTTGCTTTTTTTCTAATACTGCAGTTCCATGAACACAGAGTTCACAAAGGCTGGAGCCAGCACTGCTCGCTCTGGCTCAAGGGAGGGGACGCACTGGGACAGCCACAAATGGGTGGAGGTGCCTTCTTTCAGCAGCAGCTCTGTTTTGTGCCTGTTTAAAGTTCTCGCAAAGCTCCAGTGCGGAGGTGCGAGTAATCCCATGTCAGCTGAGCTCAGCCGAGGTGACGGCTTCGTCCCCCGTGCTGGCACTTCTGTGACCGAGGGGGGAGCCACGTCAGACAACTGCGACTTAAAGGTTATGGGGAGTTGGCTGCCTGCGAAGTCTGCAGCCCGAGAGAACGGTCCAGCTGGGGTCACCGCAGTCCGGGTTCGCATTGAGCTGGCAATTGAGCTGTTGCACTGTTTTCACCTCTTTGTTGGCATCTCCGTTAAACTGAGTTCACATTTATGTCAATTCAGTAATTTGCTGAATTTGTGTTACATCTTAAAATTTGCTTTAAGTACTAAACCATCTAACCTCTTTTCTGTTCTTAGTATGACACTCTTTGGTTTTGTGCACAGTGAAAACATACATACTTAAAAAAGAATCACAATACTATATAGGTAAGGTGTAGTTTTACAATGTCTTCCACAGCTTTCATTGTTACATAGAGGAGTTGAGGCAGTAAATCTGCAGCTAGTGCTAATGTCAAGTAACAGCAAAGCGATACAGCAATAGAAAGGAAAAATGAAAGAGAAGCAGGAGATCCTGGTTTGTGATGTCTGTGGTATTTTGCACTAAAAACAGAGGTGAGGATGGAGTAGTTTCTGTCCGTCCATAGTAGCCCATTAGTTTGTCATTTTGCACTTTACTTTCCATGAAGACAGATGTATGTACGGCTGATTCATACTGTGTGTTTACACAGTATAATTTAATACTGAATTTAAGATAGCCTTGGTTTTGTGCCTTTGTGAGGCAGATGTGTTTAATTTTCATAATGAAAATGGGTTCTCTGTTTATTTCACAAGCATGCAAATAGTTTTCCATTTTTATGAGCTCTTCTGTTGAAACAACTTGGTCAAAAGTTCACCATAGGGAAGAGGAAAAACTGGAAGGTGAAACTAAGCTCGTTCTTCAGTAAAAGGCAGGATGAGAAGGGGGGAGATGGAACAGGGGCTGGAGCAAGGTGCTGCCTTGGAAAACCATTGAAGAGCATCCCGCCTGTACGAGTGTGCTACTTTTTGACATTCCGGGATTGCCAGTATTCAGTCTGGCTTGTTCATGGATTAGGCGTCATCCTTGCTGTTCACGTTCATATGAGGAGCTGTATAGGCTTTCAGTATTTCACTGAAGCTTGGTCTTTCAAGCATATTTTCCTTGCATGCCCTTAAATAACAGTATCTATGCAGCGTAGATTACAGCTCCATAAAACCTGATGGAAAAAGCCTGCTAAACAGTGTGGCAGATTCAGTCTAACATAACTGAAGATGAAAACTTGTTCTGGTGGTGAGCCGAGTTCGGGTTATTTGAATGCTCGAAGATGGTTTGATGAACAATAATCACTTGCACAGAGTGACAGAAGTAAGTGCTGGACTCTCCAGATGACATTACCTGATGGGAGATCAGAGGGTGACCGCTTCCTCTCCCATTCTCCAGCGTAAAAATATTGCGGTTAATGACCTACACCCACTTCACAAGTTATTGGTGTTTGGAAGGTAATCCTCATTAAACTCTGCACCAAAAAAGTAGATTTTAGAACTTTGTGTCAGGTCTAGTGTTGGGCAGCGTGTTGCATTATTCAAGCATCTGAAGGCACTCAGAACACAGAAATCAGGGGAAAACTGAGAATGATGATGTAATGAGTTTCTAGTGGTATCTGCTGACCTAAAGTAAAGTACATGATCAGCCTGTTCCGTGTTTTCAAGTAGCAGGTAGTATTTTGTAATTGTACAAATGGTGTTGACAACAAACAGCTGATGAAGCTCATGTTACCAATCCAGGAAAATGTTTATATATGTTTATAACCTAAGAGATGCCTGGAATTTTCACTATTTAATGTTCTTCCTTTTTAGATTTTTCATGAATTTATTGACCTGCTTTCCTGGAAGCATTTGAATTGCACTTGTGTTAAAGGTAAGCAGTGACTTGGTTTTTTGTGTGCTAGTGGGCACTAAGGTTGGCAATAACTAGGGAGTGGGCATTTAAATAACCTGTACTTAAACCTTCCAGCGGGTGACTTTGTCCTACTGTCACTAAATGATCAGTCCAAATACTGATAGACTCGGAGTGGGGACTGTGTATTTTTAAGGTGAAAATGGAAACGTGTTCAGACAGTGTTAGCTTTTTGAGCATCGCTGCGTTTGTTAACAAATTAAATGATATAATTTTTCATTACTAACCAGAAAGGGTTGTTGTGATGTGCAGTGTCATACTAAGGATTTTTCTGTCGCTTTTTTCAGAGGAAAAAGCTTCCTAAAAATAAGTTGAAATAATGGTCTAACAGCGTCAGTTTCCTCTTCATACTTCCTTCCAAATTTAAGTCTAAGACCACTTTAGCGTCTGTTTAGTCTGGTGCTGCACAAACAGTTTCTTTCTCCTGCAGTTGCTACTGTGACTCTTGCTTATTCACATTAAAGGTGATGTAGTTACCTAAGTGTCAAGTCACGCCGTCAAGCCACTTGAGTTTTAGCTGTGTGGTTTGCTCCAAATAGTCACGCATAGTTTATTTCCTGTTTTCTGAGCTAGCAGGGCTTGAACAAATTCCTTTTGGGAAGCACAGCTGCCCTGTGCTAGTAGGTTTTGCCGAGGGGTGGGACATACAGCACGGGCACAGTCGTGTGGTCATTCTAGTTACTCACCTCCTTGGCCAGGGCTGGCTCGCTCGGCCCTGTCTCTGCTCCCAGCTCAGCCTCTGAGCACCTGATTGTGCCCCAGTCCTCTAAGTGTAGCCTCGGCTGCTTTGCAAAAGCTACTGGGTTATTTTGGACCAAGAACATCAAAAGCTGCCTGCCTCTGAAATCGTACACCTAGCACAGGCATGTCGCTGGCTGTAAAACAAGAAGTGTGATAAATGCGTGTGCGAGTGCATCGGGAGGCGCTAAAGTTCAAAACCTTGCTGTTTAAAACTGTCTCAGAGGTCTCTTTCCCTCCACCTTTTTAAGAATTTTGCTAATTTCTACCTTGTTCTCCCGTCTTAATACGAATATTTATGTTTGAGCTACTTTGGCACTGTTTCCCTGGTTCGGTGGTGTTGCACTGCTCAGAACATTGAACAAAACAGTGTTTAGAGCTGTTAAATCTAAAAATGTGAATGTGCACTTTGCCTTATCAGGGGCAAATGAACTGAAATTTCTTTGGCCATTCTCGCTGCTTCTGCAAAGCGCAGATGAAAATCAAAGAACTGTTATGATACTGTAAGTCTGTAAATTGCCTTTGCTGGTGGAAAATGCCATCGCCAGCGGTATCTCCCTTGCCGATGGCTAAAATCCCCAATTCTCTGACTAAATTGGTATGCGCTGAATTGTTTTATTATTTATGTACAACTCATCCTTGCTCTATACCTCCAAGTCTTCCTTTTGAAACTTAAAACTTGATTTGCCAAGTAATATTATTAAAAGCAATGTACCATAAAGATACCTCAGTCCCTCGTAAAGCACATGAAGGCAGAAGGAAACAAGTTCACTCACAAAAAGGTTGAAGTGAGCAGAAAGTTGCAGTATAAGTCCTGTCTTAGGTAAAGCTTTATCTGGGAATTCCAGATGTGGCTCTAGAAGTGATGGAGATCTAGAAGTGATGGAGATCTAGAAGTGATGGAGATCTAGAAGTGATGGAGATCTAGAGGTGAATCTAGGTATGTTTGGCAAGAAAGGTTCACCACGAACCAAGCAATAGGCTGTGCTACCATTTTGCATTAAGACCGCAATAAAATTGAGTTCCTTAAACATACAAAAGGCATAATCACTTTTTCTACCGGAAAATACTGCAATTGTGCAAAACATTAAAATATTCTTGCTCCCAATGCTCCTGATTTTTGACTCTCAAACCATCTTCCTCCGCAGCTTGAACAGTTACACAATGAAAATGAAAAATAAAGATGACTCATGCTTGAAATCTGAGGGGCTGCCATCTCAAATGACCGTGGGTGGGAACAGTTTGCTTAAACTTGTATTTTTTTAAGTGTACACCCAGTCGTCTGTATATAAACATCTGCAAGGAGACGATTTCTTCAACTTGCAAATAAGAAAGCCTCATTCTTTTTGCTTACTTACAAAAAGGGGAGGTATTTGCATTTGGATGTGAGCTCCTAAGAGAAAAGGGAAAGTGTATTTCCCTCAGTACGTGTTTTGGTAGGCGAAAGTCTGCTAATGCAGTATATGAGGAGGACCATTTACTTCTCTTGCCCTCCCTCCTCTTGTATTTTTTACCTAAGTTATGACCAGTGTCTGAGAAGAAAGCAACCTAATGGCACTGGTGGGAGATAACGGATATTTTGTAAGGCAATAAAGGTAAATATAAGATTGGTGACAGAATTTCTTGTCAGAATGAAATCTGAAGAGACAGTCAGGTTTTCTGAAACAACAGGGAATTAAATTCAGAACTTTAGTCTATTAAATTCCACAACAGTCGCGGTTGGTGAGACATGTAGAAAGAAGTATATAATCTGTCAGGGTGACCACAGGAAAAGGGAGAAGCTGTTGTAGTTGGTGATTTTGTCTGGATTTCAGCAGAACGCAGGAGGTTGATATTACTGGATTTTCCCAAGGGAGCATTGAGGGGGATTACGATGATCTCTGTCGTTACGTTGCATGTTGGCTGCCAGGCTGGACTTGTGTTCCTGCACTTTGACATTTTACTCTTTGCGTTGCTCCTTTCACAAAAAGGTTATTACAGAGCAATGCTGCGAGATTTCAGGAAACGTATAAATAAAGGAAGTGGCTTTTAATGACTCGCTCTGCTGTGTTCATGGCACTGAGCTTTGGCCAGATGCATCTATTAGCTGAATCCTATTTAAAAAAGAACAGTTTGGTGTTTACTTTCTCCTGACTTCCGTCGTTATGTAGTAATAGATTCATGTAGTTTCCCAATACATCATAAAATAGTAACATTTTACTTTTAAGTATTTCTAATGCATCATCACATGGGTACACACAGTTCCTCCTGGGTCACGCTGTACAGATGTTTGGTAACAAACCAGATCTGGGGCCAGGAAATAAGTGTTAATATTTAATCTATGCACCTAGAGTAATGTCATTCATGAATGTTTGGCCTCGATGAGTAAAACCTCATTAACATTTGTCCAACCCTAATACAGTGACTTGATCAGAGTGTGAACTCGGATGCGTCCACTCCAGGAATCAGTGGCGCAGTTGTATCCAACAGGCATGCGCATAAATACATTATCTCTGAGAAAATGTTAAAAACCTTTACCTGTGGAGATGATTTCCTGTACTCCTTTGTCTTTACTTGCAAAACAAAAAGCACTTGATATCCTAATTTCTTTACATTGTGAAAGGATGTTGTTGAAATGATTATCCCAAGTACAGGATGATAAGAGGCAAGATGTGTACCTTAATTCTTAAAACAACCTGTTGTCCATGCATGTGCTCCTAATACTGACTATAAATTGAAAATAGATAAAAATGTATGTTCAGTAGACCCAGGAAGGCACCTAGCAATTAGAAGGGAAATATTAGTTAGGCAAGTTCCATTCGTACTTTCTGTCTGCAGTACCTTCATCACACATTCATCAATATTACAGAAACAGGAATATCACATCTCACTTTGAAGACCGTAAAAGACTGTACATGAGTTAGTCGATTCTGTGATTCTGTAATACTTCCTGTGTTTTTTGCTATTTCAAGTAGAATGTCCGTATTTAAGCAGCGACCCTCAACTTGCATCAGGCTCCAGCGGGATCTGCTGTGTCTGCCTTCCCGTCCCCGTTCAGTTGGGACGGAGGGGCTCCTAGAGGGTCCTCTTGGAAGTTCTAAGGCTCAGAGCTCCTGCCGCACTGACAGAGCACAGAAACGCGTCTGAAACCTGCGGGCTCGGCAGTTTTCATTGCCCTTTGACCTCCAGAACTCTGTAAGAGGAAAATATGCAGAAATGTGCATGTGAGAAAGGAACAAAAGTAGCACCTCATGTACTTCTTTTTTCTTTATGAGTAACTTGCCATTGATATTGGCAGAGTTTGTTTTCATAAGAGCAGTGGCATGGTGTAAAAATGGAATAATTTGGCTTAGTTTTTCTTCTTTCAATCTTTCTAATTCCCCAAAAGTTGTAATCGGGCACAATTGTGGTATTCCTACTTGATCAGAGTCTTCTCATCTGTAGAAATATTCTCTTGTTGCTGTGTGTGCCAGGTACAAATCTGGAATATCAAATTTGTGGAGAGCCCAGTAGCCCAGACTGGTTGATTGTTGATTGCTGATTGCATGACCGCTTGCTGCATCTTCCCAGCAATCTGATATTTCTCAGCCTTTCTGTAATTTATTTTTGAAATCCTAGGCTATTTCAGTTCTAGTACTGGAACAAATTCAGGACTACCAGGTATTGATTAAATTGTCTTCCAAAAAGTGACTGTAACTAATAACCCACATATTTATTCAAGTCAACTTATGTTTCTTTCAGCGTGTAGAACCACCTTTCCTCTTCCAAGTTATGAATGCTTGTGGCAGAATGCAACCCCCCTCCCTCCTTCAGTATGGCACATCTCCCCCTTTCTCTGCTACTTGAGGCTAACAGCTTCTTTTGTCTGGCCCAGAGCACCCTGGCTCCTGGGACATTAGAAGAGGGGAGTGCCAAGGCACACTGAGCTGCGCCCAGTGTGGGGATGTTTGGAGGCTTCAGGGGCACCCACAGACAGTGTGGGGGTGCAGAGAAGCTTCTAGAGTGCCTACAGTCAGATCTGATCAGCCAGTATAAAAACGGGACTCTCGTTGAGACTCCGCCCGTTGCCGCGGGTCTCTCGGAGCACGAGCAAGATGCTGCACCGAGAGCCCCCTCCCCGGGATGGGGACTCCGCTTGCCTCGCCGCCACGGCTGTGAGTAAAACTTCTCGCAGGATTGCGAGTATATTTATACTTTCGTGCACATATGCACGTATAACTTTCCGTGCTCCATATGAGCGCGTGTAAAATTAATCCTCGCAGAATCACGGGTGTATTTTCCTTCCGTGCACATTTGCACAAGTACTTTATTTCCTCGCACAATCGCGAGTGGCCGCCGAGAGCCCCTCGCACAATCGCGAGTGTATTTTCCTCCCGTGCTTCCACATAAGCACGTGTAGGATTCCGTGCACATTTGCACGTGTAAAATAACTCTCGCAGGACTGCGAGCGTATTATAAATTTACTCTCGCGGAATCGCGAGTGCACACTTTCCGTACTCACTACGAGTACGTGTATCTCTTTAAACATAATCCCGCACCGTGTTTAGGCAAGTGTGTACTCCTCCGGGACTCGGGGACGGCTCCGGCATTGTTTTGGGTGAAGCCACGTGCATGCACATTGTGGACCGCCTGTTGGTTATATCAGTGGTTGCCCCTCAAATAATCTTCCTCAACTGATATCCGAACCTGTATTTAAGTCACTTTTGGAGTGCTAAACCCTGTTCCTCGCCGGTCTAATAAAAGTTGGTTTTGGACCTTGTTGTCCCTTAAATTGACCTGTGGGTTGCCTCCGTGACAGCGCTTACTGTGGTTTCCAAAGTGTTTAGTTAGATGTGCCTGAACGCTAGAGAAATTCCGGAAACGGTTGTTACTTATTCCTGCTGGATTGTTTTGGAAGATTTCGGAGCTTCCTGGAAGGACCCGGCCCTGCGTGCGGCCGCTGGAGCCAGAATCGCGCGCCCACGAGCAGTCGGCAGGAGCTCGTTGCAGGGGAACCAGGACTTCCTGTGATGTTGGTTTTAAACTAAGCAGCTTCTTGGCTTTGCACGTTCCAGGTTTTCTTCACAAATTGCCCTTTTCCTGTCTAACGTCATCCCGCACGCTACGAGACTTCTCTAACGCAATGAAAAGTATTTTTTAAAATCGCAAGTAATGTTTGAAGTAGATTGAAAAATAAGGTGTTTTTTTCTCCTAATCATGCTGTTACATAGCGAACTGGATCCCTGGCAAGATTTTTAACACATGAGAACAACAGTAAACACTGTTATTCATATATAAAGGTTTTTCTTTAGGAGCATTAGGGTAGAAATTCTAAAGAGTTCTACATTCTGCAAAGCAGAAATATACCCAACCTCTAATACTTTTGTGTCTTTTTCCTGTTTTAATATAGAACTGATTGACACTGAAAAAAGTCGCTCATCGCCATCAGATACCTTGTAAGTACACGGGGGTGTGGATGTGTCAGGTTTTATTTGAACGTGTTCAAAGGAAAAAGCCGAGTTTGTCTTTTTGGGACTTACTAATTTTTTCCAACTGATGTCTATTTAGAGTTACAACTGATTTTTGTTAAGATTAGAAACCTTTTAACTTACCAGAGATGTGTACGGATTCGCTTAGCTAAGTTATCTGTTTTTATAAACACTTCTCAAAGTATTTCAAATGAATGCGAAATTTCAAACTGAAAGGAACGCAACCTTTAACTTTTGCTAATGTGACCATGAGCATCACTGCCGGAAAATGAGGTCCGTACATGCACTTAAAATTCAAATGTTAAAAGTGATTTCAACAGGCTGCCAGGTTTAGGAGAAAACAAACATTCTTTCCCACTAAGACCTTTTTATCATTAATTATTTCAGATGGTATTTTGAACATTCTGATGAGGTTTTTTAGCGTGTTAGAAAGTTGTTCCAGTAAACGGTAAAAGTGCTTAAGTCAGTGTTCAACACTGAACTGAGTTGTGTTCCTTAGCTTGAAGATCATCTCACATATAAGGCCACACATTTGGTAGAGTATTAGGTGACACCAATGGGATGTATCTTTTTTTCCCAAACACAGTCCTCTCTTCACACATAGTCTTACAATCCATTCTGAACTGAACCTCTTTCAGTTTTAAAGATTTAGTGTTGATAATCAGTAATAAAACGTAAAATGGATATTGTAAAATACCCTTTTAAATCACGACAGCACTGTTATAATTCAATATGATATTTGCATCTCCTCAGTGCTCAGGTGGCAGGAGGAGCAGTTCTCCATATTAGATATGGTAAAAAAGGGACAGCTCTTGTTATTTATCAAATTAATGCAGAGGAGAGTAAATTGAATGGAAAAGTTAATGTAAATGTCTTTTTGTAGTATCAGTCAGTCCAGACCATCAGCTAAAGAATTTAAGTAAATATGAGCCCCTTCTTCTCCTCCTTTTCTAAATTAGTCCGTTCTTGATTATTAGCGAGTAGTTTTTTACCAGTAGCACCACTTCTGAAAAAGCCTGAATAAACCCATAGCACTGTCTCTTTACGTTAAATAGTTTCCATTAGTCCAGCAAGTCTGATTTTTGTCCAAGCCATTGTTCTGGTCTCGTGCTTTTTGTCGGAAGGTGGAGAGCAGTGGGACTTCAGGGGGTCCATCTGACCTTGTGGCACGTCCTGAAGTTGTCTTACTGTATTCTTAGCACTCTGACTGGCTTTTCTTTTAAATCCAAACTCAACGGCTGCTTTTGGAGCACTGAATTAACTGGAATGAAAAATATCAGACAAGATTTGTCATCTAAACCAGTAAGCCTTCATTTTAGAGAACTGGAGCTTAGGCAAGTAAAATGATTTCTCTCTTCTGCTGAGGTTTGACTGTTTGCTGAGAAGTTGTTGGTGATGAGCTTGGCTAGAGCAGAATAAGCATATACCTTTTGAAAATAATGTAGCATTCACTTGTATAAAAATAAATATGCAGAATACTCTTTTTTTCTGAGCAAGTCTGAGCTTAGTTTAATACATGATGCTGTCATTCAACAGTAATTTTCTTCTATAGATTTAATTAAACAATTAATGGCACGATCATGTTATTTTAAGTATCTACATTAAATGCTGTTGATACTGGCTACAACACAACTGCAGATGTTGGAGTTCTCATTAAAAGGGACGGGTTTGCGTGTCGCATTTGCCGTCCAGATGGCGATAAGAACCTCTGTCTTTTCCGTGCCAGTTCCAGACCAGTTCCAGACCAGTTCCAGACCAGTTCCCAGCCACAGCTGTGCTTTGCTGTCATGCCTTTGTTTTCCTCCCACTCACCTTTGGTCTTTATTCATGCCCAGTTCTGCTTAATGAGGAAAGATTTCTGACATGGAGACAAAAATCTTGCCAAATTGTCCTTTATTTGAAATTGGATTAAATCGGTCCCATTGGATTCCGTTTTCCATACCTGGAGTTCTGAAATGTATATATTGAAGTAGTTTTTGGAGGGGGAAAAGCAAATCTGTGTAATCCCTTTCCAAGAGTCTGACGTTCGTAGCTGAAAATTAGTACATGAAGAATTCAGTTGCTGGGGCGAAGTTAATTGAGCTTTTGGAATATGACAGAGTTATAGATTACAATGTGTAGACTTTTGAGGACTGTATCAAGAAACATTTTAATCTGAATAGAAACTGATATAATATTCTGAAAAGCAGTAAAGAAATGTACTGTATCTTTTCTCTGTAGTACAAATATTTAGGGAGAAAACAACTGTTGACCTTTCCCATGATTATGCAATTGTAGCATTACTCAAGTAGCTTAAAGACAATATTATGATGCGAAGGACAGTCTTCATCTCAACAGCCCTGAACTATTCAAACAGAGACAGTGGGGAAAAGTCTTTGAAAAGTAAATATTTGTGGATGCAACAAACAAGTATGGAGAAGATTCATCCTTGGTGTGCAGAGCAGCACATGCTGTATTACAGTGTACATGCCTCTTAAACCAGTTACTTCAGTCTCCTTTGTCTTGATGCGTTTAAGTGAACTCTTGGAAGGACTAAAACTAATGGACTGACTGTAATATTACTAATTTAATTCTCTTTTCTTTTCTTTTCCTGCTGTCTGCTTGGCGCTGGTCTTCACCCACAGGTCTCCACTGTTGCCTCTCAGAGGTTACTAAAATTGCTAAGACAGCACTACCAAAGCTTCACTTACTGCTGCTTGTGCCTCTGCCGTCCTGTGCTGCTGCTTTGCTCTTGCCTGCTGCAGAACATAACAAGAGATTTTCTTTTTCAAATACCTGCAATGAAACTTAGGCTAGAAGTATGGACCATTCTCTTGCTGCCTGTGTACTTGTTAATATCTGTGTACAGTATGCTTGTATTTATTCCGTGGTATTTTCTTACCAATGCTAAGAAGAAAAAGGCCATGGCAAAACGTTTAAAAGCTAAACCCACCTCGGACAAAGCTGGAAGCCCCTATCGTGCTGTCACTCATCTTGACTCGCTAGCAAACATTAACATTCCTGGAGCAGACACCCTGGACAAGCTGTTTGACCACGCTTTAGCCAAGTTTGGCAAGAAGGACTGTCTGGGGACCAGGGAAATATTGAGTGAAGAAAACGAAATGCAACCAAATGGAAAAGTGTTCAAAAAGGTAAAACTTAGTTTTGTACTTAATTCTGATTTGGTTTTGAGCTGCTTTGCATCTTACCTGAGCAATGGAGATCTCCTTAGAGGTCTTCCTTAATCTTCATCTTACGATGCAAAACACTCATTTTATAGTAAAGAATGACAGAACACGGGATGCACTGCTTATTCTACTGCAAGAAAAATGAAAGCATTTTTTTTATCTTCTAATGAATGCCAGTGTCTGTGTTTGTGGTGTTATGCACCAACTCACATAAGCTTGTAGACCTGTACTGACAGCTGCTTATCATAATTTTTTTCTTTCCTCCTCACCAGTTAATTTTGGGAACGTACAGGTGGTTATCCTATGAAGAAGTAAACGAGAAAGTGAATCGCCTGGGGAGCGGACTGACCGCCCTGGGACTGACCCCGAGGAGTACTGTTGTCATATTCTGCGAGACCCGAGCGGAATGGATGATTGCGGCTCTAGCCTGCTTCAAGTACAACTTCCCTCGTGAGTGCTGGACTTATTTACTTCTAGTGTATTTTTAGAACCATTGCTCAGCTCTGGTTTGGCTGTTAAGTATTTTCAATCTGCCAATCCTACCATTGATGGTGTAAGAATTTCATAAGCTTATTCTGCCTATGGTCTGATTCTTAGAAGTTCCCAGTCTATTCTATGCTTTGTGGAGATCTCTAAAATTAACTCTCTCATACTTATGAGACTGTTTTTTCTGATTTTATTGTGGCAATGTTCTATATGTTAGAATGACAGAATGGCTACTATTCAGGTTGTTTAAATACTCTGAAGATGTCAGTAGTTTTATTTCTCCCTCCAAAATGTGGAACTTATGCATCCAAAATGTGAAATGATTATGAGAAGAGAGAAGAATGGTGGAGTAATCAAAATCACATGCTAGTCCGAGGGGGTTCTGGTGACATTTTTAAGCTGTTCAAGTTCACTATGGTTATGTATATGTGTTTGGGTTTTTTCCTTCTTCTTAATTTTATTTAAGCTGTCAAAAATCTCTGATCTGATTCAATGCATGCAAGCTTCTCTGTGAAGTGGCAAAGATGACGATACACTCAGATGCCTGGTGTGCGTACAACACGCTGTGACCCATCGCTTGTGTTTGCTTGCGCTAGTTGCCTCTTTTTCGCGCAGTCCCAGCAGTGGGTGGCTGCACGAGCAGAGGTCGGACGGTATCACAGGCTGTTAAAGGGCAATAATGGAAGAGCTGACGTTGCTGTTCAAGAGGATGGTTAATTTGGTCTTGATCCTCATGCTTTAAGAGGCTGGAAGAATCAGCTACATAACAGTACTGGTTTTGTGCCTTGCACATGAACCCTTTTCACAGGACTATTAAATTCCTTTAGCGGTCTTTAGAGGTTACAGTTTGAGAGAGCAGACAATACTAAGGGAAGGCATTTCTTTCAATGGAGAGGTGATGGGAAGAGGTGAACTCCTCAGTGCCTGTGAGGCACCAATAGCATTGCTATAGCCAGTCAGGGTTAAAAATAACCTAGCAACACAAAAAACAACCTGGTTCCGTAGTCTGATCCTCTGCCTTGCCCCCATCCGTGATTTCATGGGAACAAGCAGAGCAGCCGATGCTGCGGGAAGAGCCGCTTGTAGAGGTGGAGAGCTCTGAGCCGTGACCGCTTGCGGTGTTGTCACCTCTCCCCGAGCTCTGGTTCCAAAGAGCTCAAGGGCAGAACACAGCTGCTTAACTGTGGGATTGCTCATTGTGTTGTTGTTGGGGTTTGGTGGATCTCTTTGTTTTCCTTATTTCTCTTCTTCTATAGAACAGACTATTTCAGTTGGAAGGGGCCTGTGGGGATCATCCAGTCCGGCTGCCTGAGCAGTTCAGGGCTGACCCACAGCATGTTACCAAGGGCATTGGCCACATGCCTCTCAAACACTGACAGACGTGGGGCATCAACCACCTCTCTAGGAAGCCTGTTGCAGTGTTTGACCAGCCTTGGTAAAGAAATGCTTCCTCTACAACTGTCCTCCTCATTTCAGAGGTGGCATAAAATTCCACTGTGGAAGAATTTAAAACTGTTCTGTTTTCAAATTAGAAAATTCCTCATTGAGCTAATTTGATGCCCCTGTCCCCTCCTCCCACAATGCTTTTCAGTGAGCTAAAGCAGGAGCTTTTGCATTTAGCGTTTCTTGACCATTTCTTTCATGTTTTCCCTCTCCTTACTGGAACAGTTGTGACGCTGTATGCCACCCTGGGTGAAGAGGCCGTAACCTATGGACTCAATGAGTGTGGAGCATCATACCTGGTCACTAGTGTAGAACTCCTTGAGAGCAAACTTAAGGTAATCTGGTACCAGCTTCACCTGCTTACAAGCAACTCTATAACTTTACCATGCAGTCAGTGCCAAAAACCTCATTTCTCCTTATACAGACTGCGTTGCCGCAAATCTCCTGCCTTAAACATATCATTTATGTGGACAAGAAGACTATCAATAAATCAGAATACCCTGAAAACGTGGAGATTCATAGTATGCAGGCAGTAGAAGAGCTGGGAGCCAAACCAGAAAACTGTAAGTGAATCATTTCATAGAGAACTAATCAAGCAAAATTAACAGACCCAAGTTAAGAGGGACATGTAGCTGCAAAAACCCACCCATGCAGGTCTCTAACACAAAGGCAGTGGCAGGTAGCCGGTTCATCCTCTGGCTTCCTTTAAATACATGGAAGATTTGATCTCTCCTTATAGCCCTGCACCTTTGTTCAATGGCAAGTATTTTGGGATAAAATTTTATTTCTAACTTTTAAACCATAACCAGAATAATTTTGATTTTTAGACTCCATGGTTGTTTTAGGAAATTAAATAGAATCTAGTGCAGTGTTCCATTTTCTGCTACTCTTACCTTTTATTCCTCTTATTTTCACTATTTTTCCCAAAAAAAAGAGGAGAAAACACTTGAGGCTTTTTTTTTTTTTGCTTCTTACCTTGGAAATGTCTGTTTTTCTCAACCAGTCTGTAGCTAAAAAGCACCTTGGGCTGGAGGAATAACCATGACATCCTTTGCTATACGGGGCAGCCAGGAGTAACTGTCAACATCTGCTTTAAGGAAGGAAAACCCAACTTTTCTTGATCATCTCTTTTCCTTAAATCAGTGGTCTGTGCTTCACCCGATCTCCTCCCTCTCAAAGAAAAGAGGAGATAAACTGGCAAAGCAGCTTTTTGCAGGGAAGCACACGCTCCTTACGACTTATCTTAGATCAGCTTAAGGCACAGACACAAACAGTTACCTTGGGGGGTGTTGTTTCAGGGTTTTTTGTAGTCCTGGCTCTACAACCTTGGCTTTGAAAGAGTGGCTGACAGAAGAGCTGACTTGCAGCTTTTTGTTTGTTTCTCAGCCTGTTGGTTCTCCCCAGTGCTGTGTTTTTCCCCTTCACTGCCCTTGGCAGGTTTACTTGGTTTTCAGAAGGCTTTTCCTATGGAACTTTCAGTCAGGTATAAGACATAATGGCAAAAGTATCACCCAGATTGTGTAGATGCCCAGATACTTGTCTTTCCTTTCAAAATCTGCGTTCCCTCACTCCCTTTTAAAAACAGACCAGTACTTTTCATCAGCATCCCCCCCTGACCACGCTGTGCTCACTTTGCTGAGGTACCTGGTTCACACTGGTTGATTACAGGCATATTCGCATTGATTAGTTACAGAAGTAGCAATTTAGAAAGGAGGTAAGAATCAATAACAATTTTCATCCTGTATTTTGTAGCAAGCATTCTGCCAAGCAGACCTGTTCCTACCGACTTGGCTTTGGTAATGTACACCAGTGGCTCTACTGGGAGACCTAAAGGGGTGATGATGATCCATAAAAACTTAATAGCTGGAATGACGGGACAGTGCGAGAGAATACCTGGACTGGGGTAAGAAATAGATAAAACACAACCTCTAAACGTACAGAAGTTTAGAGAGCGTCTGTTGCTGGCATCAGGTGTTACTAAATTTCTCCATTGTGTTGTCAGCCCACTGATCTTTAATTTATAAGAAATATATCTTATGTTTGTGAAATTATCCTGTTGTTTGAAAAGGACGCCCTTCTAGCTCTTGTCTCACGTGCTGTTTCTACTCTTGTTTTATTATTACCCTTAGCTTCAGGTCAGCGATAGGTGTTTGTACTTAGTGTGCATCAGAATGTGCCACCAGATAAGGAGATTCCTCATCTAGTCAAACTTGGGAATTCTTTTAAGTGTTTTCAGGCAGCTAGAATCACTGTAGGAACCAGAGCCTACCACATACATTGATCTAGAGATACCACTGTTGGATGGGTAATGCACATACTGTAGAATCCGCTCAAGTATACTTCACCGGGATGAGCACAAAAGTCATCAATTGTGCATTGACAATAGTAAAACCAATGGTGAGCTCCATCACACTAATTTTTGAGGAAGTTTTTCATGAGTGTTGGTGTATTTGTCACTGCAGTGTTTCGTACCTGAAATAAGCTACTTTGCTAAATTCCTTTTGTGACGGGATAAAAAACCAGTTCTGACTTGGTGCTGAAATCTTGTGTTTAAGTAGCAGCCCTGAGTGTCTTGCTGAGAAATCTCCCAGTTATTTCCTGCCATAAGCCTCAGTGCTTCAGCGATCAGCTCTTTCTACTAAACTATTCTAGAAGGAAATGCTATGCTGACTATCAAGGATTTCGAAGTCATTGGTGATTATTTTAAAATATAATGACTTCATCCTTAATTTCATACTTGGCATGAAACCTCCCACAAGGAGAGGAAGTAGCAGTGGAGTGCTAAGAAATCTGTGCATTTCCTAGAAAACGAGGCAAATCCCGTAATTCCTGCTGATTTCAGTAAGGTAGGAAATTCCCCATTTTGTTTACAAGCTGTGGTTTCAAATCACACCCTTCTCACATGCAGAAGAGTAATTAGTAAGAGTAATTAGTAAGCACACAATAAAACCATTAAACAGTGGTTTTAGTCTACTTGTGCATCCTTGTTAATTAGCAAATCCTTTCCTTTCCCAGGCCCAAGGACACTTACATTGGTTACTTGCCCCTGGCGCACGTGTTGGAGCTGACAGCAGAAATCTCGTGCATCACCTACGGCTGCAGGATTGGATATTCCTCTCCGCTCACGCTGTCGGATCAGGTGAGGGCGGGGGGGGAAGCAGAAGCAAACTTCAGCTCTTACACTCCGTGTTCTCCTCGCTGAGCTGTCCTGTCCTCCTTCGGTAAATAAATGCTGATGTATACGGTACACTTCCCATTATTTTTTTCCAGAAAATTGTATAAATTGGTGTTCGTGGTGGATTGTAGCAGCAGGGTCACACTATATCAATTTTATCAAAACCCTTGCTTTTATGATACTTAGGATATCTATAAGAAGGGCTAATAAGTGCATATAGCACCACTGGGCGTCAGGATAAGAGCAGCTATTAATAGATTAGCTGAACATAAGACTGTTTAAAGTGATTTTAAGTTTTTGGTCTCACTTTATCAGTTCTTTATACGGTTATTGTAGATATTCTGCTTAGCCCTTTGCCTTGTTCCATTTAATAATTAAGATACTCTAGGAGCAAATTAAGCTGGAAAAGAATGCTCCTAAATGGTTTGTTGGTATAGAGATTGCATCAGGCTAAAGACACTCCTGGAGGAAGATGAAGGAGAAAGCAAGAACTAGAGGGTGGCAGAAAAATATATACAAAGTGGACTTAACCAGGCTGGGCTTCTAAAAAGTCCGGTATTTCAGTTGGAATTGTTAATCATTATTTTTTCCATCACAGCAGGAAAAAAAAAATTACACAGGAACTGGTTTTTGGAGACATGGTGGAAGAGATTTAAACAAATTACATGCTAATATATCTTCCTCTATTTTTTAGTCCTTTTCTATAGAGCTGCTTGGTTTTCAACTTCATACATTGACTTTTTTTTTCCCCTTATTACAGTCAAGTAAAATTAAGAAGGGAAGCAAGGGAGACTGTACTGTACTTAGGCCTACACTGATGGCAGCCGTGCCTGTAAGTATGCAGAAACAGATACATTTAGCAAAAAAAAGATGCTTTCTGTCTTGTTCATGCAAGAAAAATCTATTTACTAACATATTTTCTCTTTATGTATACCTGTCACTAACAAGAAAAAAGCAGAATATAGACATTCCAGTTGTCGCTGCTTGAACTGAGCGCTGAAGCTGCAGATGAGCACAACACACGTACGCTGGAGCCAAGGCCCTTTTTGATCCAGAACTGTAAATCATTTTTAATAGCAACGAGTGCCTTAGTGGGCTGCTGACACAACAGCAGGGTACAGAAAGTCTCTGACCTTCACAGTCTGAAGCTCCTTTTCACAGGGAGGACACTTTTAGATAAGAGCGTGTGGCTGAGTTACAGAATTCAGCAGGCAAGGCCACAGCTGTTGGGTTGCCCAATCTCAGCTACGTGTCTCCAGGGTAACGTGCTGAGTCTCTCCTGCTGTTTTAGGATAAGCAGGCCATGCTTAGTCTCTTATCAGGAAAGAAAAGTGATTTGGAGACTATAACTCCTATTGCTTCTGTAGCTTATGTTGGTCTTTGGGTGACCAGGCTTCTGCATTCCACAAAGTCTTCGTGCTATCTGAAAAACAGACAAAAGTTGGTGTCTTTCTAATGCAGAAACCTTATTCGTATGTCCTAGAACCACAGGCGCAGTTTTATGATCATATCACATCAACGGCTCGTAAGAGTGGTAATGAAAGATTTAATCTAATTGAAGAATAGTGAGTTTTGGCAGGATTTGGTTGTTCTGCAGCATCGGGACTCCTAAACATGATAAATTTTGCACGGCACCTACCAACATTTAGCAAAGAGATTTAGCTAAACTTGAATTCAAACTTTTCTAAATTGGTTTGCCAGATTTTTAAGTCCAGGTTAAGGTGTTATTGATAACATAAGCAACATAGCACAGCAAGTTTTATTACAGCGTGGCACGTTACCCACGATTTGCAGCTGTGGTTGACAGAGAAGACGTCAGGGTGAGGGGTGGAAAGTATTTTGAAGTGAAATCCAAGGTTTAGAAAGCTGTTTGTAGAAACACAAGGGGTACTGTGAAATACTGCAGGATGCCTGAAGACCTGCAATAGTTACTCAGTTACTTGCCCTTGACTTACCTGTCTGCCTAATACCAGGTGTAAACTGCAGCAGGAGGTTCTTCCTCTCAAGCGTTAATGATGCGAGGAGAAAAAAGGTGAACAGAGAAAAGTAACACTAGGACACTGACTTTCTGCTGTATTTTCGATGCTTCATTCCCATTTCAAATAGCTCCAAGCTGCGATGGTCTGTAAATTAACTAACTGATCACACATTAAAAGCGTTACAGTTAAGTATTGCCTCATCAACAATGCAGACATTATTATCACTCTTATTGTATTATCCAATGTAAAAATACAGTAGTTTAATTTTATTTTTGACATGGAATTTAATTTACACGTGCTGGTCTATTCTATATGGTGATTTTCCCTGCTTTTGTTAACATTTTGTAGGAAATAATGGACAGAATCTATAAAAATGTCATGAGTAAAGTTCAAGAGATGAACTATATTCAAAGAACTCTATTCAAGATAGGCTACGACTACAAATTGGAACAAATCAAGAGGGGATACGATGCACCTCTGTGTAATGTGTAAGTATAATTCATGATCCAAGTGTACCTTTCTCCTTGAGGTTTGTTAAGACAATCTAAAAGAATCATCTAAGCTACCCAACACGATACAATTCTCATCAACATACAAATACAATGACTACCCGAAATAATGCAGGTTCTTGCTGGCAACAGATAGTTAATGGTAGGAATGACTAATTTTCAAAACAGATGACTAGTTAGTCTTTATTGGATTGCTTTTTTTAGTCATAAAATCAGAATTTTTGTTAAGTGACAGGAATTCTGCCATCTTCAAGTGTTACACAAGAGGTAACGATTTTGATTATCCCTTGCTGTCCATTAAAATCTGAGAACAATTAAGTTAATTTTTTAAGGTGTTCCGGATAGGATGAAAGAAGAAAGTTTGAGTCTTTTTGTAAAAGTGAGCTGAGTGAATGAGTTTTAATGTATTTTTCCCCTTCTTTCAAGACTGTTGTTTAAAAAGGTAAAGGCACTGCTGGGCGGGAACGTGCGCATGATGCTTTCTGGAGGCGCTCCGCTCTCGCCTCAGACACAAAGATTCATGAACATCTGTTTTTGCTGTCCTGTTGGTCAAGGCTATGGCCTGACAGAAACATGTGGAGCTGGAACCATTACAGAAGGTAATTAAAATGCTTCTGGAAATACGTAAGTTAAGATATAGATGTATATGAGGGTTTGGTGGGGTTTTTTTGTAAAGTCAAAATAGCTGTAGTTCTTAACTGCAATAAAGTAACTTGAGATAAGCTACTGCCTTATTTATGGTGTGAGTTTATATTTCAAACGACAAAGGTCTTTATATTCTTCCTTGTTCTCTCTCTAAGTTGCTGATTACAGCACCGGCAGAGTTGGAGCTCCACTTATTTGTTGTGAAATAAAGTTGAGAGACTGGCAAGAAGGTGAGAGTATTAAATGTTCCTGTTTCAGAGTAACTAATTAACCGTGGCTTAGCTGGTTTCTTTGCGTATCTGCTTAACTAGGTGTAGCATAAGGAATAATTGTTCTTACCTTATATAACAATCATCAATTTGTGTGCATGAACTTCAAGCTGAAGTTTCATAATATTTTCTTGGCAGCAGAGTATATACGTTAAAAATAATTGTGTGGGTGTTTTCTTGGTTTCAGGGGGCTATACTACTAAAGACAAGCCTAACCCTAGAGGAGAAATTGTCATTGGCGGACCTAATGTCTCAATGGGATATTTTAAAAATGAAGAGAAAACAACCGAAGACTTCTCCGTTGATGAGAATGGTCAGAGATGGTTCTGTACAGGAGATATAGGAGAGTTTCATCCGGATGGGTGTCTGCAGATCATAGGTTGGCCTCAATTTTTCATTTCTTAACAGATTACAAGATCATGATTAAACATAATTATAAACATGCTAATAATCCTGTTGGCTTTGCCAGGGCTAATCTACTTAAGGTTACCTGCTTGCAAATTCACAGTGTAAAACGTATTCCCAAAAGTTCTCACAGCTATAGGATGATTTTGGAAGCGAAGCCATTTCTTGTGACATTATCACTGTCTAAATTTAGCACAAAGCCTTCAAAAATAAATATAAGATTAGATTTTGGTATTAATTACAAAGCTTTTAACTCAGAGCCCTCACAACTCTCATACAAATTGTGTGAACAGAAGTGTAGTGCTATGTAAACTTTTTTACAGAAGCCTTTATAAAGCTGGCAGAATATGTACGTGCTATTAGCGGTTTTCAAATTTTAATAAGATTCTTAATAAACATGAATTAAATTATCTTGCATAGCACTGCACGAAATACATATTTAGTGGCTTTGTAAATGAGTCTGTGGAAATGCAAAAGTTTAAATGGAACAAGCTTGTTTTTTCTTCCCTTTAACTCCTAGATCGTAAGAAAGACTTGGTGAAGCTGCAAGCAGGAGAATACGTATCTCTGGGCAAAGTAGAGTCAGCTCTGAAAAACTGCCCATTGATTGACAATATCTGTGCTTACGCCAAAAGGTAAGAGTGGTATTCATTTTGGAACTTCATTTAGGGTAAACGTGAAATATAGGCTCTGAGCCGCTTCTCTGATATCCAATAGTTTTCCGTGGTTTCCATTAACAATCCCCCCTACCAGAGTGCAAGTTATAAACAGCATCTCTGAAGTAGCACAGGTGCCCAGGTACCCCCAAACCTGAAGAAATGACCTCTTGTTTTTCTGTTGGCATTTCTTCTATCCTATACACTCCAGTTTCATCCCTTCTCCAAACAGGCATCATTCTATTTAGCATGTGTTTTGGCTTTCTGTCAGAATACCAGACAGAAGTTAATCTGGACACTTTGCACTTGATCCAGAGCTCTCCCCTGAGTTTTAGAAATAGTCCTGGTCCCTCCTCTCCCTCCCTTCAACTTAAACTCCTGATACACGAATGGAAACTGGGGAGAACTGGCTAAAACCAGCTGTAGCTAGGAAGTTAAACTGAGATATGCACTGGCAAAATTACAGCAAAGCACAATCCAAATCAAACCTAACTTTGTAAAACAACTTAAGATACCTTTAAGTCAACAGTTGCAAAGACTTAATGTACAAGAAGGATTATGTATGGGGGAGCAACTACAGTTCAAAAAGCACTGTGGGTCTCTGTATCTAACATTTTACGTCCTGAAAGTCTCAACTGTTTGGAACTGTTTTCCTTCCTTCTCTTGCCACCTTGTGGTAGTGACCAGTCCTACGTGATCAGTTTTGTGGTTCCTAATCAGAAGAAGCTGATGGCATTAGCTGAGCAGAAAGGCATCAGTGGAACCTGGGTAGATATTTGTAACAATGCTACAATGGAAGCTGAAATACTGCGAGAGATTAAAGAAGTGGCAAACAAGAGTAAGTAAAGTCACCTATCGTGCCAATCTCATGGTGCTTATCCAGCCAAAGTTTTCAGTTGTCCTCAATAACTGCTCTTCATTCTTTCTCTTGTCTCTGTATCTGCCAAAACTGAATAGTTTAGTCAGAGGCAAAGACCACATCAAATCATTGCCTGTTCCTACAGGAACTGACATACTTTTTGGTCTATTAGCTAGTTTATATTTTTTATTATTTTCTAAAATTTGAGATTTTTTTTTCAACTAAATTCAAGAGACAGGTTGCTTGTCTAATAGTTAAAATAAGGTCCAAAAGAGCTGTCAATTTGGAAGGAAATTTACATTTGCTGGCATGAAAACTAGTTAAGCAAGAGATTTCAAAGCTCTTTTTTGCCATGGAGCTTTGTCCCC
The DNA here is from genome assembly GCF_036013475.1 of Columba livia. Classification (NCBI taxonomy): domain Eukaryota; kingdom Metazoa; phylum Chordata; class Aves; order Columbiformes; family Columbidae; genus Columba; species Columba livia. Next base: position 2,782,790 of record NC_088613.1, read on the forward strand.
TACAGCCTTGAGCAGCCAGGATCCTTGTGGTTGTAAGGGCTTCAGTTCCTTGCTGTGGTGCTAAATGATGAGAAGCCTCCTCAGTCCTTTATGGGGCCAAAAAGTTAACAAACTACCTGGAGAAAAGTCTAACACACTTGGCACCTCATGCACTGAAAACTGGACTTAAGCAGACCTTAAGCACTGCCTCTCGAGTTTTAGAGAGGAGAATGTGTCTTGTGAAACATAAAACAAGAATGAAAGATGCTATTAAGTCTTACTATTGCCTTTTTTTAAAAAAAAAAGTCAACCCATAGGTCTCAGACTTATTTAAATGTTTTAATCCGTGGGGATTTTTTCATCATGAACTAGGTAAATTACTGCCCATATAGCTTTGTTTATTCAAAAAGCTTTGCTTAGAAATTCCTTATCTGCTAGATAGTAATCTACCATTGAGAGAGAACTAATTGATTTTGAAGTATTTTAGAGAGATCATTCCCACTTTTGGCAGAACACGACACACAATCCTGAGCAGCCGTCTATCTAAAGATGAAACTGTACATGACCAGACCAGTTTGCTGTTGTCCTGGAAATTCAGCTCCAAGTGTGTGTAGACAGGATCCTGTTATAGACCTGTAAACAGGAGCTGACAGCAAAGTCCATCAAGTGTTGCACACATGCAGCAGCTCCCTGCCCTGTTCCTAATGCCCCTGGAAAATGGGGAAAAAAGTGACTAATGTAACAAAAATATAGGGAAGTCCCTTTGTTTTGAACTCTGTACATAGGAGAAAAAAAATTGGGAAAGGATCATTTAACCATGGAAAATGTAGACGTCCTTCATTATAATTTAAACATGAAGCACATCCAAATAGTCTGAGTCAATCTAATTATTACTAGAAGCCTGTGATAAAGATACAACTCTACATTTCAGTGTATCCTCTTGTGGCAGTACTCTCCGATCTCAGGCTACACACTCATTTGTTGCAAGTTTTAGATTTTACACTGTCACATCCAATACAAGCTGCAAAAACAGTGCGTTATCACAACATTTTCATACTAACCAGCACTCAACAGTCGTACAAGATTAAATTTGCTCATGGCACTTCTGTAAGGTCACTTCATTAAGAAGGACACCACATTATACAAGCTACTTCAGATTTTTGGGTGTCATGAATTAGTATTTCATTTAGCTATGTAACCACAGTAATGTTTTTGTGTCTTCTTGTCCCTGCAGTGAAATTAGAAAGGTTTGAAATACCCATCAAAGTACGGTTAAGCCCTGAACCCTGGACCCCAGAGACTGGGTTAGTAACAGATGCTTTCAAGCTGAAAAGGAAAGAACTGAAAAACCATTACCTCAACGACATCGAACGAATGTACGGAGGCAAATAAACAAGTTATGTTGACCAGACAGTTGTGCAGATGTTCCTTCCCATGCCTCAATGATGCATATGTCTCTGTATACTGTAGATATCACACATGCGGAAAATATACCAAATAGATGAGTGTTTCCATACTATCTATTGAGTACAACAGAGACTATCTTAGACTCCAAATTCGTATTTATTAGCTGATTGTACACTGATGGTCTTCATAGAGTGTCATGTGATCATCTCCAGTTTTGAGACAGACATCATTATGTGGAGCAGTACACCAGGTAATACTATGATTGTTGTTTCTCTGGCATATTCAGACTGCTTGCAACTTCTCTTTAATTCACTCTGAAACCTGGCCTGTATTTCAAAGAGAAAAATCCACGTGACTGTGATGATTCTTCTGTCATAGCAAGATGCTTAGCAAGAGGGGAAAAGGAGTTTTTAAAGTCTACCCTCTCCATTTAAAACTAAAACCAACAACATTAGTCAAGAACTTGCTAGAGATCACTGATAATGCACTGCTTGAGGATGGATGGACCCTTCTGCACATCAGGTAGTGTCTTGAATATTTCCAGTGCCTAAAAAAGACTAGAGAGTACACTTACTGAAGTAAAGGTGAACTGAAAAGCTTTCTAAAACCAAGTTATTTGGAATTCCATTCAAGAGTTAATTAACTATTTCAGCTTCCGACTCACCCAATGTGTTTTTCCTTGCCACTGTGTTTTAATTCAAGCAGACACACGGCATAAAAGGAATGAAAGACTCGTACTGCGGGAGGTACTGGTGAGAAACCATCACCTGAAAACGCAAAACTTGCATCTCCAGTGGCAAACCGCAGTGACATCGACGGGCAGTTGTCCCCAACATTTGAAACTCAAAGGACTTTTGGCTTTTTGTTCTGTTTCATTTGTTTTCTCTGTGGTTGTTTGGGTGGTTTGGGGGTTTTTGGGGGGGGGAGGGGAGTGTTTGGTGTGGTGGTTGTTTTTTGGAGGGTTTTTTTGTTTGTTTGTTTTTTAAATGAATGTTTGGTTGTTTTGTTTTTAAGGCACTGATCCTCTGGACCTTCACATCCATGCGAGTGATGGTGCAGGTTACCTGTATGTAATTTAGAGGATCAGGGTCTAAATGTCTGTATTCAACTGTACGGGAAGGTATTTCTGTTCACCTTTTAAAGACAGTAAGCATAACAAGGCAACCAGAAACCAACAGCAGTTTCCCCATGTAGTCTTGTTTCACCTATAGAAAAGTACTCTGTGGCCAGGGAATCTTCATTTCATGGCACTTGTAAAAAGGGACAAATCACTCTTTGCAGAAAATCGTTACTAAATGTTCTCTTATTAACTGGAAGTCACAGATGTGAAGAAGCAGGAAGATACAATTTAATAACAGTTCGTTTTGTGTGCAGACTCCTGTGCTGTGTCTTCTTTCCAATTGTAACTGAGCTCCTGCATCCCCGCTCGCTCTTCACACTTGAACCATCAATGCTGTAAGCAGTGGAGGCTCTCCATACTGTTCTATTTGCACTTTCTTAATTGTTTTATATATGTTGCTTACACTTTGTACAGCTGTGGCCCTCAACTGCTATATATTACAGATTGATTTTAAACTATTTATAGATTTCTATTCATAATATTTGTGTTGTGTATATGATGGTTAAGAAGACAAAATATCTGGTATCATCACTGTACAGAAAGTAAAAGGTTTTGTACAACGCTTGAGCGCACTGCCTTGCTATTTCAGGGCAAGTTTTGCTTTTATCGCATGTATGTGTATTTTTCTTTTTGCCGGTTCAAACAGGTTTTGGCAAGAACAAACCGTGGTATAAACTCATTAACGGAACGCTCCCTTCCCACCTGTAACCGTGGCTGCTCCCGAACCCGCGTCCTCCAGGAACCCCAGGGAACGGCAAAATCTGCTCTGTAAAGCTGGGTGTATCTATTTACGTGTGGAACTACAACACTCGCTGAACAGAACAAGGAAATAGCTTTTCTAAAAAAGAAAAATTCTATTTTTTTGAGACACATACTGTTGCTTTATGACAACGGGAAATATTTCCCATGTATCAATAGCAACTTTTTAAATGACTCAGTCCTGGAGCCACGTTACCAGTTTTTCCATTTTCACTATTAAATAGCCTTTCGTCAGCCTGTTAACATCACAAAAGTTAAATACATGTTAGAAAGTTACTTGAGTCTGTCAGCAGGTTCTATGGTTTGTTTTTTAAACCATTAATGTATTTATATGAAACGCTTTTTATCTAGACCGCAGCTATCTTCTGTGTCTCGGTTGACTGAGGATTGCTATTTTCAATAAATATATGCACATACACAACATTAACATTTCAAAGTGGAATACAATTTAAATGGTTCAACAAGCTTGTGTCCTGAAAGGTCTTTATTTACTGCGCGTGTGGTCTCTGGTCCCTGTTCAGCGTCTCACATTCTCTTCTCAAAAGCAGCAGCAACACGTACGTGCTGCAGGTGCTGAGAACAAAGCCTTCGGAGGATGAAATCTAAACATCAGAAATATTAACATTACAAGTCTTGTGCTGCTTTTGTATACGATGCCACAAAGGCAATGTATAGAATACGAGCAGTGGAACTTGTCCTCCCTGCTTACGTGGAATTCTGAAGGATGCACATAGAGTAAACCCCTGGATTCATAAACAAAACACATTCTCGGTTAAATCGGTGCTGCTGGAAAGTCAATTTCTTTCTGTTTTTTAGCAGGATAGGACTGTGAGCCACGGAGGAACAGGGCTGACAATACTAAATGTGCATTTGTTGTTGGCCTTTCATTTCACATAATTTAATTTGCATGAGTTCTGCAGCAATGGGGGTGGTTGCACTACAGCTTTGCTACCGGGAGCTGTAAAATCTAGAATCTTGCTACACCGTTATTGGAGAAGAGACACATTTTGAAGAAAATCAGATCCATTCTATACTGGCAAACTGTTTTAACGAGCTGATTATCACAGCTAATTTGTCCAAAACTGCCTTTAATGGGAAGAGCGTAGTCTTGACATTAGACCAATGCTAAATAAATCAGACAAAGATCTCTGGGCACGGTGTCTGATCCGACTCCTCATCTGTGCTCTTGAAGCAAAAACCAACCAACCCTATGGTATTTTCCACTTGTTCTCCCATCGCGAAATACCAATGACCTTGTTAATTATGAACATTACCAGAGATGCCAGAAGTCTGTATTTGTTCCATACGCTCATTTCTGCATTTACTCTCCCCTGTGACACCACATCTGTGCTATCCCCATTATTTCTGAAAACCCAACCCGGAACACAAACACCTATCACTCCATAATCTCATATCATTAAAATGCTGAAGCAAAAAGACACAAGTTTCACTTTTGTGGCAGGGAAAGTAATTTAGCAGTTCGTTATTTGAAAGTGCTGTATTTCTAACAGGCTTCTGCTGAGCCCATTGAAGACTGAAAGCAGCCCAGCTCTGGCTTTGGGTAGCGACTCCACGTGTTGTTCCAGCACTTAAGTCCCAGCCCTGGGAGGTGTTGCTGGGCTTTGTATTGGGTTTAAACAACACGGTGTCCAGCCCAAACCTTTCCTGTTGGATACAGATCAGCTTGTTACTGCAGGTGCTCCCCCGGGAGCGAGGGTGAAGAACACTCACTCTTCCCTGTAGCTGTCTGCCCTACTTTACTTCCTGTCTTTCCAGTCTAAGCAAACCCGACCTTTCCCAATGGGCTTGTTTTTATAACATTTAATCAGGGTCATTTAACAAGGGCCACTCGGTCCCTGTGTTCAAAACGCAATTCTCGCCCCTGTACAGTAATTACCTCCTGAAGCACAGAGAGGTTCCAGAACACATTTGCCTCTCCTGTGAAAGTGGAACTCTCACCTTGCGGGGTTTTTTCCCTGTTATTTTTACAACCTGAATCTCTGTTCGGAGCTCTTGCAGCACCACAACCATGGCTGTGAGGGCTGCAAATGGACGGGTGCTGACAGCGACTTCCTAAGGAGCTACCCCACAACCCGAGCTGAACTGCTAACAAGGCAGCCTGACTGTGTTTTAACCCACATACAGCCCACTCCGAGCATTTACTGACAAGCAGAGTCCTTCCTTGCAGAGGAAAGGTGCCCAAATATTGTTCACGCCAACAAAAAACACACTAGAAAGGCAAATTAAAACCTGGCGTTGTGTGAAAAAAAAAAACCCTTATCAGACTCTGTTCACTGGCTCTCTTGAGATTCTAAATGGATATTCAGCCCTTCTAACTGTGGGAAAAACTACAGCCTATTGTATTTTGGATTTTGTATCTGTTGTGTACAAAGACACTTTCAATAGGTCACCCATAGATAATTAAAAGGCAAGATGCTGGTAACATTCTTGAGCCAAAACCTTTGCTTATGAGACACGATTTTGTAAAAGGACCCATAAGAGAGAAAAATCCCACCCACACGCACAACAGAAACACATTTTAGTGAGCAAGCAGCCATCTCTCACTGGTACATATAGTCTGTACGTTCCACTGACGCTGGATGGAGTGGAGACTGTGACTATCCCTAAACCAGAGAGTTCCACAGTTACGTTTTGCTGATGGAGAAATCATGATGAACTGCAGCTTTATGACTCAAAGAGAAGCATTACAAGAAAACCAGCTACTGTTCTTTCAAAACTAACCCAGGACGGCACTGTCACCTGCTGCTGCTCGCACAGAACAGCCCCGGTCAACACCACACCAACCAGCTGCCCGCACGGATGAGCGCTCCTGCTGCTCAAACACACCCTTTTCCCAGAAAGGGGCCAGAGGAAAACGGGATGGAACGCGGTGATCAGCCCCGCCACATCCGAGAAACAGGCAAAGGAACCACACAACGTGAAAATTACTCTAAACGCTGATAACATTGTGAATCTGTAACACGCAGCTGCCACTTTCACCTTTAAGGGTGATGATGATAAACAAGCCAGGAGCAGGGAAAATCTGATGTCCTCAGAGCGTTCATAGGGTTTCCAAACCCCATAACTATCAGCACAGAGCTTGGGGGGGACATAGATACATAGACAGATAAGATAGATAGATACTAACATAACTCACCTGTCTGCTGCAGCCTCAGTCCTCTTCCAGCACAGACACATTCAGAACAGCCCTGAAACCAGCCTGCTACCATTCAGGCCTTCCTGCTTAAGTAACAGATCCTCTTCAGCTAATTACCACTTGCTTTCATTACTCCAATTAATTCTGCCCCTGGGCGTCTGACCACCACAGCTGCTGCTCCTCAAGCTCCTGTGTTCCACCACCTTTCCTTGCAACGCTTCCTTGCTTTTCCCTGTGATGCACCATTCAACAGCAAACCTGCCCAGGGCCTCCTACATCGACCCGCTGTGGTTGTGTCCCCACGGTGCCGGTGGCAGCTCTGGTGCAGGTCCCGCACAGCAGGTGAGCAGCCACTGAAACACCCTTATGTCATCTACCACTCTCAGCGGTGAAAGCAGTTGCTCTGTCTTCCTCCATCTCTTCCCTCAGGTACACCATCACTTGGGCTAATTGGTTTGGTTGGTTCAGTGCAGTTTTGTCTTCCACCTTCCTGAATGAGCAGCTGAATGTTCATGGGAAGACTGGCTGCATCCTCAGTATCCCGGGTCCCACGGTGATGGTGATCCATGCTCCGCAGCAAGAAGAGGTTTCCAGCCTGGAGTCAATGGCAGAGAAGCTGAAAGATCCAGGTACTTAAATAAAACAGGTCCTGTCAAATTTAGGCTTGGAAATGACAGTAGCAGGTAGGGTACAACTTGGCTGGACTGGGACGACTGAACTAAAAGGGTAGTTGAGCTGTTTCTTGTTCTGCGCACCAGTGGAAGAAAGATTCCCCTGTGTCAAGGTGAGCTTGTGTGTTGCCTTCTGCAGTGGGAAACGTGGGTTTCCACGTGCTAAATGTGAAAGATCGCTGTCAAACGTGCTTGGAGGATTTACACCTTATCAGCTAGCTCAAAACACGGGCGACGTGTCAGCTTCAGAATGGCTTTTTGGGACTGTCAAGTCCTCTTGACCCCAGATGAAGAAAGCAGATGGGAACCCCACTTCGCAGAGAGGGGTCTGGGTGGCGCTCCCAAGTCAGTGGGTTGCGCTGAAGCAAGGACGTGATTTGGGTAATAGTGTGAATGGCAGACGAAGCCACAGCAGATGGAGGAAGGAAGCACGGGGAGAACAACGCAGAGCAACAAGGTAGATGCTGCTGCTCATCAGAAGGAGCGTTCTGGCAGGGCCTCGCACTCCTGTGATGTGGCACTTTCCTCTTTAACCCACCACAGCCTGCAGAGTCCAGCTAGAGCTTCCTGAACCTTCTGCCACCCTCCCGGGCATCCTGTGCACCCCCTTGGTGAGCAAGCCCCCCACCTTCACTGGTGCTGTAGGACCCAGCTGTGCCCCAGCCCCTCCAGCACAGGCAGCTGTGTCCCGACAGGCGGACTCGTGGGCGGTGCAGCAACCAGCGCTGGAAGGAGCGGCGCTTGTCTCTGCCGCTTCCCTCGGGCAGGACACCGACTCTGCTCCCCAACCCCAGTCTCTACAGGTGGAAGTAAAAAGACTGAATGGGCAGTTACCCACCTGTCCTCCATCTCTAATTGCTGTACAGTTACATGTCACTGGTGCTGTTGTTCTCTGATAGAGCTCTTTAATTCTGCTTTCCCCGAGGATTCATTGTATTCGCTGTGTGCGTCCTGGTGACCTCCCTTGTGCTTATCTTTGTGGCTGGACCACGTTACGGACAGAGCGATGTCCTGGTTTATGTTTTGGTCTGCTCCACCATCAGCTCGCTTTCAGTGTCCTGTGTAAAAAGCTTGGGGGTTGCCCTGAAAGAACTGTTTCCTGGGAAGCCAGTCCTGAAGGAAGCACTGGGCTGGGTGCTCCTCGTGTGCCTGGTGATCTGCATCAGCATCCAGACTGAACAAAGCCCTGGACATCTTCAACACACCTGCGGCCATGCCCGTTTACTTCGTGCTGTTCAGCCCAGCAGTCATGATGTGCTCTGCCACCCTCTTCAAGGAGCAGCAGCACGTGGCGCTGGACACCACCACCACCAGCTTCCCCACCATCGCGTCCGGCATCCTCCTCCTGCCCGCCCGCAGGGACATGCCCTTCGCGCCCCGGCTCCTGCAGCAAGGCAGGCGGAGCCGCAGCCCGCACGGGGGAGCGCGGGCGGACACCAGTCACATCAGCACCAGCCTCTCTGTCCTCAGAGGACCAAGGCTCTCAGAGCGCAGAGGAGGAAGGTGGGAGCGTGTGAGGAAGCCCCTGCACGGCGAGCTGTGTGCTCGCACTGCTCAGCAGCCCCACTGCCAGGCTGAACGTGCTCCGCTGCCGCCAGCTGCTGCTGCGCTGGCAGGAGTTGGCAGTTACCGTCTACCTGCGCCAGGCAGATGTGCGGCCTGTCGCTGCCACGGGACGCTGCCGTCCCTGTCACTGGAGCGCTGGGCCTGCCCAGTTCCTGCGATCTGGTGCCACTTCACTGTTGAGTGAGGAGCCTTCGTCAGCGCTGGCTGTGCAGAGGCCTGCAGCGCTACCGTGGTGCCAACCCTCACCGAATGTGAAGAACAGGCATTTGGACAGGCCTCTCAGCATTTGTTTTTAAATATACTTAGAAAACTAACAGTTACAAAATAATCTACCGTGCTGCTAAGGTTACATGGAGGGAAGATGGATGTCCGGCTTTAAAGATGACATACCCAGAATATTAATTTAAAAATCCCTCTGTCAAGCACTTGTTTTGCTCACTCTGCTAGAATTTATTTACAGTTGCGCATCCAATAACAGAATACAGCCCAAACCAGAAAACTTCAGTGGTGCTGCCGTGTGTTTCTGTGGCTCTTACAGAGGGACCGACCTCTTCCCGCAGTGTCTGCTGTGCAGGCTGATGAAGCACCTGTATTGAAACCGATTTGTTGCATTACCAGTGGCTGGTGATACATCTGTGCCCAGAGCTGGGCCAGCGCTGAGGTGTGAGGGATCACAGGGGCAGAAGAACCTGGATACCCGAGGGAAGCTCAAGATGGGAACAGGAGAGGGAATCGCTGCCTGTGGGAACAGGGGAGGCCTAGGGCTCCTCAGCTATCACGCCAAGTTTCTGAAAGATTACTAGACAGCTTACACGGGTTTAGATCTGCGTGGCTGTTGAACGCACCCTGCATTTGTTCCCAGGAGGCTGCTGGCCACAAGCCCCCCACATTGGGAGCTCCCAGGCCCCATCCAGCCACCCACAGCAAACGCACACGTGCAGAACTGCTGGACCGGAGCTTCCCAGAGCCCTGCTGTACCAAACGCTGCTGAAACGCCGCGCTGCCCTTCCAGAGGGCAGACCAGGAGCTGGCTTTTCCCGTTAGAAGCTCCTCTCTGTGTCCTGGGGGCAGAGGTGCAGCAGACACAGCCACAGTGACCTCCACACCTAAAGTACCTGCGGCTACAAAGTAGCTGGTTACTTATTTCCTACATTTGGTTTCTCTAAAGAAACTATTCCTTTAGAGGACAGCGGGAGCTGTTAACCCTTTGGGGAAGAGGAGGAAAGGCCACAGGCTCTCCCAGAAACAAATTTGATTCATGGGATCAAATTAATTGAGCAACAAATCAGAATTCAGAGCAGACTTTCTAGCCAGAAGACAATTATGCCCCCTCCCTACTAATTTTGCAATAAACAGGATCAGCGGGTAGGAGGGGGTGGACAAGAAGGCCAGATTTTCAGTTTTCAGTGGTCATCTGCCTGAACAAAGGAGAATCTCATGTTAAAAATTGACCCAGTTGCTATTTATTATGTTGACCGGGGAAAGCAGTTAATGGAGCGAGTCAGTATTGACAGAGTCGTGCTGCGATCTGAAAATCTTATCATTTGACCATATACCTATGGAAGCCTGAAAGTGTTTTCCAGCAGTGACACCACCTGGGATGATCCGTGTGCCCAACACGCTGTTCGCACCACCGGTACCTTTACTGGGCTGCGCAGTGTCGGTGCCTGCGGAGCTCGTTAGCGTCCCCACGCAGGGTTTGTTTTGTGCAGCACCGGTCACTTGCCCAGAGCTGCGATTTGCATCGGCGCCAGGAGCACCCTGAGAGCCGAGCAGGCGCGCTCCAAACGCTCTCTGCTTAGCACCGGTGGCCCTGGAGTCCCAGCACAACGACGGCTGCTGAGCTGTGGGGCCGAGGGCGGTGTGTCACCCCGAGGAGGAGCAACCGTGGCTCCGTCGTGGACTCTCATCTGGCTGCAACTTCCCCAAGACTGGCATTTTAACAAATCCTAAACCGCAGAGCTGATCCCGGCTCACTCGGGCAGCAGAGCGACCGGGAGCCGGCGCGGCGGAGGGCCCGGCCTGGCGGGGGCTGGCCGGCGTCCCCCGGGGCGCGGGTCCCGCTCAGTCGGACAGGCTCTCTGAGAAGGACGACTTGGACTTCTGCGTCTGCTCCAGCCGGTTCAGGATGAACTGGCTGGTGTCGATGAAGCGCTCCACGCAGTTCATGAAGCACGTCTCGGCCCGGCTGTCCAGCTTCGGCCCCGGCTTGTCCATGCACTTCTCCTGCACACAGTGGGGGCCGTTGGTCCCGGGGGCACCGCGTCCCGACACCCCCCATGTACAAGGGTCGTCTCTCACGGGCTTCTCCACCCTCGGGCACACCGGCCCCTCGGGAACCGCATCCTCCCGGGTGCGGCTAGACCCCCCCTCCCCGGAGCTCTTCCCGTCCCGTTCCCCGGGGCTCTTCCCGTCCCGTTCCCCGGGTGTCCCCCAAGGCTCAGCGGGGCTGGGGCTGCTCCCACGGCGGATCCATTTTGCCCTCATCTCCCTCCTCCCCCTGGGGACAAGGGTCAGCGCGGCAGCCCGGCCCCGCTTCCCGCCCACCCCGCACCGCGAACCCTCCTCCCGCCCCGGTCACCAGCGGCCCGGCCCCGCCGCCCGCCCGTACCCAGCAGAGCTCGGTCATCTGGTGCACCAGCTGCTGGAACCGCTGCTTCTGCGTCTCCACCTCAATGAAGCGCTGCAGCTGCGGGTCGGCGCCGCCCATCCCGGCGCCGGACGCCGCGTCCATCCCGCCGCAGGTCCCGCTCGGGGTCCTGCTCCCACCGCCGCCCCCGGCACCGCCGCGCCACGACCTTCACGTGCCGCGCCGCGCCCGCCCCTTCCGCGCGCAACCGCGCATGCTCGCCCGCCCGCCAGCGCGCCCCCTGCCGGCGCGGCGGAGCAACGGACGCCTCGGGCTGCGGAACCGTTTATTGCGCTCGGGTCCGGCGCGCCGCCGCCTGCGGGGCCAACCGGCACCCTCGGGGTCCCCGCCTCTGTCCTTGGCTGCGAGGGGCCCGCAGGCGGCTGATCGCCCAGAGGTGGCCGGGGCCGTGTCCGTGGCAGCGGTGCTGAGGCACCGTCCGGTGCGCAGGTCCGACGGTGGGGCGGCACCAGCCCCGTAGTACGCGCCAGCAGCACCGGGCAGGGGTCAGGGCTCCTCGTCCGTGATGTCCAGGATGCTGCCCAGCAGTGCGGTGAAGCTGGGGCGCTCCTCGGCCTTCTGCCGTGCGAGAGAAGGGGGAGCTGTGCCCGAGCCTGCCGGCCGCCCCGGAGCCGCAGAGCCGGGCCAGCCCCGCCGCGGCAGCCGGGGGCGATCACCGAGGGCCAGGGGCACTCACCTCATGCCAGCAGCTGTACATGATGGCGTAGACCCGCTCCGACGCCTGCTGCGGCCGGTACAGCCGCAGGCCTTGGATGACATGCTCTGTTGTCTCGCTGTTATTAAACCTCTCATAAGGCATCTTTCCCAGGGAGTAAACTTCCCACATCAGAACGCCTGTTAGGGGAAATGGCAGGGACAGCTCGTGGCGTGGGAGCACCTGCGCCTGAAGCTGGTTTGCAGAAGCACTCACTGCTGCCGGGGCACCGGCTCTTCCCAACCTCTGAGTCACTAACACCACGCTCTTACCAAAAGCCCAGACGTCAGACTTGCTGCTGAACTTGCTGTACAGAAGCACTTCAGGGGGAGACCACCGCACTGGAAACTTTGACCCCATGGAGCTTGTATATTCATCATCTAGAACGTACCTGCAGCAGATAAATGGATCAGGGTGCCCGTCTTGGATTTCACATTTCACTCCTCCATGCAACTGACACAGCCCCAAAGGAACTGACACCTCTCAGAGTTACCAGAGGTTGCGCTCAGCATGGGTTTCAACAGACAGACAAGTATATGTTAGTCAAGATTGGGGAAGGGATAGCGTGATGCAGAAACACGTCAAAAATGGGATGTGGAGAGAAACCTGCAGCCAGGAGAAGCAAAAAGGGGGGAAAGGGACAGGCACAGTAAGAAAGGGATGGTGGAAAGTGGAGAGGCAGAAGGTTGAGCCAGGTACATGAAGCAGAAACACAGAAGACGGAGGAAAAGCAGGGCTGGAGGACAGTAGGGAGAAAAACTAAAGTGCAGAAGAGACTGAAGGAAGAAATGGGGCATTGGGACAGAAGGTGACACAGGCATATCTACCAGACCTGGAAAGGCCAAAATCTGATACTTTCACAATTCCTTGGTCGTTCACCAAACAGTTGCGAGCAGCCTGTGGATGGAGAGGTGGAGGCAGTCACTCCTACTTGCTCCTGCCGCTCCTATCTGCTTGTACCATCTGGAATTCCATCTCATCCCTCCTGCTTAACACTTTGCCTCACTTTGTCTTGCAGGTTCACCCAGATTGGGGCAAACTACAAAGTACTCAGCAAAGACTGAGAGAGGCCTCCAGGCAACCTGTTTATCTATGGAGGAGGACTTCCAACCTGTTTATCTATGGAGGAGGACTTCCAACCTGTTTATCTATGGAGGAGGACTTCCAACCTGTTTATCTATGGAGGGGGACTTCCCTGGCGGGATTTAGTCTGAACAGAGCAGTAGGAGATCAGGAATGGCACCGAGCAGGACTGTGAGCTGGCAATGCCAGCCCAAGGCCTCATAAACTGCAGGCGCAGCTTTCCATGGGTGTCAAGAGGTCCCTTTCCATGTCTGAGCCAGTGACAGTGCCTGCGCTGCCTAACACAAACCCTGCCCGAGCCACGTGTGCACTTCCTGTGCCCTGGAAAACAACCCGCTCCTGCCCTTTCTGCAATCTCTGCTAACTCACTGCAGAGCTGTGACTTCAGAGCATCCCACCCATGCTCAGGTGGGCAGGGAAGCTTGGAGGGATGTTCTGCAGAGAAGGCTTTAGAGCTGCCTCTCCTCATGTTGATGAACTAGATGGACTCTGTCTAGGACATGCTGTGGCTATTGCTGAGCTGGAGACGTGTCCGTCAGCCACAGCCCTACCAGGTCTCGGTGAAGGAATTGATTGGATTCCAGGTACTCCATAGCTTCACAGACATCCTTGCACATCTCCAGCAGCTCAGCGGGTTGGAACCGCCGCCGAGTTTCCCTCAGGAAGTTCAGGAGGCAACCATTGGCCATGTACTCGGTGATAATGAAGATAGGACGCTGCCTGGTACAGACGCCATAGAGCTGCACCAGCTTCTCGTGAGAGAGGTTCCTGTGTTGGGGACAAGAAGGGCAGTTCTGAGCATCTAGAAGGCCAAGCAGCAGAAGAAGCATCTGTGAATAATGAGAGTTTGGAAAGGGAAGGTGCTCCTGGCCCAGCTAATGGTGGAAAAGCTCATGGGGGAATCAGCACAAAGGCAGTAGCTTCTCAGATGCATTTTGCAGAGTGTGTGGGTGCCTGAGACTGTTTCCTCCACACCACCCAGGAGCACAGCCATTCTGGCAAGGAGTATCCAGCCCCCACCTGCAGCCTGAGCACCACTTACATCATGACTTTGGCTTCGTCGATAAACTCATCCTCTGACATGGAGCCCTCCCTGATCATCTTGATAGCAACGTCGTACTGGCCTCTCCATTTCCCATACTTCACCACGCCAAACTGCCCCGTCCCCAGCTCCTTCAGGAAGGTCAGATCCTTCGGGTCAATCTCCCATGACCCTAGGACAGAGAGTGCGAGTGTAATGTGAGTGCAGGTGACCTCCCTGCAGGGTGCTCCCCATCGTCTGATCTAGCGAGCCCAAGAAGAACTCATGAGCATGTGCTGCCCGGAAAACCATCCCAACAAATCCACAAAATCTGAGACCTGTTCCTCCACGGCATGGAGAACTAAGTAGCTTGTGGCACCTCTTGGTCAGTACTGTCACCAGAGGGCCAGTGAGTGTTGGGAAGTGATTCCTGGGAAGGCTGTGAGCTGTGCTGCCACAGGACAGCCAGGATCTCAGCCCTGGAGAGATGGGCCCTGCAACCAGGGAACCATGAGGTAGTTCATGCCAGCTTACCATAGCCCAGGCCAGCTGTTGAAGGAGCATTTTTCCGGTGTTGAGACACAGGGTACTTCAATCGGGATATGAGCCCTGAAACACAATAAGGTAGATTGCCACACCACGTTCCAGCAGGGAACACAAAGCCTCCTGCCTTCAGCGCAGAAAGGTGAGGATGCTGTCGTGTCAATGCAGACACTGCTGGCCTCGCTCTGTCTCCCCACACTGACCGGCAGAGTTGTGCTGATGGTACGTGATGAGCTCTGGGATGGTGTTGAAGAGGTGCTTTTCTGCCAGGTAATACTGATTCTGGGGGGTGCAGCATACAACGTAATGGCGGATCATGCCTTGGGGGTCTCTGGAGAAACAGTACATGGGGTCAGTGGCATGGGGAGACAGGCAGAAGGTGAGGGGTGCCTGGAGGCGCCCTCTGAGCTAGGACCAAGCTGTTCTTAGATCCACTTACACAGAGGACTTGGCATAGACAGAGACAGTGTATTTCCCTGTCTTGCTGGTGGAGTCTCGGACGATGAAGCCCCCTTCCTTCCCCTAGAACAGAAAGGGGAGAGGAGACTGTCACAGGCAAGACTTAAAGTGAATGAAAATCACGGCTGGAGATGGTGTGTTAGGTCAGAGGAGTCCTATTGCCAGTCCCTGCCTGGAGGCCACCTCCTGAAGTGGCTGCCAGGAGGAGGTCACATTGGGATAGAGATGGTCCCTGGGGCTGTTGAGGTGACACTCCCCTCCAAGCACAAGCCAGGGTTGGTCCCATTCTGGACACAATGGAGGGCTGGTGTGTAGAAAGGACCCATTCTCAGGAGTCAACACTTGCCTCCTGTTTCAGCAGTTGCTCCGCTTGGCTCCGAGTGATGTTCTTTGAGTACCACCTGGAACAGGGACACAGCCGTCAGGGAGATCACTGCAGCCACTGCTGTCCCCAGCCTGGTCTGACCTTGGCCCAGCCAGCACAGGCGGTGCAGGGAGCAGGGCAGGGATGGCTGTCGTGAGGCTGGAGGCTCTTGAAGGGTGTGCAAGAGGGAGACTGACCCAGTCAGGCTGGGCTGGTTAACAGAACTCAATGTAAAAAGTATCCAACCAAGTGGAACTTGCCACATCCCTGCACCTTCTCTTACTCACTCAAAGATCTCCAGGGAATTGCTAGTTTCAGTGACGTAGTTGCTGGGGATGTATCCTTCCCTCCTGCAGGAGAAAAGGGGCTGGTCACACACTGATGGAGGAGTCCAAGAGGAAAGCAGGTTCCTGTCCCAGAACGGCGAGTAGAAATGGGCTCAAAAAGCTTGACGCAAACCCATTTCTCTTTCTGCTTGAGGAGGACTGATACCACAGCTTGATTCAGTCTTCCTCACCCTCCTCATGTGCCATCCCAGGCAGGAGCCCCCAGGCAGGCAGCCTTCCTCAGCCCCGCCATGCTGAGGAGGTGTGTTTGCCCACCAGTGCCCTGGCACCAGGAGAGGACACCACTGTGGGGCGAGTGCCGTGGGCAGTGGGAGCTCTTACCCGTTCTTGTCACGGGCTTTCCACCAGGGCAGGTGGCTTTCCTCCAGGATGAAGTACTCCTCACCCTTCTGCAGCTGCAGGTCCTGCGCATTCATCGGCTGGTAGTTGTAGAGGGCCACCACCTTCTTCACCTCGCCTGCTGTGCTGGGGGCTGGCTCAGGGGGCAGGGGCTTCATCACCATCTTCCCCCAAGGGTGGGAGAGCGTGGGACACCGTGAGGCCGGCAGACACACTATTCCCCAGGTGAGACCCTTCCCAGGCCTGGCAGCGCAGTGGGCTCAGGCCAGGCCATCTCAGCTCCCATATGTATGCCCATCAGGAGACCAATCCCCCACCCCACGCTTTTTAGTGCAACCTTTCCTCCTTGGAGACCCATCCTCACAAAATATAAGTGTTTTCTCTCTGCCTTTTTGCTTAACCCGTGACTCCTCCATTCTATATCAGGGCTTCTCTATCCTCCCAGCTTCCCCTGGGGAACCTCAGGAGTGAGATCATTTGACTTTCCTCCAGGCCTTTGGGCTCTGTCCACTGACTCAAGTTCCTTCTCCCTTAAGACACCATCTTGACACCCCTCTGCAGAGCAGAGCCCTGGCCTGTCCATCTCTGAGCAACCGCCTGTCAGTCATTGCACATGTTGGCTTTTCCCAGGCGGACCTTTCCTTAAACACCTTGGAGCAAACCCACATGCTGACGCTGGCCCCTACCTGGTCCTCCTCAGGAGTAGGGGGAAGTGGCTTCTTTGTCTTGCGATGTGATCGCCCAGCTTTTAAACCTTCAGAACAGAAAGAAGCCTAAGGTGAGAAGAAATCCCTGGTGTCACGCTGCAGTGGTCCCAAGGAGCTGGGGACAGGGCGAGGGGAGGGTGCCCGGTGTCTTACTGCCGTTCCTGCTCTCCAGGATCTTGCAGCCCATGGCGTTCTTGGCTGTCTGGGAGCAGCACAGATACTGTCCGTCGATCCAGAAGCAGGGGTGATACTTCTGTACCAGGTCACTGTTGTACCGGATCACTGTGGCAGAGGAAGGGAGATGTGTGTGACCCAGGGCTGTGTCCCCAGCCCGCTGCGTAGAGCTCTCTGCTCCCTAAATGCAGATGATCAGCCCCATTAAATCACTTCACCCTCTGCTGTGCTACTGATAGACAGTGGCATGCGGCCCGTCTGCTCGGGTTTCCCTCAGCTCATGGCTCGTGTTTCAGTGCTGTGGCTGTGCAAACCCTGTGCTACCAAACCCTCAGTTCGGGGAGGGCCAGGTCTTTCCTCTGATTTGATCAAAGCTATTCAGCAGCTCTGCAAAGGGACACGAACATGCTTGGAGGGCCAGGTCCTGCCGTGACCGGCCCTCCTGCCAGCCGAAACATCCAGCATCCCCCAGGCTGCTGAGAACCACCGTTCACAGCCCTTGTGAACCCTTTATATAGAAGTGGGGAGGGAGGCCAGTGCTGTGCTGGCTTGTCCGTGGGGAGAGCAGGGCACTGCTACCATCCCCTGCCTGCTCAGAGAGTTCATTTGCTGGGACACTGTTCCTTTGCTAGGACTCTGTTCCCTTGCCAGGACACTGTTCCCTTGCCAGATGAGCACTGACCTCATACTTGTCCCCATGCTAAGGGACAACGGGATGTGCTGGAACACCCCCGCAGCACAGTGCTGGTCCACAGCAGCTCCGCGGGCTGCCAAGAGCCCCCTTGCTGGTGATGCAGGATGAGGGCATGCCGGCAGCAAGAGGCCAGCACTTTCTCTCCCCTTTCCCCTGAGGATTTTCCACCGGCTCCAGCTGCCGCAGCAACTCCCTTCCAGTAGCAGGGAAGGGGGCAAGGGCTGGTTGCCTGCCGGGGTAGAGCAATGGGGCTCTCGTGAAATAACCGACTTCCTCGTTATCAGCCCACTCTGCTTCCGCTTCGCTAAGGCAAACTTCCCTGTGTCAATTTGAGCAGCTAATCTCACCCCACCAGCACAAAGCCACAGAAAGACACACACGCACCAAGAGACACGTATGGGCAGCTCCAGCAGATTTTGGCCAACTGCAAGTACCACAGCCCCTCTGCGCAGTGCTGCTGCAACACGCTCTCAGCACCCACACAGCTGAGCGTTGGCTCCGGGTGGGTTGGGAGAGATGCTCCCTGGCTTACAGCAGGCTTTCTGTCTACATTTCCTAAAGCACTGGGTGCTCTGCCCTCGCCTTGCGCACTAGTACAGCTGCGTGGCCACATCTGCCATTTCCTCTTGCCCTCAATAACTTCTGAGCCTGCTTGAGCTAATTTGGAGCAGGCTTATGAGAGGGCAAGAAGCCTCAGCTGAGGTGGCTGCAGCACTGCAGATGTCAGAGGGTGACAGAGGTGAGTGACCACCTCCCCTGGGCAGGAGTGGCTGGTGTCACAAGGAAGGGTGAATGTAGAACATGGCCTTACGAGTACACTTGTCACAGGAGAAGTTTCTGATCAGCACTCGCTCTTCTGTAGAAATGAGATAACGTAACCACGAGATAGCGAGCCCCCGGAAACACAGTGGTCTGGGTCATGGCCACACGCACAGCCAATTGCTTGTGTTTGCTTTCTGAGGGAGCTGCAGAGCCCCCAAACTCACCGCTTTTCAGCTGATGGATCCAGCGTTTGCGCAACTCCTCTGTCGGGGAGAAGACATACAGGGGCCCTTCGTCATACACCACCTGCAGGACCACACACCTCAGAGCGCTGGCCGGGGGGCTCCCGGGGAGGATGGGGGAGCTGAAGCTTGTGGCCACCCTGAGCAGCCGGTGCAGAGCACAAGCCATGCCAGCGTGTGCTGGCACCGCATGGCGCTCGCAGGACCGTGACGGAGAGGTTATAAATAAGACCCCTCCCCAGAGACTTTCCACTTCCTTCTCTGACTTTCGGTGTGTGGGGGGCTGTGCTGGGTGCCAGCAGGGGCAGGCAGCTGGGTTAGGGGCTGAGCGGGCAGCCAGCAGCCCTTCAGGGCTGGATGGCCAGGGGATGGAAAGGAGCAGGACAGAGCTCAGAAGCAGGTTTCCATCTAAGCAGCCCCCTTAAATAGAGCTGCCCAGTTTCTTGCCCAGAGGCTCACCTGCTTGCCCCATGCAGTGTGGACAGCAGCTAAGTGTCCCCAAATGGCTGAGTGATACCTGGCACTGAGGTACTGATGCCATATTTTGTCCCAGGTCCCTGTGTTGTCCCCTCCCAGCACCCCGCACCAAGGCAGAGCGGACCAGCAAACGGGTGTAGTGAGGACTCACCTGGAAGGGGTAGGGGAACCGTTCGATGATTGAGATCTGCTCCGTGTTGTAATCCTCTCCTTTCCTCTGGAACAGAGAGGCAGAGACAGATGCTGGCATCCTGCTGCTTGGCTACTGGCATCTGCGCTGGGACCCTTAGCATTTGGTGTACCCCTGCTCCCCTGTCCTGCATCAAGCTGGACCCCGGCATGATGCAGGCTGTGGGTGCAGAGCCCCCGTGCCAAGCAGGGCTGTCCCCACTCCCACCACCCCAGGGCAGGGGAACTGTCCCTGCTTCCCAGCGGGGGGACAGGGGGGCACAACCAGGGACCCCAAGACCTTCCTCACCGGGACCTGCCGCTCGGGAGGAGGGTTGTTTTCAGGCACCACCGTCTCCACACAGGTGATCTTCTCGATGTCCACTGAGCCCTTCTTACTGCCCCGGCGCTGCAGGAGGTGGGGTTGGTTAGAACAATCGCCAAGGAGACGCAGGGAGACTCAAGCCACGCACTGTCCCCATCCAGCTGCCCCTTGGGCTGGGTGCTGGCGACGGACAGCTGGTGACCCATGGACACTGCCATGCCACAGCCCCTGTGGCCGCCAACTCACCCCCCGCTCAAAGTCATACTCGTAGTAGGACAGCTTGCTCTCCGTCAACAGGAACAGCCGCTTCTTGAAGTTGAGGGGAGATGTTTTCTTCTTCTGCTGCGAACGCTTCAAGAAGATGCTCTCCAGGATGACACTGGCCATGTCGGTCCCCCTGGCCTCCTCTGCACCGTGCTCACTGGGTTGCTGAAGGCAGAACAACACTGACACGGCGCTTGTTCAGCCAAAAACCGTCCCAGTGCTGGAGGGGCAGCCAGGGGGGCTGGGACACCCTCGGGGGAAATCAGCTGCAGAGGTGTGTGGGCAGGTCAATGTGGGCTATTTGTGATGCAACCTCTCTCTCCCATCCCCTCTCTGACACCAGACTGCAGACCAAGCCACCACCCTGACAGCTTCAGCTCCACCCAGAGGCTGGAGGGTTCCCCTGAGTGTGCAGACGGACAGACAGACGCAGACTGCTGAAGAAAGCAGGAGCCAGGGAGGCTGTGAGAAGTGTAGCCCCGGGGAGGAGCACAGAGCAGGAGCAGTGACACCCAGCAGGCTCCCTCCTCCCCTTCAACATGGTGCATGTGTTTGTGTGTGGGGGCCGTTTCCTCCTGCCCCACCGCAGGCGCTTCGTGCCGGGGACACAGAGTTGGCAGTGTGCAAGGATGGCCACAGGACACCAGTCCCTAAAAAGTTGTGGGTAGGTCCTGGCACCACATGAACATGGAGCAGCCCTGAAGTCATCCTTCCCCTCTACACCCATGGAGCCTGCCGGAGTGCTGGGGTGATGCTGAACCCGCTTCCGCCCCTGTGAGCAGGGCTGCAATCATAGGGGTTAAATCCTCCCCCAGCCCTCCCCAGCAAATCTCTCTTCTTGAGCCTCTCCAGGGACGTTTTGGGCAGGAAAGGGCTTGGATGAGAGCCCCACATCCCACTGCTGCCCTGTCTTCCCGAGGATGGAAATCCCTCCTGGCCCATCTCTTGGAGCAGCCCCTCAATTGTGCCCTGTGCCCCTCCAAGCTGTACCCAGACAGTTCCAGCACCCACAGAGCCACACGGCTGGAGCTGGGGGCTTTTCGGGGGGCTGTGACCAACACCCAGCTCCAGCCTGGACCTAACGAGGAGCTGATGAGCTATGTGGAGCCACTGCTGAACTGTGAACCCCTGGAACCCTCTTGCATTTCTCCTGCTCTGACCACCTACATACCCTGCTCCCCCTTCACCTCCGCCTTGTTCCTTTTTTTCTCCTAAAACACAGCTTTGGAGAGCAACCTGGGAGAAGTTGTTTCCCTCCCTTCCAGCCCACAGACTGTTTCCTCCAGGGAAGGCTCAGAGGTGGCCCAGAGTCAGGGGTCGAGTCCCCATTACCCAACCCGGCAGCACATCCACTCCCCTCACACGGGAGTCACTCGTGATGGACTAGGTGGGGACCAAAGATGGCAGGAGCTGGTCCCACCTGCTGTGCCTCTCTCCAGGGCATGCTGCAGCCTGGGGGCAGGAGCAGGGGCGTCCCCCCATCTGCTGGCAATGCCCAGACCATCCCAGCGCAGATCCTGCTGCTGCAATGCTGACCCTGCTCCACTGCAGTGCCTGTAGCCAGAGAGGCTGGGGACAAGCAGGGTTCTCCCTCCCAGGGTCCCCCGCTTCCATCCCCTTGTGGACCCTCATGGCTCAAGATTTTCCAGCTTGTTTGGATGGTTAAAAAAAAAACAAAACAAAACAAAAAACAACTTAAAAAAAGGAGTTGTTGGAGTCTTTTAGAAAAAGCAGCAACCTCCCCTTGCTGATCCAGCCCTGGGGAGGAGGGAACTGGGGTCCCTGCTGGGGACACAGCAGGTGGCTGGGGTGGCCACTGACCTGACGGCTGGTGGGGTGGTAGGCGAGCCCAGAACAACTTTAGCATCTCCTGCAGCCCTGTGCCTCAGTTTCCCTACCTATGAAATGTGGCTGCCAGTGTCGCAAGAGCAGGAGGGCTCCCACTGCTCCCCCAGCACAGACACAGGGGCTGCGCAGCGCGGCCCTGGGCTCCCCCCATCTGCAGTGCTGGGTCCACAGAACTTTACCTTGAGTCGCAGCAGCTGGGTCACCGCCAGCAGTGCCAGGCAGATGGGTTCTGTCCTCGCTGTGTCCTCTGGGATGGTGTCACCAGAGAGGAAAAGACGGTGAGTATCTCAGAGGGCTGTTCTGCTCCAGCATGTCACACCACTCTGTCCCCAGCACTGCCAGCATGGCACAGCCTCCCTCTCCCTGCCACCAGCGCCACTCACTCCCTGCCTGTGCTTTGGGGTGGTGGGTGCCCCAGCGGACTCACCCCCACAGCCAGACATCACTGCTGCACTGGGACAGCAGAGGTGGCAAGTGGGTGGGTGGAAGCATGTTCTGTGTGTCCCCCCCCAGCTGCTGTGACTTCCTGCCACTGTCACACCTCCCGCTCTGCCACCGCCGGGCCTGGCACACACCGCTGGCCCTGTGCCCCCGGACACTGTGCCCCACCACAGTGCCGGGTCACCTCCCTGCCTGCCACCACCGGTTGATGGGCAGGAAGGGCAATGGGGTGTCTGTGAATGACAAACTCCACAGCTTTTGTGCTTCAGCCTAGTGAGTGACAAAAATGAACGGTGCGGGGACAGAGGAGGGAATCTCCCACGTGAGAGAGATTTGGGAACAAACCCAGAGCTGCACCCCAGCAGCCCCCACTGCAAAAAGCACGAGCAAAGAGTGGTCAAAGGCACCTGTCAGCACCCTTAACCCTGCCCTGGAGCACCCTGGGGTTCCAGGCACCCACACACCACCCTGACCCCCTGCTCCAGTGCACCCGTCTCCCCCACACCACCCCACTGGCCTGCTCTGCTGCTCCCCCATGGCCCCTGGCACTGCAGCCCCATAGCGGCCGTCCCACCGCCGCTCAGATGCTGCCTGCTCGGAGCTGCTGGGCCGCAGGACACGGCTGAGCCCCGCCAGCCCGGCTCACCCGCAGCGTGTGGCCTGTGCCCGGGGTGGCTCTGCCGCCCCCAGCACCGCCGAGGAGGCGAGCAGAGGTGCGATGCCACAGGCCGGTGCCGCATGGCGGCTCCCGCCTCCTGCTGCCGCGCCTCCCCGCCAGTGATGCTACCAGGGCCACAGCGGCGCCCAGGGCACCGCCACCCTCGTGCTCCCCGCCGCACCTCTCCCCACGCCACGCGGTGCTGACACAGCTCCCCTGGGCCTCCCGGCGCACTCACCAGCCCTCCCGCCGCTCCGGCCAGCCGGGGTCCCGCTGCGCCCGCTGCCCCCCGAGCGGCCCAGCCGTGGGCCGGGGCGGCTGTGCCGGTGGGACGCAGGGCGGCACGGCGGGGTCGGCGGCGCAGGGAGGAAGGACAGGGCCAGCCAGCTCCACCCTTTCGCTTCCCCTTTTTTTGGTTTCTGACTCAAAAGCAGCAGCCGTGTTTCCTCCTGGAGGCAGCGGGGCCACCTCTGTGGGGCCACTGGGGCTCCAGCCTTGGCCAGGACCTGTCGTGGACGTGGCGCTGGGGTGTGGGGACCATCCCTGCAGAGGTTTAACAGTCGCAGAGATGAGGCTCTTAGGGACACGGTTTAGTGCCAGAGTTGGGTTACGGTTGCACCCCATGATTTTCATGGTCTCTTCCAACTGATTCTATGGTTCTATGACCGGGGTGCAGGGCTGTGGGGCGTTTGGGTGGCAGCACCATGCTCTTGCTTGCTTGCTTGCTTGCTTGCTTGCTTGCTGTCTGTCTGTCTGTCTGTCTGTCTGTCTGTCCCCCGCACATCCCGCAGACCCCCCGCCTCAGTCACCCCCTGGCACCCCCACACCGCCGCCAAGCTCTCCTCCCACCGCAAGGGGGCGCAGCACACCTCCCTGCACACCTCCTCTTTATGGTTTCCCTCTGTTCCTATCTGTTTCCACTTCCGGGACGCTCCTTCTCTTCGGGCCGTAGCCGACAAGATGGTGGGTGCTGGCGGCAGCGGGTCCGGCTCCATCTGCTGCCATCCGCCCCGGCGGCGGCCCGCTCCGCCCGCCCGAGGCGCCGGCCGCTGCGGCAGGTGCTTGGCCGGCGGCTGGGCTGGGTCGGGGCGGCGGAGGGAGGCCGTAGGGCCGGGATGGCGGCGCGGGGCCTGCCCGATGGGAGGGGAGGGGCAGCCGGGCCGCGCTGGGCAGCGGCGGGGCGAGGGGCCCACCGGAGCGCGGCGTCTCTCCGGCTCTCTGCGCGGCTCCTGATTATGCTGACCAGCTTCTCCGTGCTCCTCCAGGTGAACGTCCCGAAAACCCGCCGGACCTACTGCAAGAAGTGCGGCAAGCACCAGCCGCACAAAGTCACCCAGTACAAGAAGGGGAAGGACTCGCTCTATGCGCAGGGTAGGGACGGGTGTGCCCCGGGGCCTCTGGGACACGTCCTGGGGATGCGTGGGGTCTGCAGTGGTCGTGGCCTGCACCAGGGTGGTGGTTGGGACGAGCACACATCTGTGGGAGAAGCTGTGGGTTGTGCAGCTGCAGTCAGAGGTCTGCGAGGGTTTGGTAAGAGTGCTACTTGGGCTTGTAGCTTGTCTTGAGCCGTTGTCTAAAAGGCCATTTTCTCCTGTAGGAAAAAGACGCTACGACAGGAAGCAGAGTGGCTATGGGGGCCAGACAAAGCCCATCTTCCGTAAGAAGGTGAGTCCTGCTCCTGGGAGGAGGACCTGAAGCTTCCTTGGCAATCCGTTTGCCCAGCTGGAGTGGGACACTTCGGCCTCCCGCAGCCTTGTGGTCCTGTCCTCGAGCTGTGTTCTGGCAGCTCTGTGCTGGTAGTGCTGTCTGGGGAGCACGAGTTTCCCGTCCACATTTATTTATCTTCCTTGCTGCTGCTGTCTTGTGTAGACGCTCCTTTTTTTGCGGGAGTGACATAGCGTGTGTTTGCACAGCAGGCTCTGCAGGGAGCTGTGATGCTGTATGGGAGCAGGGGCCTATTGGAAATGAGTGTTTTCCTTGGTGCTTGCCAAAGGGGAAGAGTACAGCGAAGGGAAAAGGAGCCTGCTGTTTATGTTTCTTATGTTCTTGAAGTGTGGGTAGTTTATCACTGAAAGCTTTTGCCAGGTTTGTGAGGTGTTCTGTGTGGTGAGGCTGCCTTCCCTGACAAGGCTATGGTAGAAGCGAAGCCTGAGCAACTCCTGGAGGAACCGCCTAACACAACTTCATTTTCTTTCGGTCAGCTGTCTGCAGGGAAATCCATATCCCTGAGCCAGTAAATGGGAGCTGCTGTGTTAGGCCTTTCTGGAGAGTCTTAAAGCAGCAGTGGAAGGGCAGCAGCATGTTGTGTTCCGTATGAGTTGCAGAAACCAGCTGCTGTCATTCTTCCTCTTCAGTGTGGGTATCTGGAACCATGGTTTTGCAGTGCGTTTTCCCTCTGTGCCTGTATGTACCTTCTGCCAAGGAGTTGTGGGGGAGCAGGCAAAATCCGTGGGACAGCAGGGAAGCAAAACCCAGTGGGCTGTTTTGTTATCATTTTTGTGTGAACTGTTCGGTTGCAATTATAGAGCTACTTGGTTTGTTGCCCAAAGGCCCTAGCGTTCTCCTGGAGACTTTTCAGGAAAGAAGTCTTCCAGCAAGAAGAGAAAAATGAGACAGGAGCTGAAAGTTTACTTTCTGCCAGTAAGTGGGGAGACCTTGCAGAAAATGCTTCTGCAAGCAAGGTACACAAAGTAGTTGTACAGCTCTCGCAGTTTGACACTCTCCACCTGTACTTCAAACTGGTGGTTACAGCTCAGTCCAGCTGCTGCAGTAGCCTTGTACCTTCTGATTCTTCCTTCTGCAGTCTTGGGTTTAATGCAACTTCCCAGTAGCCTCAGGTCTACATTGAACACATTGTGTCGCTGCTCCTTCCAGGGACAGTTTGTCAGTTGTGCTGCTTTCAGGTGTTTCTGCTGCTTGGCTTTCTGCTGAACATCTGAGCAGTGTTGGTGCGTTCTCCCTTATTGCAGGAGCACCTGTTCCTTGGTGCCTTCACTGGCACAGACTTTGTTCTGGTGTGACTATCTCTGCTGGGGACCAGGCCTGCCCCACTGAATGCTTCTGCCAGCGTCCTTTACTGGGCAGCTGCAGATCCACAGTTTTCCTGTACTGGTCCTTAAAGTGCCTTTTTTTTAAATGGGGGGAGCCTAGCTGTGCTGGTAGTCTTTTTCTTTACACTTTGAGAATAAGCTGCTGAATCTTCAGGAGTGGAGATAATGAGGTTTTCCTGAGAGCAGTGATCTGTCTGCTTATGGGCATTTTGTTTATGGATACACTCTGTTCCCCTCCACCCAGGCTAAGACCACAAAGAAGATTGTGCTGAGGCTGGAGTGCGTGGAGCCCAACTGCAGGTCCAAGAGGATGCTGGCAATTAAGAGGTGCAAACACTTTGAACTGGGAGGAGACAAGAAGAGAAAGGTATGTTTGTGTCCTGCAAGGGGCTGAGGAAGGGTGGCAACATTCAGTGAATAAACTCTGTCTCTTCCTCCTTACAGGGCCAGGTGATCCAGTTCTAAGCTCCATCCTACTCATTGTGGACAATATTAAAATATTTGGATGTGATCTGTTGCTTATTTTTGTATATCTTCTCTTGGTGGGGTGGGACTTGGAAGTACACCAACAGGAAGGTGTTGCTTGCAAAGCTGCTTAGTAAACAGTTTGTAATCTGAAGGCTTTTGAAAAAATGCTGTGAATGGCTGGGATCTCCTCGCTGTGTTACTAAGAGGTGTTCTAGAATATTTGTAAAGCCTGAGGTTCCAGTCTGTTTTTGCACCAGTGGCTTCTCTGCGCATGTGCTGTGCTGCTGCTTTTCTCCAGGCTTGTTGATGAGCCGCCATGGCAGAAGGCTGCGTTCAAAAGGGCCTCCTCTGAGCTTCTGCAGCTTATTTCATTTAAAACAGTTCACGTTTCTTATAGTGGTTCCATATCAGGAATGCTATGGTGAATTTGAAATGTGGGTAGATGAAGTAGTGATACAGAACAGTTGCCCTGCTCTAAGGGGAACGTGTGAGCAAAGGCCCTGGAGCAGCTCGTGGGTTTAGTACCAGGGGTTTCATCTGCTGAAGTGTCACCTACTCCATTAGGTGGTTATATGCCTCCGAGTGGCATGCTGCCAGAGCTGCCTGTCCCCATGTCCAACTGCTGTTGGTGCCGCTCTTCAGATTTTTTCTTAAAGCCCAAGCACAGCATTAGTGTGTCAAGTGTGCAGCCACTGATGCGGTCCATCCACTTGAGGCAGCCGTACGCCTGTGAGTAGGAAGCTCACGGTCAGCAGGTGCTGGGAATGCAATGTGGAGCTCTTAAGACTGACTTTCCTGTAGTGCAGATCAGACTGGATGATGGAGAAAATGCCTCTTAAAATCTTCATAGGACCTGAGAGCACTCAGTTAGCAAACAGTAGCAGAATTTGTATTTTTGCTTATTCGGTACTGGTTGATGTGACTGCTTAAGCTGTTGGCAGCAGCAGCTGTGGCCTCTGCCTGTGAGATGGACTGTATGGCTGCATCATGTCAACTTTACTGAGCAGTTTGTAGTAGTGACAAATTTTGCAAGAACTTAGCGAACAGAACTGGGCTGTTTTCTAAAACCTGGTTTAAATTTCAGATACCGTGCTGTATTCCTGTACAGTGGAACTAAGAAAAACCTTAGCCTTTTTAAGGGGCATTTTAATCAAAGTGCTTAATCACAGAAATGAGAACAAATCAAGATATCCCGATTGTGTAGTAATCAGAAGAGAACATACTTGCATGTGATGGCTGCATGATTAAATACCCATCTCCTGTCTCAGAAGGACCTGTGTTACTACTGCCAGCAGTAGAAAACAAGCACAGAGGTTTCTGCCAGCAGTAGAAAACAAGCACAGAGGTTTTTTCTGGAAGGCAGCTCACTGAGGGGGACTCCACTGACCCCATGAAGGGTGGAGGGGGAATTGTGACCTACAGGCAAGTAGCAGCCACTGGTGAGAGGCAGAAGACTGGGGTAAGGAGAAACACTCAAAAACCTGAGGTGTCCTACTTAATCACATTTATACTAAGCAGGCAGCTGTCAAGAAAGCAGTTGCTAAGACATGCAGTGATTTAGGCCAGTCCCTGAGTTGTCAGAATGTGGAAGGAGCAGCTTTTCTTGTTTTGGACTGTATGCCCTGGCCTGGCAAAGCAAGAGCAGGGCAGCCAGGCTGTGTTTCCCTGTTGTCCCTGAAATGCTCAAGGAGAGCTGCAAGATGCCATGTGTATCCTTTGCATCTCTTTGGTGTGTAGTGGCAGTGGGCATCACCAGGAGTTGTTGCCCTGTTGAGACCCTGATGGCCCCTTGGAGGTGTTAGGTGAGATGTCAGAGGAAGGGTAAAGAGGGGAGAAGCAGCGGCCCTTCCTCTGTTATCGCTTGGCAATGGAGTGGTGGGTGTTGGTCACCTTAGGGTGAAGGTTCAAAGTCCACTTAGAAGCACTGGAGTAGTGAATAGCCGGGGACAGAACAAAGGCACCCTGCTTGGAGGAAGGAGACAGGCTTCTTGTGACAAGAAGTTTAGGCAGAGTCTGAGGCTTAGGAAAAGATTGTCTTTGTGCCTCCTATAGAACCACTACTTTCAGCAGCACAGTGCCTGTTGGGTTCACCTCCACACTCAGGGAGGAGACCCAGCTGTAAAGCCCCCAGTCCCTGCTGGCGGGCAGAACCTGCTGAATGGAGCAGGCTGGGTTGCAGGCCAGCCCATTGCCGAGGAAGCTGAGGGAGAAGGTGAAGTTCTGGGGTCCCCCAATCTCCTGCTGGTTCAGCACTGCCACAGCATAGGCTCCGCCAGACAGGGGCCGCTCCCACAGCTCAAAGTGCTTGTCCTGCCAAGGAGAAAATAAACCCGGGGCTTACATTAGGGGAGGCAGAACTGATGATCTTCATACCTGTTTTAAGCAGGCTTTAGGAACAAGTGGGCTTACTGGGCTCCTGTTCCCCAGCCCTGAGCACTCCTTTATAACTCTTGCATCCCCTTTGTGAGGAGGCTGGCTGCCTGTGCCCCACACCACACCCTCAACTGGGTCCTACCATACCTTGGCGATTTGGTATCCTTGCTTGCCCAGCACGTCCTGGTTGATGGCGATCACGTCTTTGTTCTGGAGCAGCCACTTGGCCTCGGGGCTAATGTGCCGCAGGTCGTTGGACATGAAGAGGGGAGCAGCCATGATAGCCCACATCGCCATCTGAGTCACGGCCTGGTCCCAGCTCAGCCCGAAGTTGCCAATCACCAGCTGTGACAAGAAAACAATGCCTGCTAACGCTGCCTGACAAGGAGAAACTGGGCCACCAACTGGAGCACTGGGATGTGACAGGATGCTGAGGGTGGGAACCCTATTTGGGAACTGGTTAGATAAGCTGAGTGCCAGGAGCAGGACCAGCTGGTTGGGAAAGGCATGGCATGACTAGTGTGGCAGTTTACGATCAACCACCAGTGGAGGTAAAGAAGGGTCCTTAGCTGGCTAGGCAGTGTTTTAGAATCTGCTTTTGGATGTAGCTATTCATTCCTTGCAATGCTGGCACCCAGGGTTTTCCTTCTCATGGGAGATCAGCACTTCAGAGACTGTGTCCCACTGCCACACCAGTGTTGTGAACTGGTGCTGCTGGTAGAGGCTGTGTTACACAGAAACAGCACTCTCCTGGTACTGTCCATAGCTGTAGTTCTCTTCCCTTTCCTGCCAGGGACCCTCTCACCAAGATGCTGGTACCCTGACAGAGCCCTCTCCCTCAATGTTTCTCCCCAAATTCTCTCCCTCCCCACCCTTCTCAGCCTACAGCCAAGGAAAGGATTTTTTGCTGGTGCTGCAAGGGAGGAGCATTGCTCTACTTGCCATGTCTGGATCATTCCAGCCCCCTGGCCCAGCTATCTTCACAATGCTGTCCTGGTGAAGTGCTGTCCAGTCCAAGATACTCTTGATGCTGCTCCAGGAATCATAGACATCAAAAAAGTTCCTCCAGTGATTGCAGTAATGTTTGATCTCTGTGTAATTGGGCTGCCAAAACAAGGAGTGTGATTAGCCAGAGAGCCTGACCGTACAAGAACAAGACTGGACACAAGGCTAGACTGGATCAGGGCTAATTTGAGGAAGAACTCTGATAATAACTTCCATCACCAACTACCTGGCTGATCTAGTGCATGTTGGTTCCCTAGGATGCCTTGTGCCCAGTAACTCCAGTCTGCCACACTCCAGACACCACTATTTCTTCCCTTTGGAGAATAGCTGTTGCCACCTACTTCTATTAGAAAATTCCATTGAGCTCTATTTTACTGAATGCGTGATGGAGCTAGTGAGATTAAACTCTGATATCTCAGTAATTACTGCTATTTTATAGGTTTACACCCTTTGGTGACTAATGCATTTAGCTCCCAGTGGGAGGGAATGGCCACGTCCTGTCGTGGCAGCTCAGGGGAAGCCAACTATGGGGGAGAGCAACACGTTTGTCAGGGACCCTGGCTGGCAGAAATCTGTTGGTAAACGATCTGGAGAATTCCTATTAAACAGGCTGTCCTAAAGTCTCTTTCCTGGTCCCTAGAGGCAACTGTAAGGCTGAGTCTGCAGCTCCCTGCGTCCAGGAGGAGTAATACCGAACCAACTGCTCACTGTGTGTTTGCATTGCCCTTGTCTTGTTTGGTTCCTTGGATGCAGAAAGCAGATGGATGCTGCTGTGTTCTTTGGCATGCCCCAGCTGGGTGGTGCCTCCTTGCTGCAGGATCCTACTCAATTCTTTTCAGCACAGGAGTAACTCACCTCAGGTATATCTCAAAGCTCTAAAGGAACAAGTGGTTTTCTTCCACCTTACAGTCTCATTTTTTGTCAGACCAGAGAGCAGCAAGTTTCTCAGAAGGCTGTTTTGCAGTCTTAATCCTTTTCTGTTCTTCCCACTTTGAGCCCCAGGGTAAGTCTTGAGAAACACTCCTTACCTGCTGCATGGGCCTCAAGTAGAAAGGCCACTCACAGGAGTACACAATGCTCCGTCCAGTCTTGTTCAGGGCCAGAGACATACGCCTGTAACCTAAAAGAGGAGGACAGACAGAGGTTACACAATCTCCTTGGTCAAAGAGAGGAACTAATCCAGTGTCACAGGTTCAGGTTTCAGTTCAACCCTTGCAAAATCAAGACTGAACATATTATTGCATCTGAAACACCACAGGGAGGACAGCAGAGCTTATCATCTGCAGTCAGTCTCTTGCCTCCCAGGGACAGGTGAGCATCTTCACAGCTTTGCCACAGGTCATGAGCAGGCTTATTGCTCCAAGACTTCTGATCTCTTTGTACATACAGCCATGGGAGGAGGCTGCAGTTTTGCTGTGTGGCAGTTTTTCCTCTAGATACCTGGGAAATACAAGTTGGGGTCTATCAAGCTGCTGGGTATAGCTTCACTGAGTAATGTTGCAGGACTACATTCTTATGAGACATTTGTACCATGTGGACTGGGCAGGAATGCAAAAACACTATTTTTTTCCCGTCCTTGTCCCTAGACAGCCCTGTTAAGTCCCTTTCAATCAGCAGTAAGGGAATAAAAAGTTTGCTCTCTGCCCTGGAACTGCTTCAATACAACTGGATTGTATGTGGGTTACACATGATCCAACAAGAGCTCTCAGCTCAGCTGTCACTGACGGTGCTGCGCTGCGGCAGCTGGCATATGCCCCATGGACCGGCTTCGATGGGATTGTCACTTGGGCAGGTTCTCCCTGCCAGGCAGAGCCAGGACCGCGTGCAGGACTCCTGCTGCCAAACATCGTGGTGCTGACTGTGACAGAAGTGAGAGGCTGCTCAGGGGAAAACTGCCTTCCTGGTTGCATCGTTCTTCCCACAAATCTGCTCCTGTGGCGCTGGGATTTGCTGGCGTTCACAGAGTATGCAGACAAGCCCCCTCGGCACGGTGAACTGCTGAGCTTTCAGCTGCTGACTTGCCAGTGTGCGCGCAATTAACTGGCATGCTTTAAACCAAAACCCACTAGGATTGTCATGCCAGAACTCTCTTCATTTTTTCGTTAAAAGCCCTGATAACTGCCATTTTTACAGTTGATACAAACTGTTCTAGCTTCAAGTTGATCTGTGTGGACATAGCCTCACCAAAGGGTTTAAGTGTGTGAAATGCTTTGTACTTTCCAGTAAAGGCACTGCAGAAGGGCAAAGCCTCTGCTGTGTTAAGAGCTGAAGCAGCAATCTGTTCAGAACCCCCAGCTGATGTTTCTGTGCTCAGCATGATGTGGTCTCTGGTGTAAGAAACCTGCTTTTTCAAGCTGTGCACACCAGTGAAATCTAAAGGAGGCTGAACACATCAAAAACACTTGGGCCAGCAACACTCCTTACCTTGGGCTTGGGAATAGAGTCTCACACCTGCTTTTGTAAACAAATCCCTGCAATGAGTATGGTGAGGAAAAACCAACTCCCTGGAGCTCACGCTGGGCCTAGAATTGCTGCTGCCTGTGAAATATTCCCCCAGTGGCACAGTGCTGCCTCCAGCCCACACCTACCTTCCGCCAGCAACTCCAGCGTGCCAGAGTTGCAGCCGTCAAACTTCAGCAGGTCCACACCCCAGGAGGCAAACGTTTGGGCGTCCAGGTCGTAGTGGTCATAACTGCCCGGGAAGCCAGCGCACGTCTTGTTCCCGACATCGCTGTAGATTCCCAGCTTCAGCCCCTTGGAGTGGACCTGTGCGTGCAGAAAGAGAACCGGGGATGGGGCAGCTCTGAGGCAGGAGGAATCAGAGCTGGGCCGGCAAGGGAAGCAAAACCCAGCTCTGGCAAGCCAGGCCTTAGCTCAGCAGCTACACGGCCGTTCCCCACCCAGCCATCCCCGTCCTCCCCTGCTCCCAGCGCGGCTGTAGTTTGGGTCCCTGACGGCCCCCGCTGCCCCGTGCCGCAGCACTCACGTAGTCAGCCAGCTTGCGGATCCCGCTGGGGAAGCGTTTCGGGTCGGGCTGGAGCCGGCCCTGCTGGTCCCGCGTCGGGGCCATCCAGCAGTCGTCAATGCAGACGAACTCGTAGCCCGCGTCCCTCCAGCCCTCGGCAACCATCACGTCGGCCATCTCCACGAAGAGCCGCTCGCTGGGCACGGGGAGGCGGCACGACCGGGGGAGAAAGAGGAGAACGTGGCAGCGCGGGTCCTGGCACCGGCACAACAGCCGTGTCCCCCCGCGGGGGGCGCGCACGGGGAGACCCTGCCCCGGCACAGGGAAAGCACAGCAGCTGCCAGGGCCGCAGAGTTCCGCCCCCGGCCCTGGCACCCGCGGTGCCGGTACCTGCGATCCCCCGAGGCCGGTACCCCCAAACCCAATCCCGGAGCCGAGACGCTCCCGCCCGCCGCCACCGGTACCTGACGCAGCGGTGCGGGTCTGTGGCGCAGTCGGTGCCGCAGAGGAAGCGCTCCCAGTGCAGCCAGCCCATCGGTGGCGTCCGCGCTAGCCCGTTGTCCAGAGCCAGCCCCGCCACGGCCAGCGCGGCCGCCGCCAGGGCCCAGCGCACCGACTGCCGCACCGCCGCCATAGCCACCGCCACCGCGATGGGCAGTCTGACCAGCCATTCACCGCGCGGTGCGCACCGCCCCTCCGCCAATCGCGGGCAGCGGGGCGAGCCGCGGCCCGCCCACTCGCCGGGCGGGCATGTGGGAGGGGTGGTCACGTGAGCGATAGGGGAGCGGCATATGGCTGCGGGGGCAGGGCCAGGCTGGGCTGGTTCGGGGCCGCCTGTTCGGGGCCGGCCGGTGGGTGCGGTGTCTGGTGTTCCCCGGCTGCTGCACGGAGACCCCGTGAGGTGCTGGGACTGTGTAATGCGCCTCCTCCCGGCTGCGGTGCCTGGTCCTGCCTCAGCGCGGCCAGTGCCTGGGATAAGCGATGCACTCGTTCCAGTGCTTCACAGCCCTTTCTGTGAAGAAACGTTTCCTAATATCCAGTCTGAACCTTCCCTAATGCAACTTGTGGCCATTTCCCCCTCTTCCACCTGCTCTCTTTGCTGTCACCACTACCCTCTTAGCCTGCCCGTGTTCCTTCCCCACTCTGAGACACACCACTGGGCTTGTTTTCCTTGCCCTTTCACCTTGAGCGCTATCGCTCCTTGACCGTGACAGCTTGTCCAGCATGAACAGAGAGGGAGGGCTTTGGTGTTACAGTGTTTGCCCAGGGAGGTGGTGGATCTCACATCCTTGGAGACATCCCAGCCCAGGCTGGACGGGGCTCTAAGCAACCTGATCTGGTGAAGATGTCCCTGATCATGGCAGGGGGGCACTGGGGGAGCTAGGAAGGTCCCTTCAGCCCAAGCTATTCTATGATTCTTTGTGTCTGCCCCAGGGCTGAACCAGCTACTGCAGCCCCGCTGGAGCTCTCGTTGTTGGTGCCACCACAGCAGGAGTAGGGGAGCAGGATGTGGCCGCTGCAGGGCTGGGGCTGCGCTGCGTTGGGCTCCGGGTGCCGCTGGTGCGTTGGGACATCGAGGCGTTTCGCTAGGTGTCCTCCCATCCCTGCTCTAGCGCATCCAGAGAACAAAAGCTTTTCAGAGCCTGTGGTTTGATAATTGCTCCTTGTTTCAGTGCCGGGATCCTCCCCCTGCTCCTTCAGAGCCTGAAGCGCAAAGGCTTCTCAAGAGTCGGACAAAACAAACCACTTTCGGGGCTGGAAAACCTCATTGCTTTGTTTTTTTTTGTTCTGCAAAACCACAGCCCGGAGCCGGGCGGTTACCCCATATTCTCAGGGTCTGGGAGCACTGCAGGGCAGAACCCTGTTTAACTGCGGGCACTGCCCCTTCCCAGGTGTCCTGCCTGCCTCTGGGAGCACCCGGCTTCCCCTGAGCGGTGCAGGCTGGTCCCAAAGTGATGCTGGGGCAGGGGATGTGGCTGTGGGGGTGTGGGGTTTGGCAGCGCACCGCCAAAGCGCGGAGGTGATGGGCTGTGGTGTGATGCTGCAGCTGAGGTGGTAGGGACACCACCTCTGGTCCCCAGTGTGTACCTTGGCCCCTGGGGCTCCTTTGCCTGGGGGACAGCACTGGCAGAGCTGTGCTGGGGTGGGTGCTGGTACAGCCATGCTGTCTAAGCACACTGCACTTTCCCTTTGGCAGAGGGATCCTGTTCCCACGGGACTGGGACTGCAGTCCTATGAGGGCCCCATGCACTGTGGCACGGCTGGATCTCAGCAGGACACACTGCCAGGCCAGCTCCTGACAATTTTCTTGTGCCTCAGTTTCCTCATCTGTAAGAAGCAACCCTGGCCCACTCAGGACTGTCTGACTTTAGAGCTTGGTATTTTATTAAAAAAAAAGTCCATGCCCAGGCAACACGTGAAGGGCGCTGAGTGCTCAGAGCCCTGGCAGAGCTGTCACCTGTTCTTGCTGCATTGAACCCACCTGGCTCTGAACCCAGTGTCCCCAGCAGTGTGGGACATGCTGTCCCTGTGGACATTGCTCCATCCGGACAGGGTGGTTTGCTGAACCTCTGGCAGCTGCTGTTGTCCCAAGGCAGCTCCAGGCTGTGTGGGTGGGCAGGAGACCCTGGTGCGGGAGCAGGGGAGGAAAGGAAGGTTTGGAACACTGATGCCACCATGTGCCACCAGCTTGGTGCTGGCAGTCTCTGTGGCTGGTGGAGGGGGCTGGCGTGCAGTTGCAGTGCCTGGCCAAGGGCACATTTCCTCATACCCACACAGGTACCCCGGGAACCTTTGGGGCTGGCAAGGGGCTGTGCTGCCTCAAACCTGTGCATACCCGTGGCTGCTCGGCCCCGGCCATGCTGCTGGCAGGCTGTTGGGAAGCTGCCAGTGCCCATGATACTCATTTTAGTGTTTGGGTGTCCAATTAATGTAGTGTAACTCCACTGACTTCCCTTTAAACCAACAATTAACTTGGCCCTGGCTGCTGGCCCCCTGCCTATCGCTGCTTCCCGTGGTGGCTGGGATGTGTCCCCAGTGCACAGTGGAAATGGCAAACCAACTCTGTCCAAAGCCACGGGCTTTGCTGGGTGTTGGAGCTACCTGGGCTGCCCCTGGCCATGCTGTGACCTGTGGGAGGGTGCGGAGCTCAGCATCCCCAACCTGGGCACTGCCGCTGTCCCCAAGATGTGAGGGACCTGCTGGAGCTGTGCACTGGACGGCAATGACAGCCCTGCAGGTGTGTGGGTGTCCCAGCAGCTCCCAGTGCAAACTGAGCTGATGGAAGGATCAAGGGCAGGGGCTGAGTGCTGACCCTGACCCCAAAACTGCACTCAAACCACAAGGGTCTGCAGGGCCATGGGGCAATGCTCGCTCATGCCCTTGCTAGTGCTGTGCCAGCAGCGAGACCGCCCCACCTCACCAAAAACAGTGCCTGGGGCCCTCGGGCTTTAGCTCAGAAAGGATGTGTCGGGTTTTTACCATTTTCATTTTTCCAGGACGTGCCAGCTCCTGGAGCTCGGTGACTTAGGGCTGACTGCAGCATGTATTTCCAAACAGACACCGGGTGCCCAGACCTGACATTTAGTGCGGGAGAGAAAGGAGAGCAGGGGTGGAAGAAACGAGGCGAACTGCACTGGTATGAAACAGCTCCCGGCTCTCCCCTTGACTGCGAACTTTCTGGGTTTGGGGTGGGGGCAGGAGCAAGACCTTGGCGGGGGTTTGGTTTGTCCCATCTAAAGAACAACCCCAGCACCAAACTGGTGTCAGTGCACCTCACTTTCTCTCCTCCCAGCCACAGAAGACCCTGATGGGGCCGAGTGGGTGATGGGGCTGCGAGGTACCAACAGAGCCAGTCTGTGAAACTTGGCCGGGAGGACAGAGGGAGATTGATGTTTGCTTGGGCGCTTGGCCCTCAGCTGCAGGCTCTGCCTGCCCCTGCGCCAGCTGGGGACAAAAGCGCTGGCCCCGGATGGCACCGCAGGGCTGTCGTAAGCCCCCCGGGACAGCTGGCACCTCTGTAAGGCTGGCGCCCGCCCAGCAAGCCGGCGGGAAGGGCCTGCATAGGGAGGCTCGCCTGTCGGGATGCTCGCCCCTGTTCGGGTGTCTGGGCTCCACCACAGAGCTGGAGACTCCCCCAGCCCCACATCTGCCCCATCTTGGGTCCTGTCCCATGGCCAAGCCAGGATGGGGTGGAAAGGAGCTGGGCTGACCACGGAGAGCACCCCACCAAGCCTGGGGAGGTAAGGAGAGAGATGAGGTTTGGGGCTGGGCACTCCTGCCCAGCCCTGCTGGGATCTCCCACATGGGAGATAAAACCTAACAGTCACCACCGATTATGTCAGAAAAATCACCCGTGGAGGTAACAACATCTGGGTGTAACTGCAGGTCAGGGGTCCTGTCTCCATAGGGCTGTTGTGCCCTTGTCACCATGTCCATCGCACACACGGGGTCCCCGCATGGAGCTGGAGCTGGTCACAGGGCCCTTGGGAGAGACAAACCCCCCAGCACACCACTGAAAATCCAAGAAAGGCTTTATTTGCGTAGAAGATTGATGCTGTTTAAAAACCCACCGCTGCTAGAGGGTGGCTTGGCCGCACAGCCTCTGCGAGTGCTGCCCCGGCGCTGGCACCTCCCCGTCCAGTGCTGCCTTGGGGCCAGGTGCCAGGTCAGACCAAGTGCACCCATTCCTCCACCTTCAAACAGGGTCTTCCCAAAAACAAGTCTCAAAAGCCTGTCCTGGGCACATGCCGGGGCCCCGCAGGGACCCGCACAGTGGGGAAGACATGCACGGCAGTAGCAGTGGGATGGAGCTGGCTCAACCCGTCCTGGTGGGTCCTGGATGTGGCCTGGAGCTGGTTCTTCTCCGCTGGCCCTGTGTGTGAAATGGGTGCGTGGGGCTGAGCACTCTATGGGGCTTGGGGGGCTGGGCAGGGGTGGGGTTGCGGAGCTTTGCTCCTGGCGAGTCGTGCAAGGGAGAGGATAATGTCTGCCCGGGGAGTGGGGCCAGGGGCCATGGCGGGGGTTTCTGCCTGGGTTTGGCTTCAGCCGGCAGCACTGGCCTCCCATCCATGTCCCCCTGCCCTGCAGGGTCACTTTTGCCATGACAGATGGGTCACAGGGGCCCTCGCCATTCCATGGTGGCACCGACCTCCAAGGAAAGAGGCAAATCCTGTTTCCATCTTACCCTTCCTGGAAGACCCTGGGCCCTCTCCTGTGCCCGGGGCTGTTGGGGGAGATGGACCCTGCCAGGCTGCGAGCCCCACCGGGCTGGCTGTGAGCAGGGGGAAAGGAGAGCATCAACACGTTTCTCTCTGTAGGACCTACATAAACGTCACCTACTGCTTTTATTTCCTGCTAAGCATGGAGGATATCCAGATCTGGAGGGCTGGAGGCCTTGCTGAGCTTGTCCTGTCAAGGTTTTGGATGCTCTCCTCTCCAGTGGAGGAGCAGCGGAATGAACCCACCAAGGGGACGCTGTGCTTGGGGAGCCGAGTGGTTTTCACTCCCGGCTCTCTGCTGACTCTGTGGGAACGCAGCAGTCTGGGGATGCCACCACTCGCTCTGCTCCTCCGAAGGGACTGGCCAAGCTGCCCCCACTACTTTGATCCCAAAAAATCTTCCTTGGAAGACGGGCTGTGAGCCCTACACTGCTGATAGTGCAGTGCTGGCTCCCTGATGCCAAGCGGCTCCTGTCTGCAGCTGCAATGGCTGCCTGTGCCCCTTCACCACCAGCAGGATGGGGCTCGTCTCCTGCCTGCCCCAGGGCTGGCGTTTCTGCAGAGGAAATGGAGCCTTCTGCCCAGTGTCCCAGCTCTGGGCTCTGCAGGGAGGGAAGCATTCATGACCCACTGCTTTGCTGTGCATTGGAGCTGGCTGGGAGCTGGAGGGACCTTGTCCCTTGTTGGGCTGGTGGCTGCAGGGCCAGAGGCAGCACCCTGCACAGTCCGGGTGCAGACAGGGGTGCTGCCTACTGTTTTCTGCAAGCAAGCTCTGGGCCAGGGGAGGAGAGAGGACTGCAGCCCCTCACCTGGCTGCTCGTGGCCCACAGCTCAATGATGCAGTCTGGAGGAGCAGCAGCCTGACAAGGTGCAGAGAGGTGGAGGGTGTCTGGATGGAAGGGAACCAGCTGTGCAGCATCCCAAAGTACCAGAGGCTCCCCTGTGCCATGGCAGTGCAGTATCCCTGGGTGCCCAGGGGTCCCCCTAGCAGCACAGCATCCCTGGGTACGCCGGGGGTGACACCATGCAGGAGAGGTCCCTCTCTCCAGCTGTCTATGGGGGCCAGGGGTTGCTGATCCCCCCTCTCAGTGCCCCAGCACCTGAAGGGACACAAGCACTGACACACATCCAGGCTCTGAGTCCCAGCCCGTCTGTGCCACTGCTCTGGGACAGAGGGAAACATGGTTCTGGCTGAGTTCGTGGCACCCAGGCACACTGGAGGGGTCAGAATGAGAGGCAGTCATGCTTTTCTGGGCCTCAGGGCACCGAGTGGATGTCCTCCATGCGTAGCACTTTGTAGACAACCCAGTAGAAGATATTGAAGACCAGGAAGGTGAAGGGGAAGACGGCTCGCGAGATAGTGTCAATGCGCTTGGCCCGGTCGATGTAGCGCCGGCGGAGGGTCTCCCCTTCCCGCAGCAGCATGCTGGCTGGGGGGGGGCTGTAGATGCTGGGGCCCTCCCCAGCCCCGTCCTTCAGCTGCAGGCAGTGGCCCAGCCCGTAGCCTCGCAGGTAGAAGCGGCTCTCGCGGACAAGCTCTTCCTCCTGGCGAAGGGAAAGGCTGTCAGCTGGGGCACCCCGTGGGTGCCAGTACTGCAGGGCAAGCAGGCGCTTGTGGCTGCATGTCCTGCACACCCCTCCACCAGCCAATACGTTCATGTACATGCCTGGCGCAAGCTTAGGGGCGTTTTCAGAAAGCCCAAAGTGTGCAGGCAAAAGCACAGGGCCAGCAGGCTGCGGGCAGGGGCAGGCACGGGTGTGCGGGGGTGAGCACTAATTGATTGCCTTATCAAGCAGTATGTTTTAAGGGTGCACCCAAGGGCAACCCCAACCCTGGCAGCCCAACACTGACCCCCCCCGGCCTCCTCCCAGCTCTGGCTTGGGGGTTGGGAAGCCCCGCTCTCCGGCAGCTGGGGCGATGGGGGTGAACTGGGCAGACGGGGAGATGGACACATGGGGTGCAGGGGATGCAGGTTGCATGGGGTGCAGGATGCACTGGGCTGCAGAGCACACAGGGGTGCAGAGTGCATTGGGGTGCAGGGAGCTTGGGGGTGCAGGCACTGCTGTGGCAGCTATGTTTGCTGCAGGGTGGAAGTGTGCCCATGCCAGTGAATAGGAGGGGGCAGGCATCTTGCTGGGGCAAATCTGGGCAGAGATGCAGGAGCCTGGCTAGCATCAGGGTTTGCAGGGCCTTCCAGTCCTTCCAAAGGCCCATACTCCTATTTCTCCCCATGGCTGTTTGGCGGGGGCCGCCCAATGCAGCAGAGAAGGGAGGCTCAGAGAACTGGATTCCCTACTGGTCTCTCTGCCCTTGCTCACCCCATCTCCTCCCATGCTGGCAGGGGGCTGTGGAGGGTGCAGCGTGCCCATGGGGCTGCATGCCCATCATCAAGCCTGCAAAAGTGCCACGAGAGCCAGGCACCTGCCATCACCCGCAGGTCACAGCCTGCTACCATCGTTTGTGGCACAGCCCTACTCACCTCGCAGCCCCTCGGGTACCAGCCAGTGGTGCCAGCGCTGCCCATGCTCCTCCCTGTGGACTGCTGGGCATCGTTAGTGACTCACCTCGTCCCTCTCTTTTGTGCTCAAGGAGGGTTGTGTGTGCAAAGACTTGGCAAAGGACCAGCATGGGTAAGCTCAGGCTGCACATCTGGCTTTTCACTGAACCCCGGGGCAACTCATTTGGTCTCTGAGGCTCATCCTCCACTCTGCCTCGCCGGTGCCATATCTGGCTGCGGTGGGTCCCTTCTCCCAAGATGTGCTGCAAGGCAGCCTCTTGCCTTGCTCCATGCCCGCACACAGCCCGGGTGCCAGACCCCAAACGCCATCTCTGACCGGCACTGCCCTCCAAACCACGAAGAGCAGCCTCCTGGCTGAGGTCAGCCTGCACAGGTGCTCAGACAGCAAGGGGGCTCTCATGCGGAGCGCTCATGCTCCGGCATCTTTATTTAACTCAGCAATCCGCCGGCTAAGCAAGATTTCTCAGTGGGAAGAGCAGCAGCAGCTCAAATTGCTGAGATTAATTCTCATTTGCAGCTGAGTTTTATTCCCCTGCCCCAGGCTGAGCACTGGCGGCTGCCCCGGGGGATGCGGTGGGGAGAGGCTGGGGTGCTGTGTCAGGCAGCGCTGGCACGGGAGCTGCAGGCAGCAGGGCTCTGCTGCGGGCTCTGACCCAGCAGCAACCCAGGGTGCTCCTGGCTGCACCCAAGTGCAATGCCAGCAGCACCCTGGGGTGGTTCTGCAGCCTCCCCCTCATGACAGCAGCACTGTGTTCTGTTTTAAGCTGGCAGATGGCTCCTGGCTTTGTCAGAGCCTCTCTGTCCATGCCCTGCTTGAATGAGTGTTCATTTCCAGGACCAGGTGCTCAGGAGATGGGAAAGGCAGGGAGCAAGGGAGGGAGCTGGGAAGCTTCTCCCAGCATCCAAGGGCTGATGGTGATGGAGGGGAGGCTAAAGGCATCCTGTGGGGTGGAGAGGAGAGGATGCACCAGGCTTGATCTCCTCCCTGGAGCTCTGGTTGTCCTCCAGCGTGTCCCCACCAGCCCGGGAGTCTGCCCTGCCCCACTGGTCCTCCCTGTGCCTGCAGCTGCAGAGTGCCCGTGTGCTTTGAGCCAGAGTTACAGCAGGCAGCCACAAGTGCCTCAAACCTGCCTGTGCAAGGACAGCCAGGCAGGCAGAGCCCCCACCCTGCCAGAGGTGTGGGTACGGCCTGGGGAGATGGGTAGCAGCCCAGGAACAGCCGTCAGTCACCCTAGCGTCACTCATCCCTTGTCACAGCAGACTGAATTGGTCGTGCTTTATGGAGGGGGAAACTGAGGCATCGAGTGGGCTTGTCTCCAGGGAAATCTGCTCTGTTCCCACCCCTCTCTCATATCTCTTTTCAGCCCAGGGAGCGGTATCTCCATCCTATGGGCACATGCTCTGTGCACATCACTGCCCTGCTTCTTCCGCAGGCCCTTGCTGGACCCCGAGACCGGCTCCTGGGGGGCTCGTTTTGGGGAGGGGAGGTGAGGCTGGCTGGGGGTGCGCTGCACTGCACTGCGTGGAGGGGGCTGCCGGAGGCTCGTGCTTTACCCGGGAGCTGGAGAGCTGCGAGAGTGTCGCGTAGGTGTGCTCGCCGCCGTGCCGGCTGCTCAGCTGCCGCAGGGACTCCAGGCTGGCCGTCCCGCTGCTCAGGCCCTTTTGGCATCCGACAGCGCACACCAAACAGAAACAGGACAGTGGGTGACGATGGCTCTGCCCCAGCCCTGGGGACAGCAGCTCTGGGGGCCAGAATGGGGATGGCGGGGGCACAAGGGTTCTGGGAAGGGGGGGAAATGCGGGGAGGAGGATGGATGGCACCCTGGGCTTGTTTGTGCTGGCAGAGCCTGGGGCACCCATGGGTTCTGTGCACTGTGCTGCCCAGGCGGGCAGAAGGACTGCAATGCCTGTGGGTCCTGAGGTGCCAGAGGGGCTGACCCCAAGCCCTGGGCAGTGGGACACAGCCCAGCACTGAGCCCTGTCCTGGCAACCCCAGGGTGTCCCCTCGGCAGCTGAGGACAGGCAGACATTGTGACAGTGGTGGCGGGAGGGACTCACCATCCTCTGCCGCCGCTGGCGCCGACGCAGGCGCATGAACTCCTTGTGCTGGCGGGAGACAAAGTTGACGGCTGCGTACTCCAACAGGGCAGCAAAGACGAAGAGCAGGCACACAGCCATCCAGATGTCGATGGCCTTCACATAGGAGACCTGCGAGGACAAGAGGGGGCTCAGGGACCTGCTGCCCCTCTTCCCGCCCCCACTGCCAGCTTCGCCCTGCTGCCAAGGGGCACAGGAGTCCTCTCAGCTGGAACACATGGGCCAGAGCTCACAGAATGAATTGCAGAAACACATAATTACAGAATGGTTGGGGTTGGAAGGGACCTCTGGGGATCATCCAGTCCAACCCACCTGCTAAAGCAGGTTCACCAGAGCAGATCGCACAGGGATGTGTCCAAGAGGGTTTGAATGTCTGCAGAGAAGGAGACTCCACAGCCTCTCTGGGCAGCCTAGGCCAGGCTCTGACATCCTCAAAGTAAAGAAGTTTGTCCTCATATTCAGATGGAACCTCCTGTGTTTCAGTCTGTGCCCATTGCCTCTCCTATTGTTGGGCACTGCTGAACAGGGTCTGGTCCATCCTCTGATGCCCACCCCTGAGATATTTATAAGCACTGATCCCTCACCCAGCTGAGCAGCACTCTTGGCACACACAGTGCCCACACCCGTCCCCAGGGATGGCTCCTCCTGCCCCGGGAACCCAGCACAGACCCAGCACTGACCTTGGGCAGCGAGGCCCGGGAGCCGGCGCTCTGCGTGGTCATGGTGAGCACGGTGGTGATGCCCAAGCCCACTCGGGCTGGTGCCGCGTCCATGTTGATCCA
This sequence comes from Columba livia, assembly GCF_036013475.1. Taxonomy (NCBI): domain Eukaryota; kingdom Metazoa; phylum Chordata; class Aves; order Columbiformes; family Columbidae; genus Columba; species Columba livia. The sequence goes on from NC_088613.1 coordinate 2,826,187, forward strand.
GAAGGAGACCCAGGAGAGGATGACAATGAGCAGGCTGGGGATGTACATCTGGATCAGATAGTAACCCATCTGCCTCTCCAGGTGGAACTTCACCTCGATGCAGGTGAACTTGCCTGCAGGGAAAGATGGCCCTGATGGGTGAGAGGGACCCGTGGGCCATGGCAAGGGGGTGGCAGCGGGTCCCTGGGGTGCTCACCTGTGTTGTAGTACTTGGTGCAATAGCCCAGGTCCTTCTCATCCCTGAGGATGAACTGTGGGAGCGTCAAGCCTTCTGCCACCTGCACAGCCTCCTGCTCCTCCAGCCACTCGAAGATGAGATCGTTCATGGTATAGCCAACTGGGGGGATGAAGTAAGGCATGGGATGAGGGAGCACAAACACCACGTTCATCCCCACCCTGAACGACCACTCCTTCCTGCTCACCTCCCTCAGAAGCAGGGAGATGCCAGCAGATGGAATGAGGTGGGATGGGATGGGTTGGGGGGATGAAGTACAGTTTGAACCCCTCAGGTACTCACAGCTCTCCAGCTGCATGGTGCATGTCTGGATGTCCATGGGGAAGTTCTTGAGGTCCATGGGGCAGGATAGGATCAGTGTCAGCCTGGAGGCGGCAGAGGAAAGGAGAAGATTGCTGGGGCAGTCAGGGGGAAAAATCTGCCCCATGGGAGGTAAGACGAAAGCTTCGCCTCCCAACTCAGGCACTGCACCAGAGGAGAAGGGTTCTACCTAATGCTGTAGAGCACGTTGCCATTCTTGAAGATGCGCAGCAGCTTGTTGTCGGTGGTGACCTCATGGAAACTGGCCCCTTTCTCGTTGGCGAAGAACAAGTCTGGCTTCCAGATGGAGTCAAGCATGGAGGGGTCGAGGTCAAGGGAGTCGTCAGGGTACTCGCGGTAAGCCAGGCGGGGGTCGTTCCACTGCTGCCGCAGGAAGACGTTCACCCGGTAGTCCTGGGGCAGAGGGCACTGTGTCAGCCAGGAGCACCCCACGGTACCCAGGGGGGAGGAAAAAGAGGTGGAGGAAGGAGAAGAGATGGAGGAGGAGGTGGAAGGGGATCTCTCAGTCGAGGCTCAGCCCTGTGGATGCTGCCTGCCTGACACCGACCACACACAGGCAGGGGCAGCTCAGGAGCCTTCCCATGCTGTGGGCCAGGGGAAATTGAGAAACCAAAGGCATAGCAGCCAAAAGGAGGAGGAGGAGAAGGAGGACCAGTAGCTGCTGCCTGCAGCGTTCCTTGCAGGGCTCTGTGGCCTTGTGCAGGGTTGATGTGATGTTTGATGGTATTAAGCCTTTGCAGCAGCAAAAATAGGGAATTTTTGGCCCTGAGGCTTCCTCAGAGTTCCTCATGTACTGAAGGAGGCTGGGGATGGTGAGGACACAGAACTCGCATTGTCCAGCACCTGCTGAGCATGTGAACAGCAGGGAGCTACCGCCTTGCTCTGACCCTTCGGGTGTTCATCCCAGCTCAGGCACGGGGACTGTGGCCCACACAGCCAAACTCTGATTAACTGACTCCAGAAAAGCCACAGATGTTTGCTAGGGCTCTGCACACCCCCACTGCAGTGTCAGGGCCGGTTCTGGAGCATGGCTCACAGGACTCCCGTGAGCACGGCCACAGGCTCGGGCACTGGGACCTGCATGTCCCCCAGCAGAGCCACCACCAGCCCCAAGGTGCTGAGAGAAGAGCCTATCGTGCTGGCGAAAGCCTCACCATGGTGGTCTCGGTGACAGAGCCGAAGCTGTTGATGAAGATGTTGCACGTCACGTTGACAGGCGGACCTGGAAAACAGTGTGAAGCCTCCTCTCGCTGCTGGCCAGGGAGACACGTGCACTGTACAGGCACACGTGGAGATGCTGCCTCCTGCCTGCGTTGCGTGGATGGACGCACACAAGCATCCCCTGCCCGCTGGGGTCACCCCGCAGTGTGTCAGGGTGAACCCCAGCACAGCCGGCAAGCGCAGCAGCTGCCCACACTGTCAGGCAAAGCAGGCACATGCAGGGCGGCTGTGAGAGCAGCCAGGACTCTGGGGAGGGTGTTGGGATGAAGGGACATGGGTCAGGGTACTGTCCCCAAACTCATACCTGCCCATTCCCTGGTTTGGGGCAGTGTGTCACTGCCAGGTTTGGGAGCCTCACATCCTCCCCTTACCTTTGAAGTTGGGTCGAATCCGGGCGTCATACCCTGACGTTCGTCCCATAAGCTTGTCCAGGAAATCAGAGGGTGACATGGGCTGGGGCGAGCCTCGGGAAGCAGCTTTAATCTCCTCCCGCCCTGAGACCACACTGCGGGGCAGAGAAGGCAGGTTAGCTGCCTGCGGGCACCCGCAGTCTGCAGGCACATTTTGGCACCCCGTGGGGATCGCCAGCTGCCTGGGGCAGTGGCTGTGCCCATGCTGCATCCACTCCAGTGCTGTCAGTGTGCTGACCCCAGGACCCCTTCCTCCTCCTGCTGGGATCCCAGCAGCTTCTCCTCTCACCCGCCACAGCCCGAGTGCCCTGTGCCCATCTTTTGCCTGTCCCCCTGCCAGTAAAGCCCTTGCCTGCCATGTCCCCTGGCGTGCTGTCCGGGGCTGCGGTGGGGACAGGAAACAGTGGGCGATGGCTTCGTGCACAGCAGCCGGGCTCTGTGCTGGAGGGGGAAAGCGGAAGGTCCCTCCTGGGTTCAACCGCCGATGTCCATACCCTGCCTGGCACAGACTCACAGCCTTGGGATACATGACACCCACCCCCCAAGCTGTGGGCTGCATGGTGTGAGTGAGGAGGTGCCCAGGAGCACAGCTGCAGTTGTGACACTTTGCCAGAGGCCAAGACAATGGGGTAAGAGAGGAGCAGCAAAGCCCACCTCCACAGCGGCCACGGCACGGAGCTGACATGAGCTCTCCCACGCAGCGCTCCCAACGATGATGGAGACTTATTTAAACTGACCTTGGAGGGGTTATTTTTGTGAACATGTCTTACCCTGCCAGTTTCTTTCTCTTCCGTCAGTCTATAATGATCATTTCAAGGAACAATGCGAGAGACGTTCGCTCACCACATTGCCAGGCATGTGGCTGTGATGGAGAGGAATTACTCAGAGATCTCCAGACACAAAGAGAGCTTTGAGCATGCTGCTGGTGCTGCTGCACTCTGCCTCATAACTCCACCAGGTCCATACCCAGGTAGGTCCCACTCCTTGGAGCTACAACCCTGTTATCACAAGTGGATGATGATGATGGGACCTGGAACCCCCTGAGGTCCTTGTTCCCATCTCCTTCTTCCTACCAACACACCTTGTTCCTGCCTCTTCTCAGGGGGGCAGGATTCATCCTGGAGGGGCTTGTGTGCATCCTTGCCAGCTGGAAGTGGCCACAACAGCCAACCAAAAATGTTGCAGTTGGGCAGGTTTTCCCTTAATCTAAGACAGGCAGCAGAGAGCACCTGAGAGTGACCAAGAGCAAGAGGTGGGGAGAAATTCCCCCTCCAGGAGCTGCATTAGAGAGGTGTGACTTTGGGAGGAGGGCTACAAGAGGCCAGGGTATCAAGGAGTTAAGTCAGACCTCTGCCTGCCACAGAGCTGTGAACCACGTCCTCCTCCTTCTCCTCAGCTGAAGAGGAAGATGGGGGTTCTCCCCTGGAGCATGTGGGAGGAAGGCTCCCCTGGCGCTGCGGCAGCTAGCTCCTTGAAGACGCTCAGCTAACCTGGCCGAGCAGCGGCAGATCTGCAGCCCCAGCAATTCATGAACCTTGGGGGCAGCAGGGGGGGTCAGAAGTGTTGCAGGTGCAGCCACCTCCAGCATCATCCCTGGCAGGGCCGTTCTGGCACACAGCCTCTGGGCACAGCCCCTAGGTCCTGGCTCTTCTCAAGGTTTAGCTGCAGCTCCCCTGTTCAGGCAGTGCCTGCCCCAGGGGACTCTGCCACTATCCTGGCCAGGGCGCTGCGGGGCCCTGGGGCTCAGCACCTCCGCGGAGTGAAGAGATGCTGGGCTTGGAAAACGCTCACATCTGTCTAAAAATGCCGCCCCAAGACAAGCAGTTTCTGCATGTGGAGCAATGATATTTTTATATGATTTCCTCCCTCTCGGCCACAAACGCTGCAGTTCCCCCTCACACTGCTTCAGGCAACCTGGCCAAGTGGTGGTGGGGGGAGTCGGGATAGGGAGCGGGCACAGGCCAGGGGCACTGCAGCCCCCCAACCCCTCTGCCTGGCTTGTTTCCCCCTGCATCCCACCTTGTCCCAGATAGCACCCAAGGTGGTGAGAGAGGGAAAAAGGGACCCAGGGTCTTTGGATTGTCCACCCATGTGGGCCAAGAGTTATTCCTACACCCATAGGACCTGGGTTACCCACTGGTCTGGTTGATGCAAGGGCTGGGTCAGGGACTGTCCTGAGGCCCCCCCCGCAAAAGACCCCAAGCCAGAAATAGGTCTGAGCATCACAGGGGCTTTGCAGCGCTGGAGAAGGAACCACCTGGGAAATCACCTGGCTCAGCTCGCCCCTTCTGCCACTGTAGCAAGGGTCCCCAGCTGAGCTGGGGTCAGGGGGACCATTGGGGACCCAGCAATGGGGTGGGGGCTCCTTAGACTAGAGCCCGGCTGTGTGCAGCTGGGGCTGGAGGGGGAAGGTTTTGTGGGTCCCCAGGGATCTGGTTCAGGGTCCCGGGGGATGTGGGGCTGAGGACAGGTTTGGGGAAGCTCCAGTGGCCTGTGGGGAGGACTGGATCGGGACTGGGAGGGTTCTGGCTGGGGGGAGCAGCCCCTGGAGAGAGGTCCGGAACGGGTGTAGGGGTGCAGGTCCCGGGGCTCCTCCGGGTGTGGGAGGGGATGCTCGGGTCCCGCAGGAAGAGATCCATTTCTGCGAGGGGGTGATGCCTGGCTCCCGGAGGGGAAAAGTGGCTCCCGGGGGATGGGGTTCCGGATACCGGAGGAGGGGGTGCCGGGGGAGCGGTGTGGAGATCCGCGGCCCCCGCAGCCGCACGGCCCGCGAGTGGGAGCCGCCCCGCCGAACCCCCGCGCCGTGCGCTCACCTGAGCGGGCCGCGCCGGGGCAGGAGGCAGCCGAGGAGGAGGAAGGCGAGGGCGCCGGCCCGGAGCGCGCCCATCCCGCCGCAGCCCGCAGCCCCGCCGCCCCGGGCGCACGGGCATGACCCGGCCGGTGGCGGCGGCGCCCCCGCTCCCGCTCCCGCCGCACCGGGGCCGCTGCCGCCGCCGCTGCCGCCGCCCCCAGCCCGGTCCCTCTCCTCATAGTCCGGGCGAGCGGGAGCCCGCCGCGGGGTGGGCGCCGGCCGGCTGCGGGCACCGGGAGCCGGGCGGAGCCTCGCCCGCCGCGGCGGGGAGGAGGCGGGCACGGCGGCGGGGGGCTCCCCGCCGCCGTGCCCGCCTCCTCCCCACCGCCTCGGGGACCTCTGTCGTCCCGTCGGGGCTGTCCTGGAGCCTACGTCTCCCATGGGGGCTCCGCGGGTAGCGGGGCGCTGGCCCAGTGCTGGGGAGGGACGCAGCTCCCTGCGGGGTTTGCGAGGGTCCAGGGGCACACGAGGGTCGGGGGGTGCTCCGGGGCTGGGGGATGCGCTGGGATCGAGGGATGCTCCGGGATTTAGGGATGTGGCAGAACTGGTGGCTGTAGTGGGATCGAAGGATGTGCAGGGTTAAGAGATGCTCTGGGACAAGAAATAGACTGGGATCAGAGGATGTGCTGAGCTGAAGGATGGTCCGGGACAAGGGATGTGCTGGGATCGAGGGCTGTGCAGGGGCTGAGGGATGTCCTGGAGGTACTGCCCTTCTGAACAGGAGGGAGCGGCTGGGAACAGCCGGGCTCCTTCCTCCCTCTGCCTGGCCTGGCAGTGCCCCGGGGCTGCAGCTCCGGGCCGGCCTGCAGGCAGGCTGGGGCACAGACCCCGCGGGGACTCAGCCCTCCTGCTGGCACCCCTGTGCTTGCCTTTCCCAGAGTCACAGCAGATGGGCAAACCTGCGCAGGGGCAGGTAAACTCCTTGGAGAAGGCAAGATGAACAGTCATGTCTGTGTGATGTGGGAAGCCACGGTGGCTGCCAAGAAGAGGGAAACTGAGGCAGAGGGAGGGGAGTTGCTTGTTAACCAGGGCAGCAGGGGCAGGGCTGGGACACGGGCTGCTCGGCTGCCTCTGCCTTGTCCCCTGGGGCCACCTGGCCGAGCCACAGAGTCATCTCTGGTCATAGGCAATCTATGATTAATTTGTGAGGAAGAGAACAGTATTAAAAAAAGAGAAAAGCGCAGAATAAATGATTCCCGGCAGATATGTTGTTCAGGTTTCAATTCACCCTACTGTGGCTGGCTCATCTCATTTATTTGTATTCATTACAGTTTGGCAATGGCTACGAGCTGCTGTACGAAGCCATTGCTGCAGGGGTCCGCAGAGGAGGATCTCAGAGAAGGGGGAGAGCACAGTACCCCTTGCGCCCTGTCTCCCCAGGGCAAGAGAAGGGCTCAGGTCTGTGGTGGCTTCTCCTCGGCAGAAAGCCAGAGAGGGATTTTGAGAGCTGAGTTTGCTGTAGGGAGGCAGTGTGAGTGAGGGATGTCTATGAAGCCAACCCTGGGGTGACTTCTCCAGCATGGTGGAGAGGACAGGGGGCTGTAGGCAGCAGACAGCTGCAAGGCAACATGCAGGAGTCCTTGTCCCCACTCAGCATCTCTCACAGCACCAGGAGCTGGGACAAGTCTCCTCTGATTACTGTTGCCATTAATGTTTACGGGGCTGCGATGCTGGGCGGTGCAAGACAGGATCTGGAGCCCTGGGGCACAGAGCAAACACACACAGCACAACAGCTCCTCTTCCAGAGACTGTCCGAGCTAAGTGAACCTGACACTGTCGGGAGGCAGGGAGCCAAGCATCATCCTCTCTGCCCTCCGTGGAAACTGAGGCACCCTTGCCTGCATCCATGGAGGGGCCCTGGGATGGCTGGAGTGGTCATGGAGCCAGTTCTGCAGGTTGCCATGAGCATGGGTTCTCAAGACTATCAGCGACAAGCCTCGATCGCGTGTGCTGCAGTCAGCAGGACACTGGGTCCGAGCTAACGAAGCCCTTGGAGAGTTTGGCAAAGCCAATGCAGCAACGCAGCTCCCTGACAGGCAGGACTGTGGAGGATGGTGCAGCCATAGCCCTCCTGCCCGCCTTGCAGCTCTGCAGGCAGCCAGTGCTGCGAGGAGCAAAGCGGTGCTGAAAATAAGCTCAGAAAAAATGAAGGCAATGAGTATCCCATTGGGAAGGCGATGGCAGCTCTGATTTGTTGCTGGCCGGTTTGGGGGGATGGAGCAAGAGCTGCAAAAGCAGAGCCCGGCTGCACCCAGGGGAACCCCAGGCACTGCGCTGCATCCCTGCCAGGGGATTTTTGGGAGTGACAAGAGCAGACTTTGCCTCCATGTTCCTCAAATCAGAGCGTGAGGTGTCTTTTTTCTGTAAACAGCAAAGATGCAGCCAGCAGGCAGCTGCTGGCGCAGGGCTGCCAGAGGCAGGCATCACTGCCAGGCTGCCCGCGGCCGCTGTCCCCGGGGGCAGCAAGGCCGGGGGGGGACAAGGACCACACTGTGACCCGGGGTGTGGGCAGTGGCTGCCAGCCTGATGCAGTCCCCAAGGCTGGCGGTGGCACAGCCCTCTCTGGGGATCCTCCTGTCCCTGCCCTGAAGCCATTCCCGTCACCATACCAGGCTCTGCTAATAGGAAAGATGCAGGCAGCAGAGGCTGGGGTTGCTAAGGCAGGGAGAAAAGCGACTATCTCTGAGCCCTTGTCAGACTCTCCTGGTGTTGGACTCTTACCTGCCACAAACCTGCCTGAATCCAGAGCCTGGAGGAGGCTGTGTCAACCCACACCATCTGGAACCCAACCCTTCTCTGCTGCTCAGCCCCCGCATTGCCACGTCTATATATTTAATCCTGCCGGATAAACCTTGTAATGCACTTGCAGAGAACACGATTCTTAAGGGCTGAGTGATTCAACCTCTTGAAAACAGTCGGGTTTTTTTGTTGGTTTGGGTTTTGTTTGTTTGTTTTGTTTTGTTTTTTTGTTTTTCCCAGATAAAAGGTTGTGAGGTGCTTAAGCTTGGTTTTGGGATGACAAGTTGCGTGTCAGATCAGCATTGTGCTGCTCATGCTGGGGAGGAGCTGGAGGGAGGGCAGTGGGTGAAGGAGCACCCTGTGCTCCTCTTGTAGGGCCACAAAGGAGAACCTGCAGCAGCAGGAGGGGCAGAAGCTGCGGGTGGGCACAGGTGTTGTGGTGGACTTTAAGCAGCCTGCTCCAGCTGCCTTACAGCAAACTCAGGGGGTGGGGGACTCCGGGGGGAGGTTGACAGAGGCTTAGAGGCAGCTTCTGCTTTGGGGGTGTCGTATACTCTGCGTCTCACAGTCCCAGCTGCAGTGAGGGGCTGGCACACAGGCCAGCCTCCCACCAAAGACAGGATAACAAGCAATTAGTCGAGGACAGAGGCATGCCCTAGGAGATTCTATTTATTTTAATTAGAGAGCACCACACCCCAGGCACCTCCATCCCCTATGTCCTAATTATGAGAAGTGGTTGAGGGAACTGGGGCTGTTCAGCCTGGATAACATGAGGTTGAGGGGAGACGTTATGCTGTCTACAACTGCCTGAAAGGAGGTTGGAGCATTGAGGGTGTTGGTCTCTTCTCCCAAGTAGCAAGCAATAGGACAAGAGGAAATGGCCTCAAGTTGTGCCAAGGGAGGTTCAGATTGGATACTGGGAAAAAATTCTTCCTGGAAAAGGTTGTCGGGCATTGGAACAGGCTGCCCAGGGCAGTGCTGGAGTCACCATCCCTGGAGGGGTTTAAAAGGTGTTTAGTCGAGGTTCTCAGGGACATGGTTTAGTGCTGGAGTTGGTCAGGTTATGGCTGGACTCGATGATCCTGAGGGTCTCTTCCAAATGAAATGATTCTATGATTCTATTCTATAATTCCCTCCTGCCTGCCTCCCCTTCTCCCAAGGCTCCCAGCCAGCCCAGCTGGCTCTGGACATCGTGCTCTCCCTTTTGCCCCAGGACTGGGATTTTTTTGCAGAACCCAATGTGTGAAACGAGAGATGCTGAGCGCAGAGGGCTGTGCCAGCCAGCGGGCGTGCGAGTGCTGCTGTGTGCCTCTGCTCCCTACCGATTGCTTTAATGCGTAATGAGTGCTGGGGACCAAAGTGTTCTTTGTGAAAGATTCAGGGCCTCTGTGCCTTCAGATTAGAGCCATGACAGCTCCCCTTCCCATTTTTTAATCCTCGGACCAGTGAAAGCAAGGGAAAGCAGAAAGAGTCTCATCACTGTTTCTAAGGAAAGCAGCAAAACAAATAGGAAAACCTCTCGCGCCTGCATTCAGGGAGAGGACAGCCCCTCTGCCTGGGGTAGACGTGGTGTCAGGTTCCCTCCAAGCAAATGTTTTGAGGTGACTAATCGGGTGTGAAATTAACACCAGAGAAAACACATTCTCGATGGTGGCTGTGCATCACTGCCAGCCTGAGGCTCTCCCTGACCACCCAGGATGCTCTCAGCCTGGGCGCTTCCTTCTAATTTAATAGCATATTCGTCTGATTCCCTAGTGTTGTGCTGGTCCTTGTTTTTCCCCAGAGAAGCTGTAGAATGGGCTGTGGGTGCCTTCCTTTCTCAGCAGAAGCAAAAGTCTTCTCAGGGCAATCAATGCATGGCTGAGGGATGAATAACTGCAGTGATGCTTTGGCACAAAGACTTGGGCCCCACTGGTACCAGAGCATGGGCAGAGAGCCTGAACCACCACCACATCTCAGCAGGGCAAGTGGGCACTGGGTTTGGGTGTATCTGCCAGTGGGACAGGGCAGGATGTCCCTTCCAGTGGCCAAGGAAGTCATGGGCTGCTGGGGGAATTTGGTACTGCTGCAAGTGGAAGGTGGAACAGTGGCATGGGAGGAGGGGACAGGATCGTGGCTGTGCTAGGGAGCCCAGTGGGTGCTTGGTGCTTATGCAGTGGTGCCAGCAGGACCCAGTGACTCATTGAACATGGCAAGGTGACACAGAGGAGATTGTAAGGTGAATGGAGACATTGGTTCCAACTCCAGCTAATGTCGCCTTATGATTTTGTGGCACTTTTCCAGGCTAAAAATACGCCTGCCACTGGTGTGGTGCCGGACAGCGCTGCGTGCAGTGGCTGCGCAGGGATGCTCCATGCTGCAGGACCGGCCAAGGACAGCTGGCATGGGGCTGGAGTGGCCATGGGGCTGGGCCTCCTGCTCCCCGATCAGCCAGGCGCAAGGATCACCTCTCCAAGGTGACCTGGCAGCTCTCTCCATGGCTGTGCCAGATGCAACCGCTCAGCCAGCAGTCCTCGAAATTCCACGTGGGGAGAGAGCATCCTCAGTGACCTCTCTGAGCTGTGTTTCATCCCAGCACTGGGTCCTTTGCTGATCCCAGAGGGTCACACTGTCCCCTCTGGATGCTCCTTGGGGTGCATCTGATCCATTTGGGGACCACAGAATCACAGAATCACAGAATCGACTGGGTTGGAAGAGACCTCAGAGATCATCGAGTCCAACCCTTGGTCCAACTCTAGTCCGTTTACTAGATCATGGCACTAAGTGCCATGTCCAATCTCAGTTTAAAAACCTCTAGGGACAGCGAGTCCACTACCTCCCAGGGCAGGCCATTCCAATGTCTGATCACTCTCCAGCCTAGGGGCTGGATGCTGCAGCAGGGCTCATTTCCCTAGTGAAGGCCAGTGAGGGCTGAGAAGCTCAGCCCATCACTGTGGCTGTGGGGCTGCTGCGTGTGCTAAGGAAATGTGCCCCTAGCCTGACCGTACAGATGAGGGATGCAGCATGGGGCTGAGGGACCTCCCCTATCCCTGTGTCCCTGAGCTGCTGGGAAGCTGAGTTTGAGACACAAGAGCGGGTAGCCCAGAGGGACAGGTTTGGCGAGCAGTCCCAGCATGGCAAGATCTGGCTGGTCCATCTGTATCCACCTTCACCATCCTCCTCACCATGGGGATGGCTCAGCCTTGCACCACACTGCTGTTGCAGGTAGATCGCTTAAATCTGGGTAAGGAGAAATGCAGGATCTGGCCCTGAGCATCTGTGATGGGACTTTTCAGGGTGATCCATAGGCAGCCTGACCCCTGCTCTGGCTGCCTCCAGCATCTCCAGTTACTCTGGGGAAAATCTAATGGATTTTGACACTGCAAGACTCCCCAGCCCCTAAATTCTGCCTCTCTTAAGCACTCCCCCAGCCCCACAGCGATTCACTCTGCCTGAGCCTGGGAAGGAGAGGAGCTGCTGTGCAAAACTGATGCCTCAGCTAGTGCTGAGCTAAGGGGGGTTGCACCAGCAAAGGCTCATGGGGGATGTGGGATGGGGTCAGCATGGTCCCCCAGTCTCTTTCCCTTTTTGGGGTACCGGCTCTGTGCATCCTTGGCCATGGTTGCCATGGCAATGCACATCCCTCGCTGCAGCGGTTGCGCTGGCAGGTTTTGATGAGCTCTGTTTGCTGTTCTCGCCTCCGCGGCTCTCCTGCCCTCGGCCCCAGTGGACTCTACGCACAAAAGCAGAAGGAGATCACCAGGAGCAAAACAAGCGGTAGCGTTGTGTGGCATTAACCGCAGGCTGCCTGCCTTGGCCTAATTGGATGGTTTGTTGTTTGTTTGTTTGGGTTTTTTTTTCCCACTAGAGACCCCCAGGAGGGACAAGTTTGGAAAACGAAGCATTATACATCTGTGGCATCAGGAGGCAAGCAGTGGGGAGAAGGAATAAGAAACCAGTGCCCCTGCCCTGTGCCCCCCATTGCTTTCCCTCCCCCGGCATGGCCACTGCAGTTGAGATGAAGGATCTGTTTAATTAGATGGTAAGTCCTCCCGCTGCTGCACAGATGCAAACAGCAGTGGCTCAGGCAGCAGCTGTTTCCAGGGGGAATTTGGCTGTGGGAGTCGGGGTGCAGGGGCATCATGATGGCACTGGCATCCCATGGAACTGGTGGGTGTCACGGTGCCAATGAAGCTGTGGCTGGGTGGGGACAGCATGCTGGGTGTCACCCCAGTGGTGGCTGTGCGACTGCAGAGGATGGTGCCGTGAGGAGCCGAGTGTGATGCCAGGTTCACTTCCCCGTTTCATCCTCTGCCTCTGAGGCTGTTATGGGCTCTGGGGTGGCTGTCCTGGTGTCCCTGCTGCAAGTGGCATCCTGGCAAAGGCATCTTATCCGTCCCCATGTCTCATCACCTTGCCATCCCCAGGGACTGAGGCAGATTCTCCCTGTTCAGCTGCCAAGCACAGCAGGGCTGCACGGCGGCATCACCCAAGTAAATGTAACAACTGGAGCAGCAAATGAGTCCCCCATCTGCAGAACCATCCCGGGAGAGGAGCTTGTGTCGCATCTGTGGGTTGTTTCTCCCTGGCTCAGCTGCAGGGGGGACGCAGGAGTGTTGTGTGGCCGCTGCTCTCCTGACGACCCTCCAAGAGCCTTCTGCACCTGCGACTCTGCGGAGAGACCACGGATGCTGAGCAGGAAATCTCCGCACTTCAAATCCACCTCTTGGTCCTACCATCATGTTTGCTCTCCAGGAAACACTGCGGATTGCTGTCTGTGGCTCGGGAACAGGGTGCTGCCACTGTAATGCCACCTCGGGGGCTGTCACCGCTGTCCTTTTGCCACCCGTTCCAGCCATCACCTCTCCAGTGCCTACTTGCTCTTTTCTTGGCAGACGCCCCCACATCTGGCACCTGCTGGCTGTGGGAATGGTCCTGCCAGCCCCGAGACAGGGAGGCCAGGTCAGACCCTGTCCCCTGGTCCCTTGCGGGGACACCACCCCTGGCATGTGTAGGCAAGCTGGGGCTGGCATGGGGTGGGCAGGAGGAGAAGCATCTTCTAGGCTTTGGAGGGAAATACAGGGAAAAGTTCCCTCTCCAGGTAGAAATCCAAGACAAAACACCATGAGCACAACCTGTGCTGTGCAAGGATTGTCCTGGCTAACCCAGGACCTTCCTCAGCATTGCTCTTCCTCCTCTGGCAAGTGTGGGGTAAGTCAGCACCTCCTTAGCTGTTTGGAGGCACATGAATTAATCTGAGCCTTTCACAATGGGTCCCATGGGCAGCAAGAAATAGAGGGGGATGCCCCAGAGCTGAGCATGGCCTTGACACTGCCTGCACCCTCCATTTACAGAACCCACTCCAGCTTCACAGTAGCAAATAGAAACAGAGTGATCCTGGGCTGTATTGGCTCTTCTCAGGCACCGTCAGCTTCAAGGAGGCAGAACTACATTTGTCTTTCCCTTCCAGGATTTTCTGAAAGGTAAATCAGAACAGTTCAAGAATGTGACCTCACGAAGGGCAGACAAGAGAGAACATCAGCGTGAGTCGTCTGTTTACCCTCCTTTAGGAAGAAAATCAAGGAGAAAGGCAGTGGACGTGAAAGGCAAATCTGCTGAAAAATCAGCCAGGGAAAAAAAGAATCACTTCATCCTCAACCCCATAATTAACCTGGGGGACTCACTGCATTGGGTGAGGAGCTTGGTGAGAATTTGGGGGGGAAATTGGAAAGCAGAATAAGAAAGCAGTTTGAAACCACTATATTATCCCCAGTTTCTACCATAAATAAGAGAGCTTTTTGGTGGGTATAAGGAGCAGCGAGCAGCCAGCAAGTGCTCCGGTACCTGGGCTGCCTCTCACATGAGCTGGGCTCCAGGTTGTGCTGCCAGCAGCTGCCTGCACCCCTGATACCCCCCCGGGCATGGGCAGCCACCCCACAGGTCCCTGCCACCCTGGGCTTCACACGCTGTGAAAAATGTGGGGACACCCCTGGGGACTCAGAGTGCGGGGTCCTGCTGCTGCCAACCCCCTCGCCCAAGGCTGGTCCCACCGCCCAGCCCTCGGCTGAGCCTGGCCAGGGTTTCAGCTTGTTCCCCACCCAAATAGCCTTTGCCCTTCCTCTGTCATCCCGCTACACTGTCCTGTCCATCTGTCCTCCAGCGTGCCTCCCCTGTTCTCTCACAGCCTCTGCCAGTTTATTATTAATTTTTTTTCAATTTAATTTTTGTTAGCACATTTTGCAGCCTTGCGGCAGCCCAGGAATACAAATAGGACAGCGAGTGCAGCCAGGCCCGGGCAGCGGCGAGCGGGGCTGGCTGTGGCGGGCGTCCTCGGCATGGCCAGAGGAGACAGCTGGACAGATGCTGGCAGTGCCACCACGACTGTCCCCCAGCTGCCCTCTGCTCTCCACTTGGATGGGGCTGCCTGGCAGAGCAGCAGATTTTGCATGGCAGGAAAATCCCTGGGCATCCCCGGCTGCCGTGGGCAGCTACCTGGCTCGCCCTGGCCACAGAGCTGCCCTGGAGCACTTGATAGCAGGACACATCTTGGGCTCTCCAGCTGAGGGGATTTACCCTGCTGATGGGTAAACTGAGGCAGCAAGGCACGTGAAGAAGGGCAGTTAAAATCAACAGCAGATAAAAAGACATTCAGCCTGGCTGGGGAAGCGGCAGCCTAAAAATAGCAGCAAGGTTCTCAGCTGTGACAAGATACACCAGGATCTCTCCCGCTGCCCCATGTATAATGGATAAGGGCACTGCATGGATCGTCACCAGCTCCTCTTGGGTGTACCAGCGCCGTGCCTGCATTTTTGGGGTGCAGGCTGAAAGGGATTTCTGTGTTTTGCAGGGTCAGCACCTGCTGAAGTGTGTGATTTTGCCACTGTGCATCTTTGAAAACCCGTCCCTGTGCCCAGGGCAGCACAGAAAACAAACTCATGAGGATGTAAGTGAAGAAATCACTTAGGGGCGAAAAAATCATCCCTCGAACAGCGGGACCGCGGCTGCAGGGAGTGAGCAGGAAATCATCTTGTCCCAGCCAGCCCCCCGGCTTCCCCCAGGGAGGGCAGCCTGTGTGCCTGGTGTGCCCAGGCTGTGCTGGGGGCCAGGGCAAGCGGGAGGCTGTTCTGTGCCATCAGCGTGATGGGGACGGCTGTGACAGGCTGTCTGCGGTGATTATGGGTGAGGCGGCCGCATGTGGGGACAGGGAGGATGATTTGGTCTTCTGCCCCATATGCTCCTGCTTGCTTCATCATCTCGCTTCTTTGCCTTCACGTGGTGGAGCGGCGCAGCTCAGCACTGCCTGTGTCTCTGTCTCTCCCTTTGCCATTGCTGTCACCTGCTTGTCCCTCCAGCCCCAAACTTGCCTTCCCCACAGCCCAGGGAAAGTGTGAGTCTGAGCCACAGGATGAAGCACTGAGAATGGAAAAGAAAAACCCACAAACATCCCATAGAGGCCTCACCATGCAGAGTGTGTTTTTAGAGATGTATCTGTGTGGTTTTCTACAAATACTTCATTTTGGTACAGCCTGTTTCAGCGTTTTAGTGCAGATTTAGGCTGGGGACAGAAAGCTTTCTTTGTGTCTAGCTTCCAGCATACCTCACAAGGGTCAGCGTGGCAGGCCAGGGTTTTATTAGTGAGTGCAGGTTGCTAAGCCCTTAATTGCCTTGGGGGGTGGTTTTGGACAAAATTGGCCACTGCCCAAGAGTCAGAACAAATTGCAAGGTGATCCAGATTGATTTATAAGCATGTTTATTTTTACCAGCTTGGCATGGCCCTCTCCTGGCTGGCAAACGGGAATGCGTCTCCCTTTCGCAGCCTGAGAAACAGCAGCATTTTCTCTGGCAGGGACGAGCCGGCAAGGAAACTGTTCTGTGGGCTGGCGGGCTCCCTGTGGCTTCTTGCTGTCCTCAGGGCCTCATCCAGGAAGGGGCTGAGCTGCAGGGTTTCTCTGGGCAAGTGGAAGTGTGTGGCTACATGCTGAGGATTTGCAGGAGAGATTCTCACAACCTGTCCAACTGAAGGGAGAGGATGCAAGAGGCCTTTTCAGCATCCTCATGGCCTCACACAGCCCCGGGGCTCTGCTCCCCACCCTGCTGCCAGCAGACGCTGGCCGTGTTTGGGGTGTGCTGTTGGCTGCCCACCCAGCTGCTCGGTGCAGGGTGCGTGCTGTGCTGATGGAGAAAAGGCAACCCCAACCACTTCCCTGTATGTTTTCTTCTCCCTCAAGCCCTAGAAATCCAGGGAGGGGATTTTCCCCTTTTCCCCATCTGCCTGTTTTGCAGGTCTGCCCTGGAGCACCCACGGGACGGGCTGGTCTCCACTGCCAGCGGGTGATGCTCATGGCAGTGCCGAGGGGTTTCCATCCCAGGAGGGAAATGTTTAGCTGACAAACAAGTGCACAGTCACCAAGAATTTTAAGCCACGTTGTGCAGAAAGCACAGCCCCCTTTAGTTGCCACCCTCCCTGATGGGGTAAAACTGACACTTCCCCGCAAGGGCTTCAGAAATTACAGTGCTAGCAAGACTACAATTTCTATAGAAAGAAAAAGAAGGGCTTTTTTTTTTTTTCCTCCAATGTCATATTTTATAATTTTTATATTATGTTCTATTTTATGTGTTATATTGCGGTGGGGCGGCGGGGGCGGGTGCGGAATGTCATATGGAGTGCAGACTGGGCTCTGCTGCTTTCCAGTGCCATAGGGGTCATGAGCTATTTCCATAGGGATGACAGAAAGGCTGTCACCGTTACAAGGTGACCATGGCTGGGCGACATTTCTGCCAGGCCACCTGGAAGGCTAAGGGATGTGCCCAAGGATGTCACCCACAGTGGTGGCAGAGGCTTCCCCTGCTCTGTTGTATCTCCCCAGCCCTTCCTATCCCATGGCTGGGGAACAGCCCAATGCCACCCTGCCCTGGAGTGGGAAACTGAGGCAGGGCGTGGTGCTGGGGTCCCAGGAGCTGGCTCTCACCAATGTGGGGTGCAGCTGGCCAACCTGAATTCCTGGCAGCACTTTCACAGCTGCCCCAGCGGTGTTTCCACCCAACCCATTTGCAGGCAAATCAAGAAGTGGCTGTTTGGGTGGGCAGGGAAGGGGCAGGCGTCCCCACAAAGTGTCTCATGCTGCTCCTGCCCTGCACAGCTTGGGGACCCTGCAGTGTCCCCAGCCCCAGGGACAGCCAGGCCCTGCCACTTTGCTGCCTGGCACAAAGCGGGGCATTGAGGGACACAGCGGGGCTTTGTCCAGCCCGTGCCTGCCAGGAAGGGGCTGGTTGCCCTCTGCAGGCTTCTCCAGCCTCGTGCTGGCTCTGCAGCACCCATGGGAGCTGTGGTACCCACGGGACACGGGGCACCCAAGGGAGCTGGCTCCTGCTGCTGCAGCCCTGGAGCCGTATCCATCACTTGGGGACCCCATGGCTGTGCCCACCCGAGCGCCTTTCCCCCACGGGGGTCAAGGGGCTGGGGAAAGTGGCCACAAGATTACCAGTGTAAGGGGGAAAACCCCCCCAGTTTGGAGCACCCAGGGTCAAAAGCATGTCCCTGGGATGAAGGACCCCACTGGCAGGTGCTGGGGGGATTGGGAAGGTGACAGAGGGTCATCACTGCTGTCCCATGGGACTGATGTCCCACACTGCCACAGTGGGCAGCCTGGGGCAAACACAGCCCAGTCAGGGCCAGGGGCTCCCCAGAGCTACCAGCAAGGGGACCCCCCATGAATACCCCCCACCCCCCAAGCGGCTCTCTGTCTTTTGCAAAAGCCTTTTCCCCAAGAAGCCCTGAGCGGGGCTGTGGGGCGGCTCTGCCCACGCAGCTGCCAGGCACCCGCGAGCTGGCAGCCAAGGGGTGCAGGGGGAGCTGGCGGGGAGGGGCGGGGGCCTGTCCCTTTAAGGGGGGTGGCTGTCACTCAGAGAGCCCTTTTCTTTGCTGGAGAGCAGGACAGGCACCCACAAGGGGAAACACAGGGCGAGGGACTGCCAGGCAGGGGAGGGCTCCAGCAGACAGCACCAAGGCAGCCGAGCGGGCAGTCGAGGGAGTTGACCAAGTCCAGCACCATGGGTGAGTATGAGATGAGGGTGGTGGATACCTAGGGAGATGTCACTGGTGGCTCTGGGGACCCTGTCCCGGAGCAGAATCTCTTGAAACTCTCCTCTGGCACAGGCCATGTCCCGGTGGCCCTGGCATGGCCATGCCAGCCATGGGGGCTGCCAGGGGAGGATGCCTCAGCATGGCAGGGATGATGTTTTCTTCCCAAAGTGTTTTTCTGTCCCTGTGTGCTCATGGGGACATCTGTGGGGACAGATGCCATCCTCACAGCTGGTCTGACCTGAGCCCTGGCCGCATGGGTTGGAGAGATGAGAGCTCCTGCCCGGAGCCGTGAGGTCCAGGCAGGGGGCTGAGACCTGTCACAGCTCGTGCCAGCAGCCTTGGGAAACTGAAGGCACTCCTCCTGCCTCAGTTTCCCTATCGGTACACCAGAGCTAATACTCACCGGCATACCCTGTTCCCAGGGATGCCATGGGCTGCAGGCACCCTGCCTCCTTCTCCTCCTCTTGTCTGCAGTGTATTGTTTGGATCCAGCAGCAGCTGAGCCCGGGTACAAGTCGCGGGATTGTGTGGCACAAGGGCTCTTTCTCTCTTCCCTTCCCCACCTCAGCTTTCCCCAGCGCAGCCTCCCAAAGCCCAGGGGACCAGCGCTGTAGCAGGGAGACTGCCAGGCCCTGTCTATCCGGGGACCCCCAGCTCCCTGGGAGCAGAGTGATTCACCGGGCACCTGCCGCGCCACTTCCCAGGTGGCCAAAGATAAAAAAGGCATGTTTGGCTCAGCACCCCGCTGGCTGTGCAAGGCTGTCCCCATAGGTCCCAGTGAGGTTTGGGGAGCAGCGCTGGCCAGGAGGAGAGGGACCCCCCCAGACTTGCAGCATCCAAGGCAAACAAGCGGGAGGGGTCACAGCACTCCCCCATAGCGCTGCCTTTGTTCCCTGTTTGCTCTCAGCATGGGGCAGGCGCTGGGGTGGCAGTGCCAGGACAATCCCCCATTGTCCTTGGTGTCACTGTGTGACCTTGCTACCAGTGGGGAGGGAAGAGCACTGCTGGCTAGGACCCCATGGCTTGCTTGTCCTTTGAGGGAGGAGATAAGCAAGTCTGGGAGGCGGGAGCGTGGGTTTGGGAACGCTTCCCACGGGTGCCTTTTTCGCATTCAAGGCACAAATGCTATGCCCAGATGGGATGTGCCTGGGACAGCGGGGTGCCAGAGCCCACGTCTTGGGGAAGAGGAGCAGGTTCCCTATGCAGGGTGTCGCACAGCCAGGGCAGCAGGCTATGGCAGCTTAGCTGGAGCCAAACTGATGCTCCAGAGCTGCATGCTGGTGGGTACAAACCCACCCAGCTGCCCACCCCAAATGGGGCAGGACAGTGGCTGGCTGAGCACTTCCAAACCCAGCCCACCAGGAACCTGAGCTGAGGATCCTGCACCTCGGAGCTCTGACATGCAGGAGAAGCAGGTGCCCATGGCACCACTGCTGAAAAAAATTCAGCATTTAGGCGATCCAAGCAGCACACTGGCACATGCCCTCATTTCCCCTACCCACACACAGGTACATGTGCCCTCTTGCCAAATATCTGTCCTGGAGGATTAAATCTATTACACAAGCGCTGGTGTTTGGGGAACTAGCGTGGCTCGTCTCCATAAGCACATCTGCCTGCATAACAGGGCTGCTGCAGTCTGAACTGCTCGCAGGGTGCCAGGACAGGGGACAGGTGCACTCCAGCGTGCCACCCTGAAACACAGGGTGCGTGCCGGCGCCTCCTGTCTGCCTCAAGCCTGGGCCACATCGCTAGGTCTCCATTGGGCTTTGTCTCTGTGGAGGTGCTGGGTTCCCCTGCATCTCTGCTGGCAAAAGAAATACGCAGGCAGCTGGCATCGCTGCTGCCCGCAGCTGGGCTGTGCTGGCAGCAGGGAGCCCATTAGCAGCTTGTTTGCTGAGTCCCGCTGGCATTACGCTACATTGCCTTGTATTTCCATCTTGTTTAGCGTGGGTCAGCACGGCTGGTTCGCCTCAGCCCCTTGTCTGTCTCACCCCCAGGGGCTGCCTTGTGGCCCCAGTGCCCCATGCTGCTGCCACCCCTTGTCCCTGGGTATGCTTGGGTGCAAGTCTGCCCGGCTGCTTAGACATATTTCGGGGAAGCTGCTGGGTTTGGCTCTGCAGCACCGCAATGAACTGTTTCTGGGTTTTCCTTCAACTTGCTTCCCACCTCCTGCTGGGCACGTTCCTTCTCCCACGCTTGCCTGCCCCTGAGCCGCGGGCTCCGGGCTCTCCCTGTCCCAGCGGCCCCGTCCCACCTCACCTCTCTTCTCCTTAGGTTTGCTCGAGTGCTGTGCCAGGTGTCTCATCGGAGCACCCTTTGCTTCACTGGTTGCCACAGGCTTGTGCTTCTTTGGAGTAGCACTGTTCTGTGGCTGTGGGCACGAAGCCCTCACAGGCACCGAGCAGCTCATTGAGACCTACTTCTCCAAAAACTACCAGGACTATGAGTATCTCATCAACGTGTAAGTACCCTGCTGTTGTGCATTGCCCTCACACTGGGCCCCTCACGTCTCCATCTTGCTCTGTGCCGGGAGGAGGTGACCGGCCGGGCTGGCCAGGGCGATGCTGTCACCCGGGCACCATGGGGACCTCAGGCTGTGTTTGCTGCATGCTGGTGCCACGGCTGCATGGCAGGGTCCAGTGGCCACTTGTTTCCATTTCTGAGCCTCGCTAGATGCCCTGGCTAGTGCTGGACCTCAGCACTGGGTAGGTATGGAGGGCATGGTGGAGCAATCAGCAGCCCATAGCCTTGCTCGCTATGGCTTTGCCCCAGCTTGCTCTTCTTACAGCTTCACCCTCTGTTTGGTCCCCCTGGGGCAGTGGGGGGGGTTCAGTAGCAGTGGCCAGGCTGCCCCGGCCATGCTGCATGCAGGGCTGAGCTCCCTGACACTGCCCCGCTGCCTGAGCATCCCTGCCTGCTCCTCTCCCTGGCAGCATCCACGCTTTTCAGTACGTCATCTATGGCACAGCCTCCTTCTTCTTCCTCTATGGAGCCCTGCTGCTGGCCGAAGGCTTCTACACCACCGGTGCCGTCCGGCAAATCTTCGGGGACTACAAGACCACCATCTGCGGCAGGGGCCTCAGCGCAACGGTAACTGGGGGCCCGAAAGGGAGGGGAGCGCGAGGCCCCCAGCGAGCTCACTCGTTGCAGCGGGTGTGTCAGTGTTTGGGAAAGTGGCTAGGACATCCTGACAAGGTGATCTTAACCGGGGTTTGGCACCCCTTCGCGCGCCCACAGCGGGTTCGCCACGCTCGGCGTGGCCGAAAGGCAGGATACTGCGGCCGGTCGGGTTTCGGGGTATCCCAAAGGGAAGCGCAGCCCGGCCACCCTCCCCCAGGCCTGCCATGGTCCCTGGGGACCAACCCAGCCCAAATTTAATGAAACTGCTTCATGTTTAAGCATTGGCATGGAGAGCCATAAGCATCCCTGTGGTGCTGGCAGCCCAAGACTCTCCGGCACCCGGTGCCCACGGTGCCCTGGGCGTTGTGCTCTCCCCTGTGCTTGGGGACCATGACAAAGTGCTGGCGAGAGGACCCCGTGGCCTGGGGGAGCGGAAGGAGACGGCTGCGGTTCCCTCGGGGGCCTGTTGGGGTGGCACCACGAAGGGAGGGCAGGAGATGAACATTTGCACACCAAGGCGGGTTTTTCAACTGCTCTCCTGCAGAGATCAAACCCTGTTGGCTGTGGGTTTTCCCCGTCACACAGGAAGTGGCAGCCACCCTGCTGCTATTGCCGGTCACCCTCACACAGGCATAGCCACCCGCACACCTGGGGCTGGTGCAGGTCGCCCGGCTCATGCTGCCGCTCTGTGCTGGCCGCGTGGGGACACGCCGGGTTTGGCGGGTGGTGTGGAGCCAGATGCAGGAGCATCTCAGTCCCCTGCCTGCCCAACACCCCCTCCTGCCTGGGGACCCTCACGCTCCCCTGTCCATGTTCCCTGGCTGCTCAGTAATCATGGCTCTGCCCCGGCTTGTCCTGCCCCTTGCAGTTTGTGGGCATTACCTACGTCCTGACCATCGTCTGGCTCCTAGTCTTCGCCTGCTCTGCAGTGCCCGTCTATATCTACTTCAACACTTGGACCACCTGCCAGTCCATTGCCAACCCCAGCAAGACCTCGGCCAGCATTGGCACTCTGTGTGCAGACGCCAGGATGTACGGTGAGTGCTGGGTTTGCAGGGCTCGGGGAGGAGGTGAGGGGACGGAGGAGAGGGTCCAGGTGGATAAGGCTGGGATAAAGCAGGGCAAGTGCTGAAGAGCCCTGAAAAACCCGTGTGTGTGTGACACACGTGGCTGTGAGAGCCTGAACAAGCTGGCGCTCGTGCCTGGCTCAGCTGGCTCCTCACGTCTCACCAGGTGTCCTGCCCTGGAACGCTTTCCCTGGCAAAGTGTGCGGCTCCAACCTGCTCTCCATCTGTAAGACCAGTGAGGTGAGCACCTCCAGTCACCCCATGTGTGCTCCCTTCCATGGGTGGCCTTGGCACTGGCCTCCCCAGCTGGCACGTGGGACCCCGGGAGCTCACCCGGCTCTTGCCTTGCAGTTCCAGATGACTTTCCACCTCTTCATTGCGGCCTTCGTGGGGGCAGCTGCCACGCTGGTCTCACTGGTGAGTCAATGTGCCCCTGCCCAGCCGGTCTTCCCCGCTTAGCGAGGATGTGGGGTCAGAGGACAGCAGAGCTGGTGGGCATGGACATGACAGAGCCTGTGCTCGTGTCTTTTTCTGGCACATAAGTGCAGATAGTGAATTCAGGCCATAAGAAGGTAGAGGTGGCTGCTGTAGGGGATCTGAAGAGGCTTCAGGAGACCAGCGGGGAGAGGTCCTGCTGCCCATGCACTGAGTCCTCTGCCTTTCCCCAGCTCTCCTCTTCCTTTACACCAGTGATGAGACACTGCAGTGTCCCGCCAGTGCCGTGGGGCTACAGATCTCTGTGGGGCAAGTGTTGGGCTGGGAGATGCCACCTCGGCAATACCCCAGCGAGGAGACCCACCTCACTTGCCCTCCTCGTCTGTGGGAGCTTTGTTTCTCCTCCTTCCCCTCTCGCTCACTCTCTTCCCACCCACAGCTCACCTTCATCATCGCCGCCACCTACAACTTTGCCGTCCTCAAGCTGATGGGCCGAGGCACCAAGTTCTAGGACGTGTGTTGGAGACCAGCCAGACCAAACACCCTTCTTTTCTCTAACCCCGAGGCTTTAACACTGCAGCCGCCCGACACCAGGTCTCCTGCGTTAACTCTGCCTTCGCTGCTGACTCCCCTCCTCTTCCTCCCTCGCATCCATCGTGCTGAGCGTGACCAGGAAGGAGAGCTTCCCACCAATGGACACCTCTTCATGCACTTTTCTCTCTCTGCTCATCCATAACTGGTTCGCTCTAGGGCCAAGCCCATCAAAACCAGCCAGAGAAGAGGAGGGACTACTCCAGTGTCCCGATGTTGCCTAGGGATGAGCAAAGGCCTTCATGCTTCTGGGAGGAGGAAATCGATGTAGGTTGCTCCATGAGTAGCAAGAGGCTACCTAGAGAGAAAAGGAAGTTGGCCCAGTCCTGGTACCATTGCTAGAGACTCTCCTGGAGCTGTCTGCTGTCACCACCCATGGATGGAGAATAAGAGAAGGATTATTTTTTTTCCCTTTAGCAAAAAAAAAAACAAATTTACCCCAAATTGCCTGCTACAGCCAAGGCAAAGGGAGTTCAGGGCAAGGATCTTCCCATTGTGGAGAAGAGAGTGCTGACCCCAATGCTGATAAAGCCCTAACCCAGCTGCCCCTATTAAAGCCTAAAGGAGTTTGGTGTCTCTGTAGACAAGGGGGACTCTTGGCTTTACCCTCCAGGCAGCAGATAGGTTTGGCCAAGAGGAGACACCTCTGTGCCATGCCCTGGGAGCGTAAAGCCGGAGCCACCCCCGTGGGCAGGGGATGAGCCTCTGGACCACCCGCCCGCCCTGCTCTGCCCGCGCCGCGCTCGCTCTCATCCCTTCACAATGGTGCTCTTCTCCGGGGTGACGTCTGCTTCTCTAACCTCCGCCGTGGCGGAGAGCTTCATTTGTTTCTCACCCATGTCAAACGTTACCTTTCCCTCCTTCTGTCCCTATCTCTTCCCCTCAGGTTTTTTTTTTTCCCCAGCGTTTCCTGCAAGTCAGGACAACTGTCTTGTGTCTGCTGGGGCGGGAGGGACTGGCAGCATCTCGCTTCCAGCAGAAACCCATGAAGGAGCTGAGGAGGGAGGGAGGGAAAGGTGGTGGTTGGGGGTCACAGGGCAGAAACACAGCCTGTCTCTGCAAACCAGATCCTTTCTGGTGCCAGTTCAGTCTTTTCCCACAGAGGGGGCAGCAGGGCAAGGGGTTTGGTGGAGATGACCTCTCTCTCCCCCACAATTGCTCTCCGGGGGCCTCTGGCTGGGTAGCATGGGTCCAACCACACTTGCCAAAATGCTGCTTCCAGTCCTCCCCACCAACTGGTATTTTGTTTCGCTCTTCCCTGTCTCTCCTTAATGCTAATCCTATTGTTTATTTATTGGAGAAACTACTTTCAGTGGCAGACTGTAGCTCCATCTTGCATGGATATTTTTTCCCTTTGTTTGTATTATTATTGTATATTTTTGTTAAGTGCCAGTTTCAGCAGGGGCAAGGATAAAGGAGCAGATCTGCTGAGCAGAGCGTTCAAAGGATCCTTGCCACCAGGAGTGCTGAAATAGGTTGGCCAGGCTACCAACGCACATGGGCTGGGGAGGTGGGAGATGCCAGGAGGGACGGCAGGGTGGGGAGAAACCGGCCAAGAGCTGGGAATCCACATCGATGTGATCTCTCTTGGGGGTTTGCTGGGTTTTTATTTTTTGGTATACGTTTAACAACAAATAACCAGATCCTCCTTCCCACCCTTGTCCCCAGACCCCAAACACACACACACGCACACACGTGTGCGCACACACACACGCAAAAAGAGAGTTAATCAACTGAAAGTGTTTCCTTCATTTCTGATCTAGAATTTCAACTCGTTAACAAGCAATAAAAAGGAGCAAGTTTTTAGAGACTTATCTTACAAGATGTATTTTATAAAAATTAAAGAAAATAAATTAAAATTAAGAACATTCTGAAGATACGTATCTGTCTGTCCATTTGTTGTGCTGGCTTTCCCACCTCTGCCCCCGACCCAGTCAAAAAACAGCAGGGAAGGGGAGGCTGCAGAGGAGAAGGTCCAGGAAGAGCAGCTCTTGCCAGTCCCATGCGTGGGCCAGCATCCCCACAGGACTCTGCCCACCCCTCCTTCCCACCCCAGCCACCAGCTTCATAACCCTGACTTCAAAACCTTTGCTCCCAGCCAAGGAGCCCTTAAAAACCTCTATTTCTCCTCCAGCCACCCAGAGCAAAGCTGGGGCCTTGCAGGAGCTGCTGGGTTGTTTTTGGTGATGTGCTGCTGTCCTTTAATGCTCAGCTTGCACGGTGATAGCCTCTGCCATGGCTCCTCATGCAGCACCTACAGCACCACCACAGCAAAACTGATCAGCACATCTCGAGCAAAGCTCTCCAGCTTGCACCAGGCAATGCATGTGGTAAAAGCACGTCCGGAGCCACGCAGGGTACGTGATTGTCTCACTTGCAGAAAGCCCTGTGCGAAATAAGACGATCTTGTTTAGGCGCGAGGGCGGACTTGACTATCCCAGGGCACTCCATGTCCTGTCCACACGCTGTGTGGGTGGCTGCGTGCCTTTTGCCACAGGGTCATTACCAGTTTGCACAGTGCTGGTGCGTGCGGAGGTCAATGGCTGGTGTCTTTCTACCCCCGATCACATGAATGCTGCCCTTAAACGCACTTTTCCACAGCAGCTGCTCAAAAATTGATTCAAATGCTGCTTCTCTTGGAAATTCCCTCTGTGAGCTGCGCTCAGGAACCTCCAGGGAGTGAGGCTGTGGAGGGATGCGCCCAGTACCACGCTCAAACTCCGGCACCGCTCCTGTTTGCAGCAGATCTGCTTGAGAGGCAGATTTCAGGCACGGCTGGGTGCCTGTGAGCGGCAGGGTGGGCTGAGAGCTGGCAGGCTGTTGTCTACCTGTGCCCAGGACCCTCGCCACTCTTCCTCAAATGAGACTCCAGCCTAAATCCCCCTCTCCTATCTCTCCCTCAGGCAGGCAGCAAAGTTTCCCATGCAGCCCATCTGGGGGAGGTTTAGCTCATGCATTGCTGCTGCCCCAGCTCAGTGCACAGCTGTGCCTGCACCCCAGCCTTGCCCCGGCTCACAGAAACCCGTGGGGCTGCAGGCAGCATCAATAGAACCTTTTGTTCCTTGCATTCCCAGATGCCACCACCCTCCTCTCCCCATGCTGAAAGGGCCTTGTGTGTGCATGATCAGCCACTGGGCCAGAGTGAGCTGGGGAACAAAACACCATCTCTTTCCCCTGGCAACAACTGGTGCCCCCCGTTCGGGGTGAGGGTTGGGGACAGCAGCACGAGGTAGCATGTGAAAGTGGCCAGCATGCTGGGCAAGTCCAAGGGCCGAAGGACAGATGTTGGGTGTGCCCTTGGCTGTGTCCTGCTGCCACCCCACCTGGGGACATGGGACCTGTGCTCACAGCATCTTTGCTGGGCACAAAGTGCCCTCCAGGATCTGGCTGAGAAAACACAGGGAATAAACCCTCTCTTGTGCCAAAAGACCTCTCTGTAAACTGGCCCATCAGGAGACCTCCAAGGAGCAGTGCCACTGCAATCAGCCCCCTGGTCTAGCAGCTGAAATGTGGTTGCAGTTCAGTCCTGCAAAGGCTGGACCAGAAGAAGGGACCCTGGAGCAGGTCCCATGGGGTGCCTTGCTGGCCGGCAGGGAAAGAAACTCCTGCATCCCATGCCCTGCCACTCCAGGGGACAGCTCTGTGCCGCTGCTAGCAAGGGACACTGAGCCAGCCAGGCCTTGGGACAGCAAAGACAGAAACCTCCCAAGGGTAGGCAAAGGAGAGGGGATGGCGGCACTCAAGGCTGTTCGTGTAGGGATGGCCAAGGGTCTGCTCCACTGATGTGGTTTCCAAGGGTGCAGCACCCCCGGACGTTGCTCCCGGGGCCGCCTGCCCTGGCCAAACGGGCCCGGCTCCCCCCATCCCCGCTCCTCCGGCTCCCCCCATCCCCGCTCCTCCGGCTCCCCCCCGCGGCCGCCGCAGCGGCAGCTGCCCAGAGCGTTACTCCGATGCCTTAATTTACAGTGGGCTCTGTCCTACACAACCCAGGAAGGAAATGGCAAGTAAAAACTCCCCTAAAACATCCAGATGCTACCATTCAAAGCCTGTTTGAAAGCCCCTAACTATATAGCAAATTCTTCTGAAGCCCCACAGGCAGGCACAGTCCCTGCCTTTTTCTCTTAGCAAGAGATAGGGCTCAGCCCCAGGGAAAGGCTGTGCAGGATGAGCAGGAAGGCTCAGGGAAGGGAGGCCGTGCTGCAGGCAAACCCAAGGGCTGTCCTGGCTGAGCCCTCCATCCCTCCGCCTGCACCAGCCATGGCAGGGCACGCTCCTGCCGCTCCTCACGCAGCTCCCCCAGCCCTGGCTCCAGTTAGGACAGGGAAAGGGCTGCGAGTGGCAAGGAGTGCCCTGGCAGGGGCCGTAGCTGGCGAGCAGCCCTGCCTGGAGGTCATGGCATGGTACTGCTGCCCACTGTCCCAGAGGAAGGTCTCACCTGCCACCTCTCAGGCACCCAGCTGGCTTCTCTCCATTTCCGTGCACCGTTTGGCTCTGCTAGGGAGATGCCCAGGGACAAGGAGGTAATAGCAAGTGGGAAGTCCTCATGGAAAGGGCTGACAAAGGCAATGAAAAGGACTAAGATTGACAATACCACAGGCAGATGCTGTACTTGGCTGTCTACGAAGACAGGAGTCCTGCATCTGCATGGGGTCCCTAAAAGACCTCTTGAAGCCACCAGGAAAGAGCTGCTCCACCACCCATGCAAGCACTAGGGTCAAGGGGTATCTCCTTCCATCTGCAATTGCTTTTGCCCAAGCAAGCACCTCAGCAGGGAACCCATAATTTCATTGACTTCACAGATTGTCCTAGGCCCCAGTCTGAAGAATCTGATTCCCTGAGGCCTTCGGGCAGCTGCTGTTGGAGCTGCCATCGCATCCCACCTCAGCAGAGCAGGGACTGCCCCCTACCCCAGAGCAGAGTGTGCCAGTGCCCCTAAAACTGACTCCCTGTTAAGAACTGCAGCCTGAAGTGAGGTTCAGATTCTCACAAAATGGCATTTTTAGATCCTCTCTGTATTTTTGCTCATCCCCAAACAGGTGCAAGAACACGTGGTCCCCAGAGATTGCGTTCCTGTAAACTTCCTTACAGCTGTACTGCTGTGAGGAGCCAGAGAGGAGCTGCACTCAGGAAACACATGGTGCACGAGCAGCCTCCATCACCCAGAGCACAACCCCAGGGCACCTGCATCCACACAGGGGTCCTCAGCTGTTCCAGAGAAGATTTCAGTATCCTCAGCCCAAACAGCTGCACAGCCTTACATCTGCACTAACTGACCCAGAGTAGCAAAATCCTCAAGAGGGCTGAGGAAGAGAGGGATGGATGGGACCAGGAGACTCCCCACTGCTCCTCCTCATCTGTAAGCACACAGGGATATGCTGCAGCATTTATTTCACACAGAAGCATCTCACTGCTTTCCTTTGGAGACACTTCTTCGCTCTCCAGGGATTCATCCGCTCCACAACCCATGACAAAACCCACCGAGCCCTCCGCTATTGCTTGCGGCAGCAAATCGGGGAATGAGGGAACAGTCTCATTACCACTTCTGCCCCGCATTTTCTTATAAACATCTCACACCAGAGGAGTCAGTGGTTCTGATGGTTTTAGACAGACAGACCCTCACTGACATGAGACAGCCTCACCCAGCACCTGCGACTCCTCTAAGGCTGGGACTATCTCCCACCAAGTCATGTTGGCTGCTGGATTTCAGCTGTGTTTGGCTGAAATAAGATGCTGAAGGACCCCAGATACTCCAGCCCACATTTAAAATGCAAAATTTCCAAGGACTTGAAACCCTACACTGCTTCTGGAAGCGTGGATAGGCAAGCAGACGTGGGAGAAAAACAAACTAAAAGGTTCTGCCAACAGAAACAGCAGGTGTGGACTCCGCAAACCCAGAGAAAGTCTCCCAAAATAAGCAGCCATCCTGGCAGGACAGCGGAAGAGAAGATTCCCCATATGCCAGTTTCTGTTTCAGCATCCTGTGGAAATCACGCCTGGTTACAACCCCCTGGAGCCCAAGGGACCCATTCCAAGGCTGCAGGAAGAAATCAAAGGAAAGTGGCTGGCTCGCTGCTGAGAGCCCAGGCTGGAAATTAAAATGTAGTGACAGAGAAAAGCAACGTGGAATATTTCTGTTATGAAAGTGTTTTCTGATACATTCTTGAAAAGACAATTACCAGCAGAATCCAGTGAGCAGGTTAAAGTTATATTCCTTCAACTACTCATCTAGCTAGGTACGTTCAGGGATGACCAACCTCTTTGATCCCTCAGTGACTTCTCTCTGCCAGATGCTGTAACCAACCCAGTTCCACATCCCTCAGGAGAACAGGAGCAGATTTGAACTGTGATAAACCCAGAAAGGCAGAGCCACTTCCTGAATTCAGGTGAATACATCCATGTTTTATTTGCTTAAACAAAGGTAGAATCTTGGTTTTACAATGCTAGTTCTGTAGCAATAGCAACAACCGCAGCAGCATGAGTGGACACAAGTAAGGGATGGCTGTTCGCATGGAACTTTGCAACAAAGAGCTGAAAATCCTGATTCCTTTGGAAATTGTGCGTATCATTTACAATAAATTAAACAATTTAAATATATTATACTATACTTTGTTAATGGATTTTTGAAACACACAAGCCTAACAAAATAGGTTTTTCTTAAAAAAAAGTCAATGAACCGATGTCTGTTAGGAATGAAAGATGCTCTGTAACACCCCCTGGCAATATACACTGTCTGCACAGCCTGTGCACAATGACACCAAGCTTCAGCTATCAGCATCAACACACACCCGGGGTACCGTGAACAGCGTGCTGCATCCCTGACTCCTACACCGTGGCTTGTTCAGCCTCTGCCCGCCCCCACAGGACGTACCAGTTCGCACACAGATCCCATGAGATCCACGCTGGGCAAGCAGCAGTTTTGCTGCCCTCTGACAGGGCTGCGCAGCTCACAAGGGCCTGGGCCTGTTCTGACTCTGGGCTTCTGCACAAACCAGGTCCGGGGAAACGTGTCTGTTTGGAGACGTAAATCAGAACACGGGTCACAGCATCTGGGATCTTGAAATATCAAGCAATATTAAACTGAAGAAAAATCTAGAGTCCTGGGGAGGTCAGACATCGAAAAACAGTAACAATAATATCCTGTAAAAATCTATTGCACCTACAGAGGCACAGCTTTCTCTTACACCTCAAGGGACCTGGTTTTCCAGAGACTGCGAGCACTCCCTATCTACCCCTGTGAACATGAGTCTTCAGCCCTGTCTGGAAATCAGACCCCTCTAAAGCACTTTGCATTAAAGCTTCAGTCCCTTCCACACACGGCTGCCCTGCAGAGGACAGGATCACCCTGAGGTCCCCCAGGAGACTCCCTGCGTGCTCAGAGCCTGCTTGGCAACGGGGATCAGCTGCTGCCAGCCAGCACGAGGGCAGAGAGCGCCCTGCTCTACAGCGCAGCGTGAGGCTGCTCAATTTGAGCTACGGAATTGACCATCCAGTAGCCCATCACAGTGGGAATGGCATGCAGCAGCTAGCGGATACGTACCCAGGGAAGCTCTCCCCGCGGCAGGCTCCTGTGTGCTGATGGGCAAAGTCATCGTTTTGGACAAACGCTTGCACGGGAGGTTGCAGGACATGAGGTTATAATGGTAAAGACAGCAGTGAGCAAGCACTCTTCTCTTTGCTACGCAGATAGCTTGGGACGAACACCTAGCAGGGGGCTGGGATCAGCAAAGCCTTGTGTCCTTTTCTGGAAGGTTCCTTGCCCCCTTCAATGCCATTTTTCAGCCACTTTGAGCAGAGGTGGAACCAGTGGGGCTCTCTCCCCAGTGGACTGAGCACAGCTGTCATTAACAAAGGCCAGTTAATTGAGTGGACACCCTCTACCAGTAAAACCTGTCATGTGAATTACAGGTAAAACGTACCACATTCCCCATCAGGCAGTAAGGACCAGGACAATGGCATGAGCCAACTGTGTTCAGCAGCACTGCAGCTGACACAACAGGGAATAATGGGAATGGTTCTATCTTGCAGCATCCAGACGGGAACGTCACTGCTGAAGCAACTGAAGACACTGATCCGCCAGCTAATGAAGCACAGTGGTCACCAGCCTCGCAAACTGAGTGGATTTAACAGCTGACCACGTGTGACTCCTCTAGCCACACGCACACCTGGGAGACATCCCACCAACCTACCATCTGGTCTGCTGGAGCACATCATCTGGACATGGCAATTACTTGTGACAGAAACAAGCTGAAGCTCCATGCTCCAGATCTCCTGAAATCCTGAGTAACCCTAAACCCTTTGACAGGGCCCAGCAAGTGTCCATATAATAGTTTCCATCCAGGTCTTCAAAGTATGAGTGAGATTCAGTGTTGAGCCTCCACAAGAGACAAGGAAACATACTAAACAAGAAGCAGACAGTCCCTCCACACAGTAACACTCATACAAGATGAAGTTAGAAAACCAGACCAGAGACAGGCAGCTACAGAGAAGTGATGCTGCCACATTCAAACAGTGGTCCATCCCTCCTTCATATGTTGCTTCAGGTCAGAGCTCTAACAATTCTCAGCACCACTCAGTCTCAGGGAACAGTGCACTTATCCCAAACAACAGATACGTACATCTCAGCCACTCAGGTATTTAGCATTCTCACAGTCGCATGGGCTAAAGTCTCTACAACAGGTTTTGTTCAGTATGCTGGGCAGACTTTCCTTTGGCAGTAAGGTCATGAGTTTAGTGGGTCTAGTATATTTTTTTTGAGTTCAGGACTAAAATACTCCAAAGAATGTCTAGAGCACTCTCAACTTTGTTCTGCAGGCAGTTCTTGGTACAGATTAGATCACTACTGTCTTTAGAGAATTTAAAGGACTTTAACCTAGTCCTTTAAACCTGCTAAAACAGGCAGAGATGGAAGCAGGACTATGCTCACGTGCTCTTTTAACAGCTCCCTCCTGCAGGTACATGCTCTGTGCCCAAAAACTCCAGCCAGAATTCAGATGGTGCAGCTGCAATTCCCCAGGTGAGCAAAGCACCTATTGTCCTCGTGGTCACTCCTCAGAAAGCCCCAGAGCTGCCCATGCTTGTTCAGATGCAGCTGCCAGCTCGAGTGACATTCCCAAAGCAGAAGCCACTCTTAACAGCATGAAGACCCCGATTTGGAGCTGGAGTGCAGGTCAATGGTGTGGCCCAGCATGCAGTGCTCCAGCTGCTCCTCTACTGCCAGCACCTGTCGCACGGCCTCCTCGAAGGCCACGGCCACATTGGTGTCATCCTTGGCACTAGTCTCCAGGTACGGATAGTTACCATTTTCAATGCACCAGGTCTGGGCCTCCTCCGTGCTCACTTGTCTCTCAAGTTTGTCAATCTTGTTGCCCAGGACTACGAATGGGAAGTGTTCAGGGTCCTTCACGTCAGCATAATGGATGAACTCCTTCTGCCAGTTACTGAGGTTCTCAAAGCTCTGCCGGTCATCCACGCTGAAGGTCAGCAGGCAGCAGTCCGCTCCCCTGTAAAAGGGTGTTCGCAGGCTCTTGAATCTCTCCTGTCCTGCAGTGTCCCAAATCTGGAGGGTCACGAAACGTCCATCCACCTCCAGGTCCCGGTTTAAGAACTCCACGCCGATCGTGTGAAACGCCTGCGAGTCAAACTTGTTGGTGACGTACCGGTTCATGAGGGAACTCTTCCCAACTCCACCATCCCCAAGGAGAATGACCTTTAAGAGCAAGGACTTCCCACTCATTGCAGCAGGACAGGTGCAGTACCAAGGCAATCTGCAGGGTTCAGAAACAGTACAAAACAGCCAATTGACTCAAGGATTCTGCAGAAAGTTGCACACAAAAGAACAGAATCTGGTATTTCCATTCCTATTTCTGAACAAATTTGGTATGTAGGAGATAATCTCTCTTATTAGAGAGACACATTCCCTAAGCAAATCTAAAGGCCTGACATGGAGTAAGAGGTTTGGCTGCTGTTTGTACCGTACCTGCTCTAGAAATTAGTGCTTCTGTCTCCAGGACTGTCCAGGGAACACACCTTCCTCCAGCATAACAGTCACTAAAAAACAAACACCAATCAGCAAGGTTGCCAGAGCTGCACTCAGTGCACTGCTTTTCAATTTATCATGCTGACCCAGCCTGGAAGAGCAACAGCAGAGCTCTAGGAAGCTGAAAGTGCAGTACTGACATCTGGAACAAAACAGGAAAGGACAAGGTGCTGAGGAGAGAATTTCCCTTGCCCTAAGTAAAATGGCACACATCCCATTTCTGAGCAGGGCAGAGCCAGTACATTGTGGATGCTAAACCCAAAATAAGAAAAGAATAAATCGAAGGAGCTCTGGCATGAGCACACAGGCTGTGTAACCCATGACTCCCCACAATCCAGGGGATGTCGATAGCTTTGATCTGCTTGGCCTGCCTACCCACACACTCTGGGATCTGATCTGAGGATTGAACACGTGCCTGAATCTGCCAACCAGAAGAGTGAGCCAGCTGGCGAGAGCCCGGTATGAAAAGAGACAGGATCTGGCTTGTTTACACCTGCAACCACCATTCCTAGGAAGGGTGTGGGCATGGAGTGATGACACCGCCCGACCAACCTCCACCCAACCCAAACCAGGAGCATTCAGCACTCCTACTCCTTCCAGGCCAAAAAAACACCTGCTGCGCTACCTGTGGGGGATCCCGTTTGACTTAGTTCCTGCTCTTTTTCTCAGCTCTTTCAACAGTGCTCACCACAAAGCCAAAATCAGGAACTTCCGCTTCACATTAGTTTCTGTGGAAAGTACAGAAGCTAACTAAAGGCTCACCAATTTCACTTCCCCTGCACAGAAACACCCCAATCAAGCAGGGCTGAGCCAACTTGATGTGCCGTGAGACAGGTGGAAGAGACCCGCAGGATCATCACATCCAGCCATAACCTAACTCCAGCATTAAACCGTGTCCCTAAGAACCTCATCTAAATGCCTTTTAAACCCCTCCAGGGATGGTGACTCCACCACATCTGAGAAGCGTCCGCGCAACCCAGTGGTTCTAAACCAAAGAGCAATATCCAAATGTCACACGAGACAAACAGGAATTGGGCTGATGGCTCTGGGAAACTCTCCTCCAAGCAGGTGAGCTCCTCCTTTCCCAAAGCCTTGCTGAGGGCGGTTTCAGGCGGTCCCTGCCCCCCAACATGCACCATCAGCCCTGACCAGAGTTTCCAATTGGAAATGGTTTGTCAGCAAGCGACTTGCGGACAGTTTAAGAACGACTAACGGTTTGTACCAGGCTGCTCCGGAGCCCGGCAGGCCATCAGGCGACTGACAAAACACGACACAGCCATGACATCCACATCACCAACACTGTTCGCGACCTGCCTCTACAAACCAGCCCTTCGCGAGCCCTTTCGGAGGGCGCCCCGGCCTGGCAGCGGGACCGAAGCCCCTCCCGCAGGCGCAGTGGGAGCCGCACGCTGGGCCCGGCTCTCCCCGGCACCCAAGGCCGGAGGGATGCGCGAGGCCTCCCGCAGCGGGTACCGGGGACAAGAGGCAGCCCGGCAGCCCCAAGGAGGGGTGTGTGCGTGGGCTGGGGGACGCGGTGCCGGGTCCTTACCGCCCGCCCGCCCGCCCTTACCTCCCTCCGCGCCGCCGCCCACCTGCCCGCAGGTGCCGCCTCGGCCCGCGCCGGCGCAGCGCACGCGCCCTGGCGGCGGCGGCCGCGAGAGGCCCCTCCCCGCCCCGCCCCACCGCCCCCTGCGGGAACGGGCGGGCGCTGCCGCAGCAGCCGCCGGTGTGTCGGCTCTGCCGCCTCCTGCCCGCCGCTTGTCGCCCCTCTCTGCCGCCTCCTGCCCGCCGCTTGTCGCCCGCCTGGCGCCGCCGTGCCCTCACAGTCCCCTCCTGTCCCACTTCTACAGTCAGAGTTTCGGTTGGAAGAGACCCTCAGGATCATCGAGTCCAACCATAACCAGACCAGCTCCAGCACTAAACCATGTCCCTGAGAACCTCGACTAAACGCCTTTAAACCCCTCCAGGGATGGTGACTCCAGCACTGCCCTGGGCAGCCTGTTCCAATGCCCGACAACCTTTTCCAGGAAGAATTTTTTCCCAGTATCCAATCTGAACCTCCCTTGGCGCAACTTGAGGCCATTTCCTCTTGTCCTATTGCTTGCTACTTGGGAGAAGAGACCAACACCCTCCATGCTCCAACCTCCTTTCAGGCAGTTGTGACAGCATAAGGTCTCCCCTCAGTCTCCTGTTCTCCAGGCTGAACAGCCCCAGCCCCCTCAGCTGCTCCCATCACACTTGTGATCCAGACCCCCCACCAGCTTCATCACCCTCCTCTGCACTCTCTCTAGTACCTCAATACCTAGATCTCTAGTACCTCACTTTTGTCACTGCATTCCCTGCTGCCCCCATGCCACCTCCCTGCTGCCACCCCACTGCTGGGAGGGCAGGCACAGCGGGACCCCCACCCCGGGGGTGCCACTCACAGCGGAGGCCATGGCACCATCACCACAAAAGGCCATTTCCCGCAGAACGCGGTCCCCTACACAGTGTCACTGCAGCCAGCAGCGGTGGCTGTCCCCAGCCCCACATGTCCCCCCACGCCTGTCCCCCACCCTGTCTGCGGGAGCCCAGCTGCTCCGCAAGCAGGACATGCAGAGATAAATTAACAAATACCACAAATGGCTTCTCCCTGATCCCCCGTTTAGTGCTGAGGGTGGCAAATGGCTGGCAGCTGCCTGAAGGAGTGTGACTCCCCCCCACCATCACCTGTGGGACCAGGAGGGAGAATGTCTTATAGGAGGTTTCTGGGGAAAAACAGCAAATAAAAATATTTCAAATGGTTGAAAGGAAAAATAGTGGTGAGGTCACCCCAGCCTAGGGCAGGTGGAGAGGAGACAGGGAAGGGAGAGCACAATCCTGTGTGGCTGCAGAGGGTTTTGGGGATCAGGAGCCACCTTGCCCCCCACCCAGGCATTGTCAGCTCTTCTCACCAGTGCCTGGTGCCCTCCCAGAAACAGCTCCAAAACAACTCCAAAACTTGGGAACACTTCTCACTGAGGGCTGCAAGATGCCCCGGGCACCTTCCCTGCGGGGGAAAGAGCAGGGACCCCCCACATGGACACCAGGTCTTTTTGGCTGTCTGAACCCAACACCAGTCCCAGTGCTGAGGGGGTGACACAAAAGTGTATCAATTCTCTCCTCCCTGCCAGAAAAACATGAGAGGGGACAAGGATTTTAATTAAAACGGGGATTACAGTAATACCAGCCTCAGTGATCTGTTGGAAGAGGTGGAGAACAGAGAAGCATAGGGGGGTGAGGAAGGGGTGGCAGAGGAGCCTGGGGAATATGAGGATGCTCCTTGGGCAGGTGTTTGAGGCACCAATGTGTGTGCCCGCACCAGGGACAGAAGCGCAGGGTTCTACTGGTACAGGCGGCAGACCCAGCCCACACCCTGAACCGGCCTGGTTCCCCTCACCAGCCCCGCCAGGGCCACGCACCGCCAGAGCCTCCGAGCACAGCGTGCCTCCCCCGGCCAGCTCCCTTTGCGTGGCAGCTGCCTAATCCCATTATTTGTCATTACTTATTTATTAGAGATCTAATTTAGCATGTAAGAATACCGAGGACAGGAGGGGCGAGAGACCTTCTGAGTGAGACCGAGCTGCCAAGACACATCCTGCTAAGGCGAGAGGGGCACGGTGCTCTGCAGCAGCACTCTGCTGTGCCCTGATGCCCTGGACCACTCCAAGTAGGGCTGGCCAACTCCAAAGCCTCTGGGGATGCTGTTTGCAGGACTCAGCATGTCCCTGAAGTGTGGCCAAGGACACCACAGGGCCAGTGGCCCCAACTGAGAGTGTCAGTGGTCAAGGGCCCCCATGTTTCCCCGGGCCGAGCCACTGAGAGCTGTTGGGGTGTCACCTGCCTGTCTGAGCAGGGATGCGCCTGGGCAGGTTTGGCCACTGGCAGCTGTGTTGCTTGGCTGCCTTGCTGAGCGCGGCGACAACCTGTTTGGCATCTGCTGCAGGCTGACCTTGGCCAGACACCAGGTGCCCACCAAGCTACTCAGTCACTGCCTCAGCAGGATGGGGTGGGAGAAAACAAGATGGAAAAGAACTCATGGACCAAGATAAAGGCAGTTTAACAAAGCAAAAGCAAAGGCCGTGTGCAGAAGCAAAGGAAAACAAACGATTTATTCTGTTTCCCACCAGCAGGTGATGTCCAGCCACTTCCCAGGAAGCAGGGTTTCAGTAGGCATAGCAGTTGCTCAGCAAGACAAACGTCATCATAACGAATGCCCCCTTCCCTCCTCCTTTCTCCTAGCCGTTATTGCTGAGCAGATGTTGTATGGTATGGAATATCCCTTTGGTCAGTTTGCGTCAGCTGTCCTGGCTCTGTCCCCTCCCAAGATCTTGCCCACTCCCAGCTTACTGATGAGGGGGGAATGTTGGAGAGCCTTGATGCTGAGAGATACTGCTCAGCAGAAGCCAAAACACTGGTGTGTTACCAACACTATTCAGCCACTAAAGGCACAGCGCTACTAGGACTACTAGGGGGTAATTAACTCCATCTCAGCCAGACTAAATACAGTATCTTCGGGAAAAATGTATTTTATATGTGAAAGGAGACCTCTGAGGAGAGTAACTGTGGCCTGATGGGCTGCAAAGAGCATCACAGCCACCGCCCCATGGCTCTGCCACCCTGGTGCAGTGATACAGCCTGGCTGCACAACCTGGCACAGCTTGTGTGGCCGTGCAGTGGGGAGGTGTCCTGAACCCTCTGCTGAGGAGGTCCGTCAGGGACAAGAGGAAAACTTGATAGGAGGCAAATTGCCTTGCAGCCCCGTGAGGTCCCTCCCTGCTGAGCTGGGAGTGCCGTGGGAGAGGCAGCGCGGAGAGGAGCATGCTCGGGCTGCTGAGCTGTGTCTCTGAGACAGAACACTGCAAGCGGGGGCTTGTCCCAGCTCCCCCGCAGCCCCAGGGCTGGCAGGGGCCGAGCTGCGTGCCACCGCCACAGCCTTCACCCTCACCCATCCCCAGCTTGTCCCTGGAGCCCCTTGCCCGGTTATCAGGGACGTGTTGGGTGACGGGCTGGCAGAGCAGGTAGCACCATAGGAAGAGGCAACCAGCCGTCATTTTACCCTGATGTGGGTAGGGGTTTTTTGAGACAGCAGGAGGCATCTGTTGCAACACACTTATCTGCTGCCCATCACTTCTGTGCCGGTTCCTGGAAAGCCACGTAGGCGGCTGGCAGGCGCCGGCTCGTGGCCTTCCCGGGGGGATCTTCGCCCCCGCTGCAGCAGGCTCTGCTCGGGGACTCGCAGCAAGGGCAGCAGGAACAGAGGAGCGGGACAGAAGGGCTCATGGCATTCCAGCTGCCTCTTGGCAAGGAAAGCGCCTGGGCAGACGGCTGCAGGGAAGCCGCTCCTGCTGCTGCTTCGGAGGTGCCTCCACCCTGCCCACAGGTGATTTTGGGGGAAGCGGCAGAAGGACGTATTCCTGTGCTGTCCCCCTGCCCGTGTCCTGTACTGCGCCCCTCGTGTCCGGCTCGTACCCTGCACCACGCTCTCTGCAGCCAGCCTGGCCCCTGTTCCCCCCAGGCACCGGGATGCTTCCCCACAGACTCATCCAGGCAGGTTTGGAGCTGTGACACCACAGCTCTGCCAGCACCTGGGCTTGGCGACAGCAGTGTCCCTGGGGGGAGGACATTGACTTCTGCCTTGTCCAGATGAAGCGAAGTGACATCATGGGTGACACCCACCACAGAAAGGCTTTGATTTTGTTTTTCCAGCCCTCAAGGTTTCTTCACATCATGCAGGCACACATGCAGTCAATAGCAGTTCCGGGCACCTCTCGCAAGCCCCGGCCAGCCATGCTGTGTTTTGGTGCCTGAATACGTCCCTGCTGCCATCACTGCTGTGGGTTTGAGCCCTTACCTTGTCTCTCCCCAGCTCCCCGGAGTGCCAAACCCCAGCTGCTGCCTATGGAGAGTAATAAATCACAGCGTGCGGGCTATGCACTGGGAGCAGGGGAACAAAATGGCTTTTCATGCCATAATCCTTTGTAATAAAGCACCAGGGGGAAGAAAGATGATGAACAATGTCTTCTGTGTGAGCCAGCTGCTTCCTAAAATAAAGCATTCCTCTCCTCCATCAGCTGCCCCGCTCAGGCACAAGTGCGGGTGCTGCCACACGACACCGGAGCCGCGTCCCCCACGGGAGCACGCACTCCTGCAACTCCCGGCGCAGCCCCGCAGGCCTGCGAGAATCTGCAGAATGCAGCTGGGGGGGCCAGAAACGAGTGTTCAATTCTGGCTGCTCTGGGGAGCGGGCTGTGAGCCGCCAAAGGGCTCAGCACCCCAGGCACCAGCATCACGCACGGCTCTTGGCAAAGGTGGGCGGAAAGCTGCTCCTACCTGCACCCCGTGCTGAGAACAACCTGAGCAAGTGCAGGGAATGCTGCGGGGTGCAGGGTGGCTCAGTGCATAACTCCCCAGCTTTATGTATACCTGGGTGCTGGCAGGAGCTCGGTCGTCACTGGGGCTCTGGAGGAGAAAGAAGGAAGCTCTGAGCGCTCCTGGTTCATCGTTAATTACTAGGGCTGAGCCCTGGCTGGCGGGGGATGAGTAAGCTCCTGCTGGTAAACCTGACCTGCAGGACATTATTTCCAGAGCAGCAATAACCTCTGCTGCTGGGGAAGGAGTCGGGGTGTGCTGAGTGTGGCAGCCCACAGGTGAGTTTACTGGTGTGGGTGTCCAGGGGCGCTGGGCTCGCTGTGCTGGTGCCTTTGCACCCGCTGCTCAGGGACAGTGGCATTCCTGCCCCATAGTGATGAGGAACTCCCAGCACAGGGCTGCTCTCTGTCACAGGGTGCGGACAGCTTGCCTGTTAATCCTCCTCATGGGTCGCTGGGGATCCCCTGGGGACAGTCTGACCTTCAGTGCCACATTGCACACACTCTCACATGCATGGTGGCCTCCCATCAGCTCCGTTCCCGAAGGGCCGTGGTTGCAAGCTCGCACGACACTTTCATTTCCCATTACTGCTCAGTCTCTTCTGCTTTCCCCTTTTACAGGCAAACACAGAACTACCTCTGTACACCCACAGACACACGTATCCTCCCCAACAGCTCCCAGCAGAGGTTTTCCCTGGCAGCTTGTCCCTTCTGTCCCCTCTCTGGCACCAGGTGTTTGGGCTCTGTGTTTGGCAGTGTGTCCACCCGAGCAGGGATGACCTGGCCGGGAAAGGCTGATCCCAGTGACACTGAGTTGATGACACGTTTTCCCCAGGGGTGCAGGGAGTGGAGCATCTGCCCGGCTGTTCAGCTTGGCTTTGCCTTACCCCATTTGCTCTGGTGATAAACCCATGCCTTCTAAGGAGGCATTTGCTTTGAATGACCATGGTTCTGGCTGGGGCTGGCGATTTTCTGCCATCCAAACCCAGGAGCTGCCCCAGGTGCTGGTCACCACCACCTCTTGGCTTTCACCACTTTCTGCCACAGCTCCAGGGACTGCTAGATGGAGAGCAGCCAAGGGAAATCCCGGCTGCCGGTGTGCAGAAGCCTCTCTTGCTCTGGGCAATCCATGCTGCAAACCAGCATGGTGCTGTGGGACGCACGGAGGGTGCTGCAGCCTGGCAGACAGGAGGGGGACACCGGGGTGCCCAGAGCAGGGCCATGCATGGGCTGACACACACCTCCTGCAAGAAATGCGATTATGATCCTCCACACAAGCATACATGGGGCCAAATCCCCTCCTGATTGAGTCAGAGGCGATGGAGCAGCAGGGGGGGCAGAAAGCCTTCCCAACCACAAGCCCCGATCTGAATTCACCCCATGCTGCTGATCACCAGGTATTTGCCCAAATTCCTCCTGCCATGACTCAGCCTCCTCCTCCCTCCTCCCCAGCGTCCGCCACAGCTCACCACCCCATCATGGATGGGAGGAAACGGCCCTGGGAGCAGCAGAATGGGCCCTGGCCGGGGAGAGATACAGATTTCACCAGGAGGAGCTGACATATATAACTTACCTGGTTCTTGGTGAGGGAAGGTGGCATCAAGCCCTGCCAGGAAGGTCCAGCTCCCGGGGCAGCATCCTCCATGCCTGGGTGGCTGCCGGGACAGCCTATGCTGCTGAAGCCACCGCGTTTCCAGGGGACATCAGCCTGGCAGGCATCCTGGCCTCCCACACCGCTGGCAGCCCTGTGCCCATGTGTGCTGGGGTGAAATAGTGAAGGTCCATGGCAGGGAGGGAAGGAAACTGTTGATATAAAGGGCTTTTCGGTAATGGTTCTCCCCTTACTCGCTAATTGTCTGGCAACAGGGGCATTTTGAGCACTGGGTTGCAAAACAGCAAAACTCTTTATCCTCAGACCTGAGGACAGAGCATTTGGGCAAGGTGTTCGGTACTTCCCTGTGCAACATTCTGGCAAGGGTGTGTGTGGAGTTCCTGGGATGCCCTCACTTTGGGTGGACACAGACGCATCAGCCATATCACCCCCCAAGATGGGTTTGCTAGGGCTGGGTAGCTGGCCCTGGTGCCAACCCGATGTCGCCAGGGCCAGACCAGGGCTGCCAGCCCCTGCAGTGGCTTCCTTGAGGCACAGACCCGGCTGTGCCAGTGTCCCAGGATGGCCACCCAGGTGCATCAGCACCCCGTCCTCACCCCGCAGCTCCTGGGGATGCAGCCAGGTGGTCTCACGGGCCAGTTCCACAGGCTTGGGGTGGATGCTGGAGTGTCGCTAGCTCCTGGCACCAGCAACCCTGACATTTGGGGCAACCACAGAAGAGCTGCAGCCCTCACCCTGGCTGGTGAACCAGTCGGCAGGCACCTGGGGTGCTCAGCACCCCTGGGCAAATTCTTTGCTGCCCGTGTGTGCAACGTAGGGTGAGGGGGAGGTTTTTGTGAGGCAGCGGGGACGAGACACTCCAGCCGTGACCTTGCAGAAGTGTGAGTGACTCACGGAGAGATAAGTCGACTGGTGGTTTTCCATGCCCACAGAGCAGCCCTTTGTAGCATGAGTAAGAGTGTGCAGGAGGGAGAGACGCTGGGGCAGTAGGGAGCAGCCACGTAGGGAGCAGCCACCGAGACCTCCCTGTCCCCAGAATCCCCACTGAGGAGAAAGGATCAGCTCTGCCACTTTGTGTTTCCATTGCAAAAGCTTCACTTGGTTCAGCTCGCGCTCTGGCTTTCGGGGACAGGGAAAGGGCTCAGGCTGGCTTTACCTCTGGGTTTCACCCAACTCCCAGCCTGGGTGCATCAAAGTGGCCAAGGGATTGCAAAGCATCTCTGCAGGAAGGGGAAATGCTGAAGCAGCAAGAAGGTGCTACAGCCTTTAGAGGTCTGCAAGCCCTGCCTGCTGCTTCTGAGCCCAGCTCTTACTGGTGTGACCTTTTCTACCTTCTGCTTTCACAGAAGGGTCTGAAGAGGCTTCGTGCTCCTTCCCCAGCACAGGACAAAGCACACCCCTGCCTGGCAAGAGACTCCGCCACCGAGAAGGGACAAGCCCTGCCGGGGTGATGAGTGGCCCTGGGGTCAGTTGAGTGGCCCAGCTGCTACCCTGGCACTGGGAAAAGGATTCCTGTGTCCAGGATGGGCTGCTGCCCTGGGGACTTCAGGGTGCTGAGGCAGCACAGCCACCCTGGTGCGTACTGAGCTTCCCAGTGCTCAGCCCAGTGTAG
Organism: Columba livia; assembly: GCF_036013475.1. NCBI lineage: Eukaryota > Metazoa > Chordata > Aves > Columbiformes > Columbidae > Columba > Columba livia. The sequence goes on from NC_088613.1 coordinate 2,868,889, forward strand.
CAGCAGCCCCAGCTGGGCCTCAGCATCACTCCTCACCACCCTCATCCTATGGACAACCCGTCACGCTGCCCTGACAGCGCATTATACAAACACCAACCTCTTACCTTCAGCTCTTTCGATTCTGCTTTTTAAGAGGTGCAGGCAATTGCAACTACACAAGCAATGTTATTTGCAGCCCTTGGCAGGCGGCGTGGGTGGAGGTGCTGGGCAGATAGGCACTGTGTCCAGACAGGCACAACAGTCTGTTCCTCTCCAGCTGACCAGGCTCACTAGGGACACGGGCCAAAACTGTTAGTTGGCAACTCTGCCTCCACCTCCTCCACAAGCAGCCTGTTCAGTGACCCCGCAGGCTGGGTGGAGGTGAGGAGATCCTGGCAGCACCCAGGAAGCCTCAGCATAGACCCGGGTGCACTGTCAGACCCCAGTTCCCCTTGCCCACGCTGTGCTGGAGGCTGACTGCGGGACACAGGGATCTCCACCCCTGCACGGCAGCGCTGGGATCAGCCAAGAGGGTATCCAAATGCTCTATTGCATTAATCCATCCTTACAAGGCTGTAAAAACCTCCGTCAACCAAGGGCAGGGGTTGGCTCAAGGCAAAGAGAAGGACTGTACCAGGCAGCAAGTGGAAGGCTCTCCTCGGAGAACTGGGAGAACAGAGCCAGCCTGGCCACAGCGCCAGCAGGACCCAGGCCAGCATTCACATGGCAAGCACGCGAACCTCCAGCCGTGCAGGTGAGGAGCCAGCCCAGCTACACAAATGGTGTTCTAGGCAGGGGACATCAACCTCTTTGAAGCCTTCAAGTGGGCAGGAAGGCCCAGGTCAGCCTCTACAAGAACCACTATGGTGGCAGGATCGCTGGGGGAACACATCAGCCAGCTGAGCCCCCAGTCCCACCCCAACAATGCTTCCAGCTCTGGTCTCCTCCAGGCCACCAGGAACCAAGTCCTACACAAATCTACCAGGCTAGATTTGCCCTCCAGGGAACCATCCCATAAAGCCCTTTGAGCAACACCAGCCAGACACCTTCCCACCCCCTGGGGAAAGCCACACTGCAGCCTGAACCTTTGCCAGGGAAGAAGCCACAAGCCATGGTAGGTCATTACTTTTTTTATTTTATAATAAACTTATTTTTCCCCCAAGGAAGACCAGAAAAAACAAAAACTGTGAGGCTACAGAACACCATGAGTGAAGAGTATGTAAGACAGAGCCAGGCCACAGGCCAGCCAGCATTCCCACCCCCTCAGGCAGAAGGGTCCTGGCCTCAGGAGCCTCCACCGCCCTTGCTCATCTCCCCACCGTGTTAAAGCAAGACCAGTGCTGTCAACAGGAGTTGGCTGAGCAGCAGAGACGGGGTTAAGTCAGGCTACTGATGGACTGAGAGGGTCACATTTTGTTCCCCCCACCCGCCAAAGCTGCCAGCAAGGTGGGACAGTGGGTTAGGTGATGCAGCTGTTTTCTATACATGTAGATGATGTAATTTTTTAAAAAATATGACTTAATTCAAAGAAAAAAAAAAAAAAATCAAGTGGTAGCTCTTCCTGCCAGGTCATCTCGCTCTAGGAAGACTTCACACACTCCTTCTCCTGCTCAATAGCTGCAAAAGAAGAGAGGTCCATTAGTATCGGGTGCTTTTTTTGTGGAAACACCCACTGGAGAAGGCTGCAGAACAATCACTTAGGCCCTGGCACCCAGTTTGATGGTTTGTCCCCAAGCGGGGTAGGCAAACTCTTCAAGTCAGAGGGTGATGAGACACACACAGGTGATGGGAAGGTGGGCACCTCCCTTCACCTCTCCTCAGGTAAGTCAAGCCCTGAGGCAACAGCCCTACAGGTGATCACGCCCATTGCCCCCAAGGGCCATACCCCAACCCCTCATCTCTCAGTCAGCGGTTTTCCACCTCTTCACCAGATTCCTTGGCAGTGAGATCAGCACCCTTGGACACCCGCTCCCCACGCAGCCAGGCACCAGGGTCCCACCCGGCTCCTCCACCCCTGGCGCTGTACTCACTCTCCTTGGAGGGCAGCGTGTTCTTCTCCTCCGTGTTGGTTTTCTTCAGCTTCTTCTTGTCAAATTTCTCCACCTCCGAGAGGTCTGGCTTGTCGCACATTTTGCCTGCAAGACCCGGCCCCCCCCGACCCCCGAGGTCACCCGAGGTCCCCGGGGACGGGCAGACAAAAGCAGCCCCCGCCGCGGACAATAGCGCAGGGCGGGGCGCGCCACCGCCCCGGGCCCCGCACCGCTCCCCGGCTCTGGGCGGCCCCTCAACCGCCTGGGGAGCCCCGCCGGTGGCCGCATCCACCAGGGCAGCCTCCCCCGCCCCTGCCAGCCGCGCTCCCCGCAGCCCGCTCACACCCCCCGCGCCCGCAGCCCCCACCCCTGGGCGCCCCTCACTCGCACCACCCTGCATGCAGCCCCCTCCCCAGTACACCCGGCAGCCCCGCGGCGGCAGAGCCGGTGCCGTACCCGGTACGTGGCGCTGCTGTCCCGTCCCGCTCCGCTGCCAGGTGAGGATGGAGCGCCCAGCGTGGGGCGGTGCCTTATATACCCGGGCACCGCCCAGCCCGAGCGCCTATTGGCTGCCCGCCACCCGCTGAGCCTGCTGGGAAATGTAGTCCGCCCGCTGGCTGCCGCGGCCGCGCGGCCCTCGGGAGAACTGCCACTCCCGAGATGCCCCGCGGCGGTGGGCGGGGCGCGGCGGTGGGCGGGGCCGCGGGAGCTGGGGGGTGCGTGTGAGTGTGTGTGCGCGCGTGTGAATGAGTGTGTGTGAATGGCTGTGCGTGAGTGTGAATGAGCGTGTGAATGAGAGTGTGTGTGAATGGCTGTGCGTGAGTGTGAATGAGCGTGTGAATGAGAGTGTGTGTGAATGGCTGTGCGTGCGTGTGAATGAGCGTGTGAATGAGAGAGTGTGTGAATGGCTGTGCATGAGTGTGAATGAGCGTGTGAATGAGAGTGTGTGCTACCCGTTACAGGGGGCACAGACGCCTCTCCTGCTGCCCCTGCACACATGCATTCACACCCAGCCCTGTACACACACAACCCCCCCGGCAGCCCTGTGCACACCCACAGCCACCCTGCGTACTCTCCAATACATACTCCGTGCATTGCACACACCTCGCGTGTGCACACGCAGGCAGTGCAGGAGCACACACACCCACATACACCCCCCGACACCCCCTCAGCACGGCCAGCCATGAGGGGCAGCCAGGTGGTCCCCATGGCAGTGGGTGACCCCAGGGCCACTGTCCCAGCCCCAAACCCTCCCCAGCAGCAGGTGACCCGCATGTGTGCCCAGCAACACACCTGCCTTGCTGAAGCAGAACTTGTTGAAGAAAGGAAGCCCTCGGGATAAAAATAGCCCCGTATTTTCACAGCTGTGGGAGATGCTTTGCCACCACGCTCAAGTCATGGCCACACTAGTCAAGTCATGGCACTTTCTGGCGGATTCGGTCACTAAAGCAGCAGTGTGGGTGGGCAAGAAGCTGACCACGCTCTCGCTCGGCTGTAGCAAGGCCCGGGTACAGAAAGTATGGGGGGCAGCCAGAACAGACCAGATGGGCTGGTGTGCCTGTGGAAAAAACTACACTCAGCTTTTTCTCCCAAAAGGTAAGTGCAAGCAGCCTACCCGTTCCCAGCTGGGAAGGGTGGCGGTGGCCCAGGGGACACCTGCACGCTGGCCACCAGGATGGAGAGGGGCTGGAGTGCCGGGATGCCTGGGAGGCTTTGCAGTAGAGCCCTGTAAGGTTCTGAAGGGAATGAGGAGATGGGAGAAAACCAAAAAGCATCCTGACCCCATGGCAGACTTGCGAAAACCCTTCTGCAGAGATCCCGGCGTTGTGGCGAACAGGAACGTGCAGCAGAGTGCCAGGGTAGCAGCTGCGCTTCAGCAGCTCTCACACCCGCCTCCTCCCAGCCTGCCAGCCGCGGGCCTTCTCTCCAGCCTTATCTGAGGTTTTGCAGAGGAGATCCCCAGCAAGGTGGAGGAAATATTTGCTTTGTGTTTTTTTAGCTAGAAGACCACCGTCTATGGATGGGGGCTCGGTGCTCTCCAGAGACAGCAGGTCTTGGCCGGAGCTGGCACATTGCAGCAAGCCCTGAGGACACGGGAACCTTTCCCCTCCAGCTAGCAAGTGCACTCCAAATTAAAGAAACGCCGATGGCTGGTGTATGCAGAAAAGGCAAAGGCCAAGATCTCTAAAGCCAGGCCCTAAGATGCAGTTGCCACTGTGGGAGAAGCCTGGATAGAAAACAGCCTGAGGAGAAGGCTGCGGGCAAAGCCCCAGGCCAGGCTGCTCCCAAGCAGCTTTGCTTTGGTGCTGCTGCCCTGCGGCACAGACGGGTTTGGAGGTTGCCACAGCCCAGAGCAGCAAGCCCAGGCAGGGCTGCCCTCAGGAGCAGCGCTGCAGCCCACCCTGCAGCACAAAGCCCACTCCCACCCGAGAGGGCTCATTTCTCTCGCACAGTCAAAAGGAAGCAAAAATCCCACCCAGTTTCAAATTGAAAGCAGGAAATGCTTTTTGCCTTTCTGCAAACAGTCAGACAAGTGTTTTGCCGTGCGTTCGCACTCCAGCTGTGCCTGCCTTCCCCCCATCTTCCCCCTTTCCCTGCCTGTTCCCAGCAGCTTCTCCTTCGCGGACGCCGCACGCTCTGCGGCAGCGTTTGTGAGAGGACCCTGTTCACAGCCCCCACCAGCTCCGGCTGCACCCACCCCAGCCAAGGCGCAGCCCCCGTGCCGCATTTTATCTCCTCGTTGCCGCAGCGCGTTGCAAACCCCGGGGTCTTTGTCTGGGCACGAAGCTGCCGCGGTGGCCGCGCAGGCAGGGGAAGGGGAGCTGCCCCCAGCAGCCATGGCCAGGGCAGCTTTACAGCCAACCCTCTGCACTCCAGCAGGCAAGGCGTGGGGCTGCTGCTGGGGAACTTGAAACACCCATCTTGCACAAAGAACAAGAAAGGAGCTTCCCCCCCCCGCACCCTCTGACAAATTTTCAAAGCCTCCTGTAACTGCACAACCTGCTTCTTTCTCATGCATTTTGGTATTTCTGCTTTCAATAATTTATACCAAAGAAAGAGAAAACAACAATCCTGAGGCTTCAACAGATAGGGTGGAAGCAAAACCTGACCCTAAATAGAGAAGAACCACTGCCAGCCATTTTAGACGAGTTTTAAATCTTCCACAGAACAAGGCAGTCAGGACCCAGACACAGCCTCCCCATGGCCACTTCCAGGAACGCTTTATTCTGTGCTACAGGAAGGATGAAGCAGGTTTTCTCTATGTGATCGGAGGGGATATTTCAGCCTCTTGCCTGCAGGGACAGGCAGGGCACCAGCACGGCCACCCAGGACCTGAGCACCCTCCAGCCGCCACCGCTCAGCTGTGTGAGCCAGTCCCCGCACTCCACACGGCCACAGTTTAATCCCTCCTGCTCATTTTTAACCACAGCCTCCTGCCACAACCCTTCCTTTCCACCCAGGCAGGAGCCGGGAGCCCCAGGAAGGCAGCCAGGACACTCAGGCCTGTTGTGTCTTAGACCAAGGCTCATTCCTCCTGCGGATTTTGCTGCTCCCTGCAGTTCAGAGAAGGGCTTTCTGTTAACCCTCAGGACTTTCCCATTGCCTAAGAGCAGCAAGGCAAGCTCCTGCTTTCTCTAGATCACAGAAAGACTGACTCCAAGAGCTGAGAAATCATCTGTACACTAGTAAGGAAAGGAAGAAACAGCGGGAGGGAGCTGCTGCTGACAGCAGCTTGAGATGTGTCTCATCTTGCTCCAAACAGCAGACAAGTCCTGATGCCTGCAAGGCACAAATGGTTAAGCCCAGCTTTCACAGAGGCTTAAGGCATTCCTGCATGTTAGCTTCAGCTAACAGGGCAGGTGAGCTGGGCTAAGATGCAGGTCTATTGATTGATGTGTCCTCTTCTGCTGACGCTTTTATAGCAGGCAGCAGATAGACAGAAAGCAGCTACTAGCAGCAGGATCAGCACCTCTGCAGCCACTCTCCAGCAACAGCATAGCAAATTACCCACCTGGGATTTTTCCTGCTCTCTATGGTATTTCTTCAGCAACTGTGAAGAAAGCCTGAGAAGACAGCACACAGTTCACCTCCAGAGCACCCTGCATGCTCTCCAGGACAGGCTGGAGAATCAGTCGCCTCCACTGCAGCAGGTAGCTCAAAACAGCACAAGCGCTTCCCAGCACAGCTGATACTGCTGGGGCCAAACGTGCCTGGGCTGAGGGACGCACACCCCTGCGTTGCTCCCAAACTTGAAGGACACTGGAGGAACCTGGGGCTCTGCCATTGCCACCTCCAGGCCACACTGCAGTGAAGGGACACCCTTCCCATGGCTGCCTGGTGCTGCCTCCAGGACTGTCCTGGATACAAAGAGCACTTTAATTCTACTACATGCATGTGTTAAAGGGCACCATACTCGCTCTAATAGCACATAGTCAGTACTGCACAGTCAGTCACAACTTGCCTACCAATCAGTTTAGTAATTATAAAGTTTGTATATTTTTTTTTCTTAATTTAGGGAAGGAACTTCAGGTAAAGTGTCCAGCCCTTCTCATCTGAAGGAGGTTTCAAAGCAGAAGAGCTTTTCCTCCTCTGGACAGCTCTCATACCCTGTGTATGGAATATTGTGTCCAGTTCTGGGCCCCTCAGTTCCAGAAGGACAGGGAACTGCTGGAGAGGGTCCAGCGTAGGGCAACAAAGATGATTAAGGGAGTGGAGCATCTCCCTTATGAAGAAAGGCTGAGGGAGCTGGGGCTCTTTAGTTTGGAGAAGAGGAGACTGAGGGGTGACCTCATTAATGTTTATAAATATATAAAGGGTGAGTGCCATGAGGATGGAGCCAGGCTCTTCTCGGTGGCAAACAATGATAGGACAAGGGGTAATGGGATCAAGCTGGAACACAAGAGGTTCCGCTTAAATTTGAGAAAAAACTTCTTCTCAGTGAGGGTGGCAGAGCCTGGAACAGGCTGCACAGGGGGGTTGTGGAGTCTCCTTCTGTGCAGACATTCCAACCCGCCTGGACATGTTCCTGTGCGACCTCACCTGGGCGTTCCTGCTCCAGCAGGGGGATTGGACTGGATGAGCTTTTGAGGTCCCTTCCAATCCCAAACATACTGTGATACTGTGTCATTGCCCATCCTTTTAAGAGCCACAGTAGTGTCACACAGCAGTTTAAGTCTGTGCCCTTCTCCCACTCCAACCCCCAGGTTTTATTAAATAAGAAAACAGTATATACACATCAAGAGCAATGGCCACCTTTGTACAAAGCTCATTCTGTTTCTTCTCTAAGGAAGATGAAGTCTCCTACTTCACCCCCAGCTATCAGGGGGCAAGAAACACCCCAACCCAAACCAGTTCACTTATTCATTGACCAGTGCTGCAATGACAGATGAATGACAGCAGTGATCCTCAGCAGAAGTCTGCTTCAGGAAACATGACCTCAGGTAATGTTCAATCTAGGTCTGGAAGTCTACCGCAAGGCCAAAGACCTTTCTCTGGACCTGCCACCTCATCCTTCTCACTTAATTTCTTCTTCCCCAGTCTACAGTATGCAATGAAAAAGGATCAGGTTTAGTTAGAACAAGTGCTTCTCAGGACATAATTAGCTTTGTGCAAGAACTTACTCATTCTCCATCTGTACATGCTAAACTATTCAGGTTTTCCCCTACCTGGACATTACATGAACAGATCTGCTCAGATATATAATTGAACAGAACAAGATAGAGTTGGTAGTACAGTTTAACAATTAAGTCTAGGAGATTAGATACAGATAAAAACCACTTCCAACTAAGAAAAGCAGCTTGGTCCCAAGCTGCTTCTTCCGTGCCAAACCTCCCAGTCAGCCCCACTGCAAGACAGGTAAACCAGATGACCTCCCAAGGTCCCTTCCAAATAACATTACTCCATGGTTTATCTTGCAAGTGACCCAACTCAGAAGACGCCCACCACCTTTGTAAGGTTTTTTAGAAGCATTTATAAGCAGAGACCATGTTTTTAAATAAAAGTTTAATTCCTTCATCAGGTCTTAAGTTTAAACACAAATGCTGCTGAAAATCCTCCCATGCTCCCATGTCCCAGCTCTGGGCTCGTGGGGCACTGGGGGCTCCGGTGCAGGAGGCAGGAATTGGACTCCGGGTAGAGCTCAGTGCAGGATGCGAAGCAAAGCAGCAAGAAACGCACACTTTCCAGACGAACACCAATTCTTATACAAAAAAAACAAACCCTAAACTGTAATAGAACTGTTAATGTTGCCACAGGACAGGAGTTGTAGGAAGGGAGAGAAGTCTTCAGTAAAAGGCACAACTGAAAAAGTACTTCCCTAGATCTTAACCAAGTTTTTCAGTTAGTTCCACTTCCACCCCAGCATCTCAAAGGCATGCTAGTTACTCTAGCAAGTCATTTCAAGTTCCTCCTTTTCCCTTTTCCCCTTTCTCCAGCTTAAAACCAAAAGAGGAGTGCTTATAAACACCAGAGCATAAAACAGCTTGGTCTAACACGCAGTAATAGTCCAGGAGAGACTTAACAGTTTACGATTGTCTGGTACAGATACCAAGTATTCAAGTTTCAGATGATACTTATTAGATCCAGGAGCCTCAGCCAGCTCTAGTTTTGGTATTTTTCTTTCAGGCACTTTGCTGCCTGTCAGGTTGGTGTTAGATCTATAGTTTTCCCAGTACTACGTATCACCAGCCTCTTCAACCCATTGCCATAAGCACTCATTAGCAGCAGCAGACAGGTTTTGTAGTCCCGCAGCCTCCTGTGCTCCCTGGTTTAAGTTCTTTTGCAAGGAGCCACACTTTCAAAGCAAGGCAGGCAGGACAAGCAACCAGAATGTGTCAGTAACTTACAGGCCAACAGGATTGCAGGCAAGGAGAGGCTAAGACAGCTGGACACAAAGCAGTTGTGTATTAGGTCACCCCAGCATCTGAGCAGGCATGTGCTAGATGCAACAACCAAGCTACTACAGGATAAAAGAGGCTCAGTTTACTAGTGTATTGGTAAAAAAAGGATCAAGGATTTGCACAGCAAGTCAAGGTGCAGCTATAGTACATGACAGTAGTCCTCTAATTGCTAGCAAGGGTAACAGTAAGCTGTGAAATTGAGAAACTGGTTTTAGCCTACACTAAAAACTAAAGCACACAACCACTGTGGGTCCTCTATGTAAGAGGGAAAACAACGCTTGTCCAGGATGCACCTTCACCACTAAGTTCCCACAGCAAGGCAGTACTGCACAGACTATGCTCTCACCTTTGCTTTGCTGTCTAACACACTAATGGGCATTTGATTTCGTCAATAATTAAGCAGAGTTCAAGTTTGAAAGCTACAGTAATCTATTTTCATGGGAGGAAGCTGTAGCAGAACTACCTCCCAGGTGCCTGCCAGGGCTTCACTAGAGTCAAGGCTTCCCCACTGCTCTTCACAGGCTTGTCAGGCTTGGAGTGGTAGGACAGCCAGCAGGCTCTCAGGCTCCTGCTGTAGATCCAGATCAACATGGCCTAGGGAGCTCTACTTCCCAAACAATTCAGGGTACACATGCACCCTAAGTTAGATCTTCTAACCCTGCCCACAGACAAACTCTCTCCCCTCCACCCCCTCAGAAATAGTGGCCGTATCAGTCCCGCTCTTCACAGATGGGCAAAACTGAGTCCCTGCTACTGGTGAGCCCCAATGCACAGGGTTGCTGGTGGAGCTGGAGTGTTACAGAGATGAGCTTCCCCCCGCCAGCCTCCCAGTGTTGGGACCAGAGCCAGCAAGCCTGACTCAAGCAGGAGGAGCTGTGGAGAACTGCACTGGAACAAGCAGAGTCTTCTACTGAACTTTACAACAAACTGAACAACTTTTGGTTTTAAGAAAAAAAAAGCCATACAAGCAGCAGCTGGCATTTGCTGTTATAAAGGGACATGGCTGAATAAGTAGGAGACAGATTCCCCATTATGAGTCCTCCTGATGGCCTCTGCAAGGATCATGGAGATGTCAATCACCTGGAAGGGAAGAAAGATGCATCAGTGTCACTAAGAAGACATCAAGCCTGGAAGAGCAGCTGGCAAGTTCAGAACTTTAGTAAACTCATCACCTAAATTTATAATATTCCAGATGGAGACAAATGACTTCTACACAGGACCGCGATCTAATTACATGTAACTCTCGAGATATTCTACATAGAGTACTACAAGAATTATTTCACTCATGACAAACCCTTTAGTTCTGTATTTCTCAACACCGAACACTAGACAGCAGCACAGAAGAGTGAGGTGATGAGAGCCTGAAAAACTACTCCCCTGCAATCTTTGGCTACAGCTATTTACATAGTGATTACCAGCTTAACATTTCGCATGAAACTGTAGTGTGGGGCTTGTAAAGAGTTGAAGCATCTGACATCTTTTAGATATGCTCAGTTGCAGGAATATAATCCAGAAGCTACTATTAAAAAAAGCCCGCACAAACAATCCAATAGCAGTTTGCAATCAGCTCACAACTTATTTCTAAAAGCAGCTTAAAATTCACTGCAGCTTCAACCAGCTGAGCTTCCTTTTCACCAGAACCCCAGTGCTGGGGAATCTGTTACACTTAAAACATAGTGCAAGCTGAGTCTCCATAGTGTCATTCACTTTCCAGAGCTTCTCCAAATGCCTGTGCTCCATACATCTGCACTGTGAGGCCAGCATTTAGGATGTCCTTGGCCATGCACATGCTATAGGAGTACCTGAAGCTTCTGATGGACCTATCATGCCCAAATACTCAGGTAAATTTGTAACTTCCAGCTGTCCATTAACACAGGAAGTCCTCAACTTCTGCCTAGCTCAAGTAGTACAGCCAATATTTTAGTTTCAGGAAAGTCAAACTCAGCTTGGGAAACAAAATACCATAGTACTTACCTAAATGAAAAAACAAGACAGAGTGAACACCAAAAGACCAGCTTTTAGCTTTCATCTAGATGGCAAAGTATTTTTATCTTTGGCAAGTATCTGAACGTTGTACTGTGGAGCTGTGTCAATGGCTTGTAGTCAAGCCAGCAAAACATCTGTGGGACAAGACTGCGACTCCTCTTCAGCTCACCTGCACTGCTGTGCTGACCAGAAACAATGCATTCACCCTCCCCAGGCCAGCCCTATTCTGCTTCACAAAAGGGACGCGCTGCTTGAAGTGCTGCGCATTAGGTGACAGATGCACAACTAAAGGTGGCATCACCACCTTCAGAAGTTCCTACCTGCTTCTGCTCCAGTATTACAGTATCACGTATTACAGTATTAGATGTATCAGCTTACCCCTCCTGCAAACTGCACAGACACAACCGCTTGCTTATACCATGGCCCCGTTAGATCAGTGATCTGATATTGGTAAAACAAGCTGTGAAATACATTTACCTAAATGAACCGTTTAAGGCTGGATTAGAAGCTGCATTTTATCATTGTGACAGGTCTGCTATCCTCCAGCAATAGGAACAAGAGAACTAGTCACAGCCACTGATTCCAGTAGCAATGAAACTGCCGCAAGCACTAGACAGTATTATGGGGTTTTCCCACCAAAAGGAGGACAGACAAGTGCCACCACCCCTAGGAGTGACAGAACAGAAAGGAGACACTCACCTGGATTTTAGGGCACTGCTTCATCTTGTCCTCCTGCGGTATTGTGTTTGTGACAACAACTGCCTCAAAACAGGCGTTGTTGATCCGAGAGATTGCTGGCCCAGAAAAGATCCCGTGAGTTAAGATGGCATAAACTTTGGTGGCTCCAGCTGACACAAGCCTACAAGGTGGGGAAAAGGAAAAGGATAAATTATTTGCAAGTATTAAACTGACATTAGTGCAGGGCACATGGTAAGCATGGAAGAAGACACCACCACATGCTTAGGGGACAGGCTACCTTTGACTCCCCCTTCTAGCTCACTACTGATTTGGGGGATGAAAACAATTTAACAAGTACCACAAAATCCACCACAGACAAAGTACACATTGAAAAATAAAATTGTTCTTAGCTCTGGGACTCTTAGATTAGATCATGCAAACCACCTTCTGTGATTTTTGCCAACACAAGGTAGCAGATATTTAATACTGAATGTTGCATATGCTGTTTTTTCTAATGTAGAAAGCTTGAAATACGGCAAAGCTTGGAAAGCTCACTTCTAATAGAAATTCAGATGTATGACATTAAGGTGATGGACCACACAGCACTGAGTTCTACCTCACCTAGTCAGTGACAGTACAGTGGAAGCCATACTTTCAACACAAGCATTTTTCAAATGAAGACAGACACTACAGTCTTCTAGCTATTCCCACCACTGTGAGAACTTTAGCTAGGCTTTTTACTTACTTTGTATGACACGAGATAAATAATCAAGACACTCTACGTTACTTCGTGAAACCTGACATGCAAATAATCTGATTAATTCAATACTTGCTAACACCAGGTTTCTGATTTAGGAAAGAATCAATCAACCCTACTCACTTGTCCGCAGCGTGACAGATGGTACCGCACGTGTCTGCCATATCATCCACCAGAATGGCCACTCTGTCTTTCACATCACCCACCAGCACCATGCGATCCACCTCGTTGGCTTTCTTGCGCTCCTTGTGAATGAGGGCGAAGTCTACATTCAATCGATCGGCAATGGAGGTCACTCTGAGGAGAGAAGGGATTCCAAACAATGCTTAACTCCACACAACAGCTTCAGTTAAATCTCTGTTAAAACCATTAAGCACAAACTGCCACTGGAGTAAGAGAAGCTGTCACCACATCTGTTACTGCTTCCAAGCAATTAATAGAAGATGCTCTGCCACCTTAAGTTTCCCTTCAAGCAGTTAAAATGCAATCTCTGATCTAATCTTGCAATGACAGCAACTAGATTAAGATAAAACAATCTTTCATCCTGACCACTGTAAATTAATTTGCATTTGAAACTCAAAACAAACCTTAACCAGCAAGTCTGGCAAACCTGAAGTGATCAGAATGCCTGGGAAGTTGTCATCTTTATAACACTACACTGGAAAGACTTCAGCTATGCTACAACAGGGATCTCCTCGCACTCATACAGGCATTCAGTTGTCACGTATGCAAGTACCAGCACGAGGACAGTGCAAAGAGTGCATATCCAAGAAATGCGAGTCCACCACCTCACATTTACTTTGGTTAAAGAGACCACAGAACAACCTTACTAGAGGGACCTAAACTTTACTATTAATCAGTATCAATACATAAAGTTTAAAAGCATTCAGAGTGAGCAGGAACAAAAGATGAGTAGACTCCTAGACCCAGTACATCCAACTCATCACCCTGCGAGTCCAACACAAAACTGTTAAACCAAACTGTTGACTAAAGTATTTAGTTCTGCAGTATCTCCATAAAATATTGCACCAGCTAAGATCCACACATTTCAGTTAAAGTGGCTTTTGAAGAGGTTTTTTTTCAGTAGTCAGATTATAGCTGTCTGACTTGGCATTCATGCAGTGTATTACGCAACAAGCTACAGAAATAGATTAATATATAAAAGGTCTTGTCCAAAACAAGGGTCACAACAAAGCTACAGGAAGCCAATCAGCACCCTACAGTGGTATTATCACTTGGCTGTTTGCAACAGATAGCTTAAAACATGCTAAAGTATATGAAGGAGGTCAGCAAACACCGACATTTTGGTGTGACAGTCCTGGATTAAAGAACACATCTGTGTGCCTTTGCTGTCCACACATAGTCCTTACACAGAAGCATCAAGGAACAGGTTCTCCTCAAACACTGGAGAATATCCTTAATTGCCCAAACTGGCATGTTTATTTGCAGAAAGATGGGAGATTGTCAGACTATCCAAGTAGAAATGTAACAGATGCTGCTGCTTTTTGGAAAGGAACCATCTATCCTCCTTGCTCTCAGGGAGGAGGAAGAGCAGCAGCAGGTTTAAGTTCCAGTCTAGATATCCAAATCAAGGATAACAAGAAAATTCATCAATAGACTATGCTTAATACTGCAAAAAACCCAGCCTGGTTAAAAATGCATAATTAAGCAGCAGCCATAACTCTGTCTTGGCATAGGGGTATGAGCCACACAATTCTCTCCTTCAACCTGCATAACTGCTATTCTACAAAAAACTGCTTTAGTCCAAGGGATGTAGTAATTGTGGAATTGCTACCTATGGAGCTGTGATTCTTCAAGCTATTTAACCTTTCATGTAGCCCAAGAAACCTTCCAAACATTCCCTAGGAAGAACATCTGACCACTCTTCAGCAGCTGCCACAGACTGTCTTACAGAAGGAAGGTTGGCAGCGGGAACATGTATCTTCATAACAAAGTCACAAGCACTCTTAGAAATTCAAGCAGATACAGAGGCAGCACCTGGACGCAGCTGTCTGGCAGCTCACCTCTTGGCTCCACCAGCATCTGGTGAAACTATGGTGCAGTTTTTCCACTCCACAATGTTCTCCTTGATCCATTTAAGAACTGCAGGCTCAGCATACAGGTTATCAACAGGGATATCAAAAAAACCCTGCAAGGAAGACAACAGGAACATATGTAGCTGAAGGTCACGTTCCAAAAACAGTTGGAAGAAGCTTTCTACATGATCGGGCATGCAGCCACTGCCTTTCCACAGCTTTCAGCTTTCCTTTCTACTTCCACTAATGCAAGGCAGCAGCCTTTGGGATACACAGAACAGTAATGTAAGAAGTCCTCAGAGCCAGAAATAGTTTAGGAGCATAAACAACACTTTCCATCTGACACCTTCACAATATGTAACTAGTTCTATCCTAAGGGAGTATAGAAAACCAGCATCAAACATGCTCATTTTCAGAGCAGCAAGCTGCCTGTTTACAAAAACCAGTCTTCAAAGCTCATTACCTGCACTGTTTCCATCTACAGGAAATCACTGAAAAAAGGCTTGAGTAATATTTGCTTTCAGACTAATGCAGCCGGTTCCACTATTTTACCCAGCAGACTCCTCCGGGTAAACCTCAAAGGTCACTAGAAGCCAGAAGTTAATCCTTCACAGGGAGTGACAGGCAGGAAAGTGGGCCCAGCAACTCTAGAAGAGTGTTTCAAGGTACGGGGCAACATATTTTCTCACCATCATCCCCTCTGTGCTCAGCAACCCAGCAACTACAAGAACCAGGCTGAAAAAGGCCAGATGTTGGAAGCTTATAGACACAAGCCAAATTACTCCATTGAATCTCACCATTGCTGCTGGTGAAGCATCAACCCTATGGCACACATCACAACTCCAAGCCTCTTAAGGAAGGGGAATATCTCCTTGGGCTCTGCTCTTATTTTGTGATCTTTCCCAAAGTCTCAGCTGTGCCCGCATTGATATCTTCCATCTGAGGAAGTATTTCTGGGCAAGTTATACTGGAAGAAACTATAGTGAAGCATGAATGGCTGCATTTTCAACTGTTAAAATGACAGCCAGCCCACCTACTTCACCAGGAAGGAGGTATCTCACCCCTCTGGGTCTAAGTGTTTGCAGCAATAGAATAGATGTTCTCTCTTCTGCCACACACCTCTCAGTTGCACCAAGTTGGTTGCTTGGTCTTAGAGCACTTGCTCAAGGTAGAAAGACACAACTGACAATTTAACAGCTTGTGGTCCCTCTTCTCCCTGGTATATGCTCTTGGCACTTCTCTCACACAGCTCCAGTCAAGATTTCAAATGCTCTGTGAGACTATGCTGTTCACTAAGCCAGCAAAACCCATGAATAACTTTCATTTCACCAGCAGCTTGGAAAAGAACCAAATCCAGCTTATGCAGAAGAGCGGCACTGGATGGGTACAAGTGGGATTGCCCATCTTGTCAGCAGCAAGCTCTCAGACCCCTGCCCTGCTCCGCTGAACCTTCAAAAGCAGCTGTGCCCGCACACCTGGAGGCACAGAACCTCAGGGCAGCAGTGTCACCAGCCACTGTGTCCAACTGCTCACTCCTCCCTGACAACTCCGTAAACATCAGAAAGCTCTACTCAGCATGTAGGAACACTGTCCATAAAGCCACCGTCCATCGCAAATCCCTCAAAGTACCAGTTAAGAATACAGCATCACCGTGTGGCAATAAAGTTGCATGGATCATTTACTAGCCCAACATTAATTTGCACAGTACTCATTATGCTTAGTCTGATCAAGAGCAGCTATAATTTACAGCTGAACCAGTTACCCATCTCCCTATCCTCTTCTGACTGATTCCACAAGTCCCTACCAGTCCCTGGTTTCCAAGTCCTGATCACTGCTCTGTCTAAAGAAAAGCAGATTGCTGGAAAGCCTGCAAGGCAGTAAAGAGGCTCAGACTGGAGCAGGTAAGTACCACCCCGATTTTAGCTCCTACCTGAATCTGAGATGCATGCAGGTCCATGGTGATTATATGATCTGCACCTGCCACAGACAGCATGTTTGCAACCAGTTTGGCAGAGATTGGAGCTCGACTCTAGTACAGGAAAAACACAGCATGTAAAACAAGGTCAACTCCTTCATCAAGATGTCAGTCTTCCACTTCTAGGCAATGATTTACAGGCAGTTACTAAAAGGAGTACTCGTTAGCATTGCATAATTTCATCAGCTGGTGATTACAGATTGGTGAAAATCAAGAAGAGCTAGATCTTTATGGAAATATGAATTTGCAGTCCCATGCCCTGAGGTTTAAAGAAATCAAAATTTATCTTCTCTTCTATGCATTCATCTAATCCCTGTTCAGCAGCCATGACTTTCAAGGTGTGCATTCATCTTCCCAGCAGAAACCCTTCCCACATCTCTTACCTTGTCCTTTTTGTCCTGCCGAGCATAAGGGAAGCAGGGTATGACAGCAGTGACTCTGCTGGCTGAGGCAATCTTACAGGCGTTTATCATGATGAGCAGCTCCATCAGATTGTCATTGATCTCCCCACAGCCACTCTGCACGATGTAGACATCCTCTCCGCGTACACTCTCACCTATTTCCACACTGGGAACAGATGGGGAAAGGAGACTTGTATCCAAATCGAAACGTGGCCATTACATGTGCCTGCAGAGCAACCAAGGGATCACATTCCCAAGAGTCTGTGGGTGACAGTGTCATATAATCAAGGGTGCTGGGCAGGAACAGCATTGCTTATTTGCTCAGTAACTATTTTACATTGCTCACTGGATCAAATCTAATGGTCCGTCAGCAAGGCTAAAAGCACCCAGCCTGCACTCTCCATCTCAGCACAAGCTGAGCATGTAAACACCCCAGAACTGGCCTCGTTGCCCTGATCAGAAGTACAACCACCTCAGCTGAATCCAGGGTACAAAGCAAGCGAGGACGATCGCCAGTCAGCAGAGAAAGCCAAACCCAACTCCTACCAGAAGCTATGCTGCAGCTGATTATTAGATTTAGAGTCAGAACAGCTCTTCACTGGCTTTAATAGAGAAGCCCTCCAGCATTTCAGTTCAGAAAGGCTTTCGGGGTTAATTTCCTCCTGGATGTAATGCACGCTAATCCCTGCTGATGAATGGACTGAGTGGAAGCCAAAGGTCCTGTTTGCCAGCAGCAAACCGCCAGCTTCAGCGCTTGTATCAAGACACCTGCACCAGAGTTGGAAAGAAAGCAGCAGCCTTGGCTTTCAGGTTTCATACAGAGCAATGCTGCACAAGGACTTTCGTAGGAATGGATTAACTACTAAGAACTTCCAACCTTTCAATTTAGAGAAGCCTGCCAGGTTTGGAAGTCATCAGAAGTCAGTCTACCAAGGACACAGCTGTTCCACAATTTCTTTCTTCTTGCACTGGAGATGCTCACTCGCTCTGCAGACCGCTGCTACATGAAGCTCTAGGAGCAAGGAGACCATCATCCAACCCACTCCTCATGACTTCATTTACAGAGCACCTAAGGGCAGATTCCCCATTTTAATTGTTCATTCTCTGGTCTTCCTCCCCTCTTCTTCAACATGGTTTTGATGACTGCTCATACTTAGTCTTACTGCTCAATATCCATCAGCAAACTGCTGTCATCTTTATTGCACACTGACAGCAGACACCAATCTCTCACAATTTCACCCAGCATGAGAATATTCTGCCAGGTGTCTGAATTCACAGTAGTTAACATACAAGTGTCATCTCCAACTGTACTTATTAACAGTCTAAAATTAAGGTGATTCAAGACATTTATTAAACTAAATTATCAATGAAATATTTTATTAAGACAATATCTTTCTGGGAAGCATGTGCTATCAATTTATAAGGGTAAACACCTGTTGGGTGTAAAGTCACCTGCTGACCTAAGAACCTGCTAGCAAGCCAACTGGACAGGTAACAGCAGTTCATAAAGATCAGTGAGAACAGCACAATGGAAATGGCTGTAAATCAAACACTTTTTAAAAACTCTCCTCTACAACTCTTTGCACTACCCCTGAAGTTTCAGTTACAAGCAATACAAACATAATATTCTACATCACACACACATCCTGGATTATCCTGGAAAAAATTACTGTCACAGAAGAACGGAGGGGTTGGAGCAACTATTCAAGGCTTTTGATATTATGCAGTGTGGTGGACACATGCTTAGTGTTCCTCTCTAAAGCAAGTTAGAAGAACTCTGAATCATTTCTAGCCTCTCCTTTAGCTTCTTCAAGCAGGATGCCAGCAAGACTTATAAAGCACAGAGACAGAAAGCAAGACAAATCTTCAGTTTCAGAGGCTGGGGGAACACAGACTGCATGACTGCAACTACATCATGGGCTGCATGTCAGCCTCTGATCCTTCCTGAATCATTTTATCTAGACCTTTAAGACTCGGATGCTCTTCAGGGTAGTTTAAAAGCACCAGCTACACCCTAAGCACAAAACTGTCAAGCCTGAAGTCATCACAGTCTAGCCTAAGCATGGAAGAGGCTGATTAACAAGGGTCAAACCCCGGGAGGTGCATTATCCCCATCAGCTCCAAGCTTTTGGGGTGGCAGAGGCAAGGTCTGTCTGGTGAATTCTGCTGCTCCAGCCTCTTGTCACCGCGGTCGGGTGACACAAATCCTTCCTTCTACGCGTAGAACGGCTGCACCCTCCCCCAAAATACAGTGAAAACCTTGACAAGGCCCGTGGCACAGCCCGCATGGGCGACGGGCGCTTCTCGGCGGAGGCCGCTAGAGGCACCGCCGGGGCCGCACAGCCCAGCACATGGCTCACCGGGAGCCCTCCGGAGCTCCACAGCCGCTCCCCGAGACAGCCCACCCGCCGGAGCTCCCTCCTCCCCGGGGGGCCGCGCTTTGCCGAGCCAGTTGTTTCAGAGCTCGGAAAACGCCGGCTCGGCGCCCACCGACGTGACCACCACGCCGCTCCGCAGACCGGAGCCCCGGGGAGGGAGCTGCTCAGCCCGAGCCAGCGGCGCTGCACGGCGGCCCCTTGACTGAAGGACGCTCACGGGAGACCCGGCCCTGCCCAGAGGCTGCCAGCAGGGGAAGGGCGGGATGCGCTGCAGGTCTCCGGCCCAGCAGGGTCGAGGCAGAAACGCTCCGCCGAGGCCTCCGAGCGCGGCCCCCGTCGATCCGCCGCTCCGCCGGGGCCGGGCCCGGCCGCAGGGCCTGGGCCGCCCGAGCCCCCGCGCCAGGCCCGACCCCACGGCGCCGCACTACAAATCCCAGCAGCCCCCGCGCGGCGGCTGTTGGGACCCCAGCGCCACGGCGCCCCGCGGCCCGCCGGGAGCTGCAGTGCGGACCCGCCCCCGCCTCACCACGTCTCCTGGTTGCTGAATTTTTTCGTGACCACCTTTCCCAGCTCCAGGCCGAGGCGATCGGCGATCTTCTGCGACAGGTCCGGGTGCGAGCTCCCACTGAAGATTTTAATATTTGGCATGTTGGCGGGCGTAGCAGCGACGCTCTCCTCCGCGCTCCACCTCGTACCGAAGCCGGCTGCCGCAGGGGGACGAAACCGCCTCCTGTGCGGGGACGCGGCACACTGGAGCACACAGCACGGCAACTCACGCCTACCCCGCCATCTTACCCTTCCCGCCAGCCGTGCGGCTCTTTATAGACTCCTTGAGCCCACAGACACACCCCTGCGCGCTTCCCATTGGCTCCGGCCGGAGAGGGGCGGGGCCCCGCCCGACCCCGCGTCGCTGCTGGGCGTGGCTCGGAGCTCTACCCCCTGTCCCGCCGGCCGCCTAAACTACGGCCCCCGGTGGACGTTTGCGATTGGTCGTCTTCTGCCCATCTAGTCTCCGATTGGTCAGAGCGTCCGCGCCCAGAGCTGACCGACAGGACTGTCCCACGTCGCCCCGGGCTGCGGGGGGGATGACGGGGTTCGTTGTGCGTGATTGGCAGACGACCCCCCCACACACACCTCCCCGGCGGCCATGATGGCCCCTCTTCCTCAGGGGGGGCCCAGGGAGAGCCCGGTCAGCGCGGGCAGAAAAGGGCCCCGCTCCCGCCGTAGGTGCCGTGCCCGCGTCCCCCGTCCCGGCGGGTGAGGATCCCCGCGGCGGCGGGGGGGGTTACCTCAGCATGCCGCTGTGCCTCCTCCACCGCCGAGTGCCGCCGCCGAGTGCCGGGGCGTGCGCCGAGCGCGCGTCACCTCGCCGGGCCGCGGGACCGCGGCGTCATGCGGTGTCCCCCACGGCGTCACGCGGGGTCCCCCCTGCCGTGCTGTGCCCGTGTCCCCTGCCCGGCTGCCGCACCGCCGTGTCGCGCTGTGCGGGCGTCGCCTCCCCCGGCGCTGGGCCCCCGGGCCGGGCTGTGCCGCCGCCTCCCCGCGGGACGCGGCCGGTGACATCGCCGCGGGTGGCTCGGGCTGCCCCAGCATCGCAGCCACAGCCCGTGCGGCGCCCCCGGCTCGCTGCCCGCTTGAGCTGCCCCCACGCAGAGCCCCGGGTGTGGGGTGACGGGCTGCGGAGCCAGAGCCACGGTGGGCTGAGCACCCGCCAACCTGTGATTTGCGCAAACAGGGTCCCATTTGCTGTCTACAACTACCTGACAGGAGGCTGTAGCATACAGGGTGTTGGTCACAGGACACAGGAGAAAACGGCCTCGAGTTGCACCAGGGGAGGTTTAGATTGAATATTTGGAAATGTTTCTTCCCGGAAAGGGCTGTTGGGCATTGGAACAGGCTGCCCAGGGAGGTGGTGGAGCCACCATCCCTGGAGGGGTTTAAAAGAGGCACAGATGAGGCTCTTAGGGATATGGGTTGGTGCCAGAGTTGGGTTATGGTTGGATTCGATCTTAAGGGTCCCTTCCAACCAAGGTGATTCTGTGATTCTATGTTTCATTAAGAGAAGTTGTAGCTTTCTCAGCACAAACAGAAGCCCGGGCACCTCATGGGGGAGGCTGGGCAGTGTCAAGGACACTGGGGACATAGGAGCTCTGCTGCCTGACCAGCCCCGCAGTTGGGACCCTTCCCCAGCTCTCAGCTTCAGACGTTGGCTGGAAGTGTGTCCACATTATCAAGTTGCAACAAGTTTTTAACACTTGAAGGATAGCGCTTACCTTCTTCACTAGAAGATAAACCTTTTGCTTTTTGTCTTGCAAACTTCTGGTCTACAAAAATACTAATAATTTATTTTCTTTGCCCTTTTCTCCAAGGGTGCTGTGCTCGGTCTCTTTTCCTTTGGCTGGATCATGAATGGATCCTATTTAAAAAATGATGGTTGCATGCTTTATGTGTGAAGAGGCATCCACTTCTCATATATACAGCTGGTGCGACTGGTCTCACTGCAAACTCAATGAGAAAAAAACGTGATGATAATCAACATTTTCTGCACTTGTCCTCAGAATTCACAACAATACTTTCTGCTATTTATTTTTCTGTCGGAAATGGCCTTTGGCCCTGTTGTAAGATTAAAGAAAATGTAATTGTGGCGGATACTCTGAATTGCAAATGTAGAGGTGTTTTTTCTGTCTTCTGGATAATTTTTAAAACCCGTGTGGGTACTATTTTAACAGGCTGTTTAATTTCTGAGGGGATTTTTTACTTTTATAATTGGGGTTTTGTACCTAATTCTGTAATTCGTGTCCTGTGAACTTTCAGCCTGTATGTGATTGCATTATGTAGATTAATTTAGCTTTTGCGAAAGTAACCATTGTTCAAATGTTTTAAAATATACAGAATAAGACGCAAACAGCTTCTTCAAAATTTGCATGCAGTCATGTCATTGCTACTCATTTTACTTGACTGTACATATTTTTCAGTGATAAAGCTATGTAGTCTAAAAATAACTTCAAGGCCTCTCTTCCCTGCAAAATACAGACTACAGAAGGTTTGTTGCTGCCATTGCAGTTTGAAGAATTTGGATGATAAATAACTTCAGTCCCCCAAATAGTAGTTTCTGGTTTTGAACCATTTGCTTCTTTGTTGGTATAAATTCCATTTTTTTCCCCTGCTCTTGAATGCAGAATGATATCTCCTGTGCCCCAATGTCCTTGTCTCCTTCCCAGTTTATTTGTGAACCAGGCACTGGGAACCTGAGGCTAAAAGGAGCAGCAGGTGTATTAAAACATGCAAAATATGCTTCTCATTGACAAGCTCTGAGTTTCCCCTACATGGGACTTCTGAAGTAGCACATCTATCCATTTCGCCCTGGGATCACAGAGATCCCAGATCTCTGCACAGATTTGCAGGAGTGAAAAACCTGACAAAAGATGAAATTAAAACCTTAATCCTGTGAACTGGGGACTAGCAACCTTTCATGTGATGCCGCCTTGTTTTCCTCGAAGGCAAACAGAGCCAGGGGCTGGGTGCTGCGCCCACCCCAAGTCTCTCCAGCCCTGCGTCACTTGCTGCCTGGTGCTGCTGCCAGCAGCATTAAATGGCCACAAGTGCCCTCTAAGAAAAGTCCCTGCTGCTCTTCAGCCCTTTGAATACCACAAAGGTTTTGGAGGTCACACAGCACTTGGGTTATGAGGACAAAAGTCCACCTGCCATAATGATTATTACCATTGCTAGCAAAGCTCTTAGAACCAGGTAATCTCACAGATTTGATTGAGGAGAAGCTCTTAATGCACTGAAGTCTTAGGTAAACAAGGCCACAAAGCTTGTGCATGAGGTTCCTCAGCCATACCTTGTCTATTAGCAGTTTGTGTTGCCATTACCTGAAGAAGAAGGGACAAGGAGAACAAGCTTTGAAGAGGGAGATGTTTATCTGGTTCTTGGCCTAAATGGGGTGAAGGGAGAGATTGTGTACTTGAAGACCACTGGCCTGTGAGTCAGGCTGTCAAAGGGTGCTCAGGAAAATGAGCACGGCCTAGGTGAAGTTTGGATGTGGAACTGCATTGGAGTATCTCCACTCTTGTGTGGAAACCCTTATTCAGAATTAAAGCGCCTAATTCCAGTTGGCTTGCTTCACTCTGAAAGCAAAATATAATAAATTGAATTATCTACATCCAATCTAAAGAACTTTATTTAATTTTCCTGTGGTTTACAATGCTGGCAAGCACGAGTTGGCTTTGGTAGCAGAATGAACCGGCTCATAGCCTGGGCTGCCGTGTTCCCTCAGGTTTTGGAAATTGTCCAATTAAGGAGAACCTGAAAGCACATGAATGGCAAACCCCTATTTTTATTTACCTGATTCTATGGAGATGCATTTAATCAGAAATAACTTGAGAATATATATTCCAGGAAGTTTTAAGCAGCAAATTGACACTGTCAAATTTTATAGTGATGTCAATCAAGACAAGTAGCCCTTGTCCCTCTCTTGGCACATTCCTGCATACAATTGCCACTCAATTACCACCAGCCACTTAATGAAGGACACATTTTCATGCAGAAAGCCTGTGGCTGAGGGTTGGTTTTTTATTCTTTCTGTCCCCTGGTGACTGCAGCCAGTTCTGTTAATTAATGGCACTTGATAGCAACAACAGAAGGCCCTGCCCTTTGTCTTGGTAGCTGAAAGAAGAGCAGAAGCTGGGAAAAAAAGTGAACTCAAAAAGGGGTTGGGAGGCTAAAGGAAAATAGAGGCTGTGAAACATTTAAGGCCTAAGAGGGGTGGGAGGCATCTCCATCATTAGGACCCTCTGGATTTCACTCCCCTCCCCTGGCTCTCACTGAACACTTTAGAGACTGGAGGCTTTTCTGTCTGGGAGCAGAAAAAACAACCCCCACTCTGGGGGTAGTTCTGGTTGCTCGTTTGCTGCCCACTTCTCTGCCTCTATCATGGTTTTGCAGGGATTATTTTTAGATAAATCCTCTTCTCTGCTATTCAAAGGCACTCAGATCACAGTATCACAGTATGTTTGGGATTGGAAGGGACCTCAAAAGATCATCCAGTCCAATCCCCCTGCTGGAGCAGGAACACCCAGGTGAGGTCGCACAGGAACATGTCCAGGTGGGTTTGAATGTCTCCAGAGAAGGAGACTCCACAACCCCCTGTGCAGCCTGTTCCAGGCTCTGCCACCCTCACTGAGAAGAAGTTTTTTCTCAAATTTAAGCAGAACCTCTTGTGTTCCAGCTTGATCCCATTACCCCTTGTCCTATCATTGTTTGCCACCGAGAAGAGCCTGGCTCCATCCTCATGGCACTCACCCTTTATATATTTATAAACACTAATGAGGTCCCCCCTCAGTCTCCTCCAAACTAAAGAGCCCCAGCTCCCTCAGCCTTTCTTCATAAGGGAGATGCTCCACTCCCTTAATCATCTTCGTTGCCCTATGCTGGACCCTCTCCAGCAGTTCCCTGTCCTTCTGGAACTGAGGGGCCCAGAACTGGACACAATATTCCAGATGTGGTCTCACCAGGGCGGAGTAGAGGGGCAGGAGGACCTCTCTCGATCTACTAGCCACCCCCCTTCTAATACACCCCAGGATGCCATTGGCCTTCCTGGCCACAAGGGCACAGTGCTGGCTCATGGTCATCCTGTTGTCCACCAGGACCCCCAGGTAAAGATGCAGAAAGAACCCTCTTGGTTTGAATTTTTACTGGGTCTACAAGAACCCCCTCTTGTTTCCTTCACAGAGGAGGTCACTGTATCACAGGTATCCCCCGGGGCCTAATGGGTTGGTTGTATTTTGAAGTGAATCTCACCTGTAGCACTGTAAACACTGCCAGAGTTATGCAGGATGTAGCTGCGAGACAACATCCACTAGGAAGAAGCACACCATTTGTCAGGAAATGGAAAAAAACTTTGGGAAATAGATAGTATTTTCAAGGTTCCACTAGAAACAATATGGATTTAGGAATGAAAAACTCTTTAAAGGATCCTCACCACTCCCTTTGTGTTCCTGATCTTTCTACTCGCATGTCTAATGTGCCTTTCTAAGGAGCCCAGTTAAAAGTATGAGGATGGAGTCCTGTTCCTCTAGCAAGAGGTGGGTATTCCTTAGATTCAGGACTGTTTCCAAGGTGCTTTTCAAAAGTGGGATTGAGTGGAGCGTTATAAAGTGTGTGTCGACCTGCTGCATCTCCCCAGCCCTTTCATCCCTGTCCCCTGCCCTTGGCATGTGCAACAAACCTCAGAGACGCAGCCCTGAGATTTCTGACACTTTGAACACAGCGCGTTTGCTTTTTAATTTTATAGCCCCGCTGCAGAAAACCCCCTCCCTGTTCACCCTCTAGCTGGGGGGCAGGTGACAGCAAGGGGCAGCAGCTCAGCTGGTGCAGTGGGATGAGACATGGGCATGTTCCTTGTCTGCTCATGCTCCACACGGAATTACATAGCCTGACACAAAAACCTTTGGAAAAGTTTCCTATCATGTGTACGGACTGTTTTAATGTACACTAAATAAATGTGGGTGATGTAAATAAGTTCAGATACCTGTCTTCCCTGGCAGACTTCTCTCGCGTGCAATTAAAGCCATGGGTGTCCCAGCCAGCTCCACCATGTCTGCCTACGCGAGGAATTTGTTAGGATGTTTTACACAGGAATCCAGACACCGTGCTTTAAATGAGGATAAAACTGAGACATTACTCATTTCGTTTTGACTGTCAGCTCCCTTGGGTGTGATGAAAGCAGCAGTGGGTCCCAGCTATTCAGCTCACCCCGCTGTTGTATCTGGGGCTGCTGCGATTCCTGTGTAGTGTTGCCAGGACCTTGGAGAGGATGGAAATCCTGACAGGAGAATGTGGCCGCTACGCCGCAGGGATTAGAGTTCAAAGTGCTTTAAACCAGAGTGCCCGGTTGTTGTCTCCAGCTGACAATGACCAGCAAAGTCCACAGAGACATAAGCAGTTTGATCCAAACCTATCTTGGGACTGCTGCTTGAGGTCTGCTAGTTTTCCAGCTCCTGCTTTTTGATCCTTTAACTCCTGAAGGCCAGGTCTTCTTCTTTTTCTCATGTGTATTAGAGGGATGAGCGATAGCCAAATTTTTATCCCTTTTCTATTGCTTATCACCGATGGAACCCTGCTGAGGACTCCTTGGGAGTGGACATCGTTTGGAGAAGATGAAGGGAGGGAGCAGACTACGGGAGTGCAATGTCATGCATGAGTGCACGTTGGGGCTGAGTAATGCTCATGGGAGCTGTGAAGGCCCTGGAGGAAACCTGCACCAGCTCTAACACCACAGCAAAAACCTGTGGGCAGTATGAGAAGGGCAGTTACTGCTGGCACTGCTTTGAGAGGGTGTGAAAGGGCAGGTGAACACAACCTGCCGCGCTCAGGCAGTTTGCTCTGGTGGGACGGGAAGGAGAAAAACTGATTTATCTTTATGCATACACATCTGCAAAAAGATAGATTTGGGAAAAAAATTACTTTTAATTCTCTGTGCTGTGCAACCGAGGTGCAGATTTTTGAAAAAAATCTGTGATTCAAAAATATGAACTGGAACATTTGACCTGGATCATTTCCTGTAAGAGTATTTGCAAGTGCCCAACAGCGAGGCCACAAGGTCAGCACCTAAAAGACAGCACAGCAATAATAAAGGCAGGGCTTCATCATCCTTCTTGGGTATGTACCAGCACAGCTCCTCCCTTCACACCTTTGCCATCCTGGGGCACCTATTGCCACCACTGTACAAATAATAACAGTGTGCTGTGAAGAAATAATTCTTTTCTGACTGGATCCTGATTGACCACTAGATGGTACTAAGCATCGACTCTGAAACTGCTGATCAAACTGACAGCTGTCAATAATACTTTCAGGTTCTGGGGGGTATTAGATCCTGCGCGCTTCCCATTGGCTCTGGCCGCCCGGGGGCGGGGCCCCGCCCGACCCGGCGTCGCTACTGGGCGTGGCTCGAAGCTCTACCCCCTGTCCCCCCGGCCGCCTAAGCAACGGCCCCTGGTGGAGTTTTGCGATTGGTCGTCTTCTGGCCGTCTAGTCTGCGATTGGTCAGGGCGTCCGCGCCCAGAGCTGACCGACAGGACTGTCCCACGTCGCCCCGGGCTGCGGCGGCGAGGGGATTTACGTGAGCATGTGGTTGTGCCTCCGCCGCCGCCTTACTTTTCTTTCCTGAGACTCCCTAAGCTCAGTCTGTTTACCTTAGGACAATCCTGTTCACTTTTTGCAGGTTGCAAAGAGGCTGCGGGAGTCTAAATCAAGATTAGATCACTTCCCTGAAGTCGCGAGGCTTTAGTCCCAGTGGCAGCAGGCTAAGAAAGATGAAGCTGCTGTGCTGCAGCTCAGCTCCCTGGCACCGCACCGGCTCCACCTGGGGGTGTCAGCGAGCAGGAGGGAAAAGTAAACTTCAGTAAAACTCCAGGTCTGAACCCAGCAGTTACAGCATTTCAATAGATGTGGTGTCAGTAAGAAGCAGCATGTTCATAGTGCATTAAGTGAACTCCATATTTAACATTTTCTTTCATCTGGATAGTTTGCCTCCTAAGGAAGGAAAGAAAAAACTTCAGAGCCAGCCGCGTGGCTCTTTATAAACTCCTTGCACCCACAGTCTGCTGTAGATCCAGATCAACATGGCCTAGGGAGCTCTACTTCCCAAACAATTCAGGGTACACATGCACCCTAAGTTAGATCTTCTAACCCCGCCCACAGACAAACTCTCTCCCCTCCACCCCCTCAGAAATAGTGGCCGTGTCAGTCCTGCTCTTCACAGATGGGCAAAA
Source organism: Columba livia (assembly GCF_036013475.1). Taxonomy (NCBI): domain Eukaryota; kingdom Metazoa; phylum Chordata; class Aves; order Columbiformes; family Columbidae; genus Columba; species Columba livia. The sequence goes on from NC_088613.1 coordinate 2,896,782, forward strand.
CTGAGTCACTGCTCTGGTGAGCCCCAATGCACAGGGTTGCTGGTGGAGCTGGAGTGTTACAGAGATGAGCTTCCCCCCGCCAGCCTCCCAGTGTTGGGACCAGAGCCAGCAAGCCTGACTCAAGCAGGAGGAGCTGTGGAGAACTGCACTGGAACAAGCAGAGTCTTCTACTGAACTTTACAACAAACTGAACAACTTTTGGTTTTAAGTAAAAAAAAGCCATACAAGCAGCAGCTGGCATCTCGTGTTCTAAAGGGACATGGCTACAGGCAGGGCTTTGGGTTCTTTGATAACGGCTGGTTTTATAAGACACCAGTCCATACAGTAATACATGGGAAAGGTTTATCTCACAGGGGCAAAAGGATGCTGCAACAGGAATTAGCAGGGCTCATTTGGAGAGCTTTAAGCTAGATTTGCAGGGGGATGGGGCTGAACCTGGGCTTGCACCAGTGGGGCAGCACTCTAGTATTGGTGAAGACTGGGACGCTTCCCATACCCTGGGGTGAAATGGGTGTGCTCAGCTCGCTCTCTGAAATGCCTGTACACCAATGTGTGCAGCATGGGGAATAAGCAGGAGGAGTTAGAAACCTGTGTTAGGGCAGGAGATTATGATCTAGTGGTAATTATGGAGACATGGTGGGACAGCACACATGACTGGAATGTGGTCATGGATGGCTATGTCCTTCTCAGGAAAGACAGGCCAGCCAGACGAGGTGGTGGAGTTGCTCTTTATGTGAGAGAGCAACTACAATGTATTGAGTACTGTCCATGTATGGATGAGGAGCGAGTTGAGAGTCTATGGGTGAGAATTAAGGGGCAAGTTGGCAGGGGTGATACTGTTGTGGGTAGGCCACCAGATGAGGGTGAGGAAGTCGACGAGGCCTTTAGAGACTCCTTGCGCCCACAGTCTGCTGTAGATCCAGATCAACATGGCCTAGGGAGCTCTACTTCCCAAACAATTCAGGGTACACATGCACCCTAAGTTAGATCTTCTAACCCCGCCCACAGACAAACTCTCTCCTCTCCACCCCCTCAGAAATAATAGTGGCTGTATCAGTCCCGCTCTTCACAGATGGGCAAAACTGAGTCACTGCTACTGGTGAGCCCCAATGCACAGGGTTGCTGGTGGAGCTGGAGTGTTACAGAGATGAGCTTCCCCCCGCCAGCCTCCCAGTGTTGGGACCAGAGCCAGCAAGCCTGACTCAAGCAGGAGGAGCTCAGTAAAACTCCAGGTCTGAACCCAGCAGCAACAACATTTCAATAGATGTGGTGTCAGTAAGAAGCAGCGTGTTCATAGTGCATTATAAGTGAACTCCATATTTAACATTTTCTTTCTTCTGGATAGTTTGCCTCCTAATGAAGAAAAGAAAAAACCTAAGAGTTGCAGAGCAGACCGAGCATGGGCCTGTTGGCGGCTGCGGCAGTGACACTCTCCTCCTCTTGGCTTTTCTATTTATTTTGATCCATGCCCAGCTTTATAAATAGGTGTGTTTTGTCTCATTCGATGTCAAGCATCGTTCGTTAGTTCAGCATGGGAAATGGTGTGATGCAGATTAAAATAACGAGCCTGGAGGCACAGAGAACGTGTGTGAGTCTCCACTGCTTCTGCCTTTGCTTTAGACAACACATTCAGCCCCCGTACAGAGAATGACCCAGTTGCTAAGTTTTTTGTGTTGGATCTTTATCAGACTTGGCTTTTATAGTTCTTGGAGGCTTTGGGGCACATAATGGGCACAGATTGCTGCCTTCCTCCCTGATAAGCAGAGAGCAGTTCATCGTGCCAGGCAAAACATGTCCCCAGAGGGAACGGATATGGGAAACATCACCTGTAGCTAGGAAACTGTTTGCCTTGCTCAGATTTCTCCCTGGGTCTGGCATTAGAGTTCTGCTGGGCTGTCGTCCTGCAGACACACCACAGCAGTCCCACAGGACAGCAGAAGCATCAGGCCCCGCTGGCAGGTCCTGCGCTGTCACCTCTTCCCAGTGCCAGGCAGAAGCTGCGATGTGTCCGAAAACACGCTGGAGCTGGTCAGTGGGTGCTCAGCCTGGCTCAGCCGAAAGGCATCGGGCAGGAGATGGTGAACAGAGCGCGGTTAAAGCACGTCCTGGCTCTCCCCTGCTTTGGGGCACCAGGAGGACCAGCTTTCCCAGCATGGCTGAAGTGCCCAGAGCCAGTGGTGATGGGGCCAGTGCTGTGTCCCCCTCCCATAGGGGAATTAAACCAAAACACCCATTAACACTACAAAACCGTGCCAAGTCAAACAGTTCATTTCAAACCTGCATTTTTGCTGCTTCATGGCTTCCTCCATAGCCTGGCACTTAACTGCTGTGGAGTCTGGAGACCTTGTGGAGTCCTTAAGCTGTGCCCTTCCAGTATGGAGACACGTGCATTTCTATAGCAACAAAAACAGGGGGTTTTGCTTACGAGCAGTGTTTTGTATAGCTACAAACAGTCACATTTCCACAAAGTTCTTAAAAAAAGACACAAATGCTAGATTGGATAGTAAGATTAATATATTTAATCTTTCTTGTTTGTAAAACAAGACATAAATTTGTGTACATATATAATTTATATATATTTTTTTCTTTATATATACTATATACAAGCAATAAAAAAAATTTCGTCTGTATTAGGCTGAGAGATTTAGGGAGGAATGATCCAGGCTTAACAGGGAGCTCGAAGAAACTCAGTTTTGTAATAGGTAATTTACGGGGAAAAGAAAAACATGGCTCCCTGTCAGCCTTCAGCATTCTAACAGGCTTTGCCCACCCTGGACTGAAATCCGAATTGGCTCGTCCACCGTCTATTTGCTACATGGTTCTTGAAAGCAGGAGGCTGTCCCCACAGCAGGATCCCCTCTGCTGTGCCCACAGCAATGGCCAAAGGGGCCCAAAGCCACGGGCCAGGGGAGGTTATTGCACTCGGCAGAGGACGCGCATGTTAAAAGCACATTGTGCATTTCCATAGCTCCTGTGGAAGAACGAGAGATGTTGGATGTGTGCATTGATAAAAAAATAAGAAGAGGTGGGAAGCGATTAATCATATGGAGATCCCTGATCGTCCCCAAGCGCTGGGGCAAGCTGGCTGTGTGTGCCAACTGGTGTCACTCCTGGCACCGTGAGGCCGATGCCACGATCTCCCTTTCCAGCCGGTGGAGGGTGCGATGGGGACAGGCGCAGGGACCCCTGCCAGATCCACGCTCCCCATGCGTGTGGGAAGGGCAGTGGGTGGCAGGGTGAGGGCAATGCAATGTGCAACCTTGCATTCAGCTCCGCGCTCTGTTTTGGAGGGTGGGTGAGTGCAGTGAAGCATCAGTTAAGGTGGTCTGATTGATCAGGTCTAGAAGCTAGACTGGAAGGAGGAGGGGAACCTCGTGGTGCAAAGGGAAGCAATTAGGAATCATTTTACCTTTCTCCTGGAAGTGAAAAAAAAAACACAATCCAAAAACCCCAACTCCAAATAAATAACCATCACACAGTACTAAATAATGCTTCTATGGCAGTCAGTGTGGTGGAGAGAGGAAGAGAAGCCCAACGCCCTGGCGAGGAGGGCTGCCTGGCTCGGGGGCAAGCCATGGCTCACCAACAAAGCTGATCTGGGGTTCAGCTCTAATGGGCATGGTGAAAGGAAAGAGGAGAGGGTTTGGGCTGAGCCTTGGAGGCACGCACCTGACCTCTGGAGAATGGTGTGAAAGAGGTCACCTCCCAGCTGCTAGCCCTGCTTCTGTCTTGCAATGGTCAAAGATCAATCTGCATTCTTGCAGGCTCTCTAGCGTGGACACAGCCATCCAGCAAAGGAATTGGAACACAGAATCATATAATAGAACCAAAGAATCATTTAGGTTGGAAAAGACCCCTAATATCATCAAGTCCAACCCTTAACTTGGCACTGTCAATTCCACCTCTAAACCACGTCCCAAAGCACCACATGTACACATCTTTTAAACCCCTCCAGGGATGGTGACTCCAGCACTGCCCTGGGCAGCCTGTTCCAATGCCTGACAACCCTTTCCATGAAGAATTTTTTCCTAATATCCAATCTAAACCTCCCCTGGCGCAACTTGAGGCCATTTCCTCTTGTCCTATCACTTGCTACTTGGGAGAAGAGCCCAACACCCTCCATGCTCCAACCTCCTTTCAGGCAGTTGTGACAGCGATAAGGTTCTCCTTATCTCCTGTTCTCCAGGCTAAACAGCCCCAGGTTCCTCAGCCACTCCTCATCAGACTTGTGCTCCAGGCCCCCCACCAGCTTCATTGCTTCTGAACTCTCTCCAGCACCTCAATGTCTTTCTTGTCATGAGGGGCCCAAAACTGAACACAGGGTTCGAGGTGCAGCCTCACCAGTGCCCAGTACAGGGACATGATCACTGCCCTGGTCCTGCTGGCCACACTGTTCTTGATACAAGCCAGGATGACATTGGCCTTTTTGGCCACCTAGGTACATACTGGCTCGTGTTCAGCTGCTGTCAACCAGCACCCCCAGGTCTTTTTCCGCCAGGCAGCTTTCCAGCCGCTCTTCCCCGAGCCTGTAGCACTGCCTGGGGTTATTGTGACCCAAGGGCAGGACCCAGCACTTGGCCTTGTTGAACCTCAGCCCATTGATCCAGCCAGTCCAGATCCCTCTGTGTGGCCTTCCCACCCTCCAGCAGATCAACACTCCTGCCCAAGTTGGTGTCATCTGCATACTTACTGAGGGTGCATTCAACCTCCTTGTCCAGATCACTGATAAAGAGATTAAACAGAACTGGCCCCAATACTGAGACCTGGGGAACACCACCCATGACTGATCACCAAATGAATTTGGCTCTGTTCACCACAACTCTTTGGGCCCGGCCCTCCAGCCAGTTCTTTACCCAGTGAAGAGTACACCCATCCAAGCCATGAGCTGCCAGCTTCTCCAAGAGAATGCTGTGGGACATGATGTCAAAGGCTTTACTAAAGTCCAGGTAGACAATATTCACAGCCTTTCCCTCATCCACTAAGTGGGTCACTTGGTCATAGAACGAGATCAGGTTGGTCAAGCAGGACCTGCCTTTCATAAACCCATGCTCACTGGGCCAGATCACCTGGTTGTCCTGCACATGCTGTGTGATAGCACTCGAAATGATGTGCTCCATAACCCTCCCTGGCACTGAGGCCAGACAGGCCTGTCGTTCCCTGCATCCTTCCTGCTCACATGCATTAAGCCCTCGTCTTTTGCATGGGCAGTACCTGTGCTCAGGACTAGGGCACTGTTGCCTAAGCTGTGAGAGTAGAGCTTGCTGGGGTGACCTAGCCCTGCCCCAGGCTTGTAGCATCCTGCCCACGCTAGGACTATTTCCCAAGCCCCAGCATAGCAGCAGGGACCTGCACCCCAGAGATCCCTTGTGCTGCTGATCACGTTGCATTTGTGGGCCAGGAAGACCCTGGAGGCAGAACTGCTGTTCACGTGGCAAGACACTGGTTTAGCTCCAAACTGCCCAAGTGAAGCTGGGAGATCTCAGCTCTGTTCCTGCTAACTCACTGGCCCACCACACACCGTGACACAGATCTTTGCACAAGTGAGGCTCAGAACCACATGAAACCAAACAAGTGTGGGGACGGGGTGACTGTGCCTCCTCAAGTGCCATCACTGACAAGCCAGCATGAGAGAGCAAGCAGAGCAACTGCTCGAGACCCCTGACAAGCTGGTGGCACAGCTTGCGACAGGCCATGAGTTTACTCTTCAAAAACACACCAACACAACCATCCATTCTGCAGAGATAAAAGAGCATCTTGGCTACTGCAGACCCCCGTAGATGTGGGCCTGTGGAGACACATCCTCACCAGGCCTATGCGATTTGAGAACCACTAGCACATGGCCCAGAACACACTGGCTTGTTGGTTTTCGTCGCTGGCTTACTTATTGATCAGCGTCTTGAGGGAGCGTGTGAGCGTGCTCATGACAGTGGCAACCGTGGCTGACTGGCGGGCGAGCTGCTCCACCGTCTGCTGGTGGCTCAGCGTTCTGGCTGTGGACTCCTCCGCAGCCTTCAGGAGGAAGGTGTAGTTTCTCACCACTTCCTCCACCTTTGTGAGCAGCTCTTGGCGCTGGGACTCCGAGCGCACGACGTACACCAGCCTCACAAATGTCTCGATGAGACTGCTTAGCACCTGGAAGCTGCTTGTGATGGCAGAGAGCATGTGGGTAGGACTCTTGTCGACAGCTGCCACGCGGCGGCAGGATGCCCGAAACTCCTTGAACTTGAGGGCGAGCTCTTTCTTGTACTCGGCCAGCTGGGAGATGTAGGGTTTGCAGTCCTGGACGTCGGGGCTCACCACGCACTGCCTCAAGATGGTCAGGAGCTCATTGGTGTCCAGCTGCACTTGCAGAAACCCATTGGGAAAGCTGTAGGCATGGCCTCGAAGGGTGTTGATCTTTGCCAAGCTCCCCTCAAAAGTGGAGGTCCTTAAATCTATTTCCTGGGTCTGACTGTCACTGGGACTGCTGCAGGCTGTTGCATCTAGGACCTGAAGGGTCCTGCTCATGACTGGGACCATCTGGTTGTCCAGCTTCATTCCCGGGAGTATCTGCATGGGGATGGAGTAGGACAGCTCATCCTTCTCGCTCCCATCATCTGCAACGTCGCATTTCCTGTAGTAGAAGCAGTACCGGATGGAGCAGCACTTCTCATCCTCCATGTCTTCATCCTGCAGCTCAGCAGGACTTGGATACATTTCCTCCTGGACAGAGAACACTGCTGAACCCTTCTGGTTCTTTTTCTCCTGTGCTATCTGGACGTAGGAGGGTTCAGCCATTCCAGAGGCTTCCTGGATTTTGCTCTTCAGAACAGGACAAAGGATGCTGGGCTCAGGCTCTTTCTGGGGGCCTTTCTGCTTGGCTGTATAGATGTTCTGGTAGAAATCAGAGGACAGGGACGTCCTATCAGTCTTATCTATTTCACTGACACTGTAGCGACGCAAGAGCTTCCTGTAGTGCGGAGCACCCATGCACTCCCCCTGGGAAGTGCACGTTGTCAAACAGGACACGCCGTTCTCTGGATCTGACCGGTAGTCTCTGGACTCTAAACTTGTGGATCGTATCCGCTTGCCTTTGGAAGGGCTGCTCATGCTTGTCAACCTCATGGCTTCTGCCAGCTTCTGCTCATCGGTAGCTTTATCCCTCCCTCGCCTCTCCAGTTCTGGCACGGCCAACTGGTTGGGGGGTGGCCTCACGCCCCTGCAAATCCTCTTGCAGTCGCAGCTGCGGCGTTGCTCCCTGGACATCCCTGGGACCTTTTGCACAGGACTGCTCCTGAGCTGGCAGCTGCAGCGCCCAGGGGCAGGGGGGTGCAGATACTCCTGTGGTGGGAGGTCACCTTTGCTCTTTGGCTTGAGCAGCTCTTCAAGGAATTCCAGCTCATACTGCTTCACCTTCTGCAGCTGGGCCTGCCGCTCATCTGTCTCCTTCTTCAGCCGGGTCGGAAAAGTTGCGGAGAACAGGTTCCTCAACCTGAAGGGAGCTTTCGGAGCTTTGGGTTTAGCCGGGACATCAGCATCTTGTTGAGTCACCTCCAGGACTTTTTCTGCTTTTTTGGAAGGCACAGTGCTGATCTGCAGGCTCTCAGATCTGGGCACCAGCTGGATTGGCCCTTTGGGTTCCTCACTGGTGGTCCTGAAAGTGCTACCAGGTGATGGAGAGTGCGGATTGCTGCTCTCAGCTTTTAAATTTTTGGATGAACATTCCTGTTGCATTTTCTGTCCTTGGTTTGAAGGAGCTGTGTGTTTCTGAAAAAGGGTTGTGCCTTCCCCACCTGCCTTCTGACTTTGCTCCCCGCTTGTGGCTTTTCCTGGAGCATCTTTACTCACTTTCTGCTGGTAGCTTTTAGAGGCAAAAGTCTTACCAGGTGTCATTTCCTCACCTGCTGAGGTGAGGTGGAAAGCTTCAGCCTTACTGCCATGAGCTTCCTTAGGACTTGGAGAAACTTCACAGTGTTGCTGCGGGGAGAGCTGCTGCTGCTGCTGCTGACAGTTGCATAATGTCTCTCCAGTCTGTGGACCTCCTTTAAGTTTCAAAGGCTTGCTGCTGGCTGTTGCACAGCTGCTGGTACCATTCATGTTCTTGTCTTCTTTTGAGGCCGTGACCACTTGGGGAGCTGAGCTTTTTGCATTTGCCACTTGCTGCAGAGCAGCTGAAATGATAGCTGGAGTTTCACCACTTTTTTGATCCAGGACAAGCTTGGAGCTTGGTTGGACCTCTTTGGGGATCTTCTCTTGTAGATCCTGTGCCTGCTCCCTGCTCAGGGCTGCTGTGGCGTGCAAAGATACCTCAAAGGCAGCTTTTGTGTGGCCTTTGCATTCAGAGCCTGGGACGGGAGTCCCCGTGTTCTGCTCAGGAAGCTGGGGGGTCAGCACTGGCTGGACAGCCAGGGTGTAGCTCCGCTCAGCATGCTGCTGCTGCTCCTGTTTGCTCTTGCAGTTGGTAAGGTGGCGGCTTTGGTGAGGGAAAGCTGGTTTCAGTGAAGGGCTCGGCTCCTGGCGGCCAAGGGCGCAGGGAGAGGTGAGCACAGCCTGGGCAGCACAGCTCTGGATTCGGAAAGGCAAGTCCTTTCTGGCCAGGAGATTTTCTTTGTTGATATGTTGAGCGAGGAAGTAGGCTGCATTCTGATGCTGCTTCATAGCAGAGACCATCTCTGAGACATCAGTTAGCTCTGAAGAGTTGGTTTCATGGCCAGAATCCAAGGATGACTCAGGGGTGATGGCAGCCAGGACAATAAGACCTGAGGAGGGACACAAAGAAAACCCCACGACAACACTCACACCACACTGCTACATGGAGGAGAGGGGAAACCATGCAGCAAGAGGGTCCCAGGAATGCAGGACACGGCGTCCCGTCAGAGAAACTTTAGCGTCTTCCTGCAACTAAGAGTTAATGTTTTAAGAGAGATCACTTCTCAGCACTGAGCTGGCTTGCTAGTTCAATTCAGCAAGAGCTCTTGGCCCAGGAAAAGGTCCTGGGAAGCTTTCCAGTGTTAGTGATAGCAGAGCTACGGGGACTTGTCTGGAGCAAGAAGGAAGATCAGGGAGCAGCTACTCTACCATAGTGAGTAGGGCAACCAATGCGGGGAGAGGGACCAAGGACTGTGCTGCCAGCAGGCTGGTCCCAGAGACACCCATCTGGCAGCAGGTTTGCCCTGGGAAGGGCTCACACGCTGCAAAACCTGGGTGGAAAGCTGCAGAGACTGAGAGCCAAAAGCGCCAGCTGAGTGGGGTCACAGCAGGGAGGAACTGATGCTTAGTTTTAACCAGCAGCTGCTCCACAATCACATATAGGATGGGAGAAGGAGACTAAAGGGAAGGATGTACCATAGGAAAGAAAGGCTACAGGGAAGAAAAAGTCACAGCCACTGAAATACCTGCGGTCTGCTGTGGTGGGGGATGTGTATAATCCTCTGAAGCAGCCAGAGCTTCCAGCGCCTGCAGGGTAGACACCAGGGCATCGTCCAGCTCTTGGGCATGGTCTCGGACAGTCCGCGGTTGCACGTTGTCTATCAGTGTGACAGGGATCTCATCGTAGAGGATGCCACAGAGGTGCCGGCCCTGCTCCTGGCTCTGGGCATTCGCCCGGCGCTTGGGGTCGTCCTCGTCCGAGCTGTTGTCTCGGAAGCCGGGAGGGGGGGCGGCGATGGCGGGGAGCAGGGATGTTGTCTCGTCTTCTTCCTCATCGCTCCCGGGAGGGGGAAGCGACATCAAGTCCACCATATTGTCCCGGGTGCTGCCGGGCTTGCCGCCCTTGCATGAGGCCAGCCGGCTCTTGATCTTGGCTTGGCAGGACTCGCAGTAGAAGTGCCAGGTGTCGCTCCGCAGGTGGGTGTCTATGGTGTGCGCCCTGGCCCTGCTCGCATGCCTGTCTCGGTCAAGGCCATCCGGGTCGTACTCGTTCCCTGCCCCGTTGTAGCCTTGGCCAGAGCTTTTGGAAGTGGGGTCAGATTTGGTCCTGGGACGACTTTCCTCCAAAAAAATCAGGTTTTCATTGATATCCGTCTTGCTCTCTCTTTCCTTCTTCTGCTCTCGCATGTGCAGATAGCAAAAGCTGATGAGCTCCGAGTCCGAAGCCCTGGCAGCTGGAGACCCGTCTGCTCTGGCGCCGGCGGCAGAGCCACCCACCAACCCGCTCTCTTTCTTTCCCGTGGCAGGCCGGTGCAGGTTGTGTGCGTTGATGTAATCTAAACCAAAACCACAACAGGCACATTAGCAGCAGCACGTGGGAGACGGAAAGACAGCATGGGGAGGCTCCTGCTCACCCTGGAGAAGCATCCATGTGCTCTGTGTCCTCGAGCCCTCAGACTGCAGCGGGACACACGTGTTCTCTGTGGCACAGCCAGGCCGCGTGGATGGTCTTTTGAAAAACCACCTTCTGCAACCCGCTGGGCCTGTCTGCCAGTAATGAGTGTGGGAAGAAATGTCCTGCACATGCAGCTCATAGAATAGTTTAGGTTGGAAGGTATCTTTAAAGGTTATCTAGTCCGACCCCCAGCCCCAATCTGGGCTGGACTCCATACACCTCAGTTACCTGGGAAAATGTCTTCTTTCTGCCTGGCTGACAGCCCTGAAAGAGCCCTGCGCTGTTAAGCACTTCGCTGCAACAACCTCCCATTGCCCCCTTGTGCCAGGCAAGTGGCTGGAATATTGCTTGAAGTTCTGGCCAGTGGTCCAGCCCTCAGGAGGGACATCTGTCTGCATTACAGGTTGAATTGTGCAGCTGTGCTGAGAATGGCTGCCAGGGGGATCCAGGCTCCATCTTACTGAGTATAAATTAAATCAAATAATTCCTAATTAAATTCATTAGCTCAACAAATTGGACAATTTGTCTCCCCAAACACACATTTGTGTTATACTGTTCATCACCTGCAATGCTAAAATCCCAATCAAAACAATCTCTCTCATTTATGGACACGCCGGTACTCAGAAATGACAGCTGTGTGAGGGAACACAAGGCTCCCGTGGCTGGGGACGTGTGTTCAGTGCTGGGCTGCGGTGGGGCAGCATGGACCAAAGCAGAACCTTCCCAAAGCCAGACAGCTCTGATGGGTCATGCCCTGCTTAGACAGCCTCGCTGGCTGCCCGTGCTGAGCCGGGGTCTGTTGCTGAATGTGCCCAAAACTCTAAAATCCATAACCCAGCTGCTGGATGCTCTGAGGCAGAAGGTCCTGACAAAGAGCCAAGAGCGCAACCAAGAGCATGAAGCTCCTTGGCTGGCGATGGTTGCTGGTGGGAGCGGGGCAAGGATCTGGCATATGGCTCTGCAGGGACATGTGGAAAGATGGATTTAACTGACAGCACCCGGGCAGAGTGTGCAGTTCTAAAATTGTCTGCTGTTCAGCAGGAGGTCTTAATGGGCCTTGGGGAAGATGGATGTGCTTCTCATCGAGGCAAAAAGCATGGGCCAGGGCTTGATTCTGCATTCTACAAGATCCTGGCACAGCCTGCCTGCAGCCCGGAAAGTCAAAGCCTGGGCTAACTTGATTCATCCCAGTGAGGCTTTCTTATCATTCCTGCAGAGATGTGCTAATGATCAGCAGTCCCTGCTCCCTGTGATCCACTCGGCTCCTGACAGCTCAGCCTGCAGACCTAGCAAGACCAGAACTGTGAGCAGCCTTTGTTTTCTCAATACACACTAAATTCACTGCTTCTGAAGGATGCCCGAGCAGCTGGGCTGAGTGTACTGGGTCTGCAGGGAAACTGTTCTGCTACATTGGTCAGATTTTCATTGCACCACTAAGGACAGATCGGGCCACTGAGACAGGGGCTCGCTCTTTCACACAAAGACCATGGATCCATTGCTCCATCACTGTCCTGCCCACACCATGACTTCTCCTCACACTCCCTCCAGCTCCCTGCAGAGTGACATTGGTTTCAAGAGACTGTCAAGAAAAGGGTGAGATCTTCTGCCCCTTTTGGCGTTGGTTTGGAGTGTGGCCACAAAGCAAAATCTCTCCAAGGAAAAATCCTCACTATTATCACTGTTGCAAGAGTGCGGAAAAGCACCGCTCGCACATGCTGAGACACCCCCTGAATGACCAGCAACTGCGGGCACTGCCAGCATCCCTTTGAGCCCTTGGGGATGTTCTGGGATGCTCTCTGCTTCCTACCTCATTCTTCTGACTCCCCACAGCCCTGTGTCCCATGTGTCCCTGTAGCCCATCTCAGGGTGATCTGACTCAGGGAAGGACCACTCTGATGATAGCCAGTTAAGCCAGAAACACCCTTCACTTATAGCCAAATGTGACTAAACGTGTTTCTGTAGGGCACCCAGAGCAGAGAGCACAGTGACAGTTGTCAGTAAGTTGAAGAAACGAAAGGAAACCATGCACTTATACTTACGCCAACATCACCTTCCAGGTCTTTCCCTGGATTCACTGAGGTCGCCGCAGATGCTTTCCTGATGCCTCTTGTGAATCTGTCCTCCCACATGTGCTAAGTCTGTGTCCTTAGACCTCAGAGGCACCGAGTCCTCTCCCAATGGCCCTGTGAGTTCTCGGCACTCCTCCCACCACCCCCAGCTAGTCCCATCTTGAGGAGGCTGTTTTGACACTGCCAGCTAAACTGAAAACTTGTCACAGCTCTCTGGAGCTGCAGTGTCATGCGGGAGGTCTAGGGGCCACCTCCCAGAGTCAGCTGGGTTGGTATCTTGCCCATCTCCAACCACTGATCCTATATTTCTGCATACAAAATGTACTCGATGTGAACACCCGCATGGAACAACCAAATGTAGCTCATGGCTGGCTCTTGTTTGAAATCACTCTTGAGAATCATCCATCATTTTGAGGGTGACTGACACCTGCAATCCATCCTCAAGGCACAGAGCAGCGGTGCCTGGTGGGACAGAACCCGCGTTTAGCTGTTCTGGTCTCCTGAATGCCCAGATCTGCTCCCTGCATCTGGCTGGGCACCTGAACAGCCGGGACACCAAAGTTTCCCTCCTGATTTAGGAAATCAGTGGGGCAGCTGTGCTTGCAGAGCTGCCCATGCAGCCCACACCCCGTGGATGAAGGCAGCAGTGTCTGTAGGCAGCAGGAGTGCGGTCCCTGGCTGAGTCCATACGCTCATGTTGCTCTCTGGAGCCAGGATGCCGGCCAAGGAGCGTGTGCTGCATCCCTGCGGCAATGCACAGGCTGTTCTGTGAGGACCCAGCATTGAGCTGGCAGCATTACAGGTCTTTGCAAATGGCACCTCCTGGATCTGCTCGAGGAGCTGCCAGGACAACGCTTGCAGTGAGTGTTTAGGGCCCAAGCTGACACCGCAAGACAGAGCTTATCCAAAATGAGGACTTGTCTCCCTGCTCCCTCTTTTCTGGTTATAAAGGGGGCTGCTGGTTCTGCAGAGGGGAGATGCCAGAGAAACCCTTCTCCTTTCTAATGCTGCAGAGCTCTGGGTGGAGGGAGGAGAAGGAGGAGGGAGGCTGGGGAGGGTCTCACACAGAAAGCAGAGGCTGAAACGTACCTGCCTTGATAATCTGAGGCGGGGGCGGCTGGCTGGGGGCTCTGGAGAATATCATCTTCTTGGAGTCCACCAGGAGCCGGCAGTAGCCTGCAATCAGGCAGGCGAAGTTGGTGGCTTCAGGCCACTCCATCAGCAGCACCAGCGGCTGGAAGGCAAGAGGAGCAAAGCGCATGAGGGCCACGTGGCTCAGCCGACGTGGACCAGGGCTCCAAAGGGGTTGTGCTGGGCCCTTGCACTGGTGTAACTGGTGAGCTGGCTGGCATTTTTAGCACCCACACAGGAAAAAACAGCCAGGTGCATGTCCTTGCTCCAGGTCACCCAACAAACTCATTCTGCACAAGAAAGCGCCTTGCTGCAGTTCCTGCTCGCCAGTCCTCCAAGGATGGTGAAGGAGGGGGAGCCCTGCAGGGCACGGGCTGTGCGTGGCAGGGCCCCCCCATGCAACTGGCTCCTGCTGCCACAACCCCTGTTTCATTGTAGGCGCCACATTGCCCTCCCATAACTAAGACATCTGCTTCCAGCAAGATGCAGAAGGGGCAAAATCCCATTATGGGTTCCCCCAGCCACCACTCTGAGCCTGTGTCAGCACCACTCAAGGCGAGACCCGTGAGATGGAGAAAAAATTGACAGTGCCTTCAATAAAGTTATTGCATGGCAGCTCTAGCCCTCATCCACTCCTTGCACAAAGCACAAGCACCTCAAGGACCTTTGCACTCAGGTACAGGGTTTATCTGAGGCAACAGAGGGATGTTTAACCACTGCTGTTGCTCAGGCTGCCTGTCTTGCCATGCTCAGGATCTTGCACGCTCACAGTGCTGCAGGACTCAGAAGAACTTGTTTACCATATGCAGGGCAAATGAAGCCTGTTTTAAAAATCACTTTAAGCCTACGCAGCGTGAAAAGCATCACAGCTATTTTGGTTTTCTTGTTTTATAACCACAGGAGGTTCCTGGTACCCACTGGCCAGTTCTGTGCTCTGCTCAACACTTGCTTTTTTAAGCCAGCTCTGGCAAAGGAAGACCCAGCCTTACAGCACATCCCACTCTGGAGCATACAACGCAATAGATCTGGGTGTGAAGCCATCAGCCCTTGGCATCACATGTGGCTCTGCCCAAAACACACCAGCCCCTGGCAGGGGCCGATTCCTCCTGGGGCCAGGGTAAAGAAGTTCCTTCCTTGGATACTGTGCAGGAAAAGAAATAACCTGACAAGCTAACATGCTTTGCTGAGAGGCCCTGCCCCTGCCCGCTTGACAAGGCTCTTTTGGCATCATAGAAAATAAACCAGACAGAGATCAAAGGAAAAGTATCAATGTAGAAAGAAAGGAGAGAAGAGATTCTCCACGTAGCCCAAAGGAGGCAGGAACGTGTCATTTCAGGTGAGGGGTGTGACACCAGCTCCAGTCTTGATATAAGTGATGGAAAGGATGATGAAAAGGTGATGAAAGGAAATCGTGTGTTCCAGTTCTGCCATATGAAGCATCCTTAAAACAAGTGCCTTCTACATAGGGCTAAGCCTTCTTGGGTTTTTCAAGCCATCTGTTGAATAAAGAGACATTTGCACATTTTCCCCCCTCTGCTATGCAGCAGCGAGGGTTTGTGTGCTAGCAACAAGAAAGAGAGAAAACGCCAAGGGGAGGGAGGCAATGGCTGACGAGTGTCCATTAGCAGGAGATTAAATGAAGAGGCCAAGGCAGGCTGAGAATTCCCTTTCAAAAAGAAAATTAGGGGAATAGTTTCCACTGTGTAACCACTTAATTCCTGGGGACACCATGGCTGGGTGACACAGAGTCATGGACTGTCTCTGCCTCCCTGTTAGCGCTTGTCATTCAGCCTGCGGTGCAGTCCCAGTGCCCCCAGCTGGGTACCAGCACTGGCCCTCTTTCTGTCTTTGCTCAGATACCTCTGCTTCAGGATGCTCCCAGAGATGGGACTGTAGGTTCTTGCTGGCAAGAAGCAGCCTCTGGATCAATCCTCCTGAAGGCAGACAGGACTGAGACACAACCACCCCGACTTGTGTTTCTTGCCTACAAATAAAACACATGGAACATGCCAAGATGCCACAAGCTCCCTGCCAGGTCTCCAAGCAAGCCCAGCATCCAGAATGGCTTCCAGCAGCCAGTGTATGGCATTCTGGGGTTAACCATAACACTTTACTCTGAAAAAGAGCATCATGGCTTAGTGAGGAGTCTTAACAATTACTCTCACATTGTGGCAAGCAAATGGTGTGAGAGTTCTTCTCTAATTGTTGAGCATTCAAATATTGTTACTAGGGATTAAATCACTTCAGGGGCAGCTTCGAGGCTTCCACCCTGCTGCCCCATCTCCCTGAACGTGGCCAACAGATCTGAAAGTGATTTGTTGGGTCAAGAGGCAACGAGGCAACACGATGGCAGCAGTCTTGTTTCCTTGGGAAACCAGGCTACAAAGAGGAGGTGTCAGGGATGGCAGCTAAGGGAGATGTTATTTTTAGACATCAGCAGTGCTGGTCACCCTGTTCCACGCAGGCAAAGCAAATGAGATCTCATGGAGGCCACCAGGCACAGGCGAGCTGAGCAAACATTGGAAGCTTTTCATGCAGCGGTTAAGAAAGTCAAATAATGTTGCTAAGGGGTTTAGGCAGTAAATTCAGGGCAGCATTGCAGGGAGCTGCTCTAAGTAACAACACCACAGGACCGTAATCCGTGCTTTGGGCTTCCTTGTGATACCCGTGTCTTGCAGCGAGCAGGACTGACCTCCTTTGCTTTGGGAACCTCCTGCAAGGAGCAGCAAATGCTTGTGCCCATGGTCAGCACTGGCCTAGGCCCCAAGGGGCTGGGGTTCATGCAACATCCCTACCTCTCTCTGCCATTTTTATAACTCACTGCTCAACCTCAGCCAGAGTTGACAAAAAGGCAGCAACCTGAAAGAGTGTGAATCTTCATTTTTCTAAACCCGGCAGTGCGATAGAGCAGAGAGACTTCTGTGAGCAGCTGGAAGGCACGGATGGATGCAGCAGGAGCAAAAACGGTGTCATTCCTCTAAGACCTACTGCCCACCCCATCGGTCCCTCTTTCCCAGCTGTTAATCAGGATGTGGTGTTAATCACCGATGGAAAACAAGTTATTGAGTGACCTTCCAGGTGATCCCCTCACCACAACTCATGCCGACCAGCCCATCCTCTTCCTCCACCGGCTTGTTCTCACTGCAGTAGCTGCAGAGACTCATACCTCGCTGGTTTTACACAGAAACAAACTTACTGGGATAATCCCACTGCTCTAAAAATGCCAAACATCAGATTCCCAGAGGGATGCACAGGTAAAGGTTCATCTCTGACTTGTAATATGCCAACATGAAAAGCAGCAAATTTTAAAGAGAATGCTCATTCTACATCTAATGCATAATAGCAGCCTGAAATTATTGATGTCTTGATCTTTCACTCATACCGGTTTTCTAGATCTTTCTAGTCCTAATGAGAAAAACGACATTTTTTCACTTAAAAGTTTCCTGCTTGGCAATCAATCTCTCTGGAAAGTAAACCAAAATACATTTATACTGAATATAAGAGAAGAGATTTCCATTACCTTATTAAGGATATAGTGCCTTTTCTATTATGCCCTGCCTTTAAATCAAACCTTGATGTCCTTCTGGAGAATATTCTCTTGTTCAGACAAAGGTGAAGGCTTCACAGAAGAAAGTCTGGAAGGAATTTTATGGCCATGGTTATGCTGCAGGATCTTAAGAGTCCTTATATTTAAATTATGATCTGATCTACGCATGCTATAACCCTTAAGCTCATATGCATTTCCTTTTAATCTCCCTCCTTTATCATGTACTTTGAGTCTCACCCTGCTTCCTTTAATGTAGTACAGTAGAAAGGTGGGAAATGAATTTACATAATTTATGTTCCCTAGTTTACTTGAGGTGCACTGCTAAGCTTGTATTTAATAATACAGGCTTCCAGGCCTAACGAGACAGCAGTCAATTTTTCACGTGTACACTGACCTTTCTTTCCCTCCCTTTAAGCATTATTAACTCAGCTCTATCAATACCAGGCTGCTTGTGATTAGGATCATTATTTCCCATTTGTTGATCGATAAACCTCCTGCCTTTGTTAGCAGCGGCCCTTCAGGTTTCTGCAGCGGCACCTCCGTCCTGAGGATCTGAGGAACCATCTCTGATGGCTGCAGACATGGAGGTGTCTCCTCATCTCCACCGCCGTGGTGCTGTTGTGTCCCGGGAAAGGCACAGACAGGTCCAGCCAACACCTTCCCATCACACTGCACCTGCCACCCTGGCTGACATCCATCTCCCCCCTCACAGCTATTCAAATGGCTTGTGCTCTTCCCTGGGGGATTTCTAATAACCAGAGCCTGCTGGTGCTTTTGGCATCCTCCACGTTTCCTACTTGTTGGAGCAAGCTCTTAGGAATCCCAAGGTTGCAGCACCATCAGGCTGTGCTCAGGTCCACAGCACGGGATGCCCAAGTTCTGCTTGCTTTTTTTTTTTTTAAATGAGCAAAACAAATTTGGCTCTGCGTGCTTGGAAACTCATCCTCTCCATATGTTGTCTGTCTCGTGTTTCTGGCTGGCTCCTGTCCTGGGTGCCCGTGGGCAGCGCTATGGGTGACACCAGAGCTAGCACCACATGCTGGTACCTGCTTTGCTTTACATCCCACTACAAAGGCTCTGCAAGGGGGAAACTGTGTCCCAGGTGCTGAGCCAAGGGAAATCTTGATCCCTCCCTCTCTACTGTGAGATGACAGTGTTTCAGAATGGCTTAATGCAAATAAAGATGACTTCAGCTTAGGGAGCTAGAGCCTTCAGGTCCCTCATCACTCCAAAGCCTTGCTCCTTGTGTAGGAGAAATTCAACGGGCTTCAGTCATTGCTTGCATAAGTGGCAGCAATGCCAGCCTCGCAGTTTGATGGGGCTGTCCACCATTTTCAGCTTAAAATTTGGCAAACACACGTAGGGCACCAAGCTCGGCACCCACCGCGTGTCCCTGTCCCGCAGGGCTCGGGAAGCCAGCGAGATGGAGAGGCGGCCGTGGGGCAGGACCTGGCTCCTTCCAGGGCAGAGGAGCAGACTGCACCCCAGCTGTGCACGGCAGCTTTTTATTTCCATGGCAAGCTGGAAGCAGATCGGGGCCCCGGGGACGCTGACATCGATAGCCAGATTCCAGGCACAGCAGCAGCCAGGACCCTTCTGAATTAATTTTTCCTTCTTTGTTTTCCTCTGTCGAGTCTTGATCTCGGCTAAAGTGCCAGCTGGCTGCAGGCCCCGCTGGGAGACATGAAGTCAATTACTCCGATGCCTTTGATTGAATTGTACTTGGTGAGGGGCCAGCTGCCGTGGGCTCCTGCCCTGCAGCCCAGCGTGGGGACGAGGCGCAGCCTGGGACAGATCCTGTTGCATTGCAGACACTTGCCCAGGCTCAGGCGGTCCTGCTGCCCCTCGAGCATTCCTCTTTCATTCCCATTCAGAAGGCTTCGGAAGATTTTTTTGCCAGTGTCAACACTGTTAATAATAAAAAGTCCAGTGGCATGTAGTTGTGTAAATCAGAGAGGTGAAATGCTCCATTTGAAAAGGCATTTTGGTTAAGAAAAAAACCCCTTTCTTTCTGGAGTAGCTGTGGAGCTGCATAGCCAGGGGTGCAACCTGGTGGAGCTGGATGTCAGGAGCTGCTCTGATCTGGGGAGCAGCCTCGGCTGCCGGGCAGGAGATGCTGACACGGCCCTTCCCGGGATGCTGGGAGGTAGAAGAGGACTCTGCAGTCCTGGGCTGGGGAGGAGGGGAGATGCATGCCTGGAAGCCCAAATCTGAGCTGGTGCAAGGGCATTGGCCACACTCAAATGCTGGTCCCAGCACCACTGGGCAGCTGGAGGGTGAAGCCCCCAGGAAATGCAAGGCTGCAGCCCCCAGACCACTGAGACAATCTGCATTTAACGCATAAAGATCACAGGAGACACCATGCACCACCACCCCATCCCCACAAATCTATGAGCTCCAGAATCAATGCTCAAACACCAGGAAGCCTGGAGTGCAGGAGGAAGAGTGGAGAAGCAAAGAAAGGACTTTTCCAGGTGGTAATGACCACACGATCCTGCAAAATGTTTGCACCGGTGCAGCACGGCTGAGGAAGCACCATCCTGCCCCCAGCTCCGTGCTGTGAACTTTCTCAGTATTTCCAAGCAAACCTGCCCCGCTCCCTCCATCGCTGTCAAGGCAAAACCTGCTCCTCTCCTCCCAGCAGCTCCCTCGGACACTGCAGGGAATAAAAATCCTTCTTTGACCCAGAAGCAGTGGCCTGGAGGTTTTTGTTCCTCTGCGCTGAGGTTGCTCATCTCCTCTACAAGGGGTCCTGCCAGCATTCGCCCCCCACTTGCCACGCTCACAGTGGCAAAGAGCTAAAGAAAGCAAAGCAGAGGCACCAGCCCTGGGTCTGTATCAAAAATGCACTGTTTTGCACAGAAACTGAAGCCCAGGATGGAAAAGCTCCAAAACAAACCGACTAAATACCCAGTGAACAATTTATAAGACAAACACTGCTTCAGATCCTCCTGAACTAAATGCAAATTGTTTACAATCTCCTCAAGTCTGCTTGTTACCTGAAAATCTTCCCCAGCTCCTTCCTGGCAGGTACGTCTGGGCTGCGGTTGCAGGCAAACAGCAGATAAGGAGGTTTGGGCGGCACTGGATGGTGTGGTTGGGGTGTGCAGACCTCCCAGCTGATGGCTGCTCCATGACCTGACCCCCTTGTTTTAACCCTTAGGATCAACTACATGACATCAATAAACCTGGCGCTTAGAAATTCAAAATGGCTTTTCTGCACAAATCCCTGAACCGTCACCGAACATCTGACGTTTCCACAGTAACCCAGCGAGCAGCTGTGATGGGCTGGCAACACCTCACCCGTTCAGGGTGGCTCATCCGCATCCCCGCTGTTACCTGGGGAATGCACCGGAGCTGCCCCAGCACCAGCATCCCACACCGGGCATCACGCTGCAACGGCCCTGGGGGACACCCCCATCTGCTCTGCGATCCGCAGGTCTCCGACAGGCTTTGGGGGAGATATGGATTGAACGCAGGTCTCCAGAGCAGTCAGGACACTACTTCAAGCACAACCCTCTAATGGTTTATGACTCAACAGCGGAAGCAGATTTATTTGCAACCCAGGGCTGTAGCCAGCGACACGTTCAGTGCAATAGAATAATTGCAGGGAGCAGATTAGCACTGCGAGGTAATGATCTTTTTGCCTGCTTTTCTTAGTCTGCCTCATCCATCGCTGTCCTGAGAAAGATTAGCATATGCCTCATTTTGGAGCAGACATTCTGGCTTTAAAGCCCAGCCCTTTAGATAACGGTTAAATGAAGACAGATAACAGCAGCCTCTGCACTGGCAGGGTGCTGCTGAGCCTGCTGAGATTCACAAATGGGATGCTTACTCCGCTCCAGGCAGGCAGAGGGGCTTTCGGTGGCTGTAGGCAGCTGCCTGGAACGTCTCAGGGAGATAAAGCTGCTGTGCATGCGTATGTGCTTGCAGAACATTGTATGTGAGCTGCCTTTTCTCCAGCAATGGGGAGGCTGGATAGAGGGAGCGCAGCAGAAAGTCTGCTCCTCCAGCAGAAAAGGGCTGGTGGTGTCAGGGAGCTAATTACTGCTGCAGAGCAGGGCTGTAGGGGAGCTGCACTGCAGGAGCTGTGGAGAAGCCTTGTGGGAATTGCCACCTAATTTATAGCAGCTGGACGTCAGGATCCCCTCAGCCTCCAGCCAATCTGCCACTCCTGTGGCCAGTCTCAGCCACGCACCAGGGGGGACGGCTGCTCTCCCAGTGCCAGGGAGGGGGACGCAGCACCAGAGGGGCCCGTGCACCCCACCGTGAGCTCAATGTGCTGCCGGGGCCGAGTGGGGCTGCGGGGAGCAGACCTGATGCTGCACATCCCCCTGTGTGGTGCTTGCTGCCAGCGAGATGGCCACGGAGCAACGTGGCAGCAAGAACACGCTCTGAGCGCCTGCAGTGAGCGATGAGCAGTCAGTCATGGGGTTCTAACCAGCCTATTATTAATGTATTAATATTGTGATTTATACACACATACCCAAGGGGCGTAGGCACCAAGAGAACCATGCGCTCACGGTGCAGACGACAGCCCTTGGTTATACTGGCACTGTAAGCAGCAAGGAAGAGACCTGGTGGGTCTCTAAGCAGCCAGAGGGGCTGCGCAGGGAGGGCTTCCCCCTGCCCCAGCTGCAGGAGGGGAGGTTTGAGGGTTTTGAAGGGTAGGGACAGGCACAGCAGGATAGCAGAACTTCACCTGGGCAACAACTGACCTCAGTGAGAAGAAAAGGGGATATTACAGATATTACAGGTGACCTAATACCCACTGAATTACAAATGCAAGAAAAGGGCTTCACTGCTGAGGCTGTTGGAGGCAACAGCTGAAGCAGAGGGGATGAGGATGAGTGTGGCTCTGGCAGAGGCTACTGGGGTGTAACTGCAGTTCAGCAGAGCTACAGGACCAGGCACAGAGGCAGCAGGAAAACAGACATGGGGGAATTAATGAGCCTGGTGGGAGGAAATGCTAAAATCCACCAGGAGAGGAGGCAGCAGGAGAATCCTAAGCAAATCCACCATGATTACATCTGCAAAGCTATGGCTGAAATACAGAGCACAAGGAAAGGGCTGCAGAGAGGCTGAGGCTTAGATACCTCACAGGAGACAAAGAAATGTGGAGGCAGCCCGCAAAGCTGCCCAACTTCATCAGCCTCAGGGGAAAGAGGATGAATGCGGGGTCAGCAAAACTAACCTACGGCCAAAGGCTCAGAGGGCTTGTGCAGATACACCCTGTCTTCTGCAGCATTTCTGTGGCCCACAGTGGTCACAGATCCACTGTGCCTCATGACATGAGGCAGCCTGTGCCAAGCACAGCTCCTGTCTAATTTAGCCCAAACTCAATCCTAACTCTGGCCTGTTGAATTCAAGCTGGGAGGAGAGGTTGAGGCTTGGCATTTATCTGTCAGATTTGCGGCCTCTCAGCTCTGTCCTTCCCCATGGGGCAGGGAAGAGCTAGGCATGGGGAGGCAGTGAAACTGAGGATGCCCTGGGGCAGGCACACAGCTATCTGCTGGTGACTCTGACAGAGACATGTCCTAGCTTATTAAAAACCTGAGCAAAGCCCAGTGGAAGATCTCCTTAGGATCTCGTGGCTGCTGGACCAGACATTAAAGAAGTCGCTAAACTTCTTACTGTATTGCTGACAGTCCTTCTGAAGGGTTTGGGACACAAGAGAGACAAGAGACTGCAAGGGGTGAGGTGAGGTGGTGGGGCCAGACCATGGGGATCCACTGCCAGAACTAGCGCTGTACCACGCAACAACTAGCAGGGGATGGCAGGATGGTAAAAGCACAGGGCCCAGAAGGGCATGTACGCCAAGGAGTGGTAACACTGCTCCGTGGGCTGAAGGAGAGGATAACAGAGGCAGCTGGCAAGACACCCAGGGGATGTGTTACTGGAGCCAGTGACACTCATGCCCAGGGATGCCCAGCAATCTCTTCTCTCACTCTGAGCCTGACGCTCCTCGTCCTGTCATTTTGAGTTCATTCCACCATCCTGCATGCCTTGACAAGTTCCACAAGCGCTGCTAATGCACAAAACCCCACCGGTACCTGCATCCATCCCAGGTGTGGCCATGGCCTGCTCCTCTCCAGCCCCGAGCAGAGGCAACGTCCTGCCTCCTGTGTCACCCCCATCTGCCCCAAGGACCCTGCTCCAACTGTTGGGCAGGTGTTTGGGCCACAGCCAGAATGCCACCACACCTGCACCACGCACCCTTGGTGTCAGTCCCTGCCTCCATGGCACAAGGACCCAGACAGGCAGGGGAGACACCACAGAGCAGGTACCCTGTGACCGCAACGTGAAAGGGGCTTTTGAATCCCTGGAAATCTCCAAGCAGATGCTCCAACATGCAAACTTGTGTCCTGAACGCCTTAAAGGCAAGCACTGAACGCTCACCCACAGCTTCCACACCAGCCCCTGTCCTCAGTGCCTACCTTGGCATCCAGGATGCTCGTCTCCACCCGGGCCACCCCCTGGTTCTCCCTGAAGAGCTGGATCTTGCTGACCTTGCTGAACTCTGACAGCACCGTGGTGAGGTTGGTCTTCAGGTCGATGACGTGGCTGATGCCGTGCCGGGGTCCCACCAGAAGCGTGGTGGCCGGCTGCTTCTCATCCTGGTAGCACGAGCACATGGAGAGAGGCAGATGGAGAGGGGTGAACAAAAGCACCCTGGGGCTGTACCTGGCTCTCTCCATGGAGCCAAGTCTCCACCAGGTCCCAGATGAGTTTTGCAGAGCAGCAGGTGAAGCTGGTGCCATGAATCCCCCTCCCTGGGCCTCCCTGCAGAGCTGGGAATGGTGTGCAGGCTGCCAAGTCTATTTAAAAATAAAGCTCTGAACTGACTGTCCACATGAAATATTCAGGCCTGTTAGTGTCAGTACAGAAAAGTAAGAGCATGTTACAAATCTGTCTGATCTGACATTGCCTCTGAGAGGAGGTAGCAGAAGAGGGAGTGAATGCATTTTAGAAAAGAAGACACACTAAAGCCTTGACTGAAAATCGAGATCTTTCTTGCTCTGGTCTGCCCATCACCAGTGCTTCCAGCCAGATTTGGAGGGGAAGAGGAGCTGGGCAGACCAGTGCAGAAGAGAATAAGGGAATACTTTTCACCACTTACACATGGTTCAACTCCTAGGCTGGCTCAAAGTCATTGCTTTGGGGTCAGAGATGGAAAAAAAAAAGGCAGAGCACCCACACCAGAGTGAGTTAGGGAATCCAGGGGAGTGCTGAGACCTTGGGTGGGGGTAAAGGGAAGGGTGGCAGAGACGTGACACTTGCATAAAGACCCCTGGATGGGAGAGTAGAGCAAGAGGGACAGGGAGGTGAGCCAGGGAGTGGGGAGCCTTAGTGGCTTCACTGTTCTCCTGTTTGGCTTGGTGGTTTTTCTCCTGCCATGGAGAAAGTGAGGTAGCTTGGGTGAGGGGTAGAGATGCCTCTTCTGATACAGATGAGGGAGGAGCAGACTGTGGCCGTGGCAGCTTCCCGAGAGCTGCCAAGCAGTGGTTGAGCTGGACCACTGCTGATGGAGATGGTAAGGCCAGCCGGTCTATTCCGTGTGGGCAAACAGGGAAAGCGGTGGCTTTTGCCAGTGGTGACTTTCCTCTGAGAAGGATGGCAGGATGCTGCCAGGGCAGGACTCAGCTATAAGCATGTGTCTGAAACTACTCCTACTTCATTGAACAAGTCACCTCCTTGCCCAAAAGACTGGCAAGAACCGAGTCAACCCTGGCCCCGCAGAGCAGATCTGACCCACTGTCAGCAGAGGCTCTAAAGGCTTTTTTGGGTGGGCTTGGAGCCCAGCAGGGCAGAACAAGAGACTGAGGGAAGTAATTTCTGTGGGAGCCATATCTCCCTTGGCTCTCCTGCTCCAGCACACACTCAGGACCACCACCAAGCACCTCCCAGCCCACCCTGAATTACTGTACCAGTCCCACTGTGTTGAAGAGGACCCCAGCAAAGGTGGGCAGCTCGTTCAGGATCCTCAGGTATTGCAGCTTTGCCTGGGCCGTGGAGACCTGACAAAATACATCAGATGGGTGATCACCACCAGCACAACGGGGGATAAACACCGGAGGCTGGCACAAACTCGGGAGCTCCCAAGAAGGGGTATGCAGTGTGCTGGCGAGCAGCTTGGAGCATGGGCTGTGCTGGCAGTGAGCGCGGGGGCTTGACATGGAATGGAGGGGGTCTCTGCTCCTCTGCTGTCCTGGGCAGATGCTGGGAGGTGACTCAAAGCAGATGTACAGATAGAGAAACCCATCTACTTGATGTATAACCCCATCAGAGGATGCATAATTCCCCCCAGAGATGTTTAACCCTCTGGGGGTTATATAAACCTCCCCCTGGCCTTGGAGAGCTCTGATTGCTCAGCAGCCTCCTCCAGAGCTTTCCAAACCCAGAAGCAGAGATAATGCTAAACACAGGCTTAACCGATGTGTGCCGCTTCAGCCAAGCCGGCTGATCTCACCCCACTGATCATCACTGCAGTCCCCAAAATCCAGATCAGCTCTCAGAAGTGGATTCAGGAGAGAGAGCAGCTGCCTGGCTGTCACTCCGGGATTTGTCTCCCATTCAAGGGGACTTAAGCATCAGTAACAGGATTCCCTGAGCAGCTGGGGACAACAGGGTGGCCGGGGTGGGGAGCATGCTGCCACCCCACCAGCCTTGAGCTGTGGCTGTGCAGATTGGGCTCACCTTGGTGCCGCCGGGCTGGTTCTGGTGGGCTTTGAGCTGCAGTGAGAGGGATTTCCGAAGGCTCTTCTCTTTGACGAGCTGCAGGAGCGACGGGGGCAGGAAGGGCTCCAGGCCCCATTCCTTCCTATGGGGAGGGGGGAAGCCTGTCTGAGCCCCAGGCCAGAGACCCCGCCGATGGGAGCAGAGGACCAGAAACCAGGGATGCTGCCCGGGAGCGTCCTCTTGCCATCAGAGGGAGCCAGAGCCGCACCAGCACCACCTTGGTGGCACAGCCAGAGCAGCGGCAGCCCCCAGCCTGGGTCCCCAAGGGGATGGGACCCCCGGTTGGTGTCACAGCCACCAGCACTGGGCTGAGGAACGCGGTAGTGCCTGGCGCTGCAGCTGAGCCCAGCTGCCGCTTGCCTTTGTGTAAGGTTAAAGGATGCTGGGCAAATCCCCAAACTTCTTTCGGGGTCCTCCTGGGGTGCCATCTTCCCCTTCTCGCAAGGCCAGCCTGCACAGATGGACTCCATATGGATTTAAGAGCCACAGAAGGGCTGACCCAGAGCCGCGCGGCTTGGGGACAGGCTGAGATTACACAGCCACAGTGCCGCCTTCTCTCCTTGGATGCCAGGAGGAATATCAGCCTGGGTTCCCATGGAAATGATCCTGGGCTTGCAGCAAATATCCTCGCCAGCCCTGGCAAGGCTCCTGCAAGTGTCTGGATGTTGCGTGCAGGGGTCTTGCACAGCCCTGTAGCAGGACCAGGGGCTGCGTGTCACTGCTGCCAAACCCATGAGCCACCAGACAGCTCCAAGGGAGGTCCCAGGGCATCTCATGCTCAGCATCCCGAAACGCGACTGGGAGCAGCCCAGTTATGCAGAGGCTGCGAGCAGGAGCACAGGGAGGGAACACAGAGGAGGACAGCGCAGCAGCATGGGGAGAGGGATGACTCACTCCACGTTCTTGAGGGAGACCTTCTGGCTGGGGCGGGTGGCTGAGACAGTGATGTAGATGTGGAGGGCGGCCAGTCCCAGCAGCATCTCTGGCTTGGGGTCCGTGCCAAAGCGCTCTCTGATCACATCGTTGCGGCTCTGCAGGAGGGAGGAGAGGTGTCCTCAGGCAGCCATGGGGACAGGGCCCCCGCCAAGGTGTGCGTCCACAGGGCCCAGCATGGGGGGCCCATTGTGGGCCATGAACACCATCAGCTCCCAGTTCCTAGGGGTGAGCCCCCTACCTGGATGTACAGGTACTCGAACGCTGCGGGATCCCGGCGCAGCAGCTCCACTGGGTCCTTGGGGAAGAAGCTCACACGAAAGAGGCATCTCATGCCATGGTAGTGTGTCCTCTGCACAACCTGTGACAGGACGAGAGAGGAGCAGTGAGCCCAGGAGCTGTGTATGATTGCCTGCAGGGCAGGAGACCCCCTCTTTTCTCCCCTGGGCTGGGATTTGATTTCTCTCCTCCATGCACCACCCGATCCTTTCATCCTGGGAACAGGCCCGCCTTCTTCAGTGTGACAGCTTTGCCTGGTGCTGCAGGGGTTTATGCCACCAAGGCTAATGCTTCCTCTACGATCCCTGTTTTGTCCCTGTTGCCACACAGTGCCAGCTCCCTGGCTCTCCAGGACAGGCCAAGGATGTTCGGGAATGCTGCCTGCAGCTGCCCAGGCTGGAGCACAGAGCATCTTCACAGTGCTGTCAGGGAGGGATGGGTACAACCCTGCTCGTCTCCCTCTTTGGCCACCCTTTGCACCCCTGAGCCTGGAGACCATGCCAGAAGCAAGGAGAGGCCACGCCACACCACGGCACAGCCCCAGCCAAGCCCCACACTGGTGGCAGAAGAGCATCCCTGTGCCCCAGCCACTGGCGGTGACCGTCCCAGTGCCCTCCCGCACCCAGCAGCTTACGTGGGCCAGCGGCTGCTTGTCCTGGAGCAGCAGGAACCGGTGGCTCTGCTCTGGGCTGGAATACTCCAGGACGAGGGCAAAGTGCTCGATGTGCCTCAGGGACAGGCGGTCCTGCAACGTCACCATCACGTCCTGCAAATGCCACGGACAGGCTTGGGTGAGAGGCACCGGCTCCCTCCCAGGGTGGGAGCTGGCACCCCCTGAGACCCTGCTCCTCTGGCACCAGCACAGGATGAGGCCTCACAGCACTGAGAGGGGCCATGGGTTGGTACCCAGCCATTGCTGGGTGAAGTGACCTCCCAGCAGGAGGTGACCGGCAGCCAGACCCCTAACACCTGGGGTAACAGTGCGGTGTTCAGAGGGGGCTGCAGGGAGCTGGCTCCTGGCAGGGGCATCCATTCTGCCTGGAGGGCAGGCTCGCAGCAAGGAGAAAAGTTCGGAGCGGGAGAAAGACGGCAAAACCCCACCCCTCCAGCTGCAAAGCGTGTTGCCGGGGAGGCGAAGGGGATATCCATCATGCCGTGGCAGTTCGCAGCCAGCCAGCGCTGCTGCGGCATTTGTGCAAGGAAGCAGGAGACAAGAAAAAATGGAGCGGGTAGATGGTAAGCGAGAAGTGTCACGGTGCCGTGGGGGTTGGGGAGGGGCCCACCTTCACAGTGGTTCGGCCGTCGAACGTGAAGGATTTGATCTGCCCGTTCTCCAGGAAAACCTTCAACACATTGGGAATGAGGAGGAGAGCTTCTTTCTTCAACATGTCCTGGCACATGGGGCCAGCAACAGGGGAAGAGAGGAGGATGAGGGGCACAGAGAGACGGAGGGAGGGTGGAGAGAGAGAATGAGTGTCAGTGATGGAGCAGTTACGGTATCCTCCACTTCACAGGGCTTACGCGCTAAGAGGAATATCTCCCCTGAAAATTCAGTGTTTCTGCTGAGCCATCGAGAAGCGCAGAGATGGAGCGGTTCAGAGTTCCCGGCAGATTCACCTCCCCAGCTCCCAGCAGCTGGAACGGAACATCCCACTCCATCCAGCACGTCCCAGAGCCATACCCGTGCCTGGCAGCCTGTCCCGCTCCCCAGCGGGTGTTCCAGAGGGGACGTGATGGCCGGGGTGGCTCAGAGCTGATGCCCCTTTCCTAACCCGTAACCCAAGCTCACCTCAACCTTCACATGCCCCATGCAAGAAGTTGGGTGAAGGCTGATTTTATTTAGCAAGAAGCGTTTCAATCAGATAATTACTTAATTGATTTTGCTTAAAAATAGAATTTGCTAAAAGCACTTTATAGGCCTTATTTTACTTTTTTTTTTTTTGAACGCTGTTTAATAAAACCTTTCTGGAATTAAGAGATAATAGTACTGGGCTGGAAAGTTACTGCGGCAAAACAGCTTCCACTGCCACGCAACAGTGCTCTGGTCACCCTGCCCCATGCACAGGTGCTCCTGCGAAGTCTTTGGCACCGGTTTGGAACCCACAGCCCTTCCTTAGGGCAGGCACTGGCACTGCCTGGGTGTCAACCTTGAGCACCCATGGGACTCGGGTAGGATCAGTCTCCAAGGACAGTTTCTGGGGCCCCATCCAGACAGAGGGACGTGGGAGGACCATGGCATGTCCCCCCAGCACTGACCCAAGGGCATCTGCCTTATGGGGCTCCCTGGGCCAGGGGGCTGCTCCCCACTGTGGACCCCAAATCAGGGCAGAGGAGCCCTTCAGCCCCCGGCCACCTCCCACCCCATGGCCCTGGGGATGCCTGAAGGGGGTGAATCACAGAGGAAGGCAGGGCAGGACTTACTGGGTCCGTCTCGCCGACTGTCACCTGCTCTGAAAATCGGACCTTAACTGGGTTGGACCTGAGCTTCGCCTTCTTGGCTGCGCTGATGAAAGCAGATTTGGGAGACTGGAAAGAGAGCACTGGGTAAATCACCTGCCTGACCCCGGAGCCACGGTTTGGGGAAAGCCAGACACAGGGCCCAGAGAAAGCTTCTCCAAAGCCAGCAGGATGATGGGGAGCGGGCAGCAAACCATGAAATGTGGTGGTGGAAAGTGAGTCCACTTTGTTGTGGTTATACAGTGTTGAAGGCAGGGCCAGAACGATGAGCAGCAGCTCCTGAAGTCACAGCAACACCCTAAGTGTGATAGAGCAGTACTACGTGGTAGCATCTCCTTCCCAGAGAGGAGGGGAGCACAGGGGAGCTCTCACACTTATCTCCTTCACCAACATCAAAAGGTTCAGTAAAGGAGAAATGATGCTGTGTCTGGCATTGACAGTTCAGTCTGCTCCAGTGCCACAGGTGCCAAGACTTAGTGCACCATCACCAAGCCCCAGTGCACCGTCACCCCCCGGTGCCAGCGCCACCCGCAGCCGTGCTACTTGGGGCCCGCAGCCTGGCACTCCATCCACCCACGGACTCCCTAGACAAGTGTCCCAGGACAGCAATGGCACGTCCCTCTCCACCACCTCTGGCGTGATGGGGCCTTTAATCAGACGCACCCTCAGCAAACTGCGGGGTTTGGGGATATTTTTCTTCCCTCCCTCCTGTGAAGAGGTCGTGACAAGGACATGGAGATGGCTGTGTGCCCACACTGACCCTGCAGGGCTGTGGCAGCTCTCAGACTCAACAGCTTGGAAGAGCTTTGGGGTGGTGGGACACCAGTATAACACCTCAGTTGAGCTGCCTGAGTGGTCCCCCAAGGCCACACCTCAGTCTCCCAAAGTGCTCTTAACCCCATCCTGGCTCCTGCAGGGGTGTTCCTGGCCCCGCTGGTCTCACCTGGTGGGTGTGTAGGACCGTGAGGATGATGAAGTCCTTGGCCTTCCTGTGACAGAAAGGAGAAATTCAGGTGGACAGGACTGCATGGTGATGCACCTCAACACGTGCGTCTGGCTATTGAGAGAGCACACCCCACCCTCCCCAGCCTGATGGTGGCTGGGACCTTGGTGGCCCCCTTGGGGTGGCTGGTAATATAGCTGTGGGTGCTCTCCCAGTGCTGCCCAACCCTTGGCCAGCCAGGAATGGGTATGGCACTTGCTCCAAGGCACTCCTGCACAGGTTGAGGCTTCACCATGCCACCAGTGACCACTGGTGACAGTGGAGCCTGGGGGATATTCATCAACACTGAAAGGTTATCATTGGGACATAGGGGGGCCTGGTATGACCCCCCCCACAGAGGTGATGAGAGATGAGTGTTGTCCTCACCTGATGAGCTCGATGAATCTCTCTCTGGGGGCTTCACTCACATCCTCATCATTGATGGCCAAGATCTGGTCTCCTGGCAGGAGTTTATCCTCAGAGGGGCCACCTGCCGGGACAGAGGGTCAGGGCCAGCCCAGGCACCTCAGGTCTGTGGAATGGAGGGGAAGCAGGAGGGTCCCGAGCACCCCCAAAGTGCTTGCCTGTGTATGTGGCTGTGGAGGGCACCCTGCAGACCCACCGGAGGGGACAGGAGAGGACAGGAGCCCAGGGATGGGTCCCACCAGGGGAAGGTGCCGCTGTGCTTCCTGGCACCCTGCGGTCGTGTCCAGGGACCCCCCACCACCCGCCCTACCTGCTGCCACCGAGCGCACCACCACTGGCCTCTCACTGCCGGCCACGAAGCCGAATCCGTAGCAGGGGTGGCGCTGGACCGTCACCTGTCGGAGCGTGTCCGAAGGCAGCTGCCCACATTCCATATCATCGCCACTGCGCTCCTCCGGCATCACATGGCTGCGCTGCGGAGCGGAGGGGCAGGCTGTGATGCACCCACCACGGCAGCCCTCCCCGCTCGCCCCAAGCCCTGTGTCACCTCATGCCTTCCGCAGGGATTTTAGTTGTGCTTATAAATATCTCAAGAGTGGGTGTCAAGAGGATGGACCAGACTCTTTTCAGTGGTGCCCAATGATAGGATGAGGGGCAATGGGCACAGATTGAAACACAGGAGGTTCCATCTGAATATGAGAAATGTCTTTACTTTGAGGCTGCCAGAGCACTGGAACAGGCTGCCCAGAGAGGTGGTGGAGTCTCCTTCTCTGGAGATACCCAAAACCCGCCTGGACACCTTCCTGTGTGATCTGCTCTGGGTGAACCTGTAGGTGGGTTGGACCGGATGATCTTTAGAAGTCCCTTCCAACCCCAACTATTCTGTAATTCTGTGACCTGGAGGGCAGCCCCACTCCACCTGCATCGCTGCTGAGACATCCACAGCCCCAAACCACCCTCCCTTGCAGAGTGGTGCTGCTCAGTGCCCGTCCTTGCCAGAGCCCCAGAAGCTCAGGCAGGGGGACATTCATGGAGATACCCCATAGGTAAATCATGCCATTCTCTCCCAGCATCTCACTGTCCCAGCACCTCAGTTAGATGGGAGACCTGGGCGAGATAAAGTCCAGGTGGTGTGTCTCTGGCCATTACCCAAGGGATGCCACTGCCACGAGGTTCAGAGGAGATGGCAGCCCTGGCATGGCTGGAGAGCCATCTCTCTGCAGAGGTTCAAGAGGAAACTCAAGGGCTGGCTTTTTCATGCCATGTAACACATTGCACAATACCAGAGATAAGTGGAAACAAGTTCAGCCGGTCTAAAACCCGGGATTAAGGCAGGCTCGGCCGTGGCTGCTGGCACTACAGCTGAGTCTCCACCGCCGGCCATGGGACTCTTCAAAGCAGTGACAGCCAGAAGCGGGAAGTCCCGTCCCAGGGCAAGGTCATGTCAAACCTGCCCTGGGCACCCCAAGGCGACACAAGCCATGGCTGTGTGCTGTTCGGCAGGGCTGCCAGCTGGGGAGCAGACCCAGCACCATTGGGATGGCGTCAGAGTGCAGCATGGACAGATGGCAATGTGCACGGCCACAACCAGAAAAAAACCCAAAGAAATGAACATGCTGTTGTTTCTGTGCTGCTCATTGCCTGTTCCTGTCCAGACTATTTAGCCTGCTTAAAAAAGATCCTTCCCAACCTTTTGGCAACACATCAATTGCCCCATCTCTTATCAGTTAAGGATTTGACGCATCATCCACCTAATGCGCTCTGTCTGCATTTCTGACACCCCCTGCTCGCTGCCTGCGCCGCACGTTGGCACCGCTGCAGAGGGAAGAGGGACAGCACACGGGGCTGAAAGAGGATGGGAGCTTCTTGCAGCTCCTCACCAGCACATGTGCAGCTTCGGGCTTGAGCACACTGCTGCCAAGAAAGCCAGCCCTGATCCCAGGTGACCTGACATCCTCCAAGGGCGCAGGGTCTGGCCCTGTCCTCGCTGCCTTGTCTCCTACAGGAATCAGGAGGGCTCTGAGCACTGGATGCCTCCATCCAGCATCAGGGACACAGGGCTGGCTGTGGGTGATCTGTGCTCTGTTAGGATGGGATGCCACCACTGCCACGTCCACCCTGCCCCATCCCCGTGGCCACCCACGGCTTTCCCCTCTCTCATTCAGCAGCACATGGCTGGAGAAGCAAAACAACAAGACCCGGGGAAGGGAACTGCTGAGAAGCAGAAGGGTGAAGGCATCCCCTGGGGGACAGGGGGGTCCCACACATGTCAGCGGTCCTGGTGGGGTGCAGCACCCATGGGGTGCAGGGCTGGCTCCATCGCCAGGAGAGCGCAGCTGCAGGGAAGCGCAGGCGAGACCGTCTCCCCTGCGACTGGCTACATGCCGCCTCATTAGCTGCTCTGCTACTCCCATGAGCATTTAAAAGAACAACAGCAATAACAAAAAAAATCACACGATTCAACCCAATTTTCTCAAATGAACATTATCCACAGCCATTGCCTGTGGCTGAAAAGGGGACTGAATGTAGCGCTGTGTCTCTACACGCCTGGTGTGCCTGGGGAGAACACCTACTGTTTGCAGAGATGGAGCTGGCTGCCAAGAGACAGCAGAGCCACTGAGCTGCTGGCTTCCCAGGGGAGACCTTCCCCACTTTTTGCCCGCCCTCCTTGCTGCCCACAGCAAGTCCAGTCCCTCTATCCAACAAGCCCCTGCAGCACATGAACGTGAGGATGAACTGCATGGCCCAAAGCCCTGGGATGCTTCAGAGATGTGATTGAGCTCAGCACAATTGCTCCAGGGAAACTGAGGCAGGGGTTTGCTCACCAAGTCACAGCCAAATGGATGACAAGTCCTGGACTACAGTTGTGCAGTTAATGCTGTTGTGACCCCCAGATCTGTCCTTTTGTATGCAATCTGGGAGTGGGTCTCACCCCTGCACCTCTCCGTGAGTCTATGGCCAAGCCACAACCCTCTGATAACCACCCAGGAACAGCAGCCTCTCTTGCTGCTGAATTACCATCAGAAAAGCATAGTACAGAAATCTTTGCAGCTTAAACAGACAAAAGAAAAAGAAAGCACACCTCATTTCAGCCACAAGTAGACCACCATCCAGTGTTAAAGGGAAGAGGGGAATAAAGAGGTGGATACTGACAATAGAACTCCTTTACCAGGTTCTTAAGGTTCTCATCTCCTGATAAGACTTGGATGCTCGAGAAGCATTCCCAGGAAATTAAATAAAAGAGAACCAGTGTCCTCATAAGTGGGACTTATCCATTCCCAGGGAAGCAGTAATGTGCTCAGCAGCAGGTATGACATGACTTGCCCAGGACTGCAGCTCTGAACATCCTACTCGTGGCAGATCTCCCACACTGGGCTTGAGGCACCACATGTGCTCACCCTGGACCAGAACAAGAGGTCGGAGAAAACCAGCAGTGGGTAATGTTTTCCCTAACACTGGTAATTACAGCTTGGCTGTACCCCAGGAGCCATCGCTCCCCTGAAGCCTGGATTTTGTGTTTCTTCTTCTAATTCCTGGGCAGAGAAGTGTGCTGGGCTGCAAATCTCTCAGCCTTGCTCTGGCAGCAGGGAAGTGAGGCTATAAAACAACACCTGGAGCCCAGCAGCTCTGCCCCATCAGCAGCAGCCAAACCCAGCC
The DNA here is from genome assembly GCF_036013475.1 of Columba livia. NCBI lineage: Eukaryota > Metazoa > Chordata > Aves > Columbiformes > Columbidae > Columba > Columba livia. The sequence goes on from NC_088613.1 coordinate 2,931,305, forward strand.
CCATCCCAGCTCAGCACCCACGCCATCCCACCGCAGCAACCAGAGGGCTGTTCATGCCTGTGTCCCCACTCTGCCTGTGTCCCTGTGTGCTGCCACCCCCAGCCTGTGAGCAGCAGGAGCCCACCATGGACGAGCTCCTGTGTGGGAGGATGCTTGCTCCTCACCCGGCTCTTTACGGTGTCTTGACCAACACAATATGAAGATATTCCTTCTCCTGGGGCTTGGGCACTTATCTGCTGTGCTCAGAGCTCCGACACCAATCCGGTCATGCTCTGCCACCCAAGATAAGAGAGACATCAGCTCTGCCTGGTCACTCCCTGCCATGATATGCCACCAAGGAATGTGCTTTTGGCTTCCTGAGCACCTTCAGGCCCCTGTGCTACAGAGCAGAGCTGAATCCAGAGCCCTCATTCCCCCACAGACAGATAAAGGCAGAGCAAGAGTTACTCCTCAAACTGACATGTACAGTTTTAATTTCCTATCACAATAAATCTCTACTCCCTCTGAGAACTGGTTTTCTCCCTTTGCTTTTAGTGCTGACTGACCACCTCTGCTAGTGCAAAAAGCCACCAGAACAAACCAGTACTACCCACCTGAGAGTAGCAATGGTCTCCACCTACCCAGGACATTCACACCATTACCAACCACCTTTAAACAGGATGGCACCAGGTGGAAACACTTTCTGCAGCTAAAGGTTTACAGCTGAGCCCCAGGACTCGGAATGGTTATGGAAAGGTCTTGAGCCTTTTGCAGGGGTGCACTTTGCACAGATGGTGCTGCAGTGATGGGTGCCAGCTCTTCTCCCCATTCTCCTGCTGCCATGAACATCCCGAGAACAAACAGAGCCTGTGGATTCCTGTCCCTCCTGCTGCAAAACCGAGCCCAGCTCCTCCATCTGCCAGGCTGCAGTTGGTTAACGGCTTGTGAGGCGTGTGGGATCCTGAGCACGTGTGGCAGCGGCAGGAAATGCTGGGGAATGGGCCAAGAAGTGTTTTTATGGGGAGCATATGGCAGCTCCAGCCTCACGCACCGGTCTCCATCTCAGACAGAGCCTGCAGGGCTGCCAGGGCACGAGGGGACCAATGGTGGGGACAAGAGCAGAGCAGGTAGGGCTGGCCAGCACGGGACCCACTGCAAACATGCATCTCTGCTCCATCAGCCCTGTACATGCGCACCCAGCAAGCATCTGGTCACCTTGGAAGGTGCCGTTTGGACCACATTAACACGTTGGTGATTCCCGGCAAAGACAAACAGATGCTGTGCTTCCAGACCACTGCAAAGCTGCTCAGAAGCACAGAGCACACGGAGATGGTGTTTGATGGCCCGGCAATGGCTTTGGCAGCAGTTAACGGCTGGCTGAGTGAGGAGGGCTGGACTGAGGGGTGCCAGCCTGGCTGAGACCAGCATTAAAGGCAGCAGAATGACCCAGGCCTTCACAGCTGAAGTCCTTCATGGACTCAGCCTGGAGAACTGCAGCCTGTGTACAGCTCTGCCATATGGCTCAGGACTTCACCCCCTGTGCTCCAGCTCAGATTTACTGTCAATATTAGGAAGCAATTTAAAATCAGTAGAGCTCTTCAAGAGGGTCAGCAAGGGTTATCTTTACCATTGGCGCTGGGTCTGTCCTGAGCTGGCGGGTACATCAGGTACGCTGCCGGTACAGAGGTCGGGTGCCAGATGGCAACTGTTTGAGGGCAAAAATACTCTGGGCTTTCAGTGCAGGAACAAACAGATGGCGAGCAGCGTCCCCCAGCACAGCCAGAGCTGAGGTGCTGGAGACGCCAGCGAGCGGCTAAAGGCAGCTGTAAATAATGAAGCAGCAGCCGCAGCCTGGCTCCGGGCAGCAGCCACGGCTCTCTGCTGCTCGGCCCGAAGCCTTTTAAATGGTTCTGGCATCTCAGCTAGAGATAAACAGGCAGAGGGGCAGGGAGGGATATGGGCCAGGTGGAAATCCCAGGACCTGTGATACCCCAGGGGTTGGCAGAGAGAGATGTAGAGGGGCTCAGCCCCACACTGGGGGTGGCACCAGCCCAACCTGGCGCTCAGAGCTGCATCTTGGAGGGTGAGAGGGTCCATTCCCTTAGTATTACTGCTTATTAACAGAAAATACAGTGTAAGCATAGCTAACAATCATCCTTCACCCCAACCTTCAGACACACTCAGGTCAACAGATGAAACAGCCTCTGTGCAGAGAGATACTTGTCCTGAAACAAGTCCTGTGAGACACAGCCAGAAGCATCACCAAGAATCTGAAGCACAGCCTGGATTGCACCTCCCACATGCAAACACAAACATTGTCTTCCCCATCTAAGACTTGGACTCTCCAGCCTGGAAAGGAGAAGAGGAAGAGGGACCGTGATAGGGTCCCTAATACCAGCCTGACATAGGGCAGGGAGCTGGCACCATGTGAGAACTGGAGGGCACCAGTGGAAGGAGGTTTAACACATGGAAAAGGCAGGGCTTTGCTACCCAAAAGACAATTAATTCCTGGAGCTCACTGCCACTGGATGCTGGGGAGGCTGTAAATTCAACTGTGTTTGAAAAGCAATTTCCAGCTAAAAGCCAGAGGCCTCCACAATTCCCATGCTATAGCTTGCCAAAACCTGTGAGAATTTACACTGGTAAGAGCCTGATGGGGATGAGCCCTCTCCCTCAATACACAGTGGGAGAGAGGACCTGAGCCCACCTTTTGGGCACACCGATGGGGTGCGTACCCACCTGCACGTGTCAGGCCACCGGCGTGGGCTCCCCGAGGCGCGTGTGAGCGTGGCAGAGGTGGGACGCGGCTCGCACGAGCCCCAGCGTGCCGCTGGCTGCCCTCAGGAGTCGGTGGCGCTCCCGGGCAGGCGCTGGGCAGCGGTGCCGCGGGGCATCGGGTACCTGCGGAGTGAAGGACGCCGAGCGTGAGATAGAATCACAGAATCGTTTTGGTTGGAAGAGACCCTCAGGGTCATCGAGTCCAACCATAACCTGACCAGCTCTAGCACTAACCCATGTCTCTAAGAACCTTGTCTAAATGCCTTTTAAACCTGTCCACGAATGGTGACTCCACCACTGCCCTGGGCAGCCTGTTCCAATGCCTGACAACCCTTTCAGTGAACAATTTTTTCCTAATATCCAATCTAAAGCTCTCCTGGTGCAACTTGAGGCCATTTCCTCTTGTCCTGTCACTTGCTACTTGGGAGAAGAGACCAACACCCTCCATGCTCCAGCCTCCTTCGGGCAGTTGTGGGCAGTGATAAGGTCTCCCCTCAACCTCCTGTTGTCCAGGCTGAACAGCCCCAGTCCCCTGAACCGCTCCCATCACACTTGTGCTCCAGGCCTCTGATGAAGATCTCCAGGGTATCTGCACACACAGCCTGGCCATGCCCATATGAATTTAGGACAGGCCGGGGTGCTGTGCAACCTGTCTGAATGCCCCTCAAAGACAGCCGGCTGCCTCATTTGTGCAGGTTTCCCTGCGGCTATGGACACTGTTCTCCTATAAATGTGAACTGTTTTTACCTGGAGGCTCCCACCATTTTCTCCTCCAATTTTCCCTATGATTTTTGTCTGTTTAAAGGAATTTTGTTCTCCCCAGCTGGAGAAGCACCTTGCTGAGAAGAGGATCAAAGCAAAATCCTGTAGCAAGAGGGTCAGGCCCTGAAGGCTCGTGCTGCTGCCTCAGCCAGCAGCAGGCAGGGGAGCTGCTGCCGGCAAACCCGAGCTGAGCTGCAGAGCCCCAGCAGAGGAGAGGGACTCGGGACAGGCAGGGCTTCCCTCGCAGGGCTCTAACAAATCTGCATGCAATAACACGGGGATGGCGAGAGGAAAGCCTGTCTCCTCTCTAGTGTGTTTAGCATGTGCCCTGAGCATGGGCTGCAAAGCCACACCATGGGACAACTTTTTTAGGGTATTTTTCTTTCCCTTCAGGGATGCCCAAGTAGCTGGGCACTAATTTAAGGCCTGGGAGAAACTGGTTTCCAGCCCCTCCTCTGCTACCATCTGCCGCGGTGACCACGGGCACGTTACCTTGGTCCTGTGCTCCGCGGTGCTCCAGCGGCGTCAGCAGGCAGGAGCCCCCTCGCCCAGCCAGGGCTGGGGAAGACGTTACGGACTCGGAGGGGTTTTTATTTCTGTGAGGACTATAGGAATACAGTAAACAGACAGTCAACACTGGGCTAAAATGAGATAAACACATAAGAGGATTAATCAGAGATAAGGAGTGATGGAACAAAAATCACAGCACTCTTCTCCCTTGTTTGCGTGACACTTCAGTTGCGTGATGGGGGCTTGGAGTGACACCAGTTCCCCAGCACAGCCTCTGCTGCTCAGTTACTGCTGCTGATTGAACCACTCGGTTCCTGTGTTCCCTGATTTTAACCCCACACACCGTTGTGTTGTATTAACTTTGCTTTCTGGCAGTACTGGAGACAAAATCTCTCAGCCCCATGGGGAGGAAGTGGCTTACACATGGCAATGGGTGTCAGCCCCTCGTGCTCCTGCCCCTCTCACGCTGGCATGGGCAGCTTGAACCCAAACGGAGCCTTTCCTGCGAGAGCCCAAATGCACACAGTGTGTCCCCAGAGCCTCGTGCTCCTAGGGGACAGGCTGTGGCTGCTGCACGGCGGCTCCTCTTTGTCAGCAAGTCAGCACAAGCACGGCTGCCCAGACGCCAGGCGAGAGATCATGAAGCCGCCTTGCTCTGAAAGATTTGCAGGAGAAGAAATTTATTGCTGCATACAAAGTCCAGAAGGGAGTTAAATAAACGGAGAGAGTTACAGATCCTTTACATCCCATTACGAGAGGGCACAGTCTGCATCCTCTCCCATGTGGCCATGAGGAAGATTCAGGGAGGCTGTCAGCCCCTCACTCCCGGCACCACAGAAAGAGGCTTGAAAATCCAATCAAGTACTTTCCTTTGGGCCCTCACAAACCCCAGGACTTTCAGTCTGGATTTACAGAGAGCAATTTGCTCAGCTGATGACTTGCTGGAGGTTTTCAGGACTGCCGTCTCCAACCCAGCGCAGCGCAGAGCAGGGGCATGGGGGAAGAGGTGCCAATGGAGGAGGCAGGACTGTAGAAGTGATAGCAACATCCCCAGCCCAGACAGCTGTGTGACAGTCCCCAGGGTGGAGAGGGAGTGTGGGTCTGACCCAATGAACTCACCCAGCACCTCCCAGTGTGGTCCAGTCACCAGCATGACCAGGGCTATAGAGGAAACTGCTTACAGGAGGTGACAAACACAGCATCACTGGGTCTCCCTCCACCCCTGCCTTTTCTGGGAGCCCTTTCCATGCTCTGAGGCTCAGTAAAGCTCTTGAGCTGATGCCAGATAAAGGCAAAAACCATTAAAAAGAGATAACAACAAAGGAGAAGGGGGAGCCTTTGAGCACAATGCTTTCAGCCTGGGGCTGCCGGCATTTCTATCTGAGATGCTTAATTTATACTTCTTTATAATCCCTCTGTAACCTGCTCTGAGCTCCGCTGCCTGCGCCAGCGTGCTGCCGGGTGCAGGGCGAGGGGGGACTCCACCAGCTGCAGTGAGTGGGCTTGCGAGTGCAGCGCTCCCCAGGTAGCCAGGCCTATATTTAGAGGCACAGTCACCCACACGTACTCTGTTTTCTACAGGTGTGTGTACAAACGTTGCACCAAACCAGCAGCCTCGGGAGACGGTGTCTCTCTGTTTGTCGACAGAAGACACGTGTGTTTCACCAGCCACACGCCTCCCCACCCACGAGTCACCTGAAGGTGCTCGCCTGGGGAAATGGCGCGGGCATGGGGACATGGAGCTGCTCCTGCAGCAGCACAACCTGACACGCGTGCCCCAGGGCTCCCGTGGGATGCACGCAGGCACGCTCCCCTGTGGGATGTAGGCATCTCACGGGATGCAGGGACATGTGGTCCCCAGCAGGATGCTGGCACCTGGGGTCCCTGTGGGATGCCAGCATGCATGGCCTCCCATGGGATGTGCACACATATGGTACCTCATGGGACACAGGCATCTGGTGTCCCTGTGGGATGCACGCACACACAGTCCCCTGTGGGACACAGGCAGGGGTGGTGGAAACACCCAAGGGACCTCCCTTACACCAGGTCAAATGCCACCCAAGAGCCGCCACCTGCCCAGGGCACAAATCCCTGCTGGTCACCCACCAGGCTGCCTGCACGACCCCGCGCTCTGCCAGGGCTCCCAGGCAGCACCCAAACTGGCTCTTGCCTGGCTGTGGCAGAAGTAGCGCAGGTGCCAGCGCAGCCTTTCAGTCCCCAGTGTACCAGATGGGACCAAATTACCAGCAAGAGATGCTCATTATGCGCGTGCTGTGTGGGTGTCCCCTGCTGCTGGTGGTTTGGCTCTGCTCGTGCCGGCAGGCACTGCGCCACGGGGCCATTGCATTCCACAGGCACCATGGTGTTTGGAAAGCATCAGTATCACAGAGGAACACCCCGAGAGGTTTCTAAACCAGACTAAATGATTTATAAATTATCCATGTCATGAGTTTGCCTCCTCTGTCAGATGAGAGGGAGCCACAGCTCAGGCTGCTGTTGGCAAGCGAGTAGCGATCATCTCAAACAGAGCCAGCGTGTCAGCCACGTCCTGAGCACAGCTCCCGATGGAGATGCTGGTGTGGCTGCCGCTGAAGGCATCATAGTACTGGCACGCATCTACACACCGAGCTTCACAGCAGCAGACCTCGGCACTCCTACTGCATAAGAATCTGATGATTTTCCCAGTTCCTGCTGTAGCAATTAGCTTGATCATCCCATGCAAATCAGTTTTTATTTGAAACCAGCCTTATTTAATGGGATCCACTCAGTATTTGCCTCTTGAAGTTTTCACACAGATCTATCTTCCCCATTTCAGGTGTGAAAGGCACCTGACACAGGGAACAGTTTCACCTGCTCTGGCATGGGACCCAGCTCAGCACTTGCAGGCAATTTCTCAGCTTCATTTCGCACACATGAGTTGATGTAGTTTCCAGAAACAAAGGGCCTAGGCTCTGAAAACCCATCTCCTCTGGCAATGGATTTTGTCGTTAGATTATTCCAGTCATTTAAAAGAGCGTTTGGATAACAGAATTTACACAATTTAGCCCTTGGTGTCAGCAGGTTCAGAAGGAGAGACCCTCTGCTACAGCCTATTTTCAATATGCAAATCAACCGCACACAAGGAGATTAATTTTGTAAAGTGCAAGCTAAAAAAGCAATGCCCATACTCATCTGTTTCTGGTTGACATTTAATTTAATAGGCTACTCATTTGCCCCGGGCAGCAGTAACCTCCACCTCTTCAACCTCCCGTAACTCACCGCAAGCAACTTTCCTGGGAGCCAGGGAGCACAATCGTTCTCTGCCTGGCACTGAAGGAGCTGTCGGGGCAGGGATTCCCCTAGTAGCTGTGTCCTGGAGGAGCTTGATGGCACTAACAGTGCTGAAGACATCATGACAGCAGCCTGACCTGAGCTGTTCAATGCCGCATCCCCAGTGCAGGCTCCAGGAACCCTTGGACAGTCTTCCAGCACTGACTGATAAGCCAAAATGGACAGATAATCCTCACACCTCATCCCTCAGGCCTGATCCTGCCAGGGATGCAGAAGCCTGAACCCTCTTTGAACAGCTGGGACAGGGGACCCCTGAATTCCTTATAGAGCCTGGGCTGGAGCCCAAGCCAGCCCATGCAGACTGGGTCTGTGCTGCACACACCCTCCCCAGCTCCATGGACCCCAGACCAGGTGTTTTGATGAGCCCCGAAACACGCACAAGCCCACCAACCCCTGGAGATGCACACAGGTCTGCTCGGAGCCCACAACCCCTCCTGCTGTCAGTCCTGCTTGGGTTTGTCTTGCTCCCTCCTACCTCTTTTCTGTTCATCTCCAGAGCCCTGCCATGGTGCTTCTGGCTTATCTACGCGGGCTTCAGCTCATCACCCACCGGGCTGGACTCGGCGTCTCAGCTCCAGCCAGGGCAGGACAGACACTAAGCCTAAATAAGCTTTGCCGAAGGGAAAGGGTGTCTGGAAGAGTGTCCCAGCCCTGCAGAGAAGGGGACAGGGCTGCAGGGTGGGGAGCTGAGCAGCAGCGCAAGGAGCTGCCTCTGGGAGGGCACAGCCGGCACGGCTCAACCACCAACCGCACTGCTGGCCTCTTTCTTTTTTCTCCTCTCCTTTTCTCCAATTTATCTTTTTGACACATTCAATGATGCTTCTGCAGACTGAAAACAATAGAGACAGAGTTTCAGCCAAGGCAATTTCGGAGCTGAATCAAAGCTGAAATAACCTAGGCACAGAGCAGCTGAGCAAAGACAACTCGGTGAGGGGGGACAGAGCAGCGTGGGTGCCCTGTCCCCCCCGCAGCTCCAGCTGCCTGTGTGGCCAGCACAGGGGATAGCGAGTCCCACCTAGGAGCTCAGCATGTCTTGATCTCCCCTGCTCACCTACCATCCCCTTCTGGCCCTGGTAGCATCATTTCCCCCCTCCCATGGATGCAAGCCCCCACCCCAGTGCAAAGCCAGACCTTGCAGCTGCAGCTGAGTAAGTACCTGCTTGCCCAGCATGCCGGCTCCGTGCTCTGCATAGCAAGCACCAGATTTTGCTTTCCTGACCCTACAGCCCTGCCCGGCAACCCAAATCTTCCAGACAGAGATTTTTCTTTTTACCTACAGATGCTACTTTGCTGCCACATGAAGGAGCTGGGAGGGATGGATGGACAGACAGACAGGTGGGGAGAGGTGGATGATAAGCTGATTTCTGCCAAGTGAATATCATATCTGGGCTCTTAACAAGGAACAAAACACAATCCTCAGCGTGACTCAGCTTGGAAACACATGCTGTTCGCAGCCCCACTGCCGGGACTGGCACGTCCCTGTTGCTCAGCCACTGTCCCACGAGGGAGCGTCCCATGGCTGCCCCCCCAGCACCCACCCTGAATGCATTTCACAGCCAGGACAGATAGAGCCAGGCAGCTCCTGAGGCGTGGACAGGCTGTGCGTGCCGAAAGGCAGCTGGGCAAAAACAGGGGCTGATGCTCTGCAGGACGAGCTGTGCGTAGCTGACATCTTTGCTTGGTCTCTTGCAGACCTGAAAGCAGCTGTCAGAGCCTGCCTTGTTCCAGCTCCCTGCCTCTCCAGACACACCGGTAATTCTCCTTCACCGTGCGTGTTCCCAGTTTGTTTCTCTCTGAGAGCGAAAGGATGTGAGCACTGGGAGCCTCACTGCTCTTGGAAAGCATCACAAGCAGTCACTGGAGCAAAGAAAGGGAAGGCAGGGGACTACAAGCATCCCCCTGGGGTGGTCCATGATGGCATCTTATGCCCCAGAGCTCCTGCCAGGGGGACAGTGGTCCATACAGGACGCTGCTCACATCCTGGGTCAGGTTCAGGGGGCTGGAGAAGGCAGCAACATGTCCTTCTGCTCCTGTGTTTTACAGGTGAAACTCCACACCCAGCTCCAGGGTTAACTGTGGGGCTGGGCAGGAGCTTCTCTGGGTGAGCCCCACATGAGCATCTCTAGCCTCTTCCTTCCTAAAGCAGCTCCCTGAGCCAGCCAGGGCCACCACAGCCCCAAGGAGCCGATGATACCCGCACCCGCTCCCCAGCCAGGGCACCGTGAGCACTGTTTGCTGCATCCAAGTGGGTCCGAAACCCCGCACTGGGGCTGTGGTGAGCCCCAGAGTAGGGACAGCTGTGCTTGGCTCCTGGCACACCCCTCAGGAGGTGGTTGGCATCACCTCCTTGGACCAGGGGAATGTTAGATCCCCCCTCCTCTCCACCCACCCCCCAGCCAGCTTCATCTCTGGAGGATAGAGCCCAGCGCTGGTTAATGCAGGGCTGAGCATCTTCCTGAGGACATGCAAATAAAACCACAGCCCTTCTCACTCCTTAAACACTGGGGGGAAAAGTTCCCCATGCTGCTTGTTTATGCTAAATGCTGTAGTGCAGAATCCAAAGAGTGACAGCTCTGAAGATGGCATGTCAGCTCCGGCTGTCCCGGGAGGACCTGTCAAACTGTCACACAGCATTAGCTGCAACACATTACCTCCCGGCGTCCTGCAACCTGCACCGCACACCTCCCCTGCTGTGCCGCAGCGGCCGGAGCCCCCAGCACGTGGGACTGCTGCCTCCCCCCACTACTTCTCTGGGCAGCCCCCTAGCCAAGAGCTGCCGGCCACCACTTTTGTCACCTGGCCCCTTCATCTCTTCTGAGCAACCTGATCTGGTTGAAGACGTCCCTGCTCATTGCAGGGGGTTGGACCAGGTGTTCTCCAGAGGTCCCTTCCAACCCCAACCATTCTGTGATTCTGTGAGAGGCAGCTCCCAAAATCACCATGCCCATGACCACTGGCTGCGGTACCATCCAGAGAGCATTGCAGAGCCAGGATCTACACTTCTCCTCATCTGCAAGCGAAACCACTGCCTGTGGTCTCCATAGCTGTCACCTTGGCACTTTTGGTGAATGACAATTCGTAGCCACTGGTGGGAACACATCAGATGACTTTGGCTGTCCTGAATCACAAGAAGCAGGAGGGAGAGCTGGAGCTTGGCCCTGGGAGCTCGCTGCCCCTTCCTCTGCTGGCTCAGATTGATGCTTGGAGGCAGCGACCGGCTCTGGGCAGCTGTGAGGCCGGGGTTAAGCATCACTGGCTGTTTGGGCACCAGCTGGGCTGTGGATAACACAAGGTCTGCAGTGCCACAAGGCTGGGCCAGGAACGCCTCTCCCTGACACTCCTAATTTGGCTGAGAGCATCAAAATCACCTCCCAGAGACGTGGACAAGGAGCAACCAGCCCCCACCACCTCCTTGTTGAGCTCCGGGCACAGCTTCTCCCATTTCCTACTTCACTGTCCAGATTAAAATCCTTCTGCTAGCCTATAAAAATGGTAATAAAATGTTAACAACAACGATCAAACACACTCAGCAGATGAGCTAGTTGGTCCTTAATACTTCCTGGCTGCCAGCAGCTCAGTGTCACGGGGAGATGAGAGCTACAGGCTCTGTCTTGGGGCCAGAGTGGACATCCATCTGGGAGTTCTGGGGGGCTTCTGGGGCAAGGAGAAGGAAGACATAGGTTGGGGATTCAGCTCCAGCCCTGGGTTCAGTGATGACTGCAGCAGTGGCCAAGCCTCATGGGAGGGGAATGTTTTCCGTAATAGCCCTACAAAGTGAAGCATGATAGATGGAAAGCCCATGGCAGAGAAAGGTGGAGTAGATATGGAGGCACGGCTCCCTCCTGGCCCATTTTCCCATTGGGGATGGGTTACACAGCAGCGCTTTCAGTAATGACAGGTGTCACCTTCTTACAGCCCCACCAGTCCTGCTACCGCAGACATAGTGGTCAAAGTATTTTGGAGGCTACAGGCTACAAGAGACTCAGGGTCTAGTGACAGTTCCCAAATATCGCTGAGGGCCACCAAGGCAGAGACACAGTTACGGACTGAGAGATGTTTCCCAGTCTCCTTGGAGTGGTGGTGGGGGCATCGCTTACACCCTGTGCAAGACTGGGAAAGCAGAGACTCATCTGTCCCAGCTCCTCGATGGACAGACAGGAGCGGGGCTCCGCAGCCAAAGCTCACAGAGACTGGGAGACCCACGGGTGTCACATCTGGCCTTTGCTCCTCATGCCAAGCAGAGCGACTCCTGGGGAAGCAGCCTGTGCTGAAGCTGGGGTAACGAGCTGCCACCTTCTAAGCAGAGAAGGCTGCAGAACCGTGGTTAGCACACATGAAATTCAAGCTATTGCCACAAGGACCATCTGTTGAACAAGCACCAGGTGAAGGTGCAAGTGATGAGACACTGTCATCTCAAATTGGCCTGGGAGACAGACCTCCCCCACATGCCACTGGCTCTCCGACTGGATGCCAGAATGATTCCTCCTGACCACAGGCCACAGCCTTGCTTTATCGGTCCTGTAAAACACACACGCAGCAGCTCGCATGTGCCAGCATCCCTGCTGACACCTCATTTGCAAGAATATTGCCAGGGGCAGGTAAACACAGGCAAGTTATTAGTATCAGCGTTAGTGGAGACTGTCTGACTTGGATCTCATCCTGTGTGAACTGGCAGCAAGGGAAGGCATTGCCGTAAAGAGATCTCCTCTGAAGGGCTGAGACAAAGCAAACCCTGGCATCTTCTTCTTACAGACCCAAGCGATGGGAGCTGAGACCAGAGCATCCAGCTTCTCTCCCACAGCCACAAGGTCTTTCTCTGTCCCTGGAGGAACCCACAGCTCCAGGATGGCTCCTGGTCTCCAGGGAAAACTCCCTTTTCTCACCCAGCTCAGGCCTGGGTCCCCAACGAGACTAGAGGATTTTGACAGAGGAAAGCACTTTAAAACAAAAACAAAAATGTGCTTTATCCCTGTTAAACATCAGTGAGACACATGCTGTGTGTTGGCTGCGATCGTACAGAGCCCAGGTTGATGACCGCAGCTAATGGGGTGGGGATGCTGCTCACAAGGTGCCTTCCTATGTCCCACCCCAGGCAGGACCAGGTATCTAACACCTTCTCAGAAACATCTCTCTAATCAGTAGAGTTACAGCAGAAGCAGACCCAAGGTTCTTCTGCTCAAGTTTTTGGTAAAGACAGTGAAGAGTCTCATGAGAGATGCTTGGAGGAGATGTGTCAGCAGCCAGGAGAATCACCAGCTGCTCCACAAACAGAATACAATTCCCATTAAAGGGAAGACAAATAAAAAAGTAAAGTACAAAAAACAGCCGAGCACCAAACCACTTCAAAGAGTCCTCTGTCTAAGCTGAAGAAAGCATCTTCTGCCAGTGGGAGCCCCCAGCCTGAGAGGTGCTCCCAGTGCAGCCTCCCCCTGCCCCATGTCCCCAGCTCTGCTCCTGGGATGGCAATGAGCTTTATTCCATGGGGCTGTGGAGAAAAACCTCCATGGGATCTGTGGGGTTCATGTGGTCTCTGAGGCAAGGCGTTGGGGTGCAAAGTGCTTTGAAGCCCTACCTCGTGCCGGGGGGATCACCTGCCTCCCCCTGGAAGGATTCAGGGGAAGATCTGCAGTGGGGTCTGCTGCAGCATCTCAGAGCCGCAGGCTCACCCACCGCTGGGTTTGACTGCCTGGGGATGGGGGGCACCAGGGTCAGGTGAGAGCTGCCAGGTGGTGCACCCCACCACAGCAGAGCTCCCACACAGCCAGCCTCTGCACCCGGACAACAGGAGAGGAGCCACAATGGGTTGTTAACTGGGCATCCTGCTCATGGGAAGGGGAATCAAGGTCTTCCCAGAGAGACCAACACTGGGATCCGGGTTTACCAGCATCATTCCTTGGGGACTGCAAAGACAATGTAAACTCCTGGGGGATTAAACCCCAAGAGGATATCGAACTAGGAGGGAGAGAGGAGAGGCCAGCACTGTAGGAGGGACATTGATTACAGAATTACTTTCCAGCCTTTAGAAAGACAAATGACATGAGATTTTATACAGATAAACTTGAGACTTAATACAACCAGGGAGACGACTGGTGCTGGGGCAGGAGCAGCCTCAGCTATCTGGCTGATGGCAGAAGCAAGGCCTGGAGGGTAGAGCAGGCAATGAAGAGGAGCTGAGTTAGCAGGGCAGAGCCCCGCGCAGGGGAGCAGGGACAGATGCAGCGCGGATGGGGAGACAGCGCGGCTCGGCACCGAGATCAGAGCTGCGAGAAACCTCAGCCCCTGCTTAGCAGTCAGGTCAGGCAGCACCAACGCCGCCCAGGCCTCTGGAAAAGGATGTGCCGTTTTTTCTTTTGCAGTCAGAGAGCACAGGGATGGTTTAACTTCTGCACCGCTGGCCAGGCTGGTTTCTGCATTGCTGTCTGTCTCAGACCCACAGGCATCCAGGACCTGCGGGCAGCGCACATGGGCTTTGTGAGAGCAAGGCACGGAAATAATTCAAGACAGAACAGGCTCTGCTTGCCCACATTTAACGGCCAGCACACCCAAGAGCCAGCCTGCAAGCCTGCAGAGAGCTGGCTGGCTGCCTCTGCTTCTCCAGGGCTGGGGACAGCTGAGTCCCGGGAGCCGGGCATTGCCTTTGCTCAGCCGGCAAGCAGCCACCTCCTCGTGGCCTTCCCAACCTTGGCTGGGCAAGACCAAGCTTTGCTGCTGCTTTTCACTCCAATGCAGGCTGCCCAGTTTGCTACCCCTGGCATGGGGGTCCTGCCCCCCAGCTGGCTGCTTTCTGGCTCCCCTTGGTGGCAGGGACAGACACACACACCCTACCCAGGCCCCAGGGACAAGGACTCAGGCTCCCCGTTTGGCTGTCGCCATTCGGAGACACCTCCTCGGTCTCTTGGAAACGCTGCCGTGTGGGAGTTGGCACTCGGGGAGTGAGTCACGCTGCTGGGCAGGCGAGGGCGGCACGTGGGCACATGGCACCGGCCACCGCTCACCCCCCAAGACCCCCTGCAGCCCTGCGGGCTGTGCTGTGGCGGCACAGGTCAGAAAGCCAGGGCGTCCCCACGGAGTGGCATCTGCTGCAGCTGGGTCACAGCCCCATGCCACCAGCACGCTCTGCAGCTCCAGCAGCTGTTGAAGCACCACGAAGCATTTCTCAGCAGCTACTTTTCTACGCTACGGCATCAGGGAGAGAGGGAGCAGCCCTGGCAAGGCAGCTCCTGCAGAGATGGAGACCCCGTGTCCCCCCGTGCGGAGGCACATGGCAGAAGAAAAGCCTCCCCACCAGCTCGGAGGCTCTGGGGATAAGTGGAAACTGAGGCACACAGGGAAGAAGGGACTTGCAGCAAGAGATCACTGATGGTGCAGAAACCTGTGGGCAAAAGGTTCCCCTGAGCCTCCTTGCCCTGGAGCAGACATCCCCCCAGCCACAGGGAAGCAGCCCATCCACCCCCTTTTAGGGACCACCTCCACACCCGGCCTCAAAGACAGCACAGGCTGCCCAAAAGCCGATGGGATGATAAGCACCTCTTCTGAAAGGGAGCAATTACCACAAAATAGAGATTATGCAAATACCTTGGTTACCAAAATGATGCTCCCTCCTTGCTGAATAGGAAAGAGACACAGAAAACTATAATTTGTTTAGCCAAGAGCCGTATCACATCTCTTCAAATCAATGAGATCCGCAGAGGGGCCTCCTTGGGCAGAGGGGCTTTAGGAGGCCACCACAGCCCCTGGACTGTCATGCCAGGGACAGAGACGGCACTTGGTGCTTCCTCCCAAAGCACTTCAGAGCCATTACTATCACTCCCCTTGGAAGAATGAGGAAACCGAGGCAAAGAAGGAGAAAGTACTTGCTCCAGTGCTCCAGTGTGTGGAGACAGAGAAGAGGTGAAGGTGCTGCTGCCAGGGTGCCCCAAGCTGGGCACAGAGTGGGGCACCCCACTGCCTCCCATCCCCCCCGAGCACTCCCAGGCACCCGGCATTTGCTGCTGTGACGTGAGGGGTCAGACATGCTGGAGTTGGCTTCATGTGGAGCGGAAGAGTTGAGAGCAGCAACAAGAGCAAGGGGTTGGGGAAAAAAACAACTTTGTGGGCTATTTGAGATGGGCTGGGACAGCAGCAGCAACCATGACGGGCAGAAGACAGGTTAGGAGAGGGCTAAGGGGACAAACGTGAGTCTTGATTCAACAGGCAGGGACTGTCTCACCTCGGCACACGGTCCAGGCACAGAGGCAATGGTGTTCCCAAAGCATGATGTTACTGACTCGATGTTACCGCCTGCTGCTGCACAGCCCTGGCCCTGCTCCTCTGCTCTGGGTTTCTTCCAGCTTCATCCACTGCCACGGTGGGTCAGTTTTGCAAGCCCAAGCCCTCCAGTGGGCTGCGCAGTCAGTGCCAGAGGCACAAGGGTGAGCACTGCTGCCCTGCTGCTGAGAGCAGAGCGGGCCACAAGCGTGGTGCCATTCTCTGCCGTGGCCTGACAACCATTCCAGCCTTGCAAGCACGGCAGCTTTGGAAGGACCAAGTGCTGATTTGGAAGCATGGAGAGTGATGCGCATGAGACAAGGGCCATCAGGCAGCACAGCAGCAGTGGCACCATTTCACGCCTGGCCACCACATTTTCCCCGGAGCAAGGTGGGTCTAACAGGGACAGCTGATATGACACTGCTGTGCCATGGCCACACAGCATCCCTGGGTGGGAACAACTACTGCTCACAACATCACTGGAGCCACCAGACCCTCACATGGGTTTGAGCTCCCAGCACACCAGTCTTTGCCCTGCCCATGCTCACCTGCCTGGCCATAGTCACTCGCCGAGTCCCACTGACGTTGCACGGGGAGGAAGGACAACTCATGATGCAGTAAATGCCAGCAGAGCCAGGCGCGTTATGCTATTTCCTATCCCCGTGGAGCAGAGAAGCCATAAGTCAGCAGGAATTCTCTTTGCATCATCCCCACGCATCGATGCCAGACAGATTTATGGTAGGAACGCAAGCACTGACAGGCTGGTCCAGCAGCCCAGCATTCCCTCCCCGCAGCCAGTGGCAGGAGCAAGTCCCCAAAGCGAGTGTCTCCAAGGGCAGCACCATTGACTCCCTCCCACTGCCAGCACTGTCTGGACAGAGATAGTGAAGCATCTCCTCCAGTGCCCCAGGGCACTTTATGGACTTTGCAAAATTTGGTTCCCCACCCACCTTGGTGCACCGGAGGAGATGTTGGACCACAGCACACACATAGTCCCCTGCTCAGCTGCTCCAGACGGCCCGGCTGGCACAGCACATGAGACCCTTCATGCTCCCAGACCTGCAGGAAGACCCTTCCATCCCTTCTCTTGTTGCAGCCCCTCTTTGGGCACCTTTCCAGCACAACCTGTTTGCGAGCAGCCTGGTGCAGCTATCACACACATACATGGTGCAACATGTAGACTGGCGGCATCATTTGCCCAGGAGGTATGTGGCTTGTCCAGCTGCTGCCCTGGAGCAGGTGGCCGTCCCAGAGGCTCAGGCAGCAGGACAGAGCCCAACCCAAACCAGCATCGGGAAGAACTGCAAAGTCAGCTGAGCCTCTTCTATTTCCAGGGTGAAATGCCTGCCTGAGGACCAGGACTTTGCCAGCTTGGACTATGTCAGCGGCTGCCCTTTCAAATCCATCTCTGGATTTGAGTGCCCCAATGATATTTCCAGAATCCAGGAGTTTCTTCTCATGACCAGGGAGAGATGGATCTCACCCTCAGCTGCTCTGCAAGCCCCTTCCCAACCCTGCCTTGCCCTTGGGCAGGTCTCCTCCACCACAGAAAGCCATACTTGGCCTCTCAGTGCTCCTGCAGTGCCAGTGTCTGCTCACAACAACATACGTGTTGGATTTGCTTTTGATCAACAAAAAAACACTGGCTCCTTCTCTCCCCGCTGTCTTCAGCTCACACTACCTTAGGAGGGACAGAAAGTTAAATTTGTGGACAAGGTGAGAAAAGCCAGATGTCTCCTGCTATGTATAACCACAACAAAACAGTGCAGGCACTTTGCAGATCCCCTGTGACAGCATTAATACCACAACAGTGGAAATAAAGAGGCAGGGCAGGGAAATAACAACCTGAAAGAAGCAGTTAAGCCTCCAGAGAGGAAACGCACATCAGGGCATGGATCGAGGTTGGATATCTGTACAGCAAGACGGACGCATCTAACCCACCTGTGGCCATCTCCCACCCGTTCCCAGGTGAGCAGAGCATGCACTGTAGGCTATGCCATAGCCAGGTGACACTGGGGAACACACCTGCTCAAAAAAGGCCCCAAATCTGGATGGAAGCCTGAGACGCAAGTTCTTTGGGTCAGGGACCACAGCTTTTGCATCGTCTGCATCTGTCCCAGTGCCCAGCTGAAGAGCTGGCGGGACAGCAGTGCCCTGTCCCCAGCACTCGTAGCAGCAGGCTGGGAACCAGAGCTGCTGCAGGCTTGCCAGGCTCTACAGGCATTTCAGCTGAGACATGCCCACAGATTTATTAAAGCACTTAAGATATGAGTGATGGCAGAAGGATATTGGCTCCAACACACCGGCTGCCCTTCCCGCACCCTTTTTAGCGTTGCTCCTTTTAATAACTCCAGCTAATATTACATGCTTCTACCAAGAGTCCTTTTAGACCAGCAGCTTCTGAGTTGCTTGGAAACTGTTTGCTGCAGTGACCGAAAGCTGCTGCCGGGAGGGCTCGATGCCAGCGCGCTTCCCGCCTGAACAACCGTGCTCCTTCCCCTGGCACGTGCTGGGAGCCCGAGGAAGCAGAGATGGGGTGGGAGCAGCTCCGAAAGCACCAGGGATGAGGGAGCCAGGACCATGGGGCTCGTCAGAGGACTCGGAGAGCCCAGAGCCGCGTTTCAAAATGTTCCCGGCTAGACCAGAGTTTCCAGACCAATGTGCACAGAAAACGTGCTCAGCATCGCAAGATGTATTTGGCCAAATCTGGACATCAAATCCAATCATTTCAAAGTGAGAAAGAGGGTTTTGCTTTACGGGCAAGTCTCGGTGCAGCTTTAATGGTGAAGTCATTTACCGACACCTTCATAATACTTTATGAATAATTAGTTATCTCTTCCAATTTATGGCTCACCATAAAATGCTGCTACAGTTTTGGAGACAGTACTTTTTTTTTATACTGTAGCAATGACAAAAAGCATATTTTATTGCAGGAATGGCAGCATAAGTATATTTATCCATTGGCTAGGATTCTGTGGTATACTTTCCTCTCTAATGGCTGTACAAACATATATACATCCCAGATTTATACCCAGATTTTCCATACTTTGCTTTTTGATTTACATAATATGTGAAATTTTCTATATAAAATGGAGAAGAGCACCGAGCCATTCCCACCAACCCACCTGCCTGAATTCAATGCTCTCCCGTCTCGCACCGCTCCCATTTCCCCATGATGACAGTGCTTTGGGGATCCCGCAACCACCTTTGGGATCCCACCTTTTACCTTGGCACTGCCGGGGAGAAGGAAGGGGGCGGTGGGCAAGGACCCTGGGGCCAGGTCAGCATGGGACTTCCCAAGAGAAGAAACATGAGGGGAGCAAGTTCTGCCAACGCCAGTGAAATGCATCTCCAGCACCATCCCACCTGACACCTTCCTGCATTGCCTTGGTGGAACAGTCTTTTTTTTTAAAAAAAAAAAAAATGTGGAATTAGAAGTCTGATTGATATGAATATGTAACAACGCTGCTTTATTAATAGCAGCTGCATTATCAGTTCACTCCCTGCTATTGGCAGGAGATCTGGGACAATATGTGTTTTGAAAACTAAAGAGAAACGCAGCCCGTAAAGGCAGTAGCAGTGAGATAATTTCATTGCTCTTCCCGATGAGGAGCCCAGGCCAATACAAACACGATGGTCACTGGTGCATCAGCATCATGCTTTCTGCCCAGCTGCGGGAGCAAGCACTGGGATGGCTGCACGGTGTGGATGGTCCCGAGCACACCACACATCCATCTGCAAAAGGATTTGCAGCCAAGGCCCCCAGAACAGGCAGGGGACACTCCTTCAAACTGGGGGACACCACAGCCAGCTTTAACCTCCGCTAACTGAGGTCATTTGGTACCATCACGCAAATCTCCCCGGCATGGGTAATAAAGTCCATTTGCGGCTTGCTTTACTTACTCCCCCCATCACTACCCTGGAGGCTTAAAGGAAAACAAGATTACAAAGGAGATTGTCTTGGACATATTTCTGGTGTGCTATTTTAGCTGTAAATTATGCCAGCTTCATAAAACCCCAACTGTTCTTTCCTGAGATCCCTGCATAGATTGGCTTGCTAAGATCAGGCGACCGGGCGCTCGCTGTGGGCAGGCATTGTCTAGAAAAACGCTTACTGGGTCCAAACAGTAGCAAGATGCTATAGCACTCCATATATATATATACACACACACACACATATATATGCACGTACACATAGACATGACAGCATCCAAGAACTTTCCAAGCCCATTGATTAGCTGAACAGTGACACACACACACACGAGTCTTTCAAGCCCTGACCCTACAGATCATCTGCACTGTTTCGGCTGCTTGTGCCAACACAGCTGACGCTTTCCTCAGCCTTAACTAATCCCAGGCGACAGCAGAGCATCAGGCAACGCGGTCCGAAGCAATGCTGGATGCAAGGTATAGGACACAGGGCCACGCTCTGTCGTGCCTCATGGAGCGAGTGTGAGTTAGTGCCCGTGGCGTGGCGAGCGAGGCTGGCTGCCGTGGCAGCCGCAGGGCTCCCAGTCCCCGGCACAGCTGGGGAGCGGGGCTCTGCAGCACCGATGCAAAACAGCCACAGCCTGAACTTTGCTACGGCAAACCTGGGAAGAGCTTTAGCAATTCCTCTCACGAGCATCACTGCACCTTGGCTGTGCTCCACGACCCTGGAGGACAGAGCCACCAGGCTTCCAGCACACGGCACTGCTTCGGGGGAGTCAAGCGGCGCTGCCCCAAAACTAAAAGGACAAGAGCTTGGTTCACACTCATCCCCAGTCCCGACCCTAATCCTACAGTGCCACCAGCACCCACTCCCCCAGGCATTAGGGGCTGCCTGCACACCATGCTGCCCTTGCTACAGAGGTGTGTGATGCAGGCAGCCAGGCAATGGGGACCCTGAGCAGAGTGCCAGAGCACAACACTCTGCCACCTCCATGGGACAAGAGCCACTCTGAGCCATGAGGAGATGAAGCTGGCGGAGCCCCCCCAGCCCACAGGAACCCTCCTCCACCCGCTCCCCGTTACCTGGAGGGAGACGGCTGGCGAGCGGCAGCGCACGTTGCCTTTCCCCGAGCAGACACGGCAGCGAGCGTCTCTCCTGTCACACTCCCACGGCTCCACCTGCTCGGAGCTGAGCCAGGTCCCACCGCGCTTCCCGCACGCGTCGGCTCGCAGCCTGCACCGCCGGCCCCGGGAGCGCACAAAGCAAAACCTTCCCTGGCAGGATGGGTCTGGCCCGTCTTGTCCATCCTCCTCTCCAATCAGCCCCTCTGGGCAATGCTACAGCAGACTTGGTTTTGCCCACCTATCCCAAGTCTCCCACGTAAAGAATCCCCGCAGGGTCAGTGACCTTTAAGGAAACCAGGCAATTCATGGGCAGACATCTGCATGTCTTCTCCTAAGGAAAGATACAGCATCCTACCTGCAAATGAAGAGGCAATGCAAGCTGGCAGAGCTGTTTGCATCACAACGTTATGTATTAGGAAAAAAGCGACCAAAGCTCAAGATTGGTCAAGGGAGCACAATAATGCTGGACAGATGCGAAAGGGTTCGTACCCAAAGACCCTGAGGTGCCTCACCTTGCTCTCTGATGCTCTCCCTCATGTGGACACATGCACGTCCCCACCTGCAACAAGCCATCTCTGCACGTTGCACTATGCCTTTCACCATCAGGACCTGGCACGGGGCTTGTCTGCATGTGTACGTATCTATCAATACAAAACCAGGCTTCCTAGGCAATCAATAATGCTATTTAAGAGATAAATCTCACTATTGACTGGCTGCTGAGGCCAGCTCCTGATTAATTTAAAAGCACAAGAGAATGGTGAGGGAGCTCAGAAGTGTTCCCAACATCAGTCCTGGTATCCATCCTGTGTGCTCAGGCTGTGCAGGCGGGGATGGATTGGGTCAGGGATAGATGGGGCTGTTTGTCTCTGAGTTACAACATCACAAGGCTGTGCAGGGATCTGTCGTCTAAGTGGGGTGCTACTCCACCACCAAACACCTCCATGACCTGAGACCAAAGCCTTAGGTCTTTCTAAACCCAGCTGGGACCATAAGGCAGAGACACAGTGATTTTTACACAGCTGAGGATCCATGCACCCTTGGGGTAAAGAACGCCCAGCCGTGAACCTGTGCGAGCACTCGCTGTGCCGTGCACAAATTAAAACTGGACATTGTGTTTTCTGAGTCCAGCTGTGGCTGTGCCAGATTTGAGGCTCCTCTACATCCCAGACCCAGCCTTGGTGTTTCAGTCATAACTTCCAGTGGGTTGAAGGGGCTTGTTAGCTGCCAAGTCCTCAAAGGTGGCTCCTGGCTACCATGTCTTTGTCCTGGTTGCAGAAGAAGTCTCTGCTGTGGTTCATGTAGGGCCTTCCCCAGCCCAATTCCAGCCCCCCACTTTTGGGAAAGGACAACTCCCACAAGAACAGGTCAGAGCAGGGGACAAGCAGAGCTCACCCAGCCTCGCAGGGGAAGGCTGTGAAGGAGCCATCCCTCTCCTCGCTGGGGAGGAGAGCTGTTCCTTACAAGCATTCGAGGGTGAACAACAGAAGGGAAAGCACTGCTAAACCCAAATGACAGTACTGCTACACCAACACACTGCCACTGCATTGCCCAGAGATAACATTCAGCCAGATCAGAGATTTCCAGCCCTCCAAGCAGCAAGGATCTGAAGAGATTCCCAGCAGGAGTCACAGAAGAAGAAAGACCCTATTTTAGGCAGGCTGGATCAACTGGAAAAAGATGGGTCCTTCAACAACTCAGTGGCATCTCCCAGCTTTCGGGGCCCGAGGCCACCACCTTCCCGAGCTGCATGACTGAAAGATGGATGGCGCCACATTTCCTTCCACGTTCCCAAGTGTTTCTCCCTGGCTGATGTGAATTCGTGTCACTGTCCCCCACTTTCAAAGCTGGAGCAAGCCAACAGCACCAGTGCTGCGTATGGGTGCTGGAGGGGAAGGAGCATGTCCAAACAAGCCGTGCACTGCCAGGGAGCAAAAGGCTCCATTACATCCGCTCATCTCCCTCCTCCCATCGCCGGCTCCGAGACATCACTCAGTGATGCCATGGCTGAGCCCTGGTAGGGGACAGGGGCATCGAAAAGCATCTCAGCCCCAGGAGATGGGGGCTGCTTTCAGCCCCACAGTGGAAGAGACGGGAGCAGTCCTGCTGCGCCAGGCGCCAGAGAAGGTGGGGGGCTCATTCGGTGGAAGACCCCCAGATGATCTGAGCCTTCTTCCAGGCAGGCTGGAGGCTCCTCAAGGCAGCAGCCGACTTGATCATTATGTAAATGCTTTTTTCACTACAGAAGCGTGGTGCCTGTGGGCTGGAGCTGCCCTGGCAAATAACACTGAACTCATGGGCACCATCGGGACAGAAGCTCGCTGCTGACTTCAGCGGGAGGGGGGAAGGACCGGTGCTAAGGCATAGCTGAGGACTTGAAGCTTTGTCCTTCAGTGCCAGGGAGGAGCCACCAAGCAAACCATGAAAGCATCTTCCTGGTATCTCAGGGCTGTGACTGGAGGCAAAATCCCAGCTCTGCAGACCTGCTGGCAAGTCCCAGAGCCCATCTTCCTGCTCGCCCCCAGCGCACAGGTTGGCTCCCACGAGCTCAGGCGGTGAGGCAAAACACGAAGGCGGCTGGTGCAAACAGTGCCTTATCTCCCAACTGCTTCATGCTTGGGGGCTTCTCCTGTGCTAGACTGGGATTTATGCTTTCAGGCTTCAGTTCGAAGCTCAAAGTAGCTTACTTCAAGACAGAAATTAGCTCCAAAGTTTGCTACATGCACACCATTGTTCAGTGCAAGCATCAGGCCACCCTCCTGCCTCAGGAAGCTTGAGGTCCATGTCCACCCTAACTTGTTGGGTGGCACTTCTCCCCTTCCCCAGCCTTGTCTCCAGCACCCTGTTCCTTGGCTTACAGAGAGAGGGACAAAGCCTGAGACCGTTTTGTTTTCATCCTCAGTGTGCTCCCCCCACCCACCACTGTACAAAGAGGATGTGGTTTTGCACCTGCTCTGCAGGCCCTTCCTTAACAAGAGATCCCAATTCCCCTGCATGGGGGAAGCCTCCCGATGAGCCGAGTCAGCTGCTGGCAGCCAGCAGCATCGACCCCTGAGACAGGATCGGGGACATCACCCCGGGACAAGCTGCAGCAGCTGGGGCTGCTGCAGGGACAGCCCTTGGCACCAGCTGTGCTGAAGCCCTGGGAAGAGCCAGACACATTCCGACCGTGGGGTGCCAGCGGCTCGGTGCTACCTGCGCTGGAGCACCCAGCCACCAGCACCCCCTGCCCTCCTCACAGGTAGGTCCTGCAGCAATTGCTTGCAATGATGCTGAAGTTGGGGCTTCGAAGCAGTGCTGCAACACAATGGTGGCTGTTGCCATGCCAATCAAGCAGGCAGCCAGCACATTGAAATGCCAAACCAGGAGAGCAGCCACGTTCCTGGAGATGGACCCACAGCAGCGTGCCCTGGGGGGCTGTTTTCCCCCTGGTCTCCTGCAGCAGCATCGCACAGCCCAAGGAGCTGAGCTGCTCTCAGCCGATGCCCGCACCAAGCACCAGGCGCTCCTTGATCCATACAGACCCCAGAGCCCACTCCCCACCCCAGCACGGCCCCCGGAGCCCACTCCCCACTGCAGCCCTGCACCATTGCACCCCAGCTCCAGCCGGCAGCTGTTTACAGACACAAGCACTGGCTCGTTCCTGCTGCTCTGGCGGCTAGGTGGTGATAGCAGTGCTGGAAGGAGGCAGACGGCATGTCAGCAAATGCAAGGGAAAGTTCAGCATTGTGGGGGGGTGAGCACGGCAGCAGGTCCTCAGCGCGCAGCCAGAGGCTGCAGGCTCAGCCGCACACTGGCGCTCAAAGGCACAGAGAGAGCGCGCTGTCTGGGCGGCAGTGATGGAGAATGTTGGAGCAGTCCCTTCTTAAAAAAAAATACAAAAAAAGAAAAAAAAAAGGAAAAGAAAAGGAAAAAATATGGTTTTGTTTGCTGCTCGTGTGCTGTGTGAACTCCTCGCTGCAGGGCGACACGGTTGCCAGCAGCTCATGCAGGGGTATGGATGAGTATGGAGGGCTGCTAAGCAAAGGGAAGCACCCAAAAGAGAGGCAGCGCTAGCTCTCCCCTGCCCTTAGCACCTGCCTCCACCCAGATGAGCCACAGGCTCAGCCTCCCTTGGGCCTGGTCGAGAACCACTCTTACCCTCGAGGCAGCCTTGTGCAGGGAGTCTCTCACGCACAAGAATACACATTCCAGCCCACCCTGGTGCAAATCAGCTTTTCCCTCCTCCACCCTTCCCTTGCAGACATGGGGGAAACTGAGGCACAAAAAGGTAGAAGGCGGCACACAGCTTGCCAGTTGTCATGAGAGAAGAGAGAGATGTGAATGTTTTCAAATTGCTCTTCCCCAAAAGCAAGCCATGTCTCTCTACCAGTTCTGCTGCCGACAAGGAGAAAAACTCATCCCATCCAAATTGCTCTAGAACAAGGAAATGAGGAAAAAAACCCAAACAAGCCTCAGCTAGGAACCAAGTGCATTAATCTCTGCTCTTTCAGCTCAACCAGCCACGATCCGTCACAGCAACTGCCACGATCACAGCAACTCTCCACCCAGGGGCATGCCAAGGTGACCTGGGGGGCAGCGGCAGAGCTTCCTGCCCTGCACTCCACCTTCTCTGTGAAGTCTTGCATTGCCCAGGGGCTCTGGCATGGCAAAAGCCATCTCAGGTGAGAGCGGTGCTCAGCAGCGCTGATCCGATTCAGACCATGCAAGCCCTTCAAACCAGATTCCTCCTTCCGTGCACCATATACCTCCCATAGATCCACGGTCCAGGAGCCACTGAGGCTGCGACAGGGAGATGGGGCAGCAGGATGGCTGGGAGGGGGACATCCCATCACTGCCCTGGTGCCCGCAGAAGGCCACACGCATGTCTCCAGCTGACCCTGCGGCCAAGGCTCTTGCAGAAGGATGAGGCAGAACCCTGCTCCAGCACCTCCAGCTACCGGCAGCTTCTGGGCACCCAGAGACCCCCGGGCATCCCTCTTGACACACCATGGGAAACACGGACCCGCTTGCAATTAGGGGTGTTAGAAGGTGCTGGGGAGGAGACGGCGGGCCTCCTGCCTCCTCGCAATCAGCCGGCGCATCCCCGGGGGAAGCCAGCTAACTCCCGCCAACCGACAGCACCCCGGTCGGAGCACAAGACCGACGGGTCTCCCCGCCGCCGTGCCCGCAGCACCCAGCAGGCAGCCCTCGACCCGCGGGACAAGCGCTCACCTGGGTTCCGCCGCCGCCGCTCCCCACCCGGAGCCTCAGGCGGGCGGCGCGGCGGGCGGCGCGGCGCGGCGGGCGGGCAGGGCAGGGTACCCGCAGCCCCCCGCCGCCGCCGCCCCCATGGCCCGCCGCTGCCGCCGCCGCCCTCAGCGCTCAGCCAGGGCCCGCCGCCGCTGCTGCTGCTGCTGCTGCTGCGTCCGTCCCGCAGCGCCCGCCCCCGCCATGCCGGCCCGGCCCGCTGCTCCCGGTGTCCCCCGGCCGGCCGACGGCGGCGGGCGCTGTGCGCGGCTCTGCGGGGCGAGGGCGGGCGGCTCTGCGGGGCGGGGCGCCGGGGGGCGGACCCCGCAGCCCCCCTTTTGCTGGGCTACGGGGTCCGCCCGCCTCCGCCTGCCCCGCCTGGGGACCGGGCGGATCTTACGCCCCTTGCCCCCGGACTGGCACCTTCGGTGGGTACCGGAGGAGCAGGACCCGCCGGACGAGTCCGTCACCCACCTCCTCACGCCCCCCCGCCAGCTCCGTCCCCAGCCGACGCATCTCTCCGGTCCCTCCTGCTGGGTGTCCCCGCTCCAGCCGGCTATCACCTCCAACCTCCGCTCTGTTCCCTTTCCCCTTCCGAGAAGCCCGGGTGCCCTTCCTGCCTCTGCTGGGTGCGGAGCCAGCCTGCCCGGGCAACCCCTGCAGCGGCGGGGGCTCCTTGTCCGAGCACCAGCCCGTTCCGGGGCCACCGCTGTGCCTGCCCTGCTCCCCCTGCAAGCCTGTGGCACTTTTCCTTGAACGCCACCTTGCCATTTTGTCATCCGCCCGCTCAACATCATGCTAGCCTTCTGCAGCGCTTCATTAGTTTTCTCTGTGTGTGTGTTTTCTTAAATTACCTTTAGACATTATGTATGATGCGCGAGCACTGACACCTTGCTCTTCATCCTCTTTTCCAAATGCATGGGTTTGTCTGCTTGCCCATCCATAGGTAACTCCATGGTAACCTCCCTCCCGATCTGAAAAAAAATCAACAAAAGCTCTTAAGGAAACTACATTATCAATGCGTAAAAGGAGGTTTGTGTGCATTTCTTATGGAAAGATTGGGAAACCAGGGCTGGAAAGGAGGTTACCATGGGTTTGGGGAATTCAAATACACTATTAGCTGGCTACAGCCTCAAGAAAGAATGTTAATAGATTTGCAAGCCATAAATTGCTCCTTTGAAAATCTGACTGGCTTTCACTGTATCATTTTCCAAATCGCCCTGTTCTATTCTTTATCAGAGCTTCAAGCAAGTAGTTTGCTCTATGCAGAAGCTGGACTTCTATATAGTTTCCTGGCTCTAAGCTTTTGTAAAAATTGCAGTCACACTTGCTGCCTCCCATTTGTATGATACCAGCGCTCATCTCAGCAGAAGGGCACCTGGACCTATTGGTAGCTTCATAGCTCCATGCTGCGATTCCTCCAGAGCCCTTAGGGAAATTCCTGCCTCATTCTGGCAATCTCTTGCTCTCAATTTCATCAGCATTTTCCAAAAATCTCCTTTGACATTTCAGTTTGAGAGAGTTGTTCAGATTTATCTGCCATAGGAAAGGGCACAGTATGTGAATTTTCCAACATCCTCGATGGCAGATACTGATGTAAAGAAATTAATTTTGTTTTTACACAATGCCCTTATCCCAGAGCTTTTTGCAGCCACAGAAATCCACCAAGCCAGCAGAGCACTGCCTGCCTTCCTTCTAATGATGTTGCCATAGTCTTCATTACACATTTTTATGCTGTCAGCATGTCCCACCTTAAAACTTACCTCATCCTAGAGGTTTACGTTCGACTCGCGCAGATTTATGTTATCTCTTATTTTCCTTGTTTGGACACAACGTGCACCTTCTGAAGGCTGTCTGTTGACGTCTAATTTTCTCCTTTATATGGCTATTTTAAACCTCTTGGTGTGTTTTGGTCCTTTACAGATACAGCTATGAAAAAATATTTCCTGAATTAAGATTGAGAAGAAGACATAAATTTTACCAAATGGTTTTCTACATTTTAATGTCAGAATTTATTCCATAAAAAAACATGCACTCTTTCTGCTTGCTTGTGCATGAAGACATCCCTCACAAACATAGGCTGCTCGTTGCAGAGTATTAGGATTTGTTTGTTTGCACCCACCTGCTTATGTACACCTGTCACCACTTCTTTAAGTTTGGATGCTGGTATAGAGCCTGCTTAAAAGCAGGAGCTAAATGCCTCAGAGCAGCAGTATCATCAGGGAGAATTTTACTCTTTCAGCTGCTTCTTTGGCCAAGTTTCCTTACTTTTGCACAGCTTATTTTCCAGAAGGCTGTTCTGCAGTTGATATTAGGTGAGAGTTGGGAAGTGGTGTGGAATTATAACATGTGTAACTCGTTCCCTGCCCTGCAGACTGCCTGGGAGTGAAACACAAAGTTATTTCTCCTCCTGGGTTCCTGAATAGTTGCTGTGGGAGTATTCTCTTCAAATGTTTTAAGGATCGCTGCTGGGTATAAATTCAGACCCTCCTCTGGCATCTCTTAATCTCCCTATGTGACCACCACACACATTATCCATTTCTTAGCCCATGCTTCGATCGATGCCGTGGGCTCGCGGCAGTGCCGATACAGTGCCACACACACACATTGTCCATTTCTTAGCCCATGCTTCCCATGGATGCCATGGGCTCGCGGCAGTGCTGGTACAGTGCCCTGCGCCATAAGCCTCCAGCTCCTTGGTGCAGGATGAGACAAAGATGGTTGGGTTCACACTGCAACACTTGCTGCTTTTCAATGGTCTTGCTCCGTGCTGGATTAGCCACTTGTTAATTAGCTGCTTTATGGCCCTTTCCCCAGGGACTCTCACTGTCTGTGATGACAAGATGAGGGGTTTTACTGCAGAGCACAATACTGGAGGAACCTCAGACGAGACTTTGCTGGGGCTTTTGACAGTTAGAAAGAACAGCAGAACAGAGGTGACACCAAGACAGGAAACAGACAATACAGAGCTCATGGAAAGCAAGAAGCAAACTTCAAGGGGGCTCTTTTTCTCTAAAGAAACTACATACCAGCAGGCACAGTATGCCAGTAGTGGAAACTTGGGTAAATGAAGATGTATTTGCAGCACGTGGCAGAGGTATAATGGAGCCAACGTGCACAGCTACTGATCCAACCAGTGCTGCTGGTAGTACCGATTGCTGCTGTAAGAACATCTGTACTGGTACAACCCTCCCTGCCCCAGGAGCAGCCCACAGCGGGGTCAGATGAGGACGGAAGGTGGGGAGCACAGCAACAGTCACACTTGTGTAAGGGGGACACATGAAAAAGGGATCTGTGCACACCTGGGTTTTTTCTCTTCTACAAGAAAAGCAGAGCAGCCCCCTCTTATTCTGTCCCTCACTCCAAGCCAGAGTGAGTAGGAGAAGTCACAACTACCTAATGGCTGTTTGGCAGTTGTCAGGAAACAAGCCTGACTGTTGTCAAGCCAGATCCTTGTCACCTGATTATAGCTGCACTGTCATGACATAGCGGGACTTGGGCACATGTCCCAGCCTCAGCCCTACCTGCTCAAGGCAGCAGAGTCCTCAGGCTCCAAACCAAACAAGGAGCTTCTTCCCTGGGCAGAAATGAGCTCAGCCAGGCACAAACCCTCTGGGCGCAGGATTTGGGAACCAGCATTCAAGCCCAACGGCACCGTGAGCTGCAGCAGGGAGCTTGTGTCTGCTCCCAGTTCAGTGGGGAAGTTTTTGGGGTGATGGTTCAGAGTTCCTGCTGCTGGGTGTTGAGGGAAGGCTATTGTGGAGTAAACATCCCATTAATCCAAGAAAAAATAAAATGAGCTTGCAGAGCCCAGTGGGGTGAGAAGCAAACAGCTCTATCAGCGCTCGAGAGTGAACAGTTTGTATGAGTAACAGGCTCACCAGCTGGGAGGAGAGCAGCAGAATGAGAGAGCAGAGCTAGGAGCAGGGGAAGACCATTGCCTTTTCCAATGGCTTGCCACCAGTGGGCAGGACACACAAGCACCTGCAATTATTTCAGGAGACTATGAAGATGCTACTTTACATGGGATGCTGAGGAGAGAGGCGAGCCCCGGGCAGCCCACAACTGGCCATTTCAAAG
The DNA here is from genome assembly GCF_036013475.1 of Columba livia. NCBI lineage: Eukaryota > Metazoa > Chordata > Aves > Columbiformes > Columbidae > Columba > Columba livia. Next base: position 2,961,272 of record NC_088613.1, read on the forward strand.
CTGCAGCTGTGAGGAGGCTTCTCCCTTCTCGTTCTATCTGCCCATGGCCACTGACTGGCAGCAAGGGCATGGAGCTTTCAAGCCTGCCACTCCACAGATTTCACAGCCAGGGAACCTGGGGTACGCACAGAGCCAGGCTGAAGGGACCCACAAGGCGAGCACAGGAATCCTGCTCACGCTGGGGACCAGGAACCCCCAGGGTGACATAGTGACTCCTGAACTGTCACAGGGATGTTTGGTAGCAGCATCTGCCCTGCTCATGGGAGTGAGGTACCCAGTCCAGCCCAGTCCAGCAGTGGCCATGGCACAGGGACCACCAGCCTCCAGGTCATTGTTTTCCTGCCTCTCCCAGATTTGTCTCTCCACATGCTCAAAGCTCATCTTCCACAACACATTCCTCAGCCCAGCCTCTTCCTCTTCAGTCTCCAAAGGCCTCAATTAAACATGCAATTAGAAATTCATTCCAATTACAGCAAAACAACCCTTCAAACTGGAAAAAAAAAAAAAGGAGTGTTCTTCTCACACAGCAATTTAGCTAGATGAGTGCAAGTTTGCATCCCCACAAGGGCTCACTGGAAGTAAAGCCCAGTATTTCCAGCAGAAGATGGGTGATTTTGCCTGTGAAGAGTTATTTTCCTGTTTGGCAGGACTGTTATGGTTGTTCTGGTCTGCAAGTGCATGTTGCCGGCTCATGTCCAGCTTCTCATCCAGCAGCACCCCCAAGTCCTTTTCCGCAGGGCAATCCCTTCATCCCAAGCCTGTACTGGTACTGGGGGTTGCCCCGACCCAGGTACGGGGCCTTGCACTTGGCCTTGTTGAACCTCATGAGGTTCGCATGGACCCACTTCTCCAGCTTGTCCAGGTCCGTCTGGATGGATCTCATCCCTCAGGCGCGTCAACTGCACCACTCAGCCTGGTGTCATCCCCAAACTTGCTGCGGGTGCACTCAATCCCACTGTCTGTGTCATTGATGTCAGCGTGAAGAGAAGCTTATTCGGGAGGGGACACTCAAAGTCTTCCATCTGGTGTTATTAAGGAGCCATTCATCTTACAGAGCAGATTTTTTTTCCCCACAATGGAGGGCAGGAAAAGGCTTTTCTGTCTGCCACTCAGTTGCTGATTTTCAAGAAGCCTGTCATGTATCATCTTTGGGATCTCAGATTTAACTGGGTATCCAGTTTCACCCCAAACCTGAGGGCAGGCCAGGGGTCAAGCATGCACCAGCAGCACAGCCACCCGGGGAAGCCAGGCTGAGAGACCACAAACCACCCAAACCAGGAGCACTCACAGCCCAAAGCCCCGGGCAGAGCAAGCTGGGGATTCAAGCCCAGCTCCTGCAGGGATGCAGCACCAGGAATGGCACCACTGTGGTGCTGCCTCACCAGGGGAGCCCAGCAGGATCAGGATCGGTGCAGAAGAGGTGCTGATACTGGCTGTCTTGCTCCCATCTGCAGCAGCAGTTCAAGAGCAGAGAAAAAGAGCCGGCTCGGGAGATGGCAGCTCTCCAGCTCCTCGCCTGACTAAATTGGTCCACCTGCACAAACCTGCTGGGGCTACCAGTCATCTCTCCCAGTCCTTTCCAAAAGCCAGTGCCCATGGGGGGCGGCACTGGGACGTTAAATGCCTTTGCTAATTAGACCAGTTACCATGAGGGGTTTTTGTTGTTTTCCTTCCAGGCTGGGGTAGGAGCCTGCTGGGGTCATCAGGGACCTGCCAGGTGCTCTCAGCCATGCTGGGCTGCAAGACCTAGAGGGTGTTACGTTATCTTGAAGAGCAAATTCCTTTTCCCATCCCTTTCCTCATGTCACTGATGGAGAGTGAAGATCATTCCCCCGGCAAGGCTCGCTGCAGGCCAGGTGTTCCCTTGGCAGGAAGGGTCAGTGGCCTCTGTCCCCTCTGTGTCACACGAGGCTTGGACATCATGACACTACTGATCCTGCTACAAGGAGCTACAGGAGCTTCTCCCTTCGTCGCTCCTCCTGCTTTTTCTCCCTGCTGTTCAACTAGTGGTAAAACAGAAGCAGCTGGATCTTGAGGAGAGAATAAATAGCTTTGATTTGGCCATGGAAAGGAGATGGAGGCATTTGCTAGAGAGCATCTGACAGCTTGGGGAGAGCAAGCAGAGCTGGCTCTGGAGGAGCTGTGATAATTAGAGTCTGTGTTTGCACTCACTCTTTCATTTAACACCAGAGGCTGCTGTAATCGAAAGGAGCCCTGGCACTACTACGTTACAGGGCCCTACAGCTCACACCCCATCTCACTGAGACACTGCTGCCCCAGCATCTCAATCTCACTGTCTGCTGGGAGCCATCCTGGCAAGATGCAGCCTCCAGCAGCAATGCAGCTGTGCCCCTTCCCCGTGCAGCCCAGCACAGCCCCAGGGCACCCCTGGGATCCAGCTGTGGTCCCCCCAGCACCCTGCACCTGCTGCGAGTCAGAGCAACGCAGCACGGAGCTGAATTACTACAGTGTGCACACTGCTTGTTCAGCAGCGATTTACTTCCATGATGGCAGGTTTGATTCTATACCCTTCTTCCTGTTACTGGAGGAGCTGGCAGTGAAATTACACCTTCTGATCCACACCCCCGCACTGGGGATGTTGGTTGATGAGAAGCTCAACATGATCCGGCAATGTGAGCTTGCAGACCAGAAAGCCAACTGTGTCCTGGGCTGCAACAAAAGAAGCGTGACCAGCAGGTCGAGGGAGGTGATTCTGCCCCTCTGCTCTGGTCTGGTGAGACCCCACCTGGAGCCCTGTGTTCAGCTCTGGGGCCTCCAACACAGGAAAGAGATGGACCTGTTGGAGTGAGTGCAGAGGAGGCCATGAAGATGATCTGGAGCACCTCTTCTATGAGGACAGGCTGACAGAGTTGTGGTTGTTCAGCCTGGAGAAGAGACGGCTCCGGGGAGACCTTATTGTGGACCTTCAGTACTTAAAAGGAGCCTACAAGAAAACTGGAGATGGACGTTTTTACAAGGGTATGTAGTGATAGCACAATGGGTAATGGCTTTAAACTGAAAGAGGGGAGATTTAGATGAGATATAAGGAAGAAACTCTTCCCCATGAGGGTGCTGAGGCCCTGGCACAGCCTGCCCAGAGCAGCTGTGGATGCCCCATCCCTGGAGGTGTTCACAGACAGGTTGGACGGGGCTTTGAACAACCTGGTCTGGTGGGAGGTGTCCCTGCCCACAGTAGGGGGTTGGGACTAGGTGATCTTTTAGGTCCCTTCCAACCCAAACCATTCTATGATTCTATGCTGAGGCTGAATGCTGGGCTGCATATAATTAATTAATAGCTGCTGGAGCAGCCACTTGCCAGTCACCAGGCTCCTTCAGCACCAGGGGGGCTCTCCCCTCCAGGGATGCTGCAGCTGCTCCTTATCCAGACCCTGGCTTCTACCCCAGGGTTAAATCACGGATACAGAAGGATTTGGGCTTCTTACACCTGGTGCTACTGGATTTCTCCAACATGCACAAGAACAGAGCATCTCCCTAGAAGCCTCTGGGTGCTGAGCAGTGCCAGGGAGAAGAAAGGAAGAGGCAAATCAGTCTATTTATTGAAGTACCTAAATTAGGAGGTGGGAGTCTAATTTTAGGCACCTGGTGCTGCCCTTCAGAGTGACAAATTAAGCACTACAAGGGTTTGGGTATGCATTGCTCCTTTCTAATGCCATGGGAGAGCCCCTGTGTGGGGCTGGGGCAGCACCTGGACCATTGCAGGGGCACTGGAGCTGCTCAGACACGTTGTAATGGACTGAGGACTCCATAAACTCTAAATAGTGACTTTACAGCCTGTTTCGTGGCTGAGGCTGGCTGTGACTCAGCAGCAGGGAAAACCCAAGGCTATAAGCACCTGGTTCTGACAGCATATCCCCTCCATTGAGCAGCTCTGTGGGGCTGGAGACACCTTCAACTGAACCATTCCCCTGCACCCCTGCAGCAGAGCCAGGCACGCTTCATTAATGCTAATGAAGTGAGTCTCCCAACACTCAGTAAGGAAAGCTGGGCTGCTGTAACGCTGGGGATGCAGCCGGCACACAGGGGTGCTGAGGTCAGGAAGGGATGTAGTGGGAGCAGAAACATCCACCACCCTCTGCATCCCAGCAAGGAACAGCCACTGCTCCAGCTCCACTTGTGTCATGACAGACCCTTCCCACGTTTATATTGATTCACGATCCCCAGGAAGCAGATTTGCTGCCTGTAACCGAGCCAAATGCAAGACCTCTGCTGCTGGAGGAGACCTCCACCCTGCTCTGTCCCACAGGACAACCCCAGGGGCACCTGTGGCCACCTTGGACACTCTGGGCACGAGGAGCTTCAAACCATCTCGTGGCTCAGCAGAAAGATAAATGGAGAGCAAAGCACTGTGCTGGCAGATTGCTGCTTGCAATTGTCCCTTGGAGGACACCTCTGCGGCTCTGCCAGCCCGCTGCTCTTGTTCGAGACTTTCCAATCATCGCAATAGAGTGAAACCTTATTTACTGCCCTCCTCCCGGCTTTCTAAAGTGGCCATGGGCACACAGCAGACCTTTCTGTCTGTACTAACAAGAGCGCCTTAATGGCTTTTCTGCCACAGCACAAATCAACCGCAAATAAACATGGGCACTGGTGGAAGGTTGTAAATGGTGGCTGGGACGAGCTGGAGAAGGGGAGGGTGGGGATCTAGCCATGAGCAAGGGACAGGGAGCTCGGCAGGGTGATAAGCCCAACAGGCAGTGCTGCCTGTACCCGTCTCCCAGGGCTTTCTCCCCAAAATGGGGGCTATATATGACTCCTTTTCCAGGAGGTGCGATTGAATCTCCAGCTTCAGAAAAGGCAGGGGTAAAGCTGGGCAGCCCCATTCTCTCCCCCTGTGCTCCGGTCCCATGCCTAGCCATGATTATGAGACAGGAGAGTGGAGGCGCAAAGGGGCACTGAGTCACCCACAAGCACATGTGTGTCACACCGTGGCATGAGGATGGGAGTGCATCCTGACGAAGCTGCGCAACAGGGCGAAAACGCTGCATTTTGCAAGAGCATCTCAAGGCTGCTGATTTCCTCCAAGGAGCTTCTTGGCCCAAACCTCTGCAGTGTTAGAAATGCAAGAGCGGTTCCTAATCAGCCAGATCCATCAGCCTAGGGGATGGCAGCTCCCCATCAGTTCAGTATGACGCAGTCTCTCAATTGCTGTGCACTAACCAAGGCTCCACTGAGAGCCTCATCAGGAGAGAAACTTCCCAATAGAGCTGAGGGAGAAATACACCTGCAGAGAAACATTTGTGTCCTCATCAGGGCTGGGCAGAGACACCCCTGTCCCCAACCTTGCAGGAGGGGACGCCCAGCCCAGCTCTGTCTCAGCCTGTCACCATCCCTGCTGTGGTTATTGATTTGCCAAGGCTCATCCTTGAGATGCAGGATGCGCAAGGTGGAGCTGTCCCTGCCGTGGGTTGCCATGGTGATGCAAAGCCCTGCCACCTCCCCATCCCTGTCCCTGCCATGGGACAGCATGGTGCCCAGGCAGCAGGCTTCCCTTGGGGCAGGTTTGTGCCTCCCATTGCACACCTCTGGGGCACATCCCACATTACCGGGGTGAACCAAGCAGTTTCTCTCCATTTCCCTTCCTTTCCTCTCCATGCTTTTCTTTTCCCTTTTATTGCCCTTCCCAGCCCTGCGGCTGGACCGGCTCTGCTCCCATCAGATGGGCTGCATCAGTCCCAGGAGATGCTCTGCTGGGTTGCATGTGCATTGCCAGTCCAGGTGTTCAGATGTGTGTGTGCCCCCCACCTCCAGATGTGTCTTTGCCCCCACGGTGGATACTGATGCTCCTGTGAACCTCCGACACAGCCACGAGCAGTGGGAGCTGTTAGCATGGCTCCTGTGCCTGCTGAGCATCCTGCTCACACCAGACCTGCTGCTGAGGCCCAGTGCAAACGGTCAGGGCACCATCACCCTGCAGAATCCATACCGCGCTGCTGTCTTTAAAAGCAAAATAGACAAAAAAGGTTTCCATAGATGAAGATTCAATGCAAACTGGGCAGTGAAGGTCAAAGGCTCTTGTAGGATAAGAAAGACATTTTCTGAAAGCAAGAGCTGATTCGTACTGGCAGAAATGGCCATTTATTTAGGAAAGCTTCAAACATCAGAAACCTTTCACTCCTGTTGCATCTAACAGGGTTATAAGCTCTGCCACAACCTGTCTGTCCAAGGAAAATAAGATGCTTACAACACCATCTCTCTAGTGTTAGTGTCTGAACCACCACAAATTCACAGCCAGAGATAGCATGGTGGTGAAACCAAATATGATTCAGCCAGACAGGAGTCACTGTTGGCACGGAAGGGCACGGGAGCCAGCACAGTCCAGTTTCTGACGCTGGCAGCACCGCCAGAGCCCCAGCAACCAACTTCTCCCCAAGTGAAACCAGAGCCTGCCTCTGGCTTTCCTTATTTCAATCTATGTTGCAATGAATTAAACATGTTTTAATATCAAAAATGAGAGATCAAGGATCAGCAGTAATAAATCCTCCACACTCATTTTCCATATTAAGCTTGTGTGTACCCAGGGCAAGCACGATAATTAGAGTCATGCAGTGATTTATCTGGAGGAAGGAACTGAAGGCATTCGGATATTGGCATTCTCAGTCTCAGCGTGCCTTCACGCCCCGGTTCCCTGCCTACATTATAAATCCCTCCATGATGGGGACCTGCAGGGGTGGGAGCACTGGTGGCAGCAGTACACACAGGTCTGGTACGTGCAAATAGCCTCTAGTCCCAGACACACTCTGCCAACGTGAACCAAAGGGCACCTGATGGGCAGTGGGCTGAAAGGATGTATCTGAGGTCAGCGGTGGCCTTTGCCTGTCCCAGGACAACTACATTACTGTTCCTGGGCTTTCAGCTCTCTGCTCCTCTCCCAAGTGCTCCCTAATTTTGGCACAGGGACTCCCACCCTGGGCTGAGGACTCTGCCAGCCCCAGGAGCGGAGTGTTTTCCTGGGCCATTATTGAGGCTCTGGTAGAGCAGGGCCAGCAGCAGGCATCTGCATTTCAGGTGTGCACTGCAGAGAGGAATCTATGGTTACACACATATTTCTATTCTCAGCAGTCATTTTTGGAGTTGTTTATAACTTTTTCCTGCTTTTTCACATTTTTGGACAGGATGTAGCCTTTTTTTTTTTTTCCCCATCATCTTGTAGGTATTTTGTGCCTTCTTGAAGGCTGGAGAGGACTTCTCTGCCTGGGGAAAGGCAACTGCAGGCTTTCCTCTCCAGCCACTCCAGCCCAGCAGCAGTAGGGCTGCAAAGTGTGATGGATATTCCTCCAGCAGGCTTTTGGGCGACCTGCTGAAAACCCACATGTTCCCCAGCAGCTGGATGAGGCCATGGGCTTGAAAATGTCCAGAGAAGGAAGAGGCCTTCAGCCAGACTTACAAATATCTGGAAGATTCCTGCTGATGATTCTATGGCTCAGGGGCTGCCCCATCCCTTGGCAGCCAGAAACTGCAAATGAAAGACTTTGTAAATGCCTTTGAATTTTTCCCAGGAGGCACAATCCCCTCTGGAAATCCACCCCATGCATGTACAGACTTCAGACACTTGTTTTTTTCCTTACCCCAAACAGTAATCCATGCATGCCCCAGGCCTGTGAATCACAATCAGAAATCCTTGCCCTGAAGAAAGTGAAGGCTTTTGCCTCCTCTTAATATAGGGAAAAAGGGAAATGCCTGTAGCTACACAAAGGCTGCAAAAGCACAAGGTCCACCCATGCAGTAGAAAGCATGGGGTTGACTGGAAGCACACAGCTGGCACTACTGCAGCTCCCAAGCAGGGACATACATGTGCACTAATGTCACTGATAACAGGTCCCAAAAGCCAAAGGGAACTCACATTTTGTGCTTCAGCGCTTTTTGGGGTTTCTAGTGCATAGAGAGTGATTCCATCAGCATGAAACACCGCCAGTTCTGTCTCACCACACATTTCCCAATGTTTGTTTTTCTCCTTTAGACCACAGCCAGGGCTGCACGAGGATTCTTTAAAGATTAAATTTCAAGATCTCATAAACACCCAGGGAGTCTTGGGGATACAGACCTAGAAGCAGAAGGTAAGAATCTAAGAGCTGTTATTTAAAAATGAATGAACTGGGGTTTTCGAGTCAATCCTGCTCTGTTGAAAAGCCTGACCCTTGAAGGACCACTGCTCACTGCAAAAGCACTTTGTGCTTGGTTTCGGCATTGGTACGCGGTGTGAAACCCCAGCAGAGGTGGGTGTCTCACTGCCAGCAGTGAGGGCACAAGCTGCTCTAAGTGCTGGGGCTCCAAATCTTTCCAGGGAAGGGTTGGGGTAGGGGTTTGGTTCTCCCTATCGCTGCACTGAAGGATAATAACTTGGCATAATTCCTGCCAAGGGTGGGTAAATGCTAAGGTTTGGGGTGGGGACAGCAAAATTTAGACCAAACTTCCTCAAGCCTCCTGGAGACCCCACACAGGAAAGCCAGAACAGCCCATCCTTTTGTGAAGGGTGAAGCTCACTCCTGAACCGTGTTGCTGGAGCATCAGGAGCTGGATGGTGCCAGGTCCTAAATAACTCAAAACAAGGAGATTGTTTCCCTTCTTAAAGCAGTGGCACCATGAAGATGGTTCAGGGGCTCCTTGCTTTAGGGCAGTGCCTGCACAGCTCCCCGCAGTGATGCCCTGGCTGCTGCTCAGAGGAGGGAGACGCTTCCCCTGCCCTCAGAGGATGGAGCTGGGAGAAACCTCGCATGGCTGTCCAGTGGAAGAGATTAAGTTTCTTCCAGATTTAAAAATTCTCAATAATCCCCATAGCTCCAGGAGCTGGGGCTTGTTTCAGCCACTTGATATCACAAGAGTGATGCTTCCAGGGCTGGCAAAGGTGCCCATAGCTCTTAAATGTCCAGCCATTAAATCACAGTCTCCTTTAGCTTGTCTTGGTAGATCCAGGGTACTTGGCACTGCTAGGAGCCCAAAGCAGAGCACTGCAGCAGCACAGAGAAAAAAGAGGAATACATTATTTATAGCTGCAAAGTATCTTTTTTCTTACCCTTGTGCAGAGATGGGCTGAAAACAGCAAGAACAACCTATTGCATTGAACTCCCCATCTAATACCTCAAATACCTGTCATCAAAATAGAAACTTATCTGAGATCTTAGAAAAGCACACGGTGCTGAGTCTGCCTTTCCAGCATGGAGAAGGGGAAGCCCTGGGCCCAGCAGAGCGAGCCGGGGGCGGCAGGGAGGGTGCGGGGCTGCTGTGCTGGGAGCAGCTGCCGCGTTTGGCTGGGAGCATCTCTCCCTGCCTGTTACTTAACACACTAAAATGGGTAGAGGTGCCTTTTGATGTTCCCTTTGAATTGCTCTTCTCTCTTACTTCTCATCCCCAGGGTATTTTATTGGACTTCCTAATAAAGCTGGAGGGAGGGTGGAGGGGAAGAAGTTCTTTGAGCTTATTGTAAATGAGCAAAATCTTATCATCTGTCTGCTTCCTTTTTAGATTTACCCTGTAATCTTATTTACAAGCTGAATACCAAGTGCTGGAGTAATCAGTACATGATCGATAACTGAAAACAGCTTCTTCTTGATCTGCAACCATTTAAAGTCAATTTGTTGGTGGGCACATGGGTGTGGATGCTGCTTTTTGGGTGGAAAGGTGCTGTCGTGAGAACCCAGCACAGTCCCCTCCATGCAGATGGAACCAGGGATCTGAAAAACGCCAGTTCTCCTCCTCTCTGAGCCGCCAGCCTTACCATGAACTGAATCCCCAGCATGAGCCATAGATTTTGGGTGGGATGCAGCCAAACCTTTCCCCGATGGGCATTTCCTTCCCCTGCCTTGAAGCAGGCAAGGGAACCATGGTCACCACCTCTCCTCCCACCCAGCCCAGTGTAAATCAGGAGCAACGATCCTGAAACACAGTGACATGCTTCTGCTTGGGGAAGTGGGACCAGTTGCTGGATCCAAGGGAAGCCGGGCCTGCCATGCTTGGGGAACACTCCAACCCCTGCTTGCTGCTAATTAACACAACTGCTCTCACCTTATTATTTTTGCTGCCCTTTCTTTCACATTCAGCTTTGCCTTCCATTTACCTGAGGATGCTGGCAACCGCAGGACACTTTTAATTAATAATAAATAGATAAATCTAATTCTTCAGAAGGGCTGCAGGAAGGATGGAAAGAAGACTTGTCATCTTTTTTGTTGACATGTAGTCCAGACCTGATAAAAATCAGGTGGCTAAACTCTGATGTAGCCTCTTGTTTTACCACCTTGAAGAGAGCAGACCAGGACAGATACTTGCCCAACCTGCCTCCCCCTCAAGCTCCTGTGCTGGCTGGGGGACAGCTGGGACAGTGCCTGCTGGGTCCCAGCCTGTTGCTGCCTCCCTCTCCCTGCCTTCTCCTTACTCAGCAGCAGCATCCCCCCCAGCTCATCCATCATCCCGGATTAGCCATTAGTAAAGCCACCCATTTGCAGGGCTGCAGCTCAAATGAATTGTGTTAGTATTCCGGCTACCTCAATGAACGGCCTCACATCGAAACAATTTTGGATCACAGGGAGAAAGCAATCAATTATTTCATTCCCCTGCCTGGTGCCAGCACCCAGGGCTGAAGCACGCCCTGATCCCTTAATGGCATTTTCAAACCCCGGTCAAGAGAATGGTGCATTTAGTTTCATTGCATACACAGCAAGCATCAAAAGGACATTATTTTCAAACCCCACGGTGAGACAGGCTGTTCCTCACTGCTGCCTGGCCCTCCTGCTCCCCCACAGCCACCTCCTGCCATGGGGAGCACCCCAAGTAACACAGCCTCCCAGGTAGGCAAGCAAAAGGATAGCAACCATATGCAAAAGGAAAAAAAAAAAAAACACCTTAATTGGAGTGCCCTGTCTCTCAGTTCACACACTTAAAGCCATCGAGTTCCCAGCACTAGCGTGCGTCTCTTGTTCGCTTCCCCCATCTCGTGTATAAATATAGCAGCAGTAATTAGATGAGGGCTCTTTGCCCTCTCACCAGCATCTCATCGTGCACAGAGGATGCTCAGGCAGACGGCACAGCACGTGGTCCTCTGCAGAGCCAGCCGGCCATGCAGCTGTAGAGTATCTTCTGAACACACACGCTCCTGCTGCAGCCCAAAAACGTTCCTCCTGCATGGGAAACTGTGAAATGGCTTCAGGCACCCAGCAGCTCCAACTAAATGCAGTGTGGCCGGGCTTGCCAGAGAGAACACATCCTCTCTGCTAGGTGCAGGTCGCTTGGGGTCAAAAGAGCAACCAGGACAATGATGCTGCATCTTGTTCTAAGGCACTGTGTCCTCCAAATACTCTTCCTCTAGGCATCTGCCTCAGGGCCGTGGTCATTGGGTGGGAAGGACAGATTCCCTGCCCACTCCTCAGTTTCTGCAGTGCTGGTGAGAGTGCAGATCTTGGCTGCAGAGCCAGCATTTGCCAAAGACAACTTGTTGCAGCAGTTTATGTTCCCAAGGCTGCATGCAAAGAGAAACAACAGGCTGGGACATGCCAGGGCTGCTCCCAGTTCCCTTCAGCTGGTGTTAAATGCAAGGAATAATGATTTCAGGGCAAACAATCCTGTTTCCTGGTTTACAGTAATAATTTTTAGAAGAAATCTCCAGCTCTTTGGGACCCCGAGAGACCACTTTCTTCCCTCGCTGAGCTCTGCCTTTCACCTCCCATGAAAGAGATGCAGAGGTCATCTCACAGTTACATGGTAAGAGGGACTTTCAGCTGCTCCCTCCTCTGCTTGGTGGCTACATGCTCCTTACTGACTTCATATATGCTTGGAAGACTTCTTCAACCTGTAATGATACACAAGGTGAAGGAAGAGTCATAGCTGAGCTCAACAGCAAGGCAAACGCTATAGGACATGACATTCTTCTCAATGCCACATCCCAACTCAGCTGCAGAAGGACAGCTTTCAAAGCTTCCCATGAACAGCGTGATTGCACGGCTTTTGTCCGTGCAGGTGTTGAGGAGCAGACTCAATAGGAGGTGCCAGCTAGATATAAGCTCTGATTTACAAGATAAGTGATGGTAAGTGGTGTCATTGTTTGGAAGCAAGGACCTCCAAAACTGTTCACTGGAAGAGGTACAACCAGCCCCAGCAGCGCCGGTAATTAAAGGTAACTGTAGCCCAAAGCAGTTACAGCACTAATAAAGCAGTGAATGGAGATTATGCTTCCCCTGCTGCGACTGTAAAACCAGCACTCTTCAGGCATTCGAGGGAGTACCCAGCTACAACTACACTGAAAGCGATAATTGGAGAGAAAGATTTCTCTCCATCCTTGCCTATGGGACAGCGAGCTGGCCCGAGGAGCACTCACGCAGGAGAAGGGGAGAAATGCAGGTGCTGCAGCTGGAAGGAGGCCAGAAATTCAGTGCTGGCAGCCTCACCTGCAGACATTTCCCCTCGAAAGGGTGGAACAGGCTCACATCAGCACCAGCGGAACAGCACAGCAGCCTCCCAATGATCTGTGTGCCCTGGGAGGTCACTCCCCAGCCATCCCAGGTGCCTGTGGCTGCCACTCACCTGCTCCTCACCCCCAGACAGCGATCCCCATCCTCCTGGGCAAGAGGAAAAACATCTCTTGAAGACATAATATTCACTGCACTCACTCAGCCTTATCAGGTTTTGGAGTGGGCTGCAGTATTTAGATGTGGTGAACTGAAAAGATTTAAGAGGCAGCAGGAGGCCTCTTGAAGAGAATGAAAGGAATCGTCTAAAGCAATGGAAAGAAAAGATAGCACCTGAAAATGAGTAAGGAAGTTCTGACGACCAGCAAGCCGCAGCGCTCATTCGGCGCTTGCAGCACAGAGATGCTACACACGTTTCAGGTGCCAGAATTGTGCTGGCAGCGGTGGGAGTCCCACAGCTTCACACAAGCTGAACATGTCCACTTGCAATGTCAGCCTCCTTTGGAGATATCTTCCACCCCATATGCAGGCCAGGAGTTCACACAAGTTCTAAGGTACCTGAATGAGGAGAATTGTTCCTTGTAACACCTCCCCAGGACATCTGGTGTGCTTTACTTCAAAGCCAGTCAACTTTGATATAGGGATGGTTTCTTCATGTGGAATGAGAAACCCTTCATTGGTTACAGTGGGTACATGTCCCCAAGCATGACAGGACCTCGGCACTAACAGAACTGAGGTGTCTAGACCTCTGCTAGTCCTCTTCTGCAGAAGATAGCAGTGTTGTCCCTGCTTCACAGCTGGGGAAACTGAGGCACAGAACAGCTCAGGGATTAAAAAACCCACCACAAAACAACAATCAACTGTTCAAAACCCAACAGCCTGGAGCTCCAAAGCCGCTGTGGTGTGCAAGGGGTCTGAGCATGCTGCTGGGTCCGTGTTGCACGTCCAGCAGTGGCTGTGACCTGCTGATGAACAGAACCTGGGGGAACAGCCATCAGGATCATGCCCAGGCTGCTGCTGTCTGCTCAGCTACAACCTCATCCACCGCAGGGAAGCAGCAGCCTCTGACCACCAGCATTTTCTCACCCCAGACCTGCTCCCCTGCCCAGGTTCTCCAGGGGATGGGCCATTGCCTTGGTGCTATGGCCACATGGAACCTTGCTTTGCTACCTTGAAGGACAGGAATGACCGCTCACCCCAGCCCACGAGGGTTTTCAAGCACAGTGTCACCTCAGTCCCTCCCACCCCAAGGTACATAGAGAGGCTGAAACAATTTGAAAGCCAGGGCAGATACCATGAAGCTTGGATGGCTGGAGGCACCTGGATCCCCTAGAAAATTTCAAGCTGATTTGTGAGTGGGATTGGGGTCTTAGAGCGTATAAGCAGATTGAACAGACCAGCTTGCCCAGGGGAATCTCACAGGCAAGGCAGGAGCTGGAGGCAGATACAGCAAATCTCAGATACATGCGCTAGCCTTGAACTTCCCAACCAGCCCGTGGGGCTTTGCAAACCCCTTTCCTATGTTCTCAGCCAAGGTTTGCCACCTCTCCCCTCCCTGCGTGACAGCTGTACCCTGACATCAGCAAAACTAAGTACCTGTCCAGGAGAAGAAAGTAAGATTGATTTAACTTCAAATGCTGCCAAATGCATAAAGACAACACAGTGGGAAAAATAAGGCAGGCAATTTTATACTACTTGCTTTCAGCAGCAGTGACATTAGGTGTTATTTGATACAAGAGAAGAGCCAATATTTCCAAACTGAAGGGCAATTACGTAAACTGGTGTCTTTAGAGGATCTGGAAGCAGTTCAGACCAGGAGCACTGGGGAACAGCTTCTGACTCAGGATCGTGTTTATCAAGAGCCCAACTTGTTTCTTGATGCTTTCACCCTAGTCCAGACTTTCCATTTAAAGAAAACCTTGGGCAAAGTTTCCAAAAGCAGCATTGTCCTGACTCCCCCATGCCATCTGTAACCATCAGCTGGATCAGTGCTAAAAGCCAGTGTTGAAAGCTTTTGCAAACCCTGTATTTCCAGCTAGAATGAAGGGAGAGCCCTGTTCACCTTGCCGAGTATGAGCTCCAGAGCCCCAGCCTAATAAAGTAAATGTCAGCTGTTGAACTTCCAGCCAGCTTTTGTGGGTGTCTCTGGCACAGTAACACATTGCCAAGATTGTGAAATATTAAATGAGGCATTAGAGTGAAAAAGAACAAAATTACGCATCTGACGGCCGTTTTCCAGTACCCTCCAGGTTTGGCTCTGACTGCCTGTGACGTAAATGGTATGGATTTATAGCAAACCTGCCCCAGCACAGGCACCAGCGCTGGCGGGAACAGGAGGTGGCTCCTGCTCAGTCCCCAGAGCCCATGTTTCCCTCCTGCTGAGACGAGCGCACGTCCACAAGCTCCAGCCCTGTGGCAGATGTGCTGCCTTTTGTTAGCATCAGGTCTTCTGCGATGCTCAGAGCCCCCCAGCTCCCTCCCTTTTAAACAGCAGCTTTCAGGAGCCCAAGGCAGAGGGTGATAGATGAAGGCTCCCCAGTGCCAAGCTATTGCTTTCCCCATAAGTCCATTCTGTTTTGCCACAGGAACGGCCAGCAAGACTGTGCTGCAGGTGCTTGTGAAAACCCCAGTCACTGCCTTGGTACATCTACTGGCACTGAAGCAGCTTTGCAAGATTGAGCTTCACAGAGCTGATCTGCCAGAAATGAAATAAGGAGGTTCTGCCAGAGTGGCAGAGACATCCTGGAGAGCAGACAGGAAAACAAAGTGGGTACAGAGGGGAGAGACGCTGAGGTACTGCAGGCACGGAAATCCAATTCCTTGTTAAATTGGAAAAAGGCAGGGCTTGGAAAATAATGCTGATAGGGTAACAGCTCTCAAACAGAGATGAGGCTGCAGGCTGGAGATGCAGAAAGGCACTCGTGTGTACACACAGGCACGTAGAGGAGGGTGAGAGAGCCCATAAGCGTAACACTGGAGAATATGGAAATTAACCCAAAAAGCAGCCTGCAAAATTCAAATAATCAATGCCATGCAATAGGCTGAAAGCATCTTGAGCAGCAAGCAGCCAAGTGCTCTGCAGCTACATGACGGCGATGTGACATCCAAGACATCGGGAGCAGCCGTTAGGATCACTCATCTTCTGAGGCTTTTTAGGAGCTATTTTTGCAACTCTCTGCTGTTATTCTGCAGGATGTTCAGCCCTCACCCTTCCCCAGAGAGGCTCATCCTTTTCCGTTGGCATAACCTCTCCATTTGTTTGAGGTGGAAGGGGAGGTCTGGGTCACACAGCCATCGGGAGGGCAGGTTTCCTGCCCCCAGATCTTCAGCCAGCTCCTTGCAGCAGCAGAGTGTGTGCAGACCTAGAGGCAGGTCTCCAGTCTCCTCCCAGGGGATGAGAGCAGGAGGGACCTGTGCTCCTCCATACACCAGCTCTGTTATTCACAATAACCCCTCTGCCACGTTATGGCGGGAGCATGGAGCCATTATGCATCAGCATACAGGCAGAGAGTTGCAATTACAGTCTGCTCCGTGAGGTCTCTCAGGTGCTTCAGCTGGGTACAGCGTTCATCAAGCCGTTGAGTGCCACGTGAAGCTGCATCCCTGGCACCGCCACGTCCCAGACCAGCATGGCTGCTCAGTCCCAGCTTTGTGTCAGGACCAGCTCTACCAGCAGCCTCCTGGGGCCAGGAAAGTCCTGTACTGAGGCACACGAAGGCACTTCCATGGCTGCAGCCAAGCACCCCAGCCTCAAAGGGCTTGTACCTCACAAGGAGGGTCTGGTGGAGTCAGTTCTCACCAAAGCTGGGTAAGATCTGGTTTGCTGTAAAGGCAACCACTCTGTTTCAGAAGGGGACGGAGGGATGTTTGCAAAGTGGGACTGAGAAGTCAAGACCACTGGAGGTCCTGCCACCCTTAAACTCCAACTGCTCCCAACATACCAGCCAGGATGAAAGTGCACATGTGTCTATTCTGTCAATGAGGAACACCACAGACAAAGACTATGTTTGCATAAAATATTTAAAGGAAAACTACCTCACCACTCAATTCCCTCTGCATCTGTGTTGAACCAAGATTCATGTTGTGCAACCGGTCCCTTTGTTTTCTGCCAAGTATCTCTTGAGGTGGATTCCTTTACTCAACCCTCACAAGTATTTTTGACACTATCCCACAAAATTATTCCTGCATAAATACTCACTGCTCTATGCTTGCAAGTATTTTTGTGCCTGTAAACTCATTTGTCCCTGCAAACTTGACACCTGTGCTTGAAATTGAGAGCACCATTTCTGAACAGTGCCAGACTCTCCCCAGCCTAATTAGGGCTGTCCAAGCAAAACCAGTCACAGAATCCTTCCCTGTGTGGCCAGATGCTGCATTGTGCCCAGAGAAAGCAAGCAACTTAGGCTTTAGTGACAGAATTCCTAATGGAATAATTAAACCCAAATAATTCAATTAACATTGCAATTGAGTAATTGCATTTCGAACATTGCAGTAATTGAGCAATATTTGTATTGTCCCAGCAATGAAGATGGGCAGTCACCTTTCAACAGGCAGAGGGAGACAGATGGTGCTAATGAAGGGCAGAAGATAAATGTGAGGTCACTAGATTAAGTGTTCTTCCTTTTTTGGCTAGAGAAGAAAGTCAAACCACTGATCCTGTTGCCTTCAAAAGCCCAAGTAACAGAAATAAAAGAGACTCTGCAGGATTGCAGAAGTCTGCTTTACCATTAATTACGTCTTATTGAAAGCTCACAGCCTGCTTGGCATTACATCAACAAGAGGGCAGCCACAGTCCCTGCCCAGCTAGTCCGTTATCTTAATCTAGCGCTGCTTCAGAGTTCAGACATCAGGAGCAAACGAGGAGCTAAGACTTCGGAGGAATTTCTGCCTCCCTTAGCAACCTGAATAAGCCTGCAGCAAGTGTCAGGCCAGAACTCAGGAGACCAGATCTCGGTAAGATAAAACAGAGACAGAAAAATACAACAGTTTTAGGATGCCTCACTTCTTGTGCTAGGTGTAGCTGCATCCTGAGAGTCTGCAGGACTGAGACCAGTGAGAATGCTCTGGATCGGTGAAGACAGCAGTTAAATTACCACCCATGCCACCCCACTCGCATTGCAGCTCAGCTCTGGAGAAGAGTGTCCAAACCTGACACCCTATTATCTGTCAAATTTGACCCAAACAAATCCACTAATGGCTCTTTCTAGAAAAAACAAGTGTTGCAGTGAATGGAAAAGTCAGTATCTCCTGTTTACATGTCAGTTCAGGTGCTGGGTGTTTGTCTTTCCCTTGAGGCTCACACTGATGATCAGCCTTGGGAGCACAGGAACTCGGGTTTTCATGGATTAGTCTCTAACCAAACAAGAGCTGCAGCTTAAACGTTCCTTGCCTGTATTTGGAGATATGCCTATTTCCTGGGAACCCAAGTCCATCATGTAGCCTAAGATGCAGGGAATGGAAAGGTTAACAGCATTGTTAACCCATTCAAGTCCAAGGTCACTGCAAGCATGATGTACATCATCTCTAGCTACTCTGATATGGGTTCTTTGCAGCTTTGTTACAATACCACAAGGCTGCCTCTTCCCAAGCAATTTCAGTTTTATTTCCCTACTCCCATAGCTCTCCAAGCAATTTAAATTTGTTTGGCAGATTGTAAAAAATATATATATACACACACACACATTTAAGAAATTGGCAGCTGATACTACAGTGCTGTTTGCAGCTTCCCTCCCACTCTTAGCAACTTCTGAGCTTGATGGTGAATTACTATGAGACCTCTACACATCTATCAGTGTTAACTGGAATGATGTACCTTGCACATCAACAAGCAACTAGATGGAAAATAAATCTCCTGATGCTCCCATTGTTGAGGAAACCAGCATGCTGATTCAGGCTCTACCAGGCATAGAAATCCATGTGGATGACAGGCACATCGCGCTCTGCAAGGGTTTTGATCACCAAGGTCTGTATTAGGATCTCCTATGTTCACTGCAAGACAAATCCATAGAAACTAGGCTTTGTTAACTCTGCTCATTGCTCTCATTTGAGGCAAGTTCTCTACACATACAAAATTGTCTCAGTTTAACTGTACTTGAAATACATTTTGAAGGACGTTTCTGAGGTGCCCATAGCCAAGAAGCAGCATGGAACCTTCTCTGGGTGGGAGAGGGCAGCTGGCCAGGGGCTGCCTGCACCTCTGTCCCCACGCTGCCACTTGGGTTTGCAAAAAGAAAACAGAATCAGGTCTGTTCCTTTGGGCACTGAATGTCTTGCAGCAGACCCAGGGCAGAGGAAGACAGAGTTCTGCCTCCTTTTCCTTCAAGGCACACAACAGTGCAAGTATGAAGGGGACAAACATGTCCTTGTGACTGGTAAGCCACATGATGGTGACGAGCCTGGATCTGACTCATATCCCAGGAGATGCTGTAATAAACCACCACTGGCATAGCCTGTCCTCCTGAGCACCGAGGCACAGCTCTAGCATTCACATCTGTATTTACTATAGGACCCCATTTTCCCACCACAAAAGCAACCCCAAGTCTAGGGGGAGAGTTACCTTTGCTTACTGTAGCAGCTTGTCCTCTGATTAAGATCTTGCACACAAACTCATTCCCAGCTCTCACAGGGATATATTACCAGTCTTTCTTCAGGTGTGCTTGGGCTTTCTGTGTACTTTGGTTTTATCTGGTGTTTGAGTAAGAACAACTAACATTAGCATGCTCCAGAAAACCCCAGCGCACAACTCCAAGGAGCCCAGACATGCAGAATGGCATCAGCATAGGAGCAACCCTGGTGTGCTCTCTCCGCACACTCCTTGGAGAGCAGGGACGGCATTAACAACAAAAGCAGCAAAATCCCCACAGCAGCATTGTTTTACAATCAGACAGGTCACCTCGGCTAACTAATACTTCCAATAAACATTGGAAGAAATCTCCGCAGGTTTGATGAACCCTGCCCTGGACTTGGCAGGTAACAAGGTCTCATTGCCTCAGGAAGATCCCGAGCAGATTCTCATCAAGAGAATGCATGCTGCAACAGCAGATTCCTAAACTTGCTCAATGAAACAAGATTAGAGCTGCTCCAGCATATTGCATGTTTGCTGGAAAAGTACATTTGGAGGTTTCAAAGCCGCATTCTGGGTTCCATAGGTGGGAATGCAGTTGCCATTAGCCTCTGCTTCTGCCAGTAGCCCGTACTTATTAATAATACACTTACATACAAAGTGGGTAGATACTAGACTTTTTTTTTCAATAAAATAATAAGTGAAGACTGCTGTTGCTTGTGTGCATAACAACATGTGAAACAGAGCTCAACAGCAGCAGGTGACAGTGCACATACATCTCCCATCTCTCTGGCTATCCCATTGCATGCTAGCTGGTGGAAAAGCAGTTGTTACCAATATCAAGAGGCCAGTCTCCAAATTCCCTCATTTCCTTGAGGAAACGCCAAACCAGCTGATTTTCTTTCAGACCAAAAGAAGGATTTCATGTTGTGCAAAATAACAGAAAACTTATTTTGGCAAGGAAAGAGGAGCTCACGGTCTCCACCCCTGCTGCTTTGATCCAAGTTAAATTTTTCAGTTTTGCCACTAGTCTTGCAGCGAGAAACAACTATTTGCAAAGCCAAATTTACTATCAGATAACTTGTTTCATGCCAGTCAGTGAATAGCTTATTTGTACTTGGAGTTGTATTCAGGTCTTAAAAGCCATAACCACCATCATCTGTCAGAGTCACCAGCAAGTGGCAGGAGCTGGCTGCAGGATGAGGAACAAGCTGCTCTCCACCCCCTTGAGAACCCACCCAGATCAGTGGGTCATTGCTTTGAAGTTGTCCTCCTCCACCCAAAGACAGGACTCAGCTATTCTACAGCTTCCAATAGTAAAAGCTCCACTGCACAGAAGAAAGCGATGTCTGTGTGTCTAGCAGGAGTGGTCTGGGAGAGATGGAGCAGTGTGGCTCTCTCTGGTGGCACGATGCAGAACACCAGCTTCCATTTCATCGCTTGCTGCCTGCAGAGGGAGAAACTGTCACCCAGCAGCACTCAAATGCTCCTCAGGGAACAGGGAACTCTGTTTCTGAAGATGGGTTGAATATGGCACACCTGCTTTCCCTCCTGTCGTCTGCAACAACACCTCCTGCATCTGCACCCACAAGTCTGGAATTCACTTCTTCTGCATCCTGGCGCTAAGCAAGCAGCTCATACAGGCTGCATCACAGCTCACATGCAGGTGACAGCTGCCTCCTCGCCATATGTTCCAGGGCTGTATTGTATTAAAGGTTGATAGTACATCCCTTCTTCCCCTCCAGTTTGAGTGACAGTGTTTATTTAAAAAAGATCGAAGCACCACTGCAGGGCTGTTGATCTGTGGGGGGTAAACAGTATGGTGCACAGCAGGCCTATAAGTTAACTTGTCCTCAATATTCTCTATACTGAGGCCTCAAGTGTCACCAGCTCAAGTGTCCACAGCATGTAATGCTTACCACAGAAGCAGCCTTCTCCATAAGTCTCTTGGCAGCACCCCCCTGAGGGAAGACACAGCCCTCACCACTTCTGTGCCTGTAAGTACAATGTACAATGAATAACTGGCCAGCAGAGTCCTGCAAGTTGAAGCATCTCCAACAGAAAAATGCAGACATGACACAGTTAAAGAGCACTGCCAAGGTTGTAGCAGCCAGTGGGTTGAGCGAACACAAGGTCAGGGCTTTAAACTGCCCCCCTCCACCCCAGGGACCCGCAAGCCCTCCAGTGGAAGAACAAGGTCAGAGCCCACCAGGACTCCTTCAAATCAAGCCCCAAGTGGAAAGAGCTGCTCAGATTGTGTCCTGCAGTCCACCACCCCATCACACACCCCATCATCACCCCATGGGTGTTCTGAGCTCAGTCCCACACAGATCACCAGCACTTTCCTCCAAATGGTTCTGGACTGCACATAGCAGGCTAATCCCTGAACCAGTGCATGGGCAACCCCAGCCCTATCCCCTCCAGTGAGCACCAAAGCATTAGTCTGCTTCTAGGGGACAAATTATTATGTGAAAAAACAACAAAAAAACCCCAAATAAACCAACCACCACCCACCCAATAAACAACAACAAAAAATTAAAACAACAAGAAAAACTAAAAGAAACTAACAACAATCAAAAAACACCACCGAAACCAAACACACACAAAAACACAACTACAATAAAAAAACACCACCAAAAAACCCACCTAAACACTACCCAGATAGTGGGATTTTGATTGTTTTGCCTTTTTTCCCCCCTCTCCTTCCCTTTTGGTAGGGCATATAAACGAGTAGATTCTCTCTTTTGATCCATATCATACTGTCTTATCACACTGGCTCCCATTTTTGTCACGCACACAGCCCTATTACACAGCGTACATCTTAGTACCAAGAAATGCTAGAATAAACTCATACGTAACTGGTATTTAAGCTGGTCCATGATGCTTCCAGGGAGAAAAACACCAACAGAAAGAAATCTAGCTTGGTAAATGCTGCCCAGGAACAGCCTGCTCATCCCTATGCTGTACTGCACTGCCTTCATTAACTTACAAATGAATTCCTGCTGTGTCTCACGGCTTCCTTCAGATGTTATTATTCCAGCCTCCAAGGACATAAACAATTCTCTTGATTTAAGGAATGATGCTGAGATGTTACTTGACTATGGCTTGGGGAGGGGCAACAGCATTGGGAGAGGTATTTTATTCAAGAAAACAGAAAAATTACTTCCGAATAGAAGCAGAGGTCCAATTTAAATAAACTCACAGATCATAAGCTGGGGAATTCATGGGTAAAGAGAACAACAGAAATAGGTGTTTGGATTATTTCAGCTACTCTCTTCACTCAGGACCCGCATCACAGCAAACAGCTGATCACTGCCATCTCTCTAACCTGAGTGCTGGTCCAAGACAACTTTGCGGGATCTTTCTAGATGAGGAAACCCTTTGCTTCATCCAAGCGGTGTCCTGCCCGTCTGAAGGTAGCACCTTGCCGCAGAATGAGAACAACTCTAATCCCCTCATTTACCTATTATTTCTACAGCAAAAGCACCTTTTTCTAAGCTAAACAAGGCCTGCTCTAAATAGGGAAAGGGATAGAGGCAGAAAGGCCAGGGCACAACGATCTGTCGTCTGTGCACTTTGTGCACTGAGCCTGCTCACCCAGGAGCGAGTGCAGCAAGGGCAAAGCAGAGAGTCAGGCTGTTACAGGCATTTGAGAGGGTTCGTGAACTGCAGCCACATTTCCCACTCATCCCACACCATTTTCCCTTTCATCCAGTGTTGCTAAAAGTAATTGCCACGTGCCACCTTGGACTGACCTCTGGAGAGAGACAGGGTTCCCAGGTCCATAAACCTACGTGACCTTCACACTCAGGTCCTCTTGGAGACCTCACATCCATTCCAGGCACAGTCCTCTACCCCAGGGCTTCTTTAGACACAGGGTTTCCAGCACTGGTGACATTCAAACAGAAGTTGAAGTTTGTCCTAAGCTCAGAGTGATGAGCCACCTGCTCTGACCCTCCCATTCCACACAGTGGTTTTAAAGAAGCTCTAATAATTCTTTTCTCTTCCTAGTTGTGCTTTTGCTCAATGCACATCCCTCCCTGACTCGCACTGTCTCACTCCACCATCACACACACCATTTAGCCTGTAAGTGACACAGGTCCAGCCCTATGCGACCCCACACACCCCCAGCCCTGAATTCCCCTGTAGCTCTGCCTGCATGCTCCAGTCCTACTGGCATTATCTATACCAAGGCTCAGATCCTCACCCAGCTCTCCACCACACACACCAGCCACAGCCTCCAGCACCTTCACCCACATAAGACACTGGCCTCCAAGCAGCTACACAGATACACCATTACTAGTTACTAAAGGCAAATCACAGCACAAGTTGCACTTGGGGCCAGTGTGGCATTTTCAGTGTTTTGCTGTGACCTGCTGTAGCTCTTTTCAGCACCTCAGAGTCTCCCCAGAAGCTTGTCCCCGTTCTGACAGCTGCTGCTGACCCAGAGCCATGCATCCAGCTAAATCGCATTGACACTGCAGCCTTCATACAGCACCCGTGACCCAGAACAAAACCAGAAAAGTTTCTCACCTTGTCAGAGCTTCTCACGTGTAGCCATTGGCCAATTGCCTCTTGAACCTCCCAGGAACAGCACAGATAGTCCCAAAGCCAAGACAAACAATGCATCTTCCAGCTACCTTACTGTCGTATAGTATTCATACAACTTTCCCTCCATTCCTCCCCAGGATTACCACAAACACAGCACATACCATCCCTGCCAGCTCCCCTCTTCGCTTAGCTTCTCCCACTGCTGCTCTGCAACCATTTATCTCCTCCTGGGTGGAGCACTCTGGCTCCCAGGTGGCTGGGATCAGCTCAGGTGAGACAAGCTAGAGCTGACTGTTCCAGGTGAAGTCAACTCCTCATTCCACTCTATAGACTTGCCAGCTTGCCCCAGTGCCACCCCAGGCTGTGCTTCAGGGACGTGGCTACAGGAACCTGAGTCCTCCAGGAAGAAAGTTATTGATCTGGAAATCCTATCACCTGGGTCCCCAGCCAGAGAAAACCACAGGGGTGGTAGGCTCTCATTACTTGGGCATGTATGAGGGATGGAACTCACGCAAAGCTCACAGCATCGTTAAGCTCAAGCATTGATGCTCACACCTGGTACAGTTCCTACTCTGCTGCTGTCTGGGAAATGTCTGGCTTGCCCATATAATCTCCTTACGAGTTAACAAAATCATCTGTGTCCATCTCCATTCCTATCATCTTTCTTTTTGCGCAACTTTTCAATAGGAAAAGAATTTTCCAGAAGAGCTCTATGGCTCTTTTCTTCTCTGCTGAGCAGCTGCAGGAGATAGGTTGCCAAATTAAACCTCGCTGCCTTGGCAGTCTTTGCTGGGTCATGATACTAAGTTAAAAGGGTGTGGATTTAAAATAAAATGCTGATCAGCATCAGAAGTGAGCTGTCAGTCTGCCAGAACCCACAAAAAGGGTCCACAATTAAAGAGAGTTGGTCTCTAAGGATTGTAGGTGGACAATATCCACAACCATACTGGCAACTTCCCATGACCTTCTCTTCAGAAATCAGTGTGTAAAGACAGAGAAAAGAGATGAAAGGGAGACCTTGAGATGAGTAAGCCCAGAGTGGTCACGTATTTAAATGGACTGAAAAAAAATACTCCAAAACCAAGGGCACTCCTGTGATGCCTGTGTCACTGTTGCCATCTCAAAAAATCGAGTACTCATCTGGGACAGAGACACACCTTTGGAAGCAGAAAAAAACTTTTCAGGCCTTGGGAAATGCTGAAATTCTGAATGATTCAGACTTTTTCTGAGTTGGCTCATTCCTTCATAACCACCCATTTTTGTACTGGGGAGCTGCAGAGTGGCTACATTTGAAGCATAAGCTCAAGCAGGTTGTGCCTGTGCCAAGGGGCCCTTTCTCCATTCTGTCAGCACTCCTCCAGCAGCTACACCTTGACCTGCGGTATCTGCTGGTTTTGTGCCATGGTCCTGCAAGATAACCGCTCTAAAATGAGCCAGGTTCTGCCTGTGGTTCTCCTGCGTGTGCCCTTTTCCCATGCACACAGACCAGCTGCACAGCGAGGAAGAACAAAGTCCTTCACCTGGTGTTAAGCTGAGTGAAGGGAGATGAATCACACACTTCACCAACATTTGGCACATCCAGCAAGGGTCAGATATGTCAGCTGTAACCTATGAGGAGACTCTGGTGAGAAATGTCCTAATGTGAGAACAACCGAGGGAAGTGCGATAAAGCACTTAGGAGAGATCAGTCCCCTGAAACGAGCAGAGAAGAAACAGCTGGGAAGGAAAAGGAAAAAAGTGGACTGGCTGTTGTGCATCACAATCTGAAAGTAAAGACTACCTGAAGGAGAAGACAAACAGAGCCACAAAGAGATGAACTGTCTCCTGTTTGTGAAGATCACAAAAAAGAAATAACCCAAATACCAGCAGATTGCAGGCACCTTCCCAGAAGCCAAAACCATACATAGGCAGACTAAAGCGAGCGACTGTCCATGGCAGCAGCTCTTGAAGGAGATCCCAGAGAATAAGGCTGAATCCAAGCTGCAGGTGCTGCAGAAACAGGGTGAAGGTCTGCCACCAGCACCAGGTTCCAGGGCACCCTCTCAGGCATTCAGAAGCACACATCCATTCACAAGCAATGGATGTGTGAGTGCACGGTGAGCCTGCTTGCATGGGTTGGCATTGGTGCCTGCCCTTGCCCATCGGTCTGTCCTGTATATCCAGTAGCCTGTGCTGCCAAACATCCCGAGTAGATATTGCTAAAAGCAGCCACCCGCCACCTGACCGATAAGATTTGGGAGGTCCTGGGGACAGAGGTTACTTCACTGAGAGTTTCCTTTGTGTATTCGCACTCCCTGGAGTGTCAGTGTGCACCCCAGCCTGCAAGGGATCGTGCCCTTTTGCCCAGAGAACTCAGCATCATTGCTTGAGGTTAGATGAGAAAGATAGAAGCAACAGCAGTGGTGTCTCCTGACTTACTCTGTAGGCTTTAGGGTAGAGATCTTTCTGTACACATAGATGCAGCTTAGTTATTGTAGATAAACTTTATCTGTTGGGAAGCAGATACTGATAAAGCAGTGTTTCACACAATGGAAGAATTACATAGATATTTTGGATACAAACTTTAAACTGAGCAGCAGAAAAATGAAGTAGGCTTCCTTTTAAAACAAATACATGGGGTATATGATGATACCAACAACAGACCTGGAGGAAGATGGGAATATGAGCAGCCCAGAAGCTAGACTGCAGGTTTAAGGGAAAAATATAAAATTTAAGTCCTTGCATTGTCTCCAGTGTTTATATGGAGCAGCTCTTCTGGGTTTTCTCTTTCTCAGGCCATAGAATGAGGAAAGTATCTTTGCCTCAGAAGGTCAGTAGCTGGACAAAGGGGAATATGAAGAGAGGTGAAACAAACAGAGCGAGCTGGGCTGTGTACTTTAGCACACCCCACAGTTCTGACAGAAGGCAGGAACAAGTCAAAATGGGAATGGTGGCTCTGCCACCACAACTGGAGGACAGAACGCACAAACCAGGCCAGATGACAACCTCCACTTTATTGGGATACTGCTGTAAACAGCCTCTATCACATTTCCACAGCTACAATACTCTCTACTTAACTGCAATACATTTAATCAAGATGTTTCTTAGGGAACCAAATAAAGCTTGATGATGCTTAATGGCTCGGTTGTTTATCTGGGCTCATAATTTTGATTAATTAAGATGCCTGCAGGTGTTGGAGTGGTACTGAGGCAAAAGCTTTGATGTTCAGAGGCAAAGGGGGTTTTGTATCCCCTTCAAAAGGATTTCTGCCAGTGCTAGTTATGCAAAGCAAAACTGCCTTCAAGCCCTTGCAAAAGAGTAAACTCTCTTGTAGCTGTTTTAGCAGCAGACCCATGGTTTCTGGGAGCTTGACAGCCTGCATGTCCTTTTGACCAATTTCTTCTTGGGATGATCTATGGAAAACAAACAAACAAACTACCTTTTGCCTAGGGCAGCTTCTTTCTCCTTGGTAGGAAGAAATGAGAATGTGAGAGCATCTCCAGGTGGTGATGGTCAGAACAGCAAATGTTCCACCACCAGACCAATGTTTTGACTCTATTGAAAACAGCGTTAGAGCTTGTACTTTTGAGCAGTGGAAAATACGCAGCCTGGCTTCCTATGAGTTTGTCCCGTGTTCATATACCATAACACTGTGATTTCAGCTTGCCCCTGCCAGCTTATCTCCCTTTCTCTGCAACACCTTTGCTGTCCTGCCATGTCACCAACTTGCCATCTTCCCCTGGTGCAGGGGGGCGGGTGACCTACTGTCACCTGGAATGTGGCTGTGCAGAGTGACTGGCCGGCAGGCACGAGAAATCACACTAGAACTTCACCCTTAGGTAGCACTAATTTGTTCCCTTTTCTATTCAGCAGCCAACTTTATTATAAAACGCACCCCAGATTTTTGTCTCTTGAATGCAGATTAAAATGCCCCCAGGTTAAAAAATATGTGGGGAGAAAATAGGACATGGATACCCGTGTGGCATATGCTCATTTCCATAGGAAACTAAAACACCGGAGAGAGGCACAATGAGCCAAACTCATCGTTGTTTTCAGTATCAAACATTGACATTAAATTAAACAGAACTTGATTATTTAAGGCTTAGTAAATTACTACTGCCACCTATAAAGGCAGCATTACCCTGTAGCTAGAGCACTGGAACAGGGCTCAGAAGAGCAGAGTTCTATTCTGCTTTGCCATGGGTTTACTGAATTAATTTGGACAAATATTATCTTCCCTTGTGTATCAATACAGGTAAATATTCCACTTTTCTTGTAATCTGTGTAAGAAATGTAAAAATGAAGCTGCGTATTATCTGGGGACTACAAAGACAACCTTTTTCCAAGAAACAGCCTTATTGTAACTTCTTGGCAACCACAGGCGGTGCAAACTGAGTCAGGAGGAATGATCTCAGCCTTTTCATACATCTGCATTGTTCCCCTCCACCACAGCTTTGTAGAGCAGGAATGAGACATTCAAATGCAATTTGTGGAAACTTAAGCAAATACAAATTTCAGCAGCCCCTTAGTGTTATCAGCAAATTCGATAGCTTGTGATGAACCTTAACTGCGGTATTTGCTCTCCGGTGCATTAACATTAAAGCAAAGGTTGGGTAGTATTATTCTGACACAAGCAATGGGTCCAATTTTAAGGAAAGTGGTTGACATGTCCTGGCACTAGCTTAAATTGTCCGAGAGTTATTATTGCAAACATACTGTGGATTCTGAAAATTCCTGACAAAACAAAAAACTATACCTGGAAACTCACTGTCAGTGTCTTAAATCCATTATAAAGAATTCATCTTCTCATTACAGCCTGCCACAAATATAGCTGCATAGGTACTGTCTGCAGCCTAGCTGGTCAATTATTTTCCCCTACTTCTACACCAGAAGAATGCAGCATGTGTGTTATTTTAGTTTTAAAGTGCTTACAAGCTTTTAGTTAAACTTACCTAAAGTCCATCAACAGGCAAAGCTCTGCTTGTCCTCTCCACTTTGGTCATTGAGCAAACACCTTTGTTTCCTGCATGATTAGTGATGTTAAATGGGTATATTTACTAAACAGCTAGTGAGAAAAAGATCTTGGTTACCTATCTCTGTAGCTCTAGATTGGACCTGAAGGCCAAATAAAAGCTTTTGCTGCATTTCAGCCATTTAAGTGATGCTTTGTTATGCAAAGTTAACACATTCTTTTATTAATCAAGAAAGATCAGAGAAACAGCTGGAGGGGAAGCAGGTGAATAGATGACACTGAGCCACACATCCTCGAAAATTGCTCAAAAGAGCTGATCTGTTCAACAATCCAACTATAGTTGGTTACCTTGCTCTGCCAGTGTAAAGGCGCCTCAGATGTGGATATGGATCCCTGAAGGGCTTTGATCTTCTTGTCAAGGAGTAGCTAAGAGGAGATTCTGAACCGGTCCCAGTCCCAGCATTGGAGGCCAAGCAAGAACATTACCACTTGCAAGTCTTCCAACAATAATTAAGCACCAGATGCGTTGCCAGAGCCACATTGTGCTGCTTATCAGCCATGACCACAAAAAGACTATATATGAATTTTATGGAATTTTATTCTATCTTCCGATTCCCAGAGCCGGTATCAGACTGAAAGAAGCAGAACGTTAAGCAGGGCAGCGCAAGAGTTGGACAGCCTCAGCTTATAGAACCTATGGGTGCTGTGTTCCTCCTGACTCCTTCAGTTTCTTCAGGGATATTCTGCCTGGACAGTTGGAAGGAAACAATCTACTATTTCATGACCAGTTAGGTTTCAAGAAGACTTCGAACTAAGAGATAACTTTTTGCAACCTTTCTCTTTTTCTCCGTCCATCAGGCAAAATTTATAAAGTCAAACATCCTTGATACTCTCAAGGTGACTTCCAAGGTCTCTTCTTCAGAGAGAAAACGAACCTTACAATCCTTGCTGTTCACACGGTAGGGGAGGTGTAGCAGCAGCTTCCTGCAAAAGGGAACACAGTGAACTTCAGTGTCTCAGACCAGATGAGGAACTGCGAGAGCATTGCAAGTTACTCCGACCATTCGCCAATCAGTATACCAAGGAATGTTCTTCCAGTGTATCTCGTTCTCATGACAGGTTGTGGGGTTCATGCAACACCTGATGTACAGCTGTACAGGTCCTGAAATACTCCCAACACTATTCCTTTCCTTTAGCTGTGGCTATGACAACAGTTTCCAATGACGGATTTGAGCTCTCTCCGCTGCTCTTGCTTTTGCACAGTGCTGCATTTTAAATGCAAAGGAAGGAGGAGCTGCATTGATAATGCTCTCCTGGTGATAAAAATCTGAATAATGCCTAAAGTCTGAATGTGTCTTCAGGAGTTTGTCTTCTCTAGTAAAAAGAAATAATCGGTGCAGCCTGATTAGAGACTCTGGCCAGACCAGTTTCACGAAGGATATGTCTACACTGCAAAGCACAGGTCAGGTATGAGAATGGACATATGAAGTTATAAAGTTGCTGGGGTTTTAACCTACGTTGAAAATTAACTCAGTGATCCCCTTCCTGTGGCTCAGTAACATAATACACAAAGGAAGGCTGGATCTTGGTCTCAGGAACTATTCCCCAGTCTCTCACTATGTTAGACATACAGCTTTTCCTGGAACGGCTGACAGGACTTCCCGTTTGTCTCCTCACAAGGATGTCTCATCTGGACCATCCAACTCTTCTCATTGACAACAGTTCAAACTTACTTGCTGATGCAGATCTTGGACTCTTTCCCCTCTTATCCCAGGCTTATATATTAACACTATGAATAATGGGCCAGATTTGGACCTCCACTGCATTGACAGTGCAAACAGAATCAAGGACACTTTAGAATCAAGACATCTGCCCAACCAAACTCTATAAAGCCCAACAAGACAACATGGTAGCATAGATGGGAGTTACTTTAAATTGGAATTTAAGTCATACCGATTCTTCTTCAGACCATTTCAGCTCTCTTGTAAGAGCTACGGCTGAAAGAAGTACAGTCAAACACCTTTGTACCACACCTAGTGAAGACAACCATTTGCTATAATTTGGAGAAGTCCCTAAAATCAGCTTGGCTTAGAATCAGTCCCAGGACTATACAGTTGGAAACAGTTCCTTTGAGCCCTGCTACACATCTGTGAGGGTACAGTGGTTTTCAGTGTGTAGAGGTAGAAACCTTGTTTGTTTCTTTCATACTGAGAAGACTTACATTTGTGAAAGCAGTGCCGGCTCAGGCTGTACCCAAGCAACCACGAGATTTACAGCAAACTTTATTTGCCAGGCTTGTGACTAGAGACAGCTGGATACTAAGAAGATAACAGCAGATCTGAGTCACCAAAAAATGCAAAAGAAAAAGGATGCTGAGCTTTTCCTACATCTGCAGTATTGCATTAAGCCACCTCTTGTACTACCTATAGGTTCTGCAAGTCATTAGCTGAACAATTATTCCTGCCAAATTTCCAGGTTCAGAGCTAGCAATTCCAAATGTTCTTCCACTCCTTTTCCATCCTTGGGTTAAACCCAAGCAAGGCGTAACCAATTCAGCGTGGGTTTGTCTGTGAGAAAGGCACTTCACTACTGTTAGTCCACTAGGGACAGAATTTATTTGGGCCTTAATCCATGGCCTGTACCTTGAATTTATTTGCAGGAAGCTATTCACATGTGGATCTTCCCACATTCCATTCAATGCAGCAAGTCAGCCCAGCGAGGATTAAGTTTCCTATGAGAGCACTCTATTGTGAAGAAGGACTTAAAGCAAAACAGACACGGCAATTAGCTGGAAATCTCAGGCAGGGCAATTGCACACTCAGGGAAATAGGGAAGAATAATGAGAGTATATAACTTGGTTTATTATATTTGTAGGTATGAAATAGTCCTATTAAAAAAAAGGATTCACAGGAAGTCTCTTTATGGAAACCTCGTAACATTTCCATCTCTGCATCCATGCCTGGATATGTCCACTGTTTGGCTTTCAACTTCTGAAAATGTATCTGTACATTTTTTATCATCTTGCACAAACCAATATTTAGAAAGCAAACTCTGAGGAGTCCTTCAAGACTGTGGGCAGTTATTGCCAGACATTTTGGGCCCTTGAAGCCTTGCTGTTTAAGTAGCTGAAATCTGTCTTAAAGCTATTTTTGCTAAAACAGTATCACGGATTCAAGGCTAGCACACTACACACCTACAGATGGACTATGCTTGTTTTTGTCTATATCTATTTCTCATGTGCAATCAATAATCCAATCTTTGTCTTCAGCTTTGCTTTCCATACAGCATTCAGTTGAAGTTCAAACAAGATTTTAACTGTACTTCTATCATTGTGTTTTACTTACCTTTTGGGAGTTCGAAGGTCAAGAACCTCATCCTGGATATCTAATGCAATATCTGAGCACTTTGTCTCTGGCAGTTTGATTTTAATCTGAAATGATGGGCAGAGGCAAAGCTGTGATTAGATATGTATCCCTTTAAGCCATAAAAGATCTCATCTTCAAGAATATTTTGACAATAGTGTCAAAGAGCAACATTCTCAGTAGGTAATTTGTACCAGAGAAAGTAGGACAGTGATAATCATTGTTTTCCATAGCTTAATGATGTGTATTGATATCCTATTTTCTTCAAAATCCTGAGCTGATAATATACTTGACAGGTATTCTACACCCAGCAAACTCCCCTGGTGTTGTGTATTCCAAGGACAGCTTGCTTCTACTAGAAAAAATTGCACAACAGTTCCACCTGTCCTGAAGTTCAGAGAGCAGGAAGGTCTTTGATCATATAATAATAGGACAGGATCCGATAGCTGTAAGTTTAAAGATTGTCAGTATTGTAGCATTCTGCTAACTCACATACCTTGTAAGAAATGCAGGCAGATGAAAACCATCTGCTTCCCAGCCCCTCTCCCCTTCAAATTTGTGTCCAAGATGAAACTTTATCTTAGAGCTACATTTTGTTTTCCTTAATCAGGATGTGGCGTATGATTCTCTTGAGTACACTAGATCCTTGAGATACACATGAGTTCCTCAGGCTAGCAAGTGTAAATATCATCTACAAATGCTTGAAGAGCTACAAGAACATCCTACGGGAGGCCAGAGGCAGTTACACAGCTTAGTGTTTACATTCTGTCCCTCAAGAAGGCAGCGAGATTGAAAAGGGCAGAGAAAGAGCACAAAGGATGGGGATACAGGTCCAGCTCACCACCATGTATTCACAGCAGGCTGTGGAGTGGTCTTTCCTGCTCATCCCAAGGAAGACATCCTCTGTTCCCACACATTGTTTGAACAAAATCTGGTACCTGAGAAAGAGAAGTAGTTGCCTAAGAATACTGGAGAAGGGGCAGGAGATTGTGTTTCTCAGAGGACCGTAAATATCCTTGTTGCATTGTCCCTCTCCCTTTTCAGTCTCCTTTTAAGGCTTCATCCCATCTGCACAGGGTTTGTGTTCAGAACCATGACTGAGTTAGCTAGAAGACAGGTGAAGGTCCTTCACTCCACCTTCCAAGGCTCTTCCTTTGCTGTCTACACTTCACTAACCAGCCTTTGAGGGATCATAAAGCGCATCCTCAGTGAATATGATACTTGCCAACTAATCAAACACCACAAACTCTTGGGAAATGGGTTTGAAAAGGATACTGTCACAATTACCTGTGTTCTCTTCTGTCATTCAACATGTTCTTGCAGCCTGGGCATAACACTTTTTCGTCAGATTGTAATTATTTTGCCTTTGGTCAACAGTGATTTCCTTTCCCTCCACATTCACTAAACATAAAATCACATTCTCCCCTGCTCTTGATACTTAATGAATGAGGAAATACAAGCTAAAGATTGTATTTAGAACATATGTTACTCCTACTAAATTAAGCAAAATAAGTGGAGTGAGTTAATTCTCTAAGTTGTTGGAAAGAATGTATGCAAAGTCTTCACATCTCCGGTATTCATATGCATAGGTAATAATTCCTAAGTCAGTGAGAAGTCAGTCTAATAGCTCTGGCTGCACCTCTCTGGCCATCTGTTTTCCTTTTGGGTCATTTTCCTTCATTCAATTTGATGAACAGTTACAAAGATTTACACTTTCTTTTCATCTGTGCAGCACAGGTCCCAGTTGCTGGAGGCTAGAGAAGCGCTGCATTTGACTCAGCACGGAGGGGAATGCTTTAAAAATAGCACGAAAAAAGCTTCTGTTTTGCCGACAATAGAGAGTGTGTTCTGTAGCTCACAGGCGACAGTTTGAAGAACAAGTGTACAACTGTACGTGAGTCTACAGGTTAATGCCAAATCACTTTGAGAAATGCTGAGTCTAAGCTCAGGTGAGTCTCAGTCCTGTGTTTAGAGCAGGAAATTGAACACCTAACGGCATGACTTACATGTGGGGAAAAATGGGGATTCTGGACTACAAATGAGCGTATGGTGTGCAGCTTCATGGGCTTCATTTAGCACTCTGGGATATTGCATCAGAGCACAATGATTAGAACTACAAAGGTTGCTTTGTGGACTGACCCCGAGGGCTTTCTCACCTCTACAAACCACAACTAATATGCCTGATTGTATCTATTTCAATAACGTTTTTATTATTGTTTTTCTATGAGCAAGGGAAAGGACTCTGGGTTTAGGCTGTCCCTTGACAGACTAAGATTGAATGACAAGACTTAAAAGTACAAAACTGCCTGCCTTCCTTCCTATAGTACTATTTGTCCCTGAAGAGCTTAATTGTTTGAAACGCAAATGCAAGTTGGAGTACTTGATGAATTTATGAGTATTGAAGATGAATGCATCTCTGTTGCCGTGTGAAGAGACAGGTACTTCACACAAATGGCATATTTGAAAGCTAGGAAATAATTTTGCTGGCCTACTTCCCCTCCTAATTGCACTTCATACAAGTATCTGATGCTGCAGGTAACATTATAATGGGAAAAACTAACTCTACATTTCTGTTACGAGATCGGAAGGTTTCCAAAGGAGAGGTTAAAATCACTCCTCATGTGTTGCTTTAGATGCAACACTGATATCTTCTTCCATGACACGAGCTTTTCAGGTGGCTATTTCACCCACATGCAGCAGACGCTGTTTAACTCCTATTTCCATTAATGATACGTAAAGCCCCGCAGGCAACCTCAGCTCACTTACTCTGGCTCTTCTCTAGGGTCCTGGGTATCGTCAAATTCAGATCCTTCTGGAACCTCCTCTGTATTCCAAATAGTTTTGCTGTTTTGGGATTTCAGTTTAAGAGTAACTGTAAGTGATGAGAAAAATCACATGGTTATATTTTGGAATGCCTCTGTTCTTCTAGATTTGCTGAAAACTTACATTTCTCTAGGCTTTAGGAAAAAAATCTTTGTATTAAAAGCATTCTAGTTAATGATTACAGTCTTCTTCACCTCAGTTATCTTATAAATAAGAATTTGCAGAAGGAGGATGTTTACCCTTCCTTTAAATCTCCTTTACCCAACCTCTATGCCAAAGAAATCCTCCTTTCGGGCATAAAATATCTAGCACTTCTAAATGGGTAAAGTGTAGAGGTATGACATAGAAATCTTCCCCAAGATCCCCGACATGAGCTTAAGTGAGCATAGTCATTTACAAAAGGACATCCCCCCTCACACAGAGATCCAGTTCTTCCCATTAGTTCTTGAGCACAGCCCAGTTAAGGTACTGAAGACACATGGCAGTTCATGGGCAGAGTGCTGTGGTTTACGTCTGTCCTACATCGAAAAAGATATTTTCTATTAAGCTGGTAAATCTGCAACCTGAAGGTTTTTATGGTCGAATCTCTGGTTAATGTTGGAATCCCAAGCAGAACTACTGTATTTTTTTATTTGCCACAGTTCCTTTCCTGCTACGCTCATCCTGGTCCTTGTTGACCTTTCTTAGGGCTCATAACTAAGCTGCCAAATAATGTGACAGCATTAGCTCCAGGAAGAACTTTACATTAGCCTTGCCAAGACTGAACTTCTCTGTCTTTCTTTCCTGAGTACAGTTCAGGATGTTGACACAAATTTGGGAACACTCAAAATAATTGTTCTCATTGTCTGAGTGTCTACCTGCCTGTACGGTGTCAGCACATGTGAGCCAGGTAAGACACACAGCTGATTTGGGTTTGCAGACCAAGAACGAGGTACAGGAAGGAGTATAAATGACAAACATCTCTCGGTCTGTTGATGGCAGCACTGAACAAAGCTTCTGTTTTTCCCCGTGTGTGATCTGAATAGGGCTGTGAAACTTGGGGGGAAATGTGGTATGACTACATTTCACGGTACACTTCATAGCTCTTTCTCCTCATGGGCACAGCCTCAGTTCCACACAGTTTACTCCATGAAGATCCTTTCAGCTGAGTACTTAGAAGCCCGTCTTCCTTGTTTACTATACGAATTCTGTTTATCTGGAGTTACCCTTTCTACTTCTATTTATATATTTTGCTGTTAAGCTTTCAGGAAAAGAAGAAATTTACAGTGTTATTGTGAAAATGTAATGCTATTTCCACTTCAAAGGTCAGTGACCGCTCTCTTACTGAAGCAAACCCTACCTGTGGTAACTTACTACAGCTGTTTTAGTCTGCTAACATGGGACTGAATGCTAAAACATACAAATGCTCCTCCTTACCAGTGGTTTTCTTTACTGGCCCAATACTAGCAGGAGTCATGGTGCTAACAGAAGTGCGTGGCTGCGAAAAAGGCAAATGGAACTTCAATCAGTTTTCATAGAGCCCAGTAAAAATGATAATGTCAATAAATATAAAATGTTATCTGAGGTCAAACAAATCCCTGCTAGAAGCTAAAACATATTATCACACAATTACACGACAGAACCATTCAACTTTCTCTCCTCTTCACCCTCACCCAGCAGAAAGTGACCTTGACACACCAGGTTTAGGCAGGACTCCCAGAAGCACAGCATTATGGACAGATGTGCTTTTTGAGTATTAGTTGCCATGGCATTTTGGCAAAATTTCCATGCTTTGCCTGCCATGAAAATATTGCAGGAAACCAAGGGTGTTACATGAAAACCCCATCACATTTGGATTCCTTTTGACAGTAGAGATCACATGAGGCAACATCATTTTCCTCTAATTATGTATTAATTTAGTGCTAATAGGCACTGTGAGGCATTTCTCCATATATGAAGATTCCTTGGTTTGAGAAAAGCGCTCATATGCACAGAACATTAAATTAAATCAAAATAAAGATTTCAGTTTGCCCAGATTGACTCAGACTTAATTGACACCCCTCATGGCAATTTTCCATTTCTGTCTCTGAAGTGTCATTCATTTCATTAATCAGATGTAAACAAATTCTTTTAAAATCAGGATGTTTACTGCAAAGA
The DNA here is from genome assembly GCF_036013475.1 of Columba livia. NCBI lineage: Eukaryota > Metazoa > Chordata > Aves > Columbiformes > Columbidae > Columba > Columba livia. Next base: position 2,998,070 of record NC_088613.1, read on the forward strand.
TGTACATCAATAATGCTAGTTTTAATAGGCAAGCATCAAAGAGCTGAAGGGTAGTTAAGAGTGTGAAGGACCACATCTACCTCCTACTAAAAGGAAATTTGAAGGGATATGCACCCCTTTTATCCCAAATATTACAACCATTGCCACTACTAGTGCACAACTGCTGGGTAAGCCAGCCGGCTCTTTGTTGAGGAGTGATTTGGGGAAATACTGAGGCACTTGCCATTTTTTGTTATCCATGTCATAACACGACTTGTTCAAAATCCTAAGAGACTTGGCGAAGTTTTAAGCCTTCACAGAGACCTTCTGCATTGTAATTGTTGGCACCCATGGCCCTATTGGGATATTTCTTTTCAGTGCACATACACACCTAGATAAAAGCAGCAGTTGCGTATTGCAGGAACAATATATTCTTTCTAAAACATGTGATTTTCACCTAGTTCTGAGATTAATTGATATAGAAGAATAGGAAGACATTTCTCTCATTATTCATTCAGATCATTCACCTTAGAATGATTACTCGCCCTTCCCTGTTCTACAATGACCAAGATATCTATTGCACTTCACTGATCAATAATCTCTACAGTTCAATGCCTTACACACAGTATTTGTACGCTCAGCCACTTCTGGATATTTCAGTCTTTACTCAGAAGCTGAACAGTACCTTTTTCCCTTCATATGAAATATATAGCTCTAATTACCTTCGTCTCTGGCAGACTTCATGGAAAAGAAAGGGGAAGCCTAAAGCATCTAAAGCTCTTTCAACTACGTGTTCCCATTTCCTTCAGGCTGAAAACTTAAATGTCCCCTCCACTTTGTGGGCACAACCGCTCCTTGTTTTCCTGGGGCATCTTCCTTGCTCTAACCCTCAAGAACGTGCTACCTTAAAAGTATCTTCTAGCTGTGTCAGTCCAAAACCTTCTAAGGCTTTCATGCTCTTTTTACTCACTCTTGGAAAAGAGAGATCTGCTTTTCCTCATGTAACAAGGTTAGGCTATGGTACAACATGTAAAAACAACAGCATTTTTATGAAATACTCACCTCACATTCATCACTATCTTCATTTTCAGCATCACGAAGTAGTGTGGCAAGAAACTGCAGAGAAGAGCCTGAGGAAACACTGTCCATATCAACAGCCACTGCTCACCTATGCAAAAAAAAGACAGGCGACAGATGAAGAAATAACAAATGTGCTCTGCACTGTCTGTAAAACACAACTTTCCTGCTGTGTGTTCTGGAAGGATGAAGTTTGGCTAAACTCTCACATGCATAATGTCAAAATAAAAATAATGGAGCGTAATCAACCTTTACTCTTTGTGCTCGGTTTATAGGCTCTTTGCTCCATGGGCGCTAGTTGTAATCACAGCTCAAGCGTTAGTGACTGTTAGATCTGGTAGACCCGTGTCGACAAAGATTTGCAGCCCGGACCAGGGCAGCAGGACGCCTTGGCTCAGGCTTGGCCATGAGGGACCAGAGAAGAGATTTCCACACGGTTCTCTGCCTGACCCCTTCGCTCTATCAGGCTTAGGCCAGACCCAGACCCGGCCCGAGCTGCGGGCGAAGGGAACCACAGCCCCCGCGGGACCCGCCCTCCCCACGGCCCCGCTTCCAGGCTGCAGAGCGGCTCCTGGCCCTGCCGTACGGGCAGCGGGGCAGCCCCGTCCTCACAGACGCACCGGGTTCGAGCAGCCGCTCTGGCCAAACAACCGCCCGGGAGCCGCAGGGCCCACCTGGGGCCGCCCGCGGCCGCGTCCCCGTCACCACGACAACAGGCGCCGCTGCCCAGCCCCGACTCACCGGCCAGTCCGAGCGGGCCGCCCTGGAGCGGCGGCGAGACCAGCCAATAGCTGTGTAGAGCAGGAAGATCCGGCCGGTGGTTGGCGAGGCGAGGGAGAGGGGCGGGTGGTAAGTCCGTCATCAGTGCGCGCGAGCGCGGCGCAGTGTGGCCTGTGGGAGCGGGACGGCTGTGGCCATCGGTCCCGGTCCCTGTGCCCGCAGCCGCCATGAGCCAGTTCAACTTCGGGTCGGGCGCGGCGGGAGGCAGCTTCACGTTCGGCACGCCGAAGACGGCCGCCACCACGGCCACGACCGGCTTCTCGTTCTCCACGCCCGGCGCCCAGGGCGGCTTCAACTTCGGCGGCGCGGCCCAGCCGCCCGCCAGCAGCCAGCCCGCCGGGCCCTTCTCCTTGAGCACGCCGGGCCCCGCCGCGCAGCCCGCTGCCGGCTTCAGCTTCGGGACGCCGGCCCCGGCTTCGGCGGCTCCGGCCGCGAACGCGTTCCAGCTGGGGTGAGAGGCCGGGGCCGTGCGGGGGTGTTGGCGGTGCCGAGCGGCCCCGGGGCGGGGAGGACGAGCAGATGTTGTCCGTCCGCCCGTTGCCCAGGCGGGGCTCTGCGTGTGGCTCTCGGGGGATGAACCTGCTGCTCTGGTGCCTTAGAGCTCCTGCTGGGCGTGGGGAAAGTGTTCAATGAGAACCGTGATTTGTCGTGGCTGAATCTCTTCGGAATGGCTCTAAGAATAATCTGTTTCATGCTTCAGTCTGTAACTCACAGAACCACAGAATGATTTGGTTTAGAAGGGACCTGTGGAGGTCATGTAGTCTAATCCATCTGCTAAAGCAGGTTCACCTGGGTTCTTGATGCCAGCATGAAGAAGTGATAGAACTTTGCATCTAAGCTTACAGTTTCTTTTCTGATGCGAGTCTAGAGTGCTTAGAATGTTCCTTCAGCCAAGGGGGCTCGTTCTGTTCTTAGGCCAGGCTGTAAGCTTTGGGGTGATTCTTCATAACTGCTGTTGCCGAAGCTTGTCAGATGGGAGCAGTGAGAAGGGAGCTCAAATGGGGACTCGCAGTAGAAGTTGTTGACAATGATATTCTTATGTAGAGGAAGTGCAAAGGGTACTTAGGAGCTGCCAGAATAAGCAGCTTCACCTACACTGCCATAAATGTCTTCTGGTGCCTGGGTGGATGCAGGTAATTAAGGGGGAGTCAGTATAAAGAGAGTGAATAGAGGCCTAGGGATGACAGGAGTCGCAATGCAGTCTTTGTCTAAATCAAAAGGTTAACCCAGTCAAGTGCACGTCTTACTGCAAGGTGGTTCCTGCTGTCAGCAAAGGGTCTGCGGGAAGGCTGGCGCAGCACTTGACTAGATGTACGTCTCAAACGGGTTGTCTTCTTTTCATTTCTTCTCTAGGGCAAACACACCCAAACTGACGTTTGGAGGCAGCACGGCAACTCCAGCGACTGGCGTCACAGGGGGCTTTGGGTTTGGTAGCTCTGCACCAAGCAGTGTGCCCTCAAGTCAAGCAGCAGCCCCTTCTGGCTTTGTGTTTGGATCTGCTGGCAGCACCAGCAGCACCACCGCTCAGTCGGGCACAACTGGAGGGTTTACGTTTTCCAGCGGTACCGCAACTCAGGCCGGAACAACCGGCTTCAACATCGGCACTGCAGCTCCGCAAGCAGCACCCTCAGGGCTGACCTTTGGAACAGCAGCTGCAGCTGCTGCCACCACCGCGGCCACCTCAGGAGCTGTGACCCAGTCAACAACCCCCTTCAGCCTTGGGGGGCAGTCGGCAGGTGGGGCTGGGGCTTGAAAGGGCGTCCGGAGTTGCAGGCAGCCTGTGGGCAGGGAGGGCAGCTGGGCTGGTGTGGAGGTTCTGCAGCCTCCTGGTTCTGCTGGGGGGGAATGGAGCGAGTGGCTGCCATCCGTGATTTTTCTGATCTGCTTATGCAGGGTCTTCAGTGATAACTGACAATACAGTGTCTCTGTAGTAAAAGGTTCATCTTTTCTTTTTATTCATGGTACTTGTTCCAGGTCTAAACTTCGGGTCATTGACTTCAACAGCAGCCACTAGTGCACCCACAGCAACACTGACCGCGAGTACCAGCCAGGGACCCACTCTGTCCTTTGGAACCAAGCTTGGAGGTAGGAATGACTTTAGGGAATAATTACTCAAGACATAGTGAATCTGCTGTCCTTCTAGGAATAGTTTTCTAAACTGAGCCTGGCAATGGGCTAGAAGTATTTGTTACTGTGAATTTGCAATGGCATCAGTAATCTGACTGTTTATAGAGCCATTGAACTTAGTATCCTATGCTTTTTTTGTTGCATCCCGTGTTCCAAATTCTGTTCTGTACTTGTTCCTGGAGCGTAGTGCAAAGGAGCCATGGGTTTAAAGGGTACATTGGAAAAGAGATATGAGGTAGAATAAGAACTGGTGATGATAGGCAGATTTGTATTATGTTCCCAGCACCACTGTACAGGGTCTATGCTTTTTCTGCTTGTAGTAACAACCACGGCTGCTACAACTGCTACCACCACAGCCTCCATCCTTGGTTCGACGGGGCCTACGTTGTTTGCATCTGTAGCGAGTTCTTCAGCACCAGCGTCATCTACCACCACAGGCCTCTCACGTGAGTCACACTGTGGAGGTTTTATCTGTTGGGGAATAAATGAGCAGCGCATGGTTGGTGTTACCTGTCAGTGGTGGAGCTGCAGGTGCTGGGGTCATATGGGAGAGTTCACGAAGCTGGGTGTTCTCAGTGCTGGCAGTGTTCCCCCTTTGTGATTTCTGGCAAACTTTCTTCAATGGCGAGGCATGGAGGGTTCTGTTCTAACCAAAGCACGTTTTAGATTCAGAGTCGGCAAGCAACTTGGAGTGGTTTTAGCTTCAATTTGCTTTGATTATGGAGACACTAGCTACAGTGAGTGTCATTGTGTACTGCAGTTGAGACAATTATTCCATACGTGATGCTGCCTAGCACCTAGCTTTGGAAATAGAGGTAGCTGTTCCCAAAGACCTTAACAAGTTTTATGTTAAAGCCAGTCTGATTACTTTTAACTAATCGGTGGCAATTAGTAGATGTCATACATCCCAGCCTAAAAATTTGTATTTTTACTAGCTCTGCAATGCGAGCGTTGCTACTCTAGTTCCAAAATTGACCTTAATCTTGTGTTTCAGAATGCTTCTAAGCTAGTGGGCATTCTTTGCTCATCAGGGTGTCTGAAATCTTGTTCTTAAAAGAGATCAGGAGGGTTGTTTCCAGGGAACCGAGATATAAGCAGTGTGTTTGCTGTAGTACATGCAGCTGTGTTGCTTTACAAATAGACTCGTGGTGAGATTGCATTTCCTGCCTCTATGTGTCCGGTACCCTTTGCTTATTTTAGCATTTGGCAGCAGTTAAATGTTGGAGAGTTCAAAATGGTTAAAGTGTCAGTAGCTGGGTAACTGGGTTGATAAAGTTTCCTGGAAGAATGGTGAAGTGTTCTGGCTCTTTTATACCTTCACTCTGCCCTTTTTCCTGTTGTATGTGGAGTGGTCCTGGTTAATAGAACTAAATATCAGGTGCAGAAGGGTGAGTAGGCAGGGTGGAACATTTCAGTGGTACACTGTATTTAATGGGTTATGCAATCTCCTAATGTTGTCTTCTGTTGACAGTTGGTGCCCCTTCCACTGGGACAGCCAGTCTTGGAACGCTTGGGTTTGGATTAAAAGTTCCTGGAACAACAGCTGCTACCACAACCAGCACTGCCACGAGTAAGAACTAGATGCTGAAATAACATGGTCTTTCTCTCTCTGATCCTCGTTTTCCATCTCCCCAAACACACAGTCACTCATGACTTGTGAGATCCTGGCCACAGCAGAGGGAGCCAATTCCTCCTTTTCCTGGAACTGCCAGTCAGGCATTTACAGGCCAGCACTTCTGTGTCAAGTTGGGCTTGATTCCTGTCTTGACAGACATGGGATTTGCTTTTGGTCCCTCCAAGCACAGTGCTCTGTGAGCTCAAATAGGTCCCTTTGGAAGTGTATGTTGGAGATGTTCTTGTTCTATAGCAGCCGTGTCCTCTTGTGTTGGTTGACTTGAATCTCTTCTTTCAGGCACCACTTCTGCTTCTGGCTTTGCTTTGAATCTGAAGCCATTAAGTACAACCGGTGCCACTGCAGTGGGGACTTCTACAGCTGCCGTAACCGCAACACCAGCCAGGTGAGTGTTTTGTTGTAACTGCCCGTTTCCCGACTGGGGCAAGAGGCGCAGTGTTGATGGTGGTGTGTGGTGTCTGAATGGGGGATGAATGTTGTTTGTATTTTGGGTTCTGCTCTGGTGTTCTGTACTGTCTGACGCTTCCTCTCAGCGCTCCTCCAGTGATGACCTATGCCCAGCTGGAGAGTCTGATCAACAAGTGGAGTCTGGAACTGGAAGACCAAGAGAAACACTTTCTCCATCAAGCCACGCAGGTCAACGCCTGGGACCGGATGCTGATAGAGAACGGCGAGAAGGTCGGGTGATGTCCTGTGTAAACTCGCTGTGCTTGCTGAGATCTGTAAAGGCCTTTGCTGTTACAGATGCAGCAAGACATCCAGGGGGACTTCCTACTGGTTAAAAAAAAATAATAATAGATGTGAATTATATCTGGATGCTTGTGAAAGTCTCCCTGTATGTCTGCCCTGGTCTGTAGGCATTGAAGCCTGGAAGTCTGTTACGTGAGCTTACACGATAAGTTATCTTATGGTAGCACTTTCGTAGCTGCCACTCCATGATTCAGTTTTTGGTCTGTGTCTTCCTGTAGTTATTTTTTGCGTCTAGTAGACATTTTTATGGTGTGGCTTACTCTGTTTTTTGAGTTGACATTTGAGTTTTTGTAGTGTAATTGATTGTCTTCTGTTTGCAGATTACATCATTACACAGAGAAGTGGAGAAAGTGAAGCTTGATCAGAAGAGGTATGAAAGTCTGAAGCCTTGAAGTGATGCACAAAAGAACCCAAATGTTCTCGTGCCACCGGTGGTGTGGCAGATCTAGAATGCATGTTACCTGTGAGTGGGGTAGCTGACAGGCTCTCTTTTCAGACTGGATCAGGAACTAGACTTCATTCTGTCACAGCAGAAAGAGCTTGAGGACTTGTTGACCCCTCTGGAGGAGTCTGTGAAGGAACAGAGCGGGACGATCTACTTGCAGCATGCGGATGAAGAACGGGAGAGGACGTAAGAGAAAAATGGGCTTGGGATGTGTGCTGAGCAGAGGAATGTGGTGGTGATCGATCAGCAAGAAGTAGAAATGGGCCGTGTGACAATATTGATCTGTCAGCGGCATTTGTCACACGTGTGATCTTGTTTTATGCATGGCAGCTTAGATTTTACACGTTAGAAACAGGGTGATGGGGACTGGAAGCCCTTGAATCAGCAAGCAAAGGTCTTTGGATGCTGGTGTAATGAGCTGTGTTGGAAAGGGTTACTAATTTTGCCTAGTGTCTGAAAACTAGTGATTCTTTAGCGATAGAAGTGATGAGAACAGCATGCACTGTGTGTGGCTCAAGCACCCTTGTTAGCATTAAGTCTTAAATCCTAGCAGGGTAATTAAACAAATGTTGGGTTTGAGAGAGATAAACGTTGAAGAATCTGGACGAGTTGGTTCCTTCAGTCCTGACCAAACCTTCCAGAAAGTCTCCACAGTGTTGCCTGTGTGTTGTGTGTCTGTCAAGAGAGGAAGAGGTCAGCAGTTGCTTCATGTGTGTGACACGATGTCTCTCGTGGTGCTGTCCCCATGTGTCTGGCAGCATCAGTGGAAAGGTGCAGAAGCTGGTTGTGATTGCCCAGGGTTGGTGTGGCTGGGAGCAGATCTTCTGAAGTTCACTTTAAATATTCTGACCTTGGTTCCCATTCCTTTTGCAGCTATAAACTGGCTGAAAACATAGATGCTCAGTTGAAGCGTATGGCACAAGATCTGAAGGATATCACCGAGCACTTGAATACATCAAGAGGTCCAGCAGACACAAGTGATCCGGTAAAGCCAAGCTTTTTTTTTTTTCATGTGTGCGTAAGGTGACAAAAGATATTTAAACAGTTGAAACTCTGTGTGTCCCCTCTTGGTACTACCACTGCATGTAGTTCCGTTCTTGGAAGGGTATTTTGTTGTAGACTGTCTCTTACTGCTCTTAGTTTCTGTGTGCTTTAACAAGTAACTTGCACCATTTCTTTCTGCTCAGCTTCAGCAGATCTGTAAAATCTTGAACGCGCACATGGATTCGTTGCAGTGGATTGACCAGAACTCAGGTGAGAGTTGTGTTGCAGCGTTTTGGGAATGTAAGCAGAAAACATGTAGCATTTATGGCTGCGTTTCTGGACGTAAACAAATTCCTGAAAATCTCTGAGGAGTCTTCTCACCTTCATTTCCACTGTCCCTTCTGTGGTTGAATTCTCCTGATGTGCATTCACGGCCTCTGGTGAGAAGGAATTCTTGGCAACTGCTCGTGCCTCAGAAAAAAGCACTGCTTGGAATGCATCAGTGCAAAGCAGAGGACTAGAAAACCTCATGCTTTGTTCTATCCAAGTGAAGTTAAATATTTCAGCTTGTGAAATGTTGTGGAGTTTCCCTGTTGATGAGGAAAATTGGTGAGGGGGGTGTGCAATGTTATCATCTTCCTCTCTGAACAGGAGAGCCCAATCCAGGTAAGACAGAGCAGGATGCATTGATGTGCAGGTGGGGTAACTTTGGAGTATGGAAAACTCACAGTAGCAATAACTTGAGATGTAATGCAGAGCTGAAGATGGCACTCGGTAGGGAAAGCTTGATAGCAAGGAGAATTCCTGTTACTCTGTGCCCTTAAGCAGTATGGTGGAAAACCAGTACAATTTTGAAGGATGCCCCAAATGCCTCGGGATACTTTTCAGATGATCATCTTTGCCTTGGAGGGTTTGCAGTTCTTTGTGTGGTAATTTCCTCCTCCTTTGTGCACTGTCAAATCTGAGGGACTGTCCAAATGTTTTATCCCCTTTTGGTGGCTAATTTGTGGAGGATGGTGTTTTAGGGTGTTTATAAGATTAATCATTTGTTTCTCCCATAGCTGTGTTGCAGAGAAAGGTAGAAGAGGTGACAAAGGTTTGTGAAAGCCGCCGCAAGGAGCAAGAGCGCAGTTTTCGAATCACATTTGATTGAATGTGTCCAAGTTTGAAGGAGTAAACTAAAATCTGCACAGAAAACAGAGGTTTTTGGGGACCTATGTCTCAAATCATGTGTCTGTTCCTTTTTTTTTAATAAAGTCAGTTGTTTGTTCCCAAGCCAGTCTTTGTGGTGTCTGTGTTTCCCCCTGTCCGGTATGAGGAGACTGCATGGAGTTTGGGCTGAGAGTATGTGCTTCTTGTGCTGTGTAATTGCATGCAGCCTGGATTGTTACTGCTTAAATTCCGGAAAGGCAGCTTTTGTATTTGTGACTCTGCAGCTGAGCTCTCTAGTGCTTAAAAGTAACTGGACATTGTTTAGTGGGACTTGCTGAGCTTTTATTGAGGTCCTTACAGAGCTGGTTTGATGAAGAGCTGACCCCAGGAGGAGCTGCAGATGGAGGGACTCAAATTCCTTGTATCCGCTGGCTGGATTTTGTGTTTAAATGAGGTATGTGCTTCCACTGCTGAAAGTGAGCCTTGTTTTCTGTATGTTTGGCAATAAACTGCTTTAGTGCTGTACCTGTAAGCAGAATTTCTCTGCAATTAAAACTGATTAGATGTGCCTGTAGAACAATGGCACTTGTGTGGGGATTTTGTGTAGTGCAGCTTGTTTGGCTGGAAGGCTGTGGGGAAAAAACGTGGTCATCAAGTCTGCTGGGACGGCTTTTTAAGAGAGAGTCAAGTTGTTTCTTTTTTGTCACGTGATTATGATGCACATTAAAATGTATCTTTACAAGTAGAGGGAAGTGAATGGTCATATGTTGAGGAGAACTGCCCTCACTGTTAATTCTTTGCACTTTACCCTTGGCTTAGGACAGACCTCCGCAGGGTCCTCTGCCTATCCCCAGCCTCACTCCATGAGGCTTAGGCCAGACCCGGCCCGAGCTGCGGGCGAAGGGAGTCACAGTGCCCGCGGGACCCGCCCTACCCACGGCCCCGCTTCCAGGCTGCAGAGCGGCTCCTGGCCCCGCCGTACGGGCAGCGGGGCAGCCCCGTCCTCACAGACGCACCGGGTTCGAGCAGCCGCTCTGGCCAGACAACCGCCCGGGAGCCGCCAGCGGCCGCGTCCCCGTCACCACGGCAACAGGCGCCGCTGCCCAGCCCCGACTCACCGGCCAGTCCGAGCGGGCCGCCCTGGAGCGGCGGCGAGACCAGCCAATAGCTGTGTAGAGCAGGAAGATCCGGCCGGTGGTTGGCGGGGCGAGGGAGAGGGGCGGGTGGTAAGTCCGTCATCAGTGCGCGCGAGCGCGGCGCTGTGTGGCCTGTGGGAGCGGGACGGCCGCGGCCCTCTGTGCCGGCCGTGCTGGGGCCGGTCCCGGTCCCGGTCCCGGTCCCGGTCCCGGTCCCGGTCCCGGTCCCGGTCCCGGTCCCGGTCCCGGTCCCGGTCCCGGTCCCTGTGCCCGCAGCCGCCATGAGCCAGTTCAACTTCGGGTCGGGCGCGGCGGGAGGCAGCTTCACGTTCGGCACGCCGAAGACGGCCGCCACCACGGCCACGACCGGCTTCTCGTTCTCCACGCCCGGCGCCCAGGGCGGCTTCAGCTTCGGCGGCGCGGCCCAGCCGCCCGCCAGCAGCCAGCCCGCCGGGCCCTTCTCCTTGAGCACGCCGGGCCCCGCCGCGCAGCCCGCTGCCGGCTTCAGCTTCGGGACGCCGGCCCCGGCTTCGGCGGCTCCGGCCGCGAACGCGTTCCAGCTGGGGTGAGAGGCCGGGGCCGTGCGGGGGTGTTGGCGGTGCCGAGCGGCCCCGGGGCGGGGAGGACGAGCAGATGTTGTCCGTCCGCCCGTTGCCCTGGCGGGGCTCTGCGTGTGGCTCTCGGGGGATGAACCTGCTGCTCTGGTGCCTTAGAGCTCCTGCTGGGCGTGGGGAAAGTGTTCAATGAGAACCGTGATTTGTCATGGCCGAATCTTTTCGGAATGGCTCTAAGAATAAGCTGTTTCATGCTTCAGTCTGTAACTCACAGAACCACAGAATGATTTGGTTTGGAAGGGACCTGTGGAGGTCATGTAGTCTAATCCATCTGCTAAAGCAGGTTCACCCGGGTTCTTGATGCCAGCATGAAGAAGTGATAAAACTTTGCATCTAAGCTTAAAGTTTCTTTTTCTGATGCGAGTCTAGAGTGCTTAGAATGTTCCTTCAGCCAAGGGGGCTCGTTCTGTTCGTAGGCCAGGCTGTAAGCTTTGGGGTGATTCTTCATAATTGCTGTTGCCGAAGCTTGTCAGATGGGAGCAGTGAGAAGGGAGCTCAAATGGGGACTCGCAGTAGAAGTTGTTGACAATGATATTCTTATGTAGAGGAAGTGCAAAGGGTACTTAGGAGCTGCCAGAATAAGCAGCTTCACCTACACTGCCATAAATGTTTTCTGGTGCCTGGGTGGATGCAGGTAGTTAAGGGGGAGTCAGTATAAAGAGAGTGAACAGAGGCCTAGGGATGACAGGAGTCGCAATGCAGTCTTTGTCTAAATCAAAAGGTTAACCCAGTCAAGTGCACGTCTTACTGCAAGGTGGTTCCTGCTGTCAGCAAAGGGTCTGCGGGAAGGCTGGCACAGCACTTGACTAGATGTACGTCTCAAACGGGTTGTCTTCTTTTCATTTCTTCTCTAGGGCAAACACACCCAAACTGACGTTTGGAGGCAGCACGGCAACTCCAGCGACTGGCGTCACAGGGGGCTTTGGGTTTGGTAGCTCTGCACCAAGCAGTGTGCCCTCAAGTCAAGCAGCAGCCCCTTCTGGCTTTGTGTTTGGATCTGCTGGCAGCACCAGCAGCACCACCGCTCAGTCGGGCACAACTGGAGGGTTTACGTTTTCCAGCGGTACCACAACTCAGGCCGGAACAACCGGCTTCAACATCGGCACTGCAGCTCCGCAAGCAGCACCCTCAGGGCTGACCTTTGGAACAGCAGCTGCAGCTGCTGCCACCACCGCGGCCACCTCAGGAGCTGTGACCCAGTCAACAACCCCCTTCAGCCTTGGGGGGCAGTCGGCAGGTGGGGCTGGGGCTTGAAAGGGCGTCCGGAGTTGCAGGCAGCCTGTGGGCAGGGAGGGCAGCTGGGCTGGTGTGGAGGTTCTGCAGCCTCCTGGTTCTGCTGGGGGGGAATGGAGCGAGTGGCTGCCATCCGTGATTTTTCTGATCTGCTTATGCAGGGTCTTCAGTGATGAGTAAAAATTGCTGTGTAGCCTTTGGGTTTGGAGAGTGAGGCTGAAGTAATTTTGCTGGTGTCTATAGAATTTTCAGCTGCATTTGCAGCACTTTTAAAATCTGTTTGGTGGGCTTGCTTGTGCAGAGGGAAAGGGCTTGGACTGGTGGCTGGCAGATGATGCAGGATGTCCCCAACCCACGGAGTCCAGCCCCTTTTTGCCTCCTTGACGGCAGGAACCTGCCTGCTCCTGCAGAGTCTGCCGAAAGCTCAGTTTTCTGCTTTTGATTTACTTGTTGGTTACAGTGCAGGCATTGGAGGGAAGGTCATCAGATGTGGGGAGAGGGTGATTTTCATCTGTATTAGAATCACTCTTGAAAGTTTTTTTTATGTAGTGAGCTTGTTAGCTCTGTTGCACGTCCTGGATAGTATGCAGAGTATTTGTTACATTGGATATTAACATTTAACTTACACTCTTATTGCTTCTAATTTGAGTATTGCTTGATCTACTGAAAATATAGTGTCTCTAGTAAAAAGTTTTCCTTTTGCTGCCCCTTCCAGGTCTAAACTTTGGGTCATTGACTTCAACAGCAGCCACTAGTGCACCCACAGCAACACTGACCGCGAGTACCAGCCAGGGACCCACTCTGTCCTTTGGAACCAAGCTTGGAGGTAGGAATGACTTCAGGGAATAATTACTCAAGATGTAGTGAAATCGTTTTCTAAACTGAGTCTGGCAATGGGCTAGAAGTGTTTGTTACTGTGAATTTGCAATGGAACCAGTAATCTCTGATGGTTCATAGAGCCATTGAACTTAGTGTCCTGTGTTTTTTTTTATTGTGTCCCATGTTCCAAATTCTGTTCTGTACTTGTTGCTGGAGCATAGTGCAAAGGAGCCATGGGTTTAAAGTGTACATTGGAAAAGAGATATGAGGTAGAATAAGAACTGGTGATGATAGGCAGATTTGTATTATGTTCCCAGCACCACTGTACAGGGTCTATGCTTTTTCTGCTTGTAGTAACAACCACGGCTGCTACAACTGCCGCTACCACCACAACCTCCATCGTTGGTTCGACGGGGCCTACGTTGTTTGCATCTGTAGCGAGTTCTTCAGCACCAACGTCATCTACCACCACAGGCCTCTCACGTGAGTCACACTGTGGAGGTTTTATCTGTTGGGGAATAAATGAGCAGCGCATGGTTGGTGTTACCTGTCAGTGGTGGAGCTGCAGGTGCTGGGGTCATATGGGAGAATTCAAAAGGCTGGGTGTTCTCAGTGCTGGCAGTGTTCCCCCTTTGTGATTTCTGGCAAACTTTCTTCAGTGCTGAGTCACACAAGACTTTTTTCAAAGCAATAATAGAATTAGAATATTTTCCAGTTGGAAAGGCCCTACAATCATCTTCTAGTCCAACTGCTCAACCATTTCAGGGCTCACTGAGTGTTAAAACGTGTTGTTAAGGGCATTGTCAAAATGCCTCTTAAACACTGACAGGCTTGGGGCATTGACCCCTCTCTAGGAAGCCTGTTCTGGTGTTTGACCCCCCTCTCTGTAAAGAAATGCTTCCTAATTCCCTGTCTGAACCTTCCCTGGTGCAGCTTTGAACCATTCCCAAGGTGTCCTGTCAATGGATACCAGGGAGAAGAGATCAGGATGTCTCCCCCCATGTACCCTCCTCAGGAAGCTGTGGAGAGGAATACGGTCACCCCACAACCTCCTTTTTCCCAAACTTGAGATGCTCAAAGTCCTTAGCTGCTCTTCAAAACCAGCACACTTCAGACTCGGAGTGAGCGAGCAGCATGTGGCAGTTGGTTCTACCTGTCACTAGTGGAGCTTCAGCTGCTGGGATAGTGCAGGAGAATTCAAAAGGTTGGGTCTTCTTGCTGTGTGCCGCCTCCTGTCTTTGTGATTTCTGGCAAACTGTCTTCAGTGTTGGGGCATGGAGGGTGTCTTTTTCAAAGCAAAGTATGCTATAGATTCACAGTGTGAATTTTTAACTTCCTGTGAGTAGTATGACCACAACTGAGTTTTCTAGTGAAGTTTTAGCCGCTGTCCTCCAGAACCCAGTACCCTGAGTCTGTTACATCTGCCTTTGACACTTGCACTAGGTGTTCACAATTTGTTAAGAACAGTGGCCCATGACAGTAGAGATGCCGTGTGCCAAAAACAAGTGTTCACACAGATGTATGATTGCAAGTTCCTCTGGCACTAATTGGCAAGTTTCCTCTTGCAAAATTACTTTTATGGCAGGAAATAGTGTATGTTTTCTGAGAGCTTTAAGGCTGTGGCAAAGTTTTGAAGAGAGTCCCAACAGTTTGCTTTCTCAACTTGCAATGAGATGTTAACACTTCAGTTTCCTTTGATTATGGACACACTACCTACAGTAAATGTCAATGTTTACCAGAGTCTAGACAACTATTCCATACATAATGCTGTCTGAATATAGGCAGCTCTTGCCAAGGACTTTCACAAGTTTAATGTTAAAGTCACACTGATTACTTTTAACTAACTAGCTGCAATTTTTAGATGTAATATAAACCACTCTAAAAATTGTATTTTGCTACCTAAACAATGCTTGCATTGCTACTCTAGTTCCAAAGCTGACCTTAATATTAGAGTTTAAGAATGCTTCTAAGCGTGTTGTCTTCTGTTGACAGTTGGTGCCCCTTCCACTGGGACAGCCAGTCTTGGAACACTTGGGTTTGGATTAAAAGTTCCTGGAACAACAGCTGCTACCACAACCAGCACTGCCACGAGTAAGAACTAGATGCTGAAATAACATGGTCTTTCTCTCTCTGATCCTCGTTTTCCATCTCCCCAAACACAAGTCACTCATGACTTGTGAGATCCTGGCCACAGCAGAGGGAGCCAATTCCTCCTTTTCCTGGAACTGCCAGTCAGGCATTTACAGGCCAGCACTTCTGTGTCAAGTTGGGCTTAATTCCTGTCTTGACAGACATGGGATTTGCTTTTGGTCCCTCCAAGCACAGTGCTCTGTGAGCTCAAATAGGTCCCTTTGGAAGTGTCTGTTGGAGATGTTCTTGTTCTATAGCAGCCGTGTCCTCTTGTGTTGGTTGACTTGAATCTCTTCTTTCAGGCACCACTTCTGCTTCTGGCTTTGCTTTGAATCTGAAGCCGTTAAGTACAACCGGTGCCACTGCAGTGGGGACTTCTACAGCTGCCGTAACCGCAACACCAGCCAGGTGAGTGTTTTGTTGTAACTGCCCGTTTCCCGACTGGGCAAGAGGCGCAGTGTTGATGGTGGTGTGTGGTGTCTGAATGGGGGATGAATGTTGTTTGTATTTTGGGTTCTGCTCTGGTGTTCTGTACTGTCTGACGCTTCCTCTCAGCGCTCCTCCAGTGATGACCTATGCCCAGCTGGAGAGTCTGATCAACAAGTGGAGTCTGGAACTGGAAGACCAAGAGAAACACTTTCTCCATCAAGCCACGCAGGTCAACGCCTGGGACCGGATGCTGATAGAGAACGGCGAGAAGGTCGGGTGATGTCCTGTGTAAACTCGCTGTGCTTGCTGAGATCTGTAAAGGCCTTTGCTGTTACAGATGCAGCAAGACATCCAGGGGGACTTTCTACTGGTTAAAAAGGAATAAATAGATGTGAGTTATATCTGGATGCTTGTGAAAGTCTCCCTGTATCTCTGCCCTGGTCTCGAGGTTTTGAAGGCTGTTATGTGAGTTTACACAATGATAAAAAGTTATATTGGGGTGAAGCTTTGATAGCAAATCCTCCATGATTCAATTTTTTAGTCTGTGTATCTTCCTGTAACCGTAGCTTGCTTCTAGTAGACATTTGTATGGGGTTGTCTTTCTCTGTTCCATCACCCTTCTTTTTTGAGTTGACATTTGAGTTTTTGTAGTGTAATTGATTGTCTTCTGTTTGCAGATTACATCATTACACAGAGAAGTGGAGAAAGTGAAGCTTGATCAGAAGAGGTATGAAAGTCTGAAGCCTTGAAGTGATGCAACCCAAATGTTCTCGTGCCACCGGTGGTGTGGCAGATCTAGAATGCATGTTACCTGTGAGTGGGGTAGCTGACAGGCTCTCTTTTCAGACTGGATCAGGAACTAGACTTCATTCTGTCACAGCAGAAAGAGCTTGAGGACTTGTTGACCCCTCTGGAGGAGTCTGTGAAGGAACAGAGCGGGACGATCTACTTGCAGCATGCGGATGAAGAACGGGAGAGGACGTAAGAGCAAAATGGGCTTGGGATGTGTGCTGAGCAGAGGAATGTGGTGGTGATCGATCAGCAAGAAGTAGAAATGGGCCGTGTGACAATATCGATCTGTCAGCGGCATTTGTCACACGTGTGATCTTGTTTTATGCATGGCAGCTTAGATTTTACGCATTAGAATCAGGGTGATGGGGACTGGAAGCCCTTGAATCAGCAAGCAAAGCTCTTTGGATGCTGGTGTAATGAGCTGTGTGGGAAAGGGTTACTAATTTTGCCTAGTCTCTGAAAACTAGTGATTCTTTAGCGATAGAAGTGATGAGAACAGCATGCACTGTGTGTGGCTCAAGCTCCTTGTAAGCATTAAGTCTTAAATCCTAGCAGGGTAATTAAACAAATGTTGGGTTTGAGAGAGATAAATGTTGAAGAATCTGGACGAGTTGGTTCCTTCAGTCCTGACCAAACCTTCCAGAAAGTCTCCACAGTGTTGCCTGTGTGTTTGTGTGTCTGTCAAGAGAGGAAGAGGTCAGCAGTTGCTTCATGTGTGTGACACGATGTCTCTCGTGGTGCTGTCCCCATGTGTCTGGCAGCATCAGTGGAAAGGTGCAGAAGCTGGTTGTGATTGCCCAGGGTTGGTGTGGCTGGGAGCAGATCTTCTGAAGTTCACTTTAAATATTCTGACCTTGGTTCCCATTCATTTTGCAGCTATAAACTGGCTGAAAACATAGATGCTCAGTTGAAACATATGGCACAAGATCTGAAGGACATAATTGAGCACTTGAATACATCAGGAGGCCCAGCAGACACGAGTGACCCGGTAAATCCAAGCTTTTTCTTTTTTTTTTAAATATGTTGGTGAAGTGGCAAAAGATACTTAAACAGTTCTCCCTCTTCATTTCTCCCCTCATAGATACTGCGCTGCTTGTAGTTTAATCCTTGGAAGGGTGTTTTGTTTCATCCTTGGGTTGTTTCTCTTGTGGTAAAACTTGCATTGTAACACACCACATGTTAGCCTGACTCACCTCCTTACTCTGCAGTTCTGTTAATAGTTTCCAGCGTGTCTCATTCTGGTATGAACTCTTGTTATTCGCTTGTGGTCTAATTTTTACCTTGTTTCGGAGGCATTTCTGAACACTGATCCAGCCAACTGACCCACTGCTTATATCTATCTTGTGGCAAACCTAAATTTTGTTCAGAACATCCTCTGTAACTGTTGATTCTTTATGCTTACGCTGCTTTTGTATCCTCATGAAACCAAGATCTGAACTACCAGCACTTTCTCATGTGCAGTAAATTGATCTCGATACTCCTGGTGGCTTTACTGAGAAGCTTTTTTTTTTCAGTAAAAATTTGTTGTCAGTGTTTCAGACTCAGGTTTTTTTTCTGTTCCTTTTTACTTCTGCCACCTCAAGCCCTTAAGGTGCTCAATGTTGTGGTGGTTCCTTGGTCTGAACTGGAATAAGTTGAAGCCACAGACATATACTCTACACCAGTCTGTTTTCTTGACACTAAAGAGAAGTGAAACAACAGAGTTGCTGTACAGGTTTCCCTGGGAAAGCAGCTGCCAAGCTGGTGGAGCTGCACCTCTGAGAAATTTGGTTGCATTCTGTTCCAAAGGCAGGGACAGGCAGGATGTCCTTTACTGCTCTTGGTTTCTGTGTGTTTTAACAAATGACTTGTACCATTTCTTTCTGCTCAGCTTCAGCAGATCTGTAAAATCTTGAACGCGCACATGGATTCGTTGCAGTGGATTGACCAGAACTCAGGTGAGAGACGTGTTGCAGCGTTTTGGGAATGTAAGCAGAAAACATGTAGCATTTATGGCTGCATTTCTGGACATAAATGAATTCCTGAAAATCTCTGAGGAGTCTTCTCACCTTCATTTCCACTGTCCCTTCTGTGGTTGAATTCTCCTGATGTGCATTCAAGGCCTCTGGTGAGAAGGAATTCTTGGCAACTGCTCGTGCTTCACAAAAAAGCACTGCTTGGAATGCATCAGTGCAAAGCAGAGGACTAGAAAACCTCATGCTTTGTCCTATCCAAGTGAAGTTAAATATTTCAGCTTGTGAAATGTTGTGGAGTTTCCCTATCGATTAGGAAAATTGGTGAGGGGGGATGTGTAATGTTATAATCTTCCTCTCTGAACAGGGGACCCAAATCCAGGTAAGACAGAGCAGGATGCATTGATGTGCAGGTGGGGTAACTTTGGAGTATGGAAAACTCACAGTAGCAATAACTTGAGATGTAATGCAGAGCTGAAGATGGCACTCGGTAGGGAAAGCTTGATAGCAAGGAGAATTCCTGTTACTCTGTGCCCTTAAGCAGTATGGTGGAAACACAATACAACTTTCTCTTAGTAAATGGATAGGTGTGGGAAGGATGCAATCCTTAACATTCTTTTTGAGTATCAAAAACAACAACAACAAAGCACAGTAAACACAAATAAACAAAAACAAACCCAGTGCTCAGACCTCTGTGCTGCTGGTGACGTTATCCGCTTTGGTTCCTGTGGAACACCTCCAGGACTGTTTCCCCACAGCCAGTGACCTTTTCTAGGTGAACCCATACACAGTGGCTATTATTAACTTGCCTGACCTGTTGAACAGTTTTGTGCGACTATGGCAGTTTATTCTTATTAGCGTTAACCTCTACTGCCACAATTCAGTGGCTTTGCTGAGCATGGACGCAGGGTGGTGCTGCTGCCACAAGGGAAAGGTGTTTGGACAAAGCCTTGTTGTGTCCTCCTGTCTCTTCCAGAGAGACCCCGAGTCTTCTCTCGCAGGTACAACTGTAATCTGAGTTGGGCGAGATTTGGGAGATGATGAGGCAGACTGCTGTTTTTATGTCATTTTGCGATATTTGAAAAGTGACAGAGAGAAACGTGTCACTTACTATGTTACTGGAACATTCTGGGTTTGGCAGGCTGTGCAAAATCAAACCTCACCTGGAATATCTGTCTCCAAGCCACAGGCTGACATAATGTTGTAGTGTTGTTGAATAGCGTCTGATGAGCATTCCTGGAATGAAATTAGAAATTGCTTCAGCTTCTGCCAGGAGTTTTTCTATCTTGCGATGCCAGCTGCATCTGAAGTGGTGATCAGTCAGTGGCTCTTGTATTTCCAGACCTGTGACCTGCAAATAAGAGATGATCTGTGTTGTGGCTGCAAGTGCTCTCAGCTCCCCTGTGTGATGGCAGTGTCCTTTCTGTGTTTACAGTTAAAAGCTTGTTACAGCGGTGTGATACCCTGCAAGAAAATGTGCACATACTTCAGATTGGGCGGTTCACCTGTAATTTGTGTAACTCAAAGGTAGAGAGCAGGAGGTGATTGGGGAAACTTTTAAACAAGTGCTTTTTGTCAGGCTGCAGAGCAGCTTTGCTGTGGGTGTTCAGGGAAGGTTTGCTCTGCTGCCTGATGCAGTGCCCTGGAAGTACAACACGCTGGCGTGGCAAAAAGTGTTGTGTGTCCCAGCACCCTCTGATTTTGCCTGCCTGTCCCCAAATGCCTCGGGATACTTTTCAGATGATCTTCTTTGCCTTGGAGGGTTTGCAGTTCTTTGTGCGAAGTCTAGTTGGAGGCCAGTATCTAGTGCAGTGCCTCAGGGGTCAGTACTGGGGCCAATATTATTCAATATATTAATTAACGATTTAGACGAGGGAATAGAGTGTACTATCAGCAAGTTTGCTGATGACACTAAGCTGGGAGGGGTGGCTGACACACCAGAGGCTGTGCTGCCATCCAGAGACCTGGACAGGCTGGAGAGTTGGGCGGGGAATAACCTAATGAAATTTAACAAGGGAAAGTGTAGAGTCCTGCATCTGGGCAGGAACAACCCCAGGTTCCAGTATAGGTTGGGAAATTACATATTAGAGAGCAGTGTAGGGGAAAGGGACCTGGGGGTCCTGGTGGACAACAGGATGAGCATGAGCCAGCACTGTGCCCTTGTGGCCAGGAAGGCCAATGGTACCTGGGGTGTATTAGAAGGGGGGTGGTTAGTAGATGGAGAGAGGTTCTCCTTCCCCTCTACTCTGCCCTGGTGAGACCACATCTGGAATATTCTGTCCAGTTCTGGGCCCCTCAGTTCCAGAAGGACAGGGAACTGCTGGAGAGGGTCCAGCGTAGGGCAACGAAGATGATTAAGGGAGTGGAGCATCTCCCTTATGAAGAAAGGCTGAGGGAGCTGGGGCTCTTTAGTTTGGAGAAGAGGAGACTAAGGGGGAACCTCATGAATGTTTATAAATATATAAAGGGTGAGTGCCATGAGGATGGAGCCAGGCTCTTCTTGGTGGCAAACAATAATAGGACAAGGGGTAATGGGATCAAGCTGGAACACAAGAGGTTCCACTTAAATTTGAGAAAAAACTTCTTCTCAGTGAGGGTGTCAGAGCCTGGAACAGGCTGCCCAGGGGGGTTGTGGAGTCTCCTTCTCTGCAGACATTCAAAACCCACCTGGACATGTTCCTGTGCGACCTCACCTGGGTGTTCCTGCTCCAGCAGGGGGATTGGGCTAGATGATCTTTTGAGGTCCCTTCCAATCCCAAACATACTGTGATACTGTGATTTCCTCCTCCTTTGTGCACTGTCAAATCTGAGGGACTATCCAAATGTTTTTCTGGTGGCTAATGTGTGGAGGATGGTGTTTTAGGGTGACTATAAGATTAATCCCTTATTTCTTCCACAGCCATGTTGCAGAGAAAGGTAGAAGAGGTGACAAAGGTTTGTGAAAGCCGCCGCAAGGAGCAAGAGCGCAGTTTTCGAATCACGTTTGATTGAATGAGTCCAAGTTTGAAGGATTAAACTAAAACCTGCACAGAAAACAGAGGTTGTTGGGGACCTATGTCTCAAATCATGTGTCTGTTCCTTTTTTTTCTTTTCTTTTTTAATAAAGTCAGTTGTTTGTTCCCAAGCCAGTCTTTGTGGTGTCTGACCGTGTTTCCCCCTGTCTGGTGTGAGGAGACTGCATGGAGTTTGTGCTGAGAGTATGTGCTGCTTGTGCTGTGTAACTGCACGCAGCCTGGATAGATACACAAATGCTGCCTTTTGGGATTTAAGCAGTATGTGACTCTGCAGCTGAGCTCCTTGGTGCTTAGAAGTAACTGGACATTGTTTAGTGGGACTTGCTGAGCTTTTATTGAGGTCCTTACAGAGCTGGTTTGATGAAGAGCTGACCCCAGGAGGAGCTGCAGATGGAGGGACTCAAATTCCTTGTATCCGCTGGCTGGATTTTGTGTTTAAATGAGGTATGTGCTTCCACTGCTGAAAGTGAGCCTTGTTTTCTGTATGTTTGGCAATAAACTGCTTTAGTGCTGTACCTGTAAGCAGAATTTCTCTGCAATTAAAACTGATTAGATGTGCCTGTAGAACAATGGCACTTGTGTGGGGGTTTGGTGTAGTGCAGCTTGTTTGCTTGGAGGGGTGTGGGAAAGAATGTGGTCAACAAGTCTGCTGGGACGGCTTTTTAAGAGATAGAGTCAAATTGTTTCTTTTTGATCACATGTGATTATAATGCACATTAAAATGTATCTTTACGAGTAGAGGGATGTGCATGATCATGTATCTAGCAGAACTGCCCCCACCATTGATTCTCCTTTGCCCTTTAAGCTTGGCTTAGGGCAGGGATCTGTCCACAGATTCTAAAAAAAAAAAAAGGGGAGTACTGAGTGTAAATCACTGATTTGAATGTGAGTCACAACTTGTTAATGTTTACAAATATATGAAGGGTGAGTGTCAGGAGGATGGAACCAGGCTCGTGTCGGTGACAACCAGTGATAGGACAAGGGGCAGTGGGTACAAACTGGAACACAGGAGGTTCCACTTAAATGGGAGAAGAAACTTGTTGGGGGTGAGGGTGGCAGAGCCTGGCCCAGGCTGCCCAGGGGGTTGTGGAGTCTCCTTCTGTGCAGACATTCCAACCCGCCTGGACACCTTCCTGTGTAACCTCATCTGGGTGTTCCTGCTCCATGGGGGGATTGCACTGGATGAGCTTTCCAGGTCCCTTCAACCCCTGACACTTTGGGATTCTGTACATTACTCTCTCACGTGTGTGTGTTTTATCACCTTTAAAGCAGAGCGCGGGAGGCCTGACAGGTGCTACAGATGGGACTTGTGGGGAAACCCTTGCGGGGCTTCCAGACCCTCCCTGTTTGTTCCCAGCGGGGAGCGGAGCCCCTTCCCCGCCGCGGTAACCGAGCGCAGCCCCCGCGGCTCGCCCCGGGCCGGTCACCGCCCTGAGGCGACCCCGCGGTTCCCGCAGCCGTGCAGGCCCCGCTCGGCTCTTCCGGACTGCATGTCCCGGCGGCCCCTGCGGCGCGGGCGGTGGCGGCGGAGCCGGTCGGGCCGCGGCCATGCGGAGGTGAGCGGGGCTGGAGCGGGCCCGGGCCGGGCAGCGCTGGCTGCGGAACAGCCGCTGCACAGCTGGTGTCGGCGTCCCCTGCGGGGGAGCCGTCCCCGCTGCGGGGTCGGCACAGAGCGGCCTCACCGCCAGCCCCGGGGAGGCCCGGGGTGCGGGAGCGCCCTCTCCAAAAGAGGGTCCAGGGGCCTGCGGGGTGTCCGTCTGTCCGTCTGCGCGGGAGCGGGTGGCCCCAGGAAGGGTAAAGGGACCTTTTCCTGGAGCGCTGCTGGAATTCACTGTTTCTCTTCTCCCCCCCAGTTTTCTCTATTTTAAGTCATTTGAAACTAGCGATGACTGTCTGGGTGCTGATACAAAACAGCTTTCCAGTAATAAAAATAAGATCGCATGTGAGGTGTTTTTTGTTTTGTTTTTAACTCCCTGGGGTATTTTTAGTGCTCTCCAGGTAACCCCAAATCCTTTCTAGTTAGCATTAGAAGGAGTTTGGTCAAGTAGTTTTGGTTCCTTATGTGTTTTAGAATCATTCCGGTTGTAGGGACCCTCAAGATCATCGAATCCAACCATAGCGCTGGCGCTAACCCATGTCCCCTTTAAATCCCACGAAAAGAGTCAAGGGGGCGGCCAGGCTGTAGCCGTGGTGCATTTGGAGCAGTGTTTTCCCTCGTCCTCGCTGACCGTGCTGTTCTTGTGTGCCCCAGGGTGAACAGCAGCCTGTCCAGTGATGAGCTCCTCCTGGAAGACTTGGAGACGGAAGGGGAGAGGCAGCTGAAGAGCCTCCTTCACCACCAGCTTGATACCACTGTCTCCATCGAGCAGTAAGTCCTCCTCTGGCCCTGGTGGGGCTGCCGGAGGGGCTGGTGACTCTGGCTGCTTTAGGGGCAGCAGCAATGTTGCCTCATTGGGGCTTCCTCCCCAGGGAGACGTTTGGTGTTGTCTGCCAAAACAGCCGTGCAAACCCTTCTCCCTTTGCTGGGTCTCCTTCCCAGACATCCCTGCACTCCTTATCTTCTGGAACAAATGCAGTTGGTAACTTATTTTCGCTCTTTAGTTGAAAATAACTGATTTGCCTGGGGCAGACGCAGGGGTGAGTTTCCAGGCTGGATGCCTCATCCCCACCAAGCTGGCCTGTGTTTGCACCTGCGGGGTGTTTGGTGTTACAGTGTCACAAGGTGCTTCCTTCCCGTGTTTGGGCAGTGTGCTGCCATGAGTCATCTCCTGGGCTTGCAAAAGGGTTGGGAGAGTGTGGATCAATAGTGTGTTGGAAACACAGGACCTCTGCCCAGGTGCAGCAGGACCAAGCGTGGTCATGGGGAGAGGCCAACCCCTTCCTATTCACCCAGTTTCTCAGCACCAAGTTATTTCTGTTTGGCTTACAGGTGCAAGTCAAAGCGAAGATGCTTCGCCCCTGCAGCTTTTTACAAGCCTTTTGGGGAAGAGGCTGCAGGGGCTTTGACCTTGTCACAGTTCCAGGCTCTGCAGGAGAGCAACAAAGAAACTGCCTCTCTCCGGGAACTGGGGCTCTCGGATTCGGAGATCCTGCTCTGGAAGAACCAGGCTTCAGCAGAGAAGGTAGGCAGGCTCTGCTCTGATGTGAACGTGGTCAGGTCCCTCTAACCCTATGGCAGCCTGGTAGAAAATGCTAGTCCTTTGTAAGCCCTCTGGTATAGAATGGCCACTCCATATGTCTCTTTCCTTTAGGGAAGCCTGATCCCACATTTCTTCTGTTTTCTTTGGTGGGATGGTCTATGCCAGAACTGTCAAACTCATTTTCACCGGGGGCCACATCAGCCTCATGGTTGCCTTTAAAAGGCTGAATGTAATTTTAGGGCTTTATAAATGTAGGAGTAGTTCCATTTATACAGTCCTAAGATTACATTCGGCCCTTTGAAGGCAACCACGAGGCTGATGTGGCCCCTGGTGAAATGAGTTTGACACTCCTGCTCTTTGCTAAAAGCTGTGGTGGAGAGAAGAGTTGGTCAACTGGAACACAGCAGGACCTGATTATATTCCTGCTTCTACCTCGGTGGTCTCAAGAAAGTAATTTCACCTGTTTATACCTGTGTAAGAAGGATTTAAAGGCTGGAGGAGAAAAAGGGGGAAATATTTCAAAGCGCTTCAACCTCCTCCTTTCTGTATTCTGACACACCTTGGGATCTCACAGCTGGTTTGGGATAGCCGTAGGTAGGTTACTTGCAGTAACAGGACCTCTTGGTGAGCTGCTCTTTGCAGGGGATGGTTCCTGGTTGCACCCACTCCAGGGCTGGAGGATATGAACTTCGATTGACTGCTGGCCAAAAGGAGGCATGTGCTGCATCTCAGCAAAGCTGTTCCTGTCTTCCAGGGCTCTGGGCTGGGAGCAGCGCCAGAGGCCACGCAGGACCGACTCCATGCCATCCAGGAGAAGATAGAAGAGCGTCAGCGCATACTCGCTTTGCCCCAGAGGTTTGCTGGCAGCAAGCAGCTGAGCCGGCGGGAGATGGAGATTGAAAACGCCCTCTTCCAGGGAACAGACCGGCACTCCTTCCTCCGGGCGCTCTACCACCAAGGTTCGTGGGCTCAAGACTGTTCTTGCCTTTGCTCCATTGCAGAGAGCTGGTGTGTGTGGGAGTCCAACACATTTTTGTCTGCCCTTATGTCCCTGTTTTGGCACTGTGTGGGAGGAGATATTTTCCTCTCTTACATGAGCAGACAGAGAGTGGGCTCTCTGAAGGGTTAAATATAGAGGCTTGTTAAGTCCATCTCTGTTTGGAGAACGTGGATCTGATGGATCTTGTGGATGTGCTGCATGTATTGCAGAGCCCAGCTCAGTAAGTGGAAGAGCAGCCGGGGTTATGCTTTGGGAGAGTCTGGAGGTCCACACCGAGCTGCACTGAGTGACACGAGGTGCCTGTGTGGGGCTGGAGATCATCCCTTCACTGATGTAACTGCAGTGTAACAAGGGTGGGAGGGAAGCAAAGGCACAGAGCAGGAAAGAGTAGGAGTGACATGTTAAATGCTTCTCCCAATAGCCAAATTGGAGCTCGGTTGCTGATTCCAGTACTGTGTCCATGGGATCACAGCACTTGTCCCTGAGCCTGTGGCTTAGTGTGACTTCCCTGGATGGAAAGTCAAGTGCTGTCCAGAGATGGCAAAAGTGCTCCAGCCTGCTTTAGGTGGAGAACATGTGGGCATGAAGCTCCAGCCCAGACTGGTTTTTGTATGTAAGACAGCATTAAGTAGAAGATGAGGAGGAACTTCTAAACTCTGACTCCTAAAACACCACTTTGATCAGTGTTGACACTGTTCAAGATAAAATGTCCAGCTGTCCTGGCATGCTCTGCTCCCTCCTTTGGCATCAGTGTTGTGGTATTTAGCAAAATTAAGAGGTGGCCAGGTTGAGGCTCGTAGGCTGGGAGATGCCCCTCTCACTTCTGTCCTCATTTCCATTAAACAGAATAAAGGAGATATTATTAGTCAGCTCGTGCCATGGACCTTCTTTAAACCCAGGAGCTAAATCTGATATTGTCCCTGGAAGCAAAAAGTTTCTATTCCAGGTAGGGGTGTAGAGAGGCAGCGTGGCACATCTTGGTCATGGATGAAGGAGGAGGAAGGTGTGTTGAAGGAGTCACTAGAATGTACTGA
The DNA here is from genome assembly GCF_036013475.1 of Columba livia. Lineage (NCBI taxonomy): Eukaryota > Metazoa > Chordata > Aves > Columbiformes > Columbidae > Columba > Columba livia. The sequence continues at coordinate 3,024,290 of NC_088613.1, forward strand.
AGTGTGGGTGCAGATAAGCCAGCGAGGACATCTCTGGAAGAAATGAGCTCTGTACAAAGCACTGGTGGACCTGCTGCTCTCTGCAGGTTCATTCTGAGCTGGGACACCAGCACTTGCTGGCTGCTGGGACTATTCTTCTTGTTTTAAATAACCAGCAGGGCCTGGCTGGCAGATGCATGGAGGCTGCGGCAGAACATGGTTTCTTCTGTCTGTCTCTTCCTGCAGTCAGCGTGTTTTTCAGGTTCTTGGTGGTAGTTACGTTACCGTGTTTCTCCGTTGTGGATTAGATGACACTCAGAAGAAGGTAACAGATGAAAAGGACCCCATGGTTCATCTGGAGAGTGTTTACCAAGAGCTTCTGAGCAAGAAGGGGCCTGAAGAAGTCCAGCCTACCAAGACGGACCCATGCTCGTGCCCTTCCCTGGTGCCACAGGGGCCAGTGGCTGAGGAGTCATCACTTCCAGATCAGGAAGAGCAAGCAGAACAGGGAAGAAGTCCCAGCCTTCCTGCAGCAAGGCCACACCAGTCCCCTCCACAGTCTGTGGTTATAAAGGAGCCTGTAGAGTTTGTCCCAGAAGAGGAGATCTGCAAGAACCGTCTTTCAGAGGAAGAACTCCGGAATATACCCAGGTTCTCATCCTACCAACCTGGGGAGCCTAACAAGGTATGTTGAGACTAACCAGGATTATTTCTTCTTCCTCCCTAGCATGCCCTGAAGTTGCTTCCACAGGAAAAGGCTCCTCTTTGCTGTTGTCTGGAGGGTGCTCAGTTGATCTCCCAGCCAAGGGAGAGCAGCCTCTGCTCTGAAAGGGAAGGGGCCCTTTGGCTCTAGTGGGAAGTTGCCTGGCCTGGCAGAGAGCCGTAGTTCAGCCCCTGGCCCTTTCTGGTTCTGGCAGCTCACTCATCAAGATGTGTTCTCCCAGTTTGGGCCTGAGATCAGCTGTGACTTCACTCAAACTGTGCTTAACTGGTAGCTGGAGCTGCTTGTGTTTTACAAGTAACTGGAGCTATCAGCACTTGGTGCACACAAGCACAATGGTGCCTTGAGTCCAGAGCTGTCTGTACACCCACCTGCCTTCCAAACTCCACTGTGGGCGTGTGGGTGGAAGAAGGACTCTGGGATGGCAGGAGGGACTGAACTGATTCACACCTTTGAAGTGTACCACTTGAGACCAGTTTGGAAGGTGTCTATTTGCATAGCATGGGCTGGCTGACCCTCTGTGTCTCTGGAACAGGTGCTGTATTTGAAGAACCTGGGCCCTCGAGTGACAGTGAAGGACCTGGTGGCCTTGTTTGCTCGGTTCCAGAAGGAGGACAGCCCACCGATTCAGTTCCGCCTCCTGAGTGGCCGGATGAGGGGTCAGGCTTTTATCACCTTCCCTGGTGAGTCGCTGCCTCATTCCTCTTGGTTCTTCCCTGACTCTCCTCCTCCTCCTCTTCTTCCTTTCACATCATAGTCTTTTCCCTGGATTGGAAGAGGATTGATCAAAACAGAAGGGATGTAGCCTGTTACGTGCTGTATTTATATTCAGCGCATCAGTCCGGCCGGAGGATCCCAGCGCTGCACTGTGTCGTGCTGCAGGCTGAGGGTCCATGAGCCAGGAACATCTCTGTGAACACCACACGTGTCTGCGCCAGAACTTGCCGTGTAACCTGTGCCCATTTTACTGTCTTGTTGCAGATGTTCAGTCGGCCCAAGACGCCATGCTCTTGGTGAACGGGTACAATCTGCAGGGAAAGCCGCTGGTGATTGAATTTGGGAAAAGCAAGAGGCAGTTGCCAGAGTCTGACTGTGCTGTGCCGTGTTCCTCTGCTGGAGAGAACCCCCTTACCAAGTAAGGGATGGATAAGCTTGTGGATTTGCCTGGGCCATGGGAACTCCTTGGTCATAACTGTGGCAGTGAAGGACTGTTAGGAGTTAACATGCAGGTCCAGGAATCTCAGAGCAGGGAAGGGAGAGAGCTGGGGACTGGGCTCTTCTTGAGAGAGATGGGCACTGCCTTTACACTGCTGGGGCGTGCTGGCATTTTCCTTCTGTTCTACGTGTGTGTCTGCTTTCTTAGCCCTTTGTGGCAAGAAAGGAAGAAGCCATGTAAATAAATGTATTTATTATGGTATTTCCTTGGTGTGTATTTATTCACCTTTGTTTTGTGCAAGTCTTCCAGAGGCAACACTCGGCTGATCACCAAGAGCCCGGCCAACGTTGAATATGATTTTTACAAGCCAAGATTCATTATATCCTTCCTGCCGCCTCTTGCCACTCTGCTCCCACAGCAGCCTCAGCACACTGGGGGGTTCTAGGTCAACCTCAGAGCTGGGCTCAGGCCTGTCTGGTCTGATGTATAGAGATTTTAGTTAACAGAGAGGCTGAATTATATTTCTTGTCTTCTGGTAACCTTTGGGAAGCCAAATCTTGATGTGAAGCTTAGAAAGGAGGCTTTTGCTGGAGCTCACAGGTGATAGGGCTCACAGCTCACCAGTTCCTGTAATACCCCAAGGCCAATGTGCTGGAGAGGTGCCAGCTGACTGGAAGCTGGTAAAGGTTGTCCTGCTTTTCAAGAAGGGTAAGAAGGAAGACCCTGGTAATTACAGGCCAGTCAGTCTCACTTCAATGCCTGGTAAAATTATGAAGAGTTATTATTCTTGGAGTTATTGAAAAACACTTGAGAGACAATGCAGTCATTGGTCATAGCCAGCACAGGTTCACAAAGGGAAATTCCTGTTTAATGAACTTAATTTCCTTTTATGACAACATCACACATCTTGTTGACCATGGGGAGCCAGTAGATACGGTGGGTTTGGATTTTAGCAAAGCTTTTGATACTGTCTCACAGTATCCTTCTGGATAAACTGTCCAGCAGCCCACTGGAATGAGGAGGTGCAATCACCAGATGAATCCAGATAATTGATCCAGCTTCAAAGAGGCCCTACAGAAAGGTGCTTTGTCCATACTCTCTGTCCTGTACTGTGGCACCTTGTTACTGGATTTCTTGCATGGTGTTGGGTCTGTAATGGGGAGAAGAAGGGGATGGAGCAAGGAACCCTGGTGCACATGGTGCTCCTGGTAGGAAGGGAGATGAGATAACAGCTGAATGTGTGATGGGAGGTATCAGATCCACCCTCTCAACACAGATTCTCCTCTGGCTTCTCTCCCCAACTTGTAACTCCAGGATATTAACTTTGAGTTTTGTCAGGTGGATGGGATTTTGCAGACCATACTGGAGGAGATAAACCTCATGTGCCTTTTGCACGTGACCGTTAATAAAACCCTGGTTTCTTTACTTGTGTCCTAGATCCCCATTCTGGTGGGGCAAGTGGTTCCCCACTCCCTCCTTTGCTCTTGCAAGGACCAGCATGGCTCTTCTGCTTCCCATTGCTGGCGCCTGGGGTGCCCCAGGCAGCAGAAACCCAGAGGCGGTGTGAGCAGCATGGCCATGGCTCTGAGCACAGCCAGGCCCCTGCACACCCCCGGTGGTCCCTCCGCTTCCCTCCTCAGCAGTCAGGGTTGAGGAGCAGGAGACCCTGGTGATGGCTCCTCAGCTCCTGGTGCAAGAAGCGTCCCAGGAGAGCGCAGCCCGGGCACTCCTCTGTGGCCATCCTGGAGTCCTCTTGTACCTACCAGCGTGGTGCAGGGGTTCAGGATTGGGGACCTCTCTCTCTGGGAGCAGACTCGAGGCCATGGGTCTGATCAGCCCACGCAGCAGGTAAACTGGGTTCCTGCCTGTGTTTTCCTCTTGAGTGCGTCTGTTTGTTCGTTAAATAATGTAGCAACACAAGGTTCCTTGAACTAAATTTATCTTCCTGTGTAGCTATGGGAACAGTCGGTGGTACGGTGACGCTGGGGCTTGCAGTCAGATCTGCTGCGAGGCTCTGGGCTGAGCCCAGCTTCTTTCAACAGATGCTGTCCTACGTGGGAGATTGACCTTTAAATTATCTTTTTAGGCTTATTTTCTTAGACTCTTCTTTAGCCAGCAGTATGACCATCTTTTTAACCTGGCAAATCTCAAGGATTACAGGATTTCTGGAGGAAGACTTGGGGTTTGAGAGCAGCCAGGCATGCCACAGGGGGATGATCACCCTCAGACTAAAGGATGCTACAGCTCCCTGTTGTGCCTACTAAGGACAATGCATATAGTTCAGTGATGTTTAAGACTGTACTTATTTCCAGCTCCGCTTACTGAATCAAACATGGTTTCCTACAGGTATAAAACGACTGGTGTAAAGGAGCTGATGAGGAATCCTCCTTACCATTGTGCATTCACTGTCTTTCCTGAAGTGTGGTCTCTTGCCTAGGTGGTGGTTATGGTTGGGTGGCCAGCACAGCATCGCTCCTTTGACTCGAACGCTTCGTTCATCCTGGAGAGGCAGAGGCCAGGTGACAGAAACCAGCGGCTTAGGTGCTGTCACCAAACATGTCGTATGTGTTGCCTGAAAGCCAGAGTTGAGCAACACAGCTCTGTGGATAGAGAGCGCACCATCCTGAGTGGGAAGAACTTTGCCACATCCTTCCCTCCATGGCTGGACTTAGACTCATTACCAGATAAATTACTTCCGTTGTTGCTAGTGAGGATAGAAAGGACAAGTCTATACAACTGTGTTTTTCTGCAGTCTGTAGGTGCTGCCTCTGTGCCCACCGTTCCTGATTTCCCGTCTGGTTGAGTCCTGCTTTGTTTTCAGCTTGTGTTTCTAGATCTTGGAGCTGTTTCTGTGCCCTCTCTTGACTTTTTCAGATTGTGCTGTTCACTGTGTTTTCAGGTCAGTACTGCGGGTGGTAACACTAGAGCCTGAAGGCAGCGCTCTTATCTCCCTCCATTCATGGTCTGAATGTAGCATTTTTTGTCTCCGTTCATGTTTGGTTTTTTGCTTTTGACATCTTGCCAGCTGGTCCTCAAACCACTAGAAAACGCCCCAATCACATTTAATTTTCAATAGAGCTCTTGGCATTGAATCTGCACCAGGATATGCCAAGGAGCTGAAGTTTCCTTCCACCATGTTTGGGACACTTGCATTAGTTTTTATGGTTGCATGAAATATGGTTTCTGAGGTGCAAAATAGCCAGCAGCCTTGGGGAGCTGTTATGTTTCTGATCATGGTAGGAAGTTTTATCCCCAAAACCATCCATCAGTTGAAGCATCCACCCTGGGCAGGGGAAGAGACAGACCTTTATTTTCTTCTCCCAAGCTACTTCTAAAGCAGGAAACGTCCACACCTCCTTCAGGCTTGGTGTCAATGCTCTTCACAGCACATATGGCTTGAGCTAGTAATCTTAGCTGCTGCTGCTCCTCTTTGCATCTTGTTTATTCCATCCCATTATAACTAGCTCTGGGATCTGAACTTTATCCCTAATGCTACTTGGCCTTATTCTTTTATTCACAGACATCCCCAATGCTTGTCATATCCCGTGTGGAGCCCTCAAGCTAGACCTTGTCTCCGGGGGCATCTGTGGCACAATCTGCACAGCTCAGAGCTCCTCTTGGCTAATTCCTGCCACCCGGGGAAAGGAGAACGTGTTTGCCTGATGTACAGAAAACGAATGCTCAGATGGTAGTGATAGGAATGGGCTTTTCTGGATGAGGAGGTGGTGAGCAAAGGGCAGCTTTGATGCAAGCATCGATCGGCAGAGATCCATGAGCCCATGGAAGTGTTTAGCAGCTTGTGAAGTTACCAGGCTTCATACTCTCACCTTTCTGTGTCTTGCATTACCAGCAAGGCAAAATAGATGTTCCTTACTGCAATACGTGGGTCTTTTGACATTTCTTGAGCTGACTTGTTTTCCTCAGTATAAAGAAATAACACACAAAGTGGTTCTGTGACTGTTTCCTAAATTGATGTAACTTGGTAAACAGTGCAGCTATTCATCTATTTAGATAAGCTGGTATCAAAGTACCTGATTTTGAAACTTGGCACTTCTCTCCTGTATCTTTCAAAGCTTGCTCAACAGTGCCTGTGCCAGAAGGTTGATGCCATAGTAGTTTGGGGGGATTGAGTTGTGTAGTGAAGATAAATACCTATTGCGGTTGAGGAGGTCAGGAAAACATCTCAGAGATAAGGCTGCCTGGCAAAGGTTTCTCCTCCCAGACCTCTCCGTGTCCTCCCTGTCAGTGCAGTGCAGTGCCCTGTGAAGTCCTGGGGCTGCAGCCGGCAGACCTGGCGGGGCTCGGGGGGAACCCAGCCTGTCCTGTGGGAGAGTTGCAGGAGCAGGGGGGTGATGTGAGGAGCCAGGGAAGAGCAGAGCCGCGTTTCCTCGGCTCGTGCTGCTGCAAGCGGTGCGGGTCCCTGCATCCCGCCGGTGAGCTGGGAGCTCTAGTGCTGTATTTTGTGGGCAGCCTCCCTCTGCTTTGCAAAGATCTCCCATGGGAAAGGGCAGCTGCGCTCAGGGACAGCTGAGGATAAATATGTCTCTCTATATAAGACTTGGCTGCCTTTACAGAGTGTTTTGCCCTGGTTATTCCCTTTTTCCCCCCTGAGCCTTTTACTCAGTTGAAAGTAATGAAGTTGGGCAGATTAGCTGTGTCTGTGTGTTGTGGTAAAACTTACCTGTTTTCAATTGCAGATTTACAAGCCAGAAATCAGCCCATGTGGCTTATGGGGGATGTTTTTGTTTTGGGAAGGAGACTGTAACTCACAGCAAGACCCTTGTTTGTGAGCAGGCCCTGGGACATCAGGAACAGGTGGAAATTCAATGTGTGTCAGCTGGTTCCTGGCAGCCGCAGCTCTTCACATCTCACCCCCTGGGGCTGAGCTTTAGGGGCTTTGTGCTGGGGGCCACTTTCCCCTTCCAGGGGCTTTGCTTTGCAGCAGAGGGGTCCTTCCCCTTGCCAAGGAAGGTCCCTGATCCTGAAGCACCTGCTCTCCTTGCATTGAAAACAAGCAGCTAGTTGTTATTTCCATCCTCTTGCCTGCCACCTCCCACCAGCACAGGCAGCCTTTGACTCCTCTGCCTGCGCTAAAGGTGGAGAGAGCAGCCCCAGCAGCCTGGCCTGGGGTGAAACAACCTGCTGGTTTTAATGGAAATGCCATTAAAAGAAAGGTGGGTTGGGAAGAGCAGAAGGCCAATGAGGAAGCATTCAGCCACGGGGGAGATCAGAGGTTAATTGTCCCCTCGAACCCCCACACCTGGTGAGATGCGGTGTTGGCCTCTGCTGCAGCCAGAGGAAATCCAGAGGCAAAGGGCAGTGCCCTTGTTCCTGTAAAATGGTGCTGGAATAGCTCAAAGGGTATGGGAGCATCGTGGTCGTGGGGACAGCGATGGCTGCAGTCTGCCCTTAGCTCTCTAGCACCTGCAGAGTCCCTGAGCTTCTCTTTGCCTTGGAAAATACCAAAGGCTGGAATTGTTCCCACCCTTCTGCTCCCTTGAGCCAAAAGGAAAAGGCTAAAAATTCAGGTAATGAAAATGCATCTGTCAGAGCAATCTGGGGAGCACCTGCCAGGTATAGCCGGTGGTGTGGGACTTCGCTCCAGTGACCTGAGAAACCTAGAGAGAGAGATTTTCTAAGAAAATGAGTTCAAGGCAGTCACGCTGTTTGTGACATGGGTCTTGTCCTGGTTTTAGCCCTTTTTAGCAGGCTGGACATCCCAGAAATAGACAGTGTTGTAAGTTCTGTGAAAAAGGAACCTGCCTTGAGGAGAGATTAGTTCTCTGGTGTGGGAAAAGCTTCATCAAAACAAACCCTTCCCCTGGAAGCCAGAACAGAGATATGGGGCAACTCCAGAGCTGCTGAAGCCTCCCTGGTTTCTCTGCTTACATGGTGACTTCTTGTTTCTCCCAGACTCCTGGTGCACAGCAGAGAGCTTGGAGGGGCTCAGCGGTGTCTGGGGACTGAGCATCTTCTAGGTATGAACTTGGGTTAGCAGCTGCCAAAATGCTGGTGCTATCAAGCATACTCTGAGCGTGGAGGTGACAGGCTGGTAGACTGGATTGCTTGGGGTGAATCTGCAGACTGGTTAATGTGGCTGCAGCTCAGTTTGTCCGTGTAAAGGTGTTTGTGATCCTCTGGTCTTCATTTCTTCAGTGCAGTGCTGTGCTGTATTAACCATCAGCTGTCAGTGGAGCTGATGAGAGTGCAGGACAATTTATCTTCAGTTCTCTAGGCCAGTTCTCCAGGGCAGATTTTTGACTAGAGATTGAGTCTGTTTTCACAAATATTTCTGTAAAATCTCTGAAAGACCTTAAGTTTACACCCCTACAAAAGGGTGCTTGCTGATAAAGCTTACTTTGCTCACTGAATTGGTGTAGGTGCTACTGATAAGGCCTGTTCTCACTGCTGTAGATTGCATGTGTGCTGGGCGTGCTGACATCATTAACCCGAGTAGATTACACTCAAACTATGGGGAAATCTGATTGAGATGTCAATGTAATGCCTGGAAGTTCAAACCTCTGTATCATCCTCACAGGTGTCACGGTTTTCCGAGAGAACCACTTTTTATTGCTCTTCCGATAGGTTTCTGAGCTGTTGTTCAAACACAGCGAGGAAGGTGCTTTCCAGAAGTAACCTCTGGTACACCTGAAGGTGTTTGTGCCCTGCAGTGCCATTGAGTTCATTCCACCCTGTTTCCCCCATATCTTTCTTGAAAGACCAAAAGATCCCTCAAAGCACCTTTAAACAGGTCTCTTCCAAGAGGCTATGGAAAGGCATGAGTTCATGGACAGACTTTTCCTCTGAGTGAAGGTGTTTTCCAAAGAGGAGCTGGTTTATCACTGCCCCTCACCTCCATTGCCATGTCTCCCATTAAAACCAGAAGAGCCAGGCACCAGTGGTCTCCTGGCAGTGTCCTGGCTGTGTGACACCAGAGGGGGCTGTCACCTGGGCTTTAGGAGGGCAGGAAGCCGTTGGGGGTAAAGTGTGAGTGCAATCGCCAGCAGAGCATCACAGACACCCCAAGATGAAACCATGAGGTTGTTTCCTAGGCTTAGACCATGGCCACCAGCAGGGACGTCAGGTGCGAGCTGTGGCACGGCTGTGGTGGCGAGCGCATCTCCTGTTCCCATCAGCACGGTCCACGAGTTGTGCTGTAGCGTAGCCCAGCCCAAGAGTCAGGATTTGAATTGGCTGAGAGCAGCCCCTTTCTGTAGCACATGTTCTGCTGTTCCTGCAAAGGCTGCAGTAACACCATGGGTAGGAAGAGCTTGTTCTCTTCCACATCTTCTGGCTTGCCGAGGGGCTGGGAGGAGGGTGGAGGAATGTGGAGGCGCTTTCCAAGTGCCTCAGCCCATCAGGAAACTTGGCCTGAATTTTCTTCCCCCTCCTGCAACTGGTATCTGAGCACTTCCCGGGGGCTGCGGGCAGAGACAGGCTCTCCCAGCACCTGGCCTGATACTCCTCAGAGAGCTTCCACTGAGTATTTGCTGCTGCTTCAGATCAGCTGTGCCAGGCAGGAACGAGAGGCAGGCTGGGGATGCCAGAAGGAGCTAAGCTCTGCTTGCCTGGAGGGCTCCGGGGATGCAGGAGGTGTGGGATCTGGCCGGGTCTGGGACAAACCTGTGCCCTTTTCCCCCTAGTTCTCTGCATGAGAAGAGGCTCCACTTGCCAGGGGAGCAGGAGGGTGATTTGGCGAGGGTGCTGTGGTGGGGGTGCCTGGTGGACAAGGGTTGGCTGCAAAGGCTTTGGTGATGAGCAGGTATCATTCCCTCTTCGGAAGAATTAGTTGGTACTTTATGCATGTTTCTCATGACCATCTGATGAGGTTGCAGCCCTTGGTGCAGGTGCAGCTGCAGGTTTGGGTGTGCTGGGCATTTATAGTGCTTTTGGAGAAAAGGATATGTTAGTATTTTGCTGCCCCATTTCTCCATCTGAGGCACCATCCAGAGCAAGAAGAAGAGATGGGAAAGACTCATTTTCGTGTGATGGGGGATTAGTTGCTGCAGCCTGGCCCTCCAGAGAGGGGCTGCAAGGCTCCCGGCTCCACTTGCGAGGTGAGGGCTCCAGCCTGGGAGCTCTCAAGAGGGAGCCGTTCCTCACCAGCCCTCTTCCCGCTCCTCTCTGCTTTCCCCCAGGCCACCCGTCCCCCTCGCACCCATCCTGAGCTGGGGCCATGCTCCTCCATGGTTTTCATGTCGGAAAACCTGGAGCACCCTCAGCTTTTCCCACTGAGCTGGTGAGGGGCAAGAGGCGATGCGAGGGGCTGGCTCTGTGCCCCACAGGCTGGCTTGGCTCACGCTCACTGTTGGTGGGGCTGGCTCCTGGGACAGGCTGGGCTCTCGACCTCCCTGGCCCCAGGCTGGGTTGCTGCCAACCTGCCCTCGAGGACCCAGCTCACCGATAACAGGGAACGTGGCATATTGTACGAGACAGAGATAACCACCGCCACTGCACTTGTGCACTCTGTGGCCTTCCCTTCCCCATCCTCTGCTCTTGCTGGTAAAGTGGAAAATCCTTTTCAACCTGCCTTGCCAAGTTTCACATCTTAGGGTGCATTCAAGCTAAAGGCCAGGAAAACAGGAGGGCAGAAATCTTCCCCTCCTTGTGCTCACCCACACTTACTAGAGGGGCTCTCTCTTGGCAGGGGGGCTGTGGGAATGCTCACCCCCTTTTCAGCACAATGCTCGTCAGCTCCTCTCCAGCTGTGTGGCAGCTGAAGCAGTTGTGCTGCACCCATGGAACAGGGGTCTGGCTTTGCACAAGGGAGAAAGAAACCCGAGGGGCTGTTGGGGACATTGGAGCCCCTTGCAGTTCCTCTGCCTTGCACTTGTCTGTCCAAAGCAGGGGTGTTTCTGTACCTGAGCTCCTGTGCTGGCTGCCTCTCTACTTTGAGGGGAAGCTGTGCAAAAACTGACTCCTCTAAAACCAGAAATCTTCCCTTCTGCTGCTTCAATTAAAGTGTTAATAAACCCAGCAGCAAACTCTGGATCAAGTGTTTCAAATGCCCCTTTGTTTAATTAGTGGTGCCTCTGCCCACAGACACAGGCAGTGCTGCCCAGCCTCGCAGCCCAGGGTGGGAGGTGAGGGCTAAGGACACAGCACCCAGAAATTTCTACTCTTCAGAGGCGCAACCTCTTGCACCAATTATTTTCTCGCTTCCTTTCTGTGTCAGCTGCCAAGAAACAAAACATTTGTGGCTGAAGGACTTAAGTGAACTCGTGGTATCTCCTGGGGGGCTGCAGGCAGCCGGCAGAGCCCCTTGCATGCTTTCCATCCTTTGCATCCAGGGCAGCAATAAGTAACTCAGCTGGCCTGGGGCTGGGGCAAGGCTTTGTCCTTTGGCCGTGGAAAGAGGGTGGCTGGCCTTTGCCTTGAAATCCACTTTGCTCGTCTCCAGCAAGTGTCACCCTGGGAATGGGCCCTCAGGTGGCCCCTTGCTCCGTGAGGAGTGGAGAAAGCGTGACTCAGTGTTACCAGGAGCGTGTTAACCCCACAGCAAACACGGTTTTGCTGATGCAAGGGTAACGGTGGTGACGCTTGAGCAGGGAACATGGTCCCCTCCTCTTTGGGACATAATTTAAACTGCTTTATGAGAGGCCAGCAGGTAGACCAAAGCTTCCTGCTCCCTGGGGGACAAGGATCCAGGGCAGCAGGGTCCTTGGGCAGCCCTGTGCTGTGTGGCACAGCAACGCAGGGGTAATGTCACCTCTGGTGGTGGGAGGTCAGAAGGGGCACAGTGGTTATAGGTACTTGCTCCTCGGTGGGCTGCATGGCTGCCTGTGCCTCCTCTCCTCCTGCTGTGCCCGAGCACACAACAAGCACCCCGCAGTGCCACCAGCAACCTGTGCAGGGCTGTAACCATACAGCACATCCTGCTGCAGCTGAAGGGTTGCGTGGAGCAGACTTGGCCACTGCTTGCCCATCCCTTATGGCTTGTTGATGTCTCCCTGGTGGTGTTATTCCTTCCAAAATGGTCCCTGCAAAGACTCCTGAGCTCAGGACCCACCTGTGAGACCTCTCTGCAGCTGTGGCCAGCAGCTGCCTCGGGTGCTCAGGACCGTGTTTCCTCTTGGGTGTTGATGCTCATGGCATCCTGGGATGGAGATATAGTGATGCCAGGACTCTCCCCACCTCCTGGGGCCCCTGATGTGTCACACGCACCTTGGGCCAGTGAATCCCCCCATAGGCATCCCAGTTCCAGTGATACCTGCACCCTTAGCGGTGAGCATGGCTGGGCGGGCATTGCCTGCCCTCAGCTGCTGCTGGCACCCTCGCAGCGATGGCACATGGCAGCTTCCCAGCATGGTGCTAAGGGACAAACACTGCAGGGGAGTGACCCCTGCTACTCCCACTGTTGTGCTCCCACTGTGTGGGCTCCTGGGTGGCAAAGCCACCGTGGCGGGGACACGACACAGGCCAGAGCAAGTGCTGCGAGTACCTTCTGCACTATGGGCCTGCCAGGCAGGCGAGTGCAGCCCCTCCCACAACCCACCCTTCTAAGGGAGCTGCCAGGGTCCCCTGGTGAAGAGGAAAGCTCAGCCACAGCCTGGTTAGAAACACAGATTTATTGTGACATCGGTTTGCAACCAGTGCTCAACCAACCCAGCGGTGACTCCAGATCTGCACAGACAACCTGACCCACCCTGTGAAGCCTCCATGGCCCCCGGGCTGGTCCCTGGGGGCACAAGCCCACCCACCCCATCCAGGCAGGCTTAGTGGAGCTCCAGGCTGGAGTCCTGCTGTGCCGGGGCTGCCTGTGGGCTGGCAGCACAGAGGAGGGAACAGAAGCCGGATTCAGGGTCCTTCACCCAGCCACCAGCTGAGATTTCTAAGCAGTCACAGGACCTCCAGGATCCCCAGGGAGAAAATGGGGTCAAATCCCCAAGTATGTGAGCGAGAGGGCTGAGCACAGGAGATGCTGCTGCATTCTCTCTTCTTACCATGCTCCCTCAGTGCCAGCCTGGATGCCCCGGGGAGCAGGAGAGGTGCCAGCCTAGTTCCCCCGTGCAGCTGCTACACATATCCTGTCAGGTTGTAGGAGTTGAGCTCGCTCTTGGTCTTCTGTGTCTGGCTGACGGAGGGCCGGGAGCTCTTGCCTGCCAGCAGCCGGTGCTGGTAGGTGCTTGCGTAGGTTGCCGTTGGGTCCCGGGCAGGGCAAGAGGTGCAGAGGATGAAGCCACCGATGAGGGAGAGGAGAGAGGAGGTGATGCCCAGGTAAAGCGCTTCCCCAAGCTCAAACTTCATGCTGTCAGGGAGGACGGGGTTGCGGAAATCCTGCAGCACCATGTGGATGTTCCACACCACTGGGATGAAGCAGAGCAGCCCCCCGAGGGTAAAGACTGCGCCGCCCGCCACTGCCACCCGGTCCTTGCCCGGCGAGCCCTGGCTGAAGACGGTGCACCTCATGCCCATGACAGTGAGGAGGCAGGCAAGGGAGGAGATGGCACAGGAGGTCACCATCAGGGCTTGGGCCACCTGGACGTCAGTGGGGAGGTTGAGCAGGGAGCTGTAGATATCACACTGGGTGATGCCCGTGCTGTATGTGGCGCACTCCATCCACAGCCCCTTGGTGAAGCTCACAGCTGTCACGATGCTGGAGCCGATGTAGGAGCTGGTCTTCCAGCTGGGCAGCAGTGTGGCTGTCAGCGTGCCGATGTAGCCCAGGACGGCCAGGGCATAGCCCAGCAGCTGGAGGCCCATGGAGACCATGGTGGGGGCTGGCTGTCACCTCCCCAGGGCTTGTGGCTTCTCACCTGGCTCACCGGCAGCTCCCACACGCTTACCTTCCCATGGCCCTGTAGGAGGCTCCGCTCGCTGTGCCGCAGCTCCACCCGCTCCTGGGGTGCTGGTTTTGTGCAGGAACCGGCACGTGGGTGGGAGTCCGGGAGGAGGAGAGGTTACCTGCAAGAGTGGAAAGCAATCCCTCCCTGATTAACGATTGACCCAAGCCCGTGGAGTAACGCCAAGAGTCCTTTCACCTCCACTATCTTCCCAGCCAGGCTTCAGAGGCAGAGCAGCGCCGCAGAGAAGGACACCCAAGCCTTCCCTTGCACCGGGGACGCAGGCAGATGTGAAGAGGCAGCCACTGGCAGGAGGAAAGTGCCTGCTGCCTTCCTGGGGGGTCTCCTGTTTTCTGTGATGTCTCGAGCCAAGGAAGCTACGGCTGTGTCGTGTTATTTGGGACCTCCCGGAGGTGATTACACATGGTATCCCTGAGGCTCTGACAGCTGAAGAAGGGGGGCTGCACCTTGTTCCCATCTGCACAGGGCTCACCCAAGACATCTGCAGCCACCCACCACCCACCCTGAGCTGCTGAGGCTCTAGTGGGACAATGGGATGCACCCAGCTGAGGCTGAACCACAGTTATCAGCCTTTCCATGCTGCCAGGGGACAATGGTGGAGAAGGATGCATGTGACAGTGATGTCTGCATCCCCAGGAGAGCCCGGAGGTACACAGAGGGCAGAATTACATCAGAACAAAGCACGCTGGCAGTGCCTCGGGGGTGCTTCTCAGGAGTGCCCTGGCTGAGCAGAGTGACCCGTCCCTCGGTGGGGTGAGCACACCGGGGTGCAGCTCATGCTTGCTGTGACCAACAGGGTTTTTCCTGCTGGTATCATCTCTTGCCTGCAGCCCTGGACACAGGCAGGAGGGTTTGGCAGAGGCAGTGGAGTGGGGTGGTTTGTTTTCCCTCTGCGTGTTTCAAAATTCCCCCTCCTGCGGTGTCTTGCGAAACCGGACTGAGCCCATGCCAGCCTGTGCTGACACCACAGCCAGTGGCCTCTTGCCCTGGGAATGCTCCAGCTGAGAGTGCTGCCACCACCCAGTGCTTCTGCTCCTCTCCCTGTCCCCTCGCCGGCTCCTCAAATGCTTGGTACTAAAGTTTCCCAACTTTTTGCCTCTTCCCTGTGCGCTAACCAAGACCCCCTGCTCTGTATCAGAGGTGTTGCTGCAAAAGAAACACCTGGGATGCTCAGGGTGCTGGCAAAAAGGCACAGGAGGGTCATGTCGGAGTTCTGTGGTACTTACGGAGGTGGCTGAAGACGCAGTGTGGGACCGAGGGTGGCTGTGGCTGGGGGGTCACCCAGGACTGGAGGTGGCTGGTCGGGGTAGAGCGAGCGGCTGGGGCCCCGGGGATCAGGGGCTGTGAGTTGTTTAGCTACGGCTTTGCAAAATCCACCTGCAAATCTCAGCCTGGATCAGAGGCTTATTGCAGATCAGAATTAAACCCTTTCAGTGTCGGGAAGGACTGGGGAGCTGGGATGTCTCTTTTTGTTGTCTATTAATTATCAGAGTAGGTTTGCCTAAGTGGCTCAGGTCTGTGGCTTGCTGCCACCTTTCTGTCCAGCCCTGGTGGCTGGCAGGTGACTGTGGGCCACTGTCCATGTGCTTGCTTTGGGCTGCATCACCAGTGCTGGGGTCGGAGAGGTGGTGAAATACGGACAGGTTGAACTCCCTGTGCCCACAGGACGAACTCCAGCTTTCAGTTCACTCCTCCAGGCCCTGCTCATCCTCTGCGGGGTTTGTTGTTGTAAGACTCCTGGCCCAAATGAGGAGCAAATGGAAACGGTAATGAGAGCTGAGCTGGCCCCGTGCCCCCTCCCGCTCGCCAGCTGCCGCAGATGGAGAGGGACAGGGAGGGCCCCTGGTGACAAATTGTGCTTGGGGCTGAGCAGGGTCTGGCTGGCGTTTGGACAGGGGTGTTTGGATGATGATAGCAGAGCTACAGCAGGGACCATTTGCTATTTTCTTTCCTTGTCCCAAACTGAAACCCTCTTGTGAGCGGGAGGTGACCAGTCTGACAGCAGCACCTTGCCTGAAGCACTTGGGAGCAGGGATGAGATGCGTGGCAGTGCGGGGGGAATGAGCCTTGCACTGTCATATTGAGATTCTTCTGTACCTCCTGGCATGGTCCACATCTCAAAAAGCCCACCCCTGCCATTCATATTTCCTCCCTGTCCTCTCTCGAGTATCAGCCTCCTGCTTGCTTTGTACTTGCCAGCACTGCAGCCCACCACACTGTCCCCATCACATGGCCATTGCACAGTCCCCGTCTCATGCCTATCATGCTGCCCTGGCACTCCCCATCCCTTCCTTGAGTCCCCCCTCCCTTATGCAAATGGCTACAAGGAGCACTTAATCATCCTTGTTAATCGTATCTGCCCTCCACTGTTCCCCCCTGGGGATTTTCTCACAAATGGTGTCTAACTTTTCCCTTCTGTGTTTTGCTTTTCCACCAGAGATCGCAGCCCCCCTGCCCCCAGCCTACCCCCGACTCTCTGTTTACACAACTGGGGCAAATTTCACACCCCGGGGACAGCCGTCCCCACACCCCCAGTCCCTCGTCCCTTTCCTTTGCCCCTGCCCTGAAGAATTTGCGAGTCACCAGCCAGAGCAGGGCTATAAAGGTGTCCTCGCCAAGGGTCTGCAGTGTCAGAGGGGACACGGTCGCTGCCACCATGGAAGCTGCTGCCTGTTGCCTGCCTCCCTGTGAGCTCCAAGAGCCCATAGCCGGCGGTCACTCAGCCCCGGGGCTGGAGCAAGAGCGAAGGTACCTGGGGGGACTGGGAAGGATGGGGGGGGGCAGGGAGTGTGTGGGAGGTGGGATGGGGAAGGATCCAGCGGGGTTTGGGTGAAGGCGGTGTGGCTCCCTGCTCTGATGGGGACCCCTCTGATGCCAGAAGCTGCAGGTGGGAGAAGAGAGTGCAGAGCCCTGGGAGCAATGCTGCTCCCAGGGGTGCTGGTGGGTCTGGAGCAGGGTGAGGAGAACTGACACTGAGGTGACAAGTACACCTGCATGTGCCCAGCACCCCAGCCATGCACCTGGGGAGGGTGGGTGAGGCTGTGGGGCTGGGGGTGCATGGCTGGGGTGGCGGGGAGCAAGGCAAGGCTGGAATGGGTCAGGATGGGCAGCCGTCACACTAAACCTGCTCTTCGCACCTAGATTCCTGCCTCTCTGGAGACCATGGCTGTCCCGAGCAGAGGAGGGAACGGGGCAGAGGAGGGAGCAGACGGACACTGTGAGTTTTACAACCCCAGTTTCCCACTGGCAGGAGTGAGGTCCCTGTTTGGCAGAAAACCAGCCTCTCGTCCCTGAGTCCTTCACCCCCCGCACTATTGTGGGGCAGTGCCATGTCCACCTCCCCCCATGCATCCCCCGTGTGGGGCAGGGACAGGCAGACTCCCCCGGGCAGCCACGGGGCTGCCTGTTCCCAGGCCGGGCGGGCATTCCTCAGGGGGTTAGCAGGATGCCTGGGCACGAGCTTTTGAGCACGGGCGGGAGATTACACTGGCAAAAAGCCCATCGGGGTGAGGGTTAAATGCCAGCTGCCTTTGCAGGGGCATGAGGACCTAAACCCAGGGGCAGACAAGGGGGGAGATGCTGGCTTCAGGGCAGGCTCACCCTGGGGGGATCTGCTGGGCGTGTGGGGCATCACCCCAGCCAAGGGGACAGAAAGGTCCCTGCCCTCGCTGCCAGCCAGGACCCACGCTGTGACGGGTGGAGGGGCCAGCGGGAGCCCCAGGGCAGGTGCCATCCCCGCTGTGTCTCCTCAGGCTCGGCCTCGCCAGGCGATGGCGGACGGTGGCCCTGACAAAGCGCTGGCGTTTTTCCACCACCCAGTCAGGTACGTTCCCCGCCGCCGGTGCCCACGCGGGACTGAGGGCGGTGGGCAGGGCCCTCACCCGGCTGTGCCCCCACAGGCTCCTCTGGCCCAAGTCCAAGTCGTTTGACTATCTGTATGGCGTGGGAGAGAAGCTGCTGGAGACCTTCCCCGTGCAGGCCACCATCTGCTTCTATGAGGAGTCGGGCAGCGAGGAGGAGGAGGAAGAAGAAGAGGAGGAAGAGGGAGAGGAGGCAGGGGACACGGTGGCAGGTCCAGACAACCCTGGCAGGACGGTGTGAGGGCGCGGTGCAGCAGGCGATGGCAGATTCGGCAGCAGAACGGCGGCGGGCTCGGCCCGCACCGCCCGGGGTCACCGGCCCCCACAACCCGGCCCCGCAGCGCCGCCCGCAGCTCGGAGCGCAGGGGACTACAACTACCAGCAGCCACTGCGGCACCTCCCGGAAGCTGTAGCCCTTTCTCATTGGCTACCAGTCTCTCTCGGGTTGGGGGAGGAGCGAGTAGCACCGCCCACTTCCTCCCGCTCCGCGTTTCTATTGGAAGAAGGCGGTGCGTGCTGGCTGCGGGAGGTCCGATTGGCTGGGCGGGAGGAGGCGGGGCGGGAGGAGGCGGGGCGGCAGTGCGGCCTTCCCCTCCCGGCAGCGGGAGGGAGCGGAGCGCCGGGGCCGCCATGAGGTACGGGCGGGGTGGCGCTGCCCTGCCGGGGGCTAAGGGACGAGGGTGGCAGTAGCCGCGGGGAGGGTCGTGGGGCGGTGGGCGGGAGCTGAGGGGCCGTGTGTGCGGTGCTGGGGTGGGGGGAAGGGCCTGAGGAGGTATGAGCGGTGGAGCTGGCGCGGGGTTCCTGGGCGTTTGGGCAAGAGGAGAGCGGCGGAGCGGGGATGTGTGGTGGGGCGGGGGGTGACAGTGGGTGAGCAGGTGGCGGGGTTCAGCTGGGACCAGAAAGCCCCGCTGGGTTGGGCAGGTTCGCGTTTGGGCTGGTGGTGAGTTGGGGTGGGGGGGACACTACCCTGCTGTGGGGTCGCAGCAGAATCTGACGGGCGGTGGGAATAACTTGGAGCTGGGTTTAGGCAGGGCCGGTGCCGGGACGGAGGGGCTGGGTCAGGGGCTGGCCTGGGGAAGTGGGAGGACTGGCCGTGTGGGGTGGGACGGGGTCCGGAGGCTGTTTGGGAGAGCGAGGGGTCCTGGCAGCCCGCAGGGACCCCACGGTCCCTGGCAAGTGGAGCCAGTGCAGCCACATCTCCTTGCTGTGGATCTTGGCATGGAAAACCCCAAATATTGCTTGGATCCCGGTGAGCGGCTGGCAGCCGTGGCTACGTGATGCCAGGAGAGCTGGCAGCCTCCCTGCGTGCGGTGGCACGTCACTGGTGTCCATGGATCCCCCTGACCCGTGCCTGTGCCCCCCAGCCTGGCGAGGAGGTGCCATCTCCCATTGTCCCCCCCACATCCCCCCTGTGCCCACTGGAGATTTGCGGGGGCCCGGCACCACGCGCCCACCAGATTTCACCAGCACGATTTCCTCCTTTGGCATCAGTGACGGGAGCGGGGGCGGAGATGGGGGGAGCCCGGGGGAGACACAAATGCGCGACTGCAGCATCCTCACTCTCACGGCTGCATCCCTCGCGCCTCCTCATGGTTGCCTTAGCAACCTCCTATCGATGGGGTATTTATAGAGGAGGCAGACGCGTGTTGGGAAGCCGGAGGGGGGGCACTGGGACTGGGTGGGCGTCTGCTTGGTCAGCTTCCAGCTTCAGGCTTGTCTCGGCTTGCGTGGCTGTGCGGAGGCAGGAGGGATGCTGCTCGCCTTGGCCTCAGCGTGCGCGGTGGTTCAGCTTTTCCTGCTCATCGCAGCTGGAGGAGATGGTTAGGAATTTGTGCACGGAAATAAAAACAAGCATCTGGGTTGTCTGCCCTTCTCACAGGCATCGCTCATGCTTGTAGGCTTGCGTAGACGTGGCTTATTGTTGCACTGAAATAAACCATCTCTGAGCTCTGACACTGGGTGCATTGGCACAGATATTTGGAAAAAACTTAAAGATAAAATTTTTCTGATGCATTAAATGTGTTGTCCAATGTGTGATGTAGATTACAGAGCTGGGGATCCTGACAAATCTGGTCTTGAATATCCCTGTTTCTGTGTCTCTGTTCTCCTGTCTATTGAAGGGTGGGAATGCCTGTAACAAGCAGCAATACAGAGTTTTTGTGTGGAAGCTGTAGCAAGTTTTCCATGCCATGCGTTCTTTTATCCTGTGGGTTTAGATCTCTTTGTAAAAAACTGATGACAACAAAAGCAGGTCAGGTATTCCCTGCTCAGAGCTGATGCAGCCTGTGGGGGAATGCACAGGTCTGGAAGCCTCTCAGCTGCTCTCACATCCCCCAGAACGGCTCAGAAAAGCAGGATTGGGTACACAGTTTATTGAGAAAAGGCTTCCTGGTGGGGGCTGTGGGGTGCAGGAGGCAACAGACCCCCCCTGTGTAATTCTGGTGCTCTGCTGCTTTTCCTCACTCCTGCTTAAACTCCAGACTCAGGTTTGCAATCTGAGTTTCACGAGCTGTGGGAAAGGAGCTGCTTTGTGCCTCTGGAGACAGCTCCGGGCTTGCTTGGCCTTTTGTCCCTTTTAGTGTGGGAACCTCAGAAACCCCAGGAAAATCCAGAAACCCCAGGAAACCTGATGTAGCCAGGGAGAGGTGCTGGATTTACCGAGAAGGCGGCTGTTGGTGGGGTACGGTAGAGCCTGCTGTGGGGGTGTGCGTCTGAATTCCCGCCTTTTACGTGAAATGAGAAGTGCATTTCTAGCCTTGCTGACCCCGTGGACAACCCTGTGCCATCCCTGACCTTGCTCCAGCTGAGCAGATTCAAGTGCTTTTTAGGATAACCCCGAATATCTGAAGTCCCGGACCTAAGATAAAGCATGCGGTTTCATTCATGCTGTTTCTGTGTTTGCTCCTTCATCTGCAATAAATCCCTGCAGGGGCTGGTTAGTCTTGTCCCCTCTGTCTCCTGACAGAGCTGTGGCCTTGCCACAACAAGGTGTCACGCAAGGCAAGAGGAGATGAGTCTGCCCAGAGCAGTCTGATCTTGGTGGGACATCAAGCACGGGGAGAAGGCAAAGCATGAAGAACAAGTGAGTGAAACTCCTGCGAGCAGAGATGGGTATACTCTACCTCTGCAGGACTTTGTTTCACTCTTCTGGGGTTTTGTTTGGTTTAGTTTTGCTTTTGAAGCACTAAATGTGCTTTTCCAGCTGCAGAGCTGTTGTCCTGGGTATGCAGGGAGCTCTGTCACTCCTGCTGCTGCACTTAGCTTGGCCCAGCAACCTTTAGAAGATGCAATACCTATACTTTGCTGCTGTGTAGTTGGCTTTATGGCAGTGGAGAAAACAGTATGGCCCTGTTTATTGCAGATTGTGGGTAGGACTTGCAGAAGTGAGAACTGGCACGGCTGGGAAGTTGATTTAAAAAAGGGTGACTGCTTTACCTGTGTCCATCAATCCCTTCTGGAAAGGAGGAGCACCAGGCTGCTCTCAGCAGCTTCTGCCATGCAAGTCATCTTGTCTGCTCATAAGATACAGGGACTCTCCTTCATCCAGTTCTTCCCTTCCTACTTGGCTTGTCTGCAGCCCTCTGGGCTCCTTGGGCAGGGCCCTGGCCCTCCCTGGGCTGCTGTGGCACAGAGACCTGCCCCAGGCTCCTGGAGAGCCCAGGGTGCCCTCAGCCCTTCCAGCCACGCGATGAGCGGGAGGCAGCGCGAGTCCTGGGCTCTCGGAGAGGCACCGCTTGGCTGGGAACTGCTGTGGCTCCCACAGCCGGCACCCTGCTTTCTGCACGGATCTGACCCCGCGCAATGGAGGGCTTGGGCTTTAGGGGGTAAAATTTAAGCTGTCAGTGACTCTCCTGTTCTCTTCTCTGCAGGTAGACTGGAGCCCCCTGTAGCCGAGTGAGGCAGCATGGCAAGTAAGTGTTCCCCTGTCAAGACGGAGAGGTGGCAGTGGTGCTGGAGGAGAGAAGGGGGGTGTTTGGCAGCTAGTTCTCAAGGAAGGGGTGCCTGTGCTTTTTGGGGGGTGTTATTCTCTGTGGGGAGCAGATGCCATTGGCTTTTCTCCCTGGATGAGGTCTGAGGTCCGGCCTGACTTGTGCTTCTCTCTCCCCTGTGGAAGATGGGAGCCAAGAGGAGGTGCTGAAGGGCTGACCTCCCCGTACGCTGCAGCGTTTCTTTATTTGCCTGATGCCCACTGTGCAAGGCAGGCCTCCCTGAGGCTCTTCAGACTGACTGGCCCCTCTGCAGGGACTGCTGGTCTGCACCGACATCTCCTAACAGTGGTTCGTTTCATGGCCCATGACTCGCTTTCCCACGAGCTGCCTGTCCTGGGGGTCACGCTGCCTTGTAGCCTGTGTGGCCAGCGGCACTGGAGGTCTGGGCAGCCACCTAACTCTGTTCTGCTGGCAGCTCGCTGCCCCTCGGCGTCTGCAGGATGGGAGATGGGGCCACGCGGGGCCAGTGGCTACAGCTGGGCTGAGTCTGGTGAGGGTGGAGGATGGTGTATGGTCTGTAAAGAGCTGGACTCAACCCTCCGTCCTTGCTCTTCTGGGCAGCCTGCATGGGGGCTGCACACAGTGACGTGGTGGGAGCTCGAGGAAGACGGTGGTTGTGAACAGGGAGATGCGGAGATCTGGTTGGGATCTCGGGATTTGCTCGGGGTGTCGCTGGAGCCAGCTATGGAGTTGGAGGCAGTGGCCACGCTGGGCAGCAGAAGGACCCCAGGGGTGACAGGTATGTCTTCTTTCATTATCTATGCGGTGCTAGGTGGGGGAGGGAGCAGTGATCTTGAGGCAATGCTTTTAGAAGGCAGTCTTAATCCTCTGTTAATGAGGAGGGTACCTGGGTGGGTCCCTGCCTTCCTCCACTGTTGCCTTTTCTCCTTCCCAGAGCTCAGGTGCTGGCTCACCAGCACTTACTGGTTGTGGGAGGTGTCCCCTGTGGTGGCAGTGTCCCCCACTGGCCAGTCCCCTTTGTGGTGACCCTGACATGCAGGAGAGGGATGCGGTGGTCATTGTGTTCACCATCACGCCCTCCTCAGCAGCATCATGCAACCTTGTCTGTCCCTCCGCGGACACAGCCGCATGGCACTGCAGAGAAGCAGCCCCGGGGGTGTCCCCACAAGCCGGACACAGAGTTGAGGGGTGGTGGTGTGACCAAGCCTGCCTGCCACCAGGGGCCAGCAGCACCTCGGGAAACCCGGCAGGGATGCAGCGAACCCAGCCCGCACTCCTGCTCCCCCTGCCTAAAGCTCTGATCTTTCCTGAGCACCGGTTCTCCAGCTGGTGTGGGGAGACTTGGAGAGGCACAAGGGGTCAGTACTGAGGCTGCTGGGCCTTGGGAAGTCCCCTCTGCCCTGCAGTTTGGGGACAGTACCTGCTCAGCTGTCTGCTCTTTCTGTCCAGGCTGGAGAGGAGAGTTAGCAAAGCTCTTGTTTCCTGAAAGCCAGTGGTTTTCCTGCCCTGATCCCCAGGCACATGGGAGCTCTTTGCACTTGCTGTGTAAAAGAACCTGGGGTAGCGGTGACTTAGCTTCTGCTCTTCTGCCATTTCTAGGTCCCTGAGGATAACTGGATGTGGGGAGAAGCACACACCTCTGTCGCATCGTACTTTCAGTCAGGACACTGCTCGGGATACCTGCTTGCCTGTGTGTTTTTATTGCCTACCATAGTGACCAGTTCAGCACGGCAAAGCAGGGAAGGGGTCAAGGGACTGGTGTCTGCAGGGGTGGAACACCCTGACACTGAGACCTGTGGCCAAGCTTTTTCCTCCAAGGTGTGCTGAGGAAGTCAGGAAGAGGCTCAGACTCAAGTGCTGAGGCGGGGAGAGTCGATACTTCAGCCTGAGCAAGGCAGGAGGAAAAAGAAGGTGAGCCCAGACTCCTCCAGCAAAGGATGGGCCATTTGCGGAATGGACAGTGTCTGTGTAAAGTTTCTTCTCATTCTGGAAAGGCTCAAGAGAAGGTTGGCCTGGCAGTCTGCTCCCTCTCCAGCCAGGACAGCCCTCCTCAGCTGCAAACACCAAGGCAAGCTGATCCCTGCCCTCCTGCGAGATGCCGTCTGTGCCTCCTGAAAATGCTTTTTTGGTTGTTCCTTGTAACAAAACAAACAAACAAACAAACAAAAAAAAAAAAACACCAAAAAAAAGGTTTGCATAATAAAGTTGTTTCTGAGGGGAAGTCTCTGACTCACATCATTCATGCTGCTCTTCATTCACACCTCAGTGGTTCAGGCCTCTGCAGAAGCTCTCACTGAAGCAAGCCATTAATAAATCACAGGGGAAAGATGCACCTACACAGCACAAAAAGAGCACAGTGCCTCCAAGCATGGGATGGCATAGCACAGCAGTAGTTGCTTACACCATGATCTTACACCACCTTGACATTTACAGATGCTTTCACAAATACTTTGCTGTATTGTTTTGAGGATCAGGATACATGAAAGGTAAAGCAGAAGGAAACCCGCTGGTCTCTCTGGTAAAGGACTCCTAATGAATGAAGTTGGTAGCTTTTCACTAACTGTTACGTGTGATCTTCACCAAGCTCCTTACGGAAGGAGTATCTCTGTGTTACAGCCAAGCTGTAACAATGGGAAGGAGGCTCCAGCTGTTCCAGTGCCTCCTTGTCCTGCAGCTGTTGATGTTGCTGCAGTGTGAGCTGGTTCATCTGGTTGATCCAATGGAAGACTGGGCCTGAGGGTGAAGGGGGTAAATAGGTTTCTGTGGATCAGCCAGGTGAATCGATTCATCCTCCTCAAGGGAAGCAGCATGGTTATGTGGCTTGGTGGGATGAGGTGGTGCCAGCCTACAACTGTGTTGAGCAGCGTAATGGAAACACTCTTATGAAATGTGTGCATGGGATGTTTGGATCCTGGAAGGGCCGTGGTTTGTGTGGAGTTTCTGCTTTCCAGGCAGCAACTCATTTGCATCTCCCGTGGCACTGCAGGTTCTGGTAGGTACTTGCTCCTGCCACTCCATGGAGATCTCCCTCCTGCAGAATATTTGGGGAGAGGCTTTGAAAGGGCTGTGTGTCCTGCAGGCAGGAAGGTGGTGTTCCTGCTCAGTCTGCCTGCCTGCAGGCTCTGTGGGAAGATCTGATATGGGCAATCTGGAGTTTCCCAGGCTTTGGGAGCAGAGACAGGTTTGTGAGGCCTCTGTGACAAAATGTAGTAGGGATGAGAATGTGATGCCATGTGAGGAGACGTTGCTCAGGCCTCTTTCAGTACCTGACTCGTGACCCCCTGTGCTGCCCCTGTGCACAGTGGTGTTTCTGGGACATGAACAGAGTCTCTGAAGCCACCTGAGCTTGCATGACCCCACAGCAGCTGGCAGCAGGGACACCAGCTTCCAGCAGGCTCTGCCCTGCTCCAGGGGACTGTGGAGGTGTGAAGAAAGAGAGAAGGCTCTAGGGTGACGCATGGGGGGACTGCGGAATGATGTGTGACGCATTATGTGTTGTGTGTCCGTCTCAGTGCTGGCTCTGTGTTTTGGCAGAGAGGCCCAGCTCTGCTCTCCAGCCCTGCAGGGTCTTGCTTGCCTGGTGAGATCTCCCTTGCCCTGCAGCAAAGAGTCAGCAAGGTCAAATCCCATTGAGGGCAGAAGGATGAAAACAAGTACTTTTGGAGCCTTCTGTCTCTTGTTCAGCTGCCCTGTGTGGTCTGTCTCTAGCATCTCAGCCGTGCTGGAAGGATGCTCCTGGTGCTGTGTGTCTCTGGGCAGATCCCAAGAGCCCTGTGCTGCTCCGGATGTGCTCTCCCTCAGTGGGCACTCTGCTGTGTAATGGAATTGTAGCCCTGGGCTTTTGCTGTTTGGGATGCCTGTATCACCAAAATCCTGTGGGAAGCCAGGTGGGAAAGCCTGGTTGGGCAGAGGCCACGTGTGGGGTTGTCCCTGCTCAGCCTATCTCTGCCTTGTGTGTTGCAGTGTTCTTGGGGGCCAGGAATGCCCACTCGGTCCTGAAGCGCTTTCCCCGAGCCAACGGCTTCTTGGAGGAGATCCGGCAGGGCACCATCGAGCGGGAGTGCATTGAGGAGGTCTGCAGCTATGAGGAGGTCAAGGAAGTGTTCGAGAACAAGGAGAAGACGGTGTGTTTGTCCTGCCCTGCTCCCCAGTGGATGTGTGAGAGCTTACGCCTTAGCAAGCTGGGGGTGGAGAAGGAAAGCGCAGAGGGAACAGCCTCTCCTGTTCTCTTTGTCCTCGTCTGTCTGCAGGCAGCACGCTGTGGACTCACTTTCCAGCATGCCCTCATGTTGGCATTGCCGGACACCAGGCCCACAGCCACAGGTCACGCTGGCACTCCCGTGTGGGAAATCTGTGCCGTTGTCTTTGATGCTCCAGGCTGGGGTTGGCATTAGCCGAATTCCTCCCTGCATGGTGTGGAGGCTGTTGTTGAGGGATGTTCCTTTGATTTTTTATACTGGTTACCAGCAGCACTTCAGGTGCTGACAGCCCTGGTGAGGGTTGTGGGGGATGGCCAAAAATCTGCCTCTTGTGGGCCTGGGAAGGGCAGTGACTATTGGTCAAGGAGTGCTTGCCCCACCTGCAGCATATGACGGTTGCTTCTCTGTTTCTGCCACAGATGGAGTTTTGGAAGGGATACACGAACTCTGTCTACTCCGTCAAGGACCCCGGGCACAGCACGGAGCGCTCAGACGCTATGTATGTGGTGGTGCCCCTCTTGGGAGTGGCTCTCCTGATAGTCATCGCCCTCTTCATCATCTGGAGGTGCCAGCTTCAAAAGGCCACCCGCCACCGTCCCTCCTACGCCCAGAACCGTTACCTGGCCAGCCGAACGGGACGCAGCCTCCCCAGGGTCATGGTGTACCGAGAGCGGTCACAAAGCCAAGGGGAAACCCAATACCAGCGAGAAGCGAGCAACCGGGTGGCTGGAGACAGCAGAGCTGGGGGCACCCCCCAGCAAGACAGCACCCTTTACCCACCAGAGCACTCGGTCTCTGTCCTCTCCAGACTGTCTAGTGCCACTCCTCCACCTTCCTACGAGGAGGTGACAGGCCACCCAGAGAGCAGCAGCGGTGAAGAGACCAGTGTCTCCTACAATGACCCACCACCCAAGTATGAAGAGATCGTGGCCGCTGCCCCTGTTGCAGGCAAATAGCGGATCTGCCTCCCTCCTGCCTCTTCACACACTCACACTCCCCCCACCCGCCCAACCCTTTGCCGTGCCCAGGACCCCTTTTGGGTGCCAGTTGGCACCCCATCTCACCTGTACAAGCTGGTGCCATCACACAATAGCCTTACCCTCCTAACCAAAAATAGCTGTTCCCAGGTGGGGTGAGGCTGGGCTGCGGGGATGGCTCTGAGCCAGCCAGCCGTCCCCTGCCCCTCACTCCCCGCTCACATAAGTGCTGTAGCAGCCAGAGCAGAGCGGCAGCTTGTTCCTGGCTCAATGCGGGGGTCTCCCCATGGTGCATTTGATCCTCTTACTTACCCCTTGAATAGATAGAACATTTCCCATTATTAAAATGGCCTCACTGCCTCCCTGGGCTGCTGTTCAGCCTTACCCCACGTCCTCATCTGGCCCCGTTTTGCTGCTCCAGGCTCTGATGAGGAGTTGGGGATGCAGGAAGCGTGTGGTGAATTTCTGTCCATCCCCGCGGTTGGTGCCCACACTGTGTTTGGGGATAAAGTGCCTCCCTTGTGTGGATTTGCTGCCAGGGGGGAATGGGGAGCCCGGTCCATCCTGCGGTGCCTGTAGTGATATTCACTGTCCAGAGATCAGGAGGAGCAGTCAGGGAGGGACTCTCTGATCTCCTAGGTCCCTTTGGAAAGGGGGAAGGGCTCGTGGTGGTCTCATACGGGAGGTAAGTGACTTTGGAGTAGCAGGTCCTTTTCCTGATGCTCTCCACTTCCCTCCTGCGGGGTGCCAGGAAGCTGGAAGTTTGGCTATGTCAGAGCTGCCTGAGGGGCTCATCTCTGACCTCAGGCCAAGCGTGGTCCTGTGGCTTTAAGCACTGGGGATGATTCTTTTTCCTGGAGAATCCTGGAGAAAAGACGCCTGTCTGGTGTCTGCACCAGAGGTGGGATGCTGGCACAGGGAGACGGGACAGGCCAAACCTCTGCGCTCTCTACCCCAAACCTCTCTGTCCTGCCTGGCCCCTCTCTTTGATGCTCTTTGTTCTCTGGAGCAGGTTAAGAGGAGTGTGAGACCCCAGTCTCCTCCAGGCCCACCA
The DNA here is from genome assembly GCF_036013475.1 of Columba livia. Lineage (NCBI taxonomy): Eukaryota > Metazoa > Chordata > Aves > Columbiformes > Columbidae > Columba > Columba livia. Next base: position 3,051,990 of record NC_088613.1, read on the forward strand.
CTCTGGTGGGCAGAGTGGTTGGTGGTCCTGGCCATGGTGTGGAGCTGACAGAGGCTGCAGCAGTGAGGGCTGACCATGCCGTGACCCAGCAATGCCAGTGGCTCGGGAGTAGGGCCAGACCCTGTTGCACCTGACCACTGGCTGGTTGTGGTGCCACGGCAAAGCCAGGTGCTTTGCTGTGGGACCAGTGTCCCCTTTTCCTGGGCAGCTGTTTTTGGGGTCCAAGCAATGGGGCTGTCATTTCCCAGTCGTGTCTGATGGGTTAGAAAGGGGGTTGTGTTCACCTGCCCCATAGGACTAGCCCAGAAACACTCAGCACTGCCACCCCTTGGTGTTCACCCCCATACCAGTCTCTCCACCAGCACCGAAAGGCTATTGTACATCTCTGCACCTGCTCAGTCCCAACGATGCTCTTGCTGCAGGTGCCCTCAGCCCAGAGCTGAGGTTTGCCCAGCGTGGCTGTTCCTGGGGCAGGACATGGGTTTGCAGCTGCTGGCACCTTGTCTGTCCCCTCCCAGGCCTTTACTCTGCCTTTCAGCCTTAGCAAATTGGGCTTATGGGAAGACCTGACAGTGAGCATTGGGGTCAGAGCCTGGAAAAGATTGGAGGGAGACAGAAGGGCACTCTGCATCCTCTGTCTTTGATGCTCAGTCATTATCCCTGCAGTTTGTATTCTGTAAAACTTGGTATATTTCTGTGAAAAAAATAAAAAAAGGTATTTATTAAAAAACCCTCACGGTCTGAGTGGCACAGGGTGACTTTTTCCCACGGGGGGGGGTCCCTCCCTGGGTGCAGCTGGATTTCCATCTCGCAAGGGTGCCTGGGGCTCAGCTCTGCAGGACAATGGAGGCAGCTGTGGCACGGTGGCACTGATACCCACCCTGGGCACAGCTGCAGGAGGAGACCATCTCTGGGGACCATCTCTGGGGACCATCTCTGGGGACCATCTCTGGGGACCAGGTGTGTGCTGCTGTGGGGCTGGGAGTGAACCCAACACCAGGACTGGAGCCTTTGACTTCCCTGGGCATGAGATGCAATTCTTAGAGCCGGAGTGCGTCCTGTGAGCCCTGACCAGTTGATAGGTGAAGTGCGGAGTGATTTCCTAAGGTCTTTGAGGGGATTTAGGTGCACAAGATTTCTTGCTATTCCTCTATGTGCTCCTAAACCTCTTAGATAATCCCCTTTAAATAGCAAGAGTAGGGCAGCATAGGATTTAGTTTAAGCCCTTTCGAAACCAGATTTTACGGTCAGATCTTGGACTCTGTCTCCATTCAGAAATGCTTAAAACTTGTCATTCATCCCAAACAAGCGTTTTTATCGCTGCAAACTCCACTGAGAGGCAGGCGAGATTAGCTGTGGTGCTAGGATGGCCACTGTCCCTGCTCCTGCCCAGTCTCCTGCGCTGGATCATCTCAGCTGGGGCTGGGGCTGCCTGGCCTTGGGGTCCCCTGGCCTTGACCCGTGGGTCGGCTCGCCTGCAGACACCCCTGAGCAGCGTGTGCCTGGGACGGGGTGGAGCTCCCGGGTTTGCCTTTGTCCCCCAGTTTTGCCCCTGGCAAGAGCGATCCTTTCCGTCTGGCAGACTTATTACTTCGTGGGAGGGACGAGGTTGACCTACGGGCTGGGGGCTGGGCTGGGGTGCCCTCTGTCCACGGGGAGGCGCCGCTCTGATGAGTCGTTAATTACCCCGGCTGCGGCTTTAAGCGCGGCGAGGGGGCGGGTTGTCCCGGTAGATACCGCCCCCGTCCCGGCTGGTCAGCGGGTGCGGCTGTTTACAGGTCCGGGAGTTCCTTTGGGCTGCAAAAACAAGTAAGTGCCCCGCACTCCCCCCGCCTGTGCAAGCCGGTGGGTACCGGGAACTGGACGGGACGGGTCTCTGCGGGCAGCCCCGGCGGGGAAGCGCGTCCGTCAGCGGCGGTGCTGTGGAGGCCCTGGGGGACCCCTCCCACCTCCCACCCCCGCGGGTGTTCGGCTTTTCTCACGCGTGTCCCATGGCCTGAGTTCCTCAGCCCCCAGGGTTGCTGTGTCTGGGATCCCCGAAGCCCTTTTCTCCCCAGCGCATCCCTAGGGCGGGGGACGCGGGGGGCAGAGGGGTCACCCTGCGTGGCCGTGGCAGGCAGCAGGTGACAAAACCCATTTCCCCTCCTTGTTTGGCCCCTTTCTAGCGTGACAAGGCACAGCTCCGAGCTGCAGGACAGAGCTGTGAGCGAAGTCGGCTCCTCTAGCAGAGGGCTGCTCACTCCTGCACCCCATCCTGGTACCCCCTCCTGCCTTGTATGGAGCATGCTGGGCTGGGGAGGGACAGAGGGAGGAAGGTTGTAGGGTTTCCTTCCACAGGGCAGATTTTCCAGGCTTGCAGGACTTAAACCCGCTCACAGGCTTAGTGTGCTGGAAATTCCCTGTCGCTGCACATGCAAGAAGTGCCAAAGCAGAGGCCCAGAAGGAATCCTCTTCCGCTGGCGAGGTGGGGTTGCTTGGCAATGGCTAGAAAGAGCCCTAAAGAAAGTTAAAAGAGGAAATCCAACCAGTTAAGCATTTTGTTCTTATGGGTTTTGACAGCAGATTTTTGTTTTTTCTTAATAGCTTGGTCTCTTAGAGCCTGCTTCTCACTGCCCTCTTATCCCTCGGCTCTCTGGGAGCTGCAGCAGCTTCAGGGGTGATTAGAAAATGAACTGATCTGCCCTCTCCAGATTTATTGTTATTAATATATGCTGGTTTCCCAGAGAGCAGTCTGAGAAAGCAACAGTGTTCACTCTTCTAAAGCACCAGAAATGTGAAGGAGAAACCTGTCTCCATGGTTGTGGGGCTGGGTGTCTGACACAGGTTTCTCTTGTGGGACTGGTACCACTTTAGGACTGTCCCAGGACTTATTGCCCCGCTTTCGAGTGGGGGGGGTTCCTGCAAAAACCCACTTTATTTGAGGTTTGGGGGACAAGCAGGGTGCATGTGTGTTTTGACACCTGAGGGTTTTGTCACCCATGCCAGCATTGGGTCTGGGCAGGGTGGTGGAGAAGGTGTGGGGCAGGTGGGGGCAGCTGTGCCCCCACACCCCGTGTCTCCAGCAGTGCCTCTGGGGCAGCCCCGGTTGCAGGGACGGGGATCTCATCTCTGCACAGCTGGAAGCAGGAAATCCCTGCTGCTGATGCTGGGCAAATTTCTATCTCTTCAATTAAAAGGTTTTTAATGACAGAGGAGAGAGCAGCGCGAGGCAGGTGGTCACTAAAGCACTGGTTATTGCAGACACGGAGCCGGTTCTGCTGCCTTCCCGTACCTGGGGTTGCAGGGCCTGGCTGCTGCAGGGGATGGGATCAGTGGCTCAGTGGCCACGTTTCCCATGGTCCTTCATGCTTTGGGCAGTGCTGCTCCCCAGGGATTTCCCCCTGCTCCTCTGCCATGGGTGGTATCCTGGGGGTGCTGGAGGGCAGGGGCACGCGAGAGGGTCCAAAGAAGCAGCAGCAAGGTGGGGAGCCCTGGCTGCTGTCAGCTGGGAGCAGCCTGGTGGGCTGGAAATGCAGCGTCAGACACCCAGCTGCTAAATATAGTCCCTGGACGTGATCAAAGAAGGCAGGGCCCCTGCGTGCTCCTATTAGCCGCCTCCTCTCATCTTCCCCCTTGAGCTTTGAAGAGGAAAACCTTTCTTTCCTCTGGTTGTTCATGCTGTGGTGGAGCAGCAGTTTGTCTTGTGGTGGAGATTTTGACCTGGAAGCAAACTAGGAGCTTTTTGAGTGTGGAAAACTCAAAGGGCAGCAGCAAGGAGGGTGCAGAGAGGCTGTGCATGTGTGTGGCGTGTCTGGGATGCTGGGACAGTGCTGGGGTCCAACTGGGATGTGCCAGCATCAGCAGCCCTCACTTGCTGGGGTTTTCTCCTCAGCTGCAGCTTTTTGGGAAATAATGAAGAGCGCATATGCTGGGAGCCAGGAAGGTGTTTTTTGGGCCTTGTCTTCCAAATGCTCATAGGTGGAGTGATGCAAGCAGAGGGCAGTGAAAGCGTTGGGACATTGTGGCCCCAGAGCATGTCTCAAAGCCCTGGGACTTGGCAAAGGGGAAACTGAGGCATGGGGCAGTCGTGTGTTCTGAGCAGCTGCAGAGCCCCAGATGGTATCTGTGTCCCATGTCCTGTTCAGGCTGCCCCCAGGAGCAATGAGAGCTGGAGACTGTTCCTCCGTGCCAGTATCCTCCTGGGAGAAAGCCAAGAAGATGCTGGCCTGAGGGAGCTGACCTGTGCTTTACCTCACCCTCTGGGAGGATGGTTCAGCATCTGGCAGCTCTGCTTGGGGCAAAGTCCATCTTGTTCAGCTTGGTGTGAGTCACTTGAGAAGGTGGGTGCTGGGTGGGGTGTGGAATGGGGTATGGGCCTGCTACAGCGAAAGTGTGTGTGGAGAAAGAGCTTAGTGCTCAGTTTTTTTCTGTGGTAACCTGGAATCCTATCACAAAAACGTTTTGTTTGTTTCTAGAAGACCTCTTTTTTCCTTGAAGGTGTATGAACACAAAAATGTGTGCCCAGCCCTCCAAAAAAAATGACTTCTGGATGGATTATTTTGTTTGTTTTCACTCACTAGTTTTTAGGGTATACTGAACTGCTCTTCTCCCACAGCTTTTCCTTGCTATCAATTGAAGCAATAGGTGCTAAGCTCATGCTCTGCTCCCAGGACATGTAGGAGCTTTCTCCTTTCTCTTTCTGCCGATCAGGAGTTCCCAGGTGCAGCAGCCCTGTGCCCTTGTCCCTGTCAGCTGAGCTTTGTGGGACACCCCGTTCTCCAGGATGACTCTGACGGGGTCTATCTTTTGGGTTGTTTCTGCCTATATTTTAGCTGTCTTACAGCATGTGTGTGGGTGCTGGTTTGGAAGAGCTCCTTGCTCCTGCTTTTGCTCAGCTTTCTTTTCCTCTGTGTGAAACCCCAGGCTGCTCGAGCAATCTGAGGAAATAAAAAGAAGATGTGGCCGTTTTGGGGATTGGACCTTAACCGAGTGCGCTGTGACCTGCTCTTCACAGAAGCCATCAATCAAAGGATGCAGGTTCCCAACAGGCTGAAGGTGGCAGATAGCTTCAGCCCTGTGGACAAGGAGCCAGTGACAGAGGACATCCCTCCTTCCTTTCGGATGCACATCCCTGATAGGATTTCTCTTGCAGGTAATGTCCTGGGTTGTCTTTTGGGGTGGCTGAAGGTTGATGGGGCTCTACTATGTGGTAGGGAGTAGGATCTCTTTATGAAGCCCCCAGTGGTTTGCTTTGCAAGGGGAGAGGACAGGGGCAGATGTTGTAATCAGCTTTCTTCTGGAAGATAGGACAGGGTGGGGGAGAGATGCTTGGGGAGAGGTGGGAAAAGGTGACCAACAGAAGGCAGGAGGGGTCTCTTAGCTCCAAAAAGTTAGAAGCAAAGTGTGGAGGCATCTCCTTCCACATCTCTTACAGTTCCCTCTGGGCCTTTGGTAGGCTGCCTGCTTTGGGATGCAGAGACATATGGCCCTGTTCTCTTTGAGAAACTGCTCCCAAACCTCACTCTTCCAGAACAGCCTGTCCGGTTGCTTTCCAGTCCACGCCTCTCTGGCTTGTCCTGCCACTCACACCTGTGGCACATGGCTTTTGATGTACATCTGGTAACACCAGACAGAGGGTTGGGTCTCCTACATGGGTGAATCTCTCTTCTCTCCTGTCCTGAGGGCATTGAGTTTGGTTTTAATTCTTTTCTCTCTCCTTTCTGTAGAAATGTCAGATGCCAGTTTGAGGCCCATCCTGCTGAACCAGCAAAGGAAGGTCCCCTCTGTTGTGGTGCATGTGTCCCCAGACTCCTCTGCGCAGCCCACCCACCTCGGGGACCTCCCTTGTCTGCACGTGGCCAGCAGATCAAGCTCCCAGAAACGGAAACGATCGGTACCATATTGAGAATGGATGGGATTGCCTGTGGTGGGAAAGGGGAGCAATCTCATTGTTGGGTTTCTCCAGAGGTCTGTTATCAGCCCAAGCCAGAATGCATCTCCCAGAGTGCTGTCTCCTTCCAGGAGGTCCAAGGAGTGAGGACGTAGGGGTGGTGGGATCTCTTTCTGTCCCATAACCAGTACACACCTGTGTGCTGGGACATGGATTCAGCCAGGTCTCCTGCTGCATTTTGTGAACAGGAGATGGGCTGAGGTAGATGCAGTCCCCCCACAACCTCCTGCTACTTTTGAAGTCTCTGTTTGTCCTGGATGAAGTATGAGAAGGAGCTGTTTTTCGTTGCAGTGTAAAGGGTTCTGGCGTCAGAATTTAAAGCAGATTTTAACCTTGTATGAAACTAATCCAGAGACATAGGCAGGCCAAGGCTTGGTGTGGCTGCTGGAGCTGCTGATCTGCCTTCTCAAGTGCTTTCACCTCCCTGAGGTTCAAGAGCCATTCCCAGATGTTCTGGGAACAGGATTTTTGATCTGAATAGAGATTAGACCAGCAGGTTTGTTGCTGGTGCCCTTCTACCTGCTCTGAGCATGTCTCCACCTGCTCCAGCATCAGCTCACCAGGTTTGGGGTCCATGTAGCGCTCCCACCACTGACTGCTTTCCCCATGGATGGGCTCCTGGCACTGCAGGGCACGGGGCTGGGCTCGCCCTGTGCGGGGTGTCCGCCCTAATGCGGTTGTGTTTGATGCTGACAGGGCCACCACAGCAGCAGGTCGCGGCGGGAGAGGACTCCAAATGACTGTGCCCAGCTGGCCTTGCACAGACTGGGACAGCACCGTGAGCGGTGAGCAAGAGCACAAAGCTGTCTGGGGTGGGTGGGCATCAGCATCCTCTGTTGATCTGATGCTCTCTGATGTCAGTGCCCTGAGGTGGGGGGTATCCAGATTGGGGCAAGGCAGCACCTGGCATATCCTATTTGTGCTCCTGGCATGAGAGAAGCTTTGTGCCAGGCAGCATTGAAGGCAGCTGCGTTGGTCCCCAGGGTGATGAGCTCTCTGCTGAGATGCACGTGTCTCGTCTTCCAGCAGGCTGGGAGTGCTGTCCGTCCTTGCCTGGCCATTGGGCCCAGAGGACCTCGCTGCCTGCTCTGGCTGTGCCCATATGCCCCTTGACGCTCTGCAACGTGTTCTCCTGCTCCAGCACCAGCACGGCAGAGTGCTGGGGGCTACGGGCAGGTGACCACTAGCAAAGGAGGCACCAGGGCTTAACTGGGTTTATACAGTGGTTGTTGAAGCCTGTGCCTTACAGATAGGGTGGGCCTAGACCACACTTGGTTTCAGCTCTTTGAGTGTAGCTTGTGAGCAGCAGCATGGTGATAGTGATCTTCTGTTCATGGCCTTGGGCTCCAGAGTCCCTCTGGTGGAGAAGTGGTCTCTAACTTAATTCCAGAGCAGCGCCACTTTTCCTCCTGGAAGTCCAGGGTTGTGGGTGGCAGGAGAGCTTCCTTCTGTAACCCCTGTGAGAGCGGCTGGTGAAGGTCTGGGTATCACACAGCCATGGGTGGTTTTGGAGGAGTCAGGCGACTGCCTCTGAGGCTGCTGGAGGGGGTTCTCCTACTCGGTGATGTGGGGGTCTGGGTGCTGATGGCATTGCCCAGAGATACTTGGAGTTGTTGAAGGAATGAAGGACACTTCAAAATGCCTGTATGTGCCCGTACTGTACCAGGCCAGGAAATAACAGGTGTGATTCTGTGTGCACCCCAGTGAGGACACGTGCCCCCTACCTGCGCACAGGGCCCCGGTCCCCCTCCTCGTGGAGACGGGCAGGATCTACTCCGTACAGAACATCTTCCAGACCATGTACCACCTGGGCCAGGTGCTCTACCACCGTTTCCAGGATTCCTTGCAAGACCCAGTTCTGTCCAGGTGACTTCAGCTCATCTTGAGCCACCTCTGTGTCACTCTGCCAGGACTCGCCTTTGCTTTTCTAAGGCATGAGCCAGGCGTGAGCCCTGCAAACCACAGGAGCAGGCTGGTCCTGCATGGCTGCCCCAGACTCTCCTCCTTGCTTGTCCTGGGTGCAGCAGTCCCTGCTAACCTAGCCCAGCTCCTGTCTCCTGCTCAGCTTAACACTGGGTGCCCCGAGTGACCAAATGCTGCCTGTGATGTTGCTGGTTTTTCAGATGCTCTTCACTGCTAAGCAAGTGCTAATTTTTCTGCATGCTTTGATAGCTTGATGGAGATCAATGTGTGAAAGGAATCAAAGTCAAGAGCAGATGGCCTGACTCAGGTCCTATCTGTGAGACACCCATTCCTGCAGGCTCCCAGCACCCTTGGCTGTATCTTAATCACTATTAATTAACTTTCTCCACAAACTGGGTGCACCGAGGTACCAACCCCATAGCCAGTGTCTCTGGCCAGAATGCAGTGTGCCGGTGTGCTCACTGGAGCAGGTATGCAATGACCTCAGTCTCTCCAGATGGGCTGGAGTAACTATCTCCACCACACTCTTATATGTGCAAGTCCAGTGAATTTAACATGTTCAAAGACGTTATTGTGGCCCTAAGGTGTCCCCACTGCTCTAAGGCTTCTGAACACCCAGAGGAGTGTCTAAATACTTCTAATTCTCCTTGAACAAAGGCTCCAGGAGGAAAGGGAAGGAGAGTGAGCATCCATCTTCGGTGCCATCCGCAGCACATCCTGCCTTCCCTCCCCAGCTGGCACGGAGGTGCAGGCAGCAGAGCTGGCTTCTGCCTGCAGACAATGCAAAGTGATGTCCCTGCTTTTAGCTACAGAAGGCAGATTGTCTTCAAATGTTGCTTTTTTTTCCTTTTTTTTTTTTTTTATTTTTTATTTTTTATTTTAAATGGAGTCTGGGCATGCCAACAGATCTAGTTAGTGACTGTATAAGGCCTTCTCCCTCCTTCCATCAGCAGTAAAGGAGTTTTAGGCTGTAGTACCATGAGAGGTGGTACCTTGTAGAGCTGCTGTAGCGCAGTGGGCTGAGTCCTGGGCCTCTCGCCAGGTCTCAGTCTCCATTTGAAGCCAACCCCCTTGAAATGCCTCTTCTTAGTACTTTGCATCACTTGAGATGCATACAGTACCTCTTAGATACAACAACTTTGTACCCCTGTGCAACAATAAAAATAAAAAATGACCAAGCTGACTTGTTTGTCCTGAAATTTTAATAAAGAAAAGTCTGGTCTTGGACAGACTGGAATATGGTTACCTCTTAAAGGGTGTGAGTCATCAGAAAGTAATTTATAGTCTCTCCTCTAAAGGGTGTTCACCTGTATCAGCTGGGATTTTTTCAGCCAAAAGCCCCAGGATGTGTCCTTTCCTAATGGCTCTGTGCTGGGGGAAATTTGGATTTTCTTTCTGTTATGCTTTTCATTTTACACTGCAACCACATTACGTGGAGGTATTATCTCACAAATGTATTTTTCAGACAGATTCACTGAATCTCTGCATGCAGTTCTGGCTTGTCTTCAGTGAGATCAACATCATGTTGCAAACAGGAATTAATACCCTCCTGTCCCCAAGGTCTCTGAAGGACCTGTGTTAGACACTCATTAACTGCACAGTATCAAGTGCCTATGCAAGTTATTGGTGTGCACAGGGGGGTTTGGTTATAGAAGAACTGGTGCAAGCCTAGCCTATGATGACAGGAACAACAGACTGAACATGGCAATTTTGATTTTTCTCACTGTGCATCTATTTCTTTGTGTGTCTCGGTGCTGTGCGCCCTGCAGCAAGGCTGGTTCCCCAGGGGATGCCCTGGAGTTCCCTGGTCTGTGTTGCCTCTGCCAGTGCAGCCGCTAATCCCAGTGGTGGCCCCTTTGTTTCCTAGGGGTGGAAGAAAGTGGTGCATGCGTGGGTGGCTTGTTTATGTTTCAAGTTGCAGGTAAAACTTGCTAGAAGAGCAAAAAGTGATACTTTTTTGTTATTGTTGTTGTTGAGGGCACAGGGAAAGTGAGCCTGGGGTACCTGGAGATACCAGAGAGGAACAAATCCATGTGTCAGCAACCACAGGACCCTTTTCTGCTGGCTGATGCACTTGCTTGTATAGTTTTCCCTCAGTTGATGGCTGCTTCCCACCTGTGGGATCCTCACCTGCTGATGTAAATGAGGTCATCCTTCCATTTTGGTATTGGCCCTGTGATACTTATTTACCTGACTGGCTCTAAAGATGATTTATTTAACCCTCAGTGAATTCCTCTGACTACAGGGGACGGATGCTCGGTAAATATCTTGTTTTCTCTCTGATGGTTGTCTAAGGAAATACAAGCATGTGTTTTCCCTGTTGCCTGTCATGGCATGTGCTGTGTGTTTTGTTGTGACACTACGGGATGCATGGTGGAGGGGTATAAATATGCATGATGAGGGTTAAGAGGAGATGAGTAGATGCTGTACAGGTGCTATTTCCTTCCTCCTGATGCTGCAGCCAGACAGCCCATCCTGGGCATCACACGCTACCTGCATGGCTCAGCTTCCCGTGGCGGTGCCGTGTGTGAGGGAAGGTAATTGCACCTCTTGAGTGGTGTTTGTCTGTCTGCATCTCTGTTTTTCTTCCTCAGCTCCCAGGAAGCTGGCCCAGCCCCGGAGGGCACCTTGGAGGAGGTTGGGTTGGCTGAGATGGCAGCAATGAGAAAACAGGTGAGATGGGGCTGAAGGGCTGCAAATGTCTCCTGGGAGAGCTGTAGGGGGGTGGGTGAGGAGGCTCTGGGGGTCTGTTGCTTGGCTTTGTTGGGCTGGCCTTGCCAAGCTGGTCCCAGCTAATGGAGAAGCAGGGGAGGACTTATATGTGTATTGACCCATCAAGCTCCTGCCCTGAGGGGCTGTAGGGCTACAGGAGACAGCCAGACCCTTCCATCTGCTGGTGGTAAAGGGCTCAGATGCTCTTCTGATGGGAAGGACCTTTTGCTGAAGCATCTGCTCAGGAGCTGAGCTACGGCTGCTAATTCTCCCAAACAAAGATAACTTCTGCTCTAGAAAAGAGGACATGAAGGAGAGAGCAATTCCCATCCCTCCATCCGTTGCTGTCCCACACCTCTGGGGTGTAGCAAGTGTCCTGCACTTTGCTGCAGGGCTAACAATGGCCCCACCGCTTCTCTTGCAGTTGACGAGGATCTCGGGGAGGCTTCGCGTGCTGGAGGAGCAGTGCAACGCCCGGCGGCAGAAGGAAGCCCTGGTCTACTCCGTGCTGATCTCCGCCTGCCTCATCAACACATGGCTCTGGCTGAGGAGATGATTTCCTGTGCCCTGATCTCCCCTGCCCAACCCCGGCAGTGAGGGTGAGGGCAGGGAGAGAGTCCTTGCTCATGTACTTGTAAACAGTAAAACTATGTGTTTCTTCTTAACTTGACCTGCTTTTTGCACAGCAAGCACTTGAGGATTTGTGTGCTTTAGGCTGCGATTACAATGAAGATGCCATCCCTCTCCCATCAGAGGTGGGTGGGGGAAACGATGGAGCTGGACAGGAGGTGTCTGTCCTGTGCAAAGTAATGGGAGACCCTCTGGCCCTTGGGCCGTCTGCTAGAGGAGGCACAAAACCAAGGTGTTAGGTGTTCGTGGACATGGGGTCTGGTTACAGTCTTAGACTATGGTGGGCTCAGTCCCCTGACCATGTCCCAGCTTGGACAACTCAATTCTGACCCCATAAAAGTTCTCAGCCAGCTGCTGTGATCTGTTCCTCATCTTCCATGCAAAAACTGCTGGTAGGTTTTCTTTTCTTCCTTGCACAACTGCTCTTTGGTGGAACTAGCACTAACGGTTCTCCTGTGCCGTAGCCCCTTCCCTAGGAGACGTGCAGCCTGAGGAGCTCCCATCCCTGCAGCTGCTGCTGTGCCACCATCACTTCAGCTCCCGTCCTGCTTGAGCCAGTTCAACAGCAGATTTACAGATATTCAGATCCAAAGTGGCTGTAAGATCATTGCTGAGGTCTGGGCTTCTTCAGGAGCTTGGCTCTTTCCCAGATTGATTTAAATGGGAAACCTCCTCATGGTGACTCTCTGGATTATAAGACCTCACACCAACAGTGATAGCACCAGACAGGCTGTGGAAAATTGCCCATTGGGCAGCAGTAGATATTTGTTAGTTTGCCTGGGCCAGAGGGCAGGATGGCTCCCAGCTCTGCTGCCAAGCTGTAACTTCAGCAATGGTGCCAGAACACAGGTGAGGGGAATTATTGGCCCAGATTCTCTTTAGCTAAAAACAAACCCAGTTCAACAGCTTTGCCATTTCTTTCCTTTTGTGGAGTTCAGTAACACCTGGGTGTGAGCTGCCTTTGGGTTGCTTTTGGTGGTTCTTCTAGCACATCTGCTGGAGTTGTGCTTCCAAGGCTCTGGGGGCAGGTTTTGGCATGGCCTAACAGGACCTCTCTGTTCTACCTATAAGTAATTGTAGCTGGATCTACAGGTCATCCAGATGTCCCAAGGGCTTGTTTACAGACACGGATGCTTGAGTGTTTCTTGCCTGCAACTGCATTAGGCATCTGTGACTGTAAATCTGGCAGCCGGGCATTGACTAATAAATAACTGTCCCACAAGTAATTGCAGATCTGAACCTGTGCCTGATAGATGAACTGAGGAGAGCGCTGAGATTTATTGCAGGTGGGAGCCAGGATGGTGTGGTGGGCTTGGGTGTGTGTGAGGAATGGGAGCACTGGTGCAGAGCTGGTTCCTCTGGCGCAAGGCTGCGGCCATGGTGACCAGGGAACCTTACCCAATGCGCCTGTACATGGCGGCTGCTGCTGGGACTCCTGCCAGGAAAGGAGGTAAATTGTTTGACTGGTTTTCATTCTCTGAGAGGTGAAAATGTGTTTTGGAGGAAGCTTGTATTTTTGTTTGTTTTTTTTTAAGCTGTATTTTAAGGTGAGAAGGGCTGACCCTTTGGGGGACACACCACCTTCAAAGTGTGGATTAGAAGGTGTTTGGAGGAGAGGTGATCAAACTGTCTGTTCTCAAGGGCTAGTTATTGGCAGCTTGTAGGGGTTGCAATATGTCTTTTATGTAAGTCTTGAAACACTGACCCATAAAATGCATATTTTAATAATCTCTGTGTGGTCTGGATTTGTTTCTTCTACCAACCGTGGAGTCTGATCCTGGTATCCCAGTGGATGGGAATGGGTAAGTTTTATTCCCTTGGCAGCAGGACTCTGACCTGGTGCTGGATGTATCAGCCATGCATGCTTATTTTATCAGACACTGGGGTTCCCATGTTCCTTTTGAAGGCAGCTGCAGGCAGGGAGCAAAAGGAGCGGTGGAAGGGGGGTTATACATGCTGGTGCTCCTGGTCTGTGAGCTGTCCCCGGTTCCAGGCTCTGTCGTGTGGGGACAAGAGCAGGGTGATGTGTCCCTTGCTGCTGGGACCCAACAACACCAGCTGCCCTGGCCAAGGCTGCAAAAATTCCATTTCTTCCTTTGGGTTCCCTTCCACCCAGGTTTTCACTGAGATCAGAGTAAGCGGAATTTAAGGCTTTATAGAAGGAAAAAAAAAGGTAAATATTAGATAGCAAAGGGAGTCTTGGTGCTGATGCTTTCAGATCAGCCCTGTGCGCGGTGCAGGACTCCATGTGCACAGCAGGGACTGATCCAGCCTCAGCTACTGCAAGTAGCTGGATGCTAAAGGAAGGGGGTAAAATTACTGTCTTTCTTATTGCTTTGGGGATACAAATTTTTTTGCTAACTGGTTATTGGAATGGCTTTGTCAACCAAATACAAGGACGGAGGTTTGTGGAAGATGCATTTCATGATCATCTTCAAACTCTGCAGCTCTCTTTGCTGCGACTGCAGAGCAGCAAATTTGATGTTTTGCTTCCCAAGCGTGATAAGAGGTAGCGGGGTGGGAGAGTGTTCAAATGTGGCTGCTTCTGCAAGTTTTCCATCATAGCATTAGCAGTGGCACAGCCTGTGAAGCAGGAAAATAGTCTCCAGCTTTGTTTTTCCCTAGGGCAGGGGGCTGTGAGGGGAGCAGAAGCAGGTGGCCTGGGAGGCAGTGCCAGCGCATCCCCTTGTGCGGCAAGACCTGAGCCCAGCGGGGATCTGCCGGCTGTGCCTGTCCCCGGGTGGGCAATCACCCTTCCCTGAGGTTTGCCAGGTACTCGGGAGCCACTGGACCCAGAGCTGCTCAGGATGGCTGCGATCTCTGCCCTGAGAGGTGCCTTGGGTCCCTCCAGCCACTGAAGTGGTGGCTGGAGGAGAAGGGGACGCATGGATAGGGAAATGGAGCATCCCTGGGCAGCATGTTTGCCTCCTCCCCTTTCATCTCCCAAACACAAAGCCAGCTGCTAGTTAACTCCTCTTGAAGTGTGCCTTGCTGCTCAGGGCACTTAGGATGCTCAGGGGATGGGCGTGTTGTGGTGACGAGACACATGCGTGTGCACCCTCCCTGTGCACCGTGGCAGCCCCTCTGCCGCTGTCTGGGTGCTGCCCGGCTGCCTGGCCCGCTTCTCGGCTTGGGCAGGAGTGCGGGCAGCTCCACTTGTGCTGGGTTTGCTTTGCAGCTCAACACATGTATGAAAAGCCTGAATGCTCCAGAGACAGCCCAGAAGTCTCCTTGGGGAGGGATGCTCCCCAGCCACCTCTACTAGTGTGCACCAGACAGCAGCCAAGTATTGAAGGCTTCGGGGGACACCAGGCTCGTAAGTGGACAGCAGTGGCTTCTCACTAGCAGCTCAGCTGCCCTGGGGCGGTGACTTGCCTGGGTGTGCGCTGTGGATGTAGACTTCGTGCCTGTTAGTAAAGGTGTACAAGGCTTTGCCTTCTCTCAAGCAGAGCCTTGGCCGTGGGCTGCACCGTGTCAGAGCACAAGTGTGTTGTCTCCAGGAACCTGCCTCATCTGTGCATTGCGGGTATGGAGGGTGTGCTGTGCCCTGGGGGAGCAGGCTGGGTGACCAGAGTGGGAATATGTGATTTAGGCAGGGCTGGGCAATGCCTGTGTGCTTTGCCTCCCTGCCTGAGCAAGTCTGTGTTTCTGTGAGGTGCTTTTGCATGGTGTGGTCTATACTAGGGTGCAGCAGAACAGCGAGGGCCGTGTGTGATGATGGAGATGGGCAAGCCCCGCAGGCATCTCTTGCTTATTAGATAAACAATTCCTGATGAAAGCCCGCACTTAACAGCACCACAGCAGTCTCCATGTATTAATGTAGGATCTTCTCTGCTGCTTTCTGAAACCAGATGGTAGCTCCTGCCAGCACGGTCTTCAGCCAGGCTCTTTTTAAATAGCAAACTTCAGTTTCCAACTCAGGGGAGATTTCTGTAGTGATAGGAGGTGGAGTTTCCTGGGCAGAGCACCAGCAGGTTGCAGTGCCCTGGGGAAGGACAGCGGTTGCTTGGGTGCAAACACCTTTGTACATGCAAAGTCTACTCCGTGCTGTTGCACGACAGCACCTCCCTGGCAGGGCTGGCCTCCTGTTTACAACCCTTATGAGTCTCTTTTCTTGTCCTTGGGGTGGTAGCAGTGCTGAGAGCTGTGGGCTCGTTGTTATGGCACTGCTCCCTGGGGATGCTGTTGCCTCAGTAATGGCTGAGTATCCTGAATGATGAGGAGAGCGTCTTTCATGGGCCATGGGCAGATGTAGGATCTCTTGGGGAGGGTGAAATGCTCTGCAGGACTCTTACTGCAGCATCAGTGATGGCCAGTGGTGGAAAACACGGGATGAGCACATCCCATGGGGTTTGACCCTCTCCCCATGCTGTGCCGTATCTCTGGATTCAAACCACGTGATGCATGGTTCTTCTTAGGGCTGTTTTCTGCTCTTTGCAGGTCTCTGACACGGGGTGTGTGCCTGTGGTCTCCTCACATGGAGGATGACAGCCAAGAGTAATGGTCTGCACAGCTCACCGGCCAACCACCACCCCTGCTCGCCTGCCCAAGCCCAAGTGGAACATGATGCGGAGGGGACAGGGCTCAGCACCAGGAGGTCAGGCTGTTCCCCGGTTTGGTTGAGGGAGGCAGGGGAGGGGAGGGCCAGCTCCCTGTGTCTGCAGAGACCTGATGTGGGCAGGGCTGTGGTGCCAAACTTAGCTGCCTGCTGCCTCCAGTTCATTTGGCTGTGGGCAGGTGCCATGGTGGCACGTTGTGGCTGCGACCTCCCCTTTTCCCCACTGCAGGACCTGCTCAACCCAGGATGACACCTCCTCAGAGCTGCGGAGAGGTGATCCCCCAGATGGGGGGGAGCAGCTGGCTGCCCCCACTTTTCAAGGCAGGGGAGCCTTGGCCAGGTACCTCTGTGTGCTGTTGAGCCTGGGTGAGCCTGAGCCTTTTGTGCCTGGCTTTGACACTGGGGATGGGTGTGGGGTGACCGTCCCCTCCTGCTGCATGGCATGTAAGGGTTGCAGGGATCAGCACCTGCGAATGCTGCTCTGTGTATGCTGGTGCCCATGGGAAGGGATGTGGGAGGGGATGGCTCTATCACCTCTGGGACCCTGGGAGGGCTCAGGGCTCCTTTCCCTTGCAGGCAGCCTCCCTCTGCCTCAGCCACCCACACATTCCTCATGTCCCTGTGGGAATGGCAGCGGGACTGGGGAAGGAGCGGTGGGACTCTGCCAGGATGGGATCTCTTGCTCCTGTATTCTTGGTCCCACACCATCACTACGAGGCAGGGAAAAAGGAAATGTTTGGGCTTGAGAGGGAGGTGTGAGAGTTTTCTTCTCAGCTGTAGCCCCCCTGCTTGCTCTCGAGCTTTTGCTTTCTCCTTGCTCTGCAGACACCCCCTGACTCTGCCTCTCTCCCCTGTCCAGGATAGTCCGGCTGGTGCTGGTGCTGCGGGACTGGGCCAGCAAGAGCTTGCATGAGGAGCAGCAACGGCCAGACCCTTTCCTCGAGCGCTTCCAGGGCCCTGAGCTCCAGACAGTGGCTGCAGGTGCTGGACATGAGGATGAAGAGACCGAGGAGGCAAACAAAAAGTAGGTCCCCTTCCCTGTGGCTGCAACTGTACTTGGCTGGAGATCAGTCATGCACGGTACTTGGCAGTTCCCAGCAGTGATGGCTGATGGAGGTGGATGGGGATGGGAAAGGGGGAGGTAGGACACAGTGGTGGGAAGGGTCCTTCCTGTCCTCTCCAGCCCCTGTCCAGACAACCAGCCTGGCTTTGCTGGGCTGTTGTGCAGGCACACAGGACTTGGTAGTCTGTCCTTGTGGAAAAGACCTGGCCTTTCCCTCACCTGTGGGGTATTCTCTCCTCTGGTCCTTGCCCTCGTAGCAAACACACATTGCATGGCTTGTGACAGCTAGGAAACCTCCCCATTTTCAGAGCAGTTCAGCACCAGAGTTCACATGTGGAGCCAGCCCTGGCTCTGTGAAGAGACGTCCCTTCAGCTTGTGCATGTGAGGAGCTGGGGACAAGCCAAGGGATGTGTGATCTTCACCCAGGAGACCACAGCAAACACAAACACATGGGATTTGCTGGTCTCATTCATCATCTGCAGGATGAAGGGAGTGTGTTTGCTGCCCACACCCCCAAAGTACAGACACTGTGACGGCAGCTTTCTGAAAGGCTCTTTCAAATCCAGCCCTTTCATCTCAGTTCACGTTCCCGGTGAAAAACAATAACCTGGCTTTTCTTCCGCTGGCTAATTAAAGGGCAAAGCTCACAGATGCTCTGAACTCTACCATTATATATGGTAATTAAAACACCAAAAATCACTTGTTTTCTGTAGGAGAAAAATATCTGAGCCTTGTATCTGGGTCTTCACTAGTCACAGAAAAAAAATCTTCTGCTCTGCAAGGTTCAGGGGAGCTTGTTAATTATCAGAGGGTGCTGAAGCGTACCATGAAAGGGCTGCTCAGTGTCAGTGGGCTCTTGGGGAGATGGTGGTAACTCCTGCTGTTTTCTGGATCCTCAGCTGCACAGGTAAGAAGAGCCCCAAGTCTGGTAACTCCAAACATGAGCTGTTGTTCACTGCTGTGAGAGCCTCCACAGTTGCAGGCTTGGGTGCAAAGCCTTTGGGAAGAGGCAGATGGTTATTCCCTCTTCCTGGGTTAACCCAGAGCCCTGGTTTTCCAGCCCTGGTCCCACTGTCAGCGTAATGCCAGTGATTCTGGCCACCTGCTGTGGGCAGTACTGGTGATTTAAAGCTGAAATTACCAATGTAATTAACACCATTATTGAGGTTATTAGTGTTGGTGTTAAAACTGTACTGGCTGGCTGCAGGTGAGTCAGTATATGTCCCAGGGAGCAGAGTCCCTTTCTCAATGAAAAACACTTAAGTCACACTTTCTGAGCAAAAGATAAGTACTTTTAATGAGGATGTTGAACAACCCGCTTCTCTGTGGCTGTACCCAGAGCAAATGTGAAGGACCTAGAGCAAACACGAAGGACTGCTGCTGGCATTGCACTGAGTGCCAGTCCCCACACTCCGGGCACCACAGGTGCTGCTGCCTATGCAGCTGGGGAAGGAGACTTCAAGGCAGAGATTTTGCTTTTGAAGCTGACAGAATCAGCAGGGTGGGCACGGGAAACCTGCTGCCAAGTGGGTTGTTTTTATTTCCTATCACTGGAGGGAGTTTTGCATGTTCAAAAGCTGGAAGGAGGGAGAGGAGGGAGTTTTAACCTATGAGGCTGCAGCAGCTAAACCTATCAGCCCAGCTGCAGAGTTTCTCTTCTCCGGCTTCTCTGGTGAGATCTGGCGATGGGAGCACACATGTCTTATCTCAGAGTCCCAAGATGGGCAGGATCAAACACTTGGGAGCAGTTCAAAGGCTGGACCCGGGGCTGAGGAGACTGCAGGCGGGCAGCTGTGAGCAGCATGATGATGGCAGCCTTGCAGTGCTCTGGGGCTTGGGCATCCCCTCCTGGTGCTCTCACTGATCTGCAGCAGGCTTTCCTCCCTGCTCTAATTAATCTGCTCTTAAGATCTGTCTGACACCAATCCACACCTCATTTGGGAGACAAAAAGTCATGCAATGAGAAGTTTTCTGATCACCTTCTTCCATACATCTGTTTCTGGCTCTGCCACTGGAGTGATGTGTGCATGCAGGCCACTTGCTCTGACTTACTGTCCTATGGTTTCCTCTTCTGGTACATGACTGAACCCAGTTTGGGGGATAAAGGAGCTTAAACAGTGCTGGGCATTTTTGCTCAGCACTGCTGGGATTGGTTTTAATTCACAGAATGGCACTCAAGCTGCAGCTCTGTTTGAGGCAGTCTGGTGCAAAGGATGAAGAATGTGTCTCACATGGTTCCTTCCAACCCTATTTTCTGTGTTTAGCCCTTTATTCATACATTGCCAGCTCTGGCTTCTCTCTGTTTCCAGGAAGAAATGGCAGATCTTTGTGGTGGACCCTGCGGGAGACTGGTATTACCGCTGGCTGGCTGTCATTGCAGTTCCTGTCCTCTATAACTGGTGCTTGCTTGTAGCCAGGTGAGCTGGGAGGTTGTAGGGTCCCTATCTCCTCTAGTCCTCCTGTTTACCTGCTTGTCATGGCTCAGCCAGGACCACACAACTGATACTGGTGGTGCTGGGGCTGGCAGGACCCTAAAGAAAAGGGACCCTTGCTATCACTGTGACTTCTGTGGTGCAAAGGCAGAGCATCCATCCTCTGGCCCTGAGTGAAAAGGACCATGATTTTGGGACAAAGTCCCAAGGTGCATTTGGGAGGTGGTTTCAAGATGTCGTTTTACCTAGGTCAAGGTGGGCCAGTTTTTTCAGAGAAAGGGGTTTTAATTTCTAGAAGAGGGGCATGTAGCCAAGCCCCATTGCAGTTAAGAGTCTCAGAATCAGCCTATATTCAGCTGAAATAGTTGGAGATGATATGGAGATTTGTTGGTCTCACCACCCTGTTTCATGCCTTTCCTCCAGGGCTTGCTTCAGTGACCTGCAAAAGACCTATGTTGTCCTCTGGCTGGTGTTAGACTACATCTCGGACTCTATCTACATTGGGGACATAGTGATCCGCCTGCGCACAGGTAAGCACAAGCAACACCCTGGCTTGTGAGGGCTTTGCTTTAATCTCCTAAAAAGTAGAGATGAGCTGCAAGGGAGAGGCCTAATCTACAGCTCCATTAGGAGGAGGGCTTTGTCTATCTTAGCACTCACTAGTGTGAAGCAGTCTCCAGAGAAAGAATCTAATTAAAAGATCTGAGAAACAGAGTAAGTTTCAGAATGAAAGATTAATCTTCCCAGCTTTCAACTTCACCTTTGAATAATTGTACAAAATTACCTGCATTACTATTAGTATTCGGGCATAGTTGAAGGGCTGTATCTCGATTTTGCATCAATTCAGCTAATGAATTATCTACACAGAAAAATGGTAGAATTTAATGTTCTCGGAACGCGGCAGGTGGCTCTGCATTTTCTGTCGGAACTGCAATAATTCATGATCTGGAGGATGGAAATCTTTGTGCCCCCATTTCTTTGTGGCAACAGAGTAAATCCCTAAGTGATATATTTAGGTGGCTTTTGCCAGATGAAGGGTTTGAGTGATAACACGAGCTTGTAAACTGCGTAGATCGGGTGGAACTGGTAATATTTTTATGACCCTGTGTATATATGCACACATGTGCTTGGCATACCATAAACTGTTTCTCAGAACTGCCTGCAAAGCCTGCGGAAGAGTCAAACAGAAGTCACGATAATTCTATCATTTACTTCTCAGGTTTCTTGGAACAGGGCCTTCTGGTTAAGGACCTGAAGAAGTTACGGGATAACTACATCCACACCTTGCAGTTCAAGCTGGATGTTCTCTCCATCCTGCCCACAGACCTGGCATATGTTGCTGTGGGATTGCACCACCCTGAATTGCGTTTCAACAGGCTGCTGCACTTCTCCCGCATGTTTGAGTTCTTTGACAGGACTGAGACCAGAACCAGCCACCCCAACATCTTCCGTATCTGCAACTTGGTTCTTTACATCCTGGTCATCATCCACTGGAATGCATGTATTTATTATGCCATCTCCAAGGCCATAGGCTTTGGACAGGACACCTGGGTCTATCCCAATGTCACAGACCCCGAATATGGGTATCTGACCCGGGAGTATGTCTACTGTCTCTACTGGTCTACGCTGACTTTGACTACCATTGGAGAAACCCCGCCCCCTGTTCGCGATGAAGAGTACCTCTTTGTGATCTTCGATTTCCTCATCGGTGTCCTCATCTTTGCCACCATTGTGGGGAATGTGGGATCCATGATATCCAACATGAATGCCACCAGGGCAGAGTTCCAGGCAAAAATTGATGCCATCAAACACTACATGCAGTTCCGCAAGGTGAGCAAAGACATGGAAACCAAAGTCATCAAGTGGTTTGACTACCTATGGACCAACAAGAAGGCAGTAGATGAACGGGAAGTCCTCAAGAATCTCCCTGATAAGTTAAGGGCAGAGATTGCCATCAATGTTCACCTGGAGACACTGAAGAAGGTGAGGATTTTCCAGGACTGTGAGGCAGGTCTACTGGTGGAGCTAGTGCTGAAGCTTCGCCTTCAGGTGTTCAGCCCAGGAGATTATATTTGTCGGAAAGGAGACATTGGGAAAGAGATGTACATCATCAAGGAAGGGAAGCTGGCCGTGGTGGCGGATGATGGAATAACACAGTATGCTTTGCTCACTGCAGGAGGCTGCTTTGGTGAGATCAGCATCCTTAACATTAAAGGGAGCAAAATGGGCAACAGGCGCACAGCCAACATCCGTAGCTTGGGCTACTCTGATCTCTTCTGCCTCTCAAAAGAAGATCTTATGGAAGCAGTCACAGAGTATCCTGATGCCAAAAAGGTCTTGGAGGAGCGTGGCCGGGAGATCCTGATCAAGGAAGGGCTGCTGGATGAGTCAGCTGCGGAGGCAAGCACAGAAGGGAAAAGCATAGAGGAGAAGCTGGACAGGCTGGCCTTGAACCTGGACACATTGCATACTCGCTTTGGCCGGCTCCTGACAGAGTACAATGATGCTCAGATGAAGCTCAAGCAGCGCATCACCCTTCTGGAGTCCAAGATGAGGCAGCAGGATCTGGAGGACTTCTTCTCCGATAGCTCAGACAGTCTACTTGAGGACGAGGAGAAAGGTTTACATGGTAGGATGCACTGAGAGGGTACAGAGGTCAGCTAGATGATGTCTGGCCTTGTGCTGAGACAGTGTTTGCTATTTCACAATGCAGATCCTGTGACCAGGGACTTCTGTCAGGTCCTTAGCTTGTTGGTGAGGGTTGCAGTACAGGAAAGGCTACCAAAACCCTACGAACAACAGCAACATCAGCACAAACAGTAATTCCACCTATGCCTAACGGTACTGTGCAGGTGCTGGGACTGGCACATGCAACCTCGTTTCTTCCTTCTGTTGTGTAGCTGGTCCTGACCTGTGTGTAGGCACCTGGGACCTCCTGCTCCTGCCCTCTGGGTCCGTGAGGTGGGCAGGGACTGGTCTCTAAAGACAAGAATGTTTGGTGGACAATAGAATTTTGGAAGAATAAATGTTCTGGGACCAATTCAGCCAGTCATTTGGCTAAAATAATGGGATGATGCATGGGGAGGTGTCAACCCAGAAAGGTTAATGGTGGAAAACAGAGGGTATTTACTTTGTCCTTTCATTTCCTTCCAATGTAACACTACCTCCCTTCATTTTGTGTGAGAATTTTCTATTTAAAACTAATGGCCTTGCCTTTTGTGATTGGTGGTCGGGAGAGAAGGTTAAATTCCCCAAATTAGAATTTAGGGTAAGAAGTTTTTTTGTCATCTCTAAATTAAATTGTAGGATTTCTGGTGCTTTATTTATTTATCCATTTATTTTAATTACTAAGATGATTTTTGATTGAAAGAGAGGTGTTTTCTGTTTTTCTTTTTCTTCCAACACCAAAAGCCCCAGCTCCCAGCTTTCCCCTTTCCTGTGATTTACCGCTCCTGAATTTGCCGCTCGTTCTTTGCCTGCGGCAGGCAGGGGGTGCGGGCGGGCAGAACATCCCTTTCCCCCCTCAAAAGCCCAGCTCCGCCGGGGATGCTGCGATGGAGCCAGGAGAGGGAGCTGTGAGCCGCGGAACCGCCGCTGCCGGCAGCCGGAGCCGAGGGCAGGATGGGGCCGGAGGGGCTGGCTGGTGTCGGGGTGCTGGATGGGGCTGCGGGGGCTGGATGGGACTGGGATGTTGGATGGGGCTGCGGGGGTTGGATGGGACTGGGATGCTGGATGGGGGTGTGGGGGCTGGATGGAACTGGGGTCGTGGATGGAGCCATGGGTCTGGATGGGGCCACGGGGGCTGGATGCAGCCTCAGCAGCTGGAACCCTCTGTGGGTGCTGTGGATTCACAGCCACTTGTGTTTCGGCAGGTGTGGGGAACCCAGCATTTGGAATGCAGTCCTGCACGGTTCCCAATGGAGCTGTAGCTCCTTGGAGCATTCTTGATCACTCTGGTGCTTCTCAGTTGCCTTGTGCCTGCCCCACGCACCTAATCCAAGCCCCTCTCTGTGGGCAGCTGGATGGGCACCTGTGGGTTTTGCTTCTCTGCTGCTGCGGAGAGGGGCTGAGCGAGGGGCTGCGGGTGCCTGTGGTCCTGCTTGTCCCTGCCCATCTCTGGGACAGGGCAACTCCTGCCTCTGGGTTGGCAGCTTAGAGGGTATTCTGTCTTATTCCAGGAAAAAAAAAATTAAATAAAAGAAGCCAACAACAAAAAACCCCCACACCCACTCCCTCCCCCAGTTTTAATCCGAGATAACAATCCACTTGGGAAATTTTAAGCCTTCAGACAAATAACCCCAGAGGATGGCTTTGTGAATTCAGAGCAGATCCCGCTTGTTTCCTCACGGCAGCAAGCCAGGAAATCATAGATTGATGAACCGCTTGACAGGCCTGCTAATGAAATTAGCAGCAGCTCCATTATTTTTTTTTTTTCAGGGAGCAGGACAGGCAGATGTTGGAGAGAAGCATGTAACAGCACAGCTGCCCTTGTGGGCTGCCTAAGTTCCTGCCAGAGAAGATGTGGGGCACAGCAGATACAGCTTTGGCTGCTGCCCCTTTTACAGGTACTTTCAGTATGTTCCTTTACCCCACAAGGAGCTGGGGAGCCGAGGGTGGCCAGAGGCTGCTCCTCGGGACTGGTGTCCAGGAGGAAAAGCTGAGGGTCCACACCATAAGGGTTTGCTCAGCACCCTGCAGAGACTTGCCCACTGTCTTGGTTATAGCTGAGATAGTAAATTTTCTTCCTAGTAGCTGGTACAATGCTGTGCTTTGGATTTAGAATGAGAATAATGTTGATGATACACTGATGTTTTGGTTGTTGGTAAGCAATGTTTATACCAAGTCAAGCATTTTTCTGCCAGGAGGCTGATAGTGCAAAAGAATCTGGGAGGGGGCACAGCCAGGACCCAGACTGGTCAAAGGGATATTCCATACCATATCATGTCATGCTCAGTATATAAACTGAGCCAGGATGGCAATCACTTCTCTGGGACGGGCTGGGAATTGATCAGTGGGTGGCGAGCAATTGCATTGCACATCACTTGTTTTGGATATTCTTTTATTATTATTATTATTCTCTCTTCCTTTGCTATCCTATTAAACTGCCTTTATCTCAATCCACGAGTTTTTTTCCAATCTCTCCCCCATCCCACTAGGGGTGGTGGTGAGTGAGCGGCTGTGTGGTGCTTGGTTGCCAGCTGGAGTTAATCCACACCACCCATGCATCAGAACACGTTAAACTGCCTTGTCTGTATATTATCATTCCCTTCTTTTAGATCTCTCCCATTGCAAAAAGGAATCCCCTATACAAATGGATCTTTCTCAGCTGTGTGTTGTGGGTGGGAGACATCAAATATGAAGCAAATATATTTGATCTCCAGAGGGCTCATACCAGAGGGAAATGTGTGTGCCTCACCAGGCAGCCACCCCCTCCAGTGTTATCAGACCAAGGAAGCCCCATGAAAGATGTTTTCTGCAAATCTACTGCTACCAAGGGGTGCAGCTTCAGACCTTGCCTGCCCCTACCAGAGCTGCAGGAAAAGGGCTGGGATTCTCAGGTGAATTGACTACAAATGCACTGTGTGGTACTGGGCTTCCCTCCTTTTCTCTGAGAACTGCTTCTAGGAAGAAAATAATAATTGCTGAATGAAACCCAGAAAAAGCTGCCTCATCAGCCTCTGGGCAACGTAAGTACCCATTTCACAGCTGGGGGAAATTGAGAGAGCTTGCCAGGACACCACAGAGATAACTCCGGTCCCCTGGCTGCCTGCTTTTAGTTTTTTCTTAAGATGTTCATAAAGAGGCCATTTTGGTGATTGTGAGCAAGCCCCAAAATAATCTCTTCTTCTTAGGCTGTGTACGACAGGGCTGGAGATGGCAGCACAGGAGACCATCTGGCTTTGCCCCTTCTCCAGAGGTTAGGTCAGCAAGCTACAAGAAGAGTTCATACGAGTTTGGACCACAGGATCTGGGGATTGCAGAGTGGGCCTGGCTTTGAACCCAGGGTCTGGCATGAAGCCTCTGAGTCTTGCAGCACAGCAGATTCACCCTGGTGGGAAGTTCTGTTGTGGTTCACACAGTGCTGGGGGAAAAGGTGTGAAATGCAGAGGTTGCAGGGATGGTTGGCTCATAGGTTACTGGTATCCACTATGACGGCGGTTCTGGTGTGAGGCATGGCAGGGGCGACAGCACAGCTGCTCTTGGTGCTGCTGAACTTGGTGATGGTCTTCTCCATAGCACTGTGTTGCTGCAGGATTCTGCTCTGCACTGCTGAGATGGGGTCTGGCCGTCCAGCCAACACCTCAGTAGTGAGAAGCAGTGGGCAAGCCCCAGTATTGCTCTGTCTTTCTAACTGACTCTCCTATGTGCTCAGCTGGACCAAAGTCTCTTGAAAATCAGGAAAGTTTGGATGCAGGTCCGAGCTTCCCAGCACTGGCCCCTCTGAGCACTCCCCAGATGGCTTTGCCTCCCCCAGCTCCTGCCTCCTGTGCACCCAAGGGAACCAGGACTGCCTGCATGCTGCTGGCACTGCCTTCCCAGGAGAAAGGTCTTGCACACGGAGGGCTACAAGGTATCCACCCATTCTCCAGGGGTTGGGATGTGGAGGTGGTGTACAAGGTCACTGGACTGCCATGCAGCTGTTCCCTGGAGAAGGGGTGGCTTGCCCGTGATTGTTTGAATTCAATAGCTCTGGAATCAAAGCACTGTCTGCTTTTCCTGCAGGTACGAGTGGGGTTTCAAGGAAAAGGGTCTACACTCAGCTTGTTCTCACGGTCCATGGGCAATCCTGGATGTACTGTGTCCTGGGGCTTGTCCTGGGAGATGGTTGGTGGGGACAGCCACCACTCACCAGCGCAAGAGCTACTGCTGAGGGGTTTTGGTGGTGCTAGACAATGTGTGTTTTCTTTGCAGCCCCTGATGAGTACCTGAGAACCTTCCTGAGGTGTTTCAGTAAGTCTTGACTCACTGAGGCATGCTCTGCCTTTTAGAGAGGAAGGTTGGTGCTGAGCACCCAACATGTCATACAGACTGTTTGTGGTCAGTTCCAGTTTTGTCCTGTGGATCTCAAGCCCTCTATCACCCCTGTTTTCGTGTGGGTTCTTGGTGTGGTGTGGGGGCCATATCACCATCTCCACGAGCATGTTTCCTGACCACGAGGAGCAGAGCTGAAGTAGCTGACCGTTGCACCCCTCTTGCAGGTGGCAGGAGGATGCAGACCTGCGTGTGGTGCAGGTTCAGGTCAGCCTCTCTGAGCTCCCATGCTGACTGTCTCACTTGCTCCCTCCTCCTTCCCCATTCAAAATACCAGGGTGCTGCCTCCTCTCTGGTTAAACAAGGAGAAGTACCCATTCCTTTCTGAATTGGAGTGTGTTGCCATGGCAGCAGCTCAGCATGTTGGGTGAGCAGGAGGTGAAGCGACCTCAGCCATCTCCCTTTGAGGGATGGAGGGAAAACCCTGGGATGCTTTCCTAACACCCCTTCTCCCCGTGACCCACCAGCTCAGTGTTCCTGAGGGTGAAGGCTTCCTTGCCCCACCATGGGAGTCTCCCTGGTGCCCTCCTCAGCGCAGCCCTGCAAGTGGTCTCTGAAAAGAAACCCCTCAGGCTGGTGGTACATGGGTGAAAGGCTCAAGCCAAGATAGTGGTTATTAACCAGTTGGTGCAAAGTGGAGTTTGGGGGAGCATAGCAGTTCTGCCCATCGCTTGGAGCTGCATGGTGCAGGTAAGCTGTGCCAGGGCAGTGCAGGGTGTTGGAGCCAGGCAGCCCTGGCAGGGTCATGGTGACAGGGTCTGAGTTGGATGTTGAAGCCAGGATCCAGAATGGGGCTGGGTGGCATTGGCACAGATCTGGTTGCTTGTAAGCTTGCCACCTCCTGTGTGGGCATCTGCCTAGTCTGGTTCCTCCAGCCTCGGGGATAGGGGGCATGTCTCCTCCATACAGTTGGTTTAGGGTGAGAGCCTGCAGAACCAAGGTCTGCAAGGAGAGATGTTTCTAGGCTGCAGGTCTTCTTCCCTCTCCTTCCTCTGAGACTTCAGTCACCCTTGTCCTCTCTCTGCCTCAAGTGACGTATTTTTCAGTAGCTGTCCCCATGTCTGGCTGTGCCCCAGGATGAACTGCCTGGGTGCTTTGCTAGGTGGGATGGTCTGCACCAGCTCGAGTAGAGAAGGCTGCTATCTATGGAAAACAAGATAGGCTGGAGTAAGCAGAGAAGAAGGAGCCTAAGCATGTGCCTTCAACCCTTCACAGCTTTCCCTGGAGGTCAGAGGAAGCCCTGATAACACACCATGCAGAGGGTGAAGATCCTGCCAGGGTTCGTGACCACGATGTGGATGCAGACCTTGCTGAGGAGGCTGCCGGGGCTGTTTTGAAGGTAAGAAATTTTAAAGGTACTCTGGCACTTCTCCGGGAAGCTTTTGGAGCATATGCAGAGCAGGAGTCCTTGCCTGCAGGATCATCCTTGCTTCTGAGTCCTCAGATGGTGATTCTGCACTTGGGTATCCTGCTCCATTTGTAATCTAGGCCATGGTGGCATCTGCTTGGTGTGTGTGATCAGAGGGATGGGGAGAAGGCTTTCTGTCCCAGTTTCTGGCTCTTTCCCAACCCCATGAGGACAGCTGTTGGTAGCTATACAAGGCAGAGGAGTGGGGAGATGGTGACATGGATAATGCAGAGCAAGAGAGTGGCACTTTCTCACCTCATGGGTGGCTGTAGGTGCTTCTGAGTCTATTCATAGCTCTGTCACTGGCAGAGCGCTGTCTAGATGCTCTTTGCTTGGCTTGTTTCTTGAGATTCAAAGTTTTTGCTCTTGTTGAGAAGTGAGGATTCAGCAGCCACCCTCCTCTTCAGACAGACCCACGTTGGCCAGGCACAGGCAGCCTTAGCTCCTGTCTTGTCATGAGCACCTTCCTTATCTAATGAAATGGATGTTTCTACTGACAGAAACCTAGCCACGGAAAAGACCCGAGTCCCTGGTGATGGCCTCCATCTCCCCCACTCCCATTCCCATGCGAGCTCTAGGCACTGACTTTGGTGCTAAAAACCATCTTCTCGTAGCAGGGAGGATTCAATGGTGTGCAGAGCAGGCAAGCTATGGACCATCTAGACTGGAAATCTGGATTTGCTGGCCGCAGGCACCCTCCTAGTCCTGCATGTACCTGAGTCACAAAGACAACATATTTTGTGTGTTCGCACAGGGTTTTGCAGATGTGAAGGTCAAAGCGCACTGCAAGCTGTAACCTTTGAGCGTGCTGTGCCATTGTTGTAGAAACACATCCCAGCTGTGCTTTCCCCCGTTTCAGAGTTTTTGTCTGCTCACCATCAGCTAGTCTTAAAAATACATGGGGCATGTCAAACTTCAGAGAGGGTTCACGTGGACCTGATGTAATGGGAATCTTGGAGGCTTCTCTGGTAAAGAAAAGAGCCAGTGTCTTGGGGACAGTGTGTTATAGGAGCAGGATTGTTGTAGCAGAAGAGTCTTCCCCATGTTAAGAAATCACAGGGAGCAAGGATATACCCAAATGGAGCTTTGCAGCCCTGTTATTCCCTCTTCTTCTTCCAGGCTCCTGATCATTCTTTCACCCCTGGCTTGCTCTGGATAGTTTTGAATGCCACATGAATCGATACTTTTAATTAGCTGCCATTCCTCATTTCTGCTTTATTGCTTCGGTAAGCAAATTAAAAGTGAACGTGTTGTGGTGAACTGTTACCCTGTGTGGGCTGTAAGCACATGCTGTTTCTTGCCCCTGGGAGGACTGGGAAGCTGTCAGACACTGACAAAGGGGCTGAGAGAATGGAGGGAGGGTTGGATGGGTGGGAGGCATGCAAAGGAAATGGAGAAATTGCTGGCTTCTTTTGGGGTGTGGGGGGAGTTGGGCAAAGCGTCCCCACTTGAGATGAAGAACATGGAGCCACCCAGCTCTCTGCTGGGTGGCCAAGCTCCTCTGTATACCTCCATCTGGTTTTCATGGTAGGGAAAGCCTCTGGACCGAGAAGGTGTTGCTGGCATGGGGCACACGGGGGGGTTTTGCTAGAGTTCAGCAGCTGCACACAATGCCAAGTTTTGGGATTGCACAGTGGGGCAGAATCTGGGGGCTGTCGGGCCCATTCCAGCCTTCAAGGTGGTACCTGTCACATCTACCCCTAGGAGCATCCTGGGGGAGGCTGCAGGAGGTGGGGCAAACAGGACTGGACCCTGCTAGGCTTTGTGTGGGGCTGAGCAGTCCCTTGCTAGCAAATAACCTGAACTCAGCCCTTTCTCAGCCTGCGACACCCTTCCAGCCCTGCTCGGAGCCAGGTTAATGTTGTGGTCAGCTTCGTGGTGCCTGCAGGTGGGAAGACCCAGCAGCCACAGGGGGGTGTTCTTTGTCCTGCAAAGGGATCCTGCTGATCCCCGTGTGCGGGAGCAAAGGTCTCCCTGCTGCTACAGGGGCTCAGCATGGTGTAACACTCTCAGGAGTTTGTACAAACTGGTAACATGCTGCTGTCTGCATGGTTATAGAGATACTCTCCCATGGGCAAACTTGCCCTTCGCAGAAGTTTAAAGTCTCACTTCCCTGCCTCTGACCTGGGCTGCTTCTGGGTTTGGGGCTCAGCCACCTGGAGCATGGCTGATGTGAGCTGATCCCTCTTATCCCCTTAACCTGCCTCTGCAGTGGTATCAGCAACAGACTGAGATTAGAGCTCTGCTTTTGCACTGTGCCTTTGCGTGCCAGTTGCTTTGATGCAAGGAGGGGCTGGTTGCTGAAGGGGCTTTCAGAAGTCACAATGGCTGCAGCGGACAGCTGTGCAAGGCGGAGACGGTGAGTTAGTCTGTGCCCTGACCCACAAATGTTGCTTGCAGTGGGGAGAGCTGTGAGGCATTAGCGCTGATTTTGCCCTGAGAAGGGTGTCTGTGAAGGGGGTGGTGTTGAGCCACCAGGAGGATGGCAGGTCCCTGCATCCCATCCACCCCGGGAGGCAGGGCAGGATCGAGATGCAGTGGCTGAGCTGGGGGATGTTATGCATCAAAAGCTGAATGCACTTTCTTATGCCAAACTAAGAATTTCTTGTTAGTCTTATTAAAACTTTTAGTAATGTAACCAAAATTGCAATGAACAGTTGTTATTGTTAGTCTGGTTAAAGTGATACTAACACTGACAGCCTATTGATTCTTCAGTCAATACTTAACAAATGCCATCAGCAGTGCTGCATTTACGAGCTGTTGTGCAAGTAAAGGCTGATGTTTCCCCTGGCGCTGGGTGCCCCTGGGTGCCTTGGGGTGCAGGGTGGGGGGCAATGAGCCATCATCCTCCTCAGCTCTGCCAGGTACAATGTGCCATTCAGCGTGGGGGTTTCTTCCTCCTCTTGCTTGAGTCCATTTGGGGCTGGTTTTAAGTGTTTTCCAGCAGGTCTCACACTTGGCTCTTTCTTCACTGGTCTGCGAGTTCGTGTTGCAGCTAGCTTGACTAAACCTGGTGCCTTGCATATATGTGTGACCGTGTGACCTCTGCTGCCTGAAGTTTTTGTTACCCTTGGGAGAGATTTTGCTCAACTCCCAAGTCTGCATTGCCACCCATGAGATGTGGGTGGCTCTGGGGTCTTCTGTGTCATTTATGCCCACATTTTGGGGCTTGGGCTAACAATGTTGCCACTACAGCTTATTCTGGGGCCTTTGGTAGCTCACCCTACCTCAACTAAGGACTTTAAAATAATTTTTCTGTATCACAGTTATGAGTAACAGGTGCTATACTCCACAACGAGCCTTTTCTACTCCCCTCCTGCTCTGGTGGTCCTTTCTTCCTTCTGCCTGGTCTGCAAGACCCTGGCTGATGGTTGTCCCGAGCAGGTGTCCCTGGGCCACCCCTTGCATCCTCAGTGCACTCATGAATCTGGGCTGGCATGAGCTACAGAGCCCAGGCATGGCTTGTGCCCACTTTTCGATGCTCAGGCCTGGAGGAGGACTCTGCACCCAGCAACCGGGCTCTCCTGCCTGCTCTGCAGCCCGCAGATGGTGCAGACACATTCCACCCTTGAGGAAAGGCTTCAGGAGCCCTGCTGTTTCCCAATGCTCTCCCCTGCCTGCTTGCCCAGCACACAGTGAGTCTTATTCCTTTTCAACCCTCTGTGATCCCTGCAAATCTCACCATAATCTGGATGCTCCTAAATCTGGGTCTGTTCTGTACCCTGCTACCTGGATAGTGTCTGCTTTGAGAGTTCCTGCTGTGGCCACATGCTGCAGCATCTCCCTGGCAGTAAATTGAATTGTAAGACTTCTGTGTGAAGTTCTGCCTTGTGCTGGTGCACTCTGGTTTCTGATAGTGTGCTGGCCTTGGAGAGAAAACTCCGTTAGGAAAATAAAAACCGTTGAAATGCAAAACCTTGAATGCAGCCAGAAGACAAAGTGTGGTCCGACAGTTGCTTTGGCTTGTCAGAGCCCCTGAGTGATGGGTGCCAGTGGGCTGCTTGTCTTTAAAAACAAAGTTTTGTAAAAGAGAAATTGAGGGAAAATGTTTCATGAAAAAAACCCACAGAACAACAAGCAAACAAAATGCACCAGACCCCAGCAGTTTATGGAAATCTTTCTACTGCAAAGCAATGGCAAAGGTTCCCTGTAAATTTGCCTTAGCTTTATTGCTTTCTGTGAGGACTCAGATTTATGGAACTATTTGCTTGGAGTAGTTGGTTATTATTCCTTTTCCCTTCTCCAACCTTGGTCTCACACCAGGAGGACAGCAAGGCTGTGCTGCTGGTAGACCCCAGGCTGAGACATTTCCTATCTGCTCATCAGCACAGGTCACGTCATCTCAGGAGCCAAATCCAGAAAACTTCTCAGCTGCCACCCCCAAACCCAGTTCTGGCCAGGACTGGTGAGCTCTTTGGGATGCAGGGCAGGGGGATCATGTCAGGTGGAGGCCCTGGGCTGACCTTGGCATCTTCAAAGCCCTGCTGGAGCAAATCCCAGTGCCTGCAGCCTCCCATTTAAACAGCACATAACTGCCAGCTTAAACCCATGCCCTTCCTTCCCAGTCTGTTCTCTGTTTTGGAGTGGGTCAGCTTTACACTTCAGGGTCTTCAAAGAGTCAATGAATTGTATTCATGTTGTTAACGTTCTCTGTAAATTCGGAGAAATTATGAGATGAATATTTGATGAGGCTAATTAAGGCTGAATTACTGCCACACTCCTCCTTCCTTTTCCTCAGTTGTGTCTGTTGTGTGGATAAACATTGGGTTCCCTAATATGTTCTGTCCCAGAATCCCTGGTCTTCCAGTGGTCACGAACTGCCATGTCCCATGTTGGAGCATAGCAGCTTTTAAACCAAAGAAATCAGACTGAGAAGTCCCCAAGACCACAACTTGCTGGAGGCTGGCATCATGGGGCAAGTCTCCGTGTGCCCTTGCTCTGTTTTTATTCTCATGCTGTTTTTCTCCTGGGGCCTGTTATAAAGCCTCAGATTTTGAGGATCCTTGTTCTGCATTGGTGAGATTTAAGGTTGTGTCAGCCTTTGGCTGCTGCAGCAGTTATTTCAGACAAGACCTGGCACTTTTCGGGAATCCTAGAAGGATTTCCCTACCACATCAGAGCTGTGTTTATACCGTGAAGCTGGAGGTTACTTATGACAACCATGTCATTTAACACATGTGAACTTGGTAGGCAGGACAGGGAAGAGCTGCTGGGACCATTTCACAGAAGGTGAGATGTGTCTGAGAGACTCATGCCCTGAGGCTGTAGGGCTTTTCCACTCCAGCACAAGGCAACACTGGAGGTGTGAACAAGCTTACAGTGGAAAAAGTGCAATAATGAGAGGCTCAATGCCAGATAAGGGAGAAGGGGAGCCTGCACTTGCACCTGGTGGTTCCTCTTGCCCTGCTCTGCTGCTGGAGATAGGCCAAGGAGATATGAGGAGTCTGGTGAGTGCTGGCAGCACTGGGAGTAACCATTGCTGTGCAGCCTGCTGAAGCCTGGATGGAGCATCCCTCTGGGACAATGGTGGACTCCAGACACTGTCACCCATCCCGGCCTCAGTTTCTTTGCCCAGGAGCATGTTGGAGAGCACCAGAGAGGTGTGGTGAAACTCCTGTACGGGAAGTCCAAGCATGCACTTTCAAAGACCACAGCTTGCAAAGAGCATGGGAGTAATTTGAACCATTGATTTTGAAGCCCTGGACTGTAGTCTTACACTAGAGTATCCAAAGCTAGAGCATAAACCTTCTTTGCATCCTGCGCCTTTTTTCTGACCTTCCCAAGAACCTAACAGAACTTCTTAAATAAGGACATGCCCTTACAGCCTCACTGTTATTATCCTTCTTCTGTGAAAGCAATTTCCAGCTGAAGTGCTGGGACTACAACGTGGGGACAGTTTTTATTGGAGGCACGAATCTTCTATATCTGTCTGCTACTGGTGGTTGTTTTCTCACTTCTCTCATTTGTGGCTGTGGCAGAAGGGCAAAAAATGGTCTTTGCATCAGTGTCTTGGTTGTTGCTTGCCCAGGCAGGAGCAATCTAGTAGTTCAGACAGAGAAATAAGCACAGCAGCCTTTCTGTCCCTGAGTTGCTATGGGCCATGAAGTAACCAAGGTTTAGCCCCAGGATTTCTATGGCACAAGGCTGTTGTAACTCAGGACATGTCTGCAGCGCTTTGTCCTCCTGGATATCATCACCATGGTGTGTATCCTTCCCCACTCCTGAGAAGGGTATCTGTCTTGGATGTTCCCTTGGCCATATTTTCATGGAGCTACATGTTCCCACTTCAGCCTTTATGAGCACTCCTGGGAGCAGTCACCTGGCACTGCTTGGTGGGGTCAGGATTTGGGGATTTCTGGGGATTTTCAGCCTCACTCGGGAAGGGCACCAGTCTTTCTGTTGGCTTTCCAGGTGAGTCCACATATGTACTTGCTTAGCTTTGCCTGAAGAACAACAGGGCACTTTACAGTTAGGAGCCATCCTTACGAAAGCTGTGATAGACACAGAACACTGAGACTTGCTGAGGATCCAGACCTGTCTTCTGGCCAGGGTATGGGGTTTCCAACCCCACTTTGTCCACCACATGTGGCTGTGGTGGCCACTGATGAGTTTGAGCCCCTGATAGTGCTCCAAGCTCAGTTCCTTAGCAGAGGGTAAACCAGTTTCCAACTGTTAACCTTCATGACAGATGGACGTCCCAGTGGTTTTGGGTGTCAATATTGATATGCTTTGGTGTGCTTCGGCTGTGTCCAGAGATGGGGTCTCCAGCATGCTTCATCCCACAAAAAAAAGCATGAAAATGTGGACCAGACCCTTTGTGAGGGTTTCAGCCCTGCCAAGCCCTGGAGAGACTTGCCAGGGGATGCCTGGCCATCCATCAGCTCAAGCCCTCTGAAAACTGACTGCCTGCTGAGTAAGGAGGGACTTTGTTCACCTGCTCTGAGACAGAAAATCCTTCTCCTGCTCCTTGTACTGCTTGCCACAGCATGGTCCACATTAATGATAATGAGTTAACAAGCCAGGGTAAGTGATAGGGCTTTGTTCTTGGCTTTTTTTTTTTTTTTTTTTTGTTCCCTGTTCACCTTTAAAGACATGAAAGGAGAAAATAAAACAAGAGCAGCTCTGAGGGCACACCTCCATCCTCCCCCTTTGCTCAGTCTTTATTTTCTCCTTTCAGCTGCCTTTCCCTGCTTTGCCCTGATTTAGCCAGCACGGAGAGCTGACACCGCTGTCAAAGATGCCCTTATCTCCAAGGGTACTGCTGGTGTTTTGGATTCAGAAGCGGCATTAGGATCGAGGTTCTGACTAATCTCCTCTGATAAGCTGTGTCACAGCAGAGTTGCAGGACAGAGGGTCCAACACCACAGCTCAGGTGGCTCTGCCTGATTTGTATTTATCCCCTTTCCAAGCACAGTCAAGGGGATGCTCCAGCCCTGCTGAGGGGGAGTTTATTCTTGACAGAAAGCATCTCTGTCTGCTGGGGCTGCTCATCTCCCAAGCCCCTTACCAAGACCTATGTGGGCACCACGTGGTTCCCTGCTTGGTGTCCCTCCTCACCGGGAAAGGGGAACTCACAAAAGGGAGGCTTACATGAGCTACACATTGTAAAGCAGGACAGGTGTTCTGTGGTAAAAGGAGTGACAGGCAGAAATAAGCACAAAAGATTGGATAGATAGGAATGAGAGATCGATAAACCGAGACTAAAGATAGCAAGAGAGATGCACTGAGGGCTGTTGACAGAGAAATAGGTGTTGCAGCCAGAAACATCCTTGAATAAGAGAAACATCAAATGAGAGACGTGAAGCTTAGAGAAGGATAATTTTAAATGCACTTCACTGCTGGGCCAGGATTAGCCCAGACTATACATGTTTAATGCTTCCTTTTTTCTCTCCTGATTTTAAACCCCTGAGTGGTGGGATGGAGCAGCTCCTCCAGCCCCACTCTCAGTTACGGGATTCAGACCTCCATATTAGAGTCAGATCCTTTCTCAGGCACCAGTTTAGCCAGTGAAAAGCTATTTGGAGCAATCTCATGGAGCTGGGCTGTGTAACTGCCGCTCTTATGGTCTGTTGATCAAACCTATGTGCAGTGTAGCCATATTTCAGATTTAAATCCAGTTTAGCCATAATTGAAACCTGCCTTTCTCTTGACCCTGACACTGCCAACTGGAAAGAGTGGCAGTTTTGGAAAAGGATAAAAAATGTAAAATAAGCAGCACTGGGGTGCTCAGGTACAGGGTGTCCTGGGGACACAGCCTGACCAAGGGATGTTAATGGGCAAGGATTTTGATGGATAACGGAGTAAAGGCTTCCCAGGTGTTGATCCCTGGCAGACTGATTTGTTGCACTAAATCTGGATTGGTTTGTTTTTCACCTAATGATGAGTGAGCTTATCAGGGAGTCCCTGAGGCATCCTATAATACCTGTCCCAGTTGCCCAGGTATTCCCAGTACAAGTCTCTGCCTAAAAGCCAATTGAGGTTGAGAAAGCCTCATACTCTGAAATTGCTTTACTTCCTAAGGGCTGGTTTGAGAAAGGAGCAGAATTGTTCAGCAGCTTCAGAGCAGCTGTTAATTTCCTTTTGTTTTCATTAATTAGGCCAACTACTCCCCATCTTCCTCCTTCTCTCTGGGCACTTAAACCCTGTGAAACCACCCCTTCTCTTAATGTGTCCTAGGAGGCCCTGCCAGAGTAGATATCCACCTCCAGGGGCTGCGATGGAGAATCTTCTCTGACTTTGTAGGCTCCTTTCTCCATCATCTCCTCCACAGCAGAAGACCCACAGCCTTCAGCTCTGCTAATGTGCAGCCTGACCATTAGACAGAAAATAACAGCTGTGGATGGGGACAAGTGACGGTGAGCCATGCTCTGCAGGGGTGGGCTTCTCTCCACTGCCCTGCATCTGGCTGGGAGGGTGAGGAGCGGTGGAGCGACTGGCACTGGTGCTGCTCCGGGAGCACCCAAGTCCTCTGTGACAAGGGATGGGGGAACATGGGAACAAGATCCTCTCTCATGCCAAAGAAGTGTTTGCAGAAGTGCTTGAAAGAGATGATAAAGGGACGTGGCTGCAAGTTCTGTGGCAAGGCTTGGGAAGTTTGGAGAAGCCTCCAGCTCCTCCCATCCATTGGAGCATGCTGCTGTCTCATGGTCACTGTCCACGGAGCCCTGCACCCTGGCTGATGTCTCTGCAAACCTAGTGGGTCTGAAAAGCAAGGAGGACTTGGAGGGGTTCATCTGCTCTAAACATGACCTAAAAAGAGAGAGGGTAGATGTGAAGTGAGAGCCTGAGGGGACTCATTTATCTGAGGATGGCTTGCATGCCATCTCTGGTAAGGTGTATCTGTTCAGTGGTAAGAGCAAGGGACGCAGTGAGCTGTGAGAGGGGAGTGAGCCTGTCCTGTCTGGGAGATGCCTCACTCCCCAGCACAGCCCTTCCCGAGGGAGGTATCCACGCTCAGAGCACTTTGTTCAACAGGCTCGCGGTGATCAGTGTGTTGGAGCAATTTATCAGTCCTGATGCATATTTAATGCCAGAATGGTGAGCAGAAGTGGAGCAGTGTTTTCAGACGGGTGAGCTGCAGAGCTTTGCTGTGGCCGTTAACAGTCCTGCATTAATTATGATAGAATAAATAATTCACAGGGCTAATAACAAAGACTTGCTCCTGGAAGAAGAAATGAGAAAGCAATATCTGCCTCTTGCTTCCGAGCCAAGTGGACAGCAGAGCACATGGGATCTGCTGGGGATACCGCACTGGCTGGTGACATTTTGGGGGATTTGTACCCCTTGCTGGCCCATGCACAACTCGGGAATTGTGGCTCTCCCCAGCACCTGCCAGTGTGTATGGAAAGCCCAGGGGATGAGAACAGGAGGCACCAGCTTGGCTTGTGGGCCCAGGCACTTGTTTTCCTGCCACTCATGTCAGTGAGCAGGGCAGCAGCTCCCCAGTGCTCCCTGCTCAGGTCCTGCATCGGGTGTCTCTGCTGCAACGCCTCCATAACCCTTCTCCTGCCCTCCCCTCCGCCTATCACACCTATTGCCAGTGACTGTCTCATTTTACCTCTCTGTTTAACCTTGTCAGGTGGGAAGTGCATGGACCCTGAGCTCTGCAAGGGCATCGACCCCACAGGAATCCTCCCCTGTGAGAGGCAGCTCCTGCTTGGCCCCTGCCTGGCAGCTCTGGTTTGTCCTGCCTGTATCTCCTCTGTCTTTCCTTGAAGCCACCCATTCCTCTCTTCCTTTTCCCCACAACCTGCAAACATTAATATGGATTGTTTTCTTGTGCCACTATTGTCCTTCAGCTTAAATAGCTTTTTCTGACCTCCCTGGTGTTTTTTGTGCAGATGCATTTTTAAAGAAAAAAGTCACATCGCTGCCAGTTTGCTTTACCAAAGCTGAGCAAGATATCTTCTTCTATACTGTTTTGTACCATGTGCCCTCTGTTCACCAGCTCACTCAG
Source organism: Columba livia (assembly GCF_036013475.1). Classification (NCBI taxonomy): domain Eukaryota; kingdom Metazoa; phylum Chordata; class Aves; order Columbiformes; family Columbidae; genus Columba; species Columba livia. The sequence continues at coordinate 3,090,134 of NC_088613.1, forward strand.
GAGCCCTTCTCTGTTCCTCTTTAACCTTCTTTATTGTGGGTAGCCTTCTGGCTTAGCCACCACGTGGTGAGTGACCCTGAGCAAGTCATTTCACTTGTCTTACCTCACCTTCCTTCCACCTATAGGGAGAAGACAGTGACACCATCCTGTGGCATGGGGTGGGTTAGGTGCTATAGGAGGTATAGAAGCTTTCTCCTTCCCAGCCCTGGTCGTTTATGGGGATAGGGCTCATTTCATTACTCTGTGAACTTATATCTCAACAGAAACATAAACTGAAGTGATATGGGACATGAGTGCTGTCCCAGACTGTTGCAAGCAGTCTCAGAATAGCTGAGTAGTCTAAACGAGCATCCAGAGTAGGCTGAATGCTGGTGACCCACCCACATGTCACCAAACACATCCTAGGTCCTGCCTTAAACCTAAAATTGGGAGGAAAATGTAATGATAAAATGTTTTCCAGGGAAAACAACAGCAGCTGGGAACTTGTGTGCTGCCACTTTTCTGATCTATTGGTGCTGAAGGGTTTTCCTGAGGGTCTAACCAGTGCTCCATAGACTGCTGTGAGTGGCATTGTAATGTGTCCCCTAGACAAGCATTTTTTTCTTCTGGGGTCCCATCACACTCATAGTTTATGAGATCGTTTTCTTCCTTGGCCATTCCCAACTGATGAGCCCTTGATGAGCAATGGAAACAGCTGTTCCTAACCCCATGCTCGGGAGCCTGAGCCTTGCGTGCTGTGCTCCTCATTCTGCCTCTTGGTGGGCTCCAAGCTGTCTTCTGCTCAGTGATGGGCTGTGCACCCTTCATGTGTTCCTGCTGCTTTCTGGCTTTGTACCAGCATCAAAAGTCATCAACATAATGTAATGAATGAAAAAATTATTATGGGTCACAAACTCGCTCTGCTGGTACCTTCCCTCCAGCCTCATTCTTTCTGTTTCAGGACTCATTTTTGGCTAGTTTTGGGTTCTCCCACTCCCCATATGTTCTTGCTTTGGTCACTATCCCCCATGGAGCATCAGCACTAAGACCAGAGAGGTAAGATTGCTCTGTTCCCTTTGTCTTTCTCTTTGAAGACAGTTATCACATTAGCCTGAGAGGATGAACCCACTATGTGTTTTAACATGTTTTCTTTTGTGTCTATGCTGTTTGTCACCCTTTTCTTCCCACTCCTGCTTTGCAAACTCCATCTGTTGAGATGGCACAAGTAACAGAGCACACCTAAAAACCAGGGATTGCATTTACATGGATAAATAGCCACCTTTGGACCATTCTCATCCAAGACAAGGGACATTTCAGAGGAGATCAGGATAACCCCAAGCACTGACTCTGTTGACAGAGAAGAATGCAGCAGATTTCACCTAGAAAGTGGCTGTTTGAACAGAGGAGTGCAGCACCGCTCAGTAGTGCTTACGTCTCAAGAGTGGATGTTTACACACGGGAATTGCTTGTTCACCTTGCTATTAGAGCACAAAACAAATGTTTGCCCAGGTAAGTGCAGATCCTAAGCTCAGGTTTTGCATTGGGTGTGCAGCTTTGGAGCTTACATGCAGGCAGGCACTGCCTGAGCAATCACTGCAGGTTAGTTGTCCTGGTCTGGACGCCTGAAGGCAAAGCAGCGGCTTGAAGAGCTGCTCCAGGTCTCTCCCCAGGTGCAGATGGAGTGGGATGAAGGGCCCGGGCTGCATTCACAACCAAAGCAGAGCTGAGGGAGGCAGGACACCATCTCGTTTATCAAGACTTCAAAAGACATAATATATATACTGGCGAAAAATAGCTTTTAATATTGTTGTTATTAGACAAATTCTCTTTCCCTTTCTTTTTCTTGTTCCAAGAGGACTCGGTGAAGAAAGCCCCTGACGGATTTCTTTGTCTTTTCATTCTAACCAACAAATTCATATTGCACTTTACTGAGTCTTTGAAGAAAGTTCTGGGGCTGGTGTCTGAGCTTAATCGCAGTTCTCCTTGCGCACCTGTGAGAGATGGCAGCTCATGCCTCTTTGCATTCAGCAATGGTGTTACAAAACCACCCCAAAAATCAATTTAGGCAGGCAATAAGCCCCAAACAGACTTTATTCTAACCAGAACTATTTGTCAGAGAACCAACTAGGAAGAGGGTTTGTCCAAAATTATTCAGCACTCCAACAACATTATAAAACACAAGTTTGGATACACAGCTGTTTCAGACTTGAGGGATCCCAAAACTCTGGAATGATGATTCAAAATGCAGGAAGCATGTGGGGGGTTATATGTAGGGTCGGGGGTTTCTGCCCCAGCCAGGTGAGTTTGCGTGGGCTTTTGTTGCAGCAAACATCGGTTACTGTGCAGATCAGAGGGAGCAGATTGCCAAAACGGCTGTGATGAGGGCTGCTGTTGTGGTTCTCATGCTGGAGCTTGTGGGCTGGAGAGGAGGAGGCAAACCAAAATATTTATACCATAAGATGTGCACTTTTTTGAGCTGAAGCCTGGGCAGCATCACAGTCACTCCATATGGAGTAGACATCGCTCACCTGATTTCTTTCTCTCTCCGGGAGAGCATGCCACGGCTGCTTGGTTGTGGCAGGGGAGGCAGGCAGCTCTGTGGTTGGACTCTGGGGACATGGGGGCTGCAGTGGCTGTGGCTGCTCTTCCCCTGTCCCCTCGTACCCTGGGGTCCCTGGCTGCAGCCTGGGGCTTCCTTCCTCGCTGCTGGTGCTGGCCCATGGTTGGCAGAGAGTCACCTCATGTGGACCTCAGGATGCAGGGAGGCTCCTGGGTTTGCGCTGTTACTTCTGAGTTCATGCTCTCCAAGTGCTTGCTGTGAAGGCTCTACCCACCGGACACGTCTGCGCTGCCCAGAGCTTGCCAAGCTGTGTGAGGAGCTGAGGGCTGGGATGGGGGCTGGGGGACACGCGGGGTGCAGGCAGAGCTGTGCGTGTGCACTCCAGCCTGGACTCTGCTCAGCTGCACCCCTGTATGCAGAGACAGATGAGATGGGGAAGAGGTTATGTGCAGCTTGTCCTGGTGAGAAAAGGACAATCTCAGGACCTGTCCCTCTCCAGCCCTAGGAAGCTGCTGCAAGGCTGTGTTATCTTTCCTGTGGCTGGAAATGCAGTGCTATTAATCAAGGCTGTGGGAGCAAGGATGTGCAGGGCCACTGGTGTGTGCCAGGGGAACAGGACTGGTGTGATGTCCTCAGTAGCTGAGTACTTTGAACCTTTGAGATGAGCCTTTTGGTGCATCCTACATTTGGGCTGCAGCAGCCTGGTGGCGTCCTGACTCTCCCTGGTCTTTGGGAGAGATGCTGAGCCTCTCCGCAGTGATTTCTGTGTTATTTAACCTCCCTCTCTTTGCAGCTGGCCGAGAGCTGGCCCTCTCTGACAGTGGTGGTCAATGCTTGGCCCTAACCAGCTCTGAAATCATGGGCAGGAACATGAGCTGCTGCCCACAGAGTGGCAGCCAGTGTGGGGGGACTCATTTTGTAATTATGTTGCTGAACAGCGGCATTAAATCTTCCAACCTGTCCGCTGGAGACAGCCCCTCTCATCCTACCTCTGACAAGATTTAAGATGCTCACAGATAACTGACTTTCATTATTGCTGTGCTCATAAATTCTTCTGTTGTCCTCTTTCAGGGGGGCTCCTGCCATCACCTACATGGTGCCCACTCTCCATCTCCAGCAGCATGTCACCTCCCCCTGCTCCCCTTGTCCTGTGGTCTCTGCCCATCCCTGCTGTCCCCTCGCTTCCATGGGCTGTTGGCTGTTGTGCATTTGCTATCTTGTCCCTCCCACACATATCTTCAGTGACAGGGCCAAACTCTTAGCTGATGCAAGAGCACTAGCTGGGCAATTTTCCCTATTGTTGCTCATATGGTTTCCCATTGCTCCTACGCTCTTGCATCTAATGTCTGACACCAATGAGTCCCCCTCCCATCCCTTGACAGTTGGATCACTTGATGGATAAAGAATTGATTGGATGATTGCAGCTAACAGCTCAATGTTCACATGGAGGTCAGTGATCAGTGGTGTTCCTCAGAGGTCGATATTGGGACCAACATTGTTTACATCTTTGTCTGCAACACAGACAGTGGGATCGAGTGCATCCTCAGCAAGTTTGCTGACTACACCAAGCTGTGTGGTGTGGTTGACACACTGGAGGGAAGGGATGCCACCCAGATGCCATCCTTGGTAGGCTTGAGAGGTGAGCCTGTATGAACCTCATGAAGCTCAACAAGGCCAAACGCAAGGTCCTGAACATGGGTTGGGGCAATCTCAAGCACAAATACAGTCTGGGTGAGGAATAGATTGATGGTGGCCCCAAGGGGAAGGACCTGGGGATGCTGGTTGATGAGAAGCTCAACATGACCTGGCAAAAATAAACTTGCAGCCCAGAAAGCCAACTGTGTCCTGGGCCGCATCAAAAGAAGTGCGACCAGCAGGTCTAGGCAGCTGGGAGAAGATTAATGCTGACTGCTAGCTATGGACCATAGCAGGACCCCAGAGCTTGGGGGCCACTGGGGTGGCAGATGAGGTGAAACAGCCATGAATCAAGGAGCACCGTTTCAAAGAGAGACTGGTGGGGAAAATGCAGAGCCAGGGCCAATGCTTTCAGATGCTGCCCTGGGAGCAGGGCCAGCCCTGGCTGAAAGTGTGGGGCCACTGATGCCCAAAATGCAACTGAGGATGGAAGCCAGTGGAGGGAAGACCTGCTGAGCATCAGATTGGGTGCATCCAGGTGTGGAAATCCCAGGGGCTGTTGTGGGGCAGACCCTGCTCTGTGGTCTCTATGGGGAACTCAAAGTTTCATCCATTTGGTTCACAGCTGCTCCTGCCAAAAAATTCGCATTTGAGGTACAAGACACCTGCCAGCTGGATTTAGGTTGGCCTGAACTGTTCTCTGTAGTGTCCAAACAGCCACAGGAGACAGAGCCGGGCTTGCAGACCATCTGCCTGAGCTACTGGCAGGGCTGTGATGCCGGCTCTAAGGGGAGCTGAGCCCTGTGCATGGGGACCGGGGTGTGGGTGTCCCCCTTGGCCAGCTGTGCCAGAACACCAGGCAGCAGGGAGGCCCCATCCCACCACTGGTGGCACAGGTAGAGACAACTGCATCTGGCACCAATGTTATTCCTGGCCATGGCCAGCTGAGCGGGAGGCTGGTTGGGATGCCAGGCTGAAAACGGACTGGCGTCCTGCATTCCATGGGCGCCAGTTTGGAAGGAAAGCACCAATCCCGGGCCAGTTTTCCAGTCCATTTGTTTTTTTCTGTGGCTTGATGGGGAACATTAAATGGCAGGCACTATTTGCCAAGCTTGGGCATCACATCCCTGTGTAGAGAGGCTGGTGATGAGCACATCTTGGGCATGGACATAGAGATAATCATTAGCAAACCTGACGGTAGTTGTAGAGTGGAGTCTATCCGCAGTGACAAACAGAGCCAGTGTTCACTGCAGGAGCTCACGGTCTGGTCCTTCCCCAGCCCTGGCCCAGGTTGTTTGGGCTTGAGACAAAGGATTTGATTTGTGGACTGCAGCAGTCAGGGCAGAAAATGCTTCTGCAAACAGACTCTGAGCTCCAGGTGGGCCACTGACTTCAGTTGTGCACCCCTGGGTGATGGTGAGTAACCCAGGTATTGCAGAGCAGAGACCTCGCATCTCTGATCTGCTCCAATCCAGCCCCAGGCTCTCCCTGCTCCCCACAAATGGACTTTAAACACGGTATGTTTTTCCCCTGTACCTGCCTGCTTATTGACTAGATTTCCAATAAGATCACTGCAGGTCTTGAACAAAGTTTCCCAAGTTAATCCCCCTGAATATAACCATCAGAGAAATCCTTGTTTTTACACGGCTGTGCCTTACACTTTTTAGGAGGTGAGCAGCAGCAGCTGTCACTGAATAATCGTTCTCATTAACTCATCTTTGTACCTTTCTTTTGCTTGATGAAACCCTTTCTCCAAAACACAGCCTAGAGGGCTGCTCAAAAACTAAGCAGACAAACAAAATGAGCTAATAAAGGGAACAAAGAGAGGCAGAAGCAGGGAGGCTGGAAACTCTTACAGATCCTTGTCTCATAGAGAAAATTTAGAGGGAGAATGCGCCCCAGTCTCTCTGGGCCCAAGAGGAGAGGCCAAGTCAGCTGCACAATTCCTGAGACATGGCCAAGGGTCAACATTTCTCCCTTCATCCCTCCCCCTGCTGCCAGTGGATGCAGCAGAGACCCCGTTACCACTTCTCCTGCACTGGCCTCCTTCCATCCCCTGGTGAAAAACTGCTGTGTTCTTTTCCTAAGAAAACTCTTGTAAATCAAATGTGAGATTAATTTTCAGGATGTGCTGTTTTGTGATACGTTTTGCCATCCCAGAACCCAAAGCTACTGGAAGGATGCTCTTAGACTCTGGTCTCAGCTGTATGTCAGCAGCTCAGGGTTGTAGTCCTGGCTCTGCTACTGTTTTTGGTGGCATAGAATATGTGAGATCTCAGGTCTTTTGACTCCTGCAAACTACAAAGACCAGTTGTTTGGCCACACTTAGAGGTGCCATCAAGTGAGTAACCATGTGAAAATAACTTTAGGTCAACGGTTTCAAGCTCAGACCTCGAAGTCAGTTCCTGATTCCAGGTTTTAGTATGGCATGGCGGTCTGTTGGGCATCTGGAGCTCCCACAGACCTGCTGGGACTTCTCCCAGCCTCTGTGTTTCCACTTCCCAAGAGTCCTTCTTTGCCTCCTGCCATTCCCAAGACCCAGCCTCCTCTCAGCCTGCCCTGAGCTGCCCCAGCTCCCTCAAAAGAGGGAACTGCAAGTGGTCTTCTGCAGATGGTGAAACACTCAAAAAAGCAGGTGCAGAGGGAGATGAGGTACAGGAAGGCTCTGAGGAAGGCTCTAGAGGCCACAAGCAGAGAAGACAGGGAGGCACCAGGGCTGCAGGCAGGGCAGGGAAGGTGGGGTGGTGGGCTGTGTTTCTAGCTGTGAGACAGGTTGAAGGAGATGTGCTCATATGAGTGATAGAGAGAGCAAAGGGACATATATGCTAGAGGGATCCCCATGAGATCTGTGGGAATGGCACTGTGACAGAAGTCGTGAGGTGTTTGGGTTGTTTTGTGGCAGAGTCAGAAGGACCGTCTCCTGTCCCCCTCCCTGCAAATTGTTCCCAGGCGCTTGTGTCACTCTGTAGACTTTCCCCTTCTCCCACTCCTCAGCCTTTCAGAGAAGCAGGATCCCTGGGAGCCCATCATGAAACAGAGCTCTCTGCCTTTTTCTGCTCTTCTTGCTGCATATCTCTGGGACACTGAGCAGTTCTGACTTTTATTTGACCAATGGTGTCCTGCTGACAAGGAGCATACGGCCAGGGAGGGTGCAGAGGGAGAAGTGATAGATTATTCTTAATTGACCAGAACAGAGGATGCTGACCTTCAGAGAACAAAGCCGTGAATCTTCAGACAATGGGGTAAGTGCCATGTGGATTTACTGTCCCCTGGCTTTAAAGGCCTGACCTCCACCACCCCTCCCCTGCACTTGCAAGAGAAGAAGGACTAGGAGGATCTGCTGGGCAAAGCCCTAATTTACAGGTATCTTCCCAGCCACAAGTCATGAGCACAGATGAGCTTTCAGGCATGTTTTCCCTGCAAGCTGCTCACAGCTAATGGACAAGAGGGAGAGCAGACAGACAGACATTGAAATAGCACAGCAATAGATAGGGGGGACAGAGTCTTTACCAAGGTTTTCTCTACCCTTTGCTGGAGAAAGAAAATCTCTCTAAGACCAGGAATCTCATTAAAGACCTCTGGAGGAATGTTATTTTTCTGTTGGTGATCATGCCTTGATAGTTAAGCTTGGGGGAAGGCAGTACACCGTCCAAAAAGGATTGACAAGTTGAGCAGGAATATTTGTTAAGCCTTGGGTTGTTGGAAAAAAACTACCTTACAAACCTGGCAGTGCTTCATCACTGAGGGAGCAGGGACCAGTTCATCTGAGGGTACATTCCACATCCAGAGTGATCTGAAGGATCCCGAATCTCTCGCTGCCTTTGTGACAGGGTACTGTGCTCCTGCCAGGACAGAAGGACGTGGTACAGCATCCGCCTTTGACTCTGCTCGATCAAACCTTGTCCTTGATGTGGCTGGGAACAGTGGGCATAGCCGCCTGTCAATGCAGCTCAAGGGCTCGAGCTTACAAAGAGGGATGAGAAGTCAAGTGTGATGGTGGGGTCTTTCTGTGTGGTTTCCCCTTCTGCAGTGCCAGTAGTTGCCAGGTATGCATTGTTGGTGTGGGAGGATTCCTATCAGATGCTTGGCGGCTCTGAGTCAGTGAGGCTGTGTTGATGTGTCTCAGCTGCAGCCTGGCCCCGCCTGCAGGCTCTTGGTTGTGCTCAGTACCAGCTAAGAACCAAGAGAAGATGACACAAGTGGAAAAGAGGAGGGGAAAAAAGGTTTGCTGCCTGAGAACTGCTCTGTGAATATCAGCCAGTTTCTTTGTGGGAGAAGCCAGAAGCATGGCCAGGGTTTGTTTGACTAGCTCAGCTTTTCCAGGGAAGAGCCAGGGTGCTTGTATCAATTAGGACCTGGGAAAGGCATGTCTGGGCCCTGAGCATCTCACAGGGACTGCCAAGGCCAGGAAAGAAAGTGGCAAGAGGGGACAGTGTGTCAACAAGAGACAAACCAGTATCTTAGCTGCAGTCCGAGCATGACAGTCTCTCCGGGAGCTGTGTGTGCAAGTGCTTTCCTTGCTTCTGTACTTCTGTCTTGGTGTTCATCTCTCCTTTCTCCTCTTCCTTGGGGCAGGAACAGATCTCATGGAATAAGGGGAAGAAACTCTAACCATGCTGCTTGGTGTCAGTGCACTGACAAAACACATCTCCTGCAGAAGGCAGGCAGGGTTTCCAGAGGGCGGCACTGCTGGCTTTGCTAGTAGGCCAGACAAGCTTCTGCCTCACAGCTCCACTGTTTGTCATCTGCAGAGCATTGGGGAGGGACAGGAGATGGGGAGTGACAGGTCGACCCTCTGGGTGGTGAGTGCACAGAGAAGGCAGCAGGAGAAAGCCAAGGAAACCTTGGGGTGATCTGCAGTGCCGGAGGGTCTTCTTATGGCAGGAGGTCCTCTCGCTAAGCTTATCATACCTTGAGCTGCTCCATGAGATTCCTCAAGACATGTGGAAGTGTTAGTGGGTGATTTTAGCAGCCACTGAAGCTGTGTTTCAGCTGATGTGCCCAGGTGTCCCCTGTGGACCACTTGCTCACTCCCACATTTCCAGTGAGCCCATGACACCTGCAGCTCAGCAGTGCACAAAGTTGCCCCCATTTGCAAGCTGCACAGTCCCTTTTCCATCGACTTTGCTACAGCAGGCTCCTTCCTGGGCTGCCCTCCTGCCCGTACAACTCTCTTCCCGAGCAGATCTTCCTCCATCCCTTGGCATCTTTCATGGCTCTTCCCATCCTGAGCTGTGATGATCGGGTTGTGCACATGTGGGACTGTGGCTCCAGCTGCTGGTACTCAGCCTGTGGGAGCAGCACCTCTCTCTTACAAAGCAAAGGGGTTTATCTGAATGATGGTTATCTCAGAAACGTTTGATCATGTGAACACAGGGATGTCTCTGAGCATCATTTCTCTCAGTGGGGCAAGGTGGGTGTTGATCATAACTAATTTGGCTACCCGATCATACCGAGTGCACACAGGCTCAGGCTGCGCATCAAAGAGGCCAATAAAAAGACAAAGCCTTTGATGCAGAGGGTGGGACAGAGTGTGGTGGGACAGAGTGTGACTCCTGCTGGCACTGGGGCTCAGTGTGCTCTGAGGGGCTGCTCGCTGCCAGGCTCCCGGCAGTCCTGACTGGGTTGGAGTTGTGCCAGAGGGATGCTCGGGAGAAGCAGCACTTGCAAGGGCTGGACCAGGGAGTGCAAAGCGCTGCAGTGCCCTGGGGTAACACGTCATCTGTGTGCTTCTCTAGCTGATGGGATGCAAAGGTACCCTGAACTGCTAAAGCAGACTGAACAACGTGAGCTTTGGAGTAAGACATCAGGCTGCAGCTTTATCTGTGCCACCAGGGCGGTGGGCTTGGTCTGGGGTCTCTGGGGAAGCTGCCCTAGGATAGGACTCTTCTTCCCTAGCCATGTTTTGATATAAGTAGTTCCAGTAGCTGAGAAACTGCATGTCCTCTCACAAGAAAGAGCACCAAGGACTTTTTCCTTGGTCCTAGGTAGAAACAGAGGCAAAACCTACAGGGCTCGGTCTCTTGCAATACATTAGGGTGTCATAAAAGGTAGGGAGAAAAGTACAGCTGTTAAAGCATGACACAGCCTTTTCCCTGGCTGGGTGACACACTCTATGCATTATCAAACATCAGGTGTCACAGCTGGCAGAGGACAGTGTCCACAGAATGCATGTTGTCTGGCAGTGCAGAGATTGCAGGAAGCAATTTTACAGAAAGGTGAATGAAGGGATCAGCCCTTCTAAGGATGAACCCTGAATCCTGGCGTTCCAGCTCCATCCTTATAGACCCACTGGAGTTGCTGGCACTGTCTGTGTGTACGTATTACACTTTGGTAATCTTTATATTCTGACTGTGCATCACCCAGGGCTTGGAGGGGTTGCTGTCCCCAGGCAGGCAGAGCTGCAGTGGTCAGCGGGTGCTGCAGAGCTTTCTGGCATCTGGACACGGGGTCCAGGCTCCCAGCACTAACTGGCTCTTTTTTTCTGCTGTCACGTCTCTTTCAGGTCCTGCTTATGGTGCCTTTGCAAACTGATTTAATGCTGCAATACCTGGGGCTCATGCAAAGCATGGCTCTGGGGAAAAAAAGCATCTGTAAATCACCTCGGTGGTGTTGGGTTCCCAGGGTGGGCAGCTTCAAGGATTGCAGTGGGAGTGGGAGGGTCTTGGAGCCGGCTGATGGAACTGTTCTGCGGCAGACAGGTAGACAGCAGCTCTGTGGTATTTGCTCTTTATGTGTGTCTTGGAGATGCGACACAGCCACCTATATGTACTCAGTTACAACCTGCAAGTGGGACTAGCAAGCCTCATCTTTTCCAGAGGCGCTGGAGCTATGACAGGGTGCTTGGGAGCATCGTGAGAATGGCTGGGAACTGACAGTGGTAGGTACTGAGGGGTCTCTCAGGGGGTGATGAGACCCACCCGAGAAACTTGAACCCTGCTGCTCTGCTTGGAGACCAGTCCAGACCTTTCTGATCCTCACATGTGAGGCTGCATCTTCGTTGGTGACATGATTTTGAAATCCAGCTCTGTGTCACAGGGACCCTTTTCCAGTTTCCATTTCTGTCTAATGCCTCCTTTCCCTTTTCATCCCTGCCATCCTGCACACTGAACTGTGCACAGAGGGTGACCATAAGGACAAGCCCTTTGTGAGAAGGAAGAGTGTCATCTTCAAAAGGGATGTTCAAAATAGAAACAAGTCTAGGATCCTTCTGCAAATTACTCATCTTCCAGTAGTTCCAGCAGTGGCTGCTGCTTATGTATCTTTCCCAGGCTTTCAACAGGTTTATACAAACTTCATGTTATAAAGACGAATTAAAATGGGGACTTCTGCATTGAATCCTCCAAGTGGTGGCTATTTTACTTATTTCATTTGGGATTTATGGGAAAATGTAAACCCTAGCACACATTTAAATGACAAAAATGTGCAGAAAACCTGAAACATCTTTTTCATTAACCTCTGCTTTCCGAAGGACTGGCAGCCTCATAAGAGAGCAGATTTTCCCAGTGCAGGGTACTGTTGTCATGCCTGTCAGGAAGTCCCACCAGAATTCAGAGACTCTCTGCTGCTACTTCTCACAACCTAAATATATATAATTTTTTTTTACTATTATTGGTGGGCCTTACCACCTTTTCATTAATTTCTTCCATTTTCAATTGACGCTTTCCATTGAAGAAATATCAACAGAGTAGACTTTTCCCTCTTGATTCCTGACCCCCCAACAGACCCTGTTGCACATCCTCTAACCTCTGAAGAGTCTCTCAGAGTTTTTGCTCCATAGTTTCCTTTGCTTAGTCAGTCATGGGCATATTTCTCCCTTATTTGTATTCCGTTTGTCCCTTCACAGCCCTATCAGTCTTGCCACACTTGAGGTTTACTCTCATTGTTAGTGCTATTATGTTTATGTTTATACCCGCTCATATAGTGCTGGTGTTGGTTTTTTTTCCTTCCAGATCTTGCTAAGGAGCAGATGCGATCTCACATGAGTGAAATCTTCTTGCAAGCAAATAAGGTATTGTTATTCTCATTCCCGTTATGCATTTTGTGTTTTATCTTGGTGCTGTACAAACTTATAAGTCAAGCTTCCCTGAAGAGTTTCCCTACTAAGGAAGCATGGCAAAGGAAGGGTAGGAAGGAGGATGCAAAATGCCTAAATGAGGATTTTATGTTTTGGTGAGGTGAAAGCTTACTGAAGATGGTGAATGATTTGGAGTAATGCTGCATTTTCAGTTATCTGCCATCTTTTTCAAAACATACATATAAAATAACACAGCAGTCTTGGCTGAAATGATTGGTCTTGGAAGCAGTTATTAATTCTTAACAACCTGCATCATGTAATAGCCTCACAACTGCTTGCTTTGTTCAAGGTAGATGAGATAGCAGGCAGCGAGACAGCATCCGAAACATTCCCTCAACAACAGATACTGGGAGCTGCTGTGCCCTGCTAAATTTTGGAGGATAAAGCTTCACAGCAGAGTTAAAAGGGAAATACTGATAGGGAAACACTGATAAACCAAACTATTCTGGGAGCAGCAGAATGTGGGCAGCTCCTTGTGCTTCTCCACGGTCTGCAAGGGAGATTATACCCAGGCTCTGAAATTGCTCTGGGGTGGGAAAGTGCAAAATTGGGTCTCTCTTCCCTCTGCCCAGCTGCTCTCTGTTCATCATCCATGTGGGATGGTTCCCTGGTGCCGCTTCTCCCAGGGGTTCACCCACACACAGCTTGGTACATACGCCCCGAGACAGAGGAGAGGATGGAGGAGCAGAGGGATGGAAGAGGGGGGGAGCTGGAGAAGTTTTCCAGTTTGGAAAATCATTCTAAAGCTAAAAAATTGAAAACTAAAATCTCCCACTGGGAAAGCCCTTGGAGGATATCAGAAAAGGAGGCTGAGTAGTTTCTCTGGATCCTGTGGAATTTAATACAGATTTGTCATCTAGCTGTCAAACCCACCAGAAATTTCTCACTTTCTATTAATAGTTTCATAGATTTCAGAGATTTTCCAGCTCAAAAGACCATTCTGTTCATGTCTTCTTGCATAAAATGGGCTGTTCCTATATCAAGCCCATCCACCCTGGCCAAACAGAAGCTTATCTTTCCAAAGGATCTCTGCTGAGATGTGTATACTTCCAGGCACAGAGAATCTGTCATGTATTGGGTAAATTGTTGCAGAGGCTAATGGCTCTCACAAGTAACCATGTCTTTCTGAACATATCAAGTCCTCCAGCTGCTGCCTTTGACACTGCAGGCAGGGATTCAGCAGGTTAGAGAGCCCTTAATCATGAGATTCCCCATCTAGGGACTCATTCCCTTCAGCAGTTTTTAGTCTATGGTCTCCTGAGCTGTGGGACCTTTCTCAAAGGGATGTGACAAGGAACCTGGGAGCAGCTGGTATGTCAGGAAGCTTCAATTAATTGTACATGTGTCACCACCACAAAAATACCAGAGGTCTGCTGAAGAGAAAGAGCCGAAACTATTGGTTTGGGGGTCTTTGGAGAAATGAGATAGGAGTAGGATGCAGTTGTTGCAGTGTCTGCTCCCATGTGTGGGAAGGTGTGGGAGCGGTGGGGAGCTGCTGCTGGAGCTGGTGGAGGTGGTGCAGTTCTGGAGTGCTCCTCCTTGCTGTTTTCCAGAGAATCAGCTGCAAAGCGTTGTGCCAAACCTCATAATTAAAAGCCAGTAAAACCTTCCCCTTGCTGCCATGGCCTCTCCACGTGGCTTGCTGCAGCTGCATCCTGAGAAGTTGATTTAGAAGTGTTATTTGGACTGGGACATTTTTATGAGGTGCTGCTTTCACACCCCACTGCTTGAGAAGCTGAGAAGCCCAAGCTGTCTTAATTAAAGAGCTAGAGGGACACAGCTACGGCTACAAAGATGCCTCTGCAGCATCCATGACCTAGCTGGTCCAGGATGCCCTGAGTGCCCAGCTTGGCCCTGAGGGGTCCAAGGACAGGGCTGGCACCTGCCGGGGGAAGAAGGACACATTTCTACTGCGGGATTATTTTTCAGGGTTCATCTTCCCAAAGCCCCTGGAGTGTTGCACTCATTCTGCCTGGGGATAATTCATAATGAGATGAGCCTCTCTTCTGCACCGGGCTATACTGCGCAGTGATTGTCCTTGGAACCTAAATAGTTTGGATGTATGACTCCAGCAAAAGTGAGACCCAACAGTAAATGAGTGCAGCTATGGGCTGGAGTGGAACTGCTCAGCCTTTTGGTTTGACGTAGCAGCTATATTTTCTCCAAATTAAAACATATTCCACTCTCTGTCATGCCTCTATTGGTTCTGCAAGCTGAATGCCCTGATTCATTAAAATCCGCACATTGCCTGTACTTACTAAATGATAACAAAGTAATGTGTTAATTGAGTTAAATTTCTAGACACAAGAAGCCCAGATAGACATGTTCAGTGCGCAGTTGATGACAGATATTTGTATTTTTCGAAAAGAGCAGCAAATCTAATCTGCCTTTTCTGATGGAGAACTTCATGAACTGCACAATCTCCAAATGCTCTTTAGTCATTAACCCTAATTACTGGAGCTAGTTACATACAAATTTACATTTGCAAGTGGGAGAGCAGGAAATCTAGATATTTAAAGAAGTGTGTAGATCTGTCAATTTTATTAACCCTTCTCCCCGCAGAGAGTTCTGTGATCTGAAAGGAAGAAAGTCCAAAAGGCCTCGAGTGTGTGATGTACCCTGGATTCTAACTGCCAAACAGGTATGGGCTGCAAAGCGCTGTTTCAGTAATGAAGCATCTTAGTTTATTAAGAGTAGGCTAGAGGTGATGTGATAATGGTCTGGAAGTGCCGACATCCAGGGGAAGCTTCTGAGAGGCTCTTTAATCTCTCAGACCAGAGCATCCTGAGACTGGAGAGTTAGCCATAAAAAAGGTTAAAGGTACAGCACGCAATGTGTGTTTAATTATCCAGAGGAACCGTTCCCCAAGGGTGATGTGTGCTGCTTTCAGAACTGCGGGTGGGATCCTGCGCAGAGCCTTGGGAAGCAGCTCCCGCTGCCTGTACCCAGGGAGCACATCTATCTGGGAGCTCATCTCAGTTCCCTGGCTTCCAGGTGCGACTGGTATGTTGTATATTTGTCCCAGGGTTTTGGACAATTGCTTTGTTTTCAGCTCACTGGTTGATGTGTGGTTTACAACAGTTCTCAGGAATTTATGATAGCCTGGGAAGAGCTGGTGAGTCAGGAGGCAGACAGTCATTAATTCCCAGTAATGCCTTCGACAGAGTTCATTACTGTTATCAGAAGATTAAATGATGTGAAAAGTAGATTTATTTATTTTTCCCAGGCTGATGCAGTTTGCTTTTGGAAGACACTGTGCTCTGGGGAAAAGCAGTGCCAGTGCATTGGCAACCGAGGAGCCCGAATCCTCTTGCAGCAGTTTATTCAATGCAGAACCGTTTGCTGTGTGTTTGAAGGAAGAGGTTGTATCAAGGTCACTCCACCGGATTCAGCTTTGCAGTCTCTGTGAAAGGAGAGCTCTCACTGTCCTCATAGATCTTTTTTTACTCCCCTCCATACGTAAAAGGCAGGTCTCGCAATAATAAAAGGTTTGTAGAATGGCACTCTTACAAAGTGTCCTGCTATAAAGAACTGCTCTGAATCAGAAACTGCATCTGTTCCAGAAACCATCTCTGTCTTTCTCACACCCTCCCTCTGGGTTCAGTCCTTGCCTCCGCTTCGTTGCCAGGATGGCAGTTTGATGGTTGCAGAGACGATTCAGGGCTGTTCTTCCCATACCAGACCTTGCAGGGTGCCAAGGAGGAAACGGAGAGGTACCCATTTGAAAAGCATTTAGCAGATTAGAATAAAATTAATCTGGCAGTTGCCATAAAACCTTCAGGAGCTATCCTCACAGAGCATTTTCCTTCTCTTTTTTAATGCTGCATGGAGGATGCACTGGACGGTGAGACCAGCAGCATTTTCCACTGTCCTCCCAGCCATGCAGGAGTAGCAACACTATTTAATTCCTCTGCTCCCTGTGCTGTCACACTGTGCTCAGGAAGTCAATCTTGGTTTGAATTTCATTCCTTTCTAGCAACGTAATGCAGGTGGGGTGTGTTATGGTCATCCTCCTGTTCCTAGATTGTGCTCTGTTGGTGCTACAGGGAGGGAAGCAGCTGTGGACAGACTGAGCCCTGGGAGCACAGTCCCCACCTCATGCTAGGAAGGGCATTGAGATTGTGCTTATCCTGACAGGAGATGTGGATTAATTCATCAATTCAATGTCAGCACTGAAGGAGAGACAAAAGCCCCCATCCAGGCTGGAGGCTGAGCAGATAGAGACACTGATCGCTGGAAAGTTTTACGAGGATAATAAAAAA
This sequence comes from Columba livia, assembly GCF_036013475.1. NCBI lineage: Eukaryota > Metazoa > Chordata > Aves > Columbiformes > Columbidae > Columba > Columba livia. Next base: position 3,106,647 of record NC_088613.1, read on the forward strand.
ACATCATAATAAATGGCCATGAATATTTCATGGTGGGTGTAGTGCTTATATGATGTATCATAGAGAAGTGATGGGTTTTTTCAACATTCGGATGCAAATGGGGAACGTGTTCTATATTTTGCAGGTTTCTCCCCAGACACGCTATGTTTTCTAAAAATCAGATTGACTGGGAGTTTTTGATATGAGAAACAACTTCATGCTCTGGTTAGAATAATAATAAAAAAAAGCACAGACAGTATCAGAGGGTTGTTGGTGCCAAAGATGAAAAAATCCCACGCAGATCAAGTAGCTCATCTCCCTAAATGTCGGGCGAAGCTAGTTAAGATTTACCAAAGGGAAATCAAGTGCTTTGCTGTCCTTGGAGCTGGATCTGATTTCTCTACTCGATAACAGCCGCACTTCTGCGCTGCGGACTCCAAAATGTCAGGTGGCTGTGACACGATGCAGCCACTGGTAACTGGAGAGGAGGTGAAAGCAGGGGACCAAATCCTTCTTCCTCACTGCTCGGTGGTAGATGTTGGAGCTTGCTTGGGATCAGCCTGGGGCAGAAAGCAGAAGAATCCCTTGTCTGGAGGGGACCAGAGTTTTTGGGTTGTTGAGTTTCACCCAAACTTGCACACTGAGTTTGCTTTGGTGGAGCCCTTTGTTCAAAGGCATCGGCTGGCATGATGCCTTCATCTAACCAGGTTCCCCAGTACAGACCTGCTCTGCCCCAGAGCAGCACAAACACCAGTGCACTAACACTGACCACTCCTCTTCACAAGCAACTTTCACATACTTGTCCTGTCTTCCTTTCTTTTAATTAATTCTATCAGATCCCCAGACACCTACCAAAATGCAATCCACGTTGCGTATTTGCAAGTTTGGGTGTTGCAGGAGCGGTTTCTAACAAGACACCTGCCTGCTGTCCCTCCTGTCCCTGCACTGTCTTGCTTGGCGCAGGTGGCAAAGCCTGGGTTTGAAACAAGAGATGGGCCAAGAGGGGACCTTTGTGGGCACCTGTCTGGGCAGAGGAACAGGTATGAAGTGGAATAAGCTGCAGGAGACAACCTGCAAGTCCATGCTCTGCTTCATCAGCTGCAGGATGCGCTTGGCTGTTTTCACCCATTGCTGCTTCTCTGCTTCTGTTTTCCCATCTCTATGGCAGGGTGAGTAGCACTCAGACCCCCCTGAGTGAAGCATCGGTGTGGAGGAACTGCAGATATGTGCCTGGTAACAGTAAGATACAAAAAATTACCAGCTAATTACTTCCAAAGCCTGACTTTCCACCCAGCATGGGCTGGGGGGTATCCCTCCTGCCTCCTCTTTCTGTGGGGAACCGCTCCATCCTTCTGGGGACATCCATACAGATATCCCACCAGGGACTGGTTATTTCTCTTCTCTTCTCTTCTTCTCTCCTCTTCTCCTCTGCTTTGCAAGTTGTCAGTGAGCTGTACGTGATTCCTTTGGATTTCTCACTTTTTCCTTGTTATGCTGCTGATCTGGTGGCACCAGTGACGCTGGGTGCTTGTACCCAAAATGGTTGTTCTATGTTTTTGCCCTCCACATTGTATTGGTGGCCTTCAGTGGCCCAGGGCATCCATACTTATTGTCTTTCTAGGGACTTGTTCCAGCTTCCCAGCCACCATGGCCAACATCTTCTCCTCCCCATTTTAATTTCACTCCAAACTACCCGGGTCGGGACACAGCACCTGCACACAGGTGTGGATGCTGCTCACAGGAGCACTTCTGCAGAGCACCATTTTCACCAGCATGTCAATGAATAAGAAAGTCACCTCCATTTGCAGAGCAAACTTTGGTGATATGTTCAGCCAGATGGCTCCTCGGTGGAGTTGGGCCCATCAAACTGCAAGTGCCTTTCCAGAAAAGAGGGGAAAAAAAGAAAAAAAAGAGAAAAAAGAAGAGAAAAACGATGCAAAAGTGCACTTGCTTTTAAAGTCTGTACCAAATGAGGCTGCGAGCTAATTTTTCCCAAACTGGGTGTTGTCAGCTGATGAAAACTCTTCCACAGAGGTGCTAAGCTCACTTGCTGGATCAGAAGTATTTCTTGGAGAGTGCTGATGAGATTATGCCTTGATCAGCCAAAACAGGCCTGATTTGAATGTGCTTTACTACGAAGCAGTCATTACATTTCTCTCTAGGATTCAAACAAACATTTCCTCCATATTTCAGTGGTGCTGAACTGGCTTTGCAAAGACCCCTCCAGGCTTTTGCTTAGGAACTGGTGAAATTATTCTGCCTAATGCCTCCAGAAGTTAAGTTACCCAAGCAGAAACTGTGCCACGGAGGTCCCAGGAGCTGCGTGAAGCAAACGGCACGTTGGTTTCTATGCCAGTCTCAAGGTAGCAGCTGAAGCATAAGCTGGGGATGGGAAAGCGCTTAATGTGTTCACACTCTTTGTTGTTTTGTACTCCTTTTGTCCAATAATTTGTCACTGTTCCTCCTGGAAAACGTGTGGATGAGAGAAGCGGCGTATGTCCATTTTTCCCATCTGCTCTGCTAACACTGCAGGACCCCGTAGCAGAAGAGCCTCAGGCTTCTTGCTCGCTACAGACAGCAGCGAGTCAGCAGTGCAGCCAGGTAGGATGAATTCCAGTTAGATGTTCTGTGCAGTGTTTCTTCCATGTGGAAACTGGTGGGATTAAATCCACAGGTACTGACCACACAAATGCCTGTCAGCTGGACTTCCCACTGCAGGAGGATGCTCTCTGTGCGGTGAGCATCTGCTCAGGTTTCCTTTGTCAACGTTGAGTTTAGCTTCCATAACGTATAGCCATAAAGACAGCCTGTATCGGGTTCAAAATAGCTAGCAGAGCTCCAGGTAATATTTTCTACAAAATCTGAATCAACTCAGACAAAAGATTTCTTAATTAAATTCCCTGAAGTACAGAGCTATAGTTAGGGGCTCATGGGGTTACTCACACGTTCTGGTTTGTCACTTGGAAAGACATTAGGGAAGAGAAAGAGAAATGCTGGTGTCATAGTTTAGCCCCAGCCACCCCCTGGCCAGCAACTAGAACATAGTGGGATGAGGAGGAGAATCAGGAAATGAAAGGCAGAATTCATTGGTTGGGATAAGAATAGTTTAATGGAACCACAAAAATGAAAAAAAAAAAAAGATAGAATATACAAAGCAAGGGATACACAGCGCAATTTCTCACTGCGTGGAAATCCCAGTGTGCAAGATGCCCTTTCGGAGCAAACTGTTCTTCTAAGCAGTAATGCTGAACTCCTGACTGCAACCTGTGCCCAAACCTCCCCATCCGGACAGCAGCTCTACCCAAAGCACAATAGTACCGAACTGCGTGGTCTAGAGAGAACTGAGAGCGTCACGGACTGACCTGCTCTCTGGCAGTGAGATTAAATAAAAAGCCTCCCTCCTGACCAGCCACACAGTTTAAAAACTGAACACAACCTTATATGATATTGAACATTCTTTTGAGTGGGTTTGGGTCACCCCCTCCCCAGCCACCTGTGGAAATTAACCCTATCTCAGCTGACCCAGCACAGCTGGTAACCAACATTTTGTAACCAGCTGCAAAGCACCAAAAGAGAAATCACCACTGTAAATAGCAGGGTCCAGCATTACTGTCTCCCCTTCACCGGCCCTGTCTCTTTTGCTCCAGAGCAGGAGCCCAGCTTCGCACCCAAGCTGGAGCCTCCTGGCTCTGCAGAGGCTTTTTGGACCTGTTGATTGCTCCAGGAGGTTAACTGTGAACTCAGGATGTTACGAATGTAGGTAGCTTCACACCTTGGAGCTTCTTGATTTAAGGTGTCTGCCCTGGAAGGTCTTCGGTCCTGTGCTGTTTAATGGAGCACTTCTGCTGGGGTGCAGAGGAGAGCTCTGAGGAGCCTGCAGTGATTTACTCCCTCCCCATGGGGGCTCAGAGAGTGAAATCTGCCCCACGCAGGTTGGGTAGGAGGTGCAGAAGAGGCCATTACGGATGAAGAAAGTGGGGCAGTTTGCAGGGGGTGCTTTGCTTCTCCCTGGCGGGGTGTGGGTGCCACAATTTCCCTTGGTTGGGGGCTCTGCAGCCCCTCGGTTGGCACGGGGATGTTGATGGTGGGCTATGTCAGTGCTCTTGGGAAGGTGGTGTGTAGTCTCACTGCTGAGGGCTTCTTTATTTTTCAAACCACCAGTTACCTGTGTAGACTTGGCAAGTGCCATCATGCATGTGAAAGGACAAAACATGATAAAGCATCATTAGAACAAGGTCTGGCTGATTGGGAACTCCATCACTAAATGTATGTACCTTCTCCCTGCATTGGTTTACACAAATAAGTCTGAGTCGTTGTAGACCTTTGAGATTCACTCTCCTTACCTTTACAAGGACTAGCTGTAAAAGGAGACATCTTTTTTACTTGTCCTGTGTTAAACACAAATGAAGCGCTTCCCTTCTAAAAGCATTTTAAGACAAAATAATTAACAAGCAGGAAAACAACCACCAGTTTGGAGTCTTGCGAAGCTGTTTTACGCTTCCCCCAGGACCCTTCCTCCCTCTCATCCCATTTCTCTTGCTTCCCTTGCAGTTTATGGCCCTGAGCTGGTAAATCACATTCAGCCCCGTGCCTCGCTCTGCACGTAAATAGTGGTGTGATCCTGTCGAATAAATGTGTGTGATGAAAGTGCCTTTAGCGAAGCGCGCTCCTGCTCTCCCAACCCCCCAGTGCGTCGCCCCCGGGCTTGTGAGCACTCGGCTCACACGTTTATTATTTATCTTGGTGAGCTGTGCTCAAATCCGAGAACCTGACTTCATGGCCCTGAATTATTGCACCAAATCTGTTCGTGAGGACCTGAGTTTCAGCAGTGGCTGATATGAATAGGTCTGCCTGCAGCTAAAAATAGAAAGCGCGGGGCAGGCTTCTTGGCAGAGCTATAGTAACTTCTAATATAAGGTGGCTCTGCAGCAGTTCCCATGGCAAAGCTTCCTCTGACGTGGTGGGGAAAGCTGTAGCGTGCACTCAAGCCAATATTAGACAATAGAGATTCCTTGTGGGAACTGACTTGTGAGGTGCAGGGGCCAATGTTGAGTTTTGAAGTTTCCTTCTCACTCCTACGGGCAGCCCTGCCCTGGAGAAGCGACTCCTAGGATTTGTATTTCTCTGTGCTTTGTTTTCTCCTCTGCAAGGGATTCTGGCTGCTGCAGTGGATGTGTTTTAGCTGCATGGTTTTTTTGCTTTCTCTGCAACAGGGGAGGCTGCAGCACGTGGGCAGATTTGCAGACCCCAGCGAGCCTGGTCTGCCCCATGGCTCTACCCCACACCTTTATTCCTCCTCCTCCATGGAAGTGTTTGCTCATTCCCCTGCTCCCAAGCCCAGCAGGAAGATGTGCTTTCTCAGCATTCCTGGTTATTCTGCTTTCTGCCCCAGGTATTGCTCTATGGTCTTGCTTGCAATGGACTGTTTCCTTCCTTGCAAGGCCAGACATGGCTGTTGTAACTCTGCAAATCTCCTGCATCACGGGAACTTGTTTCTCTGTTCATTCGGGTTTATCTGCTGTGAAAATCTGTGCTCCCCCGGTGCCCCCCAAACTCACCGAGAGTATTCATGCCGCCGGTCATGACAATGGTTCATCACAGCGATGCTAATGGCCACACATGGCTCATTGTTCCCTGCGCTGGAACATATGGTGTCCTGCCTTAACACTGCCCCATGCAAACGCTTCTGCACGAGGAGCAGCTGTGAAAAGGTTCAGTGGATCTCCCCAGTGTCAGCCAAGTGTAATGTCTAGTGCTCTTCCTTATGGATAACTGCGTGGCAAGATGAGGCAGCAGGACAGTAGGGAGAGCTCTGGGGAGCGTGGCTGTGGTCCAGCACAGCTCTCCTCCTTGCCCAGGGGCAATGGTGCTAAGATGCAGCTGCCTCTGGGGTGGGGGGCAGCAGCAGGACAGCATGAGGACAGGAATGAGGTAAGGCAAGGACAAGATCTAGGCCACTACTGCTGGGCTCAGCTTCACGTTTGGACAGAATCCAAGTGCTGTGGTCTTTTCATCCTAGGCAGAATGCTCTGCTCCTGTGTCAACCTGAGCAAGTCCTTGGTGCAGGACTTGGCTCCTCTGGAGGTGGAGGGAGCTGTCAGGTGGAAGATTTCTTGGGGCTATTGCACAGGTAACCAACAGGGCTGGGACCTTCACCTGCAAGAGTGCTTAGTCCTTGTATTAGCATGAAAATAACTAAAAAGTAGTGCTGTGGATGGATTAAAGAGCAGACCCTGCTGCCCAGGGTGTGTGACTTTGGAGGGGAGGGAGGGCAAGTGTGTGCCTCTGGCTGGTTCATCCTGACTCTTCCCCAGCTGGGGAGGGGGCTGCAAAAGCAGTATGAACACTGATGTCCCCCTGGGCACACCCTTGGCATGGCGCTGGGTTCCCCTCGGCTTGCCGGTGCTGTGAGAGGGTAGAACAAGTCTGAGGCTGTCCTGGTCTCTCTGAGCCTCATCCTGCCACCTCCCTGGAGAGGAAGCAAGAAAACAGGTTGGGTAACCTTTATCTCTATGCAGAGCTCAGCAGAAAGAAACAATCCAGCTTTTGGGTAAGTGGGTTGCATTAGACAGGCTGCTACGATTTTCTTGTCCTGCCTTCTCCCCCGTCAAGTAATTTTTGGCTGGCTGTGGCAAGGAAGTTGTCCCTGAGTCTTTTCAGGTGGAGAAGTTGCTATATAAGGGCTGATTGTAGCTCTTGCATCAGCCTGTATGGAAGTGAGCAGCCCTGGAGGGTTTGTGGGTACCAGAGGCATGGAGGGGGAGGAGAGGGCTGCCAGGGAGAGTGTGCAGAGTTTAGAGATTAGAGGTGTGCTGTGGTTAAAGACAACCCTTTATTTGTGATGGGAGCCCTCTACACCTTTGCTCTCCTGTTCCCCTGCTTGCTCTCCTGTCCACAGAAAGCTTCTAGGAAGCCCCAGGACTGTTGCTTTCCCAGCACAAACAGAAGCCTTGCTGGGTAAGCACAAAATCCTCCTGTAGGAAGTCTGTCACTTGGTGTTGTGTTCATGGTCCATCCCTTGATGCTGCATACAGACGAAAGGCAGGATGGAGATGTGCTTGTGGCTGTCCAGGAGCCCTGGTCACTCACAGATCCATCCCTGGAGTAGCTGCACTCCCCAAAGCCCCTGCCATGGGGGTGGCTGATGGGTAAGAGCAGAGCCCAGCCCTGGCTGAGGGGACCTGACCCCATCACTGCCTAAAGGGTCTGACAGTGTCCATAGGGCATGTTTTGATGCTGCTAGAGATTGGGTATGCTATTGAATGAGTCTTCCTCTTTTGCTGTGATATGGCTTTAGGTCTAGGGTGTGATGGATGCACTCCTGTTTGAACTAACTGAGCTTCGGTCCAGGTGGAAGCTCAGCAAGTAGGCCTGACCTAATCCTATTGTGCGAGGCTCTCAGTCAGAACTCAGCACCAATTCCCCCCAAAAAATCCATTTGGCTGGAGACTGGGCTGATAAGTAGCTGAAATGGCATTAACACAGCAGAAGATCTGACTAAAGATCATCCACTTCACACTATAAATATCTGCAGCCATCAGCGTCCACTGAGCTCTCCCTCCACAGCAGCTGCTGCACAGCGGTGATCTCCCCTCGAGCAGGGACCCTCGCAAGGTGACCCCTTGAGGCTGAGAGATGCCTCATCTGGCACCAGACACCACTGTGTTGGTAAGTGACATTTATTGCATGCACGTAACATTTAATATATGTATGGTAAGCTTAAACGACAGTCTTTGTATCCCATACTAACTTTGTGTATTAAAGAGTCGAGTATTGATTACCAGTCCATCTGAACTTACTAAATATTTTACATGCCTAAATTAAACTGATTAGAACTCAATAAACTATTAGTCTAGATCTGTCTTAGTGATCTGTGACTCTTCTTCTTCAACGCTGTGGTTGGCATTCATCAAACTGAAGGTGAGCTGTGGGATTTTAAGTCATCTTTTCTCCTGTTCTTCTCTGTTTTTTCCCTTGCTGACATCCTGCATCTTCTGTTGGTTCAGCCCACAGGGAGATTTCCAGCTTGCTGTGAGTGAGATAGGGTGGATTTGTGTTTTGGGGTCAGTGTTAGCTCCCCAGTCTTATCCCAGCTGAGAGGGGACACTAAGAGGTTTACAACACTACCCCAGTGCAGGAGCTGTCATAATACTGATTCTATCTGGTGTCTTCAAAGGCTGGAATAATAATAGGAAGGATGGACTGTGAGAGCCACTTACAGATGTAAGGTGATGGAAGCAGAGATGCTGTGGTTGCTGTGGCTTGCAGCTGGGTTAGGATATGTGCTGGTGGTGCAGAGCACAAAAAGGAGACCAAAACCACCTGGGTGTCCCATCCCTACCCAGAGGTGGCCCAGGCAGAGTGGGCCTGCTGCAGGAGGTCAAGAGGTGCTTTAGTACTGCTGTATCTATAATGTGACTGGATCCAAACTTCTTGGAACTGTTTACAGAAGATTGCATTAAAATTAAGAGACTTTGAGTCCCTCAGTCCTTTTGGTGGCTTTGAAGACTCCTGCCTGTGTGGTCAGCACGAAGAAGTGCTGCTATGCTGGGACTTAAAGAGTGGCATCCAAGGGATGGTCATGAAGTGTCTATGGAGGAAACCAGACTTTAAATAGCTCCAAAGACAAGCAAGGGCTGGGGCCTGAGCCCTGTTACCTGTACATGTAGATCAGCATTGCATTAGACAGAGGCCTGGCTGTTTGCAGGGGGCTGAATACTTGGTCCATTGCATCATCTCTTCCAGAGTGGAGAAAAATAGCTGAACAAATGGAGATGTACAGGTGATTTGCAGTTCAGGGACTTGCTTTCTGTCTTGTGTTTTTTGGCTTTTTTAAAAATTTTATTTTTTACTGCTGAGCTCTGAAGGGATTTGGATGGTTGACTCTCCCCAGCCTGCTGGCCTTGGCAAGGAGGCTTTAGCTTCTCAGCACTGAATAAGATAACTATGCAATCGTGAGTGTTTCAGCCAGCTTGGACGTAGAGCTGATTTATTACTCAATAGAGCCATTGAGGAGCTGGAAATTGGATGTGATTTGTACTCAGGGACAGCGCTGGCTTGCTGGGATGAATTCTGTTCAAGGCGTCACCTGTGACTGCAGCCTTCCCTCCCCTTCGCTTCCGAAACAATGACACCAAAGGGTTTTACATTGACCTCCCCCTCCCCATGGCGAGCCCAGAGGACAGTGGGATCCCCACTAGTGCCCCCTCATTTTCTCCTGCCTGCCCACACAGGATTAACCAGCACAGATATAATCTCTTAATCCCTATTGAACTGCTGAGAGATCCTGCACTGGCTGCTTTTTGGAAAAAAAGAAAAAATAGAAAAAAAAAAATGTGCAGCTCTTTGCTAATTCATAAAACTGGGGGGGGGGGGGGGGGGAGTTGGGATGGGAAGGAAAAAGAAACTAGGGAGAATAATTGGCTGATTCCCGGCATCCTCAATAGCTGTTCTTAAGCAATTATAGGGACTCAGCAACACCCGTATCACAGCACGTTTCTCAGAGATTAACCATCTGCTCAGCTGGCAATTAGAGCTGGTTAAATGGGAAGCTGCCACTTATCTTTGACTTTGTAGCGGCTGTTTTCACTTCTCCAAGTTGGGCTCCAGGCTCTGAAGGGAGGGGTGTGAATATCTGTGGGGAGGATTAAGTGTGAGCTGCCTTTGCTATGCTGGGAGAGAGGCTTGTGGATAGGGCGGCTGGAAGGAAATTAAAGCTCTGCTCTGTTTTCTTTATGAGTTGCCCCCCTGTTTTTTCTGTCAGCCTGGAAAGCACAGGCTGGTTCCGTGTTTCCTCCTGCTCTAACTTCCCCTCCATCTTTGTTTGCAACCTTGGAAAACAGCTTAGGTTGCTGATGCCATCTGTGAAAACACCAGGGCTGTATGTTTCTGTGCCCACCTCATTTGCATGGGAAAAACGCTGAACTGAGAGACGCTGGTTCATCCCTCTGCCCTGGCCATGGACCTCCTGCTCAGGTCAGTAGGGAGCACTGCACAGTTTCTTTGCTACTGAAGAGGTTTACAGCGTTCCTGCCCCTTGCGCTGTGGTGCATCAGAGGTCCTGAATGATAAAAATCCTTCAGACTCTGTTGCTTCAGTGACTGCTGGTGTATTGCTTCAGTGCTTCGTGAAGACTCGTTAGCCCACAGGAGAGGGTGGCAAGACCTCATCTCTGGCCTCCCCAGCGCTCCGTGGGGTTTAGCAGCACACTAAGGCAGCACAAAGACTCTTGCACAGCTCCTTTGGTGGGGCTGAGGGTTTCAGCTAATGACAACATAAGGACGGGAGTACATACACCAAGACAAGTCCTTGCTGGTCCTCTTCATCCCTGTTTGTGTCCTGTGGGCATGCGGAGCCTTGGTATGGCTGGCGTTGATGAGTCTGCACTGCAAGCCTGGTGCATCGCAGTTTGAACAGCCACCCCTGTCCTGCAGAGCTGGTCCCCTGCATGTGGGGAAAGCCGTGCAGCCACTTGCTTTCCCTTGGCTATAAACCCCACTGACGTGCAGGGCTGTGGCAGCTGCCAGCCGTGGTTGGGTGCTGGCCACCGGTACCCTCAGCAGCAAGGAGGGAGCTGGTGCTACGTGGTGCCTCTCTCCTGTGGGCTCAGCAGGAACCTTGCACTTTAGAATTAACTTCATTTTTTCTTTTTCTTGCTGATTTATCTTTTGAGTTTTCTAGGCCAGCTGTCCTCCTTTATTATCCTCACGCTACCTATTTATCTCATCTGCCCCCTCTTCTCCCCGCTTTCCTCCCTCTGGTTGCCTGTCCGTTGCTGAGCTCTTGCCCGCCGGCAAAAACAAGCCGCAGCGGCGGAGCATGACAGACCCCGCTGAAGACACATCGTGCCCGACAGCTCAGGCCGAGTCAGCAAAGCCGGTCCCTGCTCGATGTCCCCCGGCATCCAGCCCACACGTGGGAGGAAACTCCCGAGGTGCTCCACCACCGCCAGCACCTCCAACACGTCTCCCGTCCCGTCTGTGCTGCTTCTGCACTGTGAGGACAACCGAGGTGCAGAAAGCTGCAGGTAGGAAGGAAGTTGCTATCCCCTTTACTGATATGGGATGCTCAGGCCAGGTCCTCCCCTACCCCCTCCTCTCACCCACGCTCCCCTGACAGCCCCAGGTGACAGATTGAGGGGCAGACCCAGGGCTGTGCTGGCCCCAGCAGATAGTAGGCTGCAGATCATCCCTCCTGGAAGTCTTTGATTATGGTATCTGGGCCTCTAGACATGGTCTTGGTGGCGACAGTACAGCCTGTTTGCACACAAATGATGTTAGTAATAGTATTCTGCAGTTTTATCTTTCGTTCTGGCCATCATGCTTTCAGAGGGAACAGCTAGAGGGGTGAGATGGAGGAGTGTGGGGCCATGTTCAGATTAAATAGTCTTTGTTGTCTGGCCCAGAGTGGCTGTGGATAGGATGCAGGGTCCACAGGCCCATCATCTGGCCAGACAAAACAAACAAATCACGTGTAGTACAGGTGCTATAAACACAGCCTTTGCAGAAGTCTGCTTTAACTTACCCCTTGCTCCTGCTGAACTCCAGCCACCATGCACAGCCATGAACTAGACTGCAGGGACCCATCAGTCTAAGGAGGACCATGGAAGTGGTTCTAGTAAACACTGTTGCAAAATATCCTGCATTTAATTTTGCTTCCTCTTATCCCACATGCCAGTTCTATCCCTCAGCAGAGCTCTCATCTGAAATCAGATATACTGATCGGAAGTAGTCTGGTGCTTCAGAGGTGTTCTTTCAGAGCCTGTAGAGAAAACCAACCCTTCATTGCCCCCAGCTGTAGGACACAGATGTGCTGAGGCCTGGCCCTTTCCAGAGGCACCTGTGCCTGTGTTAGAGCTGTGCTTTTGGGAAGCTTTGGGCTTGCATGTGTACTGAGTGCCAAGAGAAGCCTCAGCACATGCAGGATCCCAGGGGAGCGCCAGAGGGCTGGCTGGGGTTAGACCTTGCGGTGCAGCTGAATTACAAGCTCCAGTCCTCTGGGACAAGGCTCTGCAAACCTGTACCTACGCCTCCAGGTGTGCAGAACATAATCAGCTCCTCTGGCATGGGGAGCAGGAATGAAATTGAGATTAAACGGAACTTTTCTGGTGACACTCCCTTCTTTTTTGTCCTTCTGGCACTGCCAAACTTTGTTGGTAGCCTCCTCACAAGACTTTGGGGTAAAGAGAAAGCAAGTTGTCAAATTCCTTCTAAATTCTGGAAGCAACAGGAAGGTGGCAGAGCCTTTTATGTCTTGTTCAGCTCAGCAGTCAAAGCTGTTCTACACGGCTCTGACTCGGCACAGCTGGAGCAGTGTATGAGCCACATCTGCAGTGCTCACTGTATCCCTCTCTCAATGGAAAGCACAAAGGGCTGTGTGCACCATCCCACCTGCCTGGAGTTTTAGAGCAGTAGATGAGGCTTAATCAGCATGAATCTCATTGGAAAACAAACAAACAAAACCAAAACCAACCAAACAAAACCCAGCAAAAGCTGTGTGGCAGACACCTTGCCTGATGGTTTGAAAATGTGGCTGTGTGCCTTGGATGGGCTGGGAGGGTGGGAAGAACTCTTGAAGCATTCGGAGGTATTTTCCATCAGGAAAATGACAAACCGAACCAAAAAGATCTGGAAAGAAAGCAGACCTCTTTCTTCTGTAGCTGAATTTGCAGGGCTGCTAGAAGTAGAGAACATGGCAACTGCCTTCCTGTCTCCCAAACTAGTATTAAATTTGGAATCTGGAGGTTTCTCTGGGGAAGGTTAGGGCTCAGAAAGGAGGATTTTCAGACCCATGTAGGCTGAAATCCCACACCTGAAATCCAGGAGCCCTTGCTATTCCAACACTGACCTCTCATCAAGGGTTTAGACTTCTTACCACTAGGCTGGAAACTGCTTTGTACTCTGATCCCCTAGACTTTGCCTTGGCCTGAGGCCCACAAAGCCTCCCAGAGACAAGACAAGGCGGGGAGGTCCAGGCAGAGAAGTTATAGGTAGATTGTCAGCTGCCATGTGGCTGTTTCCAGCAGGGTGTACTATTCTCTTCACCTTCTTCATGGAATGGACAGAATATCAAGACACCCACAGTGTAAATTAGGCTATAGATATTGCAGGGAACTTCTTCGAAGTGATAGTGGTCAAACACAGTTTTGTGGAAGTCATTGTCAGCAAGTCCTTAGGTAAAACTGTGCAACTACAGTGTACTGTTTCACTGGGCAAACCATCTGGTGCTCTCATAGGATCTGTTGTTATTCAGGATGCTACACATGAAAGGCAAATGTTCAGGGGATGCAAGTCAGTAAAAGGTGTTTCATGCAACACAGACGGCAGGAGCTGGATCTTTTTGTTGATGGAGGTAGTGCCTTCATTTCTGTCCTCAATGTCTAGTTCCACCACCAGAAAGTAGGCTGAATGTGCCAATGCAGACATCATTTTGCAGGCCACGTGCACATGATGGACTGAGGTGTTTAAGTGTTATTTTTAGGACAGCCAAACTTTCACAGAGAGAGAGGGCAGATTTAATTTTAGTAAGGGACAGCAGAGGCTGTGGGTAACTGCACTGCTTGATGCTATTGTGCTGGCCTCAGGGTTAAAAGGAGCTAGTAACCTCCAGCAGGATTAGAGAGAACATGGAAATGAGAACCCTGAGTTTGGATTAAAGATGTTCAAAGGTTTCTTGTATCAGCAAGCTCTTTTCTCTGGGAGAAATTACGAGTGCAGCTTCTCTCGGCTGCTCTGTTAATCTGGTCTCCATGGAAACAGGATGATGTTAGTGGTGACGTGCTCCCCTAAATGGCTGATCAACAGCCGCGTTACACGGAGAGACTGGCTTTAGTTTGTCATCCAAATCTGGTTAGCTCGTCCCTTGTCGGTCCTTGACAGCTGCTGCTGGGGGAATTTTTACTGCTCGTTTTTTGCTGGTGGAACCTGCCCCAGTGCCCCTGTGCTGTGGGTATTTTGCTGGGGAGTTCTCAGATTCAAGTCTTCACACCTCACTCAGCCAGCCCCAAAAAAGCCACAGACATTTATTTACACAGTGGTGATTTTACTGGTGCTCCTGAATGGGACAGGCTACGTCTCTCTGTCAAGTGTGGCAGAGCTGTATGTCTCCCACTTTCCTACACTGCCAAGGGTGACCAAGCTACTGCTTCATGGTGGGACCAGATTCAGGAGGCCTCCTGGGTCTGCTGCAGTGACCACTCTTGGATGGATGTTGCGATGTAGTCTATGTACAAGACATTGAGCCAGAAATCTTGTCTTAAAGCAAATCAGCCAACAGTAAGCCAACTGAGGCAGACCTTGTCCAGCTTTGCTTTGCTCTGTGCCTGTCTGAGCTGGGGACAGAAGAAATGCCTGGCCCTGGCATTCATCCTGAATGCTCACCCATCTGGCCTCTAAATGCAAACTGGAGGTGCTAATGTGGCCATTCAGGCTGAGGGTGAAATGGTAGGTGGCTTGTAAACGTTCCCTGCATCTTTCTAAATCCCTTTTTATCCTGAGTCATACATGGAAGAAGCGTGGGTGAGTGCGAGTAGGCAGAGAGAGAGGGATGGTAGGGCTGCATGAATTTGGATATGCACATCAGCTATCAAACATAGTGCAAAATTGCTGTGAAAGCAAGGAAAAAAGAAAAATTTCATGTCACAGTCTTCAGATGATGAGCTACTGCTGTTACTGTTTTCTGTGCTAGTGGAGTTAAAGTGGGACTTGTTTGTTGAGCAAGGGGTCTTCTGCACCTCATATCTCCTCTTCCTAACACTTGCCTCTCTTTTTTCTCTCCACTGCTCTACAGTTGCATTTCAAGTCAATCTCAGCCAGGTATGTGGGACTGCTGCTGCCTCTAGTCCTTTCAGATCAGCCACAGGTTTGGCCAAAGAAAGCTGAAACAAAGCAAACAAAACATAGATGACCTTTCTGCCTGACTCCAGCTCCTGCTTCAACAACGTTTTATACCAACAGCTAATTCCATCTAAATAATGGAATCATAGAACGCTTTGGGTTGGAAGGGACCTTAAAGATCACCCTCTGCCATGGGCAGGGACACCTCCCACCAGACCAGGTTGCTCAAAGCCCCGTCCAACCTGTCTGTGAACACCTCCAGGGATGGGGCATCCACAGCTCCTTGTAGGTCCTCTTTAGGTACTGGAAGGCTGCTGTAAGGTCTTCTTGGAGCCTTTTCCAGGCTGAACAATCCCAACTTTCTCAGCCTGTCCTCATATGAAAGGTGCTCCAGCTCTCTAATCATCTTTGTGGCCTCTTCTGGCCCCTTTCCAACAGGTCTGTGTCTCTCTTATGTTGGAGGCCCCAGAGCTGGATGCAGCACTGTAGGTGGGGTCTCACCAGAGGGGCAGAATCACCTCCCTTGATCTCCTGGTCACACTTCTTTTGATGCAGCCCAGGATACATTTGGCTTTCTGGGCTGCAAAGGCAATCTGGAACTGTATACTTACAAAAGTCATGAAACTGAAGAGTCAGGGGAGAGACTTTATCAGTAGTCTTGTTGACCTCCCTGTGAGCTCAACCTTAAATAACACCTCAATGATTTTCGTCCTGGAGACAACTCTGCAGGATCCAAGCTTCCCTCATAGAGCAGCTCAGTGGCTTCTTGGGTTCATCTGGAATTGCACTGGAACAAATTCATGGGTGCTCCCTGTAAAACCCATTGCTTTTTCAGCCCATGTGAAAGTTTTGACAGAAAACATATCTAGTCCAAACAGCCACTTCAGATTTAATATATGAGTGGTGACTTGATTAAATAAACAGCCACAGCATCACAATATCAGTTGACACCAGGAAGCCTATTGAAGAGAGTCCCAGCCTTGGTCTGGTTGTGACTGAGAGCTGGAGCTCTGCACACCCTGCCTGGGTGGCCTTTTCCCAGCGAGCAAGCTCTGTGGAAAGGTTCTGCAGCCTCTTGTGTCATTTTAAGAGTCATTCTGCTCAACAAAGAAGGCAGGAGCTCCCATATAGGCTATAGCTCAGCAATTGTCATCTGTCCCAGTTTATAAATAAGAAGTTTTTCCTTGATTGCCAGGTCCCAGTGACATCTACAAGGCAAGCTGTGGTCTCTGTGGCCTCCAAATAATCACTGAGAATAGTGATCCTGCCAGCTGACTCCTACTTTTGCCAGCTGCACAGCACCAGAGTTTGTGGATGCATCCAGAAAGAGTTTCCTGGCACTACAGCAAGGGAAATGGCCTCTTCCTTCTGGAGCACAGCCCAGCTGGAGATCATCTGGGAGGAAAGCTTTTTTGGGCAGCAGGTTGGTACAGCTCGCCTTTCCTGTCCCTGGAAGGTGTTCCTACCTCTCCCTTCATGTTCATGCTTTCCCTTAGCACCAAGGCTAGATTAAGTCTAAATTTCCTCCTCTCTTGCCCTCAGAAGTCTTCACTGCCTGGCCCATGTGCAATAGCCTCCAGCAAAAAGGGGACAACTTTGGCTGTTCTTTGGCTCTCAATATCTACTCCTGCTCCTTCTGCTCAAGCATCAGCATCTTGGCCTCCATCCCTGGGATGTTTCCCTGCTTGGTTCTGAACTCAGGTAAGTCCTCTGCTCTATTTTTATGTCAGTGTTGTCTTTTCTATGGTCATAAGAGCTCTGCCCTTCATCAGAGTGAAGATAGCATCAGAAACTGTGAGGCTTAGTAACGGACATGAGCTACATCTTGTAGGGTGAGAGACTGGAGCCTGTGTATTTGCTGAGAACAATGCTCAGATGATGCTGCAAGCACTGGCTGGTCAGTCAAGTGTCCTGGGTGCTCTGCCTGCCTCCCCTACTCCATTTGGAGCAGCTGATGGTGTGTTATTTGGTTGCTCTGCATCTCCCTTACAGCCAGGATAAAAACACCTTGTGGAGGTGAGAGTAGATGTTCATTGGCATTTGTCATCAGCTTGGCTGCAAGCACCCTGGGGAGCCCTATAAATAAGTGAGGGGCTGTGATTCAGCAGCCACTGTAGGAGCAGCAGCAGCTACCACTGTGTCCATTTCATGGTCAATTCAAAAGCTTTAACTCTCTTTTTGATTTGGGTTTTTGTATTAAATTTGCAAAAGCTCCCTCCACAAGTGGAGTAGGGGAAGGTGATCTGCTGTGCCTCAGGGGAGGATGGTGTGGGAGTAAACGCTGTGATGACAACACAGCCCATGGGACTGATTGCAGGCTCCACCATAGCACCCTCATTCCTTATTGATGTGCACCTGCATTCATTTTCTTTCTTCTTCTGTTTGCTTGGGTGGATTTTCCTGATGTCTGTTACCGCTGAGAAGAGAAAGGCACTAAAAGAAATTGTTTAGGTCAGGTTTGTGGAGAAGCAACCAGGTATCTGGACACGTTATCAAAGTAGCAGCGCTTTTGCATCTGCCACGTCAGTGATGGGACTAATACAAGACTGGGTGATCTGAGTAAAAAGCACAAGTGTGTACACCTCCAGGCTCTGAGCAGCAAAATTGTGGCTTGGAATTAGGTTCAGATCACTGAGTTCAGCTTTGCTCATTTAATTCATCCAGTGTTTTGGGACATTATTGACAGTCGTGCTTTTGTAAGGCTGTGTGGGCCTGTGTCTGCTGGGACACGTTGAGGTAAAGGTCCTTTTCTGTGTTTACATTAGCAGAAAAAGTGTCTGTGTGCGTAGGAACTTCTGTCAGCTACAGCATTGAAGCAGTTCTGCTCTCTGTGGCAATTTTATGGTCTGTCCTCCGCTAAAATGTTCTGAGTGAAGGCCTGGGTTTTGTTTCTGTTTAGGAGGGAGGATGTACGCCTGTTCCTTGTGTCAGGGTGTAAATGCGCTCACAGTCTGTTAGGGTAAAGCTTGCTGAGCAGAGTTGTCCATTTCCTCACTGATGAGAACGGGAAGATGTCTTGTGGGCAGCAGGAAGGGGAGGCAGTTGGCATGGAGATGGACAGTCACCCTGAGAGCACCTGTGAGACCTGCAGTGCCCTAGGAGATCCTAGTGATCCCATGTGGATCCAACTGCAGCAGCACTGAGCTCCACTGCTGACTCAAAACTGCCTGGACATCAGTCCCACGATGCCTTTGCAGCTTGGCGAATGGAGACAAACACTATGCCCTGGATGAGGACATGGGGAAACAGCCACAGAGGCATCACACAGGCTTCTTGCTGACGCACAGCCAGTGGGGAGGGAAGATCTCTCAGCAGGTCATCTTCCCACTCTCCACCTCTCTAATGAAGCCTTGTTCCTGGTGGCCACATGGCCCTTCTGCTTTCAAGTCAACAAATTACAAAAAAAAAAAAAAAAAAAGTAAAGAGCAAAGAGGAGTAGAAAAAGACAGAATGATATATTTTTGTGCACACTCTCCCTCTCCCTCTTCATTCCTTTGAGCCATTTTTAACCCAAGCTAATTCAGCTGGAAATATTAATAACCCTATAAGGACGCCACCTCCTTGTAATGAAGTGTAAAGGTCACTTCTGCTCAAATCACACAACTCTTTCATTTTGTTCTCTGCGAGGAACAGCTCCTCTCTTTAATTATTCAGTTTGCTTTTATATTGCAGTCGCTGCTCTCTTGTCTCTAATCTCTGACACTTCCCCATTACGCAAGCCCCTGGGAGGCTGGGCGATGCGGCCGGCTGGGTCGTAACGAGGACCGTGGATGCTGTGAGCAGCAGTCAGAACTTGTCTGAAGGAGGAAGGAGAGGCTGGATGTGGAGAAGGAGAGCTGATTCTTGTTTTTCAGAGTTATTTCTTTGATGGTGTGTGCCTGCTAGCGTTTCTTCAGGGTGTGGGCGTTGTGAAATATGTTAATTTTTGGTTGAGTTAAATCCTTAATGAGTGAGGTGCCACTTGATGTGATGGGAAGGAGAGGGGCTGGAAAGGAGTGGGGTCATTCCCATCCTTTGGGGTCACCTGGTGGGTGGATGGAGGTGGGAGGCTGTGGGATGGGAAGTGACCTCTGGCTGTTGGCTGCTCACTGGGGAATGTAGTTGCTTACAAGGCCCTGAGATGAAGCAAAACCTCTGTCATCAGTGCAATGTCCTCAGGTGTCTCTTGGCCTGTGATGCCCACAGCCAGGGACAACCTATGGAGAAATCACAGCAGCGTGCTGCAAACGTGAGCAGTCCCGTGACAGGCCGTGGGAGTCACTAGCATAAAAACAGGTGGTGGATTTGGGGAAAGTCATTATTTGGGAATGAATTTGGGGCTGCATGCAAGTTCTTCTTGGACAGGTGCCCAAGAGAGGGCTGAGGAACAGGGCCAGCTGGACCACACCGTAGCTCCCCATTTTCCCTAGAGAGGCTTTGGTTTAGCAGGTCCTCAGGGACCTTCTCCACTCCATGCTGGCACCCAGCGAGTCTTCCCAGGAAAGCCGCAGCATCCAAACCATGTGCTCCCTGCTACTCTCCTTTGAGGGAGCAGCACCCACTGCCCTCCACCCCAGGCCCTTTTTCACATATCTGGAGGGTGGTGGGACCTTGGCTGGGGTGGTCCCTTCTCCCTGCTGGGGCCACCAGCCTTTGCTTTCTGAAGGGTGCAGCAGGGAGTCTAAGACCACAGGCAGGGAGGCCAGAGACTGCATGGGAATCTGTGAGGTCCTGTGAGATCTTCTGGGGCTGGAAGGGGTTATTTTAGTGGCTGAGATAATTATTGCACTAATTATTACTGTGGCATCCTAAATAATTAATAGCCATAATTAATTATATGGGCCCAAGAGAGGCAGAAACAACTTTTGTGGTGGCTGTAACCCCTCCCTCCCCTGAGCACTGCTCCCTCCAGAACTCCTCTGTGGTGTTTTATCTCCCTGAATGTTTAAATGGCTTGAGCGATGTGGGGTTTCCTCCATTTCCCCATGGGACTCCTCATTCTCTGCTCTAATTATAACACCACAGCAGCTATTAATGCCCACAAACAAACAGAGGTCCTCGGTAGCCAAGTTCAGGTTTATATAATCATGTGAAGATCTGAGAGCTGAAAAGCCTTTTACTGTGCACTGCATTAATCATTTAAAAGGAGCCTGACTGATGGTTTTTGCATGTGTGTGTGGTTGTTTTCTTTCTTCCCCACTCCCCATGGAGTCCAGCTGTTTTTGGCTACGCTTGGTGTGCTCAGAACCAGCCAAGCCATTGCTAAAGCCAAATGACTTCCAAAGACTCACGTTCATGTTAATCTGGTGATGTGCTCTTGCAAGTCATGCACTGTGCTGGTAGCAAAGCAGCATGCCAGGCCCTCTGATGGGAACATGCACAAGTTTTGCGTGTTAATGGTAAGACATATTTTGTGGTATAAGAAGTCTCACACTGAAAGGACAGAACTGGCATGATCATTTCCAAATCATAGCTGGTAGCTGAGACACAGACACATGGGAAGTCTAATGAAGAACATAGCAGTGACCAGCTCTTTGGCTGAGATGGGGATGTCTTCTTCCAAGGTGTGCTAGTGCCAGAGGTTTGCCCTCTCATTGTCCGTTTTGGACAAGCTGCAGGAGCAGTAGCATGACGGTTAAGTCAGACTACCAATTTAAACTTTGAATCTATTTTCTATTATGTTGCCTGATCACTGGGCTTCAACAGCAGCCATCCTTGACACCACCAGCTGCAGAAGATAACAGTTGTCCATAGCATAAGTTGTGTACTGGCATCATCCTTCCCTCCCTTCTCTTCTGTGATTGCTCCAGCAGACCAATAGCAGCAGTGCCATATGCAGTAGTGCAGGCCAGATTGGGGCACACTTTGCTCTGTAGCTTGGTTCCAGCTGACAGGCTTATATGACCTCATTTCTATAAAACCTGATCTTAATCATGCACCATTCATTCATTCAGAACCTCTCATGGACATAAAATCCAGAGTTAAAAAGCTGTAACTTTCCAGAGATGGGGAGGGAGATTTTAGGTGAAAATCCAGAAACGTTTGACTGTGGTTTTGCAGATGTAATTTCTGTGCTGCAGAACCTTTGGAGGGTCCAATGTGAGGTTTAGCACCTCTGCTGACACAACCCTCTTTCCAAGCCCCTAGGCATGGCTCACAGTCATGAGATTTAATGATATCAAAAAGTCCTGGAAGAGCTAAGGAAAGATAATCAGGGCTAGTGTGCTGACAGTGGGGGAAGAAGCTGAAAGAGCGGGGTAGGGACTGTCACCAGGGTGGCTTAAATGTCACTTTCCAGAGTCATCATTAAGGCAAATCCAGTCTTCTGGCTGGAGATATGGACTATTTTACTAACGAAGACATTGGGATTAGAAACAGAAGCTGAGAAAACAAAGGGATTTGCTCAGGCCTATAGGTAGTAATGCTCTGGGTAGTTCAAGTCCTAAATGTGTTTCTTTGACAGCATTTCTGCTGAAATCAGTACGGCAGGTATTCCTGTGGTAACTATACATTACGATGCCTTTTGTCCCACCCAAATGCATTACAATCAAGGAAACAAACGTCAGCTTTTCCTCCTGGTCTTGTTTAATACCCCGGTTGTCTGGTGTGGTACTATCTTGCTCTTTGGTGGGTGGTCTGTGCTGCACAGTGATAGCCCTCACCTGGGCGCAAATGCTGAGCACTGGCACGCATGGACTGGTGTAGCTGTCTGTAACCTGGGGGAACAGATGGCACTGCCTGACAAATGCAGACTGTCCCCCCCTTCCCTGCTCCTTTCTGCTGCAAATTGAGGCCTTAAAAAGGATTGATGGGGCTAACAACAACCTCATCTAGGATGACTCTTTGAGGGATTAATGACTAGTCGCTGGGGAAAGGTTTAATGGTCCAAAGAGATCAGCAGTCTCAAGCCAGTTTATTAATCAGCTGGGGCTAAGACTATTATAGCTTAACAGCTCAGCTTGCATGGGGGTAGAGGAAGGAAGGGGTAGCAGTGATCTGTCTCTACACAGAAACAAACCAAACAAAACAAGGAGATCCCTAGAATCCAGTAAAGAAACTCATTGATTGTCAGGGACTAAGATTTAGCAAGGAAATGCAAAGACTGATGGGCTTGTTTCATTTATGCCTGATACACTGCAACCCGCCTCGTGTCCTCCCTGCTGCAGTGGCTCCTGAACCAGCCCATGGGCTTCCAGGCAGCTTTGTCACTAGCGATGGCCACTAGACACCACTAAACCCTATGCTGTTGCCTGCACGGTTGCGGACTACTATTGGGAGAGGAAATTTCTTTCTAACACCTTGTTCAGAGATCAAGTTTCTGCCCTGGAGCGTGAAAACTGAAATTCTTATTATTTTTATCGCAGCAAGTCAAAGCGCAGAAGCTATTCTTATTCATATAAATGTCTAATCCTACTCTGATTCCTCCTGAGCTGTTGCATTTGCTTTGATTACTTTTTCCAGTTATAACTAAAATAAATTTTGCAGTATAATGATCTGCCTTTACAATGCAGCAGTCCCTGAGATGAGGAGAGGAGGCATTGAGCAGGTCCCACCATGGTCTCTGTCCCATCTCGGGGCTCAGGGAAGCCTTGGCTGGAGATGCCATTTGTATGGAGGAGCGGGCTAGAGCTATTCCTGGTCTACCTGATGCAGGGTCTCAATGCCTGAATCTAATTATTTGCTCTTCAGTTTGGTGCCTTTGGGGGGTAATCTGTAGCAGGATGTCTGAATAAAGCACAGGGATAAAGTAATTTCCTCTGGGGCACAGTGTGGGTGAGCAGTAGGATCGCTGGGGAAGGGGATCTGCTCCCAGGTACCAGGGGTCTCTGAAGCAGTTTTCAGCTGCCTCCGTGCAGTAGGATGGGCCAGGGTCACTGACTTATTCTGGCCAGGCTGGGCTGTGGGAAATATCACAACAAGCTGGTATGGGTGGCTTTTGGGGTCAGTAGGTTCTTTATTTGCTTGAAAGTGAGGTCCCTTGTGATTCATCCTCACAGAGTCTGTTTTAAGCAGCCTAAAAAGAGTCTGATCTTCTGACAAGAGCTCTGGCTTTGCTCTAGAATCTGATCACAGTGACAAATTGTTTTCATTCTGATACATTTTTAGGTGGCCGAAATTTTACATTATTTTTGGATTTATTTTTTTTTTTCTTTTTCTGTGCTTGCTCCATCCAAAGTCATGAACTACATGTGAGAGCAGATGCCTTATCTTTCATTCATCTGCTGTCTTTTTGCGTAAAGCTTCTTCTAAACTTGTATTCTGCTGTTCCTCTTTCTTTCTGTAAATGCACATATCAGCCATATGCGTTTCTGCTCACTTCCTAGAGAGCCTGGACATCTGGCTGCCCTAAGATGGTGAAAACCAACGTGCCCTACGTGCTCCAGTGCCCCAGCCTGAACAAACAGGCCTGTACACCACTACAGGCCTCTCCTGACTTGGGGTTTTCAAGAGTCACCAGGACAAATTCTTTCCTTTAAGAGAAACCTGGACCATCAGCAGGTGAAAGATGCTTCTGCAAGAGGTAGTTGGTGGCAAAGAGTGTATTTGTGTGTGTGTGACTTATGGAACAAAGAGAGTGAGCAACCTCCTGTGTCTTTGGATGGTTTCTGCACATCACTTAATAAAGATTTCTGGTTTGCAAGGGCAGTAGCCTAAATTTAATGAATCACAGAGCAGAAAGAAGGTGGCGGGCACCAGGGACAAGGTGAATTCATGGAGTTTCCCTTCTGGAGTTCTGTTCTGGGGTCCCATTGCTTTTTAACCATCTTTTCACCAATGGGACAGTGTATGTGGACTCAGTTTTCGGTATTTTTGGATCCCAAGAGGTCCAAACTAGATGTTTCTATTTCTTTAGCTAACAAAGAGTGGGGATCGATGTATAAGATGTTGTGAGCTGTGATTCTATAAGATCAATCAAGATGTTGTGAGCTGTGATTCTATAAGATCAGTCAAAATTCAATAAGATCTATAAGACTTCATAGCATGTGCCAGAACTTTATGCCCTTAGTTCAGCTTCAAAGGTGACAGTTCTTGGTGGTCTTGCTTTTTATGACTACAAAGACTCACGCTATTGAGTCTGATAATGATGTTGGCAAGACAACACATGACCTATCATTGGAATTAATCCAGTATAAAATCTGCTGTGTTCTGTTTCTTGAAAAACTCTGGAGAAGCCAACAACTAATTCTTTTGCATAAGCCTGTAGTCTCTGTGCACCAAGTGGAAGAGCAGATCTTCCTCAGATGTGACACGCTGGCCCTGCTTGGACCTCCCTTTAGACCAAATTTTGAGGTTCAGGAAATGATGTTAGAAATATGCTGAACTATGTTTCAATCTGCAAAGTTTTTCCCTAATATAAACATATGTACTGGTGCTGAATTTAAATTCAGGTCCTAAACACTGTAGAAATGCTGGCTACCTATAGTCCACATGGAATGGTGACCCTATGGCCCCTAAACCCAGCAAAATGTATTAATGGCTTATCTGAAGTCTCTGTAGCAAACATTTCAGTCACTTCAGCCAGAGAGAAGTGGGTTACTTTGTGAATATCAATGCAGATCAAATACAACTTATCTCAAGGACAATGTATTTGTCCTGAAAATTTGGTCAAAGAAATCAGAAATAGTTCTTCAAAATGTATCAGCAAAGAGCAAGTTTTTATCTTCCTTTTTGCGCAGTGAAAATTGGTGATCAAGCCATTATTTGAAATATGTGGTAGGAAGCAGCAAAATTAATGCCATTGAAAATGCCTTGTGGTTTGGACATATGGATCTGAAGATCTGGCCAAAACATGTTCTCTGTTCTACAGCCATTAGGCTGTTTTCGTATCATTTGACATCATATATATGTAGCCACCCTGGCTTGATTTGCACTGATCACAAGAACTCTTGTGTTCTCTTTGGCTTGGTTTTGAGGGTGTGGGAAGGGGTGGTCGTATTGGGCACGGTGGCAAACATTTGGGGAAAGGGATAGTTATTTTATGCATTTGGCATAACTGGGTCATCAATCTCAGAAGAGTGTGTACAAAGTGTCTAAGTAGAGAGTTACAAAAATGCGATTGCTGCTTTCTTCTTTTACTTATGTAAAATGGAAGTAAAAGTCTTGCCATGTGTCACCGTTTATTGTGGCCTTTTAGTACTTAAAGGGGGCTTATAAGAAAGATGGTGACAGACTTTTTAGTAGGGCCTGTAGCAATAGGACAAGGGGTGATGGTTTTAAACTAAAAGAGGAGAGATTCAGACTAGATATAAGGAAGAAATTTTTTACAATGAGGGTGGTGAGAGCCTGGCCCAGGTTGCTCAGAGGGGTGGTGGATGGACCATCCCTGCAGGCATCCCAGGCCAGGCTGGATGGGGCTCTGAGCAACCTGAGCTGGTGAAGATGTCCCTGCTCATTGCAGGAGGGTTGGACTGATGACCTTTAAAGGTCCCTTCCAACCCAACCTGTTCTATGATTCTGTGACTCAACCTGCTTGGCCAAAGCACCAACATATGGTCGTACTCACAGATTTATTCACCAGGAGTTGTACATGTTCTTTTGAGATGTGAAAGTTCTAACTTACTAAATTCTTCCTACAGATTTTTCTTCTCACACAGTCTTGAGTTTTTTTACCTGAGCTGTTGACCTCTGTTGGACGCTATCAGGGGCTGGCTGAAGCTCTCTGATGGAATGGCTGGCTGGTTCGTGAAGGACATTTCCTGGACAGGAGCAATAGAAGATTTCCATTATGGCAAGGACCACAGCAGGTACTTACCATTTTCAAGATGCTGACTGTAAACTCTTAGGTAGGGATTTCTGGCTTTCTGGCCTGGTGGGTCTCTGTTGCCATATATATTCTTCGAGGCCACAGGGAGCTTCTGTGGCTAAAATGGGAGAAGAGTGTAGGCCCAGTTCTGCCTTAAAATTGATTTCAGATCTGCCTGCATACTGCCCAGCTGTCAACATAGTGAAAGACCTTTCTCTTTATGATGGACACAGCTGAAAGCGTGGCTGCCAGCAGCCCTGAATTTTGTGATCTTGAAAAACAGATTGCAGTGTGAATACCTGAATTGCTACCATGGGTATTTCTTTGACCAGACCTAATGTATTTCTCCGGAAGAGTGATGTACGCAAGGAAGCTTGTACTTCTGATGGTATCTGAGAAATGATTGCACAATGCCATCAGACACACAGTGTGAATTTTGGGGTTGTCCTGTGCAGGGACCCTTGTGGGTCCCTTCCAACTCAGGACAGTCTATGATTCTTGTCCACAGTGACTGCATTCTCTTGGAGCCCTACAGACCAGATGATATGTATCATCCAGAAACCTCACACAGGGGCACCCACCATATGCTCTGTGGGTTTCACACCACATACAACTTGTAATGACAAGACAGGTCCATGCCTTCTCCCTTGCTTCTCTACAGCTGGCTGATGCACCTTGGACCTGCCAACCATTTGAGTCCAGCAAAGGGTGATCTGATTACAGGAGAGGTGCAGCTGGGGTAGGAACCTTCTCTCATAGATGACTGGTTGGCTCTGCTGTATGATTTCAAATCTGTCTGCCCTGAAATGTGGTGTCCCGTGCCTTGGTTCAGAAGGCAGTCAAGAGGCCTGAGTTCTCTCAGATAAATGGCTCAGCTTGGAGCACTGTGCCTTGATGTTCCTGAAGCTGCTAATCCTAATTAACAGCTTTTCTAAGTCCATTTTACACCACTCTAGCAGCCCAAGTGGGCTTTAAAGTGAATGGAAATGACCCCATGGAGAGCTCTCTCTGGAGATGTTGCTATGCCGACCTGCTTACAGCAACTATTAAGGCTTCGGTTGCTCTCTTCCATACTGCAGTGTTGTTATCGTTACATGGGCTCAGATGGTGCCAGAAGTGTGCCTGGAACGGATGAGGCCTGAACTCTGTTTTTCACTTTTTAGGAAGATATGGGGAGAAGGGGGAAAAAACAAGGAGAGAGGGGTAAGATCCCCAAACCCCCTGGGTTCCTGGGTTTCCTCACCCAGTCTGATGGGAACACTTGGAGCCTAGCCCCGTTATACCCCAACACTTCACAGCTGGTACCTCCTGCCCCAAATAGGTTGTCAGAAGTTGTGCTGTGCTGTTGGGCAATTGATACCATTTCTCTAAGAGGGGACAACAAATTGGTAGCTCCTGTCCCAACCATGTTGGGGATGTGCAGGCAGAGGTGTTCAGGTCTCCCCTCTTGCCCTGTGGAGCATATATTAAAGCATTTTTGGCCACGTTCATTCTCCTTAAATTCAACCTTCCCAAAGCCTATAAATCTGAGGCACTAAGAGGAAGAAAAATTATAATGAATGTATTTTAGGAATATAAAAAGTAAGGACTAATATAACTTTATCTTCTCCCTCCTCTCCCCACCTTCACCATCTCTTGTTTTTAACATTTTGGGAACTGTCAAAGCCTGAAGGGATATAATGTGTGCTGCAGAGAGGAGGGATGTTTTCCTTTCTGAGCTGATGTGAACTGTGCCTGCAGGAAGCTCCTCCATGAGACAACAGGCCCTTTGCCCTAGGGCACATGGGCACCCAAATGTGGGGAAAGAAAGGGGAAAAAGCAAACATATTAGAAATACTATTTTGTAGTTCAAGCACCTGCAGCAGCACTGCAGCCGAATGGTTTCCACAGTGACAGGGGAGGGAGGGTGAGTTCTGAGCCCTCGTTCATTGGGAAAACCCTGGGTGGCCCCAGACGGGGTGGGTGGCAGGACAAAACCCATGAAATAAACTCCCTAAGAAAGATTAAGAGGAGGAAATATAAGAGGTGGGAGGTGACATGGGCTGCAGCCTCTTGGAGACAGCTCAGCCCTGCTCCATGTAGTGGGTGCAGTAAGACGATGGTGGGGACACATCCCCCCACAAGTTCATGGAGCACATATGGGTTGTAGGGGACAGGTGGAGGGGTCTTCTGGGTGGCAGGCCATCCTCAGGCAGGCCTCCTGCAATGCTTTGTGTACTACAACGGTCTTGTGGTTTTTTTAAGGGAGAGGGGGCTTTTTCATTAACATCAGTGCTCCCATCTTCCCTTGGTAAATTGCACATTTAGGGGAGATTTTAGGGGATCTTCAAGGCTGAAGGAGTGGTGGCAGCATGGTGGGGCTGTGCAGGACACAGTGAGGGACACAGCGCTGAAGGAGACAGACAGTGTTTTGGGCGCGGGGATAGCAAGAGGCCAATTAATTTCTCTGTCACATCAGGCATGACTAATGAATGCTTCTCCAAAGGAGCAAAGGGTGAGATTTCCCTTGTGTGGCTGTGTGGGCCCAGAGCTGGATTCAGCACCGCTACCTTTGCTCCTCCATGCGGCTGGGTGGCACTTGGGGGAGGCCTTCTTCAGACCTGGGGTGTCCTTTTGATTATGATCACCCCAAAAGTCACCAGTGTTACAATGGGGAGCAGAAAGGCAAAATAAATTCTGCCAAATACTAATGCCAAACCAACCCCAAAAACACTTGGGGAAACAGGGCAACAGACTGAGTGGACCAAACAAGGGTTTATCTTGAATTAGAAACAATGATTTAAAATGGTAGAGACAGTTTCTGTGCAGTATTGATTTGAAGCAGCTTTTGTCTTTCTTTACTACAAAAAAAAACCAAAAAAAATCAGAAAAATCCCCCACCAACCCCCAAAATATCAGGCCAACATTTTTCCCCACTTTCCAACAAGCTATATTTTTCTGGGAAAATAAAAATATTAGTCAGCTCCAGTAACCTCATCAGGAGGGGAATGCAGTACAATTGTTAGTCTTCTTACAAGGTGTGGATAGACAATGGTGCTGAAGATGGGTAGTCCATACTGTTGTTTATTATCTATAATAAGTAGCATCCAGAAATCCCAGTTAAGGATCAAGCTGTAGTGTGCTAGTCCTTGTACAGATGCACAATAAGAGAGTCCCTGCCCTGAAGAGCATACAGTCTAAAAATGGTGCCTTACATGGCATACTCTGCAAGGGTAAGATTGGAATTGGAGACAGAGAAATGATAAATCAAACTTTTTCCTGAATTCCTTGCATCTTTCAAACAAAAGCCATAAAACATAAGTGCTGAGATAATAATTTCTGGTCCCCATCATTAGCTAGATGTTAGAACCATAGAATTGTTTCGGTTGGAAAACACCCTTAAGATCATCAAATCGCACTATAAACCTAACAGTGCCAAGTCCACCCCTAAACTATGTCCCAAAGCATCACATGTACACATCTTTTAAACACCTTCAGGGATGGTGACTCAACTACTTCCCTGGGCAGCCTGTTCCACTGCTTCGTTAACCCTTTCTGTGAAGAACTTTTTTCCTAATATCCAATCAGAACCTCCCCTGGTGCAACTTGAGGCTATATCCTCTGATCCTATTGCTTGTTACTTAGGAGAAGAGACCAACAGCGTCCATGCTCCAATACCTTTTCAGGCAGTTGTAGACAGTGATAAAGAGCCCCAGTTCTCTCCGCTGCTTCTCATAACACTTGTGCTCCAGGACCCTCAGCAGTTTCGTTGTTCTTTAAACTCTCTCCAGCACATCAATGTCTTTCTTGTCATGAGGGGCCCAAAGCTGAACGCAGGATTCAAGGTGCAGCATCACCAGTGCCCAGTACAAGGGGATGATCACTGCTCTGGTCCTGCTGGCCACGCTATTGCCACACAAGCCAGGATGACACTGGCATTTTTGACCACCTGGGCACATACTGGCTTGTGTTCAGCTGCTGTCAACCAGCACCCTCGGGTCCTTTTCACCAGGCAGCTTTTCAGCCATTCTTCCCCGAGCTTGTAGTGTTGCTTGGGGTTGGTTGTGGCCCGAGTGCAGGACCCAGTACTCGGCCTTGTTGAACCTCATACAATTGGCCTCAGCCCATCAATCTGACCTGTAGCAGCTTTTTACCCTCCAGCAGATCAACGCTCCCACTCACCGTGGTGTTATCTGCAAACTTACTGAGGTTGTGCTTGATCCCCTTGTCCCTATTACTGATGAAGATATAAAAGAGAACTGGCCTCAGTACCGAGCTCTGGGAGGCACAGCAAGGAAACAGTTGGCAGTGAGCCACACTGCTGATGTTGACACCATCCACTTAAAGAATATGGTCCTCAGGTGCTATTCATCTGCAGCAATGATGCAATCCTGCAATTCTTCTTGAACGACATTTCCCAGTAGGGTGTCTTTACCCCAGCTGTCCTCATCCTCAACTCTTCTGCCATGTCTTCTTGGTGAATTTCAGTTGTTTTCATTTCAGCTGTAACTCTAACTCTCCTAGAAAGGTCTTCTTCAGCCTCCTCAAAAGATGGGTTGACCAGTCCAGCCTCTGCAGTCTCTAGTGATACCACTTCAGCTGCAGAACTTTCTGCCACTTGTGGCACTGCTGGGAAGAGAGCCTTTTCTGATCCACAGGACAGATTTATATTCCTGCATGAAGTTTTCAAGGCATTTGAAACAGTACATATGTCCACAGGTTGGAGCAGAGCCTAAAGACAGATATGGCAGATGAATTCATCGTTGACTTCATCCTGGAAGTTCTAGAGATGATTATCCAGAAAGACATGGAACTGACCCTGTTCACAGCAAAGTTCCCTAACTTTGGATGCAAGTTCTGCTACAGGATCAGCCGTGATAGTCAGCATCAGACACTCCTCAGCCACTGGTAAGGAAACTTGTAATGCAGTGTTCGTCTGCATGAGATCCTCTGTAGGTGTTGGGGATGGGAAGGTGACTCACTTGTCCCCAGGAAGGGCAAGGGAGGTGAGGAAAGCCCAGCACCAACTCACCTGTGATGGTGGCAATACATGGCTCCTCCACCGAGTTTCTGTGTGGGGAAGAAAGTTGAAACCTACATAAGAGGAGGAGGCGGCACAACCACCCAGGTGCCTCCGTCCCTCCTGCCCGGTACAGCTCGGCTCAGCCCCATGTTCTCGGGCTGTGGTCTATGCTGCTCTAGCAGGGGACCAGTGGGGCTCTGCTCTGGCTGCCTTGCTGAGCAGGGCCACACACAGCTATGGATGTCTCTGTGCCTTGGATTCCCTGCTCATAGCAGGGAAACTGTTTTTCAGGAAATTGGAGCTTTGCAAAGTAGTTCCAGAAAATGGTGGATTTTTCTTAGCTTCCTTTTTCTGAGATACTGTAGAAACTTCAAAACATGACTGAATTTGTGCATGCCTTTATTTATTGAGCTATTTATGATGGGCACAGATTTCCCTAAGCCAAAAAGCCCCCTCCCTCCTCCTTCCCCAGCCTTAGTAATCAGCTTTTTTGTGCTCCAGCCCACACTAGGCTATTTTCCTCTGTTAAATCCTTCATCATTGGTTAAATTACCTAGGTGTGTGTTGGCTTTATCTTTTTTTTTTTTTTTTTGTGAAATCTTATAATCTTGCAAGTCTACTTTGCCCAAGGCTCTGTCATCCTCTTAGGTCTCTTGTACACTCTGCTTCTCTACTGGCTGATTCTATAAAAGGTCTGTTTCAACAAGCTGCTGCTCTTAGGGCTGATGTCTGTACTCTGGTGCCCATGACGATCATCTGTGTCCATCAAGGCTTCTGAGTACTTCAAAGCTGCAGTGAACTGTAGACGTTTGGAGTCCTTTGCACACAGGTGTTACGTTCTCCCTTCTACCATCCCTTTCTCAGATGCTTCCCTTCCATATTTTGCTGCCTGTGTTCATCGCAGCCTATATTGCCTGCATACCTTTTATGCCACTGTACTGCTAATGAGCATGTTTGGCACAAGCCCTGGTTTGCTATTGGGGTTCCCCTTCCCATGCACGTGCCAGCAACTGCCTTCTGATGCGGGAAGACAGGCTTTGCTCAGAGCTTGTCATGTGGGCCAGTTTTAATATAGGATGCTCTTTCCTTTTGGCTCCACGGAGAGATGACAGGACCCTGTTCAATACAGCTCCCCGTCAGTGTATGGTTGAGTCATAGGAGGTTTTTCTGTTGCTACATCTAATAGCGCTTTGCTATGAGGAGCAGAACATCAACCTGCTTGGCTGGGAGTCGGCAGCTTTCCTTGTCTGGAAGTTGTTTTGATTCTTTTCTTAGACTTCTCCCTCTCTGTGACTTTCTTTCTAAAACATTAATTTCCTCTAATTAGAGCCTCCTTAACAATTCTTTTTTCCCCTCTCCTCAGTTAATTTCCTCTAATTAGAACCTCCTTAATAATTCTTTTGCTAAATCAATTTCCTCAGTTAGAACCACATGCCATAATTTCTTTCCATCCTTTCGAAAGCTGTCGGAGTAGCTAAGCAAATTATGCTTCTGGGTAACCTTTATCTCTTACTTGGTATTTTAAAAGAAGAACTATAACAGGTTAGACAGGCACAATTTCCCCTTGCAGAGCTATGCTGTTCTGACCCCCATTAGGTTATACTTACTGAGTGTTGTACTATTGTATACTTAATTAGGCGGTCTAGCTGCTCCTCTGGAACCAAGGTAAGGATGTATTTATGAATGAATTAAACATGACACTTCATTACTCAGATCAGATTTAACAGTGTCAAAATCCATCTTTAAACCAGATCAAATTGCTCTCTAAGAATATGTAAAACCTCCTGCTCCTGTTAGCTGTGCTGTGAGCCAGCCATTCCTAACTTTTTCTCTGCAACCCTGCCAGCTTTATTCTCCTGACAAGCTTTTTAAGTGCTAATTGTTTCTAAAACATGCTGGTTTTAAAAATTTATTTTTTGTTTGTAATTTACGCAGTAACTATTAACGGCACATTGCTTTTCACAATCATGCTGTGGGCCGCATCAGCAGTTGGTATAAATGGGGATGTAGCTGATTTACACGTTATGGACCCTGAGCCTAAATTTCCTCTTGTACCTCGTAGTTTCTTCCCCATTGAGACTATGTTATGCATTTCTCTAGCCCTTTAAGATGGGTCATAAGGAACCATCTTACTATGTCTGGCCTTCCTGAAATATACCAAGGACAACTCACTCCATTTCCTGATTTTCGGGAAGAAAAGGGACAAGTATTGTTGGGAACTGGAAAGAGCCATAGTGAAGTCTTAGTGAAATGTCTTGTAGTGAAGTCAGGTTTTTTTATGTAATTAAAAAATAAAAAGAGAAGCAAGGAAACACACTCAAGCTGCAGGAAGACCCTCTCCCCACTACTGGTGGGTGCAGCACTGGTAGCTGATCCTGTTTTGTTTTCTAGTATCCCTTTTTCAGGTTAGCACCTACGACCAAGCACAGATCTGGTGGTTTCAACAGGTGTTGTTGTGAAGGAGAGCACTGCCCTGCTACAATGTATGGTACAACCAGGCCCAGCTCACACAAGACAGGCCAAAGAAAGTCGCCTCACACCTGGCTCATGAGACTTCTGGTTTTTGTAGCGTAAGGACTTTCTATGGCTATGGACTTTCTTTTGGCTATGCCCAATGTACGCTCCATAGCCTGCTTGAAGTACTGATAACAAAGCTGAAAGTCACCGTGGGCCCTGAAGTCTGCTCCAGTAAGGTAGATGGGCCCTTTATACTTGTGACGTGCTTTTTACCACCATCTCATGATAATTAGCGATGCCTCTGTGGGTGGATGCCTTGGGTGACACTTGGTATAACAAGTGGAGTGATCCATGAGGAATGCTCCCCAGATATCCTACAGGGAGCTGGTGGAAACTTGCAGCTATTCCATCCTTGTCCGTGCCACTGTCAGCTTTCTGGACAGGTTCAAAACATTTTAGCCAAGTCTAGCTACTGTGGGAAAGCTGTCCTGCTGCTCTCTTTCACACTTCTTTCTGTCTGGCTTTACCAAGCCTCTAGCACTCCAAGAAGTTTATTCTGGTTGAATTGGTGCAGAAGTTGTAAGATACACTTTATTTCTTCCATAGTCTTAAAAACTATGCAGAAAATTCCATTTGCCATCGCTTCACATGGATTTTTGGAGTAAGATTGGGTGGAAAAATGAAATGCATTAAGGTTTTTGTTTTTGACAAAATCCCTAATGTTTGAGATGGGAATAAAATGTTTTTGGGCAATCTTACAAGGAGTAAAATGCTGGTGGTGCTGGAGAGGGAGTTGTTTGGGAAAGGTAGATTCTCTAAAAGGGTATGTTAGAAGGCTAAAAAAAAGGCGTCTGGTTCTTCTCAAAAGAGATGAGAGAGCAGAAAGAGGGAATCACCAGATTGGATTGTTCAGACCGACAATCAACTATGATGGAAGAAATGCTGTTCTCTATTTTCCTTGAGAAGCCCATCTTGCTGGTCTCCAGTCCAGTCCAGCTGAGGACAAAGAACAGCTAGAGATAGAGATAAGCAATCCAGTAGACAATGTTGAAGAGCAGGAAGGCAGTGGGGAAGAATACACGGGAGTAGGAGTCCAGGCGGGAGATGTGAATGCGGACCCTCCCTTCCCGCCACATTCCCGTCTGACAGTCCTCAATGCAGCAGAAGAACCTCTCGCATTCCTTTCCTTCCAGGCATGGGGAGCCAGGATCTTCATCCTCATCTTCCTCTATCTCTGTGGGCCAGTGCATGATGTTGTTGATGTTGATGGTGGTAAAGGACGGCATCACCTGTGCACTGGCAGGTGGCTGTAATGAGGAGGGGTAGGTGGATTAAAGGGAAAGAAAAGGCAAGAAAACATGTTCTAGACACCAAAACTCATCAAATTGGCAAGAGATCAGTTCATAGCTTAGACACAGTTCAATGTACGTGGCTGTAAATCACCACCTTGCCGTACTGTGGGGACTGCCACCTCCCTGTATGACTGTGAGTTTCATCCCTGGCTCCCTAGGGCATAGCCTTAATCAGCAAAGATCTAGTTGCTCTGATTCCCCACCTTTGTCACTAATAGTCAGTGCAGAAACAGGACCTGTCCGGTTTCAGCTGTGCCAGCCTCTTCCCTCATTCCCCCCAGCTTCGCTGTCTCTGAATACACAGCACACAGTCCCCTCTGGTTGCTGTCAGTTGCTGGAGAAAAGCTGGGGAAAGCCTGTGTGTGACTCCCAACCTCTGGGCCCAGGAGAAGAGACATATCAGCCTCATGGAAGAGCTCTCTCCACCCATGCTGGGAAATGAGGCTGGCACAGAAGAGATCTGTCTTTTTCGGTTTCAGTTCTGTCCCGATTCAGAGGCCTGTTTCAGCTGACGTGTCTGTCAGCAGTACCTGCCATGAGCTTGGGCAGATCTCAAGAGGATGATGACCACTCTGAGTTCACTGTTCCCACACTCATGATGTCCTCTGGTGGAAAGACCACAAAATAAAGTAAGTTTCTGCATCTCTGTGACCTAAGATATCTCTGTAATCCACAAAGAACAAATCAGTAGAAGTGAAGAACCTGGGTGTGGATCACCCTGTCTTAAAGTAGACATTTACATTTGGTCATGTGAATTATCCTAAACTATACTGATAAGCTCTCCAGCAATTTTGAAGAGATCACAGTGTGCCTGGCACTGCCAGGGACCTCCTTGTTTCGGGGGAGCCTCAGCTGTTTTTTCTGGTGCTGTCTCACCTTTCAGGTGCTCAGACCTAGCACATACAGTGGTCTGAGGACCTTATGAACATAGTATTGGGTCAAGCACTAAACCATGTCAGCGGTTCCCAGTGGAGGCTCAGGAGGGACATTTCTAAATATTTTGAGATTCTAACAGCATCCACCTCAGCTGGCACCTTCAACCTACCAGCCTGGCTTTCCTGTTGTTGTGCTCAAGTGGTTTCTTGTTTCCCACCAGGTAGTTGAGAGTAGCATACTCCATGAGAGCTGCAAAGACGAAGATGAAGCACACAGAGACAAAGAGGTCCATGGCTGTGATATAGGAAACACGGGGAAGGTGCTTGCGGGAGATTGTACTCAGGGTGGTCATTGTTAGCACAGTCGTGATGCCTAAGAGAGAAAAGAGCTGGTTTAAGTAATGAAGAGGAGCACTTCTGTCTTCTACATGTATCCAGCCCTCAAAACACCCCCAGTTTTCCTCTCTTGTGGGAGAGAAATTCCTCTGGTTGCCTGGTCTTATTTTTGCTCTACTTAGCGAGACTCTGGCCTTGAGGTGCCCTCTAACAATGCTCCGTGGAAAAAGAGCTGTTCAAAACCCACATGTCAGACAGGACATCAATGTGGACTGGTAAAGGAGTGGAGAACTCAAGCTCTGCTTAAGGCTGTGGAAAAGAACAATGGCTTGGATGATGGGAGCAGTGTCCAAAGGAAGGACATGCTAAGAGGCAGTAAGACTCACTGGATGGCTTTGGGCAGGCAATGGGTGAGTTGGGATTCAGTCAGTGATGTTTGGCTGAGTCAACAATAAGCACGGCAATGTCTCAGACGACACAGGACTGCTGTTTTTGTCTGATGTGAACCAGAGCTGGAAAGCAAAAGCCCCTGTTCCCTTTGTCTCTGAGTATTTGCTACCCAGGATGAATTTAACCCAATGCAAAGCTCATCATAGAATAATTTGGGTTGGAAGGGACCTTCAAAGGTCATCTAGTCCAACCTCCCTGCAATAAGCAGGGACACCTTGAACAGGGTCAGGCCAATCAGGCCAATCTACCCTCTTCTAGTTTAAAACCACCACTTGAATGGAGCTTGGAATTGTTTTTGCAGCAGCAGTAATACTCACAGATCTGTTTCCAGAGATCAGGAGCCAACAAAGGATCAGCTGCAAGAGTTGAGGGACTGGACTAGATGATCTTTCGAGGTCCCTTCTAATCCCTATCATTCTGTGATTCTGTATTGTGATCTTATCCACTGTTTTTTAGGTTGTGGAAAAGAAACAGAAACTCCACCTGCTTTTCCTTCTCTAACAGTTATCCAAATCCACCTGCCACCCTTACTTCGGGTCACCCCAGTGGCTCTGGATGGGAGCATGGCAAGGGATTTTCATATTTTCCTGCTATATTTGCATTAGCAGATGTGATGTGACTCTCCGTATATTTGAAATGCCAATGGAACCGGTCCCATTTACATCTCCTTAATGTAGGCTGATGGGCTTGAAATGTACCAGGGATCATTTGTATTAAGTACAACAGGGGCTGTGGAGAGAATACATTATTCTTGATGTGCTGAGGTCCTTTCCCAGAGAGAAGGGCCCCCCTCCTGGGGAAACTTGCCTTTGTTTTTTTTTGAGACAGCCACCACAGTGGTGTCTGCTGTGCAGAACACTTTGCCTCTTGCTGTTCAGAACACTTTGCCTCTTGCTGTTCATTCCTTTCCCTGCCACGGATCATGGCGTAGCCTCACCTCCATTGGAAATGACACCCCATTCCTCCTCCTGCTCTCAAAATAAGCACCGAATAAATTGATTTTGATAGGGAGGTGGGGAGAGATGGTCATAATGGATGGGCTCTGAATAGTCCTGCCTGATGCTGTTGGCCCCTCGTCTCTCCCCTCCCTCCCTGCAGAGGCTGCAGGCAGGGCTGGGAACGCTACCTCCAATTAAAGGGAAAGTCGGTGGGGCTGATGGGAAGGACAGTTCTGAGAAGCAGAGCTTGCTGCAAAATGCAGATACAGCCAAAGAGCATTAAAGATTCATAAAGACCTCTCTAGTGCCTACCAGAGCGGGATTCAATCAACATAAGCTTTTTCCTGCCTCAAAGAGCCACCGCAGGTTGCTGAGAAAATCTAAACAATAGGCAGAGCTATTGCCACGTCCTGTACTCCTAGTGTGGTGTGACTGACAGAGAAAGGCTGGACTTACCAGCATTCCGCATCCTGCCAGAGCTTGGGACTCTGTGTATACAGCTTCACTCATCACCCTACAAGCTTTATGTCACTGGTCCTACACTGAACCCTTGAAAAGTCACGAGGAAGTGCAGATCACCTGCATGTGACAGGAGCCCTTTGGCCAACGCTGCAGTGCCACAGCTCACCCCTTCCCTCTCCCTGTTGGCACATGAGAATACCACATTGTCAACTTGGAAAAGATTGTGCTCAGGTCTCAGATCAAGATATGAGTGTTGTGCTATCCTGAAATAATCCAGTAGTCCAAACCAGTACAGCCAGAGATTTGGTTGAGCTTGAGGATGGTGTAACACACAGAAAGATGCCCTATGGACTATCCTCCAGTAAGCTGAATAATGCCAGAAAACAGCAGAGTGCTCTAGGAGATTTTGTACCCCATCAGTGCTAGTCTGCTAGCCTTGCAGAGTTCAACAAGTATCAGGCACGCAAGAACCCATCTCTTACCCAGAGATGTCCTGGCTGGTGTAGAGTCTCTCTTGATCCAGAAGGAAACCCAGGAGAGAACAACCGTCAGGATGCAGGGAATGTAGGTCTGAATGGCAAAATAACCCATACGTCTACTTAGGTCAAAAGAAACTGTCATCACCATGTACTCCCCTAGGAAAAAGCATCAGAGACATTGGAATCATATCATGTAACTTCCTAAAGCAAAAAAAAATCAGCAGTTGTTCAGAATTTGGAGTGTTTCTGATGAGGTTTTCTTGTTTTAAGTGCCTGGCTAGCTGGTTTTGTTTCTGGCTTTGTGGTTGCCCAGGTTGTTACCTTCACGGACAGACGTGTGTCTGGCTGAGCAGGTTTGGTGACTCGCTGATATTGTGGCTGTCGTGCTGGTTTTGTGGCTAGTGGACTCTGCGGCTACCTGGCTGGTTCTGTAGTTGTCTGACTTGACGTCTTTGTGATTAATTTAATAGCTGGCTTTGTGGTTGCCTAACTGGCTATCTGCCTGTCTGGCTATGTGGTCATGAGGGTGCATTTATACTGGCCCGGCTGTGTGTCCAAGCACACTGAAAAGCATACTGGAAAAATTTCAGGGAAGAAACTAGAGAGCATTCATCTTCAGCTGATTGCTGCAAGGGTTTCTTTTCTATAGAAGCTATTTAGCTGTAACAGGCTACACGGCCTGGCTTGCCAACTAACTACCTGAGCTGTGACAATGGAAGTGTCCTTCAATAGCTTTCATTGAGACCCTGGTTCTGCCCCTGGAAAAGGCATGTGGTGCTGTACATCCTAATTGCTCATTTAGCAACTTAGAGCTGAGGTTCTTCCTCTTTTTCAGAGGCTCCTAGTGAGTATTGGAAGAAAGCCACCCGTCAGCTCTAGAGTTAAGATGAAGCTTGCAAGCAATTACCAAAAAAAGAGAATTACAAATGTCAGACAGCCACTGGTGCGCTCAACACACTTTCACTGCACCACTTCTTCTCCCAGTTTGTGCTGCCTTTCTACTCCGGTTAGAGGCTGGTGCTGGTGTCGGCAACAGCAGCTTTCTGCAGAGTGGAAGGAGAACTACCTGAACTTGCTGCTTCAGAGGGCTTAAAAATATGAGCTCACCCTACCTGCAGGAACCCAAAGAGACATTTCTCAGTTGTCTGTGGGAAGGAAAGGGGATGTGAGCTATTATGAGGAGGAGAAGTTGAAGGGCCTCCATTCCCTGGTTTCTTCACACTCTCAGCCTTGTTTCTGTCTCTTGAAGCATAATTCAGGTGTTCACCAGCCCCACATAACTTTACATAGGGGAAGACTGAGGCCTGCAAGTTCTGATTTCCCCACCCCTGTTCCAGTTATAAGCATCACCCATGGATCACATAGTATGCACATAGTGCAGCAAGAGAGGATCCAAGCTCCATCTCCTCTCTCTTCTGACCCTTCAATTAGGGATCGCTCCATTCACATCAGCATTGTCACCCCACAGTTCACAGATATCAGTGGTTCTGGCCTACCCCTGCTTCGTCGTCCCCTCACCCCTCATCTCTATCGCCTCTGCTCCCTCTAGTCCACCCCTTCATTTTTACATTTCTCTAACTGTGCTGTTTTGATCTCCCTTGCCCACCACCGTGGACCTGTCTGATGACTCCTTTGCCTCCCACAAGGTCTCGAACACATTTCTGTGGGCTGCCTCCCTTTGCCTCACCTGCCCCAGTCCTGAGAACTTCTGAGGTGTTCCTCAGCCCCGTGAAGTCAAACTGGTAGAGCCTCCAGGTGCGCTGGTCGGAGACCTCAATGGAGTAGCGCCTCCAGCGATAGACAATCTCCTCACGTGGGTAGCCATCTGCAAAAAGCGGCAGGGACATAAATGAAAGGGTACGTCATGTGCCTCAGTGTCATTCACCACCCTGGCTGCAAAAGCACTGGCATCTCACTCTAGCTGTTTTCTAGACACAAAGCTTTCTGGCAAGTGTTTCTGATGCCTTTTGTTTAGATTCCCTTAGGCATCCCTCCATACAGTGGGAGTAGGGACAGCATTTCCCTTTGTGGGCTGCTTCAAATCCATGGGGTGGGAAAAGCAATGATAGAAATGGAGCCTTTCTAAGGGCTGTACTGGTGGGAAGAAGACTTGAGTTGGTGTAAGAGGACTCACCTGGCCTGGAATCTTTAAGAGTTTTAGCTCCTTGGGGCAGCATGGGGCCTTCAACACTCCACATGTCTTCCCTTCCCAAGCATGAGTACAGCAGGGACACAGAGCTACCAACACAGGCAGTTACATAGCTGTGGCTGGTCTGACTATCTCTGTACCTCTTGCCCTGGGAGCTGATCTGTGTGTGGAAGAGAAGGGGTGCATTCTTCATGGAGAAGGAGACCTGGCTCCTGCAGGCTTGAGCATGGCTTCTTCTGGCTCTGGCTTTCTTGACAAAGAAACAAGCCTACTGTGAAGAAGGGACCTCAACACCTACGAGAGAGTTCCTCAGAGGAGGGAAGGAGCAAGAGCTTGGCAGCTAACTAAAAGCGTGCTTCTAATTATCAAGCGTTTATGGCATGTACTGTTAATTAGCAAAGAATGAGGGATGGTGGGAGATGAGAGGATGGTATCTCCTCAGCATGCTGCCTCCCACTGAAGCACCTCAGAGCCACATGAGCTCCATCTCTTCAGTGGCAGGGGAAGCAGGAGATGTGAACCCGAGCTAAGATGACTAAATCAGATTTCCAACCAACGCATGAGGAGAAGTCTGTCTTGGTGCAGAAAGTCTCCCTTCAAAATTACCAGTGAAGATGTGCCAACATCAGCAGCCCTGTTTGCTGATGACAATGGACAAGTGAAAACTAAGAGGTGAGGTCTTATCACCCCTCTTTTGTGATGGCTTTGGGTGCAGAAAGTTGGCTTGTCTCTGGGCTGAGGTCTGGAAAGCCAAGCTGTCCCCTGAGAAAGCAGCAGAAGTGGGAAGATGCAAGGCAGGACGGGTGCCAGCTGAAGGGATACATTCTGTCTAGTAGGTCTGAATGACCAGACGGTCAGTGAAATAATCACCTCCAGCCATCCAGTCAAATTAAGGAGCAACTCAGAGGTGCTGTGAATTGTCCCTGAAGACCTCTGCTAGGCCAGGGGTAAAAGGATGCTTCAGGGCATAATGGGTAATAGCAAAGGACAAGAGCCATAGAGACTAGGTGAAAAATGTAGCTAAAAGGGAGGATGGTTTTCCCGGAAGAGTTTTATTCTACTGAGGTTTCTCTGCCTGCCTTCTAAACCTATTTTAAAAATGTGTACTCACAACTGGAAAAAACCAAAGGGCAGGAATGAGTGTCCATTGGGAAATTCTGCAGCTGCAGCAGACATTCAGCCTCGATCGTCAGCCTGACAGAGGAAAGAGAGAGGGAGATCAAGATTTTGTGTTGGTGACAGTGGTTTGATTCCAACATCACAGTGCGACAGAGGGATGCTCACTTCCTTGAGAGAGAAACACTGATTTGTTGAAAATCAGTCTGTCTGCAGGAACATTTCAA
Organism: Columba livia; assembly: GCF_036013475.1. NCBI lineage: Eukaryota > Metazoa > Chordata > Aves > Columbiformes > Columbidae > Columba > Columba livia. Next base: position 3,148,026 of record NC_088613.1, read on the forward strand.
AACAGCAGCCAAACAAAACATAGGTTGGGATATTTTCAAAGTGAGAAAAACAATCTAATTTTCATGTTCAAAAAGCCTTTTTGCTTCATGAGCTTTTCGGATTCATTTATGCGAATTTATGGGAACAAAAGCCAAATGGTTATTATAAGTATCAAATGGCTGGACTGACCAACATAAACTTTGAAAGGATTTTGGTTTAAGAAACCATTTGTAGGTTTGACCTTTTTCTTGGTGTGGTACGGAAAACCAGTTTGATTTGTTTGAAGCCTTCATCCAGGGAAGAGGAAGCCCATTCTGTAACCAGTACTGCTTGTGTACTCCCATCAGCACGGGGAGACACCTCCACTATGTCCCAGGGTACCTGGAATTCTTCTCTACCTTCACCAGCTCATTTTTCCCTCGCCTCAGCTGCCAGCTACAGTGCCTGCTGGATGTACCTGAGCGTGTAGAGCACTTTTCCATCATTCCAGATGCGGAGGAGCTGATTAGGAGTGGTTATCCAGTGAGAATCAGCCCGCTTCGAGTTCCTAAAAAAGGTATCGGGGATCCAGATGCGGCTCACCATGTTGGTGTTCAGTGTGAGGGCCTTCAAGGTGCTGTTGAAACGAAGACGCCGGTCATACCATGTCTGAGCAAAGAAGATATCAATGGTGTATTCCTGCAAAAGAGAAGGAAGAACATGTCTTTTGAGAGGGATTCAGGCAAAGCATAGCCCTGGCCTCTGCTCTGCAAGCCACCATTTTGGAGTCATAGCTGGAACATTTGCCTTTTAAGTCTGGAAGCAGGTGCCAGTGATCACTGACAACTTTCCAGACTCATCTTCAGCTCACGATCAATGTCACACAACTGGGGCACTATGGTTTTTGGACCAATACCCCTTGCTGAAGATTAGAGAAGGAAGCTGGGGCAGGGCTGCTATGGACCCAGCTCTTGGAGCAACAATTTCAAAAGCTTGAGCCTTTTGCAGACAGAAAATAGAGTTTCCACCATAATGAGAACCTTTAGTTTTGCTGAGAGACAGGGTGTCCTAGCTCACCTATAAACAGCATTTCTGGGAGGCAGCACCTGTCTGGATCAGGCTGGCAACAGCCCACATCATTAGCCCACCGTTCTGCTGCTTACTGCTGCAAGTCAATTTGCTCCTTGTTATTTTCAGCCCGGCTGAGAATGTGTTAATTAGTGCTGTACAGGAGCATGTCTGGCACTCAGTGGCTCTCTGAACAAGCCAGTTCCACCAGCCCACACTAAAGGCTGTCACCTGCTCCTACAGCACCTCTCGGACTTGGAGTTTGCTTCCTTCCACTCCTTTTAAACCCTACGACCGCAGAGGCATCATCTCCCTCTCTCCTGTGGGCAGAGACAAACAATGTCTGACTTTGCTCACCTCTCCCTCCCATTCTTTTCCTCCCTCTATTTCCTCCCTCTATCTATCTTGGTGGAATTTTTACGACTGCAGCATGTCCTCCCTCCGTTGCTGGTTCAGAGCTGACTGCCACAGCGTGCTGTTAAAATAGCCGCAGCACTCTAAGGGTGCTCCTTTGAACAGCATGTCCTGCCCAGGCAGGCAGAGCAGGGCAGCGCACAACTGCCCGCTTCATTTTCCTTGCCCTTGCTCCACTGTCAGCCAACCGGTGATGAGTGATTTGTACCTAAAATGTCTCGTGTATAGGAATGAGATCAGGAGAACAGAGCATTTGCCATCATGTCATCAAGTCACTCTCTGGACTGATCCTTCACCCTGGTTAGACACAGGGATAAGTAAAGGTGACAGGGACGGGGTCCTGACATATGTCTAAATTGGGACAGATGCAGCATGTTCAAAGTGATGGTGTTGCCTCTACAGTTCGCTCAAAACAGACATGAGGAGACACAGAGCTGGGATAGCAGCAGCCCCCAAAGTCAAGAGCACAAGCTTGGCCACTGCCTGAAAACGGGAGGTGGGGAGAGCCCATTCCAGCATCTGAATGCTCTGGATTGCACTGGGTAATGCATGGACATCAGGTATGTGGTGATGAAGGCATGGATCAAGTTGTGAAGCAGTGAAATAGAGCCCACAGTCAGGCAAAGAAGCATTGGCACAGCAGAGACAAGATGGGGTAATAGAAGCCCAAGAAAACTACATATATGGGAAGGGCTGATTTTATTCTGTGTGAGGACATTTTCTTTTCCTTGCCAGCTCTTGGGGCCAAAATAACACAACACTTGACGTATTCTCCCCCAGCCCTGCAAACCTGGTTTGAGCCAGCCTGAGCTTACATTGCTTCTCAGCAATAATTCCGGTGTAGGAGAAAGCAACCAAAAATGCAATAATAAATCCATGTTATGTGCCACTACCAGCTTCTAACTCTTAATGGGAGTCATTTGTGAGATCTCACTTCTGGGCTGGCTGCTCAGGTCAAATATCCTATTGTAAAATTCAGCATTCAGCTTTGGGATAACAAATGCTAGCATTTTGGGAGAGTGGAGGGTCAGCTTTCCTAAGGGTTTAGTATTCGTTGTCAAGCCCAGATTTTCTGAAGGGATCACCATTAAAGACGTCCTCTTCTGCTATCATAGCCAGCCTTTACAAGAGGTGTAGTGCACGAGTCATTCAGCTCTTCTGAAAAAATCTGAGCTGTTATTGTCTCTGTCCTGTAGTTTGATCTAATTTCAGTGGCTATTATAAGCACAGCTGTTCACGAGGAAGAACGTACGAGCTGAGCTGGCTCCCTTGCCTCTAGGTGGGGAACCCATTGGGAAATATTGGCATTTACAAATGTGTTTTCTTCAGAATTATCTGAGGCAAGATTTATACAAAAATTCTCTGGCCTTTGGAAGCACTTTTATCCTTCCAATTCTCTCCCCCACCTCTCTGGGAGAGAGTGAGTGAGTGGCTGTGTGGTGTTTAGTTGCTGGCTGGGGTTAAACCACAACAGTTCCTGAAGACTTCAGCACCTGTTCCCACCAGATGCGGTTTGCATTGTTGCTGAGGGACCTTGCATGACTGCGGCTCTGCACTGATCAGCTGTGGGACAGTGCTCAGACCTTTCTCTGAGCATTAATCAGATCTCACTCAGCTGCAGGCATCTGACCAAGGTGATTAAAATAGGTGTTTGACCATGGGTTCCCTACAGTCACTGAAGAGGGAGACCCTAATATGAACCTAGTGCAAATTGTCTTCTGGAAATGCCTCACACTCTTACTGATCTTAGAAGAGCTCAGACGGATCAAGGCTGAATAGCTGAAGTTTGGCAAGATGAGCTCAGCCCATGAAACTTATGGCAGTGCTGCTGCTTGAACTCCTGCAGCCCTGTTAGTTTCTCTCTGCCCTTGATTCATTCTCAAGCATCAGAAAGAGACTTCACAATACCTCAAATTCGCCATGAGGAAAAAGGTTATTGTAAAATACTCCTCCAACATTACTGTACCATCTGTTATGCAGCACATGGAGGTTGTTAACTTCTCTGTAAAAGCATGGGCTTTTTTAGTGTTTTCAACAGAAGGAGCTAGTGAAATAAGAGGAATCGCTCTAAGAGTTAGGTTGCACCATTTGGATCACACATGGGGTAGCACACACATGTTGGTATGCATAAAATTCTACATCAAACTTTAACCGTAAAATAATAAAGTACCCATAAGACAAACACTGAAAACTACCCGATGCTGAGGAATACCCTGCAGCGTTGCTGCTACTTGTGTGGGCTCGTGTCCAACTCAGCCTTTCAGCACATCCCTGCTGGCCCTTGGTCACTGTCACTGCCCAGCACATCCCTGCTGGCCCTTGGTCACTGTCATTGCCCAGCACAACCCCGCTGGCCCTTGGTCACCGTCACTGCCCAGCACATCCCTGCTGGCCCTTGGTCACCATCACTGCCCAGCACATCCCTGCTGGCCCTTGGTCACTGTCATTGCCCAGCACAACCCCGCTGGCCCTTGGTCACCGTCACTGCCCAGCACATCCCTGCTGGCCCTTGGTCACCGTCATTGCCCAGCACAACCCCGCTGGCCCTTGGTCACCGTCACTGCCCAGCACAACCCCGCTGGCCCTTGGTCACTGTCACTGCCCAGCACATCCCTGCTGGCCCTTGGTCACCGTCATTGCCCAGCACATCCCTGCTGGCCCTTGGTCACCGTCACTGCCCAGCACAACCCTGCTGGCCCTTGGGTCACCGTCATTGCCCAGCACATCCCTGCTGGCCCTTGTTTTCCTCATGTGGGCACCACAGATGTTGGTGGAAACCCAATTCTAGAAAATTATAAAATCTGAATATATTTAATGGAAAAAAAACCTTGTCCAGTAAAAGAGCATTTGTGGGAAATAAGGGAATATGGAGTTGATAAGAATATTTCATCTTGGAAGAAACAAAAAAAAACACTAACAGAAAAGACTTTACTGCACTCTTAAAACCTTTCATTTTTAAAAACATATTTTAACAGAAAAGCTATGGCGTTTCCATGTGAAAAGTCATTTCAAAGAATATCCCAAATTTTTCAATCTGAAAGAAAATAAAGAGGTTCAAAAATCAGCCTGTCCCCAGCACTAGAGAGTTGGACTCCAGCCACTCTTCTCATTGTGTGCTATCCTGAGCCACATTCCTTGGGTCATCCCAGCCCCAGCCACTCTGCTCAAACCTTCATGGCCCCAGAGAATTATACACCAAATAAACACAGCTGTGCACTGCCAGAAGATCCTTTTAAAATGGCTCAAAGTAAGCTTGTGTGTGCAGTTCAGCTGCCCCCTGTCAAGGATGTAATTAGGGGGATACAGAGGAGTTGGGACCCCATGGTTCCTCTGTATCCATCTATGAGCTTCTTTCTCTGTGTTCTTTAAGAGCTCAGCTTTCTGACAAATGCCAAAGTGTGAAGCAAAGCCATGGGATGAAGGTGTCTTAGATGTCTTTCTAAATTAGGATTAAATTAAGCATTTAAAGATGCTTTTGCAACTTCACTAGTATTCAACAGCAGTGAGAAAACCTCCAAATAGAGGAGACAGAGACCTGGGAAACAGGTTCCTCCATTTTTCCCTGCTGGAGAGACAGCTTGGAAAAATCCTGAATGACAGTGAGGCTGAGAAATTCATATCCTAGCCAGTCTCGTTCTAGCTTTTATTGTTCTGATATTTGCCTTTATTCGTAGAGCCCCCTTCTCTCTGAGCCACCAAGCAAATCCCTCGCTGCAGTACCATAAATCAAGCTGCTCTCCTGGGAAGTATTTTGGCCAGTATTTTGGGTGAGCTGATATGAATTAGATGGGTCTGTGCTGCCAGTCACAGAGCAAAGCAAAGCACGTGTTACAGGCAAACTCTTTGGGGTGCTGCAACTGAGGAAAATCTCAGGAGTTACTGGAGGAGAGCCAGGAATGGGGTGTATTTCTTTCATGGGCTGGTAGGTCACTCTGTGCTTCTCCCTCGTGCAAACCCGGGGTCAGCCCAAGCATCCCTCCTTCAGACAGATCTGCTTTCAGCAACTCTACACCCCACAGCCCTACACAGGCAAGCGTTTTACTCTCCACAACATCCCACACATCCCTCTCAGCCTGCAAACGTCTCTGACAAACCCTGGGCTGCTCGCAGCAGCCAGTTCTGCATCCCAGGGAGCACACTCATAACAGCAAAAACTCTCCACACTCTGGTACCTAAATAAAATAACGTTATTTTAGAATAAACTTCAAATCTGATGCACAACTTCTCATCCCCACAGCTCGCGGGCAGGAATGTATTTCTAGCACGACATGTGCAAGCACTCTCCCAAGGCAGCAGCAGAGAGGACATGTACTAACAGCACAGGCTACTGCCTGATGCTGACCACTGCAGCAAGCAGTTGGGCAGCATTAGGCTTCGCTCAGTTCTCCTGTTAGTGGTGTGAGACTCCTTGCTTGTGTCCCCAACACAAAGAGCAAAAGAATGAGAATTTAAGTATCATTATGTTTCCAAGATTCTCCTCTCTGCAAATTCAGACCCCAGAGAGCTTTCTGAACAGGATGCTGGAGTGACTGGGGGAGTGTGCAAGGACAAAAGGAGCAGAGCTCTGATGTTCTGTGTTTTCAAGGTGACACACTGAACTTCCCATCTGTTTCAGTTCTGCAGCAACACTGGCAGTGCTGTCCTTGTCTGAATGTCTTTCACCTCTGCCCAGGGAATTTCAGTTGAGACCGTGTTCTTTTTATAATCCAAACGTGCTGTTAAAAACCATCACCATGTCCTGTGATTGTGCCAGGAGCCTTCAAACAAGACATGCTGTCCATGCTGCTCTGTTGATTGCAAACTCCCCAATCACGGTTTGCTCACATTTGGAGTTTCTACAGGTGGGAACTGGACAGAGCTTTTGAAACCAAGTGCTGGCTTCTGAGATTTGTCCCTGCCCATTCCCACACACCTCTGCTCATGTCAGTTTCCACGCATGTGCAAGCAGGGACATCTAAATGCAGGCTTCTATACTCATGACAGCCAACCTACCAGACTGGTTCTTCCCTTCTATACCCTTTCTTCTGAGCTGTTCCCTTGTACCATCACTTGCTGTCCTCCTCACATTCAACCCCAGGATAGCTGCTGATTGCCATGGTGCCTGTTATTCTTTTCATGGGAACATACCCCAGCACATGGAGTCTCCCACTGTGAGCCCCAGGGGCCTGTAACCTAGACATGTGTGTTTTAGCATCTGATTAACAGTCATTACCCAAAGGATCAAGGAAAGTCCTTGAGTCGAGACATGACATCAGCCAGACTCTGGTTTATGGAGGCACAGTCTGTCTGCGCTCTCCCTGATGAGGTTATTACCAAAAAGGCAGAGGTACGGACACAGGATGCTACATGCAGATGGAGCAGAATTAATTAAAAGGGACGATACTGAACACTTCAATGAAGTTTTATGCAAAGCACCATGGGGAACGAGCCGCCTCCTTTTAGTTTGTTTTTGCACCACTCAGGACAGGACATGGGTGGAAATCGTGTGTAAGCACTTTCTGATGCAAACAAGGATGCGGCCCAGTTGCCGTGATCTCTAAAAAATGCCTGAGCTGCTTGCAGAGCAAAGCCATATTTTTCCAAAGTCTTCTTTGCATGTCAAACCTTACTGCTAAATGCTTAAATGCCCCCATGATGTCATGTGCGAAGCACATTGTGCTGCAAGAATAAAGCAGGTGGGGCAAGAGAAGAGGTGAGGACAGAAGCACATGGATAACTGGAAGACAATACTTAGCACTCCAGGCAGGTGCTCTTGTTGATTTGTCCTTTAAGCTCATGGGTTGTTTGATGAGACAAAAAAGAAATTTCCTTTGAAAGGGCTAGAAGATAAACCTTCTCACTGAATACAATTAACTCCCCAAGACTGGTCCTTCAGGACAGCTTGGCAAGATTCAGATAAGAAGCTGGAATTTCTTTAATTGCGCTTCCCATTCCCATGCCACCCACAGAAATTAAAATGAAACACTGGGATGGGCAGTCTAATCCTGCCCAGGTCTGGGAAGGCAGCTGCTGCAGCTCCCCTGTACCAGGCAAAGGAAGGTAGGAGGTCCCATTAATCCCTAGAGGTGTCCAGTCCTAAACAATCCCGGGGAGGGGTGTCTGGGATGGTCAGTTTGTCCCCATGGAGACTGTCTCGCAACTGGGCCTGTCTCTGTGCCTCCAATCTGGTACCTCATACAAAAGGGACCACCACTGGCTTTGCCAGACCCCAGTACAGCCTTCTGCTCAGGGACTGAACCACTGATCCACTGCCCAATTACCTTTGCTGGTTTTTAGATCTTTCCAGGATTTCTTGGGTTTTCCCTCTTTTCCCTTCACTCTCTGTTCTAGTCTTCTTTCCTACTCCTCCTCTCCATGTTCCTCTCCACATTTTCTTTGGTCTGTTGCTCCCCAGTCTTCTCCGCCTCAGAAAGAAGGACATTACCACCCTGCCTCTACCCTTCCTTGGACAGAAACAGCTTCACTTGTAATGTCCCTATTCAAGCATCACATCATTTCCCACCCCCTTCCAACCTTCTCACAGGACTTTGCTTGGTCTAACAAGGCTGTACGCTCTCCAGGGCAGGGATTGCCTTTCTCTGTGGACTGAAAGGTGTCTAGTGATCTCAACTGGATGCCGATTGTCATGCAAAGATAACAAAGTCTCTCCTACTGCAGTCGTAGTGATGAAGAAACTGCGTAGTGATGAAGAAGCTGTGCTTTGAGATCAAGACAGGAGGGAAAGGGTGGCAGAGAGGGAGCCATAGAAGCTCTGCTTTCTGTGTGGGTCAGAGCCAGGAGCATCCTTCCAGCGCAGGAATTGCAGGGCATGGCACAGCAGCATGCAAAAACAGAGGGGATAAGAAAGGGCTAACAACGTCATGCAGTGTTCCTGTGTCCCAACAGCCTTCTACAGTGGCGAGTCACAGGAGCTCAGGAACGGTGTATAAGGAGCACGAAAATCACTACAACCTTCTCCTAAATCTGGTCTCCTCTGTGAGAACCACTCGCTTCCAACAGGTGCTGAGCTCTGTCAAACCCCCTTCATGGGCAGCATGTTGGCAGGGGGTAGAAGCCAGCAGAGCCCAGAGCTGATGCTGAAGAAGCGATGCTCACCACCAGCCAGGGGAGCTGCCCCGCACCTGGGAGTTGAATCACAAGCTGCGATGGGTGAATGGGTTGCACCACATGAGGAGTCACAAAGCATCACGAGGACACTGGCCCTGGGTGGGCAGTAAGGTTCAGCTCTTCCAGAACCAGTGATCCATCTGAGAGAGAGGTCCACCGCCCAAACCCTGATGCTACTCTGTCCTCCTCCCACCAAAACTAGTCTGAGAATGCACCCACTTCTGTAAGATGCAATCCATTGTACAGAAATGCCTGTGCTGGTGAGGAGGAAAAACACCGTTTTCCTGTATAAATCCTCTTCTAATCCGCATCCTCAAGGAAAGAAGAACATTCAGAAAATCCAAGAAAGTTCTGCTTTCACAGACGCAGAGGGTTTTGTGCCCTCTGCAGAAATCCTCACTTCTGACGCTGTTCTCTCCTGGCCCCAGATGAAGGAGGAGGTGGGGACAGTGTACTCTGCTCCACTGACTCTTTCAAGGAAACCTGTTTCATGTTGTCTCTTGTGTGCCCTTGCTCTGCTCACCAGCTTTCTCTCTCTGCCCTGCCAGTCCCTTGATTTAGCTCCTCCCTGCTTCTTTTTGTTTTTTCCTTTCGCAGTTCTTCTTTTCAAGCCACCACAAAAATCACAGCCCAGCCCCAACGAGAGTTCAAGGGAGCACCAGGCTGAGAAAAGCAGCTGAGAGAAATGAATCAGGTTACAGAGAAAGTACAATTTCTTTCTGTCTCCCCTGTTGAGTATTTGAAGGGTAAAGCAAGCAGGACCACAGTTACAGAAGAGACACCAGGAGAGCTGATTCTCCTTTCCAGACACACATCCACACCTCAGGCCAGCTGTGATGGTCTTTTGGAAGCCAGGACACCAGCCACTGGGCAAGCAGGACCTGCAGAGCTCGCTGCTCTGGGCTGTTCTCTTCCTATGTCACTTGGTGGCTGGAAAAGACTCTCCTCAGCAACTGGGGGCTAGTATTCCCAGTAGTTTTTTGAAGCTCTGAAATGTTTTGTAGAGACCCAGCCTGATGCAGATGCATCCTTTAAAACTCCACCACTCTACCTTCCTCATCTCCCCTAGATGGCTTTAGGACAGTGGGGAGTAGTGAAAAATATGGAGGTTCAGGTTTTCTACACAGACATATAAAGAATACACTGGCAGAGCCTGTATATCCCAGAACCATACATACTAAGAAACCAAACAATTTTGGCTCTTGAGCTTAGTTCAAACTCCCAGGAGCTGGACAGCCCATTCTCTGCTGCTCCAAATCCAAGAACTTGGACCTGTCTTTGTTTTTTTTTGTGACAGCAGCAACACTGAGATATCTCCATCTCCCCTCTTGCTGACCAGTGTCTAAGCAGCCCCCGACCTCACTGCTGCAAGAAGAGTTTGGCTTCATGCAATGGCTCACTCCTCCCTCGCTGTGCAAATGCTGTACCCAACACCTCCAATCCCAGTGGTCCTCCCAGCTCCTACCTTCTCTGCAGAGACCCTTCCTCCCCAAGCCTCCTGGTGAGCTTTACTCTGCAAATCCCTCTGGCACACTGCTCCAAGCCATGTCACCACTCTTGCTTTTAGTGGCAGAGAGACGCAGAGTCTATCATGCCTTCTCACAAGGTGCAGATTCATGTGATAAACTAAGGCACCAAGCTCTGGACAGGTCTGTCACTCCACCACTGCCAGATCACAAAACAAAACAGTTGTCTTGAACAGTATGTTTCTTTTTGCCTTCAGATTTTCTTTTCAAGGAGCAATGAAGAGAAGATCAGCAGGCTATCATCTTAACTTCACCCTCCAACTTCCCTGCGGCTGTAGGAACCTAAGTCACACAAATTTTTCCCAATTCTCTACCCCACTGCTCTGTTTCCTTTCCTTGTCCTCACTACACTACTAAGGTGGCTTTGTGTGTCTGTGGAGGAGAATGACAGACCAAGGGACACAGGTGTGGGAGGTGTAACAGGGAAAGAGAAGCAGATTAGGGGGAGGTTTTGGAAACAAGGCTTACAACACTTGCAAAGTCCCTGCTCTGACCTCCCCGGTTCCCCAGCCACATGGACACAAAATGTTCTCCCACCCACACCTAAGTGTTTTGGTTCACGTATCTCATGTGCACCTGCCTGCAGGTGAGCCATTATCACCATCCGCAATTCTCCTGTCGAGCGAAGCTGATCATATGGTTAGAGCCATTGCCAGCCAACTGCAAGTCAGAGAACAAGCACAGAAATCCTTACAGCAAATCCCTCTGGACACAAAGATGAACAAGCAAGGCTTGTACCAGCTACCATCAGCTCCATGCTACCAGCACGCACCAAGGCCAAGACCCCTGACCATACTTATTACCCCACCCACAGTGCCCCATGCAGCCAGTATGATTTCTCTGGGGCTTTGAGAAGCTGTTGCATTGGGAATCGGTGGGGCCAGTCCCAGCAGCACTGGTCTGAAATGGCTGCAGCGTCCCCAAACCAGCAGTGGGAAAGAATGGGCTGGTGCCAACCAGCGTGAGGCATCATGGCAGATGACTGTGAAGATCTACCTGCCCACCCGCTTGCTGACCCTAACACTTATCTCCTACCAGCATAAAAGACACCAAGTTGAAGACACACAGACATAAGGAAGTGCCTGGAGGCATCGCGGAGATGAAGGGGCTGCAGGGAGGGGAAGCAAAGCGCTGTTCATCCCAGCCAGCCCCGCTGCCATGGGGAGGCTCTGGCTGGCAGTATCACTGCTCCACTGCTGCTCGTTTGCAATTTGTATCATGGGCAATTAAACCCTTCCTGTGCACGGAAATGGGATGCAATAGTCTGAATATTCAGCCTTTAACATCAGGGCATGGAGAGGTCCTTGAAGCATATTGCCTCTGGTCACCCACAACCACTGAATCCTGAGAAATGGTCTCCATTTCGTAACACATTTACAGCAGGCAGATTCCACATCAGCCTTTTAGGGCAGATGGTAGGACTGCTTCATCTGGCGATGCAGAAAATAAATGGAACCGATTTCTACTGAAAACAAATGAAGCCTTGTTGAAAATAAATTAAAATTGTCAAGATCTAAAATGAATTACCTAGACCTCATCATTTCATTCAGAACTTTTTTCCTTCAGTAAACTAACAAAAGATTTTGCCTTACCCATTTCTATTTTATTCACTTTATTTTTATGTTTATTTTCAAATACTCATTTTCATGCTTTACTTATAGAATTTATCACCATATGAAAAGCCAATCAAATCAGTCTGGTGCTACTAAATGTAAATGGTTTGATTGTCCCTAAATCCACTTTCCCTCAAAAATGTTTAAGAATTTTAGCTGTTTGTCCCAAGTGGGAGGGGAGAGCAATACCCTTTCCCTCTACAATGCTAGACCAGAAAGCCCAGCCTCTGACTTGGCTCTTGCATACCTGAAATACCCAGACCTCTCCCATGGAGAGATCTAAAGCCTTCAGTTCAAATAAATCAACTCTGCCTTAAAAATAATTCAGCCTATCAAGTGACAGCTATTGGTACAGCTCAAAGCCTATATCTTTCAAATTTGACACGATAGTGCTTTCCCTTTGACTTGGAAGAATCAATTTAATGAGGTTCAGAGGACAGATCAGTACCCAAATCAAACACATGCTTCCTGGCCTGTCCACGCGCACACGTCTCCGTATGGAGACGCGGGGCTGTTGGGGAACCACATCGCAACTCCTTTAGCTGATGGGCTCGTGATGGACGCGGCTGCACCTGCGCTTTTCTTCAAAAGATGCAGCCGCATGGGGCAGTTCTGAGCCCAAGCCCACATCTCCCAGGCACGTCCCCACCAGAGTGTGATGGGCAAGGCTGCATTCCCGCTGCCCAGTGACTGCACAGGGCAAAGCTTCTACCAAACTGACCTGGGTTTGGCTGGGAGAGAGTTAACTTTCCCAGGGAGCTGGAAGGGGACACAGCCAGAACAGTTGACTCAAACTAGCCAAAAGAATATTCAATACCATATGGAGTCATGCTCAGTATATATATATATCAGGGGGAGCTGGCTGGGGGAAGAAATTGCCAGGAGCAGAGCAGGCTGGGCAATGATTTTCTGGGTGGAAGGTCATCACATTGTGTATCCTTTGCTTTGTATCTTATTTTATTGTTATTATTGTTGTTGTTTATCTTTTCCTTCACTGTTCTGTTTAACTGTTTTACCCCAACCCGCGAGTTTTACCTTTTTTTCCCTGATTCTCCTCCCTGTTCCACTGGGGTAGGGAGCAGTGAGCAAGTGGCCATGTGATCCTAGTTGCTGGCTGGGTCTAAACCACGACACAAGCCAAGACACAGCTGCTAGCTGCCAGGGAAGGGGACATCCCTCCAGCCTGGTCCCGGCTCCAGTAAGGAGAGTCTCCTGGTCATTGGAAAATATCATCATGGTCTATTAACAAGCAGAAACCCAGTTGCTGTCAGAGACCTCTGGAGAGGGAGACTGGGAACAGCTGCTGTGGTCACAAGCTGCATTAGAAAGATTTTCTGTGAGTAAGAGTGAGGAATTATGAGTTACAATGCTCTCAGGCCGGGCATGGCAAGCACACTGGCTACTTGGAAAGCACCTACAGTAAGCGTCCTTCCCAGACTGCCTGCAAGGGTTCGGTGCAAAAAAACCCTTTGCATTCAGCCTGGATGAAGAAATGTGAATTTTCTGCAAAGGCTGGCACAAGATGAATGCAGGATTGAGCGTTACTGCCAGTAGAAGCCCAGAAATTGAATTGATGTAGAAAAGTACAAGAGCTGCTTACTTAGGTATGAACGGTGATTTACCCCGTGTTGCCCCAGGGCCAGAGGCTGCCTGAGCTGTGGGCTCTGTAGAGGCACCTGTGTGCCAGGACTGATGCTGAAGTTTAAGAAACTTGACTGAGTATGGCCACATTCCCATTGAGTGTCAGACTGGGGAGCACAGACGTTAATTAACTTCAGGGCTTTTCTCTCCAGAAATGCCTCTGAAGAAAAGCACATTTCCCCCCAGGAGGCAGCTGTCCGTATTTTCATATTTTATTTAGCTCCAAACTTTAGAGGCAGCCCCCCTGCTTTTTGTTTGTTTTCCCTGATAACAGACTGGTTGTGTTTTCTGCACAATAACCAGCCTATAAATAAAATACTGACATGGATGTCACACAGAAATATCTAGAGGGGATTAGTGTATGTTCTGGATAATAAAAGGAGCTGGTTGAATTATTCATAGTGAATAAATCATTCCTTTTCGAGTTGGGAGCAGACCCTGAAACTTGCAGAAGCTCTTGGGATACCTTCCGGATGGACGTAACTCAATTCTTTCATTAGACCTTCTGTTGCAGTTCGTGATTTGTCCTGGAAGTTGTACGTGACTGGTGCTATTCCTCAGCGGCCTCGTGATTCCTTTTTCTCTTAAGACAATGACAAACGATGGCTACAGGACAGCCGCTGCCCTTCTCTGTGTACCCAACCTCGCCACACACGAACACAAGCAGCTACGTGAGCAACAGTCACTCTCCTGGCACTTGGGCACACAGGAATGGGCTCAGGTGAGCGTTCCTGAACATTAAGGAATCCAGAGATACAGGCACTTTCCAAGCAAATGAGTATTTGTGAAGACATTATAAATGCACCACCAGCTCCGGTGGCACAGAGCCATCACTCAGGCATGGAAACTAATGGCCAGAAAAAGCACTAGGGTCCTTAATGAGCAATACCTATTTCCCAACATTTTAAATTTCTACGATATGCTTCTTTATCAGGGACAAAACCTGACCTAGCTTATTACAAAGTGCATGTCTTGTGTGACTTTATTAGATTTATGCTGATGCCCAACTCTTGCTGCACACCAGGCAGGCCAAAAAGAGCGTGCAGTCCTTGGCAGAGCACTGTGGCATGCTTCAGGCACTGCAATCCGCCCTAGAAGTGGGTGCATCTGGGCTGTTGCCTCCTAGACAGATGATTTGTAAAGCATTTCTAAGTCTCTTCAGTTGAAAAGTGCTGTGCAGCCGCTGGAGTCTATTATTATCAGGGAAGAAGTGGGGGGAGGCAACAAATTTCCTTTACCTATAGGCTTATCTTGTGCTCCAGAGCAACACATTCAAGCATCTTAAAAACTGTGCCATTTTCATTTCATTTCCTTCCTACTTATTCCAAAGCAGGCAAAGCTAAGTATAATGAAGACTTAAGCATTCCTCAGAGCCAGACAATTATTACCGGTCCTGGTTTTCCCATCTATTAAGAAGAAAGGAAGATATTTACCCAAGCCTTACAGTGGGACACCAGGGCTGTAACCCAAGGCTTCCCATGGTGGCTCCCGCACTAACTGCCTTCCAGCCGAGCACAGCCACTGATTCTACATGGAGATGCCTCAAACCACCTAAGGGCTCTCTGCAAGGGTGGCTTAGCCCCATATGGCTTTTGTAGAGTCTAGATCCACCCTTGAGGATCTGTGCCCCTGCCATTCACAAGCAGCTGCTGGCTTGCTGAGCACTTTGGTAACATGGCACCAATGGGCATTTTATTCAAAGAGTCCTGATTCAGCAGCTCGGCCACCTGCAACTCTGAGCGGGCAAGGAGGAATCCTTGGAAGAGGGTGGTGTGTTCAACCACTGTCTCCCTGCCCCGCTGAGCCTTCCCTGCCCTTAGAGCACCCATAAGCAAAGTGCCCCAAGTCCCCAAGCTGCCTTTGTCACAGCAGCCTCTTCCTCATTGCTACTCCTTGTCAGCTTCAACTTTGAAAGCTAAACCTCCCTCCCTGGCTCCTCGGGATTTACATGAAAGCAGTCAGTGGGGAGTTCTCTTCATTCATGCTGGGCTTATACTTCTAAATTATAAAGTGTGTCAAATGAGGATTTAATTTATATTTAACAAGACAACGTTTGTAAATTAATTATTCATCAGCTGATAACGAATAAACATTTCCCCCTTCTCTCCCTCCCCTTTTTTCACAGTGTTTTCACAAATGCACCATACATGCAATCTACTAAATCTTTTCTGCAGTACTTCAGACGTGGGAAAACACATTCCTCATCCTCAATTTCGTTAGTGTTGCATGGTAACTAATGCAGCCGGCACAGTATTATGAATTTAATAACGTGCAGCATCTCCTTCCTAAAGAGGAAAGGGCTGAACATTCAACACGTGTATTTGGACATATCAACCTCTTCAGGTTCCAGTCCCCTGCTCACAGGCAGAGCTAAGAAAATAATTTGCTAAAATAACAGAAGCACAAGCTTAGCTCTGCCCCCTGGAAATCACAGGCACTTCAGATGCAGCAGAATCTGGCCCCTGGTGGATGATGGAGGCCAATTTTGCTCTTTCCATCTTACTATCATTAAGTAATGAGATGGAGGTTGTGCACAATCCCAGCAGAAGAGCTGTCATCAAGTTTTGTTACAAAATCTGGCACACAAGGGCATCTCCTTGCACGTATCAAAGAGAAGAGTCTCCAGCATCTAAACTAGCCCTGGTTGCACCACCTCTGATCCCAGACACCGGAGACAGGTAACCAAGACAGGTCCCTGGATGAGGAGCTCTGGGCAGGAGTTGTTCCATCTCCAAGCTCAGATCAGAAGCACTTTTTCCACTCCCACACATGCTGGCTCTCATGGACACTTCACGGACATCCTCAGGACTAAAAGACACTCAGCCCCAATAGTTGGCAACCACTTCTACAGCATCATTTTCTGAGAGTTAAGCATTCCTAAGAGAAGGTGATCCAGAACTCTAGGTGCCCTTGACACCAGTTAAAGCTATAATCTATAGCAATAAAGCCATTACAAAACAAAACCAGGAGCAAATCCCTTCAGCAAACAACCAGTCAGTGTAAAATTTGAACCCAAGGTCTCCTCCATCGGTCCCCACTGACACAGCCCTCCCTGGCACCTCTTCCCACCAACATGCTGGGGGAACCAAAGTGGGTCTTTGCACCAGCCTCAGCTTTGTGATAAGCCAAGGACACCTACACGCTATCTGTGTTAATGGGAATCTAATTGGGCATCCAGGGCCACGACACAGCTTGGAAAGCTGAGGCACCGTGGGCGATAACTCATTTGGCTTGATGTGCTGCTGGCCAGCACCCAACGACAGCAGGCAGCTCTGGAAGGGCCGAGCGCATCCTTTCCCTGATGGTATAAGTGGAGCTTCTCGCCACCCTGAGAAGTGCCAAGTGCCCCAATCCCACTCAAAGCCAACAGGTTCATGGGGATGGGGAGGGAGACCCAGGCCATGCAGTGACTGGAACAAACAGCTGCAGGACCTGATGGTTCCACTTTTCTGCACCCTTTTCCCTCTCAGCCTCTCAACCAAGCCTTATCCACTCGTTATCATTTAACTGCCTCCTAGCTTTATTTCTGGTCACTGCCACATTTTGGCTGGCAGAATACAGAGGGTCGTTTCCCCAGGGAGTAGAGAATGTAAAATTTGCTCAACTACCCAAATGGGAAACAAGACTAACATTCTGATCTACAAAAGATACCAGGAAATCACTTTACATTTCTTCCCCCTCCAAACCTGCCTGCCTTCTGCTGACTTCTGAATGTTAATGTTATTTATGACAAGTGATTGATGAGGGAGATGCAAAATTTACACCCAGCACAGGGCATTTTCAAATCACCTATTCATTTTTAAGGGCCGGAATCAGTTTTGTATCCTGACATGATTTATCATTTGGAGGTTGAACAGCAGCTACGTGCGGCCAGCTTCCCAAGCCCTGACAGAGCATCATGAGGCTGAAGGCAGCAGTGAATAGTTAACCCTTTGAGGTGTGAGCAAAAGATCACAGGACACCAATATTCAGACTACATTGCTTAATTGGAGCCTTCTATTCCACCTGCATGTCAGGCCATCCTATAGCTTCAGATGCACAGACCATGTTGGTCCAAGCTAATAGCCGCAGTAATGCTGATGTATTTCTTAAAAGCAAAACAAGGTTTTTATTTTCTGCATAGCCTGGGTATGCGAAAGAGAAATATTTATGTAAGACCCTGTCATTGCAATGCACCTAAAAGAGATCAATGGGACATTTCCCCTCCAGTGGACCTTCCAGCCTACATGAGCGTCTGTATCTGCAGCACAGAGAAATCTCACCATAGGCTCAAGAGATATCTAGCCCCTAGCCACATTCTGGCTCCCTTCCCTCAGAAATGTGCATTTCGGCAGGTTGCGTATGGGAAAAGGGAAAAATTAGGCATGCAGGATGGGTCTGACAGCTGGGAGAAGGCAAAGCTTCTCAGGTTGGGAGAAGCTATATAAAAAGGGACAAAGTGGGAATGACATATCCCCAGCAAAGACAATCTGTATCATACGTTTAATGCCAGCCTGACAGTGTCTGGCACGACCTGCAGAATGACTTAATTCATTGCATCATCATGGAAAAGCAAACAAACACAAAACGAGTCGGTGAAGTAGCCAAGTCCAGAGGTGACACTGTGGCAGCTTTTTCACCACACTTTTCTCTTGCTTCAGAAGACACTATAGCAGGATGCAGCCTCTCACATGAGCAGGGGGAGGTATTTGGAGTACAGATAGCAGAAAGCTGCCATCCAAGGCTGTAAAACCTGGGTCTAGCTGTCCTCAGTACTTTTAATATCAGCCCAGCATCTCAGGGAGAAAGGGTCTGCAGCTCAGGGGCATCACACATTCAAGCTTAGGAATTACAGAATCATCAAATAGTTTGGGCTGGAAGGGACTTTCAAAGCTCACCTAGTCCAACTCCCCTGCCATAAGCAGGACCATCTTCACCCAGCTCAGGTTGTTCAGAGCCCCATTCAGCCTGGCCTGGGATGTCTCCAGGGATGGAGCATCCAACACCACTCTGGGCAACCTGTTCCAGTATTTTACCACCCTCATTGTAAAAAGTTTCTTCCTCATGTTTAGCCCGAATGTCCTCTCCTTTAGTTTAAAGCCATTACCCCTTGTCCTCTCACAACAGGCCCTGCAGGAAGGAGAGACTCTACTTAGAGACTTGGTGAGCTACATAGAGACTACATAGTCTACATAGAGACTCTACTTTCGGGGTCACATGGAGGTGTGTTCAGATCACTGGTGACTGTTGGGACCCAGCAGGGACACCTAGACTTGTAGCATCTGAGCACTTTGGAGAGACAGCGCAACCAGTTGTAACTGATGCCACAAAATCCCTCAACTGTCTCTATGCTGAGTGGTTTCCTTTCCTGCCCAAGCAGCTCCTCACCATGCCATTCCCACAAACAGCACTACCTTTCTCAGGTAGGAAGGCTGCAGAAGGGTAGATTAGGCCCATGGCAGCAGCTTTCCCAGCAGAACCCTGAAGATGTAGGTAATTTCAAGAACCAGTCTTGCCTTCACACTCCTGGTGTGCTCTAAGTGTGCTGGGACCCTCAGGATCCTGTGCAGTCATGGAACCCCACTTCATGAAGCATAAAATCTTCTGCTGACTCTTAGAAAGAGCTAAACACATGAGATGAGCTGCTCTAGGATTGATCAAGGCTGTCTTCAGCAACGCCCTCCCATATGATTCTCCAGTGTCTAATAACAGTTGAGTTCACACATCCTCAGTGGGGTTGGCTGTTGTCACTGCCTTGCATCTTGTTTTCACAAAAATACCACAGGTGCCGAGTACTCCTGAAGCTCCTATAGCTGCAGCCACATATGGTTGGTATTAGCCCAGTGGATCTAAAGTACTGAAAGAATGGGATGGACGTATGCATGTTCTCACACACCCATCACCATGGCATAATCTGTGTTTCTTAGGAAACCAGACTAACAGCAGTGCCTGGTATCTCTGTTTAGGAGAAGAGATGAATGCTGGATGCAAGACCGGATTTTATAAGCCACTCTCTACTGCTACCACCCGCATGGCTACGTGGTGCTCCTGTGACAGAGAGCAGAGCTTTCTATAAGGGTGAAAAAGGGGTGAAGTAAATGGGTGAGAAGGAGAGAGAAGAATGAGGATGAGAACATGCAATGTGGTTTTGCATGGTTTTCTTGGCGTGTCCTTGGGCAGTGCAAAGCAGATGGGAGAGCTACCTATAACATGACCCTTATGCGTTACCTCCAGGCACAGCAGTGGCTGGAGACCTGAGTACTCCCAGTCCCTGCACTGCTGCTCCTACATCACTGTGGCTTCATGTCCCACATGGGATGGAGGAGCTTGTAATATCTGGCCCAGACAGGGATGACCTCTGCCTAGCTTGGGCTGTGGTTCTCCTCCCAGAAACCATGTCCACATAAACAATGAAAGGAATTTTTTTTTGCCTTGAGGGCATCCCTGCTGGGCCTCCTGATGGTGCCCTCACCATGCGAGTGAGTGCCCAGCCAGGTGCCAATCTGGTGGCTCACAAGCAGATGCTGCACATGCTCGGTGGTGGCCGGCCAAAAGGGCTGCTTCAAAACACTTTTTGGAGTGAAAGTGGTACTACGATTACAATGCCATTTCTCCATCCTCAGAGGGGTTTGTTCAGTGGAAATTTTCTACCTGGGAAACTAAAAATAACATGCCCATCCTGAGATGGTTTAAGGGGGCTGGTTTTATTTGTGCTGTGTTTTGCATTGAGAAATACAAGAAAAGTCAAACTGTCCCAGCTGTACCTCTCCTTTGTACTCTCCACCCCACTGCCTAGTGGACCAAATAAGTCTTTTGAAACCTGACAGCAGTCAGGTCTCATTCTCAGTAGAAAGAGGAAAAAATGACTTTACAAGGAAAATAACAATGGAAGTTACCTGACAAATATAAATAATCAACAGTTTCTCTCCAGTGCATGGCCTGAAGACTCTTCAGACCAAAGATCATCTCTGAGTGTTTCCACAGCTCCCAGTACAACAGGGTCCTGAGCCATGAGCAGAAACCATCACAGTTGTGGTGGCATCAGTCTAAGGTGCTACATACTGAAGAAGAGCTGTCGGACCTGAGGCACCTGCCTGTCCCTCCCTGGCATCGCAGGCCAGGCCTGGGCACCCCAGTCTCACACCATCAGACCATTGCCATGGAAACCACCTGCAGGTACCTGTTTCAGTCCTCCTAGGACATGCACTGCTCCCCGTTCCAGCCACCATTGCACTGTTTCAAGAAGGGTGGTGAAACTTGCCCTGAGTGCCCTGGTGTCAAAGCAAGAGTGTCTGTCCACACATTGCCAATGAAGATCAAAGAGCATCATCATCCTTCTCCCTGAACTTGTGAGCATGGTAGAGTTGCTGAGCTGACCAAGGACCGAGCACTTGAATATCTTGCTCCTAACCATGGGTGGCTATCAAGACTTCCTAGCTCCAGCTATCAGCAGGTGAAAGCACCTCTTCCCAAGGAAAGGTAAACAAATACACCTCTTCTCATGAGAACATCACCTTCATGCCATGTCTAGCCAGCACAGCACAATCTGCCAGCAGCGCTGGGCCAGCCACCTCCCACGCTTTTAGTTGTGGTGCTACCGTGACACTGCAGCAATGACACTACTCACCATCTGGATGACAGAGACTGGCCCGATGCTGTTCACATAGATATCCACATCAATAAACGTGGGCTTGACTGTAAAGAAAATAAAAAAGGTACTGATGAGCTGGGACTAGGATCATTTGTGAAGGGCTGAGGAACAAGGGAGCATCTGGGATCAGCAGAGCTCTGACTCACCAACTATCCCAACTACAACAGCCATGAAAGCAAGGAAAACACGAGACACAGCAGAGCCAGGTCAATACCCATGACAGGGAGCTTCAGAGGACACTTACTGCCAATGTCAGGCCTCAGCTTGTTGTCATAGTTCTTCAGCAGTGAGTTGAGGATCTGTGTGGCATCAGTCTCCTGTGCCTTGGGAGTGAGGACCCAGGTTTTATTGATGCTGAGGTAATCGTAATCGTATTCCTCTGTGCTCTCGCACCTGGAGTGGAGTTAAAAGGAGAAAGACATCACTGTGGCATCTCTCTGGCACTCTGTGGGTGTCGACGCACAGCTGGGTTTCAGAGATACTAAAGGAGGAGCATGCAGTGCTGCTGAAGAGCAGAACATAAGGAGCTCAGGGATCTCCTCTCAGCTACGCTGCTGAGAAGACACGATTCACCTGGTGCTTTTGCTCACTTCAGGGTCCCTAGAGATGCAGGGGCCTTCCTGCCAGCAGACAGGACTAGCGGGCCATAGGGTGCTCCACATCCTTCCCAGCTCCTTTGGGAGGCACGCTGCTCATCCCCAAAACACAGAGCCCTCCCCTGTGCTCCTGCCCCTCCTCTGCTGCCATCAGCTCCTGCAGCTGCTTGTTAACCCCAAATACCTCAGCTGCTCTGCCTGTCACCTACACCTGAAGTGGGCTTCCTCTGACAAAGAAGTCAGAGAACAAACAGCATTTTTAGGGAGCTAGGCATTTATAACAAACTCATTTTAGAGAAAAGGGGTCCTAAAAACTACCAAGCAGGCAGCATGCATGTCTGTCTTGCCAGGAACACAACCATCTGCCCTGCACAGAGCCTAGGAAATTAAAGCCTTATGCAAACTCCTCTGCCCTCAGGCCAAGACCTGCCACAACCCATTCCCTGTACTCACCAACCCTTCCTCCCCTGCCTTTGGCGTGAGTTTCCACTTAAAGATGCTCCATCTTCCTGATCTTCCAGTTCCAAGCCATGCAAGGAAAGCCTGCATCCTCTTCTGGACACGATCCACTAAGCAACAACTTCTCCCATTGCTTTGCAAATCTGCCCTTTCTAAACCTTTCACACCCCCTCCCTTTTCCTGAAGGAGTTTTCCTAAACCTTCTAATTAAATTAGGTCCACATGGTCACCCAGGAAATTCTAACCACCTGCTGCTGTTCTGGGCAGCTCATTCACAAGATTGTCCCTGGAACGACACAGCCATATGTGGGAGAGGATGCCGAGCAATTCCGCACCCGGCACACCCCCCTCGACGTCTGTCATGTCAGCGTGTCACCTGCTCCAGCGCCAGAAAGGGTCTCACAGCGGGAGCTGCCACCGTGCTGACACTTCCCATCTGGAGCCTCGCAGCTCCGAGGTGCAATCAGGCAGCACCGACACACATCTCCCTTCAGTGCCTGGGGAGGCAGTGCCTGGCAAAGGTACTCCAAGGGGGAAAAAAGGCATTAAATTGGCATGTTGCAGTCAATTTATCAGATGCTTCTCTTTTAAAACCCCAGATAAAACTTGATTTCACAGTTGCTTTAAAAGTCTGGATCTCCCCAGCTTTCAGGCACTGGCATGGGTCCCCCAACAAGGGTTGGGCTGCAAGCAGCTGGAGTCCTGCCGCCAGAGCTTAGATATTGGCACATCAGCTTGTTGTTTCCTCTCTGATTGTGCTGCACTTTCTAAGGATGCTTAAGGAGCCTTCAGTGATGCTGTCAGGATGCACTTCTCTATCTGAGCAGCAGCAGCGCGGGCTCGTCTGGCTGACGTGCCTTCAAAATGCAGCTGAGCAGACAGCTCCACAGCACCCAGCAGCTGCAGGGGACACTGGGGACCGCTGCTGTGCCCACCCAAAAGCTGGCCAGAGCCAAAATCTGGGCATGGCCCTGCTCCTACAGGGCACAAAGAGAGACAGGTGTGTCTGCCCACAGCCCAGCTCGGGGCAGGGAAAAGCAATCCTAACTGCCTCCCTTGCTGTCAGTGTTTTGGGTACTGCAGGCTACGGAGTGGGAACAGCTACACCAAAACCTTGTCTCAGTGTTCCCTTGACTCTACTTGAAACCAGCCCAAGACAAGTCACCTGCCAGCACTGAACTGTGCGTATCTCACTGCCCTGCCAAAATCCACTTCCTACAAAGTGTAAGGCCACAGTAGAGTCCAAACCACCCCTCAGGGGCTGAACAGAACCAGGCTGGTTAGTCTGACCTCAGCCTTCTGGCTTGGCCCCATTTAGTGCTGCTGATCAATACCCTAAGGCTTGGGGTAGCATTTCCTGGGAGTCACATCCCTATTACAGATGCAGTGATGCTACCAAAAATATGCTTTTTGCTAATACAGCTAATCCTGGACTACTAAACCATACTAAGCCATCTTAGCATAAGCAAGCCAGCTTTTGCTGGAGAAAATATGCTTTTGCTGGATGTCTGTGCATATATAGACACATACCAGCTCTTGCTGGTCAGGAGTGTGACTCTCATGCCACCCTATGCAAGCCCCTGCCTCCTCCCCTGTCTCTTTTCCCAGTGGCTCCATTTCAAATCAAGAGGGGAAGAGTCCAAGAGCTATTGCAGAGGAGAGGAATTAAGGTGACATGCGCATGTCCCCCCACAGCTGCTAACGGAAATGTCACACTGCAGACCTGCAGCGATCCCCAATGTGCTGTGAACACTTGCTGGCCCAGCGGCTCCATCTCCTCATGCAAAGCGACTGGCTCAGTGACAGGGGACAGCCAGTTCTCATATGTCTCCGTGCAGCCAGGAGGAAAGGCAGAGCCGTGTTTCCTCACCTCCGTTTGTCAAACTGTCAACATACCCGCCTCATGCACTCGGCCATGGGGCAGCTGCGACTGTTGGCAGGGGATGGACAGAGGGATGACGGCAGGACAGAGCTGAGGAGGTGGCAAGGAAACCCCTGGTCTGACAGATGCGGTTGGGGATGTGGCAGGTCCTGCTGCTGCCCAGAGCAGGAGGCCTGCGCAGCAGGGAGGTGTCTTTTTGGATGCACTCACAAATATGGATGGGGCTGGACAACCCTCCTGGGGCAACCCTTGGCATTACAGCAGGACAGAGCTCTGACTTGCCTCCCTCATTCTGTTTTACTCAAACAGACACTTGTTTTGCTGAGGTTTCCAAGAACACTGATGACCAAAATACACCTGAAGAGCTGGTGGCTGGCTCCCTCCCTGACTGCCTAAGCTGTCTGACAAGATTTCCCTTGGCAGGAGGAGGGGAAGAGCAACATGTGCTACAAGCCTTTGAAGACACTTCTGCTCCTTGCCTGGTTGGACAACTGGTGGTGCTTGACCAGGATGCATACACACTACTACTTGCAACCTGGTGTGTTAACAAAGTCTGAGACCAGTCAAATTTTGTACTGAGACCTGCACGTCCTGGGGAGGTGACACAGCTACTGCTGAGGCAGGAATGTCCCAGAGCAGATGCAGATACCTGGGCTGTGATTGTCCAGCCCCTCTGCAAAAGCAGCTCAAAGCCTCCCCTGCTCCCAAGGAACAGACAGCAGTGAAACGCAAGAACAACATTTCCTTTGGTTGAAAAGCACTGTAGTCAATCCTAATCACCACATGCTATGTGTCCTTCTAGCCACCCATCCCAATGCCTCCAAGGGTTGTAGGCACAGGAAAATTACCCTAAATTAGAAGCAGGCAGAGGATTTAAAGATAGGGTGATCACTAAACTGTACCCTACCTATTTCACATGGTTTTGCACCTCTCCTTTCACAGCACACTCCATGAAGCCCCAATGGTCAAGTCTGCACACTTTCAACCATCTGCCAAGCCCAGCTTTCTGGTGGTGTGATGCTGTGCAGGGATCCTGCCTTCAGAACTCAGACTTGGGTGCCTTGGTCCCAGCTGAGGCTGTGCCCTGGGAAATGCTTCTGAATTAGAGTCTGTGGTGGGCAGATCATCTGGGGAGTGCTGAGTCACCTGCCACAAAGCATCCAGCCCACTCCAGCACCAGGGGACAGGTCTTACAGCTTGTGCTGGGAGAAGAGCTCTCACACACACAGCACCTGAACCGGGCTCCTCACCCCAGCGCCCACCGTCAAGTGCAGGGCAGGTGAGATTCACCCTGTGCAAGCTGAAGCCAGCAAAAACACAGTGAACACGGAGTAAGACCCTGATATAAGTTTCTCCTTCTTCCACAGGCTTCCTCCCCTGCTCCATCACCCCTCCAACATGCACAGACACTGCTCCTGGCAAAGCTGGGCTCAGGGAAGAGGTAGACATGGGGAACTGGGCAGAAGGGAAGCTGGGCCAGCTACAGGATAAACCTTCCTGCTCAAGGGCACATGCATACATGACCTAACTGCTCCTCCATGTGATCTTGCGGACTCTCACCCTCTCAAAATGCAGTGCGCTGCAGGGATGGTAGGGCAGAAGAACCAGGACCACCACGGATCCCCCTCTTGGCTCTCAAATGCCTGCTGACACCAGCGCACTGATGAGAGGCTGGGTGTCGTGGCACAAGCCGTGGGACAGCTCTCGCTGTCTTGACCCCAGGAAGGCCAAGCCCTGAAGGACAGTGGCAGGGATGGACTTTCTGCCCACATCCGAGGTTGGTAAGCCTTGGCAGAGCAGACCATTAGTAGCAGGATTCATGCTCTCTGTCCCTGACTGCATTTGTAATGGGATTTGATCGGCTTTAAGGCGGCTTATTCTGCCAATTAGCTTCAGCCAGTAAAATCCCTCTTCCCTTTAGCCCCGGGGGCAACAATCTGCTGACAACATGTTCTTTCTCCGAACTAGCCATTAAACTCACCAGCAAGGTAAGGAATTGTAAAAGAGAAAAAAGGGAAAAAGAAACTTGAAAACCCCTTGTGTGTGGGGCCTTTCGTTGCTGTTTACAGAAAAGCGCTACAAACCGCTGGCCCTGGGAGAGAACAGTAATCTGCCAGCCCCACGCTCCACTCGCCTCCTCACCCAGCTCAGCAGTGGCTTCGGGCTGGCAATGGGCTCCCAGCGGCACTCGGAGCTGGGACCCGGGGCCAACCTGTAGAGCAACGGCAGGAGCCCACGCTGCCCTTCTCCTGCCAGGCTGCAAGCCCTGCAGGGGCTTTCGAGGTGCCAGGGGATGGAGTGTAGGGAAGAGGATACAAGCTCCTTCCCACCAAGCCCAACTCCGCATGGAAATGCCCCGGTGATGGATGGAGCCTCCGGGAGGTGCTGAGCTCCCTCTGGTCCTGCCCTGGGCACCCCCAGAAGGGGCTCGGGCCCCGGTAGGATTCAGCCAGTGAGATGATGGTGGGGTGGAAAATGGGTGTCTTCTGGATTCCCAGCATAAGAAGGGGGGACCTGGGGTGCACAGGACATGCAGGCACTAGGTGCTGCCGCGACCAGACCTGATCCCGCCTCGGAGCCGGCTGGAAGGAGCCGCTGGGGGCACAGAGGTGCCCAAATGCCCGCTGAAACCGGGGTGAGGAGAGATTCTGCGACTCCAGCCCCCTCCCGTCCCATTGCCCCGACGGGTAAACTGAGGCGGGGATGGGGCGTCCCGGTCGGCGCGGGGGGAGCTCACCTGGCGCGCAGGACCGGCCCGAGGGCCAGGCAGAGCAGCAGCACCGTCCCGGGCATCTCGGCGAGGAGCGGAGTGGCCCCGGGGGCGCGGCGGCGGCGGCGCGCCCGCCCCGGAGGGGCTCAGCGCGGGGCCGGGGCGGGGGCGGCAGCGGGGCCCCCCCTCTGCCCGCTGCGCTGCGCTCCAGCCCCGCCACCGCCCGCCCGGCACCGCGCTCCGCGCACCGCTCCGCGCCGCCGGGGAGGAAGGGGAAAGTTGGGCATCTCTTCTCCGACTCCGCGGCGGGGAGGGGCTCAGCGCAGAGTCCTTCCTACCTCCCCGCACAGGGGCTGGCTCCCCCCGCGCCCCCCCGAGGGCTGAGCGCCAGCGGGGGGGGGACGCACGGCGGAGTCAAACCAGCGTTTCTGGCTGCTGCCGGGGAGCGAGCACCGTCAGCTGGTGTAAGGATCTCTCACTCCCCCTTTGCGTAACGAGGAGCTTCATTTCTCTTAATAATAGCATTTATTTTTTTTTTTTTAATGCACAACAGATCAATTTGTTGTTTTTTAGTGTTTGGTTTTTTGTTTTTGTTTTTGGTTTTTTTTTTCCCCAAAATAAAGAGTGGGTAATTATTGTTAAAATATATGAGGCGTCAGTCCCCGTTGGGCTGAGATGCAAGGGAGATGCAGCCAGGAGAGGGTCCTTTCCCACTTGTTGGGGCTGCTGGCCCACAAAAAAAGCCAGGAGGCTGCGTGGGAGGGTAGGGGTCAGCCAGGGGTTGCGGGTGGGCTGTGGATTTTCAGCCTGTCACTCTCCACTCTCACAGTTTACCAAGCTATACTGGGGCATTTCTTTTCACTGCTGACATCTGACTTGTAAACAGGAATAACAGATTCCTTCTTGGTGAGTTTAGCTCAGAACCAACTTTGTTACAGCTACATGAGACATCAATAATTGTCCTTCACCATCTGGTGACAGCCACGAATTGCAGGAACCTGTCCCTAGCGGGGCCTGGTCCCACATCTCCCATAGGGTCTGGTAACACTGACAACAAACGGAGATTTGGTGCCACATCTCCAGACTGACTGTCACTCCTGGCCCTGTCACAGCCTTTCCTGCAGGAGCATGGACAAATCACTTCTCTGCTCTCCACCTGCAGCATCCTCGTAACCACTGACACATTTGCTTAACTTGGCTGGATAAGGAGATACCTGTTCCTTAAGCATGTTCAGTGGCTAATAGCCAGGACCAGTCTTGGTGGGGACTAGGAGTGCTACAGGAGTATAAGCAGTAAATAGGAGCAGCACACCTGGGGGATTTTTCAAGGCTCTTCCTAGGCAGGCTCTCCCTTGTTGATTGTTTCAATAATCACCTTAAACCCTCAAGCATGAGATCTGAGCAGCCTCACAGCCACAGGAGCCAGCTGCAGGCATCTCAGCTCTGAGATGGCATTTCCCTGTAATAAAGCAGCTGCAGATTATGTTTCCTTTATAACATGCAAAGCCACCAGCTCTGGGACAGCAGAGTTTACAGGAAGCACATGTCAAGAGAGTAAATAATGAATATCAAAGCAGCAGTGAAAGTGAAAAGAGCCCCTTAAACTTCAAAGCAAGCCATCGCATTGCCCCAGAAGTTCTTCAGGGATCCAGATGAAGCCGAAGTTGAAAAAGGTGCGAGAACAGCTGCTGGGAGGATGTAGCTGTTAAGGAATTCTGGTCATTAATAGATCACAGAAAATCCAGGGGTTCATATATGTGCTCTCAGCTCCCCCTCAAGACGCAGGATGTGAAATGGTGTGTGGGGAAATTCATAGGACTGATTTATTTTGACCACCACTTTCTGCTACCTGAGAACGGAGACGGGGGGAGGACTGGTGCTTGGAGAGCTGGAGATGGTCTGAGCAGTGTTAAAGAAGCACAACATCCGTTTATGATGCTGTTTTGGAGACACCTTCCAGGCAGTTGTATGCTCTGGGAGCATCTGAGCAGCTGTCCTCCTTGGTCTTCTCCTTACCTCCAGTTGTTTCTTCTTGTAACTGGCAGTGAGTCTTTTACTTGGACCAAGCATAAGAAAGAGGCAGGTTGATGGTGTAGCAGAGCAAGGGGAGAGCGCTGCTTTTCAAGGAAACACCTTATTTACCAGCAGCACAGGCTCAGCCTGGGAGAAACCCATTTCAAATTCATGGTGAATGATTTTGACCAGGAAAAACCACGCTCAGTCCGAACGCTGAGAAGGACAAAATGTCCTGAACTAGTGGTTTGGGAAGACACAGCCCCTATTTTCCACTTTGAAGAGACATTTGTTTTGAGGTCTAAAGTCATGGCATTCTCCAAACATAAACAGGAGATGAAATGTTTTATTCAAGATGCTTTTTGTCCCTTCTGATATTTCAGTCCAACTGGCAAACTAATAAAACCTAGTATTTACAGAGTCCTCACGAGCACAAAGCATGGTGGGCCATGCTGCCCCGGTGTCTGAGGATTCCATCATGCAGTTCTCACTGCAGGATTTAGACCTGTGGGACAAGGAGACACGTTGAGCCCTGGCCCAGGATCTCAAACCTTGCAAGGCGTGCAGTGCTTTCAGAGGGAGCCACCCTGCAGCCAGAGTTCCGTACGAGTCTGAGCACACCTGCAACCCTTTCTGAATCCCGCTGTGCTCTCTCAAAAGCTCCTTTGCAGTGTCAGTCATGAAATCTGTGCTGCCTGCTCTCGTGTTGGTGCATGGTCTTGCTGACTGCAGGATGAAGCAGTATGTGAAGGCAGAAGCGATGCTCTGCCCTCTTCTTTCTTACTCGAGGGGCTGGTCAGTCCTTGCCTCAGGCAATGCCAGAGACAAAAAGTGTCTCTCTCCAAGGAGACTGCTCTTCTTCTGGGCCTTATCAGGAGTGCTGTACTGTGGGGAAAACAGATACAAGTGGAGAAAAGTATTAACCCAAGGTGTTTAGGAGCTTGTTTCTGAGAAAACTCAGCATCTTGGCATTTGCAAAGTCCTCCTCAGGCAGGTGGGGGAGCAAGGTGACCCACAGTGGGGCTGGAGGACCCTGGGCAGAGACAGATCCCACAGGGCTCTGCAGGGACAGGTCAGACTTGAGAGAGCTGCTGGTAGAGCTGGGGACGCCAGGACAAGGAGCTGCCAGGGTGTTTGCAGGCAGGCACTGCCAGGGCTATGCAGCAGGCAGCTCTGAAGTGCTGCACGGAGGTGAATTTGCCTTCCCCTCCTCCCATCACTGCTCCACGTCATCTGTCTGAGGACAGAGCACGGTTAGAGTCATTGTCCTTGATGCTCACTCTCCTGGTAATGAACCGAGGCTTGTGCTGTAACCCAGCCAGTGCATCCTCCGGGAGCAAGACAGGTTCCCACGGATCACCTCCCCATGCCCAGACCTGTGGGCTCGGGCAGAAGGCGGAGGTTGGTCAGGCTGCGAGTGTCCTACGGCAGCATCTGTGAGGCTGAGTGTGCCGACACGCCTGGGATGAGAGCGATGAAGGACATCTGAGGAGAAGCTGCTTACAGGATCCCTTTGGAAAACCTAGAGGATGAAAAACTCTGTATAAGCCTTGACCCTTTTCTCCGAGTTGGGGCACGTCCTGCATGATAGAAACATTTGTTTACTCCACCAGGGCATTTGTCCAACATAGCCAAGGTTTTGTCTTGTTCAGGCTCACCAGGCAGACCAAGCACAGCAGCAGATGCTGCATCTGGGCTCACACGACATCAATAACCCTCCAGCTGGGCTCTGGTTTCCCACCGTTATGGACAGCAATGATATATGAAGCAGACAGGACACGGTTTGGTTTTTAGGTGCTGGATTGAACTTGCAGTGCTGACAGATTAAAAAAATGTGTTTGGAGCCTGAACAAATATGACGTGAACACTTTCCAAGGAGAATGAAGGTGTGGGAGGACAGCCCAGGCCGTAGCAAGAGCTGGTGCAAGCTGTCCCAGAGGGTGACAAGAGTGTTGACAGGAATGCAAACTTTACTTTCATCCTCTGCTGCTACATCAGGCCAGGCCTGAAGGAGTCTCCACATCCCTTCCACTGTGGACAGTCCCTCTTCAAAGTTAGTTGCTTAGTGGGAAGAGATCTCCAGACTGATGGGTGATCTGATCCTGGGTGTCAGAGCAGTTCTTGCTGTCATTTGGGGATGGGAAAGATGCCATTTCCTGTGCTTGTATGGTTCTGACCTTTCTGGTGCGCTCCCCAGCTCAGGGCTTAACATGTTACATTCCTCCTAGGGATCAATACATGAAAAGAGAAAATGTACATGGGAAAGGGTGGGGAGGGGAAGAAAACTGGCAACATTCGACAAAAAAAAAGGGAAAAATTTCAGCAAGTTGCGTACCAGGTGTTTCAATACCTTTTCAAATGGAATTCACAGCTATGCGATCTGTATGTCTGATGTTGTATGCCCAGTACAGGACCATGAGCTGGTAGTTTGTCATCTTGCCCCCAGAATAACTCCCAGGCAGTACATCTATATTTTAAATACTGTGCAACTGCTGACACAAACTTCTGGGACATGCAGCTGCTTCTCTTCACTGTAAAAATGTGTCTGCCTCTGTATGGAAGCACACTGGTTCCTTGTAAAACTGTGCCACAGCAGTTCAGGGTAGGGAAAAAGGAGCCAGGAAGGTCATGGAGGCAACAAAAACTGTCACTGGGGTGCAAAGTGTATTTCATAAAGAGATTCCTTCCAGGCTTGCTCAATAG
The DNA here is from genome assembly GCF_036013475.1 of Columba livia. Lineage (NCBI taxonomy): Eukaryota > Metazoa > Chordata > Aves > Columbiformes > Columbidae > Columba > Columba livia. The sequence goes on from NC_088613.1 coordinate 3,179,347, forward strand.
CTGGGAAAAACCTGGGTTTGGGGCTCTGCAAAGGACACGCTGAGATTCGGAGCAGAGCCCACACATGCAGAATATTGTGCTCATGACTACAAGCCTGCGGATGGACCTCGCCAGCAGTAACCCTGCCTGACCCTCTCCTTCCTGCCGCTCCAAAGGCACAGCTGTGGGCTCATCATCACCCTGGCAGCATTTAAGAGACAGAGAGAGGGAGGCACAGTTGCCTTTTATTGTTAATACCCTTAGGCATTTCTGTCCAGAGATGCAGGGATTTCAATGACTTCCCTTTACAATGGCTGGGGAACGTTTTTACACCAGTAAATAATGTTAACTGCTCATCTGTGGCAGAGTTTAGCTGTTGCAATTACAACCGTTTCCAGCAGCTGGTCTGGGTCCTGCACTCTGCTTTGCCTCTTGCCCTGGCTCTACGGTTTGCCTGGCAGTTTGACATTTTGACAGACTGAGCATAATGCAGGGTGGTTGGCGAGTGGAGAAACCAGTGAAAGCAGTTTTCTCCCAGAGCTGAGGCAGAACACGGTCCCTCCTGTGGCAGGTATCGGGTGATCTGACTCAAAAGCCCCGGCACAGATGCCTCTCTGTTCTTCAATCTTGCAAACCTCCAGTGTCTCCTTCAGCAAGAGGGAAATGCCCTTCTTGCTCAAGTGCCTGAACTCAAGGGACACATTTTGGAGGGGCTGTTTTTCATTGCGTTTTAGGGAGGCAGTGGGAACTGGATTAGCAAGAGCTCACCAGGGAAGTGGCCAGCTGAGAACAGGCTTGGCACACCTCGATCCACTTCACCCATCCAGCACACACGTACTCAGGGCAAGGGCAGCACCCGCTCCTCGCCTAGAGCAGCTCGGCAGCCCCTTGTCCACCCCTTGCCCAACACATCGTTCATTCATGGGGAGAGAGAGCATCCTCTGTGCTGCCACCACCCAATCCCAAATGGGAGAAAGCAACAGGACCACCTCTTCTTCCATCTCTTAGCCCAGGTGGGACAGAGCAGGACAGTTGCCCCCCATGGCATCCCTGAGAGCCCCCCATGGTCACGTCACTAGGGTTCCCCACAAGTCCACGACAGAGCAGGGCTCCTAATCCAGACCCCATCCAGCGGCCTGCTGCCCTTTGCTGTTGGCACTGCCATTTGTGCCCTTTCCACCTCCACACCTTTGTGAGCATCCGTGATGCTCCTCAGCCCGTGCCTGCAATAGTATGTGGAGGAATGCCAGCACCACTCTCTTCCTCAGCTCCAGGATCTCCTGTGAAACACTGACCTAGATCAAGCCTGTGCTGCACACGAGTACGGGCTGTGCTGCTGTGGCTGCCGGGCATAGCGAGTCCCACTCAGGTACCCTCCTTTTTTGAGATTTTACTTTCCAACTGAATAGTCTTCACACCTCATTGCATGGAAATCCAGACCCCATCCAGCCAATGCAGCTGGCGCCAGAGTGCCCAGCATCCACCATCTCCATCACCCTCAGTTTTCTCCCTCTCCGTCCCAGCCCCTCTGGGTGTTGAAAGCAATTAGTGACAGCTGAAGTGCAAAGAAGCCGGCACTGCGAGCCGTGGCTTTCGTGCTCGGTGCCCTCCAGCTCCTGCACTCCTGAAGTCATTGGAGCAGAAATGCCTGCACACACAGCACCTCTCCAAAAGAGGATCTGGTAATTGCCAACACGTCAGGAATGAGAGATCTCCTAATATTCACTAAGCTCCAATCTTAATCTTGTTCATCACTGTTAAGTCTCAGAGAAATCGGGCCAATTTGTCGAAAGAAGGTAAAATAAAAAGATTCAAGAGGAGACTGAAGTCTCTTCAAAAACCAAAGAGAAATAATCTTCAAAGGTTCCCATGAGCCTGCAAGTCCCAGCCTGGAAAAGCAGAGCAGATAAACACTGAGAACAGCAGTGGGAGCCTTGCTGGAGCTGTTTTCAGTCTGGTATTTTATGGGAGGAGACAGAAGAGTTAAAGCTGAAATATCAGAAAGCAGTTATGGGACCTCAGCACCCAGAGCTTGACCCCTTCCCCTGGGACCACAGCTGCCTGACAGGCTCACAGGTAGTTTTAGCCTCCCTGACAGCCCAGAGCAACACATTGCCATTAAATAAGGTTCTGCTATGAAAGGTGCTGCACTTTCAGCTTGCAAAGTGCATGCCAGAGACCAGGGATCACCCCTACATAATCCAAATGCACCCCAGCGCAGTGCGCCAAGCACACACCTTTGTCTCACGCTCTGCAAAGGGATGTGCCCAGCTGTGGGGTGTTCGCAGAGGGGTCACAGTGCAGAGACATAGATAAGCTGAAGTAGATAGTGTCTGTGCAAGCAGGGTGGCATCTAACGGGGATCCTGCAAAGTGGGGAAAGCCTGTCTGCAGGCTCTTGGCTAGAGCCTGCAATGGGGAGGCAAAGCATCGACTCCCCAGGCTGCTCTGTCAACTTCAGGCTTTGCAGCAAATTTTGCCCATGTGTTTGGTGGACAGGGGACTCCTGTCTTCTGTGAGGCTGTCAGAAAATGCCTTTCAATAGCAGTCAAACTTACCCAAAAGAAAAAAAAGAGCAAGCCATAATTACACCCACACAGCTCTCCACACTGCGCCAAGCTTCACCCCCTGTCAGAAATGCACCCGCACCGATAGAGTGGATATGTTGATTATAAGTCCCCCAAAATGAATAGATCAAGAGAAATCTGCCATACCCCTGCAGCAAGGGTGAAGTGCTTTTTAATTAAGGACAAAGAGATGCAAATGTCCTGAATCATCGCAAGCAAACAGCAAAATAGCACCTGTCAGAATATTAAAAAACAAGCACTCAGCGTTCCCTTGTGATCAGCTTGAAGGAGGCCTTGTATTAAAAAAAAAACCCACAAAAAAACACCACAACTCCACTGAGAGTTGAAAAATTTAATAGGCTGAGAGCGAGTGAAGAAAACGGCTCGATAAAAACAAGCGGGTATTACTTGCTAGTGATTTTGGCGCAGGAGTGTGTCAGCGCAGCTGACAAAGGGTCTGGATCATCCCTGTCCCCAGAGCAGCCCGTGCTGCACCCGCTGGGGACCAGCACCGGCCCCTGCCCGCGGGGATGGCAGGAGGCAGCGCTGAGCTGCCCAGCCCGCGGTGCCTTCCCATCAGCAGCAAAGCCCCGCTCCTCCCAGGTGCCGGATCCCTGCTGCCACCCTACAAAGCCCGTAATCACGAGCACTCAAATAACCCCAGTCAGCTGGGGAAAAAAAATGACTTAATGCACACTGAAGTGCTTTGCTGGAGGATCAGCCTCAGGGCTGCTCCACGCCGATCCCCTCGCCTGTGTCAGACCTGCCCGTGCAGAAGGAGAGGGGATTTAAGTCTTTCTGGGTAATGAAGGCAACAAGGTTGAATTTCAGAGCCATGCAACAAGACCCCGTAAGCCATTCTCCTCCTCACTGTGAGTTTGTTTGTAAGGCAGCCTGGGAACACACAGGAAGGGTCCTGTATGTGTCCAGAGCCTTTATTATTATGATTGATTACAGGGAAAACTGGTCTGAAAGGATTCCTGAACGCTGATTCTGCTGGGGAGAGCAGACAGGCGGTCTAATGCTGAGCAGGACAGACAATTATTTTCCAAGAATGAAAGGGTTGGATGGGGAGATTTGGGGAATTCTTTTGCATTTTGGATGTTTTCTTTGCTATTGCTTTTTTCTTTCACCTAAAATCAGGTGTTCAGGTTAAAACCCCAGGCATGGGGGGACATAGTACTGTGAGGAACACCCCATGCAAGCAACCTCACCTCTGGCTGCACCCAAAAGTAGTGGCCTTGAGCACCCCACAGCTTAATACCATGGCTGAGGCCACTGCTGTCCCCACTGCTGTACCAGAGCCATGGGGGACGAGGGCTGGGAAAGGCAATGAAAGGAGCAAGTGTTGGGAAGCACGGCGAGAGCCAGCACAGCCCAGAAGCAGCGACAAAGGGCCAGGGCTATGAAAGGAAGGCAGAGCAAGAGGGAAATGCCTGGAATAATAAGTGACGGACGGATGCCTCTGAAGGGGGCTCTGATATCTTGGGTCTCCCGCCTGACCTACTTAAAACTGGTGTAATCTGATGAAGGAGCATCCTCCGGCTCTAAATATAAACTTCACTCCTCTTTATTTAAATTCCTTCCCTCTGCCACCCAGGGGTAGGACTGTGGTCCACAGCTGGGTGCAAGGCAAGGTACATATTCCATAGGTCCCAGAGTCCTGCAGAAGGGACCCCCCCCCCATCCTGGGGAGGGCTGCTGGGAACCCCAGGGAGGCTGCTGGGCTCTTCTCCTGTGGGAACAGCAGCGGCACTAGCACAGAGCCCAGGGGGATAGTGTTGGCATCGCACGGTTTTCTAGCAGCCTATTTATGAACAGGAGCAAAACCGCACTCCGCAGGGCATTGCCTATGAGGGAATTACGGGATGCACAGCTGTCAGGTAGCCAGCCCCAATGCAAGCTGCAGAAAACTGCACATCAGGACCTCAAGGTCAGGAGTCTCCCATTAGCTCCTTGTATACGCATGATTTGCAGTCAAAGATTTTTTCATTTTAAATGAACTGCTAATCTAGTGCACAACAGAGTCCTGAAGCAGCTAAACAGCTGGTAAATTTGGGCAGAATTTGGAAATAAGCTTATGTGAGAAGAAAAACAAACAAAACCACGATCTAAGAAAAAACAGCTGCAATCAAAGCATTTTTTCCAACCTGTTTTGAAAGAAAACGTTTTCCTTAAGAATGCCAAAATGTTTCATCGATCTATTTTCTAAATTAAATGCTTCAAGTTTTTCCACTTCAGCACACCATTGTTCATTTAAAACTCCACTTTCTTTAAATAAAAAAAAAAGTAGAAAAAGAACCACTGTTTTGGTTTGAACAACATATTGAGATGACAAGATGAATTTTTTTCATTTTTCCTGTTTCACTGGAAAGCCATATTAAAAAAAAAGATGTTTTGATTCAATGTGAACCAAATTTAATCCATTCCTCATTCTGCTCCTGAGCAATTTCCATATCAGCAATGAATATTCCCTGGGGGGCCACTCTCGACGCAGCCCCAGCCCCATGTGCTATCATTGTGCATGGCCAGGATGTTCAAGCAGCTCTACAGGGGTGACAATAAAACCCTGGAAGATGTATAGTTAACCTCCTCTCCCCCTCACTTCCCCCTTTTGCCCCTCCCTCTCCCCACTTCCCACTCAGGACAGGCCATCGGGAGGGAAAGAAGGACAGAGAGAAGAGAGTTGGAATAATTAGAAATGTTTTACTAATGCTGCTAATAAGAATAGAGAAAATAATACAAAATATACAAAACCAATCTTGAAAGTCTCAGCAACTGCAGAGCCGGGACCTGCAGTCCTGGACTGGACTCTGCAGCCAACCAGAGCTGGATTCAGTCTCTCACTAGGCCTCAGTTGGCATGGACGACTAGCAAGGTCCTCTCCTAATGTTGGCCATAGGGAAAAGGGACGAGATCCTTGTGATCTCCCACTTTTACATGAAGTATTCACATGAATGGAATGTTATACACAGCTGGTCAGTTTCTTGGTCACCGGTTTCTCGTTGCCCCTCTCACAAGATGTCCATCCATGCTTATCAATAAGTTTGCATTCCATTGCTGTGTTTACCAAAACATGTATCTGGTTCTCCAGAAAAATGCAGCGAATATGAAGCTTTAGCTGACAGGCAAATTCACTAAAAGAGAAACTTGTTTTTTAAACAAAACCAGGACAGTGAGGAATAGTCAGTAAAGACCTATAGTATTGTTTTACCAAGGGCTTTTGTCAAGCCCTTACAGCTCCCAGCTCCTTAAGGAAATAAAATTTCCAGCTCATAGACTCCTGAGCTATTCAGAAACCTTTATATGCTTTATTCAACTTACTTGCTTTGGTGGCAAAAATGTTTGTGGGATTAGAAAGGAAAAACAATTAAATTAAAAACCAAGTCATTACATAAAGCTAGCAAGCTGCACATCTCAGTACCACCATCAGAATTAGATGAGTTTGTTCACTTTGTGGAGACAGGCCCCGTTAATTTTCTTGGCAGGATCTCCCATGTTAAAGCAACAAGGCAAACATTTGCTTTGACTTTTTGACAGTATTTGTGAACCCTGGGAAGCTTGGGGGGAAAAAAAAAGGAAGAAAGATAAATTCTCTTAATCTGAAATGTTAATTTTTGCAAAGCTGAAGTTTAGGGTCAAATTTGAACTGACAGTCTCCTTGAAAGAGGAGGATGGGCAGAAGGTAATATTTGGTAAGGAGAAGGATGAGACAGGCAAAGTGGATTTTTTTTAAGCTTGCAGGGAGATACTAAGCTCAATAATCAGACAATAAAGGCAACAAGCAGCTATCAAAGCAGCAGCCGTTTTAAGAGCCGTACTCATCTGAAAGCAACTTCTAGTTCTTGTGAAAACTGCCGCCTTAACAGCTGTCCCAATTAGAGCCAGCCGGAAATTTCCCAATAAACCAACATTTTTGTCAGAAAATAATTTGCTGAGTCTGAAACGCTCCAAGTTGGCTGAACTTTTGTTGAATTGCAAAGCAAGGCTCCAACTGGGCCCGGCGCTCAGCTGCCAGGTTTGCGCTACAAGCGGCAGCACTGACGGAAAAGTCAATTTTGCTGAGCAGCTGCAGGCGCCAGGAAGCGCCTGGTTCCCATAATTTATGTTTGGGATTTGGTCTGAATTGGGGAAAAAAAAAAAAAAGATAAAAAGGCAACTGAGTTTCTTATAAACCTGAACTTGAGCCAGCTGGATTTGCTCATGCCATGATCCCATATGCCTGACCTGTTTGAGGATCTGGCAGCTGGATCTCTAGGGAAAAAGGTAAAAATAGGTGGAGTGGAGAGGCCAATGCTGTAAGTGGCCCCTGCCAGGAGAGGCAGCGCATGGCCATGGCCATGCTTGCCGGACCCTGAGGCCAAAAGGTCTCCTGGGGTGTCTCTCCTTCCCTGGGGTGGCCCTACCAGAAACATCCTGAAGACACCTTCCTTCTCTTTTTAAGTATAGCAAAAGCAATGACTGCAGTTACTAGGTTTGTTTTTTTTCAGCTACATCTTTGAAAACTGATGTGTTACCGCTGGACACATCACTGGATTTGTTCCAGCTGCCTCACTGCATCAGAAACTTATTAAAAGATGGGAGAAGTCAAAAAGACTTAGTTGAGGAGACCCTGTGCAAAGCTTTGCATGAGCATGGAGAGATTTTAGCTAGCTGTATTTAAATTATGTTACAAAAAGTCACAAGTCAGGACAACCAGAGCTGTTAATATTCTGTGTGACTCCTGACTAGCACGGAAGACCCTTTTTGTGAGTGGTGATGACTAATTACTAAGGATAATTAACCTAAAACAACAGTGTCATTCAGAAACTAGAGCAGAAGCACACACCCCACCATGTGCAGCTCTGAACAGAAACAGAGCCCCTGCCCCAAAGGGATTTCTTCTCCGAAGTGCCTAGAACTGATGACTGACACAACTGGAGCTTTTCCCCACACAAGCGCTCCCCAGGGGTGCTTCACGGGGTACAGAGCCTGGTTGTAACAGCAGTGTCCCTTCCCATGCTGTGACTGTGACTCATGGAAGGTGTCTGCTGCTTCACCGGGTGGCTCTGAGGACATCCCTGCAGGTCTCTGGTGCACCAGGCATCCCTGTGCCCCAGGAACGGCTGCTCCAAGCACAGCATCACCAGCCAGGCAGGGAGGTGATTGCCCCACTTTACTCTGCTCTGATGCAGCCTCACCTGGAGCACTGTGTGCAGTTCTGGGTGCCACAGGATAAAAATGATATTAAGCTGCTAGAGTGTTCAGAAGAGGGCTATGAAGTTGGTGAAGGGTTTGGAGAAGAAGCTGTATGAGGAGTGGTTTGTTCAGCCTGGAGAAGAGGAGACTGAGAGGAGACCTCATGGCAGCTGCAGCTTCCTCACAAGGGGAGCAGGAGGGGAAGGAGCTGAACTCTTCTATTTAGTGACCAATGACAGAACCAGAAGGAATGGCAGGAAAATGTGCCAGGGGAGATTTAGGTTGGACATTAGGAAAAGGTTCTTCACCCAGAGGGTGCTGGACACTGGAACAGGTTCCCCAGGGAGGTGTCACAGCTGCAAGCCTGAGAATGTTCAGGAAGAGACTGGACAATGTCCTTAGAGATGTGGTGTGAACTGTGGGGTTGTCATATGCAGGGACAGGACTTGGACTCTGATCCTTGCGAGTCCCTTTCAGCTCAGGACACTATGATTCATCGGGGCACCATGGCCACCCTATCACCACTCCCATCTGGTGTCCATCACTCACTGGCCCCACCACCATGCAGGTGCAGTGCCAACAACACCCATCATGCTGCCACTCGGACCAAAAGAAACAAAGAAGCATGGGGCTGGAGCTTGAAATCATCCCCCTTTGGCCCATTAAAGTGATGCTAAGGGCCCTCTCTGATGCTAGGGGAGAAAAAGCATCTGCCACATTCTCCATTTCATCTTGCAAGTTGTGAGATCCCACCGCTCTCACTGCCTATCCCCGCTGACAGCCGTGCTTCCTACAGAGCAAATGGGTTTGAAACTCCACAATCAAAGGCATTTGCATTGATTTCCATGGCCTGGTTTCTCTGCCTGGATTCTCCCCATCCCTGTAGCTGCCCTGCCGCAGAGTGAGAGCACCAGTGTCTTGCCTGTTTAGGGGTTTTCTGTATCCCTGTTTCCTTCTCAGAGGAAGAAAACAAAATACTGGCGCTGCACACCAGTGCTTACCCGCAAATTTAGCGGCACATATACTGAGCTGCTTTTGCTTGACCCAGTCTCGAGGAAGATGTTTCTCAAACAGCTTCCCCATCTCTGCTCCCTCACAGGTCTTGTCAACAGCTCATCTGTCCCTGGGATCTCTGTTTCCTACCAGGCTGGCCCCAGTTTGTGCCCCCTAACCAGCTTACCCCCTCGAAACCCACTGGGCTTTGCTGTAAGGGCAGTTGCCCCAGTGGGTGGCAGGTGGTGTCCCAAGACCAGGCAGTCCTGAAAGAGCTGCTGCTGCTTTCTGTCTTGCTCAGAAAAGGATCACAAGAGCGTCTCTCACTCTGGGAGAAAAGAGGGTCTCCATGGCAGCTGGTAGCAGCACTAGCATGACAGTAAGACTGTACAAGAAACTTGATATTTTTTTCTTAGAGAAAACACTTCTATTTTTGACAAAAGGCCTTTTTGAGGCATGAAACCTCTTACGAAACTTCTTTCACATCAGTGCTTTGCATAAACTATTTTGCTGTAGTTGTGTTATTCATTGCACACATTTTACACCAGCCTGAACTAGTTTATCTCCAGAGAATGGAAACCAGAGCCTGGCTGTGGGACAGAGTATCTCATTTAAAACATGCCTATCACAAACAACACTTCAGCCTGATGCAACTCCTCCAAACAGGTCAGAGCTGTACTACAGAGTGATAAAGGGGTCCCACCAGCGTGAATATCACCTTTAGCTGTGCAGGAGGAGAGTGTAAATGGGCTGGGAAACATCACACAGGTGCACCCTGAGTCACAGCCTCTGCTGGTGGGAGCTGTGAAGGTGAATGTTGTTACCCTGACATGCTCCTGCAGAGCCTGTGGCCCTAGAGTATGTGGGGAAGGCAGCCAGCTTCATCCTCCTAAGGATTAACAGGGTGAAGAGTCCATTCATCGCATTAGTATCACAGCCTTATTTTTTTCCTCTGACTCTGAGATGCCAGGGCTGAGAGCAGATTGTTTCATGGCAAATGTACAGCGGTAGGTCAGGGGAACAAGTGAAAATGCCACCTTTGAGGGGAATTAGATCATTAAAATGTCACAGTAGTACCTTGGGAAGCCAACTGGAAATTCCAGCTGCAGCTTCTTGCTCCCTCTGCTAGGAAAAATAAATAACACCTGCCAAGTGAGACCAGGCCTTTCTTTTCTAAAGAGATTACTACTTTTTTATGTCACCATTGTTTCACACCACTCTACCAGCAAGAGAGAGTCATGATCTCATTTTCCCTTACCACAAAGTCTGATTTTGGGAGAGTAAAAGCTTTCCTCCAAGCCTGGACTAAAGGATAAAGTGAAAGCACAAAAGGGAAACCCATACACCATCCCACCTCCCTTTACATCTGATGAACATTAAGTTAGCGGCAGTGCTATGCTATGGTTATTCCTTTTTCTAGCCTTTCACCTTCAGTGCATATTTTTCCAGCAGTGATTTGACTCTGTGGCTCTTTGTTTCTGCTCCCCCATCCACATCGCTACTGCTCACCATCCAAGTGCCCTAGAGATTGCCAGACCCTCCTCCCCTCATATGAAGAAGTATCATCCATGGTCTAGGGCTGTTTTAATCTCTGAAGCTGTCTTGGTTGGAGCCTGCAGGGGATTTCTCAGTGCTCAGCTCCCCAGCTGTGTAATGGAAGAAATAATCCTTATCTTTAGCCTGTGCCCTCAGCACTGATAGCAGTGTAGTGTTCCCCATCGACTACTGTCCTTGTTAGCAATTTTCTTTCAAGGTACATCTGGAAAGAGATCTTCACAATAATAGCACATTTTAGAAGAGGCCACAGTGAGTAAAGCCTAGTCCTTACTGTGCCTCTTGCCCCACCTCCCAGTGGCCGCCCAGAGGAGATGCTAAGGACAGGTGCCGGTACACTGATGGTTCCTCGCTTTCCAGGAGGACCCTCCGCACTTCAGCGAGTCATCTCCCACGAGTTGCCATTGTTCCGCTGCCTCTTTGCTTTGCCAGGCTCACACTCCCCTCTCTCCCTTGGCAGAGCTGGGAATTGCTTCCCGTACCAGCTCAGGATGGAGAAACAGACAAAAGTACTTTGACTGCCCTCAGGCTACCTTAGGTAACCAGTCATGGGACAGCTAACGGCAGCAGACGCCACCACTCCTGGCTTTTGTCTGCATTCCTGTCCTTCTGCTCCCCATCCAGAGGACCAGCTCCACAGCCAGCCCAAACCTCCCTAAAACTCAGAGCACTCCAGGCCTCAAAGTGGTGATCCCTTTGCTCTCCCCCTGCACCGTACCTCAGTGCCTAATTGTTCTAATAGTTTTTCAAAGACTTCATTCATCTTTCACCAGAATTCAAGTCTTTGTTCTGCACCACAGTGCAGAGGAAATAAAGCAGATTGAGGACAATGAAAAGAATTAAAAGAAAAAAAAAATCAGACACTGAGGGGCAGATGACTCCTCCCCTTTGACCATGCACACAACAAAAATCAAAGCTACCTGTGGCTTTATTTGTCAACACCAATCTGGTCCAGGCAAGATAATAACCACAAATGCACAGGGCTCTGGTACAAAGAATAGGAAGGGAGCACACTATTGTGGCTGGCTGAATGGTTCAATTGCTGGCAAAGCCAAGCCTATTGTCCGCTAATTCTTTTCCTAGCAGATTAGTTCATTGGTTATCTTTGTGTTTCCCTTGTCTCTTCTCAAGCATATTCCATCTGGAGGATATTTCCAGAAGTTCAGGGGTGGCCAGGAAAGTGTAATTCAAAGCAAGAGCTGAACCCCACCTTCTAAAGGCAACATTAACTCTGCACTGGAGTCCGACTGCACCAGTTGGGTTCATCCTGGCAAACTTTTAACTTGTTGCCCAGCACTTTTGTTGAGCTAATTTCAGCCCGTCAGGCACAGATGAACCATTGGGTTCATGTTGGCAAGGTGTTCTCCATGCCGCAGGGTCAGCCAGTGAAGCACCAGCCAGTCCTTTCCTGTCTCTGAATGATGGGATGATTATTTTTATTTTAAATCAGAAGAGTCACAGATGGCAAATAAAAGTTTAAAAAAAGAAATTAATATTTATTTATGCTGAAATTCACTGCCTCTTTTTTTAAAATATATTTGTTCATCAAGTGGATTGTGATTGTTTTGAACCTCTATGACCAGCTCCAGCCTGAGCACAAGAAACAAGCTCAGAAGATTTGGAGTCATGCCACACAAGCAGGTTCAAGGCAGGGAAACACCTAAGAGCCAGAACACATTAACAACTGAGGCTTTGATTCTCAAATCCTGCTGGTGTTTACAAGGAGGGGGAGAGACTGCTTGCTTAACTTTGAAACTCCAAAACGGCCTTGGTGTCCACAAAGGTTTTAGACAGTGCTTGCAACACAGCAGGAGCCAGGGATTAAGCTCTAAATCCATGTTGTGTCCCTGAAAAGCTGTCCTGATCACCAATAAAGTGAACTCTGTGCTCTGAAGAAATATTTATCTACATCATTAAAACTCCCTGCTATTGTTGGGCATGACTGGCAGTCAGCAGCCAGGAGCAAAACCATAGAAGCCCTTTAGCCTGAGCTTGAAGCATTCCTGCTGAGCAGATCAAGGGCAAAGAGAGGGTCAGAATAGCTAGGGGGTGACGATGGGGACAGAGATGCCTCGTCAGAACTGTGACAGCGTCATCAGCAGGCTGAGCCAGAACAGTGGGGAAGCTGAGGTCAGGGCAGAGGGAGGCTCAGAGGCAGCATCTCCATGCTCCGCCACTGCCCTCATGTAGCTCTCATCTGTCCCCCATTTATGTAAGCCTCATTTACCTCAAATGCTGCAAACAGGAAAGAGCTGCAACATGACAATATTCATTCGGTTGGCTCCTGCAAAATACAATACCCTGCAAAACAGACTCTGCTCCTCTGTAGCTCATTACAGGAGGTGGGGAGCCCTCACGTGCAACAGGTTGTGACTCTGCAGCCTGTAAGACCAAGGGGAAAGGTGACCGTTCCCCAGAGGGTAGAGCTACAGTCAATGCTTGCTACTGAAATTTTGGCTGGGAAGTCACTTTGCACAACTAGTGTGAACAGCACAACCTGGGTAAGGTTATCAGAGAGCTGCAGCCCTTTCAGGCAGTTGGAAAACAACGGAGCAGGGGGACCAAGCCTACATGGCACATGGGAAGTCCTAGCACATTCTGGGATATCCCAGCCTGATGTGAAGCCATAGTTCGAAATGCTGTCCTAGAAACCATCCTCTGGTGTGCTGCTGCAGGAGACAGTTGACAGGAGTTCAAGGAACAGTTGGATCAATTCACAGGACAACAACAATCCAGAGTTATTAGAACAGAATATTTTCAGTTGGAAGGGACCTAAAATGATCATCTAGTCCAACTGCCTGACCACTTCAGGGCTGACCAAAAGTTAAAGCAAATTATTAAGGGCATTGTCCAAATGCCTCTTAAACACTGAAAGGCTTGGGGTATCAACCACCTCTCTAGGAAGACTGTTGCGGTGTTCGACCACCCTCTCTGTAAATAAATGCTTCCTAATTCCATGTCTGAACCTTCCCTGGTACAGCTTTGAACCATTCCCACATGTCCTACCACTGGATACAAGGGAGAATAGATCAGCGCCTCCTTCTCCACTTTGTCTCCTCAGGAAGCTGTAGTGAGCAAAGAGGTCACCCCTCAGCCTCTTTAACATAAGGACAGCATAATTAATCATAAGGATGTGGCTTTTACAGGCAAGTCCCTGAGCCACAGATTGCCAGAGGCTGGGAGAGTACCCTGGTGAAGCTCTGCAAGATGCAGGAGAGGGAAAGAGAGCCTAAGATTATAGGAAGCATCTGCTGTTTGACTGCTATCAGAAATCACATACTGTTTGGACAAGGCTTTGGGCTCTCCCAGTACAGCGGCTCTCCTGTACTTGCAGATTGTGAGCCCAGTAAACACTTGCACTAACATTGAGTTAATTTTCAGAATACCTGCCTTTTCTCCTGCACATATCTGGGCAATATTTTTTCAGTAAATGACTTGTTTGCTTTAAATAAATGCAATTTCTAGGCATCCACAGTGATTCAAAAATTCAGGTCAAGTTCTCTGAATAGCTTCAGCCACCAAAAAAAGCAACAAACACTCTGAAGGGTTGAGCAAATCACATGGAGAAGGGTTGGAGTCCTTCGGAAGCACTCCTTTTTCACTATTTCCAAAACGCTTCTATTTCAGGCTTTTTCCCATACACACCAGGGACAGGCTTCCTGTGAGCCCAAGCAGCACAGATCCAATTTGCTGCTCTACCCTGGGGTTACACCTCCACAGAGATTCCTCTTTGCCACCAAGCTCCATCCTGCTGCAGAAACCTGCTCTCACTCTGCCGGGGATGGTGCAATTCACAGGAGCTGCTTTGAACATCCATCATGCTGGAGCAGTGCCCTGAACAGAAACAAGACTGTTCCAGCTCCGCCACAATCCCCGCATGGGCTGCAGTCTTCTCCAGCCTGTGCTCCAGAGAACCCTTTGCTTGAAAACCTGTCCTGAAGAGTCTGCACATGGTGCCTCTGCTTCCTGCAGCAGCCGGGAGGTTCAACAGGGTGGCACCTGGGCATTTCTACAGGTCCACCTGGGTTTCACCTCATTATCCCCCTCCTTCCCCAAACCACCAGCTGCAGCTGAGCTGGAACAGCTTAATTTCCCACCTGCCTTGAAGAAAATGACCTTTTCTATGCAAGAATTAAAGTATCAATGGATTCTTTTAGCTTTGGAGGAAAGTTCCCCTAAACAGTCACCCTATTTCAGGCAAAGGAAGAGACACAGCATTTCAGGGGGGTATAATTTATGCCGAAGAGGGTTTAGATAAATACTGCAACCTAGATCCTGGTAACAGCAATGCACCTGGTTCTCCTTTCACACTACAGTCTGTACAAACACCTTTGCTTGCAGATCCATGAATGTCCCATTAGAGAATATTTGGGGGCTACAGAATTAAAGACCCCTGACCAAAGTGTTGGCTGGATCCAGATGCCAAATCGGGAGTCCTCCCCAGAAGCCCAGGGCTTTCCAGTTGGAAATGTCTCCCTACAACCCCAGTTCAAACTAACTCATATCCAGAGGGGCAAACAATCACAGTTTGATTTTCAGAGAAGCCACAAGCATTCATGATCAGATCTCCAAATAAGCATGTAAATATCTAGCTCTGAGTGAATATCTTGGCTTCCAGAGTACTTTGACTAATGTAGCACATATTGACCCAAATTTTGGGAACAGAGAGACTAATTGATTTAGACTGGGTAAAACACAGCATAATTGTGGGGGATGTATTTGGAACAAATTAAAGACTGTTCCCATCAGACTTCTTTCTGTCCCTCTTCATAGCCTCTCAGCACATAGGTCACCTTACTGGCCTAGCCCTAAGGGCCACTGAACTATATTCCCTCACAGGGAAAGGTTATTTTCTCTTCAGTCCTGAGTTTTGGGAACAAACCAGCATTAGCATATGCTGATTGTGTTTAACTCCTGTTATTTTGGAGAGTGCTTCACAAAACCTTAGTTTTCCTAAAAGGTATTTTCTTCAACTAAATTCCACTCCGTTTTCTTCAGGCAATAAATTAACTTTGTTTACAGAGTACTTCAGCAAGACTCGAGATTTCATTTATGGAAAATGGGCCTCAGACTTCTGAGGCATTTGAAACCATGGTGAAATATGGCAATTTCAAGCACTTACCTGACTCCTTCCCACAAGTCTCTGAATCAAAGGTTACCATGACAACAAAGCCCACTCTCGGTCCAGCAGAATGAATTGTTTTTACGTGACGTCATTATTAGCCAAGACCCAACAAAATTACCCAAATGAGTTCCCCAGACAGCAGGGCTGAAAAAAGACCAAACAAGCAGCCTAACAATCACACTCTAAACTTAGCAAAGGAAGGAAAATGTCACCCAACTTCCCAATAATCGTTCCCTAAGAAACACAGCAAAAAGGCTGACCTCCTCTCAGTACCCCTGCAGGGCTATAGAAGAAGAGCAGCTCTGCCCTGTTACAAGTCAGACTTGATTTCCACCCTGGGAGGTGACACAGTTGGCTGCAAATCCCAGCAGACAGGCACTAGTGTCCCCAGTGGGGATGCTGACTCCCAGCACGCTTCCAGGAAGCTGTTTTGCATTATGCTGTCTACATGGAAACCCAAAGAGGGAAGGGAGTTGAGTTGCTGTTTTGAGCAAGATGCAGCTTCTCACCACCTTGAGCATCCTATGGCCATCACATCATGAACCCAGGGCTCCTTCGTGCTAGCATCTGGAGCATCCTTACCCCAAGGTAAGGGTCTCTACACACCTCTGCTACTTAACCAGCACATCACACTGCCACCCACCATGTGATGACAGACCCCTACCTCAGGGCTTCCTCTGTCCAGGACCACCACAGATCAACCTCCACTTCTCCTCAGAGCGAGGACCCTCACAAACCATATGCTCAGAGATGCTTCCCTTTATAATAATGCTCAGGTGAACCCAATCCTCCTCTCCCAATGGGGATGTCAGTGGGGTCCTCTGATCCCAGTTGATTGAGGGTTCACACTTGAAAATGAGTGTATTCTGGAAGCAGCTGATCTTCAGAGGAGGGAGAGGGAGTCACTCAGCAACGACTTGCTATAGACGGTCATTCAAGCGTAATAAATCCTCCTTATCAACCCTGTCTTGCTACCCCTCGTGAGTTAAGCTGGATGTAATAAGGCAGTATGAAGGCAAAGGCTAGCTTTACAGTCAAACTGGGGATTACAGTCTGGCACAGATATTTAAAGATTCACAATAGCAAAGAGAAATTATAAGAGGAGCCTAAACAGCTTCCCTTGACTGCTGGGAGATGGGCAGATGAGTTATGGTCATTTCCAGCACGGGTCTGAGCTGATGTATAGCTGAGCTGGGGTCAGACCAGAGACTTACTGCTCCCAGGCTTCTTGAGCAAGTGTAAAGCCTGAATGTGCTGAAAAAAATGTGCATTGATTTTAGAGAAGCTGTCTGCCTGTATTATATACATTTTTATATCTTCTTTCTTTTTCTATTTATTTTTTTAATTCAGATTACTGTGTGCTTTTCTTTCTTCCTCTGAATAAACTCAGCCATATTACAGGGTGTTTAGAAAAGCTGGACCCGATTTCAAAGCAGTATATTTCATGATGGCAGCATGTTACAATTAACAGTCATATGAAGCATTGCAAGTTCTCAGCTGGCAAGTGGTGATCAGTTGAAACTCTATGCCCTGCCCTTTCAAGTGGTAAGAGTTTCATTCATGGGTGGTTCATGGTTGCAGAGATGTAGTGATCTCAACTTGGGTCCATCTCTTTGAAACACCTTGTATTTTGTTTTCTGTTCTCCCTCATTCTTCCCAAAAGTCCAAGAAGTACCTTTCCCCTTATAAGCAACTTGCCACTGTGCACAGGGGTAAAAGCTTTTGCTGTCTGATTGCCTCACTAAGGAAGCTAGCCCCAGGACTAAACCTGAACTTTACGGCACCATAACTGAAGGAGAGTTTGTAGGCCTGAAAGCTTGGTTTCTTTTCCCCAGCTGTACTATCTATATCATAAAAAATATTGCTTTTTCCAACCAGCCTTGCCTCACTTATGTCCTTAGACTATCACAGCCGCAATACCACCTCTGCTGAAACCACCGCTGTCAATTCGTAGATTGCTATTTTTTGGGGATCACAAAGTGCTTTTATAAAATACCTAATGCCCAGCTACCTCCTACATGTCTCCTCTTCAGGAAGAAAATCACCTGGTGCTGTTTTTCAGAGACATTTTCTCTCTGATAGCCAGAAGGGCAGCCGTGGGGATGGGGGTGGCACAGCCCTGTTCTGCCCAGTGTCCCTGCCACCCCCAGGCTGCCTGACTCACCTGTTAACATGTCACCTGTCCACCAAGCATGAAAAGAGAAGGTGGTGGCAGCAGTGGAAAGTCACAGCCACTTTTTTCCCCACCTCTGATCGCAGCGTGAGTGTGCGCTTGTGGCGGCGAAGCCTGGTTTCCCCGCGAGCCCCCGCAGCCTGCCAATGCGTGAAAGTGTAAGGGAGAATGAATCCCAGCAAGCCACAGATCTGCCAAGCGAGGGTGTTCTCTGTGGAGTGGGGAGACCGCAACGTCTCAAACCATGTTCCTGCTGACAAGCTGCTGATGGATGAGTTCGGTCAGGAGAAATCGCGCTTTGCAAAAGCAAGCACTGTTTGCTTACAAGAGAGCCAGCGTGGTGATGGTCCTGGGAAGAACCCTGTGAACGGGAGTCATGCAGCGTTTCGACCTACTCATCTTACAGGGTAAAGGAGCCAGAAAAGGAAGTTCCTTCTGCAGAGGAAACTCTGCCTTGATGCTGGGTTTTCTGATCATATCACCCAAATGCATGAAGGGCTCATTTTGGGGCACCCACCCCCGCAACATGCGGAAGTGCTTTGCAGAAAAGGTTTCTTGAACAGCCACCCTTCGAAGGCAAAAGATGACCACTTGTGTCCCAGGGAACCCATTCCTTCATGGGGCTGTGGGACTGACCCATCCACGCTGGCCACAATACAGCTTGACATAGGGGACAAATTTATTTGCTATCTGACATCTGGCACCTCAGTAGCTGCACATCAGCGTTCCCCCCCCGCACCGAGCACTGCTGTAGTATCAGCACCTAATAATAAAATCTGGCTATTGCATTCCTAAGACACCTGTCAGCCTGAGCACTAAGTGCTGGGGTAATAAATACTTGCTCAGCTATGCTTCTGCCAATTCTCCTGGCTCTGCCTGTTTTCATTAGAATTTCTTTTCTGTGGACACTGCAATTACACTCTGTTCCTCTTCAGGGCCCTTGTTCCAGGTTCAAATAGAGAAGTGATAATGCAGGGAAGCTTTTCACATCGCTGTTTATTTTTGTCTTCTGAGTCAGGAAGATCTTTTCAGGCTGGGACCAACCCTCTGTGGTTTTGACTGAGGAAGGAGTCGGGTAGGGAGGTGGCAGGGAAAGGAGTAAAAACTTCAGGTTCCAGCTTTTATGGTTTAAACCAGTGGTGGGCTCCTTCCTTGCCTGCTCTTGCCGAGGTCACAAGTGATGCTCCTTCCTCAAGAAGACATAAGTATGCAGCCTGTACCACTAAGACCCGTGGTAACCATCCATCTGCCACAGCAGCTGTGAGCTCCGGTGCTCCCAAGCCTCTTCTGTCATCTGAATCTCTGAGCAAGGAAGAGGATTCAGCTGAATGCAGCAAATTCAAATGTGTAGCTTTTCTGTTCAAGGTTGCAATATGTTTGGAGATATTGTCCCGCCAGCAAGTCCCTGGTGCGGCATCCAGATGGTGCTCAGGGAATCCGGGCAAGGGGGAGGGCATTTCGTTCCTTCTTCAGGCATGGAAAACAAGTGATGATGCACTGGAGTTTTTTGCTGCTTCTGCTATTTCCCAGTGGTAATTGAGGGGGAAAAAGCCC
Source organism: Columba livia (assembly GCF_036013475.1). Lineage (NCBI taxonomy): Eukaryota > Metazoa > Chordata > Aves > Columbiformes > Columbidae > Columba > Columba livia. The sequence continues at coordinate 3,198,469 of NC_088613.1, forward strand.
TCATTGAATATGTGCGATTTGGGTAAATCATCGATATTTTAAACTAAGAAGTAGGCAAAAATGCAGAAAAAAAATCACAGGGCAACATGTTTCAAATTTAGTGCAACAGGAAGAACTTCAGCATTTCTTGTAGATGATATTTTTTTTTGCTATTGCATTTGGAGAGATTTACTTCATTTCAGATCTTCCTACCCAGTGAGAAAAATCCTTCTTTGTATTAGTTGCTAATTATAACTTCTCATGCATCCAAGAACATGCAATGAAGTGTCCAAATGAAGCCCCTACACCTTGAATTTCCTTGACAGGAGACCGCAGCATCACCTGAATGTATGTCACACTGTCTGAGTGATGTGACCTGGCCAGCTTACGTGCTGTTAAATGTCCCAAACCAGGGTAACCACAATCAGAACTCCCTGCAGCAAAGGTCTCTGGACCGTGGTAAATCATGCCTGGAAGCTGTTTCACAGAATTACAGAATATTAGGGTTTGGAAGGGCCCTGGAAAGCTCATCCAGTGCAATCCCCCATGGAGCAGGAACACCCAGATGAGGTTACACAGGAAGGTGTCCAGGCGGGTTGGAATGTCTGCAGAGAAGGAGACTCCACAACCTCCCTGGACAGCCTCTTCCAGGGCTCTGACACCCTCAAAGTAAAGACGTTTCTCCTTGTATTTAGATGGAACCTCTTGTGTTTCAGCCTGTGAGAAGATCCCTACTCACCGAGCATGCATGCAAGATTTTATGTGTACTGCACCTTTTAAACCAATGCAAGAAAACTTTAGCCCAATAAGCTTTGAGTAGGCACAAATATGTATCAGACGTTAGGAGTAATTACAAGTTGAAATGTGTAAATATGTAACTGAGACTGCCTCTGGTGTGCTATCTTCGCAAAAAAAAAATCACCCAGCACCCTTTTCTGCACGGAACTGCAAAGAAATCAAATACCTTGACTTTGTGTGAATTAGTGTCTGCACGCCGGGTAATGATCCCACCTTTTGGGACATTTTCTGGCACCCCAGATGGGACAGTCACAGCGGCCTTGCCCCATTCATCTTGCTGCTTCTGACGGGAGGAGACAAGGATCAAGTGGGACTCCAGTGCGCACTGACCTATTGATGGGGGACTCCGCTGGCTCCTCTCCCTCTGTCAGGCAGCAAGTGACAGAATGATGCAACATGCTCTAGAGGTATTTGGAAAGAGGTAAGAGAAGGGGAGGGCAAGGTCCCTTGGGATGCAGATGGTATTTGGGCTCTGCATAACAGCATCAAGACGATGCACAGCAGTACCGTATATTTGTTTCTATGTGTAGACACGTGTCAAAGGGAGGGGCCCTTTGCTGGCGAAGAATCAGAGCTGAGTATATGAAACACTGGATTAAGATGTCAACATCATTTGGCTTTGAGAAACAGACCACGGATAAAACAACAACACTTTCTTTTTTTTTAAAATATGAGTTTTTATTTGTTTTGATCGGAGTTCAAGAGAGTGGGGAGAGTGGAAAAGCAGAGTGATTTAATTCAGTGAAGAGGTCTAGTCCTGCCTTGTGTGTTGTATCAGGAGGTTATTATGTGGCCAGAAGAGTCCTCCACTCAACTTTCTGATCTTATTCGTGTAGCTCCTGTTTCGGATGTTTCCTAATCTCTCTTCAGAACTTCACTGTAATTTTTTGAGACATTTTTCTGTTGCTTTAACTTATTGAAAAAAAAGCTAAAAGCTGAAAAAAAATGCAGGACTCAAAATCCTGCCAATTAGAATGGGCAATTGTTTTTTTTTTTTTCCAGCAAGGTTGAAAAATACGATTCAAAAATACAAACAGGCATTGAACATTCCACCAAAAAACATTTGAAACACAGATCTCAGGAAGAGAGAGAGAGAAATAGAAGAAAGGTCACAGTTTCCATGAGAAATCCCTTAAGAAAGTGGCTACCAGCTAGTCAATAGAGAAAATAAAGTCAACAAAAAATTTAAAAAATGCCTTTTTTTTTTTCCAGTTGTTAATTATTTACAGCTGTAATAACAGGATTGTCATGCATTAGACTGCTGCCGGCTAGATTCTTTCTCATAATGGAGTAAAGAGAGTCTCACAAGATGGAAAACAAAGCAGAAAACATACTGGGGCACAGATTGAACCTGAGGCAGTGAAAATGAGCATATTTGCTGGCCATTTGTTGCGGTATGCTTGTTCCCATGATGGGCTGTCCTAGTGTGATGCTAATGCAACATTCCTACACTGGGTACAAGGGATGCAGCTAAAGAAGCAGCAGGAGCCCTCACCTTCAGATAGGACGTTTGCCTGTGGCTATCCCCAAGTCAGTTAACAGTGAAAATCTAGTAGATGAAGCGACGCTTTGTGAGCACCTGACTAGACTTGGTGGGCTGAGAAACTCCCTCGTGACAATGGAGAGAAGCCCTTCAATTCTAAATACAACCTGGCAAAGGCAATGTGGCAATGACTTGGGTTTCCCAACTGTGCCCCTACTTTTGTGTGGTTGAAAAGATCGAATAATTCAATATATGATTGCCGTTATGTTTGCTGGGTGCCCTGCAAAAAGACAGGAGGAATTAATGGACTTTACAGGGGAAATGGAGTGCTGGTAGAAGCATAACATAAACCAATGGACTTATCAAGTTGACAGGACCTTCAAGGAGCAGTGAAGGGAAGAGCCAAAAGACTTTGAAGACTGTCAGAGCATCCTGATTCATGTAGAAAACCAGGGACCAGGCTTCCCTCTCTAGGCAGATGGGATCATTAAAGCTGAGTGCAGAAGAAATCTGCACTGGCAAAGACCGAAACAATGGGGAAGAGGGAAGAGTAGCTAGAACATCATATTCTGTCCTAGAACTTCATGAGCAAAAACCAGCATAACCCCACTTTTGGTGAAGGATGACAGGTCAAACATTAGGACTAATCCAAGCCTAACGCTCTGTGCTGTTTATAGCAGCATGGATTCCCATGGTTCAAGGTTACCACGGACCTAGAAAGAAAACCAGCTTTCTTTGCTTATGGGTGGTGACATCCTTCATTGTTATGGCTGGGACACCACAAGGCACAGGCAGCGATTGCTGCTGACCGCAAGAGCCTTTATCCAGCAGCAGAAGAGGGAATACAGGAGTTATAAGTGCAGTTTCAGGATTGCTACCTAAATGTTTCTCCTAAGATGGGGGAGACAAAGGTGCAATGTTAAGGGAGCTCATGCTGGGTACCATTGCTAAAGGCTGCACACAACTCATTTACCGTGGCCCCAACGCTCATGGGCTGCTCAGCATCTGTCTCTGGTCCTTCTTGTGCCAAGGTGAGATCAGGTGTGGGTCCAGAACACAGCGGCAGCAAAGGCCTGTGCTTCTGCTGAGCCCTTCCACAATTAGCACATAGTCACGTACCAGCATATCACACCTGGATGAGCAGCAAGCAGTGGCCAAGTGCCAGCACGTCTCTTCTCTTTGCAGAAGAGTCCAAGCTGAAGTGCGGCCCCTACCTGCCGTGTTCCTCCAGCCAGGAACAGCTGGAATGGATCTCACTAGGTTTTGTGCTCCCTCAGCAGGCTCAGGGTAGAGACCTCACACCCCTTTGCAATGCTCAGCTACACATTCCCTGGTTGTGCTATAGGGTAATGACTAACTGCTTATGGCATTCAGCTGTTGAGAAGCCACACTGCCTTCCTGGTAACATCCTCGAGTGTGGGGCAGGACAGGGGCTGTGTGGGAGAAGTTGTGGCATCTGGGACTAAGTTTTCCTGAAAGGTACCAGGCAGCACTGCCAGCAGTGACCTTGGTCCATGCAGCAAGCCTGCACTGAGACCCCAGTGTGAAGAGACACTCTTCTCCTCGCTCCCTTTGTTCCTACTTCCAAAGCCATCTGAGGACCATCGGAGGGGGATGCACCTCCTTCCAAAAGATTTAGCAAAGAGAATGAAAGGGAGGTAAAACAACTGAAAGTGCCATCTGCTCTTTCAAAGACAAAGAGGTTTGACTTTTAGGTATAAAGAGTTTGTGAGAATAAATATACACATGCATGTATATATATATATATATGTAAAAACATTTGGCTGACTGAACAAGGTCAAGCTGTAAATATTTATACCTAGAAGCCATCAATCTCATCTGTGCTGTGGCTTCTTGCCAAAAATGCCTTCAGGAGTAGTTTAGCTTGATACGGAAAGATGATTGGTGAACTGTTTGGGTTTTTTTCTCCCTACTTTGACATTAATAGATGTTTTCATGAATGTGACCCTCACCCTAGCTGAGCCCTTCCCATCCCCAACAGCCATTAAGGAGTCAGGGAAATATTGTTTTCTCTTCATTCTGCAAAATACACACAGGTGTTTGAGTGGGTGGGTTAAAGTGTGGGCCTAGAGAGGCATACAATTTGGGGAAGAGGGCCTCTCCACCAGTCCCAGGACCAAGCATGTGGAGGGGGGGGCACTAGAATGTCCCTCCAAGACTGTTCCCCTAGTAGGTCCTTCAAGAGCTGCCAGGTCCACTCCTGCTCATGGCATGCCCTGGCAAGCTGGGAGAGTGCAGTACCTGTCCTCAATAGCCACTTTGACCATGATCCATCCGTTAACAGCAACGTGTGTTTAACTGCTCTGATCCCTCAGCAACTGCAAAGGGGCCATTTCTACAGCACCCCCCTAGGAAAGGTAACAGCTCCATGTTCCTGAAGGTCTCAGTGAGGTTCTTAGCAGAACAGAGGGTTTTCCCACATGAGGTGATGTGGAGCAAGAGAAACCTCTTCCTGGTATGTGTTAGAGCCCTATGATCATCCCCAAGGGATGGCTGAAAAGAATCCAAGATATGGGCACAAGAAACAAAGGCAGCAAATGAGAAATGAATGCACTTTGTAGAATAGGCTTAAGGAAACAGGCCAGTCCTGACCTTGTTCACATCAATGGCTTGTGTCTGGGAACGCCAGCCGTGAGGTCTGTTTACACAGGGCCTGTCCTACAGCAAACAAACTGGGACCCCGCCGGTGCCACCAAGCTGGCAGGGATTGGTGCAAGAGTGGCAAAACCAGCTTTGCTTATGTTGAACTCAATGCATGGAAAAGAACTGGGCAGCTCTGTCTCATGTGTCACAGTCCTGCTCGGTTCAAGAAGCTTTGAAGATGTTATATGGGGGTAACTACATCAGCCCTTTAGAATAACGAGTGGCACCGGTAGACCACTTTTCCCCATCCTTCTCATGTCACCCCACAGAAATGTCACAGCAGCCACCACATGCTGCCTCCCCTGCTTGGAGGATCTCAGCTGAACCACACTGTTCTTGCCCATATGCAGTTTCAGAGGAGGGAAGAAGCAAGCTACCAGTGCCAAAATGTCCCTCTGACATTTTCAGAAGAAATCCAGCTGCAGGCTGGGAATACTCTATGTGCATCCCAGGTGGTGCAAGCTACAGAACAGGAGCCCAGACTGAACAGATAATTTTTATCGCCCTCAAAGACTCCTAATTCTTGCCTGGGAGACTCTCATCAAGTCAAGGAGGCTTTGGGCCTTGCCAGAAGAAATATTGAGGTTCACAGTGAAATGAAGGGCACACTCTGTGTATAGCTGTGATCAAACTATCAATGGCCATGTACAGATCTATTCCTATACCGGACAAATTATAAAAATGGAGCCCTTAGATACCATCACAGCACACAGTAAAACCCAGTAACTGATGCTAGGTTAGCTCTGGCCCAGCATGCCTGTAGAAGAAGCCCCCATCATCAGCCTCATGTCAGCTGGGAAGGAAACATCCCAATTTGAGCCACTGACAGATTTTTAAAAAAAGAACATTATCTTCTCTGTGATGTCTGCTTGGCAGGAGATGTTAAACCACTTATTTATAACTATCTGTCTTCCCAAAATGCTTCCCTGCTTGGAAGCAAAACTACAAATCCTGTTTGGTTTGTTGTCTTTAAGCAAAGGATGCCGGTATTTCTGCTTCCAGCTGGCAGAAGGACTTGGAGCCAGTGCCAGGCTTTGGTGGGAACAGACTTGGCTTTCAAGGCGTGCTAACACAGATCTAGGAAGGCAGCCTTTTATCAGGCAAAGTTTTTGGAGTCAGGAAGAGCAAAGATGAGCCAGCAGACAGGTGTCACCGGCAAGCCAGATCAGTGGAATGTGTCCTGGACAAGAGTCTCAGTGTCTCAGGGAGGGAAGGAATGGAGGAAGAGACAGGCAGGAGGTTCACCCTGACAGTTTGGTGAGACAGATCGGCTCACCCGCAGGAAGGGAGGAGGCTCAGGCGCTGCCCTGATGCTGTGCCCAGCACCTGGAGCGTCACCCCGCGGCACTGAGCCTGCGCGACCCCAGGTGGGCAGCAAAGGCAGCAACCACAGGTGCTCGGGCTGCTGAGAAGCTCATGGTAAGACCTGAAAATTTATGGAGAGTTCTGCAAAGCAGACACCACCAGACACAAGAACATGTAGCAAGGCGATGCATGATAGGATGTGGCTCTTGCAGTAGAAGGGATTTTAAGGAATGCCCAGGCCAGCACAGGAGATCACCTCTGTGCTGGGGCCAGCTCAAGTCAGCTAAGTCACTAGATCCGTATTTAAACTTGCCTTTGATGTAATTCTGTTAGTAAACACAATATATTCTTTGTTACCACTTTATTATATTTGTTTTACTTTTTTTAGGGTTTCTATTCCATTCACTTAGGCCTGAGTATTATAGTGACATGAATGTTTTATGAGATACACTTCATCTAGCTTATTTAAAAAAAAATGACATCCAAGTTTTTTCCAAAACAAACAGCCTCATGGCCAGTTAACATAGCACTTCCCGCTGGAAAATCCAGGGAGCAGAAGGGTGGTAACAACAGCACTCGCTGCTGGAGGGGATGGTGCTGGCATGGAGGGAGCAGAGGGGGCCTTGGTGGTGAGGGGTACGAGGCTGCAGTGGGACCAGGGCCAGGAGGAACCAGGCACCCCAGGTCCAAAAGCAGCTGGGACGTCCCCCCTGTCCAGCAGAAGGGCTGGGGAGGGTGCATCTTCCCTCCCTCCCTCTGCTCCTCAACCCAAAACTGGGTACAAAGCAGGAGAGCTCCCAGGCTTTCCTCTCCTCACCCCCCAGCGGGGAGCCCTCAGGGGTGAAAGGCACTGTAGAAATGTCATGGGTGGTTTGGGGTGCAGATGCTGTGAGGGAGGATGGGGAGAGATGGTTTTCTTAGCATTGGCTTGTGGGGGGGTTTGCCACCTCTTGCCCAATGCTGCCTGCTGGTGTGGATGTGCTCACGGACTGGACGCACTGGGGGCTGAGCTAAATATCTCCGAGCTCCTCTCCTCACCGCAGGAGTTGAGCTGTTGAGCCAGCAAGATTGGGAAGGGATGGGCAGGACACACACCAATGCTGCCCATGCTACAGGACAAAGTGCCCTGGCTTTCCCCGCTCCGTCCTGCCATCCCCATGGATATTCCAGGTGGGAAAAATCCTGTGCCTTTGCTCAGCCTCACTCCTGCATGGGCAGGGGGAAACTGAGCTCAGCACAGTGGCTCAAAGCAATGCCGAAGACATCATTTTGGGGATGCTGGAGCCTCAGCCTGGCTGTATGCACCTGAAATGTGCTGGGGACAGCTCAGGGGGGAGCCTGAGGGTTGGAGGGAGGCCCAGGAAAGAGGGGGTGCATCCCACACTGGGAGCAGGGCTGCTGACAGGATCAGTGCTGCCCATGGGTGGGGAATGAGAACTCACCAGGCACAGGATGTCCCTCCTTGTAGCAGGATGGTTTATCCATGTGTCTGGACACCAAGGAGGGGGGACAGATGGCTTGGATGCCACCATCTAGTGCTGCTGCTGGGAAGGAGACAACAACTGGTTCGGGTCCTTTACTGTGGTGGCTGAGAAGGGAGAAAAAGCCTCTCTCCAAGGCACTGGAAGGCTTTCCTTGGAAGAGAGTGCAGGTGTTAGAGTTGGGTCTTACCTCAATGGCTTTGTGAGATGCCACCTGGCTCACATGGTTCTCCGGGACAGCAGTATCACCCTGCTGTTTCAAAGACCCCCTTTGCTGCTTTCCCATGGTGCTGAGGATGCTCAGCATTACCTGTTCACCAGGGACAGGGAGGTATTTGTGGACCGACTGTCCCGTTACCCACCCTCACAGTTGGCACAGTGGTCCCTGGTGTGTGCCACAGGAAGCACCTTGCACCTGGGCTGGCCTGAACCAGCATTGCTGCTGCTCTGGTGCACTGGAGCAGGGATGCGCCATGAACTGGTCTTCCCTGGGCTGTGCTCCTCCTCATAAGCGTGGCTTACGTGAGAGGTAGGGGCTTCTCTGCCTAAATCCACTGGCAAGCAGTGAGATACTACTGAAGGCTGCTGAGTAGCTAAAGGAAGATGAATGAGGAGCTGGAAGAAGGGGCTGGGACAGAGAGGAGATGCCAAGAAGGCTAAGTGGATGGGGCCAAGAGAAAATGATGAACCACTCATCTGAACATGAACTCTGTGACTTCCAGTCCTGATGCTAAATGCATGCGGCCTCACAGCTACTGTCTCCTCCAAGGCGTTATAAAGCTCCTGCCTTGGCTTCCTGACTGACTCTGAGAAAAATAATTTCTCTGGTAAAAACCCTCCACCCTCTAACATGAATTGCTCCAAGAGTGCAGGGTGGCAGACAAGACCTTTCTCACCTGTTCTTGTCTGGGGAGAGACATGGAGAAAACCAGCAGCTGGGTTTGGTGAAGACAGAGCAAGAAGCCCTGTAGATACCTACAAAATGCTGCCATCCTGTTCCACCTTTGTAATGGCTCCACTAACCACAGCAGTGGGCGGTTCACCTCCAGCATGTGTTGGGCTAGAAGCCAGCCCATTCTGCAGTGCTGCCTCAACATACCCTCTCACCTGCATCCACAGCCAAGGCAGGACCTACCACCTCACACAGAGTGCCAGGCACTGAAGAGCAGCCTGGCTCACTGACTGACTCTGGATGCCTCCACGTCCCTGAGCCCAGGCCACCAGGAGCATCCACCATGTTAGGGCAGTCCACTGCAGAAGAGGAGAAGTGGGGTGGACTGCAGCAGCCCCCAGTAGAGCAGAGCATGGAATGGCAGTGGCAGGCAGACCATGGGAATGGCAGGACGTGGAAGAGGAGAGATAGAAGCACGAGGTGACTTGGATGGATGGGGGACAACAGACTCACAATGTTAGAGGCACAACTTGTTCTGATCTTTTTTTTTTCCTTTCATCATCAGAGACAAAGTAAAATAAAACCAAAGCATATGGGATTAAATTAAAATCACAGTTTCGTTTACATTATAAAAAAACGATTAAAGAGTAATAATAATGTCAAACGAACAATAATAATTTAACAAAACAGGAAATAAGAAAGCCCTGGAGAATTCCTGCCTGGATGGTGCTCACTGATGGAAGGTTTGTGTGACCGGTTTTATTGTTTGGGGATCATTCCCTTGATAGCTGACTCCCGGTTTACATATGTGGCCCAGTAGACTAAGTTGAAAATGGCAAAGAGGACTGGAAAGACGATGCGGGACATCTTGTCTACCTTGCTGACGCTGTTGTATGTCTTCTTACTCTCCGGCAGCTTCTCCTCTCTGCGGGGCATCTTGGGGGGTACGTTGGTGGCAGTAGCAGTGGCAGCAGCGCTCTTGGAGATGGTGGGCAGGCCAGGGTCCTTGGCAATGTTGAGGGCATATGTGGTGCCAACAATGTTGTAGGTGTTGTTGGTTTTCTTCGCTAGTGCCACTGGCTCTTTTTTCTAGGGAAGGTGGAAGAAAAAAACATAATAGAGGTGAAGTGACTGTAGAATTGCATGAAAAATGTTTTGTCCTCCGAATTTACCTGCTTGCCCATATGAGAAGATGGAAAAGGACGTGAGGAGCAAGAGACCAAGACGTCGGCATTGTGGAAGAGAAAGAAAATGTGGTGAGAAAGTGGCCAGAACCCATGACATTTGCCACTTGCAGGCTTCTGGAGTGTAAGGGCATTCTGGACTAGGGTGGATCAGCTACTTCGTGTAAGCCTGGCACGCAGCACAAAGAGGTCCTGCTGCACATCAAATAACTGAAGCCACAGAGCTGGGTTTGTAGCCTCTTTGCAGCCCCTTACATCGGAGTAGTGGTATAAAAAGGTGTGTGCAGCTACACTCGAGCAGTAGCTGCACCAGACGTGTGAGTCCTTGACTGTCCAAGCACTGCCAGGTCAGTATGAGTGAACACAGGCTCAAACTATTATCTCTCTCAACTGGACGGTGTTACCTGTTACATGTAAGGTTCAGCCATGGAGACGTGATGCAGGAATGGAGCCTTTAGAAAAGAATGACACCCCCTGTGGCCATCCTGGGGGAAGAATTTGATTTTCTGCTTTGCTGGCTGCTTCCTGGGTGAGATGAGAGGAGGAGACATCACAGAGGGTTATACTTTTGTGTTGTTTTCTGTTTGGTTGGTTGGTTGGTTTTTAGCAGAAAGCCAATGGCTTTAAGAATGTGGGTGACAGCATAGCAATAATTTTGCCCTATATTACACGGCCATATCATACAGTGCCTCAGTGCCCTGAATACCTCACAGGAATACCTCACAATTTAACATCATGATGTCCAAAATGCCTCTGGGACCCTTTAGAACACCTCATGACCTACGCAAGTAAGATAATGGAAGATGGAAGGCGTTTACACTAGCCCTGGGTTTTGGGATTGCTCAATGCAGCACTATAGGGCAGACGGAAGCCTTTCATCTTGTGCTCACGTATTCTAGATGCAGTGTCTGTTGTAATTACACCAAGAGCCAACATTAGACACAGCAGTGACTCATGATGGGAATCTAATATCTAAACTCAGAACAAGGTGCGACTTTGGATCCTATTTTCTATTTAAAAGCTACAGAAGCACAAGTTGAGGCTCATCCCGGCATTTCCCAGGGGTGCATGGCATGGTCTTGCGTGTACGTGAGAGGGAGCCACGTACAAAGTGACCATCAGGAGAAGGGGAGAATGTGCAGCCAGTGGGACCAGTTCATCTCTCCATCCCAGCCTGGGAACTAGCAGGCACCATTGTTGGATAGCACTGGGAGCTGGAAAGGGCACATTCACCCGGTCTGCTCTGCAGAGATGCTCCACGAGCTTTAGCTTTCATGCTGTACTTCCATTCTAAATGTGTCCACAATCACCATGGATATTTCTGGTTACCTTAGGAAATGAATTTTCCACAGTGATTTTCAGAGGGACACTAGAAGTGGACTTCTGTGCAATCTTTAAACCCCTCTCCAATAACATCATAGCCAGGCCCACGGCCTCATAATAATGCCAGCAATTACAGAAATTAACTTGCTGCTATAGAAGGAGGTCTAAATGTCTTCAGACTCCAGATCAGACTAAATCACTGATCAGATCATATTCAGAATTTTATGGGAGAGGGTGTTATGATCTTTAACGATTAACTTGGCGACTGATTTCTGCAATCATAAAGTCATGTTAACGTGTACCCCCTGCACAGGAGGTGAACTTTTCCTGCTAAGGAGTTGACAAGAAGCAAATAAAGGACTAAAGACGTTTCACCTTATAAAACATTTAAATATGCTTACGTATGATTCCTCATTAACACAGCTACTGGAGGTAATAAAATCAATTAATAATCAGGAATGAAAAAATGATTGTTGTTCACAAAATGCAATTTGAAGTGCACTGTGACTATTCTAGTATTAATCAGACACACTATTTGTTACAGGAGTAAGATAACTACAAGTGGCATGACACTTTCAACCTGGCTAGCTTTTCTGTCCCAAAGCTTGGAAAGTGGGATCTGTCTCACCTGGCCCATGGCATTTGGAAGCAGCAGGCTGAAACAGAGGGAAATCAGGCAAATACAAATCCTGTGGGTGGTGATAGCAAGCTCCTGCTCCTATTACCGCAATCCAGAGCCCCCAGGCATCAACTTGGGACTCTCTAGACCTCAGATCAGGCTATTGAGACAGTGCAGAGGCTTGGGAATTTTTCCTGCTGCCCATAGCATCTTCTGCCCTGCTCAGGGCTGGGAGCCTGGGTGGCGTTGGGAGGCACCCAGAGCACAGGTTGTCTCCGCCAAGCCCATGTGCTCTGCTGCTAAGACACCAGAAGAAATGGCTCAGCCTGAAGTTTACCAGGTTGTGCTTTATAAATAAGTGTTTTGGGCAAGATTTTGACAACAAAACAAAGCAAAATGTGCTTATTGCTGTCAGCTGCACAGTCCCCCCCCCAGCACCTTTATCTGTGAGGAGTTCCACATCCTACTGAAACAGAAGGGAAGAAAAACAGGAGGAAACCCCACATTTCCTTAGAAAACTTGTACTATTTAACACATCTATGTTGCACAGCAATTCCTACATTTATGGCCCAGTTTGGGCACAGGGAGATTGAATCACAGCACTCGGATGTCCTTGCGCTGCTTTCCTGAGGGGAAAGCTGTGAAGGCTGGTATAGTGATAAATATGTTCCCTGGATATTGCAGTCTGACAAGTTCTTCCACAGCACACATGCTAAGAAATAATAGCATTTTTTGTTAAATATTCTTGTCTTCAGGCCTCTGTTGAGGAGCTAATCGCTGACCCTCTTAATTATGGGAACTACTGGTTTCGCCTATGATCTGCTATAGATGTAGTTCTCTGCACCTGCTCCTTGGCCAGAAACTTGGGTTGGAAGCACTATCCTTCTGACAGGCCACTCTGAAGGTCACCATCACTAATACCTGCAGTACTTAAGAAATGCAAGGTGTCTGCCACTTGCTGTTATAGAGGAAAGTCACTTTAATGACCTCCAAGCATCTCTAGTCTCTGACGTACTTGTATCCTATAATTCAAAAGCCAACTATTCTATGATTTGGCATCACTCATCCCTCCCATCTCTTCCTTCACGTTATGTGGGCCTGAGCCCAATAATCTTACACTCCCTGGATCACCAAAGACTCAGAAGTTGGATGGAGTCAACAATCAGCCCAACATTCCACACAGGTAGTGTTGAGAGAAAAAGGGTGAAGTGTTGTTGAAGAATGATACATGGACTAGTGAAGATGCTGAGGACATAAATCACTTGCAGTGCTATGGAGACCTACAGGTGATCGCAAGTGCAGTAGGACAAAGGACTCATGGGCTGCAGAACATGGTCAGCAAGGGAAAGTCCCAGCATAAACACATTTACCATAGTGAGGCAGAAAAAAAAAAGAGAGATGGGTCTGAACCGCCCTGTGAGCCTGTTAGACTTCAAAGTGGTTGAAAATGGTGGCCTGTCAAGGTTGGTTCTCATTCCTCTCTGTTGACAAGGAGGGGACTGAAGCAGATGTCACAAATGGAAAGAAACGAAGGAGAAAGCAGAATGATTCCCAAGTGACCTGCTTTATGGGGCAAACTTCAGAATTGTTGAAGCAGGCTGGACAAAAAGCTAGGCTTTACTTAGCTGGTGGAAAGGGCACCTAGTGCAAATGGTGAGCATGACTATCACTTCCAAAATACAAAGAAAGAAAACCATGATGACCATATCAACGGAGAGGTTTGGAGGATGCTTTTTGGTGACTTTTTCTTATTGAAAAAACATGTGAAAAGTATATAAAAAGCCTAGACCTAACCTTGCCACCACACACTACAGGATTGTCTTAAGCATGAGAAGGATAAAGATCCAGGGCTATTCCTCCATCCAAAGTGTGTTCTCCCTTGTTGTCATGTGTCTGACTGCGACTACTTGTATTGTTTTTGTTGCTTCTTGCCACCCAGGGTTTCAAGGCAATTTTATACAAGCACAGACAGAGAGCTAAATCAGATCTTACAGACAGTTATTGTGTTGCAGGCAGAAGTGGGTTTAAGTAAGCAGCTCCCAAAGATCCAAGGCATCTTCCATCCTGAGGAATAAACAACAATTTCTGCAGAGAACTTCCTGGTAAGTGTCACCCTTGTAGACTTCATGAGCTTCCCAGCGGTGAAGTCACTGTTAATGGTTGTCTCTCCAGATCCTCACTTAACAGCTGCTCAGGAAGTGACCTTGTTGGCTCCAGAGATGGGCATCCCTATGGCTGGGATGGATGGGATGCAATGGATCTCACTCTGTTCAGATATAGTGTCCTGAAGTGGATTCTTTTCACGAGATGTTTTGAGGATGCTGGAGATAGGGAGCTCTGCTGGTTACTGAGATCACTCATCTTACAATCTCTTTGGCCTCTCAGTCCTCAACTACTGCCATTTCCCACCTTTCTCCTCATGATATTTTCTTTAAAATAATCTTTACTAACAAGTTTTCCACGTTGAATCCAGCTGCCTCTCTCCAACTTAATCTGCACATCTAGGTTGGTTGCAGCCACCCTGCCATACAAAAAGAGAAGAAATCCTTCATCCCCAATTAGCAATTACTGGCGGCAGGCAGGAAAGCCTTGCAAAGACTTTGGGTCCCAGAAACGTTAGTCAAAACTTATCAGCACGTGCACTAATGGGAGTTCTTGGTGACATCTATGGTGATATCTGCCTGCCTTTCATTACAGGAGACCTACAGAGTATGTGCAGAGTAGCTCCCAGCTAGAACCAGAAACCAACTGTGGCTACAGCCAGAGCATCGCCATGATCATTTATCAGAGATCAGCAGTTCACCAAGATCAGCCCATTATATTAGATTCTACCTGAAAAAAAATGCTCTAAACTGATGGGCTGGCTGAAGGAGAGAAAGAAAGAAAGAATGGAACCAGCCCTGAGGGTGAACACCTTGGGAGTGCATGTCAGCAATCAGCAGCTTTTGCAAGGTAGTGATTTCTTTCAAATGGGATGGGAAGCATTGCTGCCACCTACATTTAAGGTGAGAAAAGGGTTGATGCTTATTGATTTTTTTTTTTCATGTTCATGCAAGAAAACAATCAAACCTAGAGTGAGGATCCTTGCCATTATATCAATAAAGAGCATTCTTTTTGGCTTTGGGGAAGGCTCTCTGGAGACCAGGGCTCAGCCTGGGCTTGTCACTTGTAGTTTTATTCCTGGTACAAACATTTTGAAATGCCAATAGTTGTTCTTCTGGATCCTCTTTCTTTCGTGGTTTCAACCACCTGGCTTGTCAATTGTTTCAAGAAGAGCTAATTAAAGGTTGAAACTGAGCCAAGGAGGCATCTTCATTGCATGGCAAATTCACTACTTGGAAATATTCACCAGAATAAAGATGAAAAGCAAATATGGTGACACCTTGTATTCCCAAGCTCCCTGAAAGCCCACCACTCTTCAGGGAACGTTCTGAGCTGCAGAGGCTAGGAGTGGACTAGCCTTCTAAGATAAAGATCGAGGTTGGCTTAAGATCAGGGTTGGTTTGAAAAAGCATCCACAAATTTGGAGTCCTTCCTGATTCCCCAATCTCATACCAATTGCAGCAAACTCACAAAGAACACTCCCCCTGCAACATTCCTGGTCCTGCTTAGTTTTCTTGTTTGATTACCACATGCTCAAACATTCTGCATGCTCTTACCCTATTGTTTCAGCACTGTTAGTCTTGCTGTCCTGGGTCAATGAATAAATTAAGGAGCATGCTGCTTCTATGACAGACTGAGCCTTTACTGCTTCTTCGCTGTACCCAGTTCACATAATTGTTCGAGACTCTGTGAATCCTATATTTGTGCTCATCTGCCCATCACTGAAAGGGACGTGGTTGTTTTGAGGACCTGTTCTGATCCTTCACTCATGCCAATGACCCAGGAAAGGTGTCTCTCATCTCTAGAGACCAGATTAGTGTTATTGTTCATGATGGAAGTAGAAAACCATCAAGCAGCCTCCGCTGGAGCCTTTCTGCCATGAGTCTGTTGCTCAGACCACAGCTGCAAAAGCAAACAGATAGAGTCCAAGAAACACAAGAGAGAGGCGTTCAACACTCAGTGATGGCCGCGGTTCTCCATAAGGCGTCCATTCTCCTGTGCTGATCTCCATCCCAGAGAGACGGCTTGTTATTTTCTTCCCAAAAGTTAACTGCAATTCTGCCAGGTATTTGCATACAACCCCACAACAATTTTAAACAACACATTAAAATGCAAAGGAGTAAAATATAAAGGGCCCAGAACCGAGAACAAGGACAAAGCTGATTTTCAAATTGATTCAATAAATATAAACAAGGAGCAGCATGCTACAATGAGTGATTTCTCTATGCAGCCAAGAATCAATCAGTGAGGAGGGAGCACGAGCAGAGGCAGCAGCGGCTGTCAGGAAGGAAGCTGCTAGAGAGGCTGATCCCTAGCAAGAAGGGAAAAAGTGGGTAACACCAGGCACTAATCTACTGCCAGTTGCCGTTTCTGATTGCTTGCTTCCCACCCACCCTCTTGGCCTGAGCTTACAAAGCAGCAGCTGCTGGTAGCTGTGGGCAACAGCGTGAGTGTTAGAGCTCCCCATTGCTGCACCAAGCTGTACCAGGGGGGACTTGCAGTCGGAGACACAAGCTGCAGGGGACACAGCAGAACGGGACCATCTCCATGATAAGGCTGGCATCCTGTGACATATTTGGGTTTTTGTGGCATGCTAGCAACATGGAGTGGGGTATTTATGGACTAAAGGGAAAAGAAAGGAGAGAGGAAACCACTGGTGGGGCACAGCCAAAACGTGCATGCATTCACATTTCCACTGGCAAATGGTCATGCAGAAGGGCAGAGGGAAAAGTGAGCAGTTACACCTGGGGGTTTGTCCTCCAGCTAAGCACAGCGACCAGCTCTCCAAGCCCTTCCTCCTCCCTTGACCCTCAAGAACCGCTCCAGTTAAGAGCTGAGCTGGGGACCCCAGTAAGTAGCATCCAGCCGCCCGGAGTGCTGTGGGGCTGCATGTTACCCACTCCTGGCCCCAGCACAGCTCTCTCGTGCAGCGTTTCTTCACCGCCCCCTCCTCCCTGGCCTTGGCCACAGGGCTGACCTTCATCTCTTGAGCCTCCAGCACCTTCTTGCCATCCCAAGCCCAGCTGCGCTTGGTGAAGTAGTTGACGGTGGCAAATTCGATCAGCGCAGAAAACACAAAGGCGTAACAGACGGCTATGAACCAGTCCATGGCCGTCGCGTACGCCACTTTAGGTAAGGAGTTTCTTGCGCTGATGCTTAGCGTGGTCATGGTAAGGACGGTGGTGACACCTGCGGAAAAGCGGGAGACAAGGATGGTGTGAGACCATACGCTCGTACTCACCCAGTTTCTCCTCAAACCAAACAGTTGTTTTTTCCGTTATGTAAGCCATCTTCTAAGTTGTGCAGCCCACATTCTCACTATAATTAAGGGAGTCTTACCCAGCACAAGTCTGTGGTGCATTTCATAGAATAATAAAACAGTCCAGGTTGGGAGTCCGCTTATCCAGCCCCTGATCAAATCAGAGCCAACTCTGGGTTATTCAGGGCTTTCTCTGCTTCACTTTTGAATACCTTCAATTCATATGATCAATGCCAAACATCTGCATTAGGATGAGATTAATCTTCCCCAAGCTCCATCAGCTAGATCTCTACTCACTGTAAAAGAGTCCTAGCTCATAGGTAGACACCTGCATTCAATTCATCATCTGCTAATATGGTAAATCGTGTGATGTTAGACCCAGCTCCCTCATGTAGAATATCCCATGGAGAAGCCTCTGGTTACTTTTGAAACAAAATTAAAATAAGAAAATAACAGTAAAAACGACAGCTAGATGGTTGAGAACTTCATGGGGGACCAGAAACTGGCCACTCGTCCAATGTGGTTCTCTCAACGTTTTGGAAATAGTGTCTCATGAGCTCCATGGACAGACATCTGGGATCCTGGGTCCTGCTGTCACAGCCAGGCAACTATCAGAGCCCCAAGCTGCCAGAATGAGTGTCACTACGATTTATCTTAAAAAAATGATCTGTTGTAAAAAGCCTTTTAAGGCTTTTTTTTTTTTTTCATTAAAGCAAGCAACCATTGCTATCCATTTTCCCCAAAAATGTGCTTTTCAATTAAAAGTGCATTAAAAACATTATAGAAATATTGACTAATTTTCACTTCCCTTAAGCCATACTCCTGGTAATTGAAGAGTTTCGATAATATTGTCGGCAATACTTTCTGAGGGGCAGCAAAAAGGAATAAACAATTGGAGTTCTCATTATTTTCTTAATAGGAAAGCAAGGCAATTTGGGAGCAAAGACATTTTTCTCAAAGATAGGGTTTAATTTTTCAGTCAGCTCTTTCCTGCTCAATCTGAGCTGCTGCTTGAGGAAACCTAACTGTAAATCTCAGGATAACATAGGAGGGAATCAAATATCCTCAGAGCAGGGTTCAACCTTGATGTTGGGAGTGCAGAGACACTCTAGAACTGATGTAAATAGAAGAATTGACCTGGGACACAGACATGGGGTCCGAGTGTCCACTTTGTGGGGTTTAATTGTAAATGATTCACAGATAAGTGAGGAAAGTTCATCGATGACTCTCTGTATGCCTGAGCTGGTCCTATTTTCCATGTGGTTTCTGTCTGAGTCCTCCCTTTTCCATTCTGCTGGATGAAAACTCTAAAAAGTGGGTGCTGAGGGGCCATATCGCCTCTTCTTCACTGCTATCACTGTTGAATGCAGCTCTTGCTGTCTGGATTGTGCAAACCAGTTTGGCCATACTGACCACCCAGCTCCCCACAGCTGCACTCAGTGCTGGGGATGGTTGTAGGATTTGTGTCACCAGAGAAGGGAAAGCAACCTGGTGCTAACGGGGAGAAGCTGAGGTCAACTGTGACTTTTAGAACTTGTTCATGACCTACATTTCACGAGCCCCAGTGAACACAAAACCCATAATGATTCCTTTCTAGTCCACCTAGGGGGGTGCAGAACCATCTGTGACCCTCCCTGTGTCCCGTTCCAGTCCACAGCACAGGAATGAGGTCTAAGCCTGTGGAAAGGGTCCGGAAAGGAGGACATCAGCCTTGTTGGGTTTGGGGAAGTATTTCTATCATGACTCTTTTGCAATAGAGAAAATGCTTCATGATATTTGAAACCACACCACTTTCTGTCTTATTCAAAAACGTGAGCAGGTGGTACCATATATCCATCTCTGCTTGGTGACTTTTGTCCAATATACTCTCTGTTAAGTGGTATGTGCTGGGCACTATTATTCCCAGGAAACAGAGTCCAGCAGCATCCAGCACACCTGGTCCGTGAGTGTGTGTAGGTCTTGGCAGGAAAGCACAAACCAATTCTGTTATTAAATGTTTGCAAAATCGATTCATATATGTGCACTGACACTTTGCCTCACAGAGATGATCTGAAACCATAGGAAGAAAATAATCACAATATACTATTTACCATGCAGTTATACTGCCTCAGCCCGGGAACTTGTTATGTGGAGCTCTGACCAGGGTCACATTAGCAGTTTTAAAGGTAGAGCTTTAAATGTCTCCCCATGTACCTATCCTCTCCTCAACTCAAAATCCAATATAGATAAGCAGACACAGCCAAATGCATATAATTAGATGATCAATGCCTTGATTACTGTTAATATTTGTGACTTGGCTTGTAACAGAAACACAGGAGTATTTTTGCAGTGAGTCAGTGCACTGGGAAGACACTCAGAGCTATTCTGGGAAATGGCCAGCAGTTTCAGTGATGCTGGTCAAGTCCTGGAGAAGACCAGTTCTGATGACAAGTCAGTTTGTGGTGCCTTTCTCCCCCAACCTGAGAAGATGCCCATGTTCTCCCAGACTCACCAAAAACCGTTCGGGCAGGGACAGACTCTCTGTTAAGCCAGAAGGAGACCTGGGACAGGATGACTGTCATAATACAAGGTAGGTAGGTCTGGATCACAAAGTACCCGATCTTCCTCTTGAGATGGAAGTGTGTGGTCATGACGACATACTCCCCTGCAGAGACAGGCGGTTAGAGATGCTGAGCCACCAGTGCTTTCCAGGATGGGGCCAGCTGACCACCAACCCATCTCTGAACCACTAAAGACCTGTCCTGAAGAAACTGCTCAATAAACAACCAGGCTTTCCCTGTTTCGCCCCAGACACAAGATGCCTCTGGGAATCTCCTGGCCCAGCTCCTGTCCTTTTTCTGCTCCAGCCCAGGGAGCCACGTTGTGGCTAAGATACCTCAAGCCCAAAGAGACCCCAACAGTGCTTCAGTAGGATTTCAGGACAAAGGATTTTATTTTCTCTGTCGATCCTGAAAATATTCTGCCTTTCTTCATTGTAACTATCTCAAAAATCAGGGCAAGTTCTGCCATTAAAGGTCTGGGCTGTAAACCAAAGAAGCAGCTGTCCCTGTTTTCCCACAATGCCCTATTACTCCACCCAAAGCTTTGGATACTTTATTGGATTATTGCGTCTTTTTGTTGTGAGTGTGGCTTTGCTAAACCATTACACATAGAAGCCTTTAGCAGCTTTCTTGCCACTTCAGGTTATTCATCTGTACATTTTACTACAACTTAAATAGAGCGATGGGCCAGATATTATGATGTTTAGTTCCTTGGACTCTCCACATTTCCCCAAGGGAGGTGATGTGAGTTGTTACAGACAGACACTATTAAAATCAAGTGCACCAGAGAGGAAATATCCTTAAATGAGAGAACTACTGGTGCATACAGAAGAAGAAAAAAAAAAAAAAGAGAAAGAAAAATGAAAGATGAGAGACACACATAACAGAAGCTTTCAGTACCTGGATTCAGAGGGGAAGGGAGGAGCAGCAGATGGGAGAGAAAGATGATTAATATTGGTCATTAATCAGGGGAAACATTTGTTTGGGATAATCTTCTATTAGCTATGATAATATTTGTGTAAGCAGATGCAGTAAAAATCACACTGAACATTATGTTGCTCTCATCTCCCCTGCCCGCAATGCTCTCCTAAGGGACTGGAAAGAGATCCAAGACTAATGAACCCACAATACCAAGAACCAGCTGGGTAAGGTGGGGCAAGTTTTCTGCACAGCGGATCATTCTTTGATGCTTGAAATCAGTTTTCTAGAGAATATGTGTGATAAGGCTCTTTCAGTGGAAACCACTGAAAGCTAAACCCTTCACTACCTCTTGATGAAGGTTCCACATGTTCCCAGCCATATTCTCCAGCAGCACATGGCTTGGGAAGTTTTGTGGTGCTCACTGCCCACAGGTACTGTCTTTATAGTTGTACCAAATCGTGGCATTCAAAGCCCATGGGTCCATCTTGTCTGGCAGTGTACTCAGCCCATGCATTGTTTTGTGGTCCCATAAGTACCTGTGCTGGATCGAACCATCTCTGTACCAACAACATGGCCCAGCAGGTCGTACTGGTTCAGGCGAGATCCACCCTTTGCTACTTCCACTGATTTATCCTTCCCCAGTGTCCAGGTGTAGATCACCTCTGTCTTTGTGTAGGCATCTGTGGAACAGAAAGAAGAATGAGGTCTGTGTTTCGGCTTGACCTAAAATATATCAAAATTAGCTTGCAGCCAAATTAATCCCTGCTATGCATTCCTCAGAGCCACATGGCTGAGCACAGCCAAGCGTGGCCAGAGACCAAGGCAGTTCAGCAACTGTTAAATCAAATGAGCAAAAAGGAGCTGGGGTTTTTGGAACGGAGCTGGAAAAAGAGGCAGAGCACTGTCATTGAGAGACACGCTGTCCCCTTGACGTGCTGACTCCGCGAGGGCTGGCTCCAAGCAGAGACAAGATAGGAAGGCGTCCAGACCAGCAGGCTGCTGGGGCAGCAGGACAACCACAGCCCTGCCATGCCAGGGACCAGGAGAGTTGTGCTGGCAGCAGCTGGCGAAAAAGGCTAAACGCAAATTGGGCTGAAATTTAGGTTAAGAAGAAAAAAGTCTTTACCCTCACTCAGAAGCAACCCTCTCCAAGCCTCCCATCTTTGGAGGTGGTGTGCCCTCCCACCAAGATGCCCCTTTTCCCTTGCGTGACCCTGTGTTTGCCAGCCTCCAGGACAATCTGCTGGGCAGTGAGAATGGGCAGTGCTGAGAAAAGCCTGCCCGAACATCGCAAGAGAAACAGCAGGCAAGTTCTGCTGGACTGCTGCCTGGGGTAAGGCTGGGCTCAGGGTCAGGGCATCCTTCCAGGGGCTTGGCAAGTTCCCCTCTCCATTGCACCTGCCCAGCTCCCCATATGCGAACACCTCTAACACACAGAGTCACCATCACCTTCACAAGCCTTTGTGACCAAATCCCTGCTTGTCCCCACAGCCTCTCTCTTTCCTGATGGTGCCTGCATGTTCTTGGTTTTGCCAGTCCTATGGTATCCAGAAACTGAGTCTCTCCAGAATCTACTAGGAACTACTTCTCCCCTTAATGCCCAAGCTTCCTGTCCATACCCACTCTGTGCCAGTTTTTCAGGCAAGAATAAAGTTCACTAAAACAAGTTTTTAACTTATTTTTACCACCAGGTTTTCCTTTTAAGACATTATGGAATTCTTTGGCTGGGGTCAGGTCGAGCGATGGGTCAGGTCTGCTACAGAAATGTCTCAGGTCCTGCTTTGTGGACAATCCTGTCCTGAGACAACCAAATTTCTCTGATTTTCTTTAAACAACCACTATTACCCCTGCACTGTAGATTTTGGCAAGCCTGTTAAATACTAAGCAGATGCTGTGAAAAGCAGGAGGAGTGGTTTTGATGATCAGCCAATGTTTCTCAGCAGGCCAGCGTGCTGCCTAAGCACTTCTGGTGCAGGCTGGCATCTCTCATCCAACATGCAACACGCTGCTTTTCCCTTCCTTCCAGGTCTCAACATGCTTCTGGAGACTTCCACCTTCCTTCAGGCCCAGCTTTGTACAGCTCTGCCGATGCTCTTCCACCTTGATGGGCAGCACCTTCTGCTCTACCAGTCCCAGTTCACCCACCATCTTTCTCAGTCTACAAAGGAAACTTGCCCACAGTTTCATTGCCATCATATGTCACTGTCTGGAACAGAAGAGTCACACAGGCACGGCATGGATACTTGGAACATATTTAATGCCATGAAGCTGTTTTGGTTCTGCACAATGCCTTGCTTGCAATGCAGTCTTGTCCAATCCAAACAAGGACAGCTCTTTGACATTTAGTGGAGCTGGTAACTTCAGCAACATGTTCTGCTAGCCCAGTCTCAGCTCCTGTACAAATGTTCCATGACTGGCTTAGAAACAATTGTTTTCTGCTGCATACATCCATCTTCCAGGGAGCATGGTGATAGGTAAAGCCATCACCTTCACTGCACTTGTCCAAGGAACGACACAGATGGGCAGCTGAAGCTATCTGAAATGCCTGATGCCCTTAATTCTCCTGCAAGCTCTCTGTCCCTTTGGGTGGCTGCCATGGTGGCGCAGGGACAGGAAACCACTGATGAACCTCTCAGATTGTGGGGATCACTGGAAGGTGGTCACTGAAGAAAATTCAGCTATCCTTTGAACAGCACATCTGGCCCTGGCATTGTCTTTCTACTTACAAATCTGACATACTCTAAGCTTCTTGCAAACAAGCAGCTTCCAGCCGTTGACAGCTTTTTGGTGCAAACACTAGTTTAATCCTACTCCAACACAGGAGAGGTGAGTTCACATGCTATGTGGATGGCTGCTTTAGAAAGAGCCATACTATGTTAATCAGGGGCATCTCTCTGAGCTGCTTGTGTCAAAACTCTCATCGTTCAGAGGCCAAATCAGTAAAAATACCCAAGAAGAACCCCAAAGGGTGTTCCAGCAGAAATATGCACATTAATCTCTTTTTCCTCACCAAGAAACATTATAAGCAATTAAATGTGGAGTAATCTGCCTTCCTGCAAGTCTTGTAATAATCCCAGAGTTTAGGCCTGAGGTATGAGATTTTATATCCCTCCTCACAAGGTCAATTAACATTAATAATTCATCCTTCTCTAAGGCTTGCTATTTTACTTACTGGCTTTAGTGATGTCTTGTGGCAATGAGTTCTACATTTAATTAGGTGCTGCCTAAGAAATAACTTCATTTTAGTATTTTTGAATAATCCACTTTCATGGATGCATTTTGTCATGAGGGAGGGCAGCAGATGCACATGATAAATATGATTTCTTCTGGTATCAATCAAACTTTTCAACTTTCTTCTTAGTTAACTCTCAAATGGCTACAGCAAGGAAGTACCAGTTTAGAAAGGTTGTGATTCTCTGTTTTCTTAAGAGTCTAAAAGGTATATTACTGGTGGGGGCTCATTCATTAGCTGGAGGTGGGTAACTCTTTCCATCTAATGCAAACATAGACTGAGAGTGGTGCTCAGTTTGTTGGACCTGGAAGAGGGTTCAGGCAGAGTGGGACTAGGAGATATGTTTCCACATTGTGGTGAACCAGTGACTTGGAATTAGGTTCCCACTCACTTCAGGAACAGAAACAAAAGAAATTTAACTGGCATATGGGAGAGAAGAGGGAACTTGTTCCTAGGAAGGATGGGAAGCCCAGGCAGATAAACAGCTGCAAGCCCAGGGGGCTGGGAGTAGCTTCCAGCTCACCAGCAGCCTGCAAGTCTTCCTTAAACCAAGACTCTTGGGTACTGAGACAGAGATTCCCAGGGTTTTCAAGCCTTTTATTTGAGAGCAGCTTGTCTGACAGACTGAAAAGGAACAAGGGGTTTGTAAGCTCCATTGGAGAATGGACGCAGAGGAACCAGAGATTTCAAGCTCTCCCCACATTGGCAGGAGTGATGTAGGGAAGCTGGACAGGACACCTAGCAGCAGACACCACTGCTGTCTTCCCGTGTCTGCCCCCCCAGGATCACCTTGTGGTGAAGGAAAAGCACCTCTGAGTTTTCCACGGACGCCAGTCCTGCTGAGGTAGCACTGAAGAGGCAGCACTGCCCACCAAGGGCAGAGGGAGCAAAGGGGAGCTGCTCTTCCCACATCCCTAATAAACTTGCAGTAAAGCCGTAGGTGTCTAACCCATTGTGTGAGCCTGAATTGACCACAGATTTCCATGCTGCCCATTTCTGACAATGGTAGGAATTGCATGTATAAGATACTAGAAACAAATATTTGGTCATATTATCATTAGCAACAATTAATAACACTATCACTACAATACTGGAACATAGTAGACACACAAAGAACTGCTGTTTAGCTCTGCATCCACCTCCTTGAAGAGGCTGATCAGAGTACTTACAGCTCCCAAATTTGAGCGGGCAAGCATGCACATCCATTGGGAAGTCCTCCAGGTGCATGGGGCACTCTGCATGAATAGTTAGCCTACAAGACAAAACACAGGCATGATCAGAAACACGCAGCTGTGGCGGCTCCCAGCTGGCCCTTCTGCCACAGCATCTTTGCCCTGTATCCATCAAAGGCGACAAAGGTCACAATGTGGCCACTAACCTCTGGGTCTCCAGGCAGAAGGCCATCACCTGTGGAGAGAACAGCAAGCACACAGTTCTGGACACCTTTCCCATTGTATAAACTCAGCTCTATGGAGTTCATCTTTATCCATGCAGTGCAATCAGAATCTGCCAAAGCCCAGGACTCCTGTTTGCTTATGCACTCTGCACAAAGAGCTCATTAATACCTGGAGTCAGGCGACATCTCTTGGACCATGTTGGAAAGCAGAGGGAAGGGGCTTCCAAGGAAGAACTGTACCCTGGCAGCCAAGAGGGCCAACCGTGTCCTGGGGTGCATCAAGCACAGCATCACCAGCTGCTCGAAGGAGGTGACTGTCCTGCTCTGCTCTGGTGCAGCCTCACCTAGAGCACTGTGTGCAGTTCTGGGCGCCATAGGATAAAAAAGATATTAAGCTGCTAGAGAGTGTTCAGAAGAGGCTACAAAGTTGGTGAAAGGTTTGGAGAGGAAGCTGTATGAGGAGGGCTAAAGTCTAAAGTCACTTCGTTTGTTCAGCCTGGAAGAGACTAAGAGGAGACCTCATTGTTGGTTACAGCTTCCTCACAAGTGGAGGAGGAGGAGCAGGCACCAAATTCTTCTCTTCAGTGACCAATGACAGAACTCAAGGGAATGGCAGGAAGATGTGCCAGGGGAGGTTCAGGTTGGACATTAGGAAAAGGTTCTTCACCCAGAGGGTGCTGGACACTGGAACAGGCTCCCCAGGGAGATGTCACGGCCCCAAGCCTGACAGTGTTCAAGAGACTGGACAACGTTCTCAGACAAATGGTGTGAACTGTGGGGTTGTCCTGTGCAGAGACAGGAGTTGGACTTGATGATCCTTGTGGGTCCTTCCAACTCAGGACATTCTCTGATTCTATGACAGCCTGTTCTTCTTGGTGGTCTGGAAGGAGCTGAGGGCTGGCAGATTATTCAGTCAGGGAGCCACAGTGCTACTGGGCTTGCTGAAAAAAACTCACTCACAGACATGAAGTCGCAGGTGCGACACAAGGGTACAACACAGCCCTCTGCATGTGGGACACTGCGTTCGCTGCTGACACTGCAGAGGATGCTGCGGGCAGCCAGAGAACTGCATGTTCTGGGGCCACTCGTGGGGCTGCAGGGCAACTTATGTGCTTTATGCATCCACTAAATCCCAGTAGGACACCTTGTCAGGAAGCGGTTTTGTGAGGGCGGCACAACCATAAAAGCAGTGTGCTGCAGAACATGGTGCCAGGCATTAAAAGATCCATTATAAAAGGCTCTGAAAAAGGTAGGTCTAAGCTCTTGTTCCTTCCACAAGTACTGCAAAGCCTGCAGCCTAGGAGGTGGGGCCAGGACAGACAGCTTTCCAGGAGATGTCTAATATAATATTCTCTGAAGGAACCACTTGTAGGAAAAAGGACCCACTTCTGATGGCCTGGGAAAATGACAAATAAACCATGACAGGAGCAACAGGTGGATGCAAAGGGCAAGTGCACAGACCTAAGGCTGAAGGTGGCTTGTAGAAAACTCAGCTAAAGAAGCACAGTGGAAAGCTTCTGTTGAGGTATTTTCCTTCAGCTGGAAAAACATTCAGGTAAGTTATTCTTCAGAGAAAATAACCGAGGCTTGGTCAAATGCAAAATGAACACTGAAAAAAAATAAAGGGTTCAGATTTTGTTTGCTAAAAGCAAAGAAGAAAAAAAAGAAGGGAAACAAAATAAAAATAAAGGTTATTTCTTTCAGGTGGACAAACCTGAAATGATTAAAAAAAAGAAAGAATGTTTTTTAAAAAAATTGGTGGACAAAGCCAAGCACTTCACAAATCGCTCTTAAAACTCCTGTGGAAACAAAGCAGAAACACGGTGGTGGCTTGGAGGTGGCAGGGAATCTCTGAGGCTGCGGCGACGGTGGCTGCGAGCGGCAGATGGTGCTGTGACAGGCGGGCACTGGTGCAAGCGAGGGACAGAGCAGCAGCAAAGCCCAGGCTGCACTGGAAACTCTCAGCTGGCCTTGAATTTGACTCTGCCAGGTGAGGAAATGAACCTTGTGATTTCAGACCCACGGTCAGCCCCATCTGCTTCTTTTAGAGGCTCTAGGAATGCCCATGAGAGACAGGCAGAGGCATTAAATCAAGAAGCAGAGGAGCAGAGCTGGAAGCTGCCACAACTTCAATGGGGCAGGGCTCGGTGGCCAAAAATCTTTCTGTGTGACCTGGAGCCCCAGCAGCAACCACCATAGAGGTTTAAAGCCCAGTTAACCCAGCCTGTGGGAATGGGAGGTAAGGCAGGTGACCCCTTTGCAGCGGTCACTGGGTTCACAGTGCTGCAGAGCAGATGGCACCACGGGGAAGTCTATGCCTTATTTTCATATGAACTAGCAAAGGAAAGTGGTGAGGCTCCTGCAGACCTTCTGAACCCAGCCCCACAGTGTTTCAGTGATACCTTTCTCCTCCTTAATGCAGCAGCAGTACGTACTAATTTCTGCTGTTTTCAGTGCCAGGTACCACTGTCCTGTCTCTGCTGGGCACATTGGCCCCACTGTGCCATAGAGGGGGGGAAAACCTTATAAAAGCAACTCCCACAATCAGGGCAGGTTTGGTCCTGATAAACAGCTTTCAGCTATTGAACATGAGCAGGACACGGTCCCCGCACACCCATGGGGACTCCTTATACCAAAGCCCCAAGGGGCTGGCTGTTGAGTCACCATTCAGTGTTGGGTCCCGAGAGCTCATAGCCCAACCATGGCTGATGGAATGTTCCATGCTCTGGACAGGTTTATCACAGCGGGTTTATTTGGCTTATGCAGGCTGACTCCATCTCCGGTAGAGGAGCCCAGTGATACTTATGGAGAAGTACAAAACCTGGGCGAATTCAGAGCAAACCACACCTGCTGTTCTCTCCCAGCAGCCAGTGGCTTACAGCTTCCATGATTCAGAGGCTGTATCTAGGAAACTGGGTGCACCAGAGACCAAAGACCTTTTCTACTCTGTTAATCCTTTGTGAATCCTTGTACATGGATAGTGACCACTGTGTCCTGTAATAATCATCATTCTACCAACAAAGAGGTGATGATGACTGTCCTGCTTGCATTATGTTGGGCAGCTTGGCTTCCTCAGCCAATCCAAGAATGACTGTGTGGCCAACATAACTTCCTTGGAAACAAATAGCTCTTTCCAATTTGCTGCTCTCTTCTTCACCTCTAGACTGAAAGTACCTGTTTTACATGAGAGAGAAGGTGACCTGATCTTTAGGACCTCAGTCAAGACTCATTGAAGTCAATGGAAAGACTGACTGATTTTGACAAGCCTACAAGCACATAAGTTGGAACTACTTTCTTCTAAACGCTCAAAGGCCACTACGAACAAATTGGCTCATTTGATCTGATACTTCTCTTTCTTAATCTGGATGAAGATTAGGATTAGGATTTCAAGACACAGGTATGAAAACCTGGCAGCAAGGTGTGGACTTAACAGCATTGGCACCTCCTGTTCCATTTCTTTTGTGATGCTTTCTTCTGTCAGCTCAACATTCACTTGGGGAGCTTCCTGGTCAGCAAGTTTGTCAAGCATGTCCTCATGGATCTTACCAAACAATTCTTTTTGTGTCCTTTCCAACTGCAATGGAGCTTTTGCTTCTAATATTTGTCACTGTCACCTGTGTAAAGGAAATGTTGATGCATTTCCCATCTCCTTCTGCAGGCCACACAAGACTTTTCTGGTTTACCTTCTTATTCCTTTTTTGACTTCACTAATTACTTCATTAGTTCAAAAAGCTCTTAAATGGGTGTTCCCAAAGTCAGCTTTTCCAAAGGACCGCTCCTCTGACCAGTGCTTGCTTTCCTTCTGATATACCCTGAACTGCCCTAAAAAAAACAGAAAGGCCTTTTTCATCCATTGTACTGTTTGCAAGTCTTGGCTGTGATCAACAGCCATTTTGAATAAGGCTGAGCGACTCAAAGGACTGCAGATGGTGGGTCTGGCGGTTGGATGTCATTTAGAGAAGCCAAAGAGAGTCTCAGAAGGAGCCAGGATGGCAGGACACAGCTGGGCACAAACTGGCCTTGGTCATACCCTCCTGCTCTCTCCGGGCTATAGGAAATATTGACTGTCTTAGCCTATGTCCGTGCCTCAGTTTATTGAACTATTGTGCTTGTACAATCAGGAACTTGCATAAGCACGATAGGGCAGGACTATTGAGCAAGGTGGTAGTCTGCTTCTTGTAGAACTTGCTTACCATAAAATCAGCTTCTGGGGACACCTGGATTACTGGCATGTTTGGGATGATTTGCTGTGGGAAAGAAAGCACCTGAATTGGGGAATTGTGGCAAAAGGGGCCACACCAAACAAAGTGCTTGTCACAGCTGAAGCTGTGCCCCGAATGACAGAGTTCAGACTTTGTCTGCCTCATCTTACACTTCTTCTCTGTCTGGTACTACTCTGCTGGCTGCTAGACTCTATCTTGTGACCTCTAATGTGCTGCCTAATCCTGCTGCTGTGCAACCGAGGGGAGAGGGGTGGCTCTGATGGTGTTGCACATATTTACTAATCAACCTTGGAACCCAGCTATGGCGAAGCATGGGGAAGGTTTGTATTAGTGGAAGACTCCCCAGCGTGTTTATTAGGAAGAGATCTTTTACAGGCTCTAGACATGGAAATACATTTATCGCCTGAGGGGGTGGATCTAATAATCATGGGGATGAATGTAATTACCGAGAGTACTAACAAAGAGACTTACAGAGAGTTCAAAATACCAGAGAGATTAAAATCAGTGGCTGCAAAATTGTTAAGTAAAACCAGCAT
This sequence comes from Columba livia, assembly GCF_036013475.1. Lineage (NCBI taxonomy): Eukaryota > Metazoa > Chordata > Aves > Columbiformes > Columbidae > Columba > Columba livia. The sequence continues at coordinate 3,228,407 of NC_088613.1, forward strand.
AGATGTAGGATCATTAATCTCAGCTCAGCCTGTGATCATAAAACCAAAGTGGGGAGATCCCCCAGCTGTGAAACAGTATCCTATTCCCCAAGAAGCAGAAAAAAGTATCCAAAAGCAGATAGGCTGATATCTAGCTCAAGGAATTTTAAAAGTATGTGAGTCACCCTACAATACTCCTATGTTCCCGGTAAAGAAAAATAGATTACATGAAGATGGAGACCCAGAGCATCTCTTTATACAAGACTTATGGGCAATTAATCAGCACATAGTAGTCCCCCCACCTAGTCCCCTCTACTATACTCCTACAAATACCACATCGGGCAAAATGTTTTACTGTAATTGTTCTAACCATCCCCTTTTCAGTGTCCTGCTAGACAAGGACAGCCAACTTTAGTTTACCTTCACGTGGAAAGAACAGCAGCTGACCTGGATATGTCTCCCACAAGGGTTTGCAGGGTCTCCTACAATTTTTTTGTGAATGCTGGGAAAAGGTTTAAGAGATATAAAACCACCGTGTGGATCAGTTCTTGTGCAATATGTAGATTATTTACTAGTAGTGAGTAAAGATGAAAGCGCCTGTACAATAGACACTGTCCATCTATGTACTGCCTTAGCAGAGAAAGGACACTATACAAGTCTGTCCAGACTTGAGCTCTGTCAGAAAGAAGTGCAATACTTAGGTTTTATTTTAAAGGGACGGCAGTGAGAAATATTTTAAGGGAAGGGCAGTGAGAAAGTGAGAAATTTGAAGATGCCCCTGCTCATTGCAGGGGGGTTGGACTAAATGACCTTTGAAGGCCCCTTCCAATCCAAACTATTCTATGGTTTTATAAATAGACTCAGAAAGGGTAGACGCTATAGTAAAACTTCCAGTCTCAAAGAAACAGGCATGGGGATTCATTGGAGCAGTAGGATTCTGCCAGCTGTGGATCTCTGGGTTAGGAGAACTAGCAAAACCCCTAACAGAAGCAACAAGAGGCGGGGAAGTAGAACCTATTATGTGGGGCCCAGAAAGGGAGTGAGCCCTTAAAGCAATAAAAGGAGTCTTAGCCTCAGCCCCTGCCCTAGCACTCCCAGATTGTGCAAAGCCCTTCAATTTGTATGTACATGAACAAAAGGAAATAGCCAGAGGAACGTAAATACAGAAATTAGGATCCCAACAAAGACTGACTGCATACTACCACATTCAACTAGACCTGGTTGCAGCAGGAGTACCAGCCTGCATTAGATCAGTGGCAGCAGCAGCAATGATACTAGAAAAAAGCCATCCACTTATTCTGGGACACCCTTTGACAGTTTGTGCCTCACATGAAGTAAAGATGCTGCTAAAATAATATGCAACTCAAGCGCTGTCTCCTCAACAAGCACAAAGATATTAATTGATCCTCCTAGTGGCAGACAACGTAACCTTAAAAGGATGCAGTCCTCTGAATCCAGCTATTCTAATACCTTTGCCTGATGATGAAGAACATCACTAGTGTGATCAGGTAATGTATGCTGCCAGCAAACAGCAAACTGATTTAACTGACATTGCCTTGCAGAACCTGGATTTAGCTCTTTTCATAGATGGCTTGTCCTACTACCTACACAGGCAATGCTGGACCGGGTACACTGTGGTCAGCCAGGGACAAGAGATCAAAGCCGAACCACTCCTGATGCGACTGAACACACAAGAGGCAGAGCTGGTAGCCTTACCGTGTGAAGCACATCTGGGAAATGGAAAACAAATCAACATCTGGACAGACTCGCTGTATATCTTCAGGGTGTGGCATGCAACAAGTATGTTATGGAAAGAGTCAAGGACTTTCACATCATCAGGGAAAAGGGTGGCAAATGGGGAAGAAGCTGAGCCACGAAACAACACTGCAGTAAATCCATCAACAAACCACTGAAGAAGCAACCTAATCTGCCACTTCTCCACCTACAAGCCAAGGAGCTTTTAAGTCTCCTGAAATTAAGTGAGAAAATGCCTTATCATTCCAGTGAGATGAGTCTGGTTTCAGCAACTTCATACAGCCAGAAGCCAGCACGTTCACAGGTGACACACAAAGGGTGAGACACACTCTTGCAGCCTCTTTTGTACACATCTTTCAGAGTGCTAATTAGCAGAAGTATTTAAGTGAGCTGTGGAATCAATCACTGCTCAGGAGAGTGCCCACATTCCCCTTCCGCTCCCTCCTGCACTGGCCTTCCCCGCCACCTCCTGTTGCTGGCTAAGGACTCCTCGGCACCATATGCTTTGCCTAATTAAACGTCAAAATGTCAAACCAAGAGGAATGTATCTCACTTCCCAGACAATTATCACTGCCTCTGCAGCATTTGGGTAGAAGAGCCTGTTGCAGAAATTCTCATCTTTGCCCCTTACCCTGTGCAAGGGAGCTTATGGCCAGCTAACCACAGCAGTTTATTCATTGCTCTGATGCCCTGTTCAGGTCCAGACATCTGAGCCCTGAAATGTCATTATAAAGCCTAAACAGCATGTGAAAAATAATCAAGCTGCCAGCAATCTCATAATCCAGCTGTTGCATCCTTTGCCTCATCTGTCCCAGGCACTAGCAATAACTTCTGTAGAACTGTCTTGAAACCAAACCCCAAACTCCTCATGTTTTCTCTTCACTTTGCTGCTGCAAAGGCATCAAAAGTGGAACATCCAGGAGAGAAACCATGTTTATCCCTTTAAAGTCATGGGAAGTCCTTTGAACTGCTCAGTACAATGGCAAGAAGCATGAATCAGGCTAAACATACCTCTCCCAGCCTGATGGTACAACAAACCACTTCAGCTTCGTTCTCATGGTTACCGGGAGCTTAGCGAAGCCTTTGATGTGTCATTAGAGCCCCTGTTGTTACCTGCATCGTGCTGCAGAATGAGCGAGACTCTCGGTCCAATTTCTGGGACGCAAATGTAATAATCCCTTGGTGTATGTGTGGTACAAAAACATGACAGCACCCTGCACAGCAGAACAGACTTTGTTTATGCCAGGGATATTGCTTGAGTTTTGTCCTGATTTCTCCTCTAGAAGATTCATTAATAACCACAGTCAGGCCAAATAGTGTTTACGGTTTAGGCTTTGTGAAAATCTAGGTTAGGTTTAATTGCTTCTAGGATCCTTGTGCGGGTTCTGAAAGTACTAAATTCACTTTGCATCCTTCCCCAGCCCCTGGAGATTTCAGCCCATGATGGCAGAAATGCAGCAAGATAAGGTGATCTCTGAGGATTTCTCCCTCCCAGGACAACTTCCCTATAAAAGTCTGCTTGCACAAAGCCAAGCCTGCAAAACAGATCATTTCTGCCTTTAGATCCACTCTGGAATTCATAAAGCAGGAAAAAGCAACCTGTGCAAATCTCGTCTATTTATATGCTCCTGTTTAGTACCCTAGCTTTAGTCTGCTTGGATCTGTCCATGCTGTTGTCTGGGATCAGCCCTGATGTGGGATGCAGTCATGGAGCTTCCAGTCCCTACTACCCAGAGGAGCTGGTGCCAGCATGTCCCAACTGCTGCTCTTGCAGAAAGGAGACAATCCATCGCCTGGGGTAATTCTGCAGGCTCCAGCCTACAGCTCTCACGAGTTGCCTGGGGCTTAAAGAAAAAACAGGCGGTAAAGACAACCCAAAGCCTTTGCTGGGAGAAACACTGTGAAGCTCTGAGATTTCAAAAGTGGGCTGGGAAGCTCAAATCCCTGGGCATGCAATGGTAGGTACAGAAGGTGTTATCTAGGGTTCAACAGCCCCAGTAGGACTGCAGGTGTCCTGGGTGCCTTTGTACTCAGCTGTCCCTCCTGTTTTACCTCTGCCTCACGCAGGGGTTCGCTGACCATCCTTCTCAAGTGCTCATGTCCTGCAAAGTCTTGAGGCAAAGTCTTTGGGCATGCAGCTGAATGCGTCAGCATCGCAGTTAAAGAAAATATCCTTTAAGTGCATAACTTGAGCACATATTGTCTGGGAACCACTCTGACAATAACCACAAAGCCTCAACATGCCACTCTGACAGTCCCTGTGAAGAGCAGGAGAGCTTTTTAAAGCCTGAATTCACAAAGATGAATCCCATCGAAACAGCATTAAGCTTTCACTATTATCATATGCTTTAAGGCCTGGAAGAACCAAAACATTATCTATGTGCCCCACGCAGTTTGAGCCAGGGAGTACATCCAGAGATTGTTGCAGCAGCTGAGTTTTTGTCTGTACCTTATGTAAATCCACACACAATTCCCACTTTGTTGTACTTAGGTCTGACACCAGAGCCTTTGAAGCCCTAGCTGGGCTTTTGGGAACTACTTGGATCTTGTAGAAGCTCCAAAAACAAGACTGCAGAGGCAGGGCTACATAATAAAACTGCATTCACCATGCCCTCTAAGGTAGCTGGAGAAGCAGGGAAGGGGCAAAGGGATCAATAATCCTGTCCCTTGCACAGCAGCCAGAAGGGGAATAGGGAAATGCAATTTGTGCTGCAGTCGCAAAGGCCATCTTGTCACCCAGGTGTCAAGGCCTGACTTGGATGTTTGCAATGTGACATTGCATCCATCCTTGAAGAGGCTATGCCATGACTACATGAAATCTCCGGATGCTCAGCTACAGCTGGTGTGCAACTTGTTGAAGCTCAGGTCAGTGATGAAGAGGCTCTTCTCCAGGAGCTATAAATATTGTCACACAGGTGTAATTTTGCTGGATGCATGTGTCAGAGTTGCTGTTCCACCAGAGCAACTTCATCTATAAATGTAAGCCTTGACTAAGATAAGCTGGTTTTCACATCAGGATAAATAGCAAGAGACATGCCTCTAATTGCACATCAGCAAAAGTGATCCCTCAAGGATGCTGGCTGTTACAAGGTAAAGGAGTAGGATATGTCACAGGAGTCAAACTGCATGACACTGTACCGGTCTAGGGTTTCCAGATGGTGATCTGGCCAGCTCTAACCACAGCTCCAGCATCGCGCTGGTCCAATACTGCCCTAGTCCCACCAGGATAGCTCCACACACATCTGCACAGCATCAGTCTGTGCTGGATAAGGAAAAGGTCTCCATGCACTACAGCTCCTGGTACTGTGCAATATAGCATGTGACAAAAGGGCTCAGATCCAACCATTAACCTTTGGGTGTCTCTGAGCGGGCTCTCCACCTCTTACAAAGCCTTTGAGGTTCATTTAAGGGGGGCAGAGCTACACACAAAGGGAGGTCCAGACTCCCCTTCATTCCCTGCTTCTTTGGGAGACAGCTAAACTGAAGGATGCATTGTATTTATTTAAATTGTCCCATGACTCTATTTTCTTCAACAAGCTCATTCCCAAGAGCCTCATGATGCTGCCATCCTGGCACCTGCCCAGTCATAAACGGAAAAGTAAATCCAATACTTTCTCAGTCACACAAACCTTGCTGAAGCTAATGGCTGTTTGCTGAATAAAGAAGTAGTGAAATGATATAAAAGCCTTGAAATTTAGTCTTTTTTTTTTTTCTCTGTCTTATGCCAGTAGCTCCTGTGATACTTCACAGTCAGACAGTGATACAAACGAGGGGAGTGTTAGTCATCCACATGCAGGTCAGAGAGCTGGGAGCAGAACCAGCCCCTTAAGTCAAGTTGGGCTTCTCCCTTCATTTACCCCATCTGCCTCAGTAACGTGAAGGTCACTGATGTGTGCAGACCTAAAGCCCTGGGGCCCTGGCAGGATTAGCTCATATTTGAGAACCGCTGCACAAAAGCAGAACATTGTTTATCAATGCAGGCTGTAAAAATTGCTGATAGTATATAGATTCACGGCCAGTTTAACTATGAAGAGATGAAATTCTGTCTGGTCCTCAAAAACCGGAGGCAACACAGAATCCACAGTGAAGATTGTTTTTAGTCAGGATCAGCTTGAACATGGAGGCAGTGAAAATAATTTTTGAAAACAAAGATTCACACCTTTCCAAAACCATCTCAGTACCTTTCTTGTGCATTTATGAGCAGCTTGTTGTTTCATTTATAAGCCCATTTACCTCAGAAAGCAAATTAGTACATCAGCCCCAGGTGACAAACATTATTTACGTGGGTGAATAGCTTACAATCATACAGAAACATCTGAATAGTTCCAGAGTGAATGTACAATTAACCCAAAGGCATTTCTCTTCATGCTCTCCACCTGTTGCAGCTTAGTGATAAATGCATGTACCATGAGAAATCCAGAGAAACATGGTTCCCCAACAGCACCTTGTGTTCTAGAAGGAAGGTCCCAGTTGCTGGAGCTCGCAGTGGGATCACACAGGCTGGATCACTGCAGGGCTACCTCATGTTTGGGGCTCCCACTGAGGCTCATCTGGGGACAACATGGGCTGGGTTAAACTAGCAACTTCCAATGGCCTCTCTAAACCTGGAACGTCCAAAGTACACTTTTTAATAAGCTCATGATTTTTTTTTTTCCTAATGATTCGCATTGATTACACAGATTCGGAATTTTGGTTCCACGAAGTAGGAAAAAAAGCCCCATTGTTCTCACAAGAAAGCATGGGCTTATTAGATGTTTCAAACAGTTCCAGCGTAACATGCTGAATAAATTTGGATCTGTTCTCAAGCTGCTGGAAAATAATGAATTCTTCCATCCTAATGTTCCCTTACCAACACTAGAAACCTGAATTCATATTCCATCAGAAGTCAGGAATAAAAATAAGTCAGGTGGCGCACCAACTTCACAATCTATAGATCTCAGCACTTCTGCCTTACCACATAAAAGAAAAATATCAACATGAATGATGAGAAAAAAGCTACCTGTGAAAACTTGCTTGAGTATCAGTGATGTTACATACGTAGGAAACAAGGATGGCAGAGAAAGGAACAGGGTAAGACTCAGGTGTGCTGACAGAGTCAGTGGAAGTCTGCACAAATCCTGCTGTAGTGCACCCTGAGGTCACATCCTTGCTTTGCATGTGTATAAAGACCTGGAAAAGCCAGACCCAGCAGACACAAACTTACCTCATGGTGTACAGGAGGGTGCCATTGTCCACCAGACGCAGCAGCTTGTTGGGTGTTGTCATGTTATGGGCGACAGACTTCTTCCCATTGTGGAAGAAGGTATCAGGAGTCCAGATCTTACTGGCCAGCAGGTTGTTGAGGGGAAGTATTTTCATGGGACCATCAAACTTCAGCCTTTCATCTCTCCAGGATTGCCGGAAAAAGACATCAATAGTGTATTCCTTTGTGGAGAAAGGAGAGAAAAATAAGTCTTGTTGGACTCAGCTTTTTATTGCAAACAAGAGATTATATATTTAGTCACTGAGTATACCGTGTTATGGCACACCTTGGTTGACATGAAGTATGGTGCAAAAAGAAGCAGGGATTAATGGCAGTGGAGAAATCTGTGGAGGATAGAGGGCACTTACCACATTTTGTGTAATGACTCACATGTGACACCAAACCCAGTGTTTCTGACCACTGCAGACAAGCTGCAATGCAGCCACCAGCAGCCAGTCCTGGGGTAGCCCTGCTGCACCAGCACCTTTATCCAGATGTTTCAGGAGAGGGCATCATTGTGTGCAGCTACACAGGAATTTTAAAAGGCCAAACTAAAGTTCCAGGAGAGGGAATTTAGCCAGGGTGCTGGTAATTATAGCTCTGCTCATAAAAAATACAAAGAAATAAAGTTTCACAACATTGTCTTAATGCTATTTTCTTCCCAAGGCCACCTCTAGAAAAGCTTTGAATCAAGGACCTCACAAACTTGCATTACAAGATCCTGCTGTGACTTTCTTTTCTTTTTCATCTTTTTCCTTTTTTTTCTTTTGCCATTTCTTTGGTGGTTTTTTTTTTTTGTTTGTTTGTTTGCTTGTTGGTTTTGTTTTTTCTTTTTCTTCCAGCTAGTGTAGAAATCCATTTGCTAAGCCAAATTCTAGCTGGGGGGGATATCAGAAGTTATCTACAAGTCATCTCTTTGAAACCCTGTAACCAAGGTGAGCTTCTCTCTTGGTGTGTGCAGCCTCAGAAACCACTTGACCACGCAGCAAAGGCGCTATGGCTTCACAGTCACCCCAAAGCAAAACTAAATCCATCTGCCCAGTGCCTGGCATAAGGAACTGCTCTTTCCCATGACCTGAGATACCCCATTGTCCTCTGAGGGTCCATGTCACTTGAGGGAAAGTCTTCAGCCCATCAGCATGAGTTGCACCGCTGTTCACCTCTACAACATGCACCTCCTCTTGCTCATGAAGGATCTCATTAGCTCACAAGGCTTTCAGAGAGAGATGAGGGCTTCGGAAAATCTGTCTGTGCCAGCTGTTCTTCCAGTGCCATTGCAGATTCATAGTCTTTACTTATGGGTTCCTGGAGGCTGCAGGACCAACTAAACTTATCATTGTGAGTGATTTCTTTCCTGCAGCTCTTCTAAGCCGTGTTTAAAAGCTGCTGCACATCAGTTTCCTACAGGTCACAGAAATTCCTACAGGTTTTGCAGCAGATGGCAATTGAATGAAAGCATCTTGGTGAAGAAATTATTGCTGCTCCCTGGCCACAGAGTCACTCGTGCTCACAAATTAAGTTTCTGGAGGTTGGCTAGGGCAAGGAAAGAGAAGATCCTACATTCCCACAGGTTCTGCCCTGTACAAGGTATTCTGCCCCTTCATGGAGTTGATCTTCACTTTGTGGTTTTAAGCTCAGTAAAGAAAGAAAACCAAAGGAATGAGCCTGTGTGCAGTCCCAGGAAGTAGGTTTGGGAAAAGTCCTTATCAGGAGAAGAGCTGTGTTATTCAGACTCCCTGTTCATATTAAAAATAAACAAACAAAACCAACAGCAACAACAACATCAAACTGAGAAAAAGCAACCCCCTGAAAAACAGAACAAAAAAAAAACAACAAAGAAAGAAGGAAAACTTCTCTAACAACTTCCCAGGCCCTGTTTTCCTTCTTTTATGCCAAGGAATCATTCCCAAAGAGAAATCATGTTTAGATTCTTCCCCTGTTTTCTGTATTTCTTTCCATGACAGCATCATTCCCAAGTCACCCCTTCTGAGGACCACGCTTAGTTCTACATTACGCTCTTCCCCGCCTTACAGAAGTGACTGAAAAGATCAAGACTGAGTCTGTTTCCAGAGTTCATCCACCAAAGCAGTTTGTTGTTTTTTTCAGTTTCCTGGGGACTGAGGCAAAGCTGCAAGAGCTCACAACCAAAGACTCAGGCATATGTCAGGTCCTATCAGGCTCTACTTTCCAAACCAAACTGAAAGACAGATCACAAGTCCCTTGGAGCATCTCAAGGAAGAGGTTTACACATCCTCCTCCACGCTTCATAACCAGCTGCTCTTTTCCGCTGTCCACAGCAGCTTTACCTGCTTCTCCTTCATCACCATAATTACAGTCTCTGTCTGCATCAAGATGCGCAGGAGCATCTTTCCATCATGATGAGTAATGGCTGTGGGAGGGATGGGAGCGAGATCACCAGGCAGATGTGAGCAGGGAAGGAGGGACTTCCCCACTCCTGAGATGAAAGGAACCCCCGCAGAAGACCAGGCTCTCCCCACGCTTCCTGGGGAGATGAGGTTTCTCTCCCTCACGTTTCTGAGTGCATTTAGCACCAGAACAGCATACTAAAACACATTCGCTATGCATTTGTAAAATACATGGAACTAAAGAATATGAAGGGGAAATAATTTATTATTCTTTAACTGTGTCCCTAATTCTAAATTCATTTTGTCAAATCACATTGCAGAGAATACCTTCCTCTTTTCAATACCTCATACTTCTTCTTCACAGTTCATTATACACACTCCTTTAATCAAATATGCTCCACCTTGGAAGTAATTATCAGATACTCCCCAAGGGCTAAGATTGCTGAATATATTATGGGTCTCTACTGTGGTAGGAAAGCAAGCGAGACAGAAAGAGAACTCAGACGAGATTAATGCTCCTGGCTATGCGGACATCAAGTTAACTTCTAGCCCTGGAGGGAGCGATCTTCCCAAAACAACATGGGGTTGCTTGACAGGGTTAGCACCTCAAGGAAAAACTGAGATTTTATTCTCCCTCATCTCCTCCACTTGTTGGCACATGGCTGTTGGTGGGGCAGATGAAGAGATGTTTGTGGCCACATGAGCACAGAAAATTAAACCTTCCCAGCTCTGGAGGGGCTGTGAGAGTTGTGGGACACTGCTCCTGCCTGAGTTGGCTGGTGAGAGCAAGGCCTGCTCCCTCTCCCAAAGTGGGCTCCCTCAAAGGCCAGGACTCCCCGCCGTTGTCCTGGGCTATGCCAGCACAGGTCACCTCTGGGACTGGGTGCACAGAAGGGCCTCACTCCTGAATACGCAACTGTCCTCATGTGGCACCATTGAAACATTAAGCAACTGTCAACAGCCAACTCTTCTCTGGGTGCATGTGTAACATGAGCTACAAGAAATGCTGTTGAGAAAGCTCACTATTAATTATGCTCCACAGTCCTTTTTTAATTAGAAGACTAACTGTTGTGGGAATACAAGCCTAAATTCAGACCTCAGGCCTTTTCATTAATAATTTTCCCTGAACATGTCAAAATGCTGTAATCAGTTCACTCTTCTTCTTTTTTCTCTTTTGCCTCCCTTCTAGTTCAAGCCACAAGGACAGTTTGATGGTGAACTGTTCTCTTCTGGTGCTGCCACCAAAACAGGCCAGATCCTGGCATCCTCCCCTCTTCCCAGGGAGCACTCTCCTTTAACACAGTCAGGTCAAGGGAAGTTGGCTGCAGTGAAGGTGTTTGTCAAGGCATGTAACGGGTGGAGGATGCTACGTACAGGTCTTGGTCCCATGGGCAGACCTCCGCGTTTCATTAGGTTGCACTGCAGGAACGAAAAAGACCCTAAAGCCTGCAGCATGCTTGAGCAGTGCAAAGGCATTGACCCTCCCAGGATGCATTAGCAATTGGTTTCCAAAAGCCCAAGCACACCTGAGAAATAATCCCTGTATATCACCCTCACTGAGCTCCCCTTGGCCTGTGAGATGATGATGATGATGATGAGGCAGTCGTGCCTGGACAGGCAGCTGGGATCCTTGCTCATGTTCTTGTCATTTAGGAAAATCCCATTTTTGCCCAAATTGTCTGTGGATGAGGGTAGGACACATCCACTGTGCCTGCAGGAGAAGTCACCCTCCCAGTGAGGCAACCAGCCAGTAGCACCTACCATATCTGTGTCCGAGACAGGGCCGAAACTTGTCACGTATATGTCTGTCTTGACTTCAGTTACGCTGTCTGGGACAACAACGAAAAAAAAAAGAGAAGGAAACAAGCAATTAGAGAAGTGAATTTGCATGTACAGGGAAGGGTTTGGGTTTTGTTACATGGTGGTTTTTCCTGCCAGGTGCCTCCCTGGTGAGCCCTCAGCAAGCCAGCATCATGCTCTCTGCTGTGCCCTGAACAATGCCTGATTTTATCACTTGTAATTGGGCAAATTAATCTCCGATGTAGCTCTGCTGCTTTCCACACTTACACTGAGGATGAATATGTCCCGCACAGCCAGACAATGCGTATTTACAAAATGCATGCAGCTACACGATACATAACGTGGTACAGAGCCACATTTTCAATACAGAGGTAAGCCCTGATGCTTTGAAACTCGTTTTAATCTGAAATCCCTTTGTGTCTCTCAGCCTGATAAACAGCCTAGCAATGTTCCACCAGTTTTAGGAAACCCTGGGTTTGTTACAGCTTCAGGCTTATCTGTATGTAAAAAGAATCAATATTCTGGTGGCCTTTTACTGCAGCCACATTTGCTTTTCTTAGTGCTTTGCTCCTGATGAGCAGCTGCTTTTGCAAAGCTGCTCCTCACCTGCAGCTCATGCTTCCCTGCATCCCAAGCTGTGCCACCCTCGTGGATGCTGAACAGCATCCTCACTGCCCCAGCAAAACCACAGAGCCCCAGTTTCTGCCCCAAGTGGTAAAGTCCAAGGACAATCTTAATCACATGCCTTCAGGTGAAGATAAACTCAAGTACTTTGCAGAACACAGGCACCAGCAGGTATTATCCATGCCAAACAGCACATACAGCTCTCATTCTTGACTGCATCACTATTTCAGCATGTTTCCTAATTGAAATCTCTGCTGCTGTCCCATTTTGCAGGGAAATCAAGGCACAGTGATTTGCCAGTTTCACGATTCAATGCTCTGTCCAAAGTGTTGTGCTGAAAAAAATGATGGATGAGGTGCCTTGAGTTGAGCTTTATGTTGCCATAAAACCTCATCTCGTCAGGGATATATCATGCTGTTGTGCTCCTTTCGTACAGCATTAGCTGGCTCAGAGATGCTTTCTCAATGAAAGAACCACTTTAGAAACCTGAAGAAGAGTTCACGTTTTATGCGCATAACCCCTTTGTGGCCACTGCAGCAGCTTTGCAAGTAGCCTGGTCAACCCATTGCTCTATTCACTTAAGGAAATCCTTCTGTCCTCTGACAGCTATTTTGCAGTACTATGAAGCTCAGTTTTGCATCAAAGTTTTGTATCCAAAAATAAGATAATCCATTCTGTCATAGTTTTGTCCTTAATGGCTAAAATACACATATACATGTCTTTAGTTACTATGGCTGGAAAGCTTCTGATGCAGCCTGTGGCTGATATTATTGTGCTATATAAGTGACCCTTGGTCTTGTCCAGATGTGATAAAAAGAAGGTTAAAGAGAAATATGTATGCAGTACACTTTCTGAAACACCCAAAATCCAACAAGCTGAACAAAATGAGTTACTTCTGTAAGACCTGAAGTATTCTGTCTTGCTTCAAACAAGTCCCCAGGTGAGATACACAGCAGAGAAGAACATTTAGTGAAGCGAGGCTCTTCCCGCTAACACATGCAGAGAGAGAAAGCTAATCATGTCTTAGAGAAAACACAAACTCTCCCTCCCCTCCCATATCCTCCCTTCTTCGTGTTCAGTTTGACCAAGATAGTAACTTACAGCCAGGTTTATCAGATCAGCACCCGTGGCTGCCCATGGCCAGTGAAGCCAAGTTCCTTGTGAGGTGCGGGATGAATTGTCCCCTCACCCAAGGGGGCAGAGGGACAGGAGTCCGTGAAAGGACCCACACTTTACAACGTGATCCTCAGCATCCCAGCACAAGGGAAGGGATTAAGGAAGTGATGAGGAGATAAAAAGGCAGAACCAGTTTTGGACACCTTTTGATATGATCCTGCTATGTTTACATGTTTATTCTTATTGTGCTGTAACCTGGATGTCACAGAACTTTTTCACCCCTTCAAATCTACTGGCAAATCCAATCAAATATTTGATTTAATAAATGCCATTAATGTATTAATAATTCATTAATATTAATAATTACAGCATGTGTCTGAAGAGGATCCCCCATTTCCAGACTACAGACATACCCTGCCCCAGCCAGGCCATGTGGACTCACCAAATCTGGTGCAAGGCAGCGCCCAGTGCAGGGATGAGCTGGGGGGGGTAGGCTCCATCACTGGCTTATTGGTGTCCCCCAGCACTTATAAAAATGGGCATCCTGCATCTCTCATGGCAAAAGCCAGACTTCACTTACCCTGTTAGTATGTGCGCCTAAAGGCAGGATTTGGCTGGGATCCGGAGGGATTTCTGAAATTAAATCATTGCTGCGCAAGCAAGGATTTCAGCAGAGCTGGGAAATCCAGAGATAAGAAGAACACCAGCAGAACAGAGTGAGCTCCACTCTCTGAGATTTGTTTCCTTCATGGTCTCACAACCCAAGAGCATCTGCACTGCTTGAAGCTGTGCCCGAGCTTGTGGTGAGATGATGAGGTCTTCTCCTCCAGAGAAATCAGGAATTACTCAGCCAGCCTCCCCCCTCCTTGCCCTCACACTTGCCCACCCTGAGCCTGAACAAGAAGAAACTGCATCTATTTTGCATGCAAAAGCAAGCTGAGAGAGGAACATCTCCTGCCTCTGTTCAGAGACACATCAGGGAAATCCTTATCTCCTTCTCAGTCTGCAGACACACTCACACTGAAGCTTGGCTGCCTTGTCCAGTTCTCAGCAGATTTAATAACCGGGGACTGTCCTGTAGGGTGTTAGCCACTTTTCCTAGACCTGTTGCAGAACATTAAACAGCATTTTTCCTTTCCTAGCATCATCCTTCCCTGTGACCCAAGGGGTTTTTTACATGCACAAATTGAGCCTCCAAGCCTGCTCAGGTGGCAGGCGGGTGCTGCCAGTCCTGTTTTATAGTTGGGAAAACAAAAAAGGACAGACTTGGTTCAGGTAGGAAGCTGGAGCGGAGCAAGGACCAGAGCCCAGCCCCAGTGCGCTGAGGAACAGTGTGTCCTGGCGCCCCGCTGCCCAGGAGGGCTCGGGCTGGCTCTTGGCATCTTGACCCTCCGGCCACGTTGCTGAGCCTCACCGTGCCCCAAGCTGCTGCCACCAGCACGCTGGGCAAACCAAAGATGACCCTGAAACAGCCATGAAACTAGAAAAGTAAGAGATTTCAGGTTCAATGTTTGAACATGGGCAGAATTTAGACACCTGAGTGACACATGATGTTCCCAAGCCATTTGTTTAAGGCTAATTCCCTTGTCTGGGGGCTTTTCCCATTTATAGGCTCAGCTTATTTCCAAGCTTCAGCACAACTGTGTCTGTAGAAACATTTGGAGCAGCTATGTGAGCAGGAAAAAGGTGCCACAGGTTAATCAGAGCTGCCCCTTTTTCCCTGCAGTACAAACCCTGTTCCTGCCTGCCAGGCAATGCTGTCTTGCTCCTGCCTGCAGAAATGCCCCACAGCTGGGCAGATCTGCAATACAAACATAAACCAAAAGCTGTAACATCCCTTCCCACAGCGTTACCATGACTCTCCCTACACCTACCTGCTCTTTAAAAGCTACCCTTCTCCAAGAATTCGCTATGCCAGCTCTAGCTGCCTATGCAGGCAATAAACATCCCTATTAGCTCTGTACAGAGGGCCGGATCCTGCTGCCCTGAGCCCCACACCAGCAGGGCCGATTGCTTCTCTTGTGCATGCAGAAGGTGTAAAGCAGCAGTGGCTACCACTGAGATGCTTCAGGGTTTCCATTTCATCCACCCTCCCCTGTCTCCCCTCTTCAAGTCCCTATAGCCCATGTTCCTGGCCCTGGCTCAAGGCAGACGTCCCCCCCATCCCCTTCTCTCTTTTAAGTGCTCGTGACTCCCTGAGCCTGTGAGGAGATAGCTATTATTTACAAAATGACAGCGGGCTATTTTTACTCGGTTCTTGGAAGTGCTAGGAGCAGCAGCAGCAGAGCTGGAATACAAATTACACTGCCTCGCTGCCTCTCCCCTTGCCGGCTGTAGATTGTAGGGCTGCTTCTACATGTGATTACAGGAGGCGGGGGGCACGGGGGGCGGAGGGGGCTCTTATTAAACATCCCGCTGCACTCATCAAGTGCTGTTTATTTAAGAATCTCAGTCATAACATAATTGATTCAGCCAGTTGTGTTACAGCTCTTGAGGTTTGCGGATGTGCTGAACACAGTCACACGTTTCCCAGGCGGGGGTTCCCAGAGGCTATGCCGCAAGCTAGCAAAAAAACATGTGCCTGCATCCAAGAGCTGGAGGCTCCCAAACAATACGCACTATTAAAACAGCAAAGCCACTGCAGCTTTGTGCTGGGGATTCCTGGCTGCTGCACTGACGTCAAGGAGGCTGCACAGCCTTATCTTGGAGATAAGCTGGATGAGGAGGAGATGGGGATCTCCCTGAAGCTGTGCTCTGTGTGGCATCGCTCCAGCTCTGTCCCAGGGCTGTGCTGGGACCTAAGGGACCTTGGAGGTTAAAAACCTGTCTGTACTGGTGTTTCTGTGCGTGATGGCATGGCTGAGTCTCTGAGGAGAACAGTGCTGTTCAGGTTCTTCTGCATCCAGGGGTACAAACCATCAGTCTGCTCCAGGTCACCTTCTGGAGGTAGATGTTTCTGCACTGGGGTCCCTATGAACTGCTCTGGACTCCAGCCAGCCCAGTATCTCATCTCCAAACATGGTTGCAGACTAGAAAGTGCAGTAACAAGCTGATAAAGCCCCTTAACAGGCTCCTAGACTGCAATTGCATTTAGCCTTAGCTCGAGACTTTCTCAGCTTTGTGAGGTTCCCTTAGTCAGTGATCTTCTTCCAAGGACCTCAAATAGACAAAATCCTTTGGGAAGGACTCCCACCAGACTGCATTGAAGGTAGTGTCACCATGCAGAGAGAGCAGATGCTGTGTAGCTCTTTCCCACGTCACATAACCCAAAATGAGCACACTGGATGGGACGGTTATTTACAGTTAATGCAGTGTTCCTGGGAAGGGAAAAACAAGAAGTTGGTCTATACTACCAACTTCTACCTCATGCCTTAAATGTTCATGCCAACAAATAAGCAGCAGGAGTAATTTTGGCAGCTGCATACAGGAGCTTTTTGGGTGTTCCGTTCTTCATTTTCTCAGCTTCTCACTGGGGGATTTAATCTTTCTTCCAATTTTAGCCTCCTCTCAGTAAGAAAAGAGGCGCTGAAGAAGGAAGGGCACATCTCTGAATGGCATGGGGTACCATCTCTGTGACATTGCCCTTGGGCCTGCCACGGCAGTAGTGGGAGAGGACAGGGAGGCACAAGCAGAGGGGCAGGTGCCCGATGGGAGACAGTAACCTCGCCTCTCCCCACAACCTCCCTTGCAAGAGCTGCAGAAATTGAGACATGACGTCTTCTCCATGATCAACCACACACAAGAAAGCCCTGATGCAGCCCTCGCTGCTGCAGGGCCAGCAAGACTCTACCACATAGATCAGAGATGCTTTTCTGGCTTTTTTTTTTGCTAGCGAGAGCAGGAATAGCTACACAGAAGGAAACGTTTCAGTAAATATCACTGCAGTGCTGTTAATGCCTCCTAGGCTTGTCCGGCCCTGCCAGGGGATAAAGCTGACTCCAAGGACAAAGACCGATGGAGCTCCTGCCACACAAAGGCAACAAAGCAGCAGGAGCCATTGCTAATGTCAGGACCACAAACGTCCCTGCTGCACCTGGGATGTATCCTGGGAGCAGAAGCTGTGCATGGGTCAGGGTGGGACGGCTGGAGAATAGAGACAATAAAAAAGAACACCACACAAGAAGGTTCTGGCATTTCCTCCAGCATGTGTGAAAGGAAGAGAAGAGCTAAAGCACAGAGAGACCTAGGCAGTTGGTTTTGACTTAAGGATCTTAGACAACACATAGAGAGGTCACAGTCAGCTTCTTCAAACACCCAGTCGCAAAGTCAAAACACGTATGTGCAGATGTTACTTGGCTGCTTTAGTGCCTCAGCATCTTTGAATATGAAACTACTTGTTCAAAAGCAAAAATCAAGGCTCATATCACAGACATTCACTCGGGTTTGTCAAATTCAGCCTGGGCATCTTTCTCCAAAGTGGACGACAACAGGCACATATGCTTCATAAAATAATAAACCAGAACATACATAGAGTGTCTTGGTCCTGTCAGCAGCCTTCCTTACACAGGAATAAATTGTAACCACCTCCATACATAGAATTATACACAACTGAAACAGTTCAAATCAGTAAGAAGCAAAGATTTTGGTGGCATAATACATGGCCTACAGAAGTCAATGCCGAACAGCAGCGATCATGGCCAAGAGTGTCACCAGGAGGGCTGGCAGCTGGCCCAATCATTCACAGGCCAGATAGAGCAAACAGCGGTGTTAGGTTTAATTCCCTGAACTACCTAAAACACAAACATGTCTCCAGGAAAACTCAATTGGGCAGAAGAATCAAGACACAAGAGAGACACCGTTGGCCCCATTTTGTCTATGGGGTCATGATAATCCCAGAGGTAGGTCAGCCCACCCAGACCTGACATCCTCTGATTGCATCTGCCTCTTTCTAGTGAACGTAGAGGTGAGGCTGACCAGGGTCCTGTGGATGAAGGCTGACCTTAGCCTCGTGCTTCCACCTGAGACAATGTGGTTAAAGATGATGGGACACTCATCTGCTGCGAAGTGGAGCAGGTCAGCCAAGGACTGAGCACTGGGAAATTTGTATTCGGCAGAATAAACTACACAGCTAGGAAAGAAACAATATAAATGTCTGAAACAAATGTCTTATCTCAGCAAAAGCAGGGGTGAGCAAAAGCCTGCAGGGGATTGCCAACGAGACCTTTAGATCAGATCTGTATCTAGCTCTATGTGTCACGAACTATTTGTCTAATGCAGTTTGGCTTGGCTATTTGCTTGCTTACAGAAGCGGTTGCCCCGTCTCACTCGTACAGCTGGAATAACTCTGTGTAACAGATCCAACCCCTCAGTTACACTCCCAGTGACTTCTGCAGAGTTATGGTCAAAAAGGCATCACATTTACACAGGAAACAAAGCTACCCACTGCTCTCCGTGAAAACATCAAACCTGTCCTTCCACCCTGGGGTGCCAGGGCATCTTTTCACAGGGGTTGGCTTATCACCCACTGCTGCGGCTTGAGTCCCCTGGGACTGCCAGAGTTTACTGTACAGGCTGTTCCCGAGAAGCTACTCTGTGAGCTGCAGTGATTAATCACTACCCTCTCTCTGGTGTCATGGCACACCAGTGACTACAACTGCATGTCCTCCAGCCGGACTAGAGAGAAGTCATCAAATCTGTAAACAGAGACGCATGTGATATCCCTTCCGGTTGTGCTCTCTGTCCTTTCTCCCCACAATGTGGATACTTCAGCACAGGGGGAGCAAGAAATTCAAAAGAATTTCAGGGGCTCTCTCAAGAGGCAGCCAACAACAAAACCACTCACGCATGATGAGAGAGATCAGCATGGTCTACAATTACATGTGCTTAATTTTCAGCCCAGAAGAAGTGAGATGATGCCTGTCAAATCCATCAGAGACAGCCTGTTGCCCTGTCTCTCTTTCTTTGCAGAGCCAGGGGGGAGCTGACGCAATGAAGAGATTTATTCCCTGTCTCACACAGCATGCTGCATACACAGATTTCTAACACGGCTGCATCCAGTGTCCTCTGCAGGAACAAGATGTGGGACCATGAAGTGATCCAGTTACCACTCGAGCATGGCTTGTCTAGGATTTATGGCACATTGTAATGTCTGGGTGGATGTCTAGTTCCCAAGTGATCACTGGGCACAAGCCACCCAGTGCACAAACTCCTTGGGTTACATAGAGAAGATCAGCTCAGTTCTTGGAAGAGAAATCCCTAAGTAGTCTACAAATGTATGGGCTTGTGGCTCTGACCCAGGTCAGAACCTGCATAACACATTGGCTACAGTGTCTGGATCAAGGCATAACTACTACTGAAAGCAGAGGAGTAAGGTGCACCTTGCTCCTCCCTGCTTCCAAACAAGAAGCGAGCCAGTGTTCCAGCACAGTGCTGAGAGGGCATCAGCTTGTCCCTTTTCGGGGAGAAATTGCACTCCCTTCCTAGCACTTCCATGTGAATAACAACACGGTGTAACCCAGTTTTCTGGTCTGAACTCGCCGCACAGTCCATGCTACGCTGCCCCTTTGCCTCAACACACAAAGGATAAGGGACTCCAGGCATAACTGACGTGGTGGGTAAGTCCATGTGTTGCTGTAGAAGGTGCTACATGGATTTCACACCCTCCCATGCTGGATAAAGGTGTTTTCTCACATTTACCAAGAGCAGGGGATGCAGGTTAGAGCTTTATCCAGCAGAACAGCCTAGGAGAGATATTGCTCTACAAACAGCAGAGCCAAAAACCCTGCTTTCCCACAGACAGATCAGCTGTTCTTGCCTGTTTTTCTGATGTCTACACCAGTTGATCCTATCCAGTAACTCTCTGCTTTGGGTATTTTCTCCTCAGCTTCAAAATTCCACAAATTTTGCAGAGACTTAAAATCTCCAGGATATCTACCTTTCTGTCAGGTTTTGTTCAGATCAGCCAACAGGCTCAAAAGCTTTTAGAAGACAAAAGGCAGAACAAAAGATATGATAAGCCTTGCTCCATTAGGAACCCAGGCAAAAAAATACCACAAGACTCAAAAGAGCTATGGATTTGGTTCGTGTTTTTTACTTGAGCTTTCCCTCATTGCCCTGTGAAGGCATGCACATGCATGTATTCTTATTATTTCATTAAGTGACATAAGATACACATCCAGAGTTTGGAAAAACGACCTAGGACAAGTTATTGATAAACATCAAGTCCAGACAGAATAGGAATGAGAGTCAGATAGGAGAGAGAGTCAGAAGCAGCAACTGCTAGAGGATGTGCAGTCATGGAGGCTTTACACATACGCCTCATTCTCACACATACAGACTATAAACAGAGACTACAAATTAGTTGAGCTATTTTTGCTACAGACAGAAAAGACGGAATGAACAAAGCGACTGTAGTTACTATTTTAAGGACTTAGGACACCCTCAGATGCTATGAAGACAGAGGAGGAATATGCATGTATGAGCCTGCTTTTAGAGGTTCTGTAGTGCTTTGAGACCCTGTGGTAATGGAAGAGAGATGCTACATAAACATGTTTGTTATATTTTATAAACACAATGAGAAAATGTGTGAATGTAAATCAGCATGCATAATTTAACATATTCAGTATTAAAGTCTGTCCTTGATGTCTAAGCCAGAGGCGCTTGGGGAAGGGAATCCCTGCCGGTCCCAGCGGACAGGGAAAGAGCACTCAGACAACACCGTGTTGCTGGCTAGTACATGCTTTGGCCCTATAAAGCCAGGAGAATTTTGGTAAGCACAGTCCTGCAGTGTGCCTGCATGGCTCTGTGCACTGGAGAGAGCAATGAGTTGAGGGCAAGAATGCCAGACTACTAGTTTGCATTGGGCAAACCTCCCTGTGTTACCTACAAAACACCCATGTTTCATTTTGGTCCTGCCTTCCTGACCTCAGCTTCAGTTGGTTTCCCTCTTTAGGGTTCAATGACAATGTTCTTGTTGACCATAACAAGGGATCTTGGAGAACGGCACCGCAGAGAAAGACAGGTCCTGTGCCCCAATGCTTTGGCACATACACAGAAGAGATGAGGCACCAGAACCCTTTGGCGGATCCCTTCACAGCTGGTAGAGTCCATTAGACCAGGCTTATCCAGAACCTGTGTGGACATGGTGCACCTCTGAAGCTTTTCCATCAGGGAGCTTGCAGACTGGCCCTGGCAGGTTATCACTTACTCCCTTTCCTAAAAAACACTGAACCTTTTGTTAACTCATTCTCAGCAAGTCTGTCTGTAACAGAAATCATCACCTCCCAACAGGCCACTCACATGCTTGAAGAGGACCTGAAAAAAAACCTTCAGATCAGTGCCAGTAAAATCCTTAGAATTTGTAAAGCAATTACTGAGCTCTTTAATTCCTCGGAGCTCAAGGCAGATCCCCAGGAAAAAGATAAGCACAAGGTCACAATACAATAATCATTGATACACAGAGAACGACTGGCAAGATTGGAAAGCCAAAGAGCAAGCAGGGAAAGGCACGAAAAATCAAATGAGCGACACTGCATTATTTTTGTAATTGCAGAGGGAGAAAGAACAAGACGTCTCAGTCAAGTGTGTGGGGTTTGCAGGCAGAGCTCTGAGCTCCAGTCCCGCCACTGGAGCCAATCTGCACTATGGCACTGAGCATGCAATGTCACTCTGCTGTGCCTCAGTGTCCCCACGTGCCTGTGAGCCTCAGCCCTGCCTTCCCATGCCTTTACCATTTCTTGTTCCAGGTTGCTCTGCAGGCTGAGTGTTCCCAGACCACATGGTGGACTGTAGTGTGCAAAAAAAACAAGTGGCTCCTGGGGCTTGCTGTATAGCTAAGAGGAAGAGTCCATCTAATTCTCAAGCCTGTCTCCTGAAGGCAATGCCAGGTATTGAGACAAAGATACAAGAAAACCATAGCAGAGAGCAAGACGGTAATTTGCACTCTGGTTCTCTTACCCTCTAGCTCCTGGCTGGCATTTCCTTCAGCAGGAGAACTCAATCAGCTCCTGCATGGTGTGCCTCTGGTGATGCTCCTGGCATCCTCCACCACCACCTCACGGGAACACAGATAAATGCTTTCCCTTCCCTATGCATCCCAATACGGTCTTTGCCTGCATGATCGCCAAACTGTGCACAGAGCCAAGGTCTCCCCTGAGCCGTCTCTCCCCCATCACGTACGGGTCACTAGGCTGCACAGCTACCGCTCATTCAGTTTGCAGCAGTGCCAATACTTGGTACAAATAAACTTATTTAATTCACGTTGCCTTGCAGTGGTCAATTTAACATTTCCTCCAATTCTAGAGTCCTGTTGTAGAGCACATTGAGCTCTCCTCACCGCCTGGGCTCCCCCAGCTCCCCATGGTACCTCTGCGCACCAAGAAATGCGTTGGGCAGCACGGACGGGGAGTCCACCTCTGTCACATGGAAATAGCTCCTCCTGTTTGCTGCCCCAGACTTGCAAGGATAAACAGAGAGTTGTTTCCAAAATTTTGGAAACAAATATCAAATTTCCATTTCTGCCCACTACATGAATTATGATATGCTGCATAATACTCCAATACTTCTATCAGAGACAAGCAGAGGGCAGATGCCTCCAGATGTAATTTTTAATTTCCTTTGCTGGGGCGAATGTCTTCTTGTTTCAGCAAAGTGCGTTCAAAGCGTTCCAGTTCCCATGGCAACTCCCTGCTTCCACTGGAGGTGCCATTTTTCATGCCATCCCTTCAGAATTAGACATCTCCTAGCAGAAGTTTTGAAGAAATGTCTCTCTTAAATATACATTTATTAGAGACAGTGCCTGCAAGTGTGCTTTATTGACACATTTCTTAGGCGACTCATAGCCTACAGAGGAGAAAGCTGTCTCCAGAAATATGCTGGCTGCCAATCTGCCTTTTCTCAGCTTCTGTTTTCAACGAGAACTCTCTTCTCTTTTCCTGCCACATACATATTAGCCAACAGCTGCTCCCTTTTTATTTTATTTTAATTTTATTTTATTCCTTTGTGTTCCCATCACTCTTCCCATGCCCAGTCTTGCTCAGCCCAGCTCCCCAGCAATGGAAGTGCAGCAGGGGAGTGCCCAGCCAGTTCAGCACATGCTGAGAATATCTGCACCCATTCACTGCCTGCTGGCACGGGTACTGCCTGGGGACCCCCTCTTCTCATGCAGGCAGAGAGCCACCATGGGCCTTGTTATGCATTTGCAAGCAGACACAAACCCAAAGTTCTGCAAGATAGAGACCATTACAAGAGCTGCTCCGCCTTGAAGGGCAGCATCAGGAGCATGTCCACCATCTCTGCTCCTGGCTGCTCTCCCTGTGCCATCTGGCCAAACCTCCTGGACACCATGTGCCCTCTGGGAAAGGGTGAACACATCGGGAGCCTGTGTGTGGGGCTCACACACTGGATGGGGGAAGGATTCATGCCCCAGGTCTCGGTTATCTGGTGCCACTCAGGCACTCCCATTGCAGCTGTTCACAACCTCTCGGTACCCTCTGTGGAGAAAGTGAGATGCAACATCCCACCCACAGCAGCTTCCAAAGAAACAAGAACCCCAGGGAGAGTTTCTATTTCAGGCTGCACAGGCAGCTCCCAGCCCCACTGCCCTCCAGGGATCTCCAGGCTCCCCAGCTTAGCAGGACCCCCCGGCACCACAGCGTCCGTGACCCCAACTTGCACCACACTCAGGATCTCCCACCCAAGCTCCTGACAGCTCATCGGAAAGAGGCGGCACCAGCCCTAGTAGGGGTCCCTGCGGGAAACCGCACTACAGCTCTCTAATAGAGCTGTAACATTACAGCTTCAAATTGCCTTCCTTCAGGAGACAAATCCAAGCAGGTAAATTGGCAGGAGCTAAACGGATCCGGAGGATGATGTTGCTAATCGCAGGCATGTTTAAACGCAAAGGCCCAGGGAACCTCACTCAGACCCGACACGACCACTGATGCTGGCTGCTGGGCTTAATTCTCAGGTGCAGCCTGCTCGTAGAGGTGTGAAAAGCAGAAGAAAAGGCAAAGCACTGGGAGCAAAAGCCACACACCGGCTTCAAGGTCGGGACAGCGGTCCTCAGCAAAACCAAGCACCAGCCAAACAGCAGCTCCTGTTCACCCCATTGTGGAAATGACATGGATAAACATCGTTTTCCCCTGGAGAAGTTTAGAAACATTTTCTTAGCCCAGCCACCAGCAGGGACACACAGGCTGAGGGGACACTTCTTGCTGACTCCAGACTTTGCATTAATTGTACCATCCCACCAGCCATTAATCAAACGTCTTCCACTGGCATTTTTATTGAAAATCAATTTAATAAAGTAGGTGGGAGTCCACATGCTTCCATAACATCAGATAAATATTCATGGGGGCTTGTGCTGCTTTAGCTAAATGAGTTTTTTAAATTTAACTGGTGAAATTTCCTTGTTCCTAATATACAGCTTGAGTTGCCCTTGTTTGGGAATAGAAACAAGGTGGGACTCAGCCCTGCGCTGGCTTGCTCTCAGACACACCAAGGAACAATCCTTTGTTATTAAGCCAACACTTTTTGGCAAGGATATTGTCATCCATAATTGGAAATACTGGTCCGCTGGGGTCAGTGTCACCTGATGTGAATCCCCAAAGCCAAGGCTGAATTGGCGAGGGCCATTTGGAGTTGAAAACTCATTTCCAAACACTAGGAGCATGGACACCAGTTCTACCTCTGCGGGTGTGCCATTTGATTCCTGCTTTCCCCTCCCTGTTTAAGCAGCTATTGTGCTCCAACAGCAAAAGCTAATGAAAGCCATTGGAAAACACATTCCCCTGATGCTTAGTGAAGGGGGTTAAAAGGCTTCCAGCTACCAAAATACACAATGCGCCAGTGAAAGAACTGAAACACACCCACACAAAGCTTCAAATTTATGGGGTGCGTGAGAAAAAGGGATGAGGACCAAGCTGGAACAACCTCTGCAGCCCTTGCTGGGAGTATCTGCCCTAGGGAGGGCAGGTTAACCCCTTGCTCCCCAAGGAGGCTGCGGAGCAGCTGTGACCGAGGCTCCTTACTGCAGCCCTCCTTCTTAAAGGCAGTTATTAGAGTCCGGGGGAAGAAAGGGAAAAATCTGACACGTTGATCAAATTTAGTTGAAAGGCAGGATTTCAGACAGTCCTTATCAGCGAGAGATTTTTACAGCGTCTAACAGCTTCTTTGTTAACTGGAGCAGCGAGGAACTGCAGCTTCCAAAAAGCAGCAATGCAGGGCAATTCAACCACTGCCAGGGCTCTTGTCATGTTATCCTAGTGATACCCTTCTCTTGAAAGGCAGCGCTTCAGAAATCAAGCACATTATCATTTTGCCTTTGTTATTAACGCAAACTGACTTGTTTTCATCATTACAGCCTCGACCTAATTCCCCACGCACATGCTCCCTACAGCAGCTCAGATCTCTGGACAGGATTTGCTTTCCCCGTGCTTTAATGACATGAAGGCTGTGATGAGTCCCACAGACACACACAGACAGCCCAGGAATAGGATTCAAACAGCCCTCCCTGCCCCTGCACCTCCGTGCACCGGCTACCAACAGTTGCACTTCCCATGTCCCTGCTCATGGGTGGAGGTGGCATGAAGACGAATGGATTCCATGAAGTGCCACCATAATCACTTCCACCTCATCCCCAGCAGCTCCTGACATGGGAGAGGTGGGCAATGCCCACTTTATGATGCTATGAGATAGTCTAGTTCCTCCCAAAACTTCACATTGGCTGTGGGGACAGTTCTGCAAGCTTCTGAGCCTATTGGTTTCTCCAATTTGTCCCCTATTAAGACAGCAATCCTGCTTCTGAGAGATCACCCTTCCTGGAGACAAACTGCCTGTCAGCAAACAAAATTAGATCCGGGGTATCATATATGACAGATGATGGCATGCTTTTAGTTTCTTCTCTCTTGGATGCGGGTCACACAACTAATGTAATCTCCAAATGCCGAAATCCTAGATGTGAAAAGGTAAAGCTTAATTGCCTTGAACAGCAACTCTTGTATTGACTCGAACATAAGGCCCATAAATATTAATATAGCTATATTTAGCCCCTTTCAATTATACATACAAAATTAAACATCTTTCTGGGAACAAATCAGTCCGGATAGGGTTTGAGGTTTTTTTTCCTTTTCCCTTTTTAATGCCTTCTGCATCAAAATAATAATAATTCTAATAAAGCCAAGGCTTTAAAAAAAAAAAAAAGGAAAAAAGAACAGTGGGAGGAAACAGAGGTTTAAAGATACTTTCACCTGGCTCAACCAACTTGCTCCACAGGTATTCAGAAGCACTTGTGTACTCCCAACCTTACCCCTGCCCCACCTGGTTCCACCCTTATTTGTTAGATTCAGTTCTTTTTCTGGCTGGCAGAAAACTGGGACCCATTGAAGATGTGAGCACAGAGGGGACACATGACAACACCAGCCCAGCCTGGGACCTCAGGGTCCCAACACAATGGCTGGGAGGGGGATGCAGGTCAAGGGACTCCTGCCCAGCCAGAGAAGAGAAGTCCCATCTGCAGCACGGCCATGCCCACGCGACACCTTCTGCAGTTTAAGACCTTCTCTTTTGTATAAAAATCACATCCACTTTCCTCATTTGCAAATTAATTATACATCACTTTCCTCGCCAAAGTGGACTTAATGGTATTAACGTTACATGAAAAAAGGAGAAGCTACCAGAAAGCTTCTCTCAGAGTGATGGCTAGATTGATCAGGAAAGAAGAAAGGAGGTTTCATGCTTTTGTTCTTTAACCCTTCCTCACGCGAGCAGACAGGGCCCTTTTCTAGGAAAAGTCTTTTCCAAGTTCTCAGAGACCAAGTACATCTCTCCATAGGGAAGAGCTCTAATCTTACAAGCACAATCCCTGTAATTCAATTCTCACGTGTGCGCAAACCCTTTACAGAAAACACGACTTGTGGAAAGAAGAGTTTGCGCCCTCATTTTTGGCAGGACAGTGACCTTAACTGGCTAAAGTGACACTGACAGCTCTCCAGGAGACATGTCTTCAAGGAAGTAAGTAGGAATGCAGGACTGCAAAAATCTGATCTGGCCTGTACGAGTACAAACAAGTTCCTCAGTAAGAATTCAGGCGGGTGCAGTAAGCCAAATTGCTGGGTTTTGGGTTGTTTTTTGTTTTGTTTTTTAATGCTCATCAGATCCATTCCTTGCCAAAGTTTCTTGTATCAAAACTGATCCTTCCAAAAAAAGAGGCACGTGAAATAGCTGAAATGACTTTTGCAAGGTTGAAATAGTGTCTTGAATTTTCAGACACAATTTATTTCGCTCCAGTCATGAATCATTCCATTCACTAATTCAGGCTGAACTTTGCCATCAATAGGATTTTCCATCAGGTTTGGGTTGGGAGGGGGGGAGGAAATAAATCATATGCTTTTTTCATGCCTGTTGTTCTCAGCACTTTGGTTTGAATTATGTTCTTCCAGAAGGTAAAGTGAACAGGCTGTCCTTTTCTCACAATGTAAATTGCAGATTAAAACCTCTCTCTGGGCTATACTGTGTGCTTACAATTGCCAGTACTCCATCAAGACTTTTTTTTAATAAACATGAGCTGTATGTCCTTCAGAGGCAGATTTTTAAAGCAAGCTACAGGTTGGTACACATAGACAAAGAAATAATTACACAAAACTCCTGCCTGACCAGACTCAATGAGAGTTTTGCCACTTTCTGCACCAGCATGAGAATTTCCCTCAGACTTTTGACAGTACTTGGTTAAGGGACCCTGCCCGGTTTAGCATCATCATCTTGCAGCAACTCACTCTGCAAAGCCCCATGCATCTTACAGAGCCTCATGAATGCTCCAATATTTTTATTTAATCAAACAATAACCTTTAAATAAATGAAAGTACTTAACAAGCTAACAGGTCTGAATCAGCTGCATTAATCCCCCCACGGCGGGGGCCCAGGTAGATGTGATTTGATTGCTTCTTCCAGATGGAACAAGGCTGAGAGTCACCACCAACATGATCAATGACTTTGCCTCATCAGACACAATCAGTGCCTCTGTATAGGTACACAAACTGCTGCAAACATTTTATCCTCCAGCTCAACGAATAAAATAACTGCTGTTTCCGCGATATTTGGCCAGTTGGTTTTACCAACAGCTTCCCAGAACAAACCGATTAAAGTTGTTTTTAAATGCTCTAATAGCCAATAGAAAAAAAAAAAACCCTTATTTCACAATCCATATCAAAGACACATCATAAATCATTTACGTGGGACTAAACGAATATAAATTCTAATAAATTAGTAGCTACTACAGTCCAACAGATCAATAAAGATAGTCTTGCAAGCAGTTTATAGCCATCTATAACATCATCTACTAATGTTCTTAAAACCATCTAACACATGTTCAACACACTTAAACATCAGCTCCCCTCTTCCAAAGTCATTATAAACAAATAGCATCATCCTGTCTCCAACACGCACCCACCAGCTTCCCCTCGGGCATGGCCCAATGTTCGCACCCCTTCACCGCAGGTGTTTGATCCAGCACTGAAGCTTTGAGATGTTACTCCAATACAACTCGCTGGGGTAAAAATCCCTCCAAATAGATTCACTTCCCCAGAAAAATTTCACACCATTTGGGAAAAATCTTACTTCTTGCCTACACATGTGGATGCATGGAGGGGTTAGCAGCTTGGGGCAGGCTCCTTATTGGAACTGTAGATAGCAAATGAAGGTACCATCTAAATAAAGGCATCCAAAGCAGCATGAGGAACACCTTCCCCTCCACAACCCTGGCAGCGTGGCAGTTGGCTACAGCCTCTCTGGAGAGCCCAGGAGTGCACAGCTCAGAGGCAGCCTCGTCACTGGTAACCAGCTTTGGCCGCGCTGCCCCATGGAGAGGGTGGCTGGGTAGGGACCTGTCATGGTGGCCCACTCCCTCCCATGGCACAGGCAGCTGCGAGATGACCCAGTGAGCAGTGTAGGGGAAAGGGACATGGAGATCCTGGTGGACAGCAGGATGACCATGAGCCAGCACTGTGCCCTTGTGGCCAAGAAGGCCAATGGCATCCTGGGGTGTATTACAAGGGGGTTGGTCAGTAGGTCAGAGAGGTTCTCCTCCCTCTCTACTCTGCCCTGGTGAGACCACACCTGGAATATTGTGTCCAGTTGTGGCCCCTCAGTTCCAGCAGGACAGGGAACTGCTGGAGAGAGTCCAGCGCAGCCACCAAGATGCGGAAGGGAGTGGAGCATCTCCCGTGTGAGGAAAGGCTGAGGGAGATGCGGCTCTGGAGCTTGGAGGAGACTGAGGGGTGACCTTATTAATGTTTACAAATATATAAAGGGGGAGTATCAGGAGGATGGAGCCAGGCTCTTCTCAATGACAACCAATGATAGAACAAGGGGTAATGGGTTCAAACTGGAACACAAGAGGTTCCACTTAAATTTGAGACGAAACTTCTCAGTGAGGGTAACAGAACACTGGACCAGGCTGCCCAGGGAGGTTGTGGAGTCTCCTTCTCTGCAGACATTCCAACTCGCCTGGACACCTTCCTGTGTAACCTCATCTGGGTGTTCCTGCTCCAGCGGGGGGATTGCACTGGATGACGTTTTGAGGTCCTTTCCAATCCCTGACATTCTGTGATTCTTGTGTGACCCCAAAAAACCTCAGGATGACCTGAAGACCAGGTGCCATTTCACACCAAAAGCCATGAATCTCATTTCACCATGGGTTTTTAACCCCTCCGGAGTGTTTGTGATATCCCCAAAGCTTTGATACAGGCTTGTTGCCCTAAGCAAATTCATAACTTATTTAAGAGAAGACTTTCACCCTTAGGCATAGCTGTCAAGCCCGTATTCCTCACTTGCCTTCTGATGTGTGCATCATTTTCACACAGAGCTCCATTTCCCTGTACACCGTGGGTTTAAACAGCAGCACAACTGGGATTTCTGCATGAGAGAGGAGAGCACCGGGGCTGTGCAAATCCACAGCAAAGCTGCCTTTGGAGAGCTGCACGCAAGGGGAAGACAACCTTTTTTAAATTTGTTCACAGATCTTCACTTCAGAAGTTTGACAACAGAGAGCAGGGTCCCCATTGCCCAGAAAGGTAAATATTATAGAAGAAAATGCTGTTCGGGCAATACCTCAGCTTCAAATTAAAACTCATCAAGAAATCTCAGACAAAGACAAAAATCTGAGATCAAACATGGATTTTTTTTCTAAGAAAGGATCAAACTTCTCCCTGGAGTAATCAATACAGGGCATGATGTCAGATCAGAGAGAAGAGATGAGAAGTTGGGAGAGGTGGAACATTAAGATAGAAAAACAGAATAAACAGAGTCTTGAAACCCTAGAAATGATAACAAGCCACAAAAGACTATTAGGTTTGTCATCTGATGTTCCTCTTGCACAAGCAGTAGATCTAGATAAAGTTTATGACAAACTGTAGGCAACTTCATCATGCACAGGTGAAAAAAACTGCAGAAGAGCTCAAGGCCAGATCAAACCATCCCTGGACACGTGGGGACCAGGTCTGCTGCAATGGGACGTGGGACACACCACAGCAGGACTCTGCCACCACCGCTCAGGTGTCCCCACAGCGATGGGCAGCGCCTGATGCTTCTGCCAAAGGATGAAGAGCAGTCCTCCCTCTACCCCTCTGCCCAGGATTTTCAACATTTCATCCAGATTTTAGGAAGTAAAAGTTCTCTAAACTTAATTCTGGACAATTTATCAATCTCCATCAGTAGAACAATTTCTAGTTGGTGACCCTCACTGCAAACAGACTTTTTTCTTGGATCTTGCCAGCCAAATAAGCCCTCATTGTTACAGTTTGAAGAACACTACTTTTGAGAGAAGGCAGTCTATAATTTAATTATTCTATTTCAGCCCCTCTGCCTAATGCTCACATAATAACAGACAAGCCCTTACCTGCAGGAGGTCAGGACAAAATTACAGATGCACTGAGGCGCAACATACCAAGAGTCTCACAGGAATGTCTCAACCTAAAAGGAGCTGCTCTGAACCTAAGTCCAAAACCTCTTGGTCATCAGCACTTCAATCAGTGAAATACAGGTGGCGAGACAGGGATACAGATGTTTCTTACTTGCTCAGAAGCCATCCTGGCAAAATACACCATCATTAAAAAAGCAGAAAGAAACACTGCACTGCAGAAAGAAGAGGCAAAGAAAATCTTCTACTGAGGTGCGCTTGACTTATAAAAGAATAAAGGGAATGCATCAGCAGGATAAATATTAACAGGTGGCTACAGATCAAAACCATTAGCAGGGCAGAGCTGACATAGTGAGGCCAGATAAAAGGCACTGCAGGCCCATGTTGGGCATCCCTGATTTGATAGTACTGTGAGAAGCAAAGCCTGACTGTACCAAAAGCTGCTCAAGCCCAAGGAGATCTGCGCTGAGCCCAACGTGGGCAGGGAGATGCTGACACCACACAATAAAGAGCAACACAATGGAGATGAGGAAGAAGAGGCAGCCGCAAGCCTGGGTTGCTTTCACTCTCCAGATATACCAGGTTGTGGTTGTACAAACTGGGGCTTCCCTGCTGCCTGGATGGGACCCACTCGTTGCCAATCCTGAGGACAAGGGAGATGGGAGATGAAAACAAAAGGGGTCAAGTGCCTTGCTCTGCCTAGGGAATAGCATTGCTTTAATCCAGTTGCTTGTGTTTGCTGGTCCCAGTAAACCCCATGCTCACATCACGCAGACACAGACCAGCAGCATCAGCCACTGCTTCCTCAGTGGGGCCGAGTCAGCTGTTTAGGGACTCCAGAGACACGCAGTAGAAACTTTGAGGAAATACTGTGAGTTACCTTGTAAATGATGCTGCACCCAGGAGGGATAACACTGATCGATCCTAGCCTAGCTGCTTAACATGGTACAAATTACTTTTTAATTGCTATTGGAGAAACTGGCTTATCTAGAAAGTATACAGCCCATCTTTTAGAAAACTGAACAGCTTACTCTCTCCTTCTCTTCCTTGGGGAAAAATCTTTTCCTCCTTGATATCCCCTGGAAAAGGCCAACAATTTTCTGGAGCACAGGCTTTCCCCGATCACCTGATACAGAGACATTATCCATCACTGCTCCAGATGCCCTCTGGATTCCAAATCCTTACACCAAATAGCAACTGAGACACAGCCCAGCCCCCATGAAGCAGGCAGTCTCTGCTAAGCTGGAAAAAATCCCTACCCTGTTTTGCAAACAGCTGCAGAAAGGCCCCACATGCCTCCTCCTAGGGCAGTGAGGTGCTCCC
The DNA here is from genome assembly GCF_036013475.1 of Columba livia. Classification (NCBI taxonomy): domain Eukaryota; kingdom Metazoa; phylum Chordata; class Aves; order Columbiformes; family Columbidae; genus Columba; species Columba livia. The sequence continues at coordinate 3,260,463 of NC_088613.1, forward strand.
CAATAGCTTTGTATTGCCAAAATCTGTTAAAAGGATTCTCAAGGCTGTAAGGAAGGAAAAGGCTGAGATGCATCTGGAAACCTCCCCTCCTAACCCTCTCCAGGTATTCACACAAGACGGTTGTGTTTTGGTTGCAGCACAATGGACCCAGACTTCATCAGTTAGAAAATAAGGCTGCAGGAGGTACAGCTGCACAGAGACCATCACTGAACCTCAGACAACCCAACCACCGCATCCCCTTTCATGGCAACCATGCTGAGCATCACACTGGCCATGTAAGGGTTGCAGAACTTCAATCACTCTTCACAATAAGCAGCACAAGGACATACAACGTATGCTTTTGCATCAGTCATTCTTGAAGGAGCACTCATGGGCCTTATCACTCATATCCCACTCTTCAATCATTTCTTCTTTTTAGGTATATGATGTCTCTCCCTTTGTCAGCCAGTTATACCTCTTCCTTCTGGCCACATCTCCTCTCTCTGATTCTTGCAGCCAAGGCAAGCTCCAGGTTGTAAACTGGAGCCAGCTCTGCGGGGAAGCCCAGCAAAGACCATTTCAGAGCTATAAATGGATGTCCCTCACCACAGCCCCTGTGGGGCTGGGCAGAAGATCTGCATGACTGCACAGCTGCAGACCGGGAGGGGAGGCCAGTGCTGTCCATAGAAACTCTCTCAGTGGGAGATTTTCTTATCCTGCAAGACTGGCCATGACAACAGATGTCCCCATCCCCTTGGGGTCCATTTCTGTTCCTCTTCTGACTTAATAACCAATCTGCCCTATGTTTTCCCAGGGGAAATGCAGGTTGTCTGTTGACAGTTCCTTTTTCTTCTCCATCACTCTGATTCCTATAACATAATCTATTTATGCAGCTACTCCTTCTCCAAGCCCAGACTGTATTTCAGTAGTCACGGGGCAAAACAGAAGACTCGGTTCTGTCCCCAAGAGCAAGCCAGCCCACCTGGCAGAGACAGAGAGAGAACTCCTACCAGCCACAAAGACTTCCCTGCGACACTGACTGTCACGTCCCCAGTGCTATGGGCTGTTCCTGCAGAAAAAGGGGTCTGACAGCTACTTTTCCCCCACTTTACCTCTTCCAAGCTAGCCTGGAGCACACTCACAAACCTCTAAGTGCCACCAAGACTGCAAGGACTCCTTGCTGGAGAGCCAGCTGTCCTGAGCCACCTCCTGGGGACAGGAGCAGCAGCAAGGCACAGGACACGGCACAGGGCCACCCTCACCTGGATACCGGCTCTGCAGCACCAGGCACTCCCGAGCAGCCTCCACACTGGTTTACTTCAGTTTTGTGTCTGCAGCATCCTGGTAGGAAGAGGAGCTCTGGCATGGGAGCTATTAGAGTGGGTGGCAGCAGATGGTGAAAACAGAGGGGATAGGAAAATAAATACAAAGAGGCTATCTTAAGGGGAGAAGTCGCCACATCAACACTCTGTTGCTTACACAGTCTCTTTTCCCATAGCCTAAACAAACATTGCTCAGTTCCCAGCGCAGAAGGAGACAGCTCTGCTGAACACGAGGGACAGGGAACTGAGCAACCCCAGAGGTTTTGCAGCCCTGAACCCTGCTCAGCCCTTTCTATCCCTGCTTATGGTTTTCAAGGGGATCAGTCTCATACAGAGCAGGGAAACCAAGGCCAAGAAGGGAGCCAACATGTCCTGCTTCACAGTTATCCACAATTTAGGCCAGTCCATTTTCTATTGGCATATGTGTGGGCAAAATATGATGATGTCTGACCTTTCCATGGCCACCAAACTAGGACTGCATGGTGCTAATGGACGCTCTTGCCTGACATCTCTAGAAAAGCAATTGGAAGATATTCCTGGGGGAAATGGGGAGAGACAGTGCTGGGTCTACAGAGACTGCCCAATGCTGTCTCACAGGAAAAGTGATGCACCTTGTAAGTCACTGAGTCACCTAGCACCACAGCTCCTAATTTGAAGCAAAGTAATCCCTTCCACAGATCTCACATAACCTTGGACAGGAAGAGCCCATCTCTTGCTGAGTGCCATCCCAGACTATTTGATCAACCCCTAAGTCTGGGGTTTGCAGTAGGATCGTTTGTGCTTCTCTGGCCACCAGCTGCAGTGGAAAAGGTCTTTCCATCTAATGCTCTTCCTGATGGGAGTCCTGACAGACCTCCAAAGAACAAAAGCCCAGACTTGTGGAAAACAGGTCCAGCTATAAGTGGGGAGAGTCTAGCTCACCAGGCTGCTCCATATTCACTGACAGCCAAGAGCCCCCAAAACCTGTAGCCTTTGTCAGAACCTTCCATCTGGGTCCACAAGGGAACCCATGAGGGGAAGTCAGAGGTGAAAGCAGTCTTTAAAAATGCAATGTCTGGTTCAGGCGAACGCAATTTATTATGTTAAGCACGTTATTAAAGGATCTAAAGCAACAGAGCAGAGATGTTCCAAGAAAGGTTTTAACTTCCCCAGCAAGGGACTCCTGGGAGTCCTCTTGTTAATACTTTGCACGGGGTTGTCTGCAATGGAGCCTACGGTGAACATAAATGCCCTCTTAGTCCCCTTTCAGAACTCGTTTCAGTTAAATCAATACAGCCATAGGGGAGACTTCAGGAAGCAAAGCTATTAGTGGGAACACAGTTAATTCTGGGGGAAAGAAACAAGTAACAAAAGCAATAAAACTGATGGATGGCTTATGTAGACACAGTAACCCTTTCCTGCCTGGGTCCTGCAGCATGGCAACCCATCAGAAGGGAGGATGCTCACTGGAGAAATCCTTCTTTCCCCAGATTTTGCATGGTCTCTGCTTGGTGTCAAAGTACTCCTGGACAGGTTCAAGGCAGAGGGCCATGGCATAGAGGTGGACATGGGGCTGGCAAGAGACAATGAGGCTGCTCTGAGGGGCAGAGGGTGCAATTCTAGGCTAGCACTATATTACCTGAGCCCACAACAACATGCAGGAGCTGAGGAAAGCTCATTCCCAGCCTCCCTTGGCAGCAGGACCTTCAGGGAATGGGGGAGCACGCAGTGACTCCAGCTTTGGGTGGAAATTGTGGTCGAGCAGCATGTTTGCAGCCAAGCAGGAGAGCTCAGAGCAATGCAGGGATATCACCTCAGTGGCCCCTTGGACATGAGAGGGGTCATCATCTCTCCCACCGCAACGCCTGTTGGTAACAGAGCACCAAGAAGCCACACAGGCCTATGTCTCGCTCATCTAATCAAGAAAGCTCATGTCTGCCTTCCCCACAAAGCCCACTGACCAAAAAGCAACACCAGCATGAGCTGAAGGTCCTGCAAACTGGTAGTACCATCATTTCTGAAACAGTAATGCCTCGAAAAGTAGCAAAAATAAGTTTAATCATATTTGCTCCATCTACAGGCCTATCAATGTAATGTCACAGAAGAGCACAACAGTCAGAGGCTTGCAGCACTTCTCACAAAATGTCAAACAAGAAGGTAGTACAGACTCAAAATGGGGAAACCAGTGACAGACTGATGCCGGCACTGAACCAGCCCCCACTCTTTACTGCATCAGACTCATTAAAAAGTCATTTGTGCATCCTCTCATCTCTAAAGCTATAGCAAACAACATCTCTCCACACAACTGACCTCCAAGTCCAGGTCTCAGGCGGTTGTCATACCCATCCAACAGCCTGTCCAGGATGCGGGTGAAAATGGTGATGTTATCTTTGCTGTCATCGACGACATCCGAAACATGCTTCTGAGAAAGCCTGGCACACGGGGGAAAGAAAAGAGGAAAAAAATCAGAGAAGGAAACTGCTCTGAACAGTTACTGAAAATGAAGGGAGGTTGGTTTATGCTCCAGCCTGCGCTGCAGTGGACCCTGAACTGCAGGATGGGACATGCTTATTGATAAGACGATGTGCTTGCAGGACTCCCCACTGGACATCAACCTCCCTCTGGCCTCCGCCATTGCAGCTTTTACCATGGAAGCTGAGACATCATCTCCCCGCTGCCCCCTCCCCACCTTTCCATTCTCAGGGCCAGCAGCACCATGGGTAGGAGCCCTGTTTTTTCAGGGACCCTTCCCCTGCCCTGGCATCCCTCACTTGCCCTAAGAAGGGTCATTTTATGAACAGGGGCTGTGGGAACCTCAGTTACTCAAGTGCCAGTATGTCCTTACAGGCAGCATGAAAGAAGTGGTGCCAGTTATTTACCATATCAAGCCATTTCTTCTTTGCTCCCGGGAAGAGAGGCAGAAAAGTAGGAATTCAGTAAAGCAGGCTTGAAGCTGGAGTCCATCATTAAAACTCCTTGTGAACCATTTCTGTGGTTTGTTGAACTTTCCATGTTTATAAAACCAAATGAGTTTTCACGTTCCTATCTATGCTTAATGCAAGAAGCCTGGAAGGCCCCAAATAAGATGATTTCCTGAGGGCATTTTCTGCCCCAGGTGGAATAAAATAAGCAGTAAATTTCTCAAAGCTCATCTCACCAAACAAAATCTTCAATGCAGTTTTGCAAGCCCAAGGGGTTCAAATAATACATTTGCATTTTGTGTCTCCCTTTCAATCAACAGAAAAGAAGCTTGCGAATCCTTCTGAAACTGGCTGTCTCTAAAAGAGATTTCAGACAACACAGAGTACCAGTGCTGCTCCAAGCACAGCTTTCCCCACCAGAAAGAGCTGTTAGGACCAAAACAAATGGAAAGGCAGAAGATTAAGTGACAGAAAAGCTGAAGAAAAATCTATAGAGATGCAGAGATTGCAAGGAAGATGGAAGAGGAAATAAAAGAGACACCAATGAGGCAAAAAAACCCAAAAAGATTAAGAGGCACAGACAGGCAGCGGGATGGCTGAGGAAGCCCAGGCAGGGGGAGAAGAGGCTGCTGGAGCAGAGGGATCCTCAGTAGCAACATGGGAGAGATCGGTGACTGGGAAGCACTGCCCAGATGCAGACCATGAATGCAGCAAACCAGAGAGGCACTGGCAGTGCAAGACGTGGGTGCAATTTCCAGGGAGGGCACTTATGACCCTCTGAAGCAGGGTCCCACTCTAGAGAAGCCCCTAAAGTGCTGCTTTCTAACACTTCTGGCCCCTTTCCTTCTCCTCCCCAGCCTCATTTTCTCTTGTTCCAGTCGATGTGTGCAGACACTGGTTTAAGCACACATCAGTAATTGGAGAAACAAAAAAAATAAGAGAAAGAGGATTATTATTTAAGGAGTTCAAAGCTCAATCCTGCTGCATCCCAGCTGGTTAGACTAGTTACCCTGACAATGCTGGTCCATTTGTAAATACTCTGTGGAAGGTGACTAGGGTGACAAGTAGCAGAGCTGGCTTGGAGTTTTCTATCAAAATGTGCACCCAACAGAAAACCCTATTTCTGTAAGATAAAAGAGCAAAATGTATTTTCTAGCAAAAGAGGAAAAATTCAGAACAGGGTATGGGTATTTTTAGTGTCAGGCTGAATCAATACTATTCAGTATGCTGCAGCTAATTGAAATATTCCATTTTGGGCAATTTTGACATTAGTCTGCGTCGGCATCAATGGCCAAACACTCCAGGAAATTGCATTTCAAGTGTTTGAGGTTATCTTCTCCAGGGATCAGATCCCATTTCTCACAAGGCTGTTTGACCTCTGGTTTTTAGCAAATCAACACCAGCTATCATGGGAGAAGCGGTCAAGCCAGGAAGCTCAGCCTACACGAGCCCAATGAGGGTAATAAAGGGCTTAAACTGCACTTGCCATAATGTATGTGGGGTGAGGAATGGTCAGGAAAACACCTGTCCCAGCCCTAATGCAACCTGTCAGATCCAAAACATCAAAACACCATTGATATTACAAACTGCATCACAGCCTTCAAGACTTCCCATTCAAATCAAAATGCTGGTTTGGGCTCTTCATCTGGATGTGAAATATTTGAAATAGCTGAACTCCCTGCAGTAACTGGAATTTTGAGGAATTTAACAAATGCCTACTGTAATTAGCAAGGTTTCAATTGTACTAGCTTTCAATGGATGTCATGTTAAAAGCAATCTGTACCAGTGTCTGCTGATGGGTATATAACCATCTATAACTTATGAATAGCTAGCACGCTCATGAAAGCTCATTCATTAATGTTTTATAAGCTATCTTTAAAAATTACCCATAACAAAGAGCAAGAGGACAGATTTTTGTGAAGAAACTCCTGGCGGAGGCTCAGCAGTGATGGGAAAAATGAGTTTACAAATTTCAAAGCCGTTTTACTTAGTCTGACATTTGAGGGTTTGACTTCAATGTGAGCAGCGTGGGATTCGCTCAGGAGGCACTGGAGAAAGAACGATGCATACAGCGGGGAGATGGCAGCACCTCTGTCTGGCACCCGATTTGGGCTAATTCTCCAGTCCAGCCGAGGTCTGGGCTGGCTCAGCTAACCTTAACATAAAGGTAAAGCTGCTCTTTAGCAAGGTATAAACCCAGGTCTCATTTATCTCTCTCAAAGCCCCAGTGAAGAACTCCATGGAACTGCAAAGAGGTATTGGGATCATGGTTTTAAAATAATTAAAAGCCTTTAGGCAGGGAAGGCAGAGGCTTACAGCAAATTTAATTAGGATAGGCTTGAGGAAAAGTCATTACCTCACCACCCATCCCTGCGCACATGCTCTCTGAAGAGCTGGCTGCCACATCGCCACACTAACCTCCCAACAAGGCTCCCCTTGTACGCAATTTAGGAAACAAATCCTCCTGCAGACCAGAGCACGGCAGGCGGCGAGGGAGCAGCGGCATCAGTGAGGACATGATGGGAAGCACAAGGGCAATGGTGGGGCAGGCAGGGGCAGGGCTGCGGGCACAGGGGTCCAAACACCCCCCTGCAGATGGCACGAGGATGGGGACAGATGAGGGGCCAGTGCCTGGGGCTGCCTGTGCCTATGCAGGCAGGGACAGGCAGCCAGTTACATCGATATAAGGGTCAGCATCTACATGTCAAGACATTCCAGGGATGCATTTGCTTATGCAAAATTAGATCCAAGCAGACAAAGCAGTGTGAGCAGGACAGGGTAGGAGTGTGGGCGAACAGCTGCGTGCAGAGGGGTGTGTGAGGGAAGCAGGGGCAACCGCGCTGGCAGCTTTTCACGCATGAAAATCCTTGATCGCTGCTGGACTTGTAACTCACTAGACAGCATTTCAGTGTCCGTACCTGGCACTCTAATGGCTTTTCTAAATTTTTCATGATGTCATGTATTATTTGCATTTCTCTCCCTCTGCGCAGAACTCCTCCCTCTCCAGGGCTGGCAGGCTGTGCTGGGGGTTCCTCTGCCTCCCGTCCTCAAAGGGCTCTCTGAGCTCACCAAACCTCAGCAGAGGCTCTGGTGGGATGCACAGGAGGGCTGCACAGCCTGTCACAGACTAACAGGCTTTTGTCTTTTTCCCAATGGCCCCCAGAGGCTGGGATGGTGAGACTGGTGGCAGTGCTGTCTGTGCCAGGGCAGCCAGAGCCTGCGCACCCAGGGACACTGACCCAGGTGGAGGACGAGCAGCTGCCCAGAGCCCCCACCAGGCTACAGCAGATCAGGTGTGCTACTTGTGGGCCATTATACTATAAACAGTAAGAGAGCAAAAGCAGTTTCATTTTATTTTCTTTTAAAGAGTATTAAAAAATTTAGGGGATGGGGGAATCTCTCTTCCTGGTTAAAATTCATCCAAGCCAGAGCAAATTGTGCAGAGGCCAAATCCGAAAATTGGTTTTGTTGCAAAAAATGCTGACAACTGTCCTTGGTGAGAGCACCTCAAATAACGCTAATGTAATCAGTCAGCTCAGCCATGGGGGACTGAACAGTCCCTGGGTGAAAGTGATGGGGACAAGGGGAGGGTCAAACACAGCAGAGACACTTTTTAGTGCTTTGCCCTGGACTACTTCACACAGGTACTGGACCCTGGATATTTAAGCACAGCAAGAGGACTACAGCTTCGGGCAACAGCCTCAGCACTCACCACCTTACCCAGCATCAGCAGGGAGAGCCAAAACCAGGACTAGGATCCCAAGGCTAACAAGAGAGAGCGACCCCGTTCCCAGGAGCCTCAGTGCCATGGCCTCAGCACGCAGCGACCAGCAAGTGAGCCTCCAAAACCTGCCAGGGTGGGCACAGAGGGGAAGAAGAGAAAAGAGATTTTATTTACTAAGAGGAAAGCAATCCACTTAGTTCAGTTTTTCCCAGCAGTTCATCCGTGTTAGCCAGCAGTCGGTATTTCTGGGGTTCTGCATTTGAAGTCCCAGAGACCCCTCGAGGGACCAAAGACAGCAGCATCCCCTGCAGCACTGCTGGCGCTGGGGAAGCCGCAGCACAGGCTCAGAGCCAAGCATGTACATGCACACACAAGCCCTCACCCCACTTTCACAGCACATCCAGCAGCTGCCCAAGTGTTTCAGCACCTTTCAGCAAGTGCATAGATCCACTTCCAAAATGACCACACTACTTCTTTCACCCATTGCTTCCTCCTCCACACCGTACTCAGTCACTGCCCTTCCCTTGCAGCAGCTCCCAGCTTCCTGCACTAGCTATGCTGCCTTGGGGACACACACAGCAGAGCCACTTGCAAACTCTCAAGACCTATTTTCTCCAAACATCTTTTTTCTGGACAGTTAGTCCCTCATTTAATTCTGGTAATGACACTGCCAGAAATTCTTATTAAGTTTGGGCACTGAGGCCCAAGGTAGTGGGAGTGTTTGACTGTACTGCACTTAGTGTGCTCAGATTTTTCATTAATGCTCAGTTTTACTTTTATTATGATGTTATTGCACATTTAACTGTCTTCCCCTTTTATGTATCTCATTATGTTGATGCACCTTGGAACAGCACTGCCAAGCAACAGCCTGTATAAATACAGCTTGTCGTGATGTCTCCCCAGCACACCACCTCATCTCTGGCACACATGAGATTCAGCCAGGCACAGCCAGCCAGTGGGAGCCCCCAAAGCCATAAGTGAGGGCTCACTTCAATCACAGCCTGCAGAAACCAAGACAAGATGCTGTTGCCAGCCAAATTTGACCTCTGAATTTCCCCACTCAATAGGCACCAACATGATGCAGCCTCAGGCAGCTCCTTCCAACACTGAAGGAGGTGCTGGGTAGAAAGCCAAACCCCACCACCCAAACGGTATTTCTCAGCTAGCGGAGGGTGCCCCAGGATGAAGGGGGCAGGTGAGCTACTCAAGTGCTACCAAGGGTTTCTACACACAGATATTAGAGCTGGGAAGCCCCGTCAGAAATCCCATGCAGAGAGAGCAGCAAGGAAACACCTGGAGATAACATAAATCATGTATGTGCAGCAATGTGTATCTGGCTACCCCCACCACAGCTGAATGGAGGAGGAGAAGGGTCACAAGGCCAGGCTGGGTCATGTGTTGTACCACAATTCTGCATTTAGCTACCCCTGGTCACCCCACAACACCCTGGCCCGACGCTCTTCCTGGATGCTCTGCCTGCTCCTTGCTTTTTAGCTAGTACAGCTCCAGAAGGACATCAGCTACCATGCAGGTAAGAGCCTGAAACTACAAGTCCTTATCCACCCACCTCAGCTTTTGTTCTGGCAAAATATTCAGTAATGGCAGACACAGGAAAAACATAGTGTCGAGCCCTAATATTGCCTTGCACACATTTCAGACGCGTGTTACCTATGCCTTCCTTCCCATCACTCATTTAAAAACCTTGCAATTGTCAGTGCATAGATTAATTTTGTGCATGTGAGCACTTGCTGGTGTGCTCAGGCCTCATTTTATGAGGATGTTATCTGGGGAAGCGCAGCCCTGGCACCAACAGGGGACACGTTTCCCAGAGGCTGCAGGAGCCTTGTGGCATGGGGACACCTCCACCTCTGGTGGGACGAGCCCTAATTTGGGATTGCTCCTCTGGCTCCTGCCACCCTCCAGCTGAGAAGGGACAGGCAGTCTTGGAAATTCAAGTATTTGCTGACGAAGCACAAATTAAGAGTCTGAACATCTGTTCTGTGGGAAATTCTGACAGTTAGGGGAGACTTGTTCCAACTCACAACAAGGGCAGCTAAAATGTTGATGTTTCTCACAAGGCAAATTCAAAACTCCTTCAATTAGCAGCTCCTCAACAGATTTTCCTTTCAACTTTTCCATTTTGTTTCATTTAAACTTGCATATTATACAATAGGATTTAATAGATTATTTTTTTCCCCATGGCAATTTCAAGCACTAGCCAAAAGCAAAACCAAATATCTATATTTGCTGGCTTCCCTTTCCCCTCCCCACGTCACCATTGAAAAATTTCACTAAATCAACACTTTCCCATTTGACTGCAGATTTCAATAAACGGTTTGTTACAGCAGAATTTGCACTGTCAGCAGTTTTTGAACATGGATATACACATAAACTAGGACCCTCTGGATTTGCAGCAAATGCCTCCTGGCTCTACAGGAACTGTTTTGGCTGGTTTTAGACTATCTTTATTAGATTTGGTGAGACCGTGGGCTGGCAAGATGACACACAAAAGGTGGGACAGAGCAGCTAAAGTAAAGAGAGCCAGAAAATGAAGCAGCAGAAAGAGATAAGGTCAAGAACAGTGACAAAAGCCAGAAGCACTTACATCTTCCATGTAGGTGTGTGTAAGACATGCCTGCCTGTCTGTGCCAAGAGGCTCAAAACAACCGCATTTCCACCAAACCTTGGTTCATACAGTTTCCTTCAATATTACGTGGAGATGAAGTGCTGATTTTCTACTTTGGATAGTTCTGTTGAGGAAGGTGTTAGCCAAGAATAACGAGGCTACTTAAAGAAAGTTAGACATGTGCTTAACTCTCATTTTAAGCATCAGAACCAGTTCTACATACCTGCATTGGGAGAAAAATCTGTTTTCACTGTTTGCCCAAGTGATTATTTTGCCAGCCACAGCTCGGTTTTCTGGCACAGAGAATGCCCCCAAAATGGGGTATGAGAGTACACAGATGGCTGGTTTGCTATGGCTGCACTCATGGGCTTAGGAAGGATATCACAGCATGGAAAATATGGAAAATAGCTTGGCACTGTTTTCTACAATTTTCTTTTGGTTCTTGTATATTTTTCCCGTGGAGCTGGACAGAAGAAGCTGTGCAGCATTTCCCTTGTTCTTTGGCTCCTTTACACCTCGAGATGGATTGAAAGGCAGACCCAGTCCTGAGGATTGTGGCTGATGTTCCCAATTAACACAAGGGCTTCAACTGTTGGTGATGAACCCTGGTAGCCTTGGGACATTAAGCCAGGGCTGGCCAGGCAGTGCTGTGGGAAAAACAGGAGGAACAACCCCCCTTCCAGAGCTCATCACTCTGTTGCCAGGCAAGAAACATGTCTCTGGAGGATGTAAAGAGGCTTTTGCAGAGGAGGAGGTTTCACCCTTCAGACAGTTTTAGGAATCTTCCAAACCTCCACATAGCCAGAGCCCAGTGAGGTCCCCAGGGCACAGCAGCTCTCAGCATCACCTCTGCCCTTTCCTGGGGCTCTTGCTAGTCCAGGCCTAGCACCAACCACAGGGACACACAAAACCTTAGCCAGTACAAGTGCTTTATAAGCCCAATAGCTACTGACCACACACAGCCTCTCTAATAACAAGGTTTTCCACCTAGCAGAGGAAAGCAAAGGAAAGGAATGGAAACAGCCATGAGTTTGCCTCAGGAAAAGTAACACTGGGGTCCTCCAGCCCAAACTAGTGCTTGTCCTTGCAGAAGGCACTTAAACAAAATGCTATTCAGCTGTCGCTTCCCACTCAGGAAGGCTCTGAAACAGTCAATGTCTTGATCTGAATACCTGCTGGGATCCCTGGTCTGATGTAACTGGGGGGTTAGGAATGTTAATTGGATACTTATAGTCTCAAAGAAGAAAACAAACAAATGCCACCAAACAAAAAAACCACCCACCACAACAAAATCTCTTACTAGGTCTCACTGAAAGGAAACTGCATCATATCCATGAAGAAAAAAGCAGAATGTGAAGATTTCTAAGCTCAGAAAAGAGTGGTACGACCCCTTAGACTGAACACTCTTTCACATAAGAACATCACCCTATAGTTTCTGGTTCTCATCTATGCCTGTGTGAGATGGAGCCTATAGGGTTGGGATGTGTTCAAAGCAGCTCCGCACTTCCTTCCTCCATCTGTCCATTGCTCATTTCTTAATGGCACAGTTAGCAAATGCATTCATCGCCAATTCTGCAGTTGCTGGTAACCTCCACAGCTGAATCAAATGCAGATTTTCTAAGGAGCCCCGCTAACACTTTGCAGCTGGAATCCAGCAATACTTTTGGTTTACAATTCTGAGCACTCCAGATTTTGGCAGGTCTCTTTGTAACCACCTACCTAAAGGCATCATAAACATACCAACTTCTCTCCAACACATGCAGTCTGTCCAATCTCCAGAGCATCGCAGCATAACAACGCTCCTGAGAAATGCAGCCTTCCTTTTGGATGCGCAGTTCTGGAAAACAGAATTGGAAACCTTCCTTCTCCCAAAGACAGCAATGTGTTCCAACACCTGCTCCTGCAGAGGTAGGTTGGGAATGAAAAAAGAAGTGCTGGTACCTTCCAGATCAGCAAGGTACCTTAGTAACTTCATTAACATTGGGTATCTCCTGACTTAACATACTGAGCCTGATCTTTTCAGAAATCCGTATTCTAGAAACCATTATATATTCTGAAATGCCTTCCTAGGAAAGAGTGATTAGCACAGGCTTACTGCTGACAAGGGAAAGACAGATAGAGCTCTGGAGGTGGAGATGGAAAGGTAAAGCTTGCAAGAAAATCTGGGAGAACAGCCCAGAAAGGGGGGGACTGCAAGCACCAGAAAGGGAATGAAGACAGAAAAGGCCCATAAATCCACCTAGGTACATTTGTAGGAGTTACATCAGCATGTCTCCCAAATTACTGCGTCTTTCGAACATGCACAGTCAAGGGAACAATCTGATTCACTGAGCAATAGTCTCCATCATGCAGGCAGCATTTGTGAAGCAGCCCAAAGGAGATATTTACCCCATTACTGCTGTGCACCTGCAGTGTCCTTAGGTCAGCACCTATACCAGTGGCATCAGCTGAACGAGTGCTGAGCACTTACAGATCCTACACAGCTCACAGCCCCCAGGACCTGCAGCTGCTCCACATCTTTGCCAAGTCAGGTATCTCGGGGAGGGTTATGGAATGAAGAGCTGGTGTGGGAAAGCCAGCTGGAAAACAACCTGGGAAGTAGAGGCAGCCCAAATACAAGCACTTCTACGTAAGGAGAGATTGATGGAGACCTGGTGGGTGCCAAGCACATCCACCCACCTGCAGAGTAGCACAGCACTATAGGTGACCTCACAACACCTGCATATTAACCCCCAAAGTCAGGTGCACTTGCATAGCGTAAGAAGCTCCATCAAACCCTTCCTCATTACACTGGAGCCTCTGCAAAACAGGTCGCAGGCATCAAGAGAGCTCCTTTGACACCACTCAAGGATTCCAAAATAGTCTAAACCTCACAGGTTGTGCTTTGCCCAGCTGACCCCAGTCCTCCCTGAGAACACTAGCCTTGTGGTGATCACTGCTTTGTCTCTTCTAGCACTTCTTTGGGTAAAACTCCAAGCTCTTTCTGCAGAGATGGGCAGCCAGCAAGCGCACAGCGCAGCAGCAATAAGTGCAGGTGATGCACATGCTGCCCCGTGTCCCTGTTGGAGAAGTTTTGCTTCAGTTCTCAATCACTTCAGCTCAAAGGAGGGTATTGTTTGAGGGTAGGGGCAGCAATGATCAGACATGGTTCATCTGGAAGCCTGGAAACGATGGAATAAGACACTGTTGGTGTTTCACAAGACCCTTGTCCTACTGGTTGTTTGCATCCCTTTGTTCTGAAATGAGCTAGCTGGGATGCATGCGTACACTGCACAGCACAGGCAGAGACACAAGCTAGTGCATACTGGGAGCAGTCCAGACCTGCCAGCACCACGTTCTACCTGCACCAGCCAGCACAGAGGGAAGGCTTGTTCTGTTAGCCTGGACCAAGGGCAGTGCTGTGCTTCCACCATCTGAGATAGCCTGGATTTCTCTGACTTGCCTCTCAGTTTAGAGCTGCTTTGTGCCGTATAGATGCTGCTGTTGGCTGGAAGCTACTACAGCATTTTACAGGAATAGGAGAACACGACAGGCAGCAGTACCTCCACCTACCTGAATCAAACTTGCTGTTTACCGTCTACTTAGAGAAACAGCACTGGCTCACAGCAAGAGGCACATGGCAGAGGGACCACATAGTCTTCAACTCGCAAGCACAAAAATGTTTGTTATTACCTACCCAAGCGACACACGTTGGCTCGTACCCACAAACACACACTGCACAAGCCATAAACAACCTTCCCATGAATCTGCCACACACATAAGGTACGAGGCACACGTGATGGTTACCGAACGTGTTGTCTGCAGCTCTGCAAGAGATGCCAGCAGAAGAGGACACTCAGAACCAGAGGCACACGGCAAAGAAATTAAAGATTCAGATCAAGATGGAAATCTTGGGACCAAGCCTTAAAGTGGATCTCCTCTGTAGAAAGCCTGTAATGGAGGAACACGCTCTGTGCCCAACTCCCAACCCAGCTTTAATTTTTTGAAATGAGAAGCTGCTTGACAGTTTTTCCTCATCGAAACACAATTAATCCCAGTATTGCATCTCTCTACTCAAAAACACATCCAGAGGGACTGTAGAGTGATTCACATCCACAACTGCTACAGGAAACCATTTGCACTAGAAGTGTAACAAGCCAACACTGATTCACCCACATAATTACAGGCAGACACTGATTCACAGCTACTGCAACTGCAGACAGACTGACTCACAATCAAAGCAACTGCAGACAGACTCAGGCTCACCAGCACAACTGGAAATACAACAGTGGTGACAATGCTCAGTCTGCAATCCTATGTACACACAAATCCTTGGAAAACTATCTAGCACTGTAACCAACACAATCATGGCTAGCCAAGCCCTGCGTATTTTCCTGCTGCTCTCAACCTTCACCCCACAACCATCTTTCCTTCACCGATGGAACAAGATCCACACCTCAGCAACCATTCCTTCCCTGACAGCCCTTGCACTTGCCAAGCACGACTGTCAAAGCCTGAACCCAGGAGCAGAGCTGTATGATGCATATTCAGACACACAGTGCATGCAGGCACAGTAAGTGTATATGGTGCAAGACAACAACGTACATCCGCTTCGATACCATATATCTATGCACTGACTGCATTGACTTTGTGTTCCCAGAATATAAGTAAATGCAAGCCAAGTATAATACATTTAGCCCACGGGCAAAGGAGATGGCAAAAGACTCACCACTGGGCAAAAGCTTGAAAGGCACGATTATTTACTACACTCTCTGGCTGGGTATGTAATTATGTCAGTGTTCAGCCTGGGTATTGTGCTACTTTTTGTAAACAGTTGGCAGGAATACTCCTACTGAAACAAGGGGCTGGGCTGCTTCTCCAGTGTTGAGAGGAACGGTCTGAACAGGACAAGTTCTACTTAGAGAAGAAGAAACTGAGGTGAAAGAATAGATTAAGCAGGAAAAGATTAAGGGAAACTGAGCATGAAGGGGGACAGGCAGAAGCCTACAGACAAAGAAGGAAGAGGAAAGGAGAAAGAACAGAAGGCGGAAAGCTGCATGATGCAGACTTGTGATAACAAGCTCCAGAAGCGAGGAAAAGCAGCAGCCTCCAGTGCTGAGTATCTTGGAGCGGTGCAGAGAATGCATCTGTGCATACCCACATGCCGAGCTCTGCTGCACGCTGCAAACCAGGGGATTCCAGCGGAAAGGACGCAGCCCCAGCCAAGCATGTGCCATGGGGTCCAGGTGCTGCCGCAACACTTCCCACTGCTCAGAGCGCCAAAAGGAGCAGGAGTGTCAGGCTTGCGCGCTCCTGCCTCTGTGCACACGCACTGCGGGGCACCCAGCCACCACTGGCACAGGCTGAAGGGCAGGCTGGCAAAGTCCACCACAACAGCATCACCTCCAAACAGCCTGAAAGCCTTTATCCTCCAGGGTAAGGAGGAAGTTAAGAGACAGACTACGGAAAGGAACTGCCTGAACCACACGTAGCGTCTTCCAGTTGTAGGCTGGACCTGCACCACCACCTGTTATTTTTCTTCTTTATACCCCTCCACAAGAAAACCAAGAGGACCAAGAGACAAGGGAGCAAATCTGCTCTGCTGCTGCTGTCAGAACAACTCAGCTGAGCAGCCACCCAGAGCTGTTTTGGCCAGCTAGCCCACAACAGCAAAGTCCCACCAGAGGGTCCCGGTTCTCCCTTTCTGTCTGAGGATGCTGCTGCATTTGCAGCCAGTCAGCAGCAGATTCAGGGGAGAGACTGTGGATGCAATTGGCCAGGGAAATGAACTATTTGTTCAATTATACTTCTCTTGTCCAGATGAGAATCGTTCTGGCAGAAGGCAGAGCAAGGAACAATGGATAAGTGTTGCAGCAGGGACTGTCTAATGCTTAATTGCATTATGCTACTCCTTTTTAATGATTCTTATCTCAGTCCTAGTAACTCTAAGTACAGAAGGAAAAATCTGGAGCTCTTTTCCCTTTCAGCCCATACCACCCCCAGAGACCACAGCCCCCAAAACCCCTTTCTCTCCCCACTTACCTCCCCACCCCAACACAGCATCAGTGCCCATTAGGCCTAGCTGCAGGATTCTAGGGGAAATTTTGCTTTGCTTTATTACACTGTTCTCTCCCCACTTGTCCCTTCCCCTTCATTCACCGTCCGGCTCTAGGAACGGGGCTCAGCATTGTCCTCATCCAGACATTTTTCATCACAGCTGATTACACCTCTCCTTGCTCTCCAGCTGACAGTGCCATGCGGGAGGGCTGGACCCCCAAGGATTCCCAGCGAGTGGGGAACCCGGCACGGCTGGGGCTGCCGTGCTGCTCCAGAGCAACACGCTCTGGAGTTGCTGCGAGAGTGGAGATGCTCCGACCCCATAGCCGCCCTGTCGAGCCCCCCGCCCGGCGGATGCGAGCAGGGCTGAGCCCCACTTCCTCCGCGGGGCTGCTGCTCCCCCTGTTGTTCACCGGCCCGTAGACAATAGCCGGGGGGCGGTGCAGCACCTGGAAGCCCCATCCCCGGCCGGGGGTCCGCACTGCTCCTCGCTCTTCCCCCATACCAGTTCCCGGCGGGGCGCTTATTCGCCGTTCGGTACAGCCGCCAGGGAGGTGCGGAGCGGAGAGGGGAGACTCGGGGGGGGAAATAGGGACGCGAACCGCCGCCGCCCCCCGCCCGCACTCACCGCCGCGCCGGCTGCCCCAGCGGGGGGCGGCCGGAGTCCGCTCCGCCGGGCTGCGCGCCCCCGAGCCCGCCCGGCCAGGGCTGCCAGCCACCGCCTGCGCGCTCCTCTGGCCGCGGCGAGGGAGGGAGAGAGGGAGGGAAGCAGCATCCACCCGCCTTCCTCCTCCTCCCCGCGCCCCGGAGGAGGGTTTACCCACCCGCTTTGTGCAGAGCTGCCCTCCCCGCAGCACGGGCGGCGGGGACTGGTCGCTGTCGTCCTCCCAGCCCCGGGCTGAAGACACCACCCAAAGCGATGCCCCGGGGTCTTCTGCCCAAACCCCGGCCTCACAGCACCGCTGCAGTCACCGACGTCCTTTCCGATGAGCAGAGCAAGGCTGGCTGCTCCCGACGTCTACCTGTTGAAAGGGGGAGCTCCCCAAGGCACCAGTGCTCTGTAAAGCGGTGACCAGCACCCCAAGGGGCTCAATGCACCCCAGTTCCTGCCAACTTGCCTCCTCACCGCAAGGCCTGGCCAAATCCCAGGTCTGCTGGCGGGGCAGGGAAGTTTGGCCTGGAACTTGGAATTGTGGAGATTTATATCTCAATAAAACAGCAAGCAGAGGAAAACAAATGCGGAGAAGGGGGGAGGAGGATTACAGGTTAAAACACAGCAAGTAGGCTTTGAAAATAATGACAGATTCAGTGTGATAGTGCAGGGACCCCAGATGAAGGGTGATGTTAGATGCAGTGGACAGACATGGCTGGGCTTTGGAGGTTTTGTGGAGCCACAAAGCAGTGAAGCTGGGAAAGGGAAAGCTGACAGTAAGGCACACTCAAAATATATTGTCCCTGCAGAGCTCGCCTTGTTAAATAAGCACTGCAAGGCTCAGCTGCAGCTGTGACTCCAAGGTACATAACCAGTCCTCCGTCACCGAGGATGCGGAAGGAGATAAAGGATCATAACTGCAGGCATTACTGACCACCCTAAAATTCCTCTAAAATACTCTTGGTTTTGAATACTTAAAATAACATGCAAACATACATCAGGGCAAGTGCCCTCAAGGCATGAGTAATTTAATCCAGTTTAACTGTCAGTTCTCTGCATTTTGATATCAGAAAATGACCCAGTTCTTGCTTCCAGGACAAAGTTAGGGGCAATCACTGTTCTACCTTACCCCTGTAGACCACAGCCATCCCAACTTTGGTGAGATAGGAACATTCACCATGACTTATTTATGGACAGTAGAAAGAGAACATAGGCTTTATTTCAAAGCAAAATTTCAGCTCCCTATGATCTGTGCATGGTTCTTACTAACCAAGGTATCCAGAATTATGTCTGTTAGCAGCAGTTCAAATGCCAGTAGAGTTCTGCTTTCCTCTGCTAGATAGAGGCCACAGGCAAGATCTGATGAGCCTCACAAGATCTGAAAACCAACATCTTGCACAAAAACTGGGCTTAGTCCAACACAGTGTCCCCACAATCTAATCTGACATTTCTTAGACCAGACTGCAACATCTGACTTGCTTTCAGGAACTTCATGGTGACCATAAAGCCATATGTAACCAAGGTAAATCTCTCCAGCCCTCAACACCATATCCTGCCCTAGCCAGCAGAGATTAAATACTCACAGGACAATTTTAAAACATCACCAAACAGGCCGTCAGGTTATTATTTTCTGATCTCTGAAAGATATCTTGCCTGCACTACAGGGACCTTACTTTTGAGATCTCATGTGGACAGCTAAGATTTTGACTGTCCTTAGACTGCTCATACATGAATGACAGCAGCCAGTACATAGTGTAGGGCTGTTCCCATTTTAAAATGTCTGTTTCTGCATTGAATTCCTCCTGCTATAATCCAAAGCATCAGTCAAGAAGAGATGTGTGTGCATGCCCGCAGAGGAGTGTTTTTACTGGTCTCCACAACTGGGGCAAATCATAGAATCATAGGACAATTTACATTGGAAGAGATTTCAGGACATCATCTAGTCCAACTTCCTGCTCAAAGCACAATCAGCTAAGGAAGAGCCCAATGAGCAACACAAGTTGGCCGTACTGATTGACACTGATTTTCTACTTACATTTGCGTTTGCTCCAAGGCACATCTTCCATTCCCAATTTGCATGCTTGTGGACACAAGAGTTTGGGCAAGGGAACATGGAAGAGCTCAGAGGGAGTCCCAAGGCTAAAAATCACAAGGCTCTAGTCCACCATCTTCCCACTGGAAGGTGACACTCCATTGGAGAATATAATCAAGATGACCATGCCCAGAGGTGGGACCAGACTTAAGAACTCTGGTTGCCTGGAGCCTGAGAGGAGAGGTCCTAATACTTGTTCTTCCTCCTTTCCAAACTGACTCAGCTGCTGGCATGAAGTCCCTTGGATATGAGAACAGGCATGAAACAGAATCAGTGAGACAAGCATATCCGGAGATAGAAATGACTCAGGTCTTTAAATGGCTCATATTGAAGAACATTTCAAGACTTACAAATTTAAGTAGTGCTAACAATAGGCACAGGCAATAGAAACCATGTTTCTCTTGAGGCCTGTTCATCCATGAGCAACAGTCATACAGGCTTCCCCAGGAGCAACATATCTCTCTCTACTCTGAAATGCCTTCTCCAAAGACATTGGAGCCTCTGAGCCTCTGCTCAGAGGTCTCCTCTGACACTGCCAGCAGCCCAAAATAGTCTTGGGCATGAGGGCCTCTGTTGGAAAAGTTTTTCCAATAATCTAAAAATCAAATGAAATCCCTACCCTTGCAGCCGCACCACACACCACGTTCTCCTTACAAAGGTGGAGAAATGGCCGTAAGTGGGGTCAGACAGGAAAGAAAGCACAAGGTAAAGAATTACAATGCTGTTGCCACATGAATAGTGAGTTGCTAAGGGCAGAACAAAAGATACAACATGTAAAAAGCACCTTAAATGAGATCAGTGGACATGCACATTACATCCTTTCCTCCCATCCAGATGTGCTAATCCACACCGTATCAGGTCATGCAAATCCTTGGCAGAGCAGGCACCTGTGCAAGCAAGCCCTGCTTCTAGCTGTCAAATAGCAATAATCAAAATCTTCACCAGTCAGATTCCTCCTGGATTATAAATGCTGCACCAGAGAGACTCCAAAGATTTGCGTGATGTTTGCCCCTTAGGGTTTGGCTACAACATTAAGGGCTGACTGGCTCAGCTCACCCCATGAGCTCACACTGCAGAGACATGAATGGAGGCCCTGTTAATGATGGAGGCAGTGGAAGTCCTTTTTCCAGCCAGTGCCAAAAGCCAGCTGACCCCTAAGGGACGGGAGTACTATTACCAATCAGAATGTGCATGATGGCAGAGTTGTAGACATGAGGACTATTCAGCAGTAGCACAGGATGACTTTGAACAGGAGACACTGTCAGGGGCAGGGAGAGGCTATGGCCAGGGAAGAATGCATTAGCTAGCTCAAGAAGTCCAGCTTTAGACAGCCTTTTCTTTTTGGGATGGGTGTAGTGTCATCATTAGCTGGCATTACCTAGCTGGAATTGTCTTGATCTCTGCTCTGTTCAGAAGGAAAGGTAAGCCTCCACTAAGAACGTCAGTCTCTGTGGATACGTTCATCAATTTAGGAGGCATAAAAACATCTTGTGAAACCTATAAACAATTATCTTTTAACGCATCACTCCATCTTAAGGCTTTTTATTTCCTTCTTAAAATACATATCATCCCTTCCCCCCAGCCCTGCTCTGCTATACCTGCTGGAACACCTGCCTGAAGCCTGGCACACTCCAGGACCTGACTGCTCTGAGGCAACACCTTTCTCATGGTGATCAAGGTTAAAATATGGCTGTCACCATATTACTGAAGAGTAATCTCTCAAAATGGAAGTACAGCAGCCTGGGAATATCTTGCTCACAATTAGTTTCCCTCCCACCACCATGCTCAACTAGCCAGAATAAAAGTATGCTTAGCTTTAGGCCCATGCTACAGTGCCCTTGAACTGAACAGGATTAAAGACTTAACCCCTGCATAGCAAAGCAGGTGAGTGCATACTGAAGGTGCAGGCTGGAGCAAGAGCTTTGGGATGTGCAGCACAGCTCCAGCATACTCACTTTTTGAGAGACAAGTCCATACTATGCCCATTAAACCCACCCAGCACCCATACTCATCACCCAAGGGAGCTGGCTACAGTGATGTTGCAATGGCTGGAATGGAGGACCAAGGGAAGAGGTGACCTTCCCCAGTGCTGAAAGGCAGAAGGGCATCATGCCAAGGGAGACATGTCCTGGGAACACACAGCTCCCCAGGACACTGGGTGGTACAGACCTGCTCCAAGGCTGAAGGCTCATCAGCACAGGGAGAGCACTGCAATTAGAAGGGTCCTGACCGCTTGCATGCAGGCACATGCCTTGGCATGGAGCAAGTCCTGTTTTCCACACGCATAAGCTAACCCTGAGCACAGCAGAGTCCTTTGCACCAGTCCTGTGTAAGGCAGCCTCTGCAAGCTGGCATCCACATCTGCTTTGAGGCTCTTTCACGCTGCCAAGGGAAGCAGCCAGCCTGCGGTCACTAAGCAGACAGGTGATTGATGCAGGAGGGAGACCAGAACAAGAGATACTCTGGCTGCATAGGGGCCCAGTTCCTTCCCTGAAAGCTGCTGGTCCTGCTCATCGCCAAGGAGCACCATGCTGATCCCTCTCCTCCTAAAGAGCTGGGAGAAAGGGGCTCTTGTCTCACATCACACCATCCTCTCTCAAAACACCCAGGGCCATCTCAACAGCCCTGCAGACCCAACTCCTGCTCCACTCTCCTGGTGTTTCCCTGTTCTTACTCCCCATCCCCACTAAGCCAGCTGCCCCTTCTCCCCACCCACCTCCTCCTTGCAACCATAGCAGCATCAGAGCCAGCTGCTGCCTGGTGTTTTATTAGCCCATCTCCATGACAACTCGCCTACAGCTTAACTCAGAGAGACCCCTATCTTGCCTCGGCCATAAATCAGCCACTTGCCTGCATCCTCGATCAGAGATGGGGGTCACCACTCATCCCGTGTGCTGCTGGGAGCATTGCTGCTGCTGTCCCAGCCTCCCTGCTGAGGCTGTCCCATGCTGTCTGCCCTCTGCGGCACCACGTTTGCATCCTTCAAGCAACATCTAATAGCTGGTGGTTTTCCCAGTTCGAAGCCAAACTGGAACCACCCGTACAAACCAGCAATGGGCTGGAGCTCTTCCTCCTTTGGGCAGGGAGCAGAGTCCAGGGCCAGCCCCCAGTAAACAGGCAAAGCACTGGATTAAGGCAGAAAGGAATCATACCCTTCCCCCATGATAAGGCAGCCCCCTCCTCTCCTTGTCTTTGAGGAAGCCCTCAAAGCCTGCCAGGAGGGGACAAAGAGCAACCTTTCCCCAGCACAGCTCAAAGGCAAGGCTCCTCTTTAAAGTGTTCTCTCATCAGGACTGTCCTTTGGGCATTACCTTACCAGTAAACCCACTGGCTGTTATCACACATGCTGGAAAGTTCAAAGTATGTGACCAGTAAGAATCTGCTGGTCCCCACAAGAGCAGACTTTCCCATACTATTTTTGCTGTAGCACTGTGAAGGGGCTGCAGGACATGCTGCTCTTTCTACCCTCCCAAACACATAACAAAAATGTGTTCTTGCTCCACCACAACCTTAGGCTCCAAAAATAGAGCTTTTTCTTTATATCACACATGTTATACAGTTTGTCACTTCATCCATTTTAAGCACCTGATAATGCTGGGGCTTAAACTTGGCAACACAAATGTAAAGGCGGCTGCCAACACCAGAAGTTTAGCCTACAGAAGCCTAGCAAAGTAAGCAAGGAAGGAAGCATCATCTTTAGAAGCTGCTGGGGCACTGCAGGGCTGTGCTGGCAGGAAGAGAAGGTTAAGGCAGAGCCATCAAATGGCTCACTTGAAGTCACAGGCACAATCCATGACGAAACAGAGGTCTAACATGCACTACTGGAAAAGACGGTAATTTTTCCTCACCTTTCCACATGCCCTGAAAGGTACTGATCTACATATGTAATCCCAAGGGATGCTTGAGGTAAAACGTAGCGTTACTGTGCAAGAACACGTACTCCTGGCTGCTTTAGGTAAGGACTCCAGTATATCTGGGGTTTTACCCGTAGCTAAGACATGTCCAAGGAAATCCAGAATGGGGCACTGATATAGATGTGTATCTTCATTTTACACAGATGCTCAGGATGTATAACCACACAACTCAAAGGGCTAAATGCTCCTCCTTGGATGACACTGCAGAGCTCGAGGTCTGTGTCTTAGCAGATCCCAGTAAAGCCAAGGGTTGGGCCTTGTTTGTCTGACAAAGGATGCCCATCCAAGTCTCCAGAAGCCAGATCCAACTACATGGGGAAGAACCAGAGCTCTTTTAGCAGAGGTGGCTTTCTCAGATTTAAAAAAACTATACCCTGGCAGTGGAACAAATTCATAAAAGCTAATGGGCCTGAAAGATACTGTATTTGTCCTGCAGTCCTTTGGCAAGTGCAAAAATAAACCTGGAGAAAAGACCTGTTCGCATACTCTCTTTTCTTTTCTGCAGTTACAATAGCAGCATCAGTTCAAAAATCCCCCTGTAGAGTCATAAGATTTTAGATGCCTCAGCATTTCTATTTCTAACATTGCACATGCTTGTCAAGTCCAAACATACTTAAGCAATTTAGGTACCCAATGCCCATCTAAATCAAGTGCTAAGAAGGGGTGGCTTTAAGAAACACCAAGTTTGTTTGCTTTTTGACCCAGGGTCCTTCTGGGTTTGTCTCTGCACCTGCAAAGCTGTGAACTCATTTTTTGTTTCAAAAGGAAGTGGAGTGCGGCATGAAGCCAAAACCTGGAACTTGAAACAGGGCCAAATATGAGGAGGTTCACACCAAAAACTGCAGGACTTGACAATACTAGCTGAAGTATTTGGAAAATGCCCTGTGTTCATAATATATGGAATATGTTATTCCAGGTTTTCACTCCCCTCCAAATAACTTCCTCAGCTTTGTCAACTCAAAGGAAACCCAGGTCTCATCATAGCTTGATAAACAGAGCTCAGTTTACAGCTGCACACCAAACAACATTGAACCTTCTGGTGCAAAGGCCTTGCTGAGCTTCAGGTGCAATGGCCCTTAGGAGAATAAATCCCAAGGGAAGTATGAACTCTGGTGTGCTCAGGAACCTGCCACATCTGGAGACTGACTGTACTTTCATTGAAACAACAATTTTAGGATCCTCTCCATCAAACAGGATAGTCATGCAATATGGTTGTAGATAGAGCCTGTCAGCAGGAGAACAGAAGTTTCCTGAAGACTTCAGCTGAACATGCTACTTTAACAAGAGCTCTAAATGTCACCACATTGCCTACGCTATGGTCCCTGAAAGGATTAATATCTTGTCATGTTTGGTAAACTTTACAAGGACAACAGGAGGCTGAGGGACAGGCAACTGCCTAACACTGAGTGGTTCTCATCAGCTCTAATTAGCTGAAACAAAACAGTGGAGACCCAGGTAATAAGAGCTCTTAATGATATTAAGGTGAGTGGTGGCTGCAGGAGGCAGGACAATCCAACCACTGGCTCCTGGAAGGCACCTGTGTGGGAAGCTGAAGATGAGCCAGGAGCTCAGTAGTTAATGAAAGGAGAAACTGCTCAGAAATAGTTCATGTGTTAGCCTTGTCCTGGCATGTGGTGAAGCACAAGAAGAGGCACAGTTTAAAGCCCAAGGGCTGTCTCCTGGTCACTCATGCAGCTTCTCGTGTATATTCCATCTGCACAGCTGGTGCCAGGGATGGAAGCATGGTAGAGGACTAGCTTATCCATCAGTCCAGGTTCTGGACTCTCAGAAACACCTTGACACACATGCATTGGAAACCACTACACCAGTTGCCTGCCAGAATGGGGCCAAAACTGATGTGGACAGGCATTAGGCTACAGGTCCCAGGGCAGGCAACTGGGACTCCTTTCTGGCACAGTGCTTTGGAGAATCCAGGTGTAGTTGTGACTGCAGACACACCGCCAACAGCCAGTGCTCTCCCAGAGCCTGATTCAGGAGGGTTTTTAGTTTAAACAGATCAGAACAAAGCAGCAAGAGGAGTTTGGTGACAGGAAGGCACATGGCAGAGCAAAGCAGTTGTGCATGGGGCACAGAGACAGGCAGACGCTCTTCTGCTATTGTCAGCTGTATGGCAACAGGACATGGAGTCTCTGGAAGTACAATCTGCCTCAGCTAAATAGGAAAACACAGGTCCAGGGAATCAAAGGACACTCAAAATGAGAAAGAGCTACTGTAACTGCCCCTGAACTAGCAATACTTATAGCAGGCCAAGTTGCATGACCCAGAACAGCCCTAAGGCTGGCTGGACTGTGATGAGCATCACTGCTTCCACTCAGCCCCATATCCCAAAGCACACCAACTTTTGATACTGGGAAATTTGAAACAGCAACTTTTGCTAGGTCTTCTCCTTCCAAAACCAGCTGGAAACAGTCCGAACAAGACAGTTCTACAATATGGCTCAGTCAAATGCCCACTAACGATTTAGGGCTGTTAATTCCTTCATATGACTTCCTAGTCCCAGGTCCTGGGCTATTCAAGTAACTCCAGAGCAGCAGCCAGTCTGAGCCAGGGTCCTGGCCCTGAGTTACCCCAGCACTGACACACTCCACCTGCAGGGCTGGACCATTAGAGGGCACCTGCAGCATTTGAACATTAAACATTGCAGTATTTACCAGAGCACGCTTTACTTTGTTCCAACTGACAAGAGGGGAGAGGAGAATCATTAGCAGGATCCATTCTGCTTCTCTCCGTCCAGCCAGCCTCACCATTAGGGAGGAGAGCTCCTCCCATCTGGAAGCCACTGCACACACTACCCTCTTGATTTGTAATTAGTGAAACAGGAATGCTCAGTCAGCTGGGAAATCTGCCTGAGTAAATGACATCCTCAAGAGCTTTCTGATCAGAGGAAGGTAGACTCTCACTTCACTGCTAATGGGCTGCAGTGGGGAGCACCAAAATTCCTGCAGTGGACCCACATGCATCCAGGAACACTTCTTTAGCTAATTCTCTCCAGGACCCATGTCAGAAGCCCCAGCTGGTCACCTGGGACAACTGGCTAGGTCCTGCCAAGCATTGGCGGCAGTAATTAAACTGCCTCAGTCTCACAGCACTTGCTCCATCCACAAGGAATCTTTAGCATCTACTGTTTAAGGAATGGTCCAGGCAGAAAGGACTCTTGAGTCAAGGGACACAGGAGCTACAGAAAGCCCAGAGGCAGGTTCAAGAACAGCTGCAGTGCTGCTTCCATGCACAGGACTTTAGAAGTGAAAGAACAGAGGTTACAAGTTGAGTCAGAAGCTACACAGCACCTGACAAATCACACACTGGAATATTAACAAAAATAACCCTCAGCCTCATCTCTTTTAAATTCAGATGCACAAGGGAATCCATCAGGGTAATTTATGGTGTGTAGCTGCTGATATGCCAATCAAAGGAAGCCCAGAGTAACAAGTGTGTTAAAAGAACCTCATTGATCATTATCTCCACAAACACAGGCTTAATTCCTTCAATCTCAGTTAATCAGGCTACTTTGTTACATTTCTTATACAAAAAGGTAAGTGATCAGTGGGAAGCATTAGATGTGCAGCCCCCAGAGAGCTTCCCTTGCCTGGAAGGAGGTGTGGAGGTGGCATCTCTTTTCCTAGGTCTGATATATTTTTGTTCTTTATTTGTAAAAAATGCCATTCCGACCAGATTGGTAAGGATCTTTTCACATGGATTGATGTGCTATTGCATTACTGTAAGCTGTAACATCATGGCAAACTGAAAAAATGTTGAGAGAGCGGGAGGTAATGCACAGATCAGGGTTAGATCTGGTCTTATTATATTTAATCATTAGCAATCTGGAAAAGGGAACAAGCAACACAGTAAGTTTGAAGGGGATCTGAAACAGAGGAACCACCAATAACAAAATTGAACCAACCAACCAACCAAACCCCAACCAACAACAACAGTACACACATATAAAAAGGAGGGGAAAAGGAAAAATTAGGTGAGAAGTGGAACACATCAGCAAAAGGAAAAGACACTAAAGAGAGGCTGAGTGGGCAGGAGGAGGTTCAATCCTACCTCACCCCAATAGCCCCAGAAGACGCTTGCTCAACTCTACTTTTTTGCAGGAAGCCAAAGCAGCCCAGGAAAGTCCTCCCAAGTGTTTTACTTCAGAACTGTTAGGAGGGAATGATGGAAGCTTTGTTCCCAGATACAATGGGGAACTTCTGTCCACTTCAGCAAAGGACCACTCTGGGAACCTTTAAAGATTCACCCCAATTCAAGGCTGTTTCTGCAGGGCATGGCAATAAAGCAGAGTGTTGCAGCCTCAAATACAGACCAACACAAGAAATAGGTGAAACTTCATCCCTTCCTAAGGATAAAAATGTGGGGCTTTGGGGCATTTTTTGTGTGTGCATGGATTTCTTCGAGTTTGAAAGCTACAAAAAGCTTTTAGTGAAGCAGAATTCAGATGCCAAGGAAGCCAGGGAGCGGTGTGCGGCAGAAAAGCTTCTGCTGAGCAACAGGATAACTGAATGAAGCCATGGTGTCTTCAGGCCAGAGATTTATGTACATATATCCACTCCCTCCCACAGAGCCCAAGTGACTACCCTCAGAGAGATAGAGACACGCTCTCCTCTGTCAACCTGCAAAACAAAAGGACAAAATCCCTTTCCCTGCCCTGACAGCAACAGCATTTGCAGTTTTGTTCTCTGGCTGTCTTAAAGTTGCCACATATTATAAATGGCTTTAACGCAGATTGCTTTGTTGAAGGTTGACTCTACAACCAAAGTTAATGTTTCAGCTGGCCTGCCCTGGAATTGCTAACAGAATGACATCACCACTAATTAATCAGCCTCTCTCCCAGGCATTTCTCAAATGCACAGCAATTGATCACGTATTCCAGCAGGAATTGCCACCCTCCTTTTCTCTTGCATTCCTCTCCCATTTCTTGCCCACGCATGTGCTCTGTAGCTGTGTTGCTCAGCCAGCGTAAGCATCTATCCACGAAGAAAATGATCACACCTTATTGCTTGAAGTCCATATTTGCCTTGCTCATCATCACCCCTGATACAACGTCAGCCAAAATCAGTATTAACAGAAGCAGAAATGCGAAGGACAAAGAAACTAGTATTTCCCACACTGCTGCAGAGATCTGGACTCCACTCAGCCCCCAAGCAACCTTTCTGAATGCCCTTCAAAAAACAAGGGCACAAGCAAACACACTACATGCACAGTAGGAATTTGAGATTAAAAGGGACAAGAGAGAGTTCAGTGGCTGACAGCTCTTAGTGTCAAGACAGGGGTGTTGGTATTGGCTGGGGAGGTAGGAACAACAGAAACAAGGCCACGTTGGTCAAATGCTGGGCTGAAGACATGGGACCCTGGACCATAAATAGCACTCCAAACATGTGCGGATTGGACCAAAGTCCACGAACACCCCTATGGCCACAAGTGTCTGCTTCTGACAGCCTGTGAAGCCTCTCCAGAAGCAATACTCACAAGGTTGTAGGGTCAAACACTCGAATCAGCAGTGCCAGAACTCAGAACAGCCCTAATGCCCTTACATACAGATATAAGAGCAGCAAATTATGACACTGTTTAATTATATAATCCTATTACTTCACTACAGGACCTCCAGCTCTTTCAGCCAGCCAGATACATTCATCCCAGATTCAATTAGCACAACAAAGCAGCAGCAGTTCCTGTTTACAGGGAACTGCTATTTGTTGCAGATAATGAGGGACAAATAGCAGATAGCCACAAAGCTGCAGAAAGATAAAGGATGCTCAGCTCATGAAGGCACATTGTGAGAGCAGGTGCTGCCTCTGGCTCTTATAGGGCATTAACAGAACCATTCAAACCCAAGTTTCCATAGAAGTCCCTCAGTTTGTTTCCCGGAGATAAATAAGATCTCCTGTGTTTGCCTTACAGCTGTGCCAGGAACCCACAACTCTTACCCAGGAGTACTGCACAGAGCACCCTGGAGTTCAGTATTCTAAAATCATGGCCCTAGAGATCTTCAGCTTGACAAGCAAAAGCATTCACTGCTTTTCTTGCTTTAAGCTTCGCATGTCAATGCTCACAAATGTAAAGAGAGAGTAAAAATAACCTGTCTTCCAGTAGTGGTGTTGTGAAATTAAATTCATTACCATGTGTGAAGCAGTCTGGTACAATAGTGATGAGTACTACCATGCAGCAAAGAAGCAGATCCTACAATAAGCAAAAGAAAAACCTAAGAGCCACATTAAATGCAAACACTGGGTATCCTGTGCACTCAATGAGGCAGAGGTGTTTCAGGGAAGATCCATGGGGGTCAGGTAATTGGGCTGTATTGATGCATACGCCCAGCATGGGGTGGGATAAGGAAAAAGAGGCAGATTCATTTTCTTCTTTCAGCTCCTGAACACTTCCATAACATCAGCACACACAGTGCAGATGAGCTTGGTAAAGAGCAAAAGGTTAAAAATGGATGTAGGAAAAACAAAACACACAGGCACCACACGCACAAAAACAAACCTGAGAACCAAGCAAACAAAACCCCCACACGTTAAGAGAAAAAGTTGGGTCAAAAAGACTAAGGAAATCAAGGCAGAGAATATCAGGTTTACAAAAAAGCTTGGCTGCTTACAAAGAAGCATGACTTCTTGAAACGGCTGATCTAAGAGCCAGCACTTCATTTATTCTAAAAACCATATCTGTAAAAGAAAAGATATATACAGCATAGACATCAGGGGAAAGAGAAGGTGGGCAAATAGAAAGGCTTGCATCTCTTGTTGGGAAGGCACACATGTGGAAGCAGGACGTTCAGGGTGACTGCAGGCATCCTAAAAGCCATGCAAAGCACGCCCAGCAAGCACTGCTAAGTCCTTCTACAATCGCAACACCCATGAGGTCTCACCACAGTCCTTGGGGAGTAATTTTCAGCTGTCTGATGCTTTTGCCTGGCTTGCATTTTGCTGCTGTTGCCTGAGCCTCACAGATCAGCAGCCAGCTGTCCTTGGCCTCCAGCTCACAGCAAACATCTGGAACAGCTGCAGATGGAAGCTGCTGTTGGCTAAGAAAGTATTCATCATGTGGATTTACTTCACTGCCTTCCATGTGAAGTTTTGAATGAGAAGTGTAAGACAGTCACACTTGTGGTCACCTGTGCAGGGCGCTGGTTGGGCTCTGCTCTGGACATGGCATCTCTGTGCCTGGGAGCCCCCAAACCACAGCCACAGGTTAGGCTGGTCCACTTGTAGCTCTCAGTTTCTTCTACGAATTTACTCTTTCCTCCCACAGGCAGAATCAGACTGTTTCCATGCCCATCATTTTCCAGATGGCTTGGTCTGGTGCAAGCTGAAGGTCTTTGACTTTATGTCCCAGCTTCAGAGGATCACATCCATCACATCCTTCTTTTCCAGTATTTTGTTACCTGTAGAAAGTTCATTCCTTCGAAAACAATATCAGCCTTGCGGTCAGCCACAAAAAATGGCAGCACAAACTACAGCTGTCTCCAGCAAAAGCTCTTTGCCTTGGTCTGACCTGCTGTTCATTAGCATGAGGGAACACAAGCTTGCACTCAGGATGCTGGTTAACACATCTAGAAATAGAATTATTGAGACCTCTTTCCTGCCTGGCATGAAGGAAGGTACAACTGACCTATTCTAACCCCCACATTGAGTTTCTACACCAAAGCTCAGATGATTTTTTTCTTTTTAGATAGTTTTCATTTTGTATTGACTCCATCTCCAAAACACGTCCACACAGCATAGCACTGAAGCATGAGGTCAGATCTCCTGTTGCTTTTGGGGCATGCAGACAAGGCCAGCATGCAAGGGGGCTCCAAATCCCTTTAGCAGAGGGGGATTAGGAGCATGAGGCAATGCAGGGGCACAATGAGGCAGAGGAACCACTCCAAGTCTTCACTGCACATCAGCTGCACCAGTCTGCCTCGACATTGCAAGGCTGTGATGCTGGCAGCTTTTTCACTTTAAAATAGTTTATGCTGGATTTTCTACTTACCCTCCTGTCCCCCCGTCCCCCTGTCCCCTTTTATTTTGAAAAAACAAATTTGATTTTAAAAAAGTAAAATGAAACTTTTGGAAACTGTTTTTCTTCAAGGTTTTACATTTCCATTTCAAGCTCTCTACTAGCCAGAACAGCACTAAGAACAATGAATTTTTCAGAGGAAACAGAACAGTGTTTTTCAGTTCTTTTCTCCTTTATATCTTATCTTCACCTGAGAGACAAAGTCAGAATATTTGAGCAAGTAGCTACTACCTTAGTCCCTTTCTTCACTCCCATTTTACCAAGTAGAAAAGTGATGAGAGGTTTCCATCACTTTGAGGAAGGTGGAAAGGCCTGAGAAGTCTTCCCATTTGAAAAGGAAAAATGAAATCAAACCAAAAAAGCTTTGTCAGGCGAAAATGGATGAGAAAGTTCAAAGAAAGAGAAGGCTATTTCTCACCAAGAAACCACCCATTTGAGCTTAAATCTTGTGCTGAGATCCTCTAAAAATAACCAAAAGCGTTTAGTACTTGCTGCTAAAGGTACTATTTTTTTTAACCTGGGCTGATAATATCAACTAGTTTGCAAAACAAAGCCCTGTGATGAGACAGTAAAGAGAACCAGTAAAGTTGTCTTCACCACAGCCAAACCTCAGAGCCTCCAGAGCCAGGCAGTGCTGTGCACTGATTGCTGCACTGCAAGGACCAGCCCCAGCCCTGGTCCTGGTCATAAGGACAGGCCCAAGGAACACCATCACAATCTGCAAGAGGTGTTTTACTGTGGAATTAAACATCTGTGAAAGTTACTTAGATATTAGGAGGTTACAGTCTGCATGAGAACAGCTGCACATTCTCCTAAAACATTGAAGGAAGAAAATCCACATCTGGGGTGGCACTGGGGTGTGCAGATCAGGACACCATTCCAAAAGGGACTGTTGTCCTTTGGCAGTGACTAGCACCAGAATACCCTGTTTCAGGAGACCTAGAAAGAGGCATCCATAAAAAGGAGGTTACTGAGGGATTCCCTCGGCTATTGACACATCTAGATACTTGGCAAGAAGCTCGGTCTGGAAACTGCAGAGATACAGATGCTGTGCAAGCTCCCTCTGGGGCTTTTAGGAAGTGTCTGACTCAAATGGAAATCAATGCAAGGCTGGAGTCAACTACTCTGCAGAAAAAAAGCTCCATCCAGAGCCAAGCCCAGACCAGCCTCGGTGCTACAAGGCAACATCGCAGGGCCCTGCCTACCTTGTGGTGAGGGAGTAGCACACTATGGGGAGCCCAGGGGACTGTGGCACATTTCTAAGGGCTTCCCTTCACCCCAGCACTGAGTTCTGTCCCCGCCACTCACCTCCCTTTTACACTTCTTTATTTTCTCGAGTTCTACTCACAGCCCTTGCTGGTCACACATCCATCCCTATGCCAGAGGCAGGACTGCACCCTGTCCCAGGACAGGCTGTTGCCAGCAAGCTACCACACTGCCTGCAAGGGCACAGCAGGGCACCTGGGCATCACCACACATGCTGACCAGGGGCAGGGAAGCTTGTTTTACCAAAAGCAGCTGCTTCCCTCCTAGGTCCTAGACAAGGCTGGAAGGGGCAATTACTTGTAGGGCAAGGAAAGCTTCCTAAATGGCAGCTGTATCAGGAGCTGTGGCAATAATAGATATGCTTGAGGGGCCAGCCACACCACAGTCCTGCTGAGGAATGACACTGCTATGAAGCTTACTCCTAATACAGGACAGAAATGCATTTGCTCCAGCCAAGATCTTTGTGTGCCTACAGACCAGCAGAAGGCCTATTACAAACAGCACAGCCCCTCTCAGCAGGCACAGAGATCAGGGAAAGAGGTATTGCTGGCAGAAACAGCACCTGCCTGCAGGCTTGCTCAAGGAAGGAGCCTGGAGGGAGGCTGAATCAATCCAATGCAGGAGCTCAACAAACAGGCCGGGCAAACCGCAACAGACGTTGTCCTTTTTCGAGGCTCTGATCAGTCCTCGCCAACCCCGCTGAAAAAGGTGTCACCGCACCTGCCCCGGGCTGGCAGCGCGGAGGCAGCGGGGCCCGGCGCGCGGTTCGCCGCTCCGGTGTCCCGCCCGGGCCCGTTCGGGGATCAGCCGCCGGTTCCGCGGCTTCTGCTGCCCTCTGCCAGCCACGGGAGAGAAGCGCCGCCGATGCAGCAGGGCAGGGCCGGGACAGGGGCTCTCGGGACACGTGCACGCAGTCTGCGGTCGGTCCATACAAACAGGTGTAAACATTTCCCCGTTAAGCAAGAACTGACTCTCAAAGCAGCGCCCGGCAGGGAGGGCTCCGTCCTCTCCACCCATCCTGCAAGTGCTAGAGCTTGGAGAACCACACCTCAGCCAGGCCACGGAACACTCATACAGCTTTCAGACCAAAGCGCCTATTAGGCAGGAACCTCTGCACTCCACTGGTGACAGCAGATTGCCAGACGAGCATTGCAGAGCAGAAGCAGCAGTGATCTGAGTGTACAAAGATACAGCTTGTTTTATTTATGCATATTTATTCCTGCAGAGAAGTGATCAAACAGCAGGCAGGGAGCTCCCTGGGAGTTTCTGCACAACAGCAGTACCTGGTTCCTAAGGAAAGAGAATGATTCAAGAGCAGCTGTCTTGACTCCAGCAAAATCCAAGCTCTCTAGTTAGATGGATACTGTCCTGCCTTGTCAGAGGCACTTTCCCCCCAGCACAGCACTCCTAGCATCCCTTAACACACAGTCTTTGCTAAGCTCACTTGCTCAGAAAAGCTATAAAGCAATAATAGTGTCACCTGCAGACATATGCCACAGCCATTCAGGTCAATCAGTGCATTTCTGGTAAGTGGACATGTACACAGGAGACCTCTGCTTTCCCAGATGAACTTCCATTTTACACTGAAGCTTATTCAAGCATTTACATCCCAATGATGCATGAAAGTGTCCCTCTGCAGGTAAATTGAGACTGTAAGGTGGCATTTTTGTTTATCTGGACTTCTTTTTTTTTAAACACACTGAGCTATGGACAGTTCCATCTTCAACTTGCTGCTTTTCAGTAGAGCTAGAGTTTGAGCTACAAGCTATACTGCCCCAGACGAACACCAGCAAGGTAAGGAGCAAAGCTGGGAGTTTGTAGGGGTTAAACCCCTACTAAGCAACTGCAGATCTGCAGAAGTTCCCTGCCTACACAATTGTCCCAGCTGGACATCTGAGAAATCATTGGCTTTGCTTTTGAGGGAAAAGGAAATTCAGTCTCCCCACACCTGTGTTTAACACCCCACAGACAGCTGGTAGCATCTCTAACCCTGGCTGTGCTGGAAGAAGGAGCTTCAGCACAAACAAGCAGACATACCACATCCTGCAGACATACCACAGGGTCACTGCAGACTCACAACACTCCTTCAAACTCTCCCAGCCACGCAGGCAGCAGGGTCCTTTGGAAAACAGGTCAGTTTACTGCCCTCAGGGTAGTGCCCTCCACCAACCCACTGTGATCCTAGGCCTGTGTAAGCTCTGCTGTCACCCCATAAAACCATGGGGTTTGCTTTGTTTTTTCCCCATTAGAACTCCTTGGCTACTCACAGTTTATGGGCAAGCAGGTTGAAACACATTTGTTTGATCTCCAAGAGGAATATCAGCTTTTAAGAACTGTTCAAAGTGTGACGTAACAGGGTATCTGTTTCTTCAACAGATCTGCTTCCCTGCATCTGTTTGAAGTCTGACCTGATTATTCTTGCGATTGTATTTTTAATGCTCATCAGGTATCCTTAGAGAAATGGATAGTCACTTTTTTTAGATCATGCATATGCAATCAGACAAACAAAATATAGCTCACCTGCCCTGTTCTCCTCTACAGTGAAAAGCACATCCTTAGCAATTGTTTCAGTAAAAGCAATAGATACTCAGATAGGACAGAGTACCAGTTCCTGATCTGCCTTGGGCACAGGCACCAGCAATGTCATGTCTCTTCATTGTAGGGACAAATGCTACCCTCACACTGCAATAAACCCAAGTTGTTTCCCCATCACCCGTGCAGTTGTCCTACTCATATTACAAGTTCATGCGTACAGTGACTTCCTCTAGTATTGTTCTCACATATTTGTACAAGTTTACCTAAAATTTTAAACCAGCAATTTCAGCTCCATAGCTACTTTTATTCCTGTTTCATACAGTCTATTTGCAGTTGCCTGGACAAGACAGGCATGGAGGATCACTTTTGGCACTTCAAACCTTACCACAATCATGCTATTAAAATGAGAGAGGCACTAATTCAGCAGATGATGCAGCATCAGTTCAGCACTTTGTGGCTGGTAAGATTCCACCCTTATTTTCTGGGTCACATCCCCCTCAGGCAACACAACCTTAGCACTGGGGGAATGAAGAATAGAAGCTGGAAGATCTGCCAAGGAGTCAATGGCTACCAAAGCTCAACAAGCCCAGCCCACAGTGTCAACCTGGGACATCAGCTCCACCTTGTGAGCACACCCCAAGCCCCCCTAGTGTCTGAGGCTTTGCATGCATTACAGATCTAGGGCACACAATAAGATCCATGGCATTTCCTGATGTCAGGAGCTGCCTATCTCATCCAGGTGCCTGACCAGCTCAACCCCCAGCCATGCTGTGGTCAAGGCTCTATCTCTCAGCCTTGCTGTTGAGCAGCTACTGTCATAGATCAACATCTCAGTTCCTGCCTCAGCATTCCCACATTCCCTTCACTGCTATTAAACCTCACAGGCTGGGATCAGGGTCAGCAAGCCTAGGGTGCTGAGAAGCTCCACACACCAGTTGTATCACTAAGAGCCACGGAAACCCCCCTCCACACCCAAGCTAGAGGGAGAAAGTGTGAGATGCTGCAGAGTGCTGCCATAAGCAGAAACCATGGACACAGGCAGTCTCTGCACCTCATAAATCATCAGGAGGGGGCAGAGAACCAGCCACCATTTCATCAGTTAATTACAACTGTTAATCATATTTTCATTAACCTGAAGTGAAACTGCCAGCATTCCCCCTGTTTTCCACCCCATGCCCCAAGTCCCATTTCTCAGATAACAATTCTCTATCAGTCAGGACACATGCTGTCCTTTCAACATGCATCTGGCCAGCTGCTTATGTACAGTAATTTCTAGACCCTGATATCCTGTTTCTTTCCCACATCTGCATACACCCCCCCTTCCTAGGCCTCAGCAGCACACATGCCTTTCTTATACAGATGACATGTTCAAGCCCTCCAAGTAACTTCCTAACCCTGCTTAGGATGGGGAAAGCCTGCAAGGTCTATACTCTTGACTGTCAGACTTGCTAACATTGATCATGTTGCTATAATAGCATGCCTCAGTTTCCCCCTTTTAGAATAGACTGGTGCTACAAGTCTGCTTCTGTAAAGAATTCTGTGCTCTTCATGTATACTTGTAAGCAGAGCTGTTCACACCAGATATCCTATGGGGCGGACAGGAAGAACAGGGAAGCCTTCACCCTCTGCAGGGTATAGCTACAAAGGCTGTTCTGTGCTCTGAGTTAATAGCTCAGCAGGAATCTTGCCACAGTCTCCTCTCCCAGGGCTGGAGGAGTGGGTTGCAAAGCCCCTGTCCCACACTACTTGGTGGCCCTTGTGCAGCCACAGCAGCTGCCAGCAGAGGCTCTGCACACTCCAGCTCTGCTCCTCCTCCCCTGCCAGCTCTCATGGCTCTCCATGAGAAGGGTTGTTGATAAATGTTAATTGAAGACTTCAGGTGCTACCTCTTCCCCCAGTATACAGAGATAACAAGCAGCATGACATTGGGGTCCCCTTTGCCTATGCCATTGTAGCAGTGTGCTTGAGCTCTGCCCAAGGGGACGACTCACCTCTGGGGTGAGAAGCGGATTCAGGATCCCCATGCCTTAACTGCTGTCCCTTCCCTGCTCCAGCATGCAGGGCCAGGCGTGGAAAGCCCCCTCTTCCAGGCTGAGGCATCACAACCCTCATGTCTTTCTGCTCTCAGGAAAGCAGCCCCTGAACAGAGCCCAAACACTCCCTTGAAGAGCAGTGTTATCTCCAACTCTGCTAAGTACAGGGCATCACATCAGTGGAGCAGCACCTACCAGAGGATGGGGGAGAGGGAAGACATGAGAGCAACCACAGAGCTTAGAGCTTCCTGCTCAGCTTGCTCTGGTCCAGCCTTGGTCTACCAAGGTCACTCCCAGACTGAACTAGCTGACTTGAGAGAAAGTGGTGACCACGCTGATCAAAGCCAAGCCCTGCAAGGGGCAGGACAGCACTTCAACCTCCACAGCTGTCCCAAACCTAGATAAACTGTGTTGCACCTCTTCCTCCATTTGCTTAGTCACTTCACACACTCTTAACCTCCCAGAGTGATCTCAACTCTTCACTTACTCCACTACCTGCAGGGCTGAAAGGAGGTCAGAAAGCCAGCCAGGGAAAGGAGGAGGACTTGGTTATAAGCCAGGACCAGAGGCTCCAAGCTCTGCAGTTGTTTTTGCCTCCCTCTCCTCTCCCCCCCACCCTCCAGGAGCCTCAGATGTGCTAAGCAGCCTGCAAAGGTGTTAATGGGGAATGCATCACCTTTCTCACCATCATGATGCAACATGCATGGCATATAGTGCAGAAATGAGATATAAAGAGTGTACTTACTCCCAATGTGAAAACTGCTGGGTTAAATATAACAGAGGCTTGCTGGCTCCAGGAAGCAGAGTGATATCTTCATTTAATGGCAGAGTGCTTACTTTGCCCAACAGGCCTCAGTCCCCGTGTAGCAGGCAATTTCTCCTGTGTTAAATATGTACATATATATTACCAGGTACCATAGAGGTGCATAAATTGCCTTCAGTGTATATATTTCCATGGAAAGTGTCACAACACAATGTCTCATTAGCCGAGCCCAGCTTTTTTGATGCTGTTCAATTAAGTTTTTGATTTGGTCCAAGTAACAATGTTTTCTGAAGATGCAGAACTTAATGAAGGAGATGTGTTGCAAAGAGGGGCCAAGAAACCTTTGACACCTTCCTGGCAGCCTCAAGCTGAGACACAGCAAACAGAACACAGGATTGCTACTAGTTAGGACCTGCTTGGCAGCCTTGAGAATTAGCATCTGCCTTCCAGTCAAAGCTTTAGCCACATATTTCCTCTGCCCTTTGCGCTTACCTGACCCATTAGGCCCCAGATGGAGTCTTGGGGTGAGGATAAGCTGTATTTGTAATATACCATCACACTGACAGCATAGACTACTTGGCATTCACACTAGATCTTCTGCAGGATCATTTGTAATCCCTTGAACTTGAGACCAACATAGGACATCCTTATCAGCTACCAGTGAGGAGAGCTTAAATGTCCAATAAACACTCCCATGAGTTACAGACCCACTCTTCCAGCTCTGCAGCTCCCACACCTTGCACCCATGTTAGGAGACCACGGGTGCTCACCATCATTAAAAACAAAGCTTCAAATGCAAAGCCCTCTAAATTCAGCAGTAAGCTGTTAGTTTAACCAAAGGACAAAGTGGGGGAAGAAGCTGAGAAACAAGACCTGCTTCTACCAGAAGTGACCTTCAGAATTTGAAATTAGCCAAGAAAAAAGCCACACACTGAACATTTTTAATGGCAAAGGTAATTAAATATTGCACTCTCTGCAACTACATTCCTCGCCAATCTGGTTGCACATGAGGTTCTGTTTACAAGAAGTCTACAAATCAAAACACAACCCTTCTAACAAAGCTGGCCTTGCCCAACACCTACTCTGCCCCCAGCTAAAGTTACTTTGCTCATCAATTGAGCATTAACCAGCTGAAACTTCAGGAAACCATAGATAGAACAATTTATCAAATTACCACTTCTGGCCTCAAACTCCAAGAGCTCAAGACTTCTTGAACTCCTATCAAAAGTGGAGGTACTATAAGCCATTTCTTATACCAGGCTAGCTATCTGCCAACAACATAGGAACACATCACTCACCTTAAGAAAGTCAGCATTAATATTTACTAACTGAATGCAACCTGCATAACAGCTCCTATATGTACCAGGTTTAAGAGCAGCCCAATAAAAGCATGTCAGCAAGCCTATTAAAAAAAAAAAAAAGTGCCAAGGGATCTTGTAGTAAGTGAAGATCTTCCAGAAAAGTGAGGAGATTTCATTGCATTAAGTGCATGGTATAAAACTGGGTTAGACAGGACTGCTTTCCCCAGGGAGCTGGCTTTGCCAGTCACCTGGGGGGAACTATCTTTTAGAGGAAAAAACCCAAACAATTGTCAGTGTTACCCAATGCGTTTAAGACCCTGGTCCTTTATCAACCCAGTTTTCCTCCTCAGCTTGGAGTACGCCACCCTCAGCCCCCTCTATACTTTAGCCTAGCTGGGTGAGGGTGAACCACAACAAAAGGCATAAGGCTACCACCCTCCCAACTCCCCTGCCACAACCCACACCTTCATAACAGCTACAGTCTTAGCATCACCTTCCTTTGCAGAATGTCAAGCTAATCCAGGTCATTCTCCACAGAAACCCTGAAGAGTAGCTGCTAATACAACCCAGCTCATTTTCAAGGAAAGACCACATACAGGGCTTGCCAGCTTTCTTATATCCATGATCATTTTACATCACCTCGTTTTATTACCTAGCACTATGACACAGAGCAGCGCAGGCTGCTGCTAGAACACCATGCCCAAATTTGCAGCAGCATCTAAGAGACTGTAGACTTATTGCCGGGAGAACTGAAAAGCAACAGAGGCTTATTAGCCTTGTTTCTTCAGGCTGAAAGAAGTGCTTTGAAGACACAGGCAACAAAGGGGGAAATTTTGACTCACCTGAAGCATTTTGCTAAAAATAGCTACTCTACCTCCATCACAAGCTTGTGTTAGGCTGCTATAGTATTTTAAAAGAAAGGTTATACATACAGCTTACTTCTCTTACCTCATTAAATCTCTGATGAGCAGCTGCAGCACATACACACATTACAGCATGCACAGCACCCTGGCAACCATTCTGCCTTTAAGGCTCACCAAGTATTAAGTCCAGCTCAATAGGCAAAACCTAACACATTTGCTATGGGCCAGTAATTGCTAAGGTCCCCTCAACACTTTGCAGAGGGCTCACAAACCTCAGCAACTCACTGCAGAAGGAAGAAGGCTAAAATAAAAGGAAGAAACAATAAATGGTACCTAATTAGAGCAGGGACAAAAAATCCCAACAGGCTCTGAAGTGCCTTAGGTGTCACCTCTAAGGACATCTGGTTGCACCGCTGACATTAGCTCCCTCACACTCTGGCCCACAACTCTGCTACAAGGATGAAACTAGTCCAACCTGTGAGACCTCCCACAGAAACGCAGCACCTACCAATCACTAACTATGCTGATTGTGATCTGCAGGTGATTAATTGCAGATGGTTTTACTGCAGTCTGTGGAGTGGATACAGGGAATCCCTATGGTATCACAGGTGGGCATGGTTTGCTGCTGGAGGCTGGCACCTCCCTGTGGTTGGAAAGGAGGATGCTGGCAGCAGTGCCAAGGCTCAGATTTTGTTTCTGCTCAGGATGGGACTGCCCTGCGTGAACACAGCACTTTGCTAAGATAATCAGTGCTTAGAGTAATTCCTCAGTAAACATCCCACCTGGAGAGCAAAGTCTTCCTCTCTAATGCCCTGGTTTTGCAACAAGACATTTTTGCAGGAGGGCTTTAAAGTCATTTAGTCTGCTACAGATCAGCAGTGAGAGATTATGTTTGGGCTAATGCTCAACTACATCTCCCAGGGCAAAGGCCAGGGAGAAATACTGCAGGAGAGCAGAGAGGGAGGGAGAGGAATTCCCTGAGCAGAAATTATTTTGAGCAGAGAAAGCTGCAGAGCAGTGTGGAGTGAGGCAGAAGAAATGCAGGAGAGGGAGGTGATGGTGCTGTGGGAGAGGGACCAGAGGAGAATGGAAACTCAAAAGGCTCCTCCAGGGAGGATGACGGTGGGGGGGAGGTAGGATGCTGCTCACCAGGACTCTGTAGAGGATCTCTGTCAGGAGCTGGCTGGGCTCAGCTGTGCTTCCCCTGCAAGGGATTCCCTCAGCCACCCGCTATTGGTTCTGGCACAGTGACAAGCTGCCAGAATGGATTTCTCTTCCCTGCATATGTGGTGGAGGTATAGGAAAACAGCTGCATCATTCCCCCTCCATCCCCCTCCAGAGAGGTGAGATTCCTTCCTCTGCCATCCCAGGCTGCTCTGCACCAGGGCTGAGCACTCACACAGAACCACAAGACCTGTCTTCAAAGAAACCCACTGGGGTTTGTGCTCAGCCTGCCTGCAAGGTGCAGGGGGAAGGTTGCAGTGCCAGCAGAGCACTGGGAAAGGGATTCAGAAGCTCGGTCCCTGGTGAGACCCAACACATCTCCACCTGCTGCTGGCACCAAGACACCTCCTCAGTCCCACAGCCATGCCAGGGTCCTGTCTGTCCACAAAGAAGCAGACACCCTCACATCAACTAGTCTCACAAAGCTGTTGTTTTCTGCATGACTGGAAGGTGCAAGCAAGACAGCCCAGGAGATGTGGGACCCAGGCTGCATGCTTCTCACTGACCAGCCTTTCTACCTTTTCCCCACTTGTGAAAAAGGGACACAACCGTCTACCCACATACTCATGATCATACCCAGCCACATCTGCATGTAAAATATTGGAACCTCAAACTTTACCTTACTTTCAAGTTGTATATTAGTGACAAAATACTGATATCTGACATAGACATCCTGGGTGACTCTTGAACACTCCTCTTGTCCCTTTTAGCAAGGAAAAGATCCCTTATTGCCTTGAGGGCCGCTTGGGAGCAGGAACTGACGCCTGCTCTTCCCAGCTAGGAAGTACTTCAAGAGAAGTTGCAGCATGGGGGACTCAACTGGTACCTTCTTTCCAGGAATACATCTGCTATCTGCCTTCCTCCTTGCATACAGGCTACAGGAGGGTCCTCCAAGAGCTGCTTCTACTGAGTGCTGGAGCTGCTTCATGAAGGCAAAAAAAAACAGAAACCAAAGGTGCCCATGGTGCAGGCAGTGTCCTTACCAACTAGGGCGCATCCCTACTACACCTGAAAACTGTAGGGCAGTCTCCCACACACAGCAAGGCAACAGATCAGATCCGAGGAGTCCAGCCAGAGACGAGGCTGGAAAATATGTGTAAGGACCGTCCAAGAGACAGAAATAGACCCAGAGAAAGCTACAGCATGGCTTAAAGCAAGAGGTAACATTCTGATCATGAGCTTAAATAGAGTCATGACCCAATGGGTGGGTGGGTGTCAGTGGACATCCCAGGTGGGGCTGGTTGGGGCAATTGGGGCTTGGTGGTGTCCTCAGTGTCCTGATACAGCTGCAACTTCAGAAGGCAAAACTCTATGGGAGTGGGTGTCCTGATGGTTGGGTGTGTTTAGGTGTCACAGGTGACTCTTCATCTCATCAGATCTTGCTTTATGCTGTTGTCTGTGGTATGGGAAGGAGCAGCACATAATGTGCTGGTGTAAATTAAAGTCTCACAGAACCATTGCAGTGATGGATGCTGCTCAGAGGCTGGAGGGAAACCTCAGTGAACCCTTGCAAGAGACCTGAAGTGCAACCTGGACCAATCTGCAGTCCTGGCCAGGTAGAAACCAGTGCCAGACTGAAACATCTCCTTGACGCACCCAGACAAAAAGCAGCAGAATACTTAATCAGGCATTAGCCAAAACTGTGTGAAACTGTGGTGTGTCACACCATCCCAAGTTATGTGCATGATGGTAACGCATGCCTGCCTGCTGCAGATGCATGGGCAAAGTTCTTTGGGTTGGAAGGCTGCCTCTGGGGTGGCAAAAGGGACTGCTGCTGTTGCCGTTTGTGTGGGGTGTCCTGGTGTCTTCTCCAGCATCTCAGAGATCCTGTGTGGAAGCAGTGGAGGTTTTGGCCATGCAGACAGACCTATTTTTTAACCCCTCTACCTCTTCACTCTGTTCCTGAGAGAACACTCTGCATTATTTCAAATAGCAGACAGGAATTATCTAATGCTTTAAAAGCCCAGGATCTTTGTGTTGTTTTTTTTTTTGTTTGTTTGTTTGTTTGGTTTGTTTTGTTTTAAAAAAGTAATTTAGAGTCGCCATCTCCATTCCATAATGGGAGGTTAAAGCAGTCCAGAGTGGTGGTGAGATTTGTGGGATGTCACGACATAAACAGAACCTTGGTCTCCTTTTTGCACCCCAGATCTCTGCCCACTGATTGGCTTTACTGCCCCAGGGAGAGAAGTTGGGAAGAAAATGGGGGGATACCAAGAAG
Organism: Columba livia; assembly: GCF_036013475.1. Lineage (NCBI taxonomy): Eukaryota > Metazoa > Chordata > Aves > Columbiformes > Columbidae > Columba > Columba livia. Next base: position 3,303,936 of record NC_088613.1, read on the forward strand.
AAAAGCAGTTGAACGAACTCTCGCCCCTCTCCCTGACAGCCGGGTACAGATTATGATGTTTCTCTCCCACCGCAACAACATCGTTATTCAACTCGGCAGCACAAGGTGGAGTGAGTGAGGGAGTGTGCGAGCGGTTGGTATTTTTTAAATCTATCACACATTTCCCCATTCTGCCGATTGCAAACTCCTGCCTGGCCGTCCCCGCTGCAGCATCCCGCGTTGCCATGTCAACAGAGGCTCTCATCCCTGTGTCGTGAGGGAACGCTCAGCTTTCCTGGGGGCTGTGGGCTGGCGATGGAGGGATGTGCATGTGCCTGGCTGATGCTGACCCCTAACCAGGGCATTTTTTAGTAGTTTTTACCCAGAACTTCCAATGGTGGGAGATGATTTACCCCTTATCAACCCTTTAAAGATGTCATCATCAGTGCTTGACTTAATCAGGACATCTTGGCATGAAAAACAGCCTTCTCCTGACCCCTGTGCTTCCACTGTGAATTAGATATAATAAAGCAAACAACTTCTCCACTCCCTGCAATGCTTTGCCATCTTCCTGCCCTCGCTGCTGCTGCAGAGGAGTGTGCAGGGCTGGAGGGAGCTCACGGATGGGCTAGAGCTGTGGGGCCCCTGCCTGCTTATTTCTGTGCTCTCCTCTCCCTCTCTGCAGGACCAGGGAGCAAAGGCACCATGGAACAAGGCTGCCCATCCCTGTGCCAGCATGGTTTCTTTTCGAGCCTGTTTAAAGCACCGGCTTCCCAGGGAGATGTCCTGCAGAGCTGGTTGGGAAACAAAGAAGAGAAAGTTTCATGGGATTTGCTTTTTTCCACTGAGGAAAAGATACCCGTGGAAGAGTTGTGGGTGTAAATGTGAGTGCCACCATCAGGAGATAGCAACCTCCCCTTGAGTGTTGGTTAACTCAAAAGAGAGGGAAGCAGCAGATCTGCTCCCTTGTCCACACTCCCACTAGGCTGTCCTCCCTTCTGCCCCTGGGTCTGGGGGGAATTATCAGCATGGCAATGTAGTGAAGGGGTTCAGGATCTGTGCTGGAAGAGAAAGTGCTGCGTGGCAACCAGCACTTACCCAAGACTGGGAAAACAAGAATTCCCTTGGATCAGGAGTGTCCATTTCTTTGCCTGCTGGTTAGAAGGTGTGGGTGGCTTGTAATGAGAGGGAAGGTTGGACTAGATGATCTCCAGGGCTCCCTTGCAACCGCTGTTTCTATGATTAAATCTCTGGGCATCACCAATTTGTTAGTTCAGTTTTCTTTGCGGAACTGGGCAGCTGGAATATTTGTTATGTTGGTGGTCTGGAAAACAACTCCACATCCAGAAGTAGGGAAAACGAGCTGGGAAGCAGGATGGGAAGTTACTGCTTCTCCTGGGAGGTTGCTGGCTGAGACACCCTAGTGCAGGTTCCCTGCAGATGCAGACATCCAGCTCTGTCTTTGCTCTTGGGCTTGCCTCTGGAAGCTCTCTCCTATGGCTATGTCTACAAAGCCATTTGTCTTCTCCAACTGCAGAAGAAAAGTGGCCACTGCTATGGATAACAGAGACTGGAGGAAGGAGAAAGCAGAAATACAGGTCACCTCACTTCAGTGTGGGTAGTGTTGTGCTGTGTTCTCCTCTGAAGAGGACCCAAGAAGATGTAAAGGTCTGGATATAGCTTGAGCTGTGAGTTGTTTAGGCTTTGCAGAACACTGCACCAGGGGCCCCAGGGAAGTCAGCAGTGGGATTTGCTTTTATTAAATTAAAGAAACAAGCAAGAATGCAGTCACTCATATCTGTGAGCCCAACAGGGCTAGCTGCTGGCTTTGGAAAATCATGACCAGCCAAATGTATGCCCACACCATGCCTGTTTTTTAGCCTAGCCTGAGGTCACCTCCTATAGCCTCCTGGTTTACAAAAGAGAGCCAGAAACTCCAACGAAAGCAAAGAGAAAGGTCAAGTTTCCAGGAACTGGGAGTTTGGGGTCAAACAGCAGCCTGTGGGAGCATTGAGAGTCCAGCAAGACCCTGGTGTCAGCACCCACCACTGACCCAGCCAGGCTTTGCTGGGTCCCAGGACAGGACAGCACAGCACAGAGGTTCTGCTCGCCTGGGCTGCTGCTCCTACCTGCAAGCCCCTGCTGCACATCCCACAGGAACCCTGAGTGCTTGGGCCATTCCCATTTCCCTTTCATAAAGGAAACTGCCTTTCCATCATGGAGGAGGTTTGTTCCAAGCAGCATTGCAGGAATGCTTTACAATTGTTCTTCCAGTTGCTTTATTCTCTTGCAGCTTCCTTGGAAAAGTTTATTTTCCCTATGGACTTTATTTACATGGAAATATTCCCCTGAATAGATTTTGTGGGCAAAGAAAACATAAATTTGGAACTTGAATGGAAAGAATTTGAAGCACCTTGGTAAAGAAAAAATGGGCATGCCATGAGGAACCTTGCACTTCTACATCTGTGCCTCAGTTCACAGTACGTATGAGATATGACCTGAATTTATGTCAATAGCTCACCATAAGGTCTTTTGTGAGCTTCAACTTACTTTCTGCTACCTTCTGCAACAGCTGGCACCAGCATAAAGCAAATGTAGCATGCTACTAAAGTGTTATGTCTTTGCACTCACTTTAGGCTGGTGCTAGCTGCAGCAGGAGGTGTTGACTGGTGGAAAATCAGATGTTTCAGCTATTGCTTCAATTATAGATAGCTCTTCCTGAGAAAATACTTTTGTGCCCGAGAAAAAGGCAGTGGAGTGAGAGGGAGAGCAGCCCAGCATTAGGATGGCTGAGAAAGGAGTCATAGCTCCTCTCTACCCTGCACAGGGAATGTGCCGTAACCCTCCTCTCCGTCAATTTTTCTGGGTATCACCCTTAAAAAAAAAAAAGGTATTTTCCTTATGAATCCCAGGTTATGGCAAGAACAGATGTGGTTTGCAACACAGCTGACACAGGCGAACTCAGTGTGACCAGTGCATGTTCTGGTCTTGCAGCTGCTTCACCCTGTGAGCACCAGCCCCAGGGAATGCTGCCTCCCCTTGTGCCCTCAGGTGTTGTGCTGAACCTTCATTTTTAAAGAGAAAGCAATAGATTAATTTTCTCAGAAAACACAGTACAAAATGGGAACATTCTATGGAGAGAGATTGATTTTTTTTTCTTCAATAATCATGATAGAAGACTGTAATAGATTTGGTCTGGTAAGTGTAGCAGTGCTTATCAGTTTAAATTTCGTATTTCCTCATATTAGAAATTACAAGAAAGGTAGAGCTAAAACAAAACTTTCTCTGGAACACCTCAGAAGAAAAAATATTAGAAAATATTAGAAAAAATATTTTTTCTCATCTTTCCAAATTGGGATAAATCAACAACTGGACCTGGGATTTCCTGCCAGGTCGAAGTCCTGTTACAACACTGTTTTCAATCAGGCTGGAAAAGCATCAAGATGGAAAGGACTGAGCTGAAAGGTTTATCTTAATTATTAAGACTCCAGAGCTGAGCACAGGGAAACCACATCACAACCCTACTACTCACTCACTGTGTGAGCATGAACAAGATACCTTGTTTTATGTGTCCCAGAGGCAACGCGGATGAACACCTCCTCCTGAGGACACTATGAGATAGCGTGGTTGCTCTAAAAAAGCAAAAGGGAAAGCCAGAGGGTGGCCAAAGAGATGTTTGACATCCTTTTTGCAGCGTGCTTTATGTAAGGCCAGTCTTGTGTGGTTCAGAGGACTGATGTACACACTGAGCTCTCAGCCTCCTGCCTGATTCAGTGCTTCAAACGGGCTCAAATGCAAGCAGAGAGAGGTGGGGAAACCTCGTGTGTGGGACAAAACATCACTCAAACAAGTTTCTTTGGGATGTTTGGGACATAGCTCTGCAGCCGGGACTCATGGTGCCATGCTCCAGGTAAGAAGGATTACAGGAATCCCCTGGCGGTGGGATCGGTAGTGAATGAGCGACCTACCAACAGGGATTTTCTGATGGGAAAGGATCCAGTGTCACTTCAGTGAGCACGGTGGCCTTCCCCAGGGATGTTCCCTGAGGGCTGGGCTACCTTCTGCCTGCCATCCCTCCCACCACAGCTCTGCTCCAGGCAGGGAGTCCCCTCTGGTCTGCATGTTAATGTGGGAAAAGGGATCCCCAAAAGTCATTGTGAATGCAAATGGAAGGAAAGAAGTGCAGGGAGACCTGTGGCTTTGAGAGGGACTGTCAAGACCAAAAGCATTTAGTATGGATGGAAACCAATTGCTTTCCTTGTCTGCTTACTCCCTTCCTTCCTTCCTTCCTTCCTTCCTTCCTTCCTCTTGCTCTTTCTCTCTCTTTCTTTTCCAAGCATTTAAAGGAAATGAAGATCAAACTCACAGCCTCTGTGCTGGCCGTACCTTATTCTTGAGCCCAAGTGTGGTCCCCTTAGGGTGATTAAACTGGGAGTGGGATCCTTTCCGAGATTTTTGTGAAAGGTGGAGTGATTCACAGTGTACCCTTGTGTGGGTGCTCTTTGCTCAGAAGAATTCCCTTAGCCTGAATAGGTGAAGTCAGCTTCAAAACTTGTTTGAAGTCTCCAAGGACTGTGAGGAAAGCAGGACTATGTGAATCCCTTACAGGTGAAGAAATGCTGCTGGTGCGCAAAGGAAAACTGCATTTCCTGCAGTTCTTTGGGTCAAAGCTAGGACACATCTGAAGAGAGACAGCACCTGCCCCTGGGAGGTCACAGCCATGAGCCCTTGCAGCTCAGTGAGTGCCCAGATGTCTTCCTTGGTCTTCCCTTCCCTATGTTTCTCTCTGACATCTCTCTTTTCCCTTACCTTCAGTTAGACTTTATTCTCCCCTTTGTTTCTTCTCATGTTGTTCTGTCTGTGCCTTTGCTCAAAGACATGACCCTGTCTGCTGGATCATGCTCCCCTTCCCTCTGCTACATGCACACACACACACAAACACACACACACACACACACACACACACAGACACACACACACAGAGGCACCATGCCTGGAGAGGCTCCTCTCCAGCACAGCTCTGGAGAAGACTTGCCCTGTGCTCCATCACTTGCAGCCTGTTGCCAGGCAACACAGCATCACATGTATTTCACTCCCAAGGTCCAAAAAAATTGTATATGTAGGGGATTTTCCTCCTGTTCCTTCAAAGAGGGACCTCACAAACACAGGGATTGGTAAGTCTGAGAGGGTGGGTGGTCTCTAGCAGTCACTGTTGGCTGCTGGCTTTGCAAGGGTGGTACCTTGCCTCAAGCAGGAAAGCTGGGATGGAGCGAAGTGATGAAGGCAGAGAGGAGATACCATTAACTACTGCTGCGACCAGCCGTAGTTTCTTTGTTCCCACTGTGTGGCTTGCTCACGCTTGACATCTACCTCCAATGCTGCAGTCACAAGGGATGAGCAGCAAGACTTCTGCCAATCTGTGGGACCAGCATTGTGTTTTCTGTTACACCGGTTCAGACCAAGGCAGTCTCTTACTGGTGTAAGAGGGAACACAGAGCCCACTGCCATTGTTTTGTCTTCCAAGGTGGAGGCATGCTTGATATATAGCTCCTCACTTCACCTTCCCCTCTGCCTGTTTTGTGCTGGGGAAGTCCCACACTGAGTTTTGTTTGAAGGCAGTGACTCCCTCCAGACACAGCCCCACAGCCAGATGCTTGGGAGTAGTAGGAAACACTTGTCTGCTACAGGGATTTGTTTAACAGGTGTCCCACATTCAGCCCGGACAGGACTGGCAGTCTGCAGGCTTTAATTTGGTACTCTGTATACTTACACTGGAGTTTTGTTTTCACATCTGCAGAGTGAATGCTAAAATGGCTTCAGAAGTTGAGGCATGACCAGAGCTTACTTGTTGTCAGCAGGCTGATGGACTGTCAGTCCTATTTCAGGAGCAAGACACATGTCTCACTGTCTTACATTCCACTATGTACAAATTGCATTTCATGACAGCCATATAACACTCCTGAGAGCAAATTTTGGCACAATTATCACCCTTTTCAGGTCGTAAAAGTCACTCAGCTCTCAGCCACCTGCTTTAGAGCTGTCAGCCGAAGCCCCTTGCAACTACTGCAGTGGTTAAACACCATGGGAAAGCACACATGGATATTATCTCACATAAAATGCTGAGTTAGCAAGGAGTATACACGATGTTCCTTGTGAGAATGTATGTGCAGGTGCCTCGTGGTACACAGGAACAACCTCTTTTATCACATTTGCTGTGGCCCCTCAGTGCAGGTGGTGGATGCTGCGGGGCTTTGGGAGAAGACAACTCCAGGTGACACCTGCTGTGGGAACACATTGTTCCTGTGGCCAGTGGGGACCAGCAACTGGCTTTCTCAGCTCTTCCTGACTCCTGGCTGGTGGTGTTGGGTCCTGACCCTCCTCAGAGCAGGAGAGCTGCAAGGATGGAAGGAGAAAGAGATGAAACCATCCACACCTCCATGTGGTGGTCGGGAGTGGAATTTTTTACCTAGATCCTTGCAGTCCATTTTATTGCTGTTACTAGCACTTTTTGTTGGATATCCGTGACCCAAACCAGGAGCTTTGACTCACTGGTTTGCTTCTCTGATGACATAAATGGGAAGGAGCATCCTGAGGAGCAAGAGGTGCTACACCTTCTGAAACTCCTCATGGGAGACATTGGCCCCACAACACCCTCCGTGTCAGAGCAGATCTTCATTGTTAACAATAATGAGCAGTGAGGCATTTTTTGGCACTTCTTAACTGTCCGTGGGGACTGAAGGGCCTTTTCCTTGCCTTGGGCCCTTCACACTGCCAGTCATAATACGATCAGAAATTCCAGTCCCAAAGGGCATTGCTGCTGATCCTAACCACCATCATGGAAATGTGAAGAGAAAATAAACTTGGGGCCATTTATGTGCTAAGCTCAAACCTGAGCAGGCCTTTGCCACAGGTCAGGAGTATGTGTTCATACCTGAGGTGAGATGTGCAAAGGCACATACAGCCATACGTGCATCGTGAGATGACTAAGGTTCTACATCCCTCAACACACATGCAGGAACATGTTAAAGAGGTAGGAACACAAAGGAGATACACCAGTTCACCTATTCCACGGTTCCTAAGAATGGAAAATACTTCCACTTACTCTGGAGAACTCTGCATTATCTTGCAAAGTAATGAAGGATCTTCAACTTGGAAAGATGGGGAACCCCGTATATACACTATGCCATTAAGACACTCAAGAATATATAACAGCTATCACGTGGTGTGTCCAAGCAGAGGTGCTCCCAGGCTAATACATTAGGGGTGGTTTGTGAGTTAGAGGACATGGAGCTAATGAAACAACAGTCCCAGCTGTCCATGCAGGTGCTGGTAGCCACCAGCCCCATCAGTACATAGGGGCAGCAACTTGTGATCCTCTCTTGCCAATGCCTGAAGGTGATCAGGTGGCCCTGGAATTGCTGAGGGAGCATCTGTCCTGCAGGATGGCTGGAGGGTAAACTTTTCTTGCCAGAACCTAGAGCTGGAACCACCAAGTCTTTCTGGCTTGGTGAGTTCAATCCTGGATGCAGCTGCAGCAGGAGACAGAGGCTGTGTGCTACACCAGGTGGGAAAGCTTCCCTTGCCTCTGACCTTCTCTATTTTCACCTCGTGAGGTACACTTCATTTACTTTCAGCGTGTTTTCCACCTTCAACACAGGAATGTTAGCTCTAAAGCTGAATATTTTCTCCCTTCCTGCAGGGCTTTTTATTAAACTTCTGGTTTAGTGCCTGGTTTTGCCCTCTCCTCTCTTCCTCCTTTTCCTGTTCATAGAAGAACAACCATCTTCTGCTTGGCATTGTTGGTTTGACAGAAGAGCCAACCATCCTGCCGGTGGGGAGAGGGGACCAGGAAGAATTTCCACCTTGATGGGAATAGCAGTACTTACGCGATAATAATGATGGCAAGGGACAGAGCCTCTTGTTCGCTCTGGATATGACAGGGACATATGATACTTTTTTGGGGCAGGAGGTAGCAGAGCTAAGTGGTACTAGTGGACCTGTATTTTGGATGCTTCCTAGTGCTAGTTCTAATTATATTTCCTAATGCTGGGTGCTTTCTACTGAAATACCTACCCAGAATTCATTTGCTGAGTGCATCCGCATGCTCGGAGAGGAGGTCTGAAGCATGCCTTGGTGCTAGCAAAGCTCAGCCTCCCTCTCCATGTTTTTGCTAAAAGGTAAAGACAGTCTAATTGACTGCCTTGCTGCTTTACTCCTGCAAACCCCTCAGGAGAGCACTGATCCTTCTCTCCCATGCCATGAACCCGAAGAGGTCAGGTAGCACACAGATAAAGACCCAGCAAGTGCTCAACTGTTAGACTGTGGAGAAAAAAAGGGAAAAAGAGAAGAAATTAAAAAAAAAATAAAAGAAATTGCACTGTCTCTGGTGGCTGTGGACCATATGTCATAACCTGTAGAGGCTTTTGGCATAACCCTGTAAAACTGCAACTTTGAGTCAGTGGAGGCCACAGGGTAAGAAGGGAGGGCAAGGTGTGGAGCTTGCAGCAGAGCAACAAGTAAGAGAGGAGAGAAAATGAATGATTTAATAGAGGAGAGCAGAAAATGGTCACAAACACAAACCTCCATGGCCTCTTCAGTGCGGTCATGGTCATAGCACAATCTCCAGCAACCTCTTGCAGCTCTTTCTGGACTCAGAATATGAACTTCAAAAAAGCCCATTGCTGGGCTCTCACTGCAGAGCAGACAACCCCCAGCAGGGGAGGGGGACCCAGCATTTGGGATTCTGGGAAGGGCTCAAGGATGTCCATCTTCTGGAGGGCAAGAAACAAACACCTCACTGAGCATCATCATGTGTCAATGTGCATCAGCCTTAATGAGACTCAGCGGAGATGGGTGACTAATTCCAAAGCAGTACTTTATTCATGAACATGGCTTCAGGTAGATTATTCAAGAGCACACAACAGCTTCTTTGAATGCATTCACTTCTAAGCAATTGGCTTTCCAAAGCTTCCTGTTGTGGCTGAGTGGTCAGACAATTCATGTGACACGGTTTCTGCTCCCAACTGGGTGAACTTGCAAGCACAAATGTCACCGTTTGTGAGCATAATTTTTCCTCTTCATGTATGCCTCTGACATTTGCTTTCCACTTACCTTTTTGCCAGTAACATGCAAGGATAGCTGGTGGGAGAGAGCAGTGCTAAGGGGCCAGAAAAGGGAGAAATGGAAGGACCCAGGAGGGGCTAAATAGAACCTCTGGTGCCCAGAGCCTTGGTAGCAGCAAAAGCTTTTCACCTCCCCAAGACCTCCTCCCTGGTACTCAGCAGCTTAATTCAGAATAAATGCTCCAGAAACACACTGCTGCCAGGAGACCTGTGTGCTGGCAGCAGAAAATGAGGTAAATACTGTCCCTGTACAATGGCTCGTACCCCAGAGGTGCTGGGCAGCTCATCCCAGGCTCAGGGTTGTAGTGGACACAGGGAGATCTCACAGGACCCTGGCTTATCTGTCCATGCCACGGCTGGCTATGTCCTGCACTGTAGAGCCAAGCACACTGGGTGAGACACAAGTGACCACATAGGAGACAAACCACCCTGTGGAAATGGTGGGACCAGCTGCTTTTCAAGTTGGGGTTGAGCCTGACCAAGCACAGCCCAGATCTGCTGGGCTCGTTCCTCTTCTTCAACAGGCACATGGGGAAACCCTATTGCTTTGGCCTGTCTCCCCACAGCCCTTTAGCCACAAAGCATGTATTGCTCATGTCACCAGGGAATGGTGACACTAGGGCACATCCTGAGGGCACACACCCTCAGCACAACAGTCAGCCCAGCCCCGAGAGCCTCAGCAGATGGGTAGGGGTTGCTTTGGGCTATTATGCAGCTAAATAGCACCAGCCATAGCTGGATATCCTGGTTGAGTCCCTGCATCTAAGTGCAGCCTGGGAGGCCACGGCGAGTGGTCTGCAGTGAACGCCCATGGGCAGCATGCTGCATCCTGGCACCCGACTCTGCATGCGCAGACACATTTGCTGGCATGTGACAAGTGCCACTTATCTGCTTTGGCCTGAGAGAAAAAAACAGCAGGAGATCACTGCTCCAAGCTTAACTCATGGAGGTTTGGAGGAGCAGGGGTGGTCTGGACTCTAAACTAGAGATCATTTTCCACCAGCCTCAGCAGCAGGTGAGAAGAATTTTCCCCTCCCATTCTAGCACAACCTCACTGGAGGTGGAAAACCTTCCTGGAGCACTCCTTTTGCCCACAGGCCTCACATGCTGGCTGCACCCAGCACTCTCTCACTGTGACAGGAGCCACAAGGGAGATGGCCTGAGCTGTGACACCAGGACAGTGCATCACACAACCCAGTTTTTCCTTGTCTTAATGTCTCTGCATCGCAACAGCTCAGTCTGGCCTGCAACAGGGAAGTTCTTCAAAATCATCACTCTCTATCCCTGTTTCTGAGAGGAGTGCAGAGTATGTGATCTGTGGTGTGACTCAGACGAGGAAACTACAAAGAGCCATACCAGGCATGAGGGAGGGGAGCATCATGAACTCCAGAGCCAAGGATTTGCCCAGCTGGGGCTGGGGCAGGTCTCCCTGCAGGGAAAGGCAGGATGAGTCTGTGCTCTTCAAGGGCATTTTGGACCTCATTCTGCCCAGTTTCAGTGACATATCTGCTTTGCCACCTTAGCCCAGGAGGGATTTATAGATCGTCAATACACAAGTGTCAGGGAGGTGCACAGGAGATGGCATTTGGGACAGCTCCGGCACGAGGGCTTGGACATTTTCTCCTTGTGCCATGGCTTCTGCTCTGCATTCGAAGTGCTGCTGGATCTCTTTTTTTTTCCTAGGAAAAAATCCTCCACGGAAATACATTACTGCATGCCTGATACAGAGATGTAGAACTCCTCAATTATATCATGTTTTTAAGAAAAAGATCAGAAGCTGGTACACAAGAGATCATGACTCTGAAGGTTTCAGTGGCTATTACCATTTCAGCAGGCAAAGCCAGAGCACCAGGAGCTGGTCCTCAGCAGCATTTCTGGAAGTCCAGGCTCCCTTTTCCCTAAACTGTATTATACCCATAACACAGTAACCTCCAGGGAAAGCTGAGCAACCCTCTTAAGCTGGGCTTCCCTGGGCTGGGGAAGACTCCAGCCCCACCAGAGACTTCAGGTCTTCCCCAGTGCTCCAGAAGGAGGCCATCAGGCCACTCTGCCCTGGGGCGTGGGGGAATCTTTGTAAATCACCTTCTTTTTTATCTCTGTGGCTGAAGGAAGCAGCTCAGGCTTTGCTGATCACACTATTTCAGGAAACTGCAGCACCCAACAGTGCTTGCAGCTGAGCCACTATTGTCCAGGCACATCCCCCCTGCTTGCCAAAATGCCATCACCTTTCCCCTCCTCTCCCCTGCTCACACCTCCCTGTGAAAAGAACAACCAAAATATCTCCTCTGCAAGCCAGCAGGGGTTAATATTGTCAGCCATGACGTCAGGATCCCAATTTGTCTGGAGAGTCCCCCTCCCCATCCACAAACTCCCTCTCTCCTCCCTTCCTCCTGTGACTTTGCAATGAGCAGCAAAACTCCACAGGAGCTGCAGCAACAGCACTAGAGAGACATCCAGTCCTCCCTTGGAGAGCAGCTCTTTCCACAGACAGGGATTTATTTATTTTCTACACATGCATATACGTATTTATTTATTTACTGGATTACATTTGGTTTGGCTTTTTTTAACACTTTCAGAAAAAGCTCCAAACATTTCAAGTGACGAGCCTGAGATTTCCCTAAAATAAAACAACTGCACAGTGGGGTTGGGTTGCTTCCCCTTCCCCCTCGGAAAATAGAGAGGGAAGGGGGAACAAGCAGGTAAAATCCAGAATAAAATCATATATCTCGATAACTCACGCCTCCCCCCCCCCCGCTCTCTCACACACACACACACACACACACTCTCTCTCTCTTTCTCCTCCTCCTCTTCTCTGAAGGTGGGTAGCAGGAGCCATGCAACATCTGCAGAACTGGATGGCAAAAGAGCAGGAGGAAAAATAATCCAAGTGGAGTGCTCAGGGGGACACTGACTTCTTTTTTTTTTCTTTTTTTTTTTTTTTTTCTTTTTTTTTCCTTCATTTTTTTTTGTTAATTCTTCTCCTCCCCTGCATACCTGTGAGATTCGATTTCACATTTTGCTGAGCCCATTTGGGGGCATTTTATTTTTCCTTCTCTTGGGATTTTATCCATTGCCAGAGGATGTCTCTTGTTGAGAGGATGCTGAAAGGAAGAAGAAACGAATTCTTTGACTGGCACTGAAGGAGGGGGGGGGGATATTTTTCCCCCACATTTTAATTTTTTTTTTCATTATTCTTTTTCTCTAGGAAATCATTAACTGGGGGGGGTTGGTTTCTTTTTTCCCTCCTCCCCCCCCCCTTTTTTTGGAGGGGGATTTCAGAAGAACCATCCTTCTTTCCCCTCCCCTCCAAAGATCTTTTTTCATCCTTCGTCTTTGTGGAAATGTGGACATTTCAGGCAGACAGATTGAGTGGAATTGTCTCTGCTTTAGCAGCTCTTTGTCTCGCCTGCTGTGCGCAAAGGTAAGAATTGCGATCTTAGCCTGCAGGGGCAGGGGGGCTGATACAGGCTTGGTTTGGTTTTGTTTGGGATTTTCTCCATTGATTTGTATGTGGGAAAGGGGAGGGTTTTTTTCCCCCCAAATTGTTTTCCGTGCTGCCTGCTGTTATTTCCCAGTCTGTGTCATTTTGCGGGGAGGAGGGTTGCTCATACATGAGATGTGGAGCAGACGGAGCCCACCTCACAGCCCACTTGCAGCGCGTCCCCCCCCTCCCCGTCCTCCCGCCGTACGCGACCTGGGGGAAGATGGCAAAATGAAGCGTTTTGCTGGGGAACATGGTGTCCATAGGAGCTGAGGGAGGGGATGGCACCGGGCTGCGTGCATAAGCACCCCGGCACAGGGCTGGCTTGGCTGTGCCTGTGTCTGCACACACACACACGCACAGAGCACGCACGCAGCCACACTCACATCCAAGGGTTCTGTGCCTGTACCAAAGCCCCAGCTCTGCGGTGCATGGGAGGCGAAGCCTGCGTCTGTGCCTCCACGCAGATTTATGGCGTTCAACATGATCATCTGTGGGTGCTGTCCGTTCAGATACATTGCTGCATGTGCGCATTCATCCATGTCCGTTTGGGTGCACACACGTGTGTCTCACAACACACCTACAGAGCACAGTATGCTTCACCTGCTCTGCGTGTAGCCATGTCAGTGTTTGTGCTAATACCCTGCGTGCTAAAGCTGCAGCTATTCCTGGTATGTGTCTTGAGCACCAGGAGAAAACCAAACAGCCGGAGGTTCAAGCAACCATCCAGCCTGGACAAGGTGTACAGAGCACACCTGTTTGCTTAACACACGCGTTTATCTGCTGCCTTCACACCCAGGAGTAGCGCTGCCTACACCTCCTCACTCTCCGTTCTCACACATGCGGGCAGGTGGGTTTGTACCTCTGTGCCGACAGCGTGCACGAAGCCTGCTGGGGAGGGGGAGCTGTGGCATTTCCTTGCTCAGCCATGAACACTGAACATGCAGGTCCCTGCACAGCCTTGCAGATCTGTATATACAAAGATTTATGTTCCCATAGTTATAAACACGCACATGCGCAGATTCATGCCCACCTTACCCACACCATTCATGCATGGTTCCGCTGTGTATGGACACATACACAGGCATGTTTAGTGGCAGTGTTCAAAAAAATGTGTAAAGAGCCATGCCCATATCAAAAGCCTGTGTCAGATGTGTCCTTGCATGTGTGTTTATATTTGCTTATGGACTGATATTCACCTATAATCTGCATGTATATCTGTGCACACCTTGGAGATAAAACACTCTCCCATGTGCACATGCTTTCAGCTACTCCCACACAACCCAGCCAGCAGCATGGTGCACATATATGTAGAGGTTTGGCTGCAAGTATACGTGCATATGCAAAGCACATGCACACCCACACAAAGTCAGGGACACAGTATTCAAAAATTCAGTTCACAGGCTGGATGTACGTGCTCCCTAAGCGGATGCAGACCCACATTTGCCAGAAATAGCACTTACATGCAGCTGCTCACCCACAGCTGGGCATATGCACAACTTGCCTGTTCAGCAGGAAGGACGTGGCTTTTTGGATCAAAAGGAGCACTGAGAGGCGAGAGACCTTGCCCTTAACCATGACACCAGTTTATGCTCTCACTGAGCCAACTTGTAGCTGATGAGGAGGAAAGAGCCCCTGTATCCCCTTCTCACTCTACTTCTTTCTGCAGGGCCCCTGGCACATTGGTTACTGTCTCTGCCTCAGTTTCCTTGCCTATATTAAGGAGGTAACACTGCTTCCTGAGTTGATGTGCTGTGTGAAGCTAAATAGAAGTGCCTAAATCCCTTGAGAAATACCTAGTGTTTATACAATGAATATGGAACTCTATGAATATGGAAATCTATGTACCTAGGAATGACTGTCTAGTGACAACCAAATGTACACTGTCAATCCACAGTGAGCAGATACACATAAGCATGCTGCAAACCCTGACATACTTGCATGGAAATCCCCAGGTGTAAGCAGACCTTACAAGCCTAGGCACAGTGTTGTGAAAATGTCCACCTGTGCACAGCTCTCTGGCCTTTTTACAGTAATAAAAGCAATGCAATAAAGAGCTGTACCCCTCTAAGGTGCATGCTCAGAAATGCAGCTCGGACACCTTGCCCCAGCAGCACAAGTGCTGAAAGGTTTGTCTGTACACCAAAGCTGGGCCTGGGAAGTGTGCTGTCTCACATTTGTACATCCCTGTTTGGCTGAGAAATCTCTGCACATAGGCAGGCTGTGCATCCAGAGCCTTAACGCATGCCCAGACTCCCCAGTGGTCCCACATGCCTCCACCCACACCTGTACAGATAATCTGGGCCCTTGGGAACCCAGTCTCAGGCACCCACAAATGCCTGTTTCAGTGCTCCTGCATACGTGCTCCTGCATCGTGCCCACAGCCCAGTGTCTCATCATAAGGCAATGGAGCAAGTTCTGCACCCACAGTCACCTCCACACAGACTTGGGTGGTTTGTACATGTTTCACAGCTGTACCCTTAAGCTTCAGCGCTTTCATGTGTTTGCGTGTCTGCATGTACAGGCATGGACTCTGTACATCCCCTGTACAATCAGGAAAACATGCATGTCTGCATGTGTGCCTGCATACAGACATGTCAGTGCAAAACCCAGTGGCCAACGAGGCATTGGGCTGACTGGCAGAGGTAGTGCTATGGAGCAGCTTTCCACTTGACTTGGATGAATGTGGGAGGCAGTGTTGACAGGGAGACATGCTGTTGTGGTGGGTGACTGCAAAGAGCAGCAGTTGTCACTGACAGGGTCTCTATTCTCATGCAAAGCAGGGGACGAGGGAGGCACAGAGGCTGGGTATTCAGGTGGAAAACCTAGATACTCTGCAGCACTGAATAGATTCAATATTTTTAGCATTCTCTGCTTTCTGGTTTCGCACCTTCACTTTGGCTCTTGGGCTGTTTTTAGAGGGAGCTCCTTTCTTGCTGAAATGGCTGGAGGAGCTGGGTCAGTGTTAGGGAGGATGGCTGCCTGTCCTGTGTGCAAGTCAGAGGGCTGGGAGGGAAAGGATTGCTGCTCTGGCACACAGAGGGAAAGATGGACTCTCCTTCCCCATCTCTGTGTCTTGATTCATGTTGCTAAGAAGTCACGGTGATGCTGAGTGACAGAAGATAAATGTTTCCATGCCAAAGATCAGCTGTATGTTGAGGCCGTAGGACAAAAGGAGCTTTGTTTTTTCCTTTACTTCAATAATATGAAGAAATACCTGGGTGCGCTGAGAAGCAGAGATTACATGGGAGTATGTGACAGTGCAGGGGACCTGCTGGGGGGGCTTGTGCAGTGGGGACCTTGGTGCATTACAAGTCCACGTTGTGCAGTATGAGACCAGGGAAAAGTGCCCGTTGTGGTAGGGGAAGGAAAGCGAGTCCTGCAAGGGACTGCAGCCACCCTCTGCATGCCTTGATGGGACAGAAAGGACAATTCCTGCCTGTGTGTGTATGTGTGCACCCACCTACAGGAAGGGCACAGTGAGGTGCCCTGGGTGTGTGCATTGGTGGCCAGGGAGAACATGTGTGGTGAGCAGTGCCCACATTGAGGAGTGTGGGACCACTGGGATGCAAACACACTTCATGCAGAATCATGGGCATATGGAGTTTGAGGTACCCATGAATTGGGGTGAGCCACAGAAGAGGAGCCAAAATACCTGCTGAGACCCCAGTGCCACCCCCCAGGACAGCTTAGGACTTCATGAGTTTTGTGTGCAGGTCAAGCGCCAAGAGCTGTGCCAGGGACAGAAAATATGAGTGAGAAACAAAATGGGGGAGCCCTGCCTATGACTAGGGTGTCAATAGCACACGCAGGTGCTTTGGCGTAGGGATGCTGTGGTGGTGCTGCCTGGCCAGGACCCCACCCTCATAGCCAATGGCACACAAGATGACGAGGACTCTCTTCTTTTGTCTTTCAGCCCATCCACTGGGAATATTTCTGTGGTGAAAGAGATTGTGGACAAACTGCTGAAGGGCTATGACGTCCGCCTCAGGCCTGACTTTGGAGGTATGGTGGCGGCCGGTTGTGGGGAGCAGAGCACGGGGGCTGTTGTGTGTCCATGCTGCTGGCTTGGCCACCCGCAGCACACACTGACCTTGTGAAATGCTCCCATCTGACATCTCCTGCCCTCCGCTGTTTGCTAGCTCTCGTCTCCTTCTTGCCTTCCCCCTCACATTTCTTTCTTGCTTTCTGTTTTTTCTCCTTCTCTCACCATCTCCTCTCCCCCAATCATCACCCATTTCTGCAGGTAGCTGGGTTGTCCATGGTGTGGTGTTTCTGGGGATGTTTTGCTGGGACAGAGACACTCTGCTTTTCCTCTGCTCCAAATGTTCTTCCATCACAGACAAAAGGTCATCCCACCTCCACTTCTGCTCCCAGTGCAGGATATTTTAGCTCTTTACCCTGCAGAGGTTTGGGGTGATCGTTGGCTGGGCTGCTGGGCTGCCCCCTCAGCAACAATACAGGATAAACATTCCCTGGGGTGCTGGTGGTGTGGCTGCTGTTCAGTAGGAGATGCAAGGATCTGCAATTCCTCTGTTGTGTCCTGTCCTGTGAGCAAAAAGGAGAATGGAAAGGGCCTTCTCTTTCTCATCCTGGTGGATACACAATACAAAATAAACCTCGGGTACTGTCGTGCTCCAGGGTACAGTTGAAGTCCATTTGTTGGAGAGGAGCAGGCAGTGGAGAACCACAGCTGATTGCACAGGGAGGGGGATTTGGAGGACTTCTGGCTTCAGCCTGCCAAGCTTGGCTGTTTTCAGGCTTTTCTGGGAAATGCTATTTCCTCCTCATGAGGGAGATGTGTGGGATTGGAGGATCTTCAGCTTGCAGGAGGACAGGAACCACATCAAGATGTTCTTCTGCAGACGACTGCAAGGAAGCAAATCCATGCCTGTGCTCTCGAGGGGAAGAGATGCCAGGGCCAATTCCATGGTGATGCAAGGGAGGAGTTTTCCCCCAAGTGTTCCTCGAAGTTGGGGGTGGAAGAATATCCCCACTGATTTCATCTGGTTTTGAAGTCACCCCAGTGTATTCTAGTTTCCCATGACCCCATGAACAAATGTGTCTCCTCTGAAACCTCAGGTTTCCCTGCATCTCACCCAAACCTGCCCCATCCACCTGCCCTTCAGATCTGCTTCAGAAGGGCTTGCAGCTGTCTGCAAGGAAACAGGGATTCCCCTCCTCTCCCTTCTCTCCTTTGAACATGGGATATGGCTGGATTTGATTTAAAGGCTTTGTCTGGGAAACACAAAATGTCCCTATTAGCTGACCAGCTCAAATCACAGGAATTGGTGCAGTCACATTTTATGAGGGGGAGAACTGCAGAGATGACATAAAAACTGCAAGAAAACCATCTTGTAAGCCATTGAGATGATTATGATACAGTAAAACAGTAGGCGATCTGGCTCCGCGGAGGCACAGAGCAGAAGGGTGGTACAAGTAACTGGGGCTGGAGGTCCAGTATCCCAGGTCCATTTCACAGCCTGTGCACTCTGATGACAGGTCCCCAGGTCATCCAGCCACCCCCCAGGACATGGGCCTCCCCTTCCTTCAGTCTGGGCAAGGCAGCACGGGGCTCAGGGCAGGCGGTGCTGCTGACCCTGCCAGGTATGTGTGGTGCATGGGCTGCTCTCAGCAGGCACTGCGTCCTTCCTGACTGTAAAATGGATGGTTTGGGGCAACTGTTACATTTTATTTAATTTTATTCTGAATTCCCAAAGTACAAACTGCATTTTCCCTCACTCGAGCAGAGAAATAGAAAGACTATGGTAACCCCTTTCCTGCACTCATCTCGCTGTTGCTTTGCACCCTTTCTTGTCCTTCCCTTCATTCATGAGTGCAAAGTCCAGGCTGGCAGCACCAGTGACCGTGCTTTTGGTGCTTAGCGTGCAGGGATGCCCTAACTCTCAGCATGTCTGACCCCCTCTCCCTGAGGATAACCTTATCTAGACAAAATCACCTTTGCAGCATTTACAGTTGAGGGAAGGGTGGGTGGACAGGTGAATCTGAAAGCTGGAGATCATTAGCATTACAAGCCCAGGGGAATGGGATGGAAGTTTTCTTGCTCCACTGCTGTCTCTAGAGCTCACCTGTTCTCTGAGATTTTGGGCCAAATCCATTGTTAGGAGAATTCCAGTGGGATCATGTCAAGATATGTCTAATGCTTTGTGGATTCTAGTTCATCCATAGCCTTGTTGCGGGGAGGGTGAAGTTCCCCAATAAACTGTGTGCAGCTGAAAAAGGCACATTTTGGGCAAAGCCCTGAAACCTGTGTTTATACAGACCTGCTATGTCTCAAGGATGTGTAGGATTGGACTGAACCCCAGGCCCAGCAACCTGAGGATGGGCTGTTCTCCAGGACACAGCCCTGCAGCCTTCCTCATGCTCCACCTGGACCATCCTGCCACCCTTCAGCTGCCTTCTAGCTGGGCAAGATGGGTGTAGGCCATCCTTGCTGAGGGAGGCGAACCCTCTTCACCCACCTGTGCTCTCATCCCAGGAAGAACAGTCAGGGTGAGCTATGAATGTCCAAGACAACATCTTGGAGGGGTGGCAGGAGACATGTTCTCTGGAGGAATGGTATGGGGCCATCTCAGGACTGGCCCTGCAGTGACTGAGGGTTCTGGCTCGACAGGCAGCTGCCTGCACAAGGAATGGAGAGGACAGGAGCAAAGCAGCTACTACTCAGTAGCCTGTGAGCCAGGCTGTGCTGCTCCAGTGAGCACCTCTACAAGCCAGAGCCCTTTGCCCTCTGCAGCTCAAGAACGAGGGCACCTGGGGCAGGAAGGTCCGAGCAGCCAGTAATGGGCACTCCAGAGGTGCAGGCAGAGAAAGGTCCTTCCCAGACAGATTCCCACGTGAGAAATGCAACCCACAAAAGCAATAAACCAGGTGCCATCCCTTCCTGTCTTCTCTGCTCTTGCCCTGCCTGTTTTCCCCATATCTTCCTGCTACAGGAGTGTTGTTTCCTTCTTGCCATCCTCCCCCCATTTCAGTGCCTGGTGGCAATCACCCCTGCACTGTCCACTGAGGGCAAGGTGACACCTCCATGTCCTGGGGTGCCTCCTCCACACACCCACAGTTGCTGCACACAGAGCAGTAGGGAGCTGGGGATCTTTGGTTGTAGAGGTACTGGAAGAGCCTGTTCCCATGTACCATTTTTGTGCTCCTTGGCCTGGCGAGGCAGATCTCGCCCCTCACAACATTGCTAAAAGAACCAGTACTTCCAAGGCACAGCAGCCCCAGGCTGCCCTCCTTGTTCCAGCACCCCCATTGTCCCCGGGATGTGGTGCTTCAATGGCTCCAAATGCATCTCTGGCCTCCCCAGTCCTCTTTTTTTTGAGAGAGAAAGAGAACTCCGACTAATGCCAAAAGGAGGACAGGCCTGCTGGGGATTGCAGTTCACTTTTTAATTTTGAGATGCCTCGTTAGCTCTGGGCCGAGCTGAGTGGCTGAGAAGCATCAGCCACTCGCTCTCCTCCCCTCCCCCCCACCCCCTTGGAAACCCATTAGGCTGATGAACAGGTCGGCTCTCAGGGGTGATGCTGTGGCAATGACTGTGACATGCTCATCTGAGGAGCTGGGCTGAATGGGGGGACGCACAGGAGAAAGGGGGAAAATTGGAGCCATGTGGAGGTGATGGAAAAATCTGGGAGCAACTCCTCCACAAAACCATCCTGGCTCAGTGGAGGAAGCCCAAGGGGGTCAAGCACCAGGAGAGGTGAAGTAAAGGGGCTGGCATTGAAGGACCAACAAGTACATCAGTCATCTGGGCACAGGTGGTAAACCCTTCTAGCCAGGGGAGCCCTGGACAGTGCCCTCTTACTTCACAGCCACAGTCCTTCAAGCCCATCACACCATCAAGCCCAGCACACCATCTTGGACAGTGGCAGGGTGTGACATGCAGGGAACAATTTTCATGGGCTGAGCAAGGACATGGCCTGAAACTGAAAGGACAGGGAGCTCTTTGCAAAGCAGCTCTAAGGGGTTTGGCCAGGATTATGTTGAGGATCTGGAACAGCCTTCTAGGAGTGATTTGGAGGGTGAGAGAAAGATCCAGCCAGGGCTCTTGGTCTGCTGCAGAGGGACATCTCTGTCATGGCTGTGCAAGATCAGCAACGATGCAGAGCAAGGTCTTTTGGCAGGGTATGGTGGGAAGCCTGCTGAACTCTGGGGGAACAGGGCACCATATCTCACAGGGAAATCAAACCACAAGTAGGTGTCACCCAGATGGCCCTGGCCTGCGGGATGGACAATACAGGAGGCAATATTCAGTGGGTGTATTGCAAGTACAATCATCACACCACAGTAAGGCAAATGGGATGCTCATGATTTAGGACTGGATGAGCAGGCGATGCTGCAGATTGGGTCTGGGAAGCATTACAGGGCCACAGGTCAGAGAGGGAGGGAGCTTTCAGAGCAGAACCCTTGTAAGTGCTTTTAGATACTCACTTTCAGAAGCATTAGTTCCAAGGAGAAGAAAAAAAAAAAAAAAAGAAAGAAAAAAAGAAGGCAGACTGTATTGCCCCAGGGTAGAGAAGGCAATGAAGGAATGGCAGGAGGATCCCACTTGAGCTCAGTGACTCGGCTGCTCTCTGTTGGTACAACATTTCCAGCCCAAATCTTTGCAAGACTTTCAAGGAGCGTATGGAAAGGGGACCCGTTATAGTTTCCCAGCGTCATTTACAGATCTTGTTAGCCAAAAGCAAGGTGAGAGCATTTTCTGCTCCTTGCCCCTCGCCCACCTACAGTGCAGGGTTCTTACTGTTTCTCTTGGCTGTTGTGCACAATGTCTGAAAATGCCTGGTGAAAAAGGAATGACCAAGAAGCCCTCAGGATTACACAGTTAATCCTATGCTTCCATGCCTGTGCATCCAGCAGCTTTCCCTGCCCCATTTTTAAGACAGGCTTCTTGAAGGGCAATTAGTGCTTAGGGGATCTTGGATTGAAACAAGCCTGTCCGCTGCTCCTCATCTGCTCTGTGGCATGGACCAGGCTTCCCAGCTCTCATCACCCTTGCTCAGTTTCAACCCCCTCCTTTGACACCCAAACCTGTCCTCAGCTGCAATATCTTGGTCTCCCTCCTTTCTCTCCTTTGCTTCTCATGCCCTCAGCCCCTCTTTGCTCCATCACTCCTGCACCATCTTTGCGAGCCAGCCTGCCCCCCTGTCCTGATTGTTCCCCAGCATTTCTTCTTCAAAGGCCACTCCAAATTCAGTGGATCCTAGGATGAAATCCTCAGCCCTTTTCTGGGTAACAGCATCACTTGAAACCCAGAATTGTAAAAATAAATGATTGCTGATGCATAAAGTGTTGCAGTGAAGCATCATCAGTAGTTCAGGGCTCCGAAACTGGCGGGGCTGGCAGGCTGAGCGGCTGTGTTGGCTGGCATGAATGCGGCAGGAGACAGAGGGGGGCCTGAGCCCTGGTCCACCAGCCTTGTGTGGCTCAGAAACAGATGGTCTTAGTGGTCCTGTAGTGGAAGGAATGAGAATTTGGTTTCTTACGTAGTCAAGGCTGGTGGTATTGTGTATTGTTAAGGCTTCCTGAAAATGTCCCTGTTTTCCACTGCGTATAAGGTTCAGCCACAGTGGTTGTGTTTTTTCCATGCAGCTAGCTTGTTTTGACTTGTCAAAGGGCAGGGGGGGAGTTTTTTGGCAAAACGATTAGCAAATTTCTGAGAACAAGCTGGAGGTATGTACATGCTGGATTTTTTTCCTCTCATAAAATGTTGGGGGGTGCGACTGGCTGTTCATCCAGCAGGGCTGGCCCAGGTGCACGTGTAGCTGGCGGTTGCCCGGTGCTGCTTGTGACCCAGCTGGCAAAAGCGCTGCAGCCCCATCATCTCCTGTGTGGGTGCAGCATCCCAGAGGGGTGGTGCTGCTGCGGGACGACTGGGATGTGGGGCTGGGAAGGGGGCAGCCCAGCAGTGGGGCAGGTGCTGGTCCTGGGCTGCCTGTACTGGGGGCAGTAGGAGCTCCAAATGTTTCTTTCCAAGGCTTAGTCCTCAGCTCTTGAGATCTCTTCCCCTCCACTTCTGTGCAGAAATGTTTAAATCTCAAAGCAGCCAGATTCAATTTTCCCTATGCTTCTGAGATGCCTTGAGCCAACTCTTTTACACGCTTTTGGGGCAGGGAATTGAGACTCAGCAGGAAGGCATTCCTCTGCCAGGGCCATCTCCTTCACTGTCTGCAGGAGAAATTGCCCAAAGCTGGAGACAGGGTTAACCTGCAATGCTGCACTTCACAGAGCCTTGCAGCAGTGGGAAATATCACCCCTCCTTCCCCGTACCCTGGCACGATAGAGGAGCAGCTCTGAATTTGAAAGCAGAGGGGTAAAGATGGATCAGATTGGGGAAAGAAATCAATTGAGGCAGGAGCTGCCTCAAGAGGTCTACAAAGCCCAGTGTCACCCATGGCCAAAGAAAAGGTGGATATGACACGGGGGCTGCCAGTAGTCCCGCTTTCCTTTCTGAGAAAAGGGCGTTAAGAAGAGGATGTTCTTGGTCAGTAAAACTGGCTGCAGCTGTGTAGCCATCACTTCCTCCCCCATTTACATGACTTCTGGCTCCAGACCATGGGTCGCATCCTCTCTAGGGCTAATCCAGAAGGAAGATGACAACCTCCTGCTGTTGTGTCTTACTTCATTAACTGAAATGGCAGGAAATGAAAGGATCCAGTCCTTCTTGGGACATATGTGAATGTTAACACATTGCCACATGATGGAATTTCTATTTTTTTCACTTTGCTCTTTTTATGGGAAATACATGCTGTGAAAAGGACTTTGAGGCTGTAAAGTCAGATACTCAGGACTTTAGAAAGAAGAGGACTGGAGTTTCTCCCTGGATTTATATTTGGTCCCCTTGTGAGGGTACATCAGGAGCCGAGGTCCAACAATTGCTTCCTCCTGAACACCTCTACAGAGCACACAAGAGATGCCATTTCCACATGAAGCTGATCTTTCTTTTTGCCTTCCTTCAAGAGTGGGACAGGCTGGGAGCGTGCCAGTGGGGACTAGCTGAGGGGGTCGTGGCAGGTGATTAGGACAGACTTAGCTAGACTAGAGTGAGATGTATGTCTGATGCAAAGCCTGGGACTGAGCAGTCAAAGACAATTTTGGACTTGTACTTTCTTGACTGCTCTATATTCAGACCTGCTCACAACATAGAATTAGTTGTTTTTATAACTGTTGTACAGCATGAAAATGTGTACACCTCTGCTCCAAGGAGTCGAAGGTATCCCCTGCTGTGGGGTGTCCAGCCAAAACACCTGCTTTACCAGAATACTTAGCAGCATTGTAGCCAGCACACTGCGTGTGCAAAGCACAGCTCCTATTGATTTCAGCCACAGCTGTGAGTGCTCAGCCCCAACGCCCCAAGAGAGAGATATGCAGAGTTCACAAAAACCTGTGACATATAGGTGACTTGTGTAGGAAGGAGCATGTAGGAACCCCTGTGACACATCCAGTCCTGGCGGACAGGACTCAGCGACACAAACATCTTCTTTCCTTTCCTGGAGGCCTCCCCCTCACTCACTGCACGGCTATCAGCTGCTTCAGCAAATCAGCCAGGGACCTCACTGTCAGTGTTATCCTCTGATACGTAATCCTGCGTCATCCTCAGAGCAAATCCACCCTCTATCAAAAAGGAAAAGAAATGAACAACGATCCTGTGGGCAATTTAACTAAGAACTGGCTCCATAACTTCCATTTAGCAGTGGGCTTCCTTCCACCTAACTTTCATCCATTTTGTTTTCTCATGTTTTTCTTTTGTTTTGTTTTTTTGAGTGGAATAATATTTTAGAATATTAGCCCAGTCCCTTCCTCCAGCGTGGCAGAGCCTGCGAACTTCTCGCTGCATGCTGAACGTGTTTGTGAATCCATCTGTGGCCTTATTATCCTCCTTCAGTTGGGAAGCTCTGGCATGGAGCAGTGGAGGGAGTTTTGGGTGGTGTGACAAAGACAACAACAAAGATGAGTTCCCCTGAGTCTCAGGCAAGTCAAGCTGGACTTGGGTTTTCCAGAAATCTGTGCCTGCCCTAGAGCTGTGCTTGGTAGTACCAAGCATTGTCTTCTGGATTTGGTATCCGTTGGAGGACATGAAGTCTTGCTGTCATTCATTAAGCCAGGATCCATTCACAGGAACTGGAGGAAATGATTCTCCTGTTTGTGCCAAAGCCCATGTCGGTTAATGCATCCAGTTGCCCTCCTGCTTCCTTTTCACCCGTGGCTGGTGCAGCCTTTCCCTGCAGCTCGGCCCCTGGCAGACGTTTTCCAGGGCTGCTGGATCTCATCCACAGCAGGGCACTGTGTCTAGTGAAGGGTAGTGTGCCTGGCTAGCGAGGGGCTCTGAGCTATCTCTCAAAAATAAAGATGTCATAAACATTTTAACAAAGCATTTCTTCCATAAATTTTTCCTCTTTTCTTAGTCACAGATTTTTTTTATGACCCAATGCAATGCATTCAAGTTATTGATTAGTAGAGTAATTTCAATGCTTCTTAATTAATTAACTGATAGAAAGTAGATTGTTGTTTATAGCCAGTCTGGAGGATGTTTGCCATCTCACCTGGATGCATCTTTCTCCTTGACTAACATCTACATAACACAATTTCTGAGATTATTCCTGCCAGTAAACTTGCCTTTGAGGGACTGTCACTTAAAGCAAAATGTAAAAACAGTGTAAAACCCGTTAGTACAACTCCTTTTGATTGCTCAAAATATATTCTCACAACCCTAGAGCTGTTCATCAGAGCAGCTTTACATATCTGCATTGTTCATTTCCTAAGACTCCCAATATCCCGGTTAGGCAGAAAAATATTTTTGACCCACATAGCACAAAGTATAAAAGCCGAGGAATGTGCTGTCATTTTACTGCTACATGAAAGACAGACTGTGTGTGCATGTCACTTTTCTCACCTATGTCTTGTTCAAAGCAAAAAAAAGTTGGAGGCTACTAAAGTGTCAGGCTGAACTGATATAAGATGGTTCTTCAGTGGTAGTGACAGCATTTGGTGCAGAAGTCTGTAAGATCCATTCTTGCGGATAGCCCTTGGTGGGGCTTGTTAAGTGTCTATTTATATCTTGATATTTCATGTGAAATATCATGCACTTGTTAAAACATGACTAGAAACATGGACAAGACAAATGATGTGCTTAATGATGGCAAAAAGCCCATTAAAGGGATTCACATCAAGTATGTGAGAAAGAGAAGTGTTGGATGGTGAAGGTCGATAGAAGGAACAGATCAGTCAAATAAACAGGTATTCTGAAGATCCAGTGGTTGATCCTGTTTCCATCAAATGGAAAGAAACAGAGGACTTTTCAGTTGACCCTTTCTCCCAGGCTGTGGGAGCATCGCTGTTTGCTTTGAGCAAGGTATGAATTTCAGGCTGGTTTGGGGAACATTGATTATGCAGTTCCTATAGGCTATTCTTCTGGTTTGGGCATTTATCCTTAGTTCTGTGTCAGAGCTACAATATATTTTTCTTCTCTGATCTTTCCCCCCTCCCGTTCCTGTTTCTCCTGCACTTTGCAGTCCTGCAGGAATAGTGCTGTTAAGTAATTGTGCACTTCTAGATGTCTATGCTTCTGACAGGGGTGAGCCTCAGCCCAACCTACCATAGCTTGAATTTCCCTCCCTAGACCTCAGGACCTCTTAGTTCAAGTCTGGGAGGGCTCTGAGTACAGTTATAGTTGGAAAAGAGCCTCTGTAAAAATTACATCTTGTTGTTCCATATTTATTCTCCCTCAGTGGTTTCCATGTCAAATTTGCTCAGTTTACCAGTCAAAACAAGATATTTCTACCTGCCAGCACTGCCAGCTCAGCCTGGGCTCTGGAAATCAAGCTGTGCTCTCTCTGCTCCGGACATCATCACCAGCCAAAAAGGATTCTCAAATCGGGGCTGAGCTGGATGTGATTTTGATTATGCACAGATATAATTTGTTCCCAGGTAGCGTTGCAGGCTCTGTGTGACAGATAGCAGCAAGGCTCCTGTGCTGTACAAACATTGACTAACAAATCTTCCCCTCTACCTGTGGGAGGATGGATCACTGCTAGGTCCATATCTAGGGAACACCAAGAGGGGACAAGTTGTTGGGGATGACACAGAAAACCTGTGGTAGAGCATGGAATAGCACTAGGAAGTTCTGCTTCCTGCTATCAATGAGAACAGACCTGAGAACCCTCTGTGCTCACATCCACTGCTTGGTCACCAAACCATCACCATTCCTTTGACTGTATTGGTCTGTGAAATCCCCAAAGGGAACAGGCAGGTGGGCCCACTTCTTGCTGCAGAGAAATGGAAGGGGTATAGTAATAGGAAAGGCATTAATTCTGTTCACAGATAGTTGCCCTTCTGGTGGATGGAGCAGGAGGGCATTCATCACTGTCCTTTTCAGAAGAAATGAAATTTTGAAAATTTGATTATTGACAGAATAGTTCAAAAAATTATACGTAGCAGATAATATATTCGCTGTGTATAATCATGCCATGTAGTAGAAAAAGTAGGAAGGGTGTCCTGGTTATTGCACGAATTCCAACCTTCACTCTTCTTACGCTTCTGTAGTAAATGTCACCATGGGCTGTCAGAAAGAGTGGACACCAGAGCTTTCCTTGTCCCAGTGCAAGACTCTGCTCTCTGAGCCTGCAGGGTCATTTCAGCCACTAAAAGCCATAGTTGGATTTATCTACTGTGCAGACTCACCCTAACAAGAGCAATGGCCCAGAAGCAATATGCCCTGCTTGGTTCCTATGGCAGTCTATCATCCTGTGCTTGCATTTGGGACCAGGGCCTGTCAGTCAGCTGAGATGTGAGAATACCAAACTGCCCCTTCCTCTTCCCTGGCTTGTAATGGCAGCTGCACAACAGAACCAGGATGAGTTTTCTGATCAGAAGATCTTTTCAAACACATCTCAGCTACCAGGCAGCTTCCTGGTGTTCTTCTTGCTCTTCTCTTACACATTGTCCACAGTGAGAAAATCCACAGCAGGTGACTCCACCAGGTTGGGGGAAACTTGCGTCACTTGGTTCTGGACAGTTCAACATAAAGAAGGGGGTTCCCCATTCCAAGTGGCAAAGCTTGAGGCTGTCACACCAGAAGAGAAGGCCACTCTGATTATGGGTGGGATCTTACTGGTGGGACATTGTTACCTGCTCCCCCTCCAGCTGGGGAGAAGGTCTGCAGGAAATCCCAGCGTGCTGGCCTCTGTGGAAGGATCTCAGATTGGTAGAAAATTTTTGGAAGTGAGGGAGAGGGCAGGCTATGAGCTGAATTTTTCTTATTGTTCTCCTTTAATTGCAAAAATAGAACATCCATCACAAGTTCCCCTACATGTTTTTCTTCCCTATTGCACACGAGCTGCTTGCTAGTATTTGAAGCTAGAGAAAAAAAAATTGATGAGTACTCAAGTTAATAATGCATGATTATTATGTTGATGAATTGCTGGAGATGAATATATATGTAAAAGCTCTGCAAGATTCGCTCATCCATGCATCCTGAGTGAAAGCAATTATTTTGGTGAGCAAATGGCAGTTAGTTCTATCTCTTAATAAAAGGTGCCAGGGTAAAAGGAAACCTGGCAAATTTTGTCCTGCTGAATTTCCAGGACGCTTTTGCAAATCAGTCATTACTGAAAAGATGGAAACATCAGCACAGGGGTCGATCATTCGAAAGTGACCAACTTACAAACTTGAATTCTTTTCTTCTTCCTGCAAAACTCTTGCAATTCTCAGTCATCACTGAATTTTGTAAGATTTTCTCTGTCTGGAGACTGTAAAGAAAAAGCAGAACAAACTGAATAAGGCACATCCAAGAGACTTAGAAGCGGGGAAGACTTAAAGACTTAGAAGACTAAAACATATAATCCCATGTATAACATTTGGAAAGGGGGAGGCTTGTTTGCATGTGTGCTTTTCTTCTCATGATTTCTAACTCAGACTCATGATTTTAATGTGAATGTCATGGTATTTTCAGGCCTGACTCACTCCTTTTTTTCAATACTTGCACTGTAAGTTGTCCTGACTGTCACTGAGCATAAGCCTTGGGCTCCTTGTGACCTAAAGCTCTGTCTCCGAGCTGAGCCAAAGGGCCTTGTGCCCTTCACAGGGTAAGGGAAGGACCAGGTGAGCAGTGTAAGGAGGTGGTGCTGGAAGGCATCTGAAGTCAACATTAACAAAAGCCCTACTAGTGGGCTCTATTGGGAAGGATAAGGTGGGCACTGCCAAAGGGCTCTGTGTCCATGGAGGACTTGACAGAAGTAACAGAAAGGAGTGACCTTCTCTCCCTCAACCACCCCAGCCATTTACTTTGCACTGTCTTGAGAGATGAAGGGCCATGTCCAGCACTGTCAAAATATCTTCTCATGGAAGTATGACAAGGGACAACCCACAGCAGGGTTGTCCCCTGATGTCCCAGCCCTGGTTTCAATGTTTGTGCAACTTGGGCATGTCCTGTCCTGGCCATCTTGTTTCTTTTCTTTTTTTCCCTGCATGCTATGCATGTCCAACTGGATTCAATCCAGGAGTTAGATGCCATGGTATCGTTTAAAGACAAGAGCCCATAAACAGCGATGAGGTGTGACTAACTCATTAAAAATTGGAAACAGGGCAAACAGAAAGAAAACACCTTCTTGTTGTCCCTTTGATAAAAATGACAAGTCCAGATATTTTGTTGTTGCTACAAATACTTCCAAAATGAAGTAATGGATTTGATATGAACAGAGAAGCTTGTGTTAACCCACTTAAATTAATTTGATTCAGCTCATTTTCAGCTAAGGGGATTAGATGGCTCAGGATTTGGTAATGGGTGAGAGTGTTTTCCTAGACAGGTCACATATTCAAGCACAGGCCATGCTGCAGTTGTTTGGGGGATGATATTTCCAGTGCACATAAGAGAGAGGTTCCTCTGTATAGCAGACATTTATTGGTAATGTGCCAGGAGAGTCCAGTACTGAAAAGATGGGTCAGAACCTTTGTGCCCTGGGTGGGCAGATGGGAAGTGAGACAGACTGATGGGCAACATGGGAGAAATTTCCACAGCTGCCACTGGTATGCAGGAAAAATTGCTAAATGGCCTCAGGTGTGTGCCACTCTGGCAGCCTCACCTGAGGGGGATGGTGGGTCTTGTGGAGGGAGGGAAGGAATGAGCTGGGTGGTTGGATCTTGTGTCAGTCCCCAGTGAATGCTGGGATGGGATGAAGTGAGGTGGGATGTCCCACATATAGCACCACCCCTGTCTTTAGGAGTTGTTTGTCTGTGGTGGGAAGATGGTGCTGTGATTTCTGCAGGTGGTTTGCTGCACTATTATCACCTGGGCTGTTGCAAGGAGTGTCACGGTGCTATGGGGGCCCCAGCACTAGTGATTCAGTTCTAATCCTGCTTGAAAAAAATCTATGTGCATTTGTGGGCCTTGTAGCGCTGGAGCTTGTGCAGGTATCCAGTGTTTTGGGTTGTAAATAATCTTTTCCAGGCTGTGAAAGAGCCCTGGCAGTGTGTCTGTTCTGAAGGTAACCTGGTGAGCTGGAGATGAGGCAGGACAGGGCAGCTGCCTGTGCTGAGGCTTGTGGTGAGTGTGCTCTGGTAGAAGGTTGTAGGTATGTGATTAACTACCCTTCTCTCTTTTGCACATTTACCTAGGGGTTTCAAAGTACTTAGTGTGTGTGTGCAATCCTTTCTGAAGATCTATCCTCTTAAAAAGCAGGATAACAGTGGGTGGGCTAGGAAATGAGGAACAGCAGGGTGCCAAAGGCTTTTGAGCCTGCCCGAGCTGGGGGAGTGGTGGCTCTTGAACTGTAGAAAAGTGCCCAGGCTGACTGTGAGGAGGTGGAACAAGTGTGAGCTTTGAGGGCCTGTGTAAAGACAAAAAGGCTGGACAACTCCTGAGTCCCCCACAGCTTCCCAGGCAGGTAGGCAGAACTGTGCCCCACGGCAGGACCCTCATGGGAGACGCACTTGCCTGCCAGGATCCTGACAGAGGTAGGTGGGAAGTCTTCTCAGGTAGAGAAATGTGGGGGTGGCTGATCAGTGCAACTCTGATGCTTCATACTGCTGCTGGGGAAAGAAAAGCCTGGCTTGTGTTGATCTGCTGTCAGTCCACAATACACCCTTGCTTGGGAAGCCTTGTTACCTTCATGCTACTACTCTTGGTGGAGAGCTGGCTGAAGGGATCTGGGGTGCTCAGTGTCTCTGCTTTTCCCAGGATTATCTCAGTGTAACTGCAGGGAAATGCAACGTTTCATAGTGCCCGGCCCTGCAGAGAGGGGTGAAAAAGCAAAGCACAAAGTGTGTGCCCTGCAGACAGCAATGCCCCAGGGCTTTGTCAGTGCCCTGAAGGAACATCCCTGGAAGGGGAGGGCAGGTGACCAATCCTTGCTCCAGCAGAACAGTGTATTGGGAGGTCAGGGCATTGCCTTCATCTCGTGATTGTCTGATCTGGATTGCCTGCTAAATACACCCTGCTCTGATAAAGAAACTGTTGGCTGTGGCAGCCCTGCAAAGTAAACTGTCTGTGGTCTGACCTGAGTGCTGTGTACTTCAAGGGATGGATGGTACTTGGGAATTGGTGCTCTTCGTAAAGTTACTCTTAAAGAGCTGATTGTTTGGGACCCATTGGTGGTGCCAGGTACATAAGGATCAGGTCTGGTAAGGTGATGCAGTTGCATATGTCTGTAAATGAGAGAAAATATGCAGTTTGACAAAGCTAGGAATGTGTTTTCCCTTCACTTTGCTGTAACCTTACCCAAGTGTGTGTCACCTGGGCAAAAGATATGCATACAGAAGGTTTTGGAAGACTGTCTTCATCACTGAGGATGAAACAGCTTTAAAAACCTGTCTCCTAAATATTGACCTAGGTCTCTTCCAAGAACAGAAGGTATTCTGAGTAGCCAGTGATTTTTCTTGATGCTGAAAGGCCTGAGTGTGTGTACAGGTGCTTTGCTGAACTGAGTCCACCAGTACTTCAGATGCTGTAAGGGTTGGTGTCCACTCTCTTGTTCCATTTTTAAGCCTGTACATTTGAGACCTTGTTTTTATTCAGCTTGGGTAGCTGTCTACCAACATCTTTCAAAATCAACCCTAATTTAGCTTCCTCTGTAATCTTTCAATGCCTCTGGG
This sequence comes from Columba livia, assembly GCF_036013475.1. Lineage (NCBI taxonomy): Eukaryota > Metazoa > Chordata > Aves > Columbiformes > Columbidae > Columba > Columba livia. Next base: position 3,335,625 of record NC_088613.1, read on the forward strand.
ACAATCTTTACACTTTTTTTTTTTTTTGCAGTTAGTTGATCTCTCTCACTTCTAAATTTCTACGGGATATTTGCAATATCCCACTCTAAAACCTACTAATCCATTAAAAACACCCATGAGATAGATTAGGTAATCCACTGTGCCTCACAGATTGTGCTCCTTAGCTCTCTTCTTTCCCTAGAATAGTCACAGAACGAGTGCTACATCCGTTTTGGGAAAGCATTGTTCCTCCAAAAGAATCCCTCAGCACTGGCTCACAAGCAGGCACAGCCTGCGTGAGAAAACACTCTGTGTCTATTCAGATCTACAGGGACAGCTTCATTTGACAACATGCTTGAAAGGTGGCTGCCATCATCAAGGTTAACCCATGTTATATTTGCAAAGAGCATCACGGGATAGTAGGATTTGAGTGGTCAGTTTCACCTGCTTGACAAGTGCTATGTCTCTTGGATTCTTGCTGAAGAATTTGCTTCGTTGCTTGCTTAGAGGAAAGCCTGTCTCTTACTGAAGCCCTTAATTTGTTCATTCTTCTGATACTCCAAAAGTCTGCTCAAGAGCTATGCTATGGTTGTACCTTCCCTTAGATGCTCCATCAAACACGTGTGCTGTCCTTGATATCACTATCTTGGTGAGAGCTTGCTCTAACCTTTGATTTCTCTTGGAAATTCCCTAGTATTCTTTGTTCTTTAATGAATAGTGCACACTCAGTCATCTAACTGGATGAGGCAAAAAGCCAGGCTGCCAGGAGAGCAGAGTGGTACAAGCTGGACATCCTCATTTTCTTCCTTGCACAGGGTGATCCTGTCTGGTCTGAGGTGGATGGATGGATGGAAAGCCTAGCAAGGTTAGGAACAATCTTGTTATGTGCACTTGCTTAGTGGCTTAAAAAGAGCCAAACACTCCCTAAAGTAGTATGGCAAAATGCAAGAAGCCTGTCAGGCAAAAAAGAAAATGTTTTCTGCCAGACCTACTTGGAGACCAGATGCAATCTCCATGAGAATTAGTGATGGTAGATACCCCTCCTGCCCCTGCAGCACGATGAATCCATCAGGAAATATTAAAAGCTGGCATTGACAGCCCCAGATATTCTGAAGACCCAAGCCCTGTCTTTCAGCTCCAAAATATGATGCTTGTTTCACGTGGAGGAGATTCCTCAGCAACAGCAAGTCTCTCATATTTTTCCGTTCATCACCATAAGAAGGTGATATCATATTTGCAGACTTCCTGTGAGACCATCTCTCTTTCTGGTAATGTATAATGGTGGTCAAGAGCATAAAGTCATGGTATGCTTTGCTCTTTTAAATCCAACAGATGTCATGGAGTGACCTGCTAAGAGGAGGTGAAGAGCTTAGATATCAGCCTCTCAATGTGTTTGATGCTCCTGGCTGTTGTGCTGAGCCTGACAAGCTTAGTACCAGCATCAGTTGTGGGTGGGGGAGAGGTCATGGAAATAAGAGTAAAAAACAAATGGGAAAATGGTTGGAGATTCTTTAATGGGTATTAAAACCTAGATTTAGTTGAAAAAAATTAAGGAGTTTCTTAAGAGACCCTGCTGAAGTCAACACTTCTAGGTATGACTAAATCAGAAATGCTGGGTAAAAGTGGTTTCCAAAACATTTCTGCTTTTATGAAACTTCTCATGCTGCTCAAGAAACGTTAACACTTACTTAGTTTGTGCCTGCTGCTGTATCTAAGCTAAGAACAGGAAAGGAATAGGAAAATTAGCATTGGTTAACTGCCTCCTGGGCAATTCTCCTATTAACTACTGTAGCAGAGCCTCCTTATTGAGATCTGTGAGTGCAGCTTACAAATCTCAAGACTGAAATCTTGAGCTTACCTTATCATCCACTGAAGCCACACCATTTTTATGAACTACAACCAATGCTTTGAGGAGTCCAGTTCATGCCTTGCACACAGCAACTTGTGAACTCCTCTTACAATCCTCCTCTATGGTGAAAACCCAGGAGCATTTCCATTCTCCCTGTCCTGGGGTGTAGGTACAGGCTCTTCCACAGTCAACCTGAGTCTCTGAGTTATCTTTTGGGAGGGTTTAAAAAACTATAGCCCAGGACTAATTATTCCATCAGCTGAAAATTATTCAAGGGTATCTGTTTTAGAAGGGATAGAGTGGGATTTCTTAAGAGATTGTATGGTTGCATCCACATAGCAGCAACTCAGCTAGTGACAAGCCGTGTGCTGAATGTGCTGCCCTCTGTACCTGGGAGCTCTTGCCTCCTAAGGAACCATGTCTTTCAACCCTTTTATAACCAACTCACTGCTGCACGTAGCAGTGACGTGGTTGTGGTTTTAAGCTGTAAACATAAAGCCAGGGTGCCCTGAGGTTCAACACTGTGAACAAAGCAGAGGGAGCAGTTTGGACAAACCATTTTATACATGAATAACAAGCAGATACTGAACAGTTCTCCCCTGTTCAGGAAAGTGGGGATAACACTGAAAGAAAACGTCCTGGGAGTGGAATGACATTCTGTGTGCTGATCCTGCCTTTGGCAAGCTTGAGAACATCCGAACTGCTGATCCTATTTGGTGTGGGAATCATTGAAAATGCAGGCGCTGCAATCCTGTACCTACATGTATCAGCCAACTTTGCCTCCTTCACGCCTGCCTGTATCACCCTGCATTTGCAGAAACTCTTCTCTCAGCCAGTGCAGGGAAATCTTGTCTGGATCTTGCTGTTTCTGGGCTCTGGTGCCACTGCTGTCCTCTGGCTTCTGGAGAGCTGGGGATGAAGAGCCAGGTTTTCCATGGATGGAGTTTTATGTCTGTGGGTATTTACCATTGCAGGGTAAGGCACAGACCTGTTCTATATGTAGATTTAGTGGCTGAAGCCTCTAAATTGTTCTGGTTGGCTTCGTTTACACAGCAGGAGACCTTAAATCAGCTTTCCTGCTACTGCAGGGATCTCAGAGACTGGTGATGCCACAGGCAGGGTGCAAGCAGGGAATGCTGGGGCTCATGCACAAAGCTGTCTTGAATAATCAATCTTTCGTCTTGTCCAAAAGAGACAGTGCTGTACTCCCTCATCCCGCATGCTGATGCACTAATGGCAAGAGCTAGACTGCCCCTTTAACATCTTTAAGCTCCTACACAAAGTGAGCATTTGAGTGTAGTGGGTTTGGAGAGGCTTCTGGGATTTTATGAGAACCCTGTACATGTCATCTTTGCTTCAGTGTCTGGTTTCTGGATACCATGCTTCAAAATAGAGATGTAGATGAGTTGGCAAAAGGCCAGAGGAGAGCAGCACTAATTGTCAGAGCTTTAGAAAACATGACCTCTGAGGAGAGGTTGAAGAAATCAGGTGCATTTAATTTAGACAGGACTGTATTGGTGGTGGAGGGAGGGGGATGTTGTGGTTTCTCAGTACATAAAAGCTGTTGTTAGGGAAGGATGATGGATTTATTCTCTATCATTGGAGGCTGGGGGTGGTGTGGAGAATGATGAGACAAAAGTACATTTACACTGAATGGAAGGTTTGGTTTAGATGTTTAGGAGAAGCCCTTAGTGCAGTGAAATGGAGGAAGAGATTGTCCAAAGGAGTTGTGGGATTTCTGATACTGGTAGTTTGAAGAAACTTTTGTCTGCTTCCATGAAAGATATGAGCTTAGCAACCTCCCAGGATCCCTGTTAGTGCCTTTGCTCCTGTAGTTTGGGCTGAAGGGTATGTTTGAGGCTGATGCCAGTCCCATAGTGACTGCAAGCCTTGGTTCTGCCAGCATTGCCAAGTTCATGTGGTCAGCAATGCGTGAACCAGACTCCTCAAAGCATTGGTTGTAGTTCATGAAAATGGCATGGCTTCAGTGGATGATGAAATAAGCTCTGTTTGTCTGCATGCTGTTTGTCAGTCTTTTTGTCTGTGTCTGTATTGCAGTTGGAGATCAGATGGCATGGAAGTCCAAGTTTGTTCTAGTGTAACTTTCTTGGGTAGGAGTGAAAAGAAGGCAGCTTGGACCTTAGTACAGGGCAGTTGCCCAAGTAAACATCCACTGTCTGGAGATCTATTACTCTGAATTTTGTGCTGTTGTCTTTGCTGGTCTCTGCAGGCTGAGATCTGGAAGGATGTTCTGATCCAGGCTGCCATCACCTCTGCCTGTAGTGCAGGCAGATACAGGCTTGGAAACATGACCTTTCCTCCTCAGTCGTGCCACAGGAATTACTTCTGTAGCAAAACTACTCTAGATTCTGGGGCTTTTAAATATGATAAAATGTGAAAGTAATAACTGGTTGCTGGGAAAATATTGCAGATTAGCACAACTTGTTCTCTACCTTGACTGTTTTTATATTTGACAAGTATCACTTGCAGAAGAAGGACAGGGTTTTTTATAACTCTTTTGTCTGCTTCCCTTCCAACTTCCCAAGTACATTTTTCACAGGCAAACTACTTTTGGGACAAAATGCTGGTGATGTCTCCAGTGGTGGTGAGAAATAAGGATGTGTGAGAGTGCTGTTCACTGGTGAAAGTGGCAGAATTTCTCACCCTTGTGATCTTGCCTACAAAACTTTTCAAGGCATAAGGTTTTTCTTCAGAGGGAGAAGGTCTAGTTTTTTGTACCCATTGGCAAGGCACAGATAAAAGCATGAATCTTTAATATCAGGTTTATTTCTTTTGCCTTGTCTCAGATTTACAAATGCAGAGTTCTGCCCTTTTTGGACAAATTTACAGATGATGCTATCCCATATTTTAAATACCCTACTTTTGTATCCCTCTTGCCTGAAGCTATTAACATTGGCAGAATTTATGTCCTTTGTTTATTTTGTGTACTACTTACAGCCTCAATTTTTGACACCAGCTGGTCTAGTTTTTCACTGGGCTGTGGTAAGAGACAAGGCATGCTTGTTCTGTTGACTGTGTACATGGAATCATTTTGGTTGGAAGAGACCCTCAGGATCTTCAAGTCCAGCCATAACCTGACTAACTCCAGCACTAAACCATGTCCATGAGAACCTTGTCTAAACACCTTTTAAACCCCTCCAGGGATGGTGACTCCATCACTTCCCTGGGCAGCCTGTTCCAGTGCTTGACAACCTTTTCCATGAAGAATTATTTCCTAATATTCAACCTAAACCTCCCCTGGTGCGATTTGAGGCCATTTCCTCTAGTTCTGTCACTTGCTACTCGGGAGAAGAGACCAACACCCTCCATGCTACAACCTCCTTTCAGGCAGTTGTAGACAGACATGCTCTTCATCCCTGTCCTGAGGAGGCTGTGAGCCAGTCTTCACAACAGGCATGGGGAAGGTGAAGCAGCTTCCCTGTGATCAAGCTGAGAGTAGGTCTAGTAAAGGTAAGACTTCTCATTTCTTCACCTTTGGAGTGTTCCTGTGATGATCACGTGCTTCTGTCTGTGAGTTGATGGCCATACACCCCAGGGGTTGCAAGCAGGCAGTGGAGCCTCACACTTGCCTGTGATAGATGGATGTGGAGGTCTTGATGATGCCAAGAACGGCCAAGAGGAACATTGCTGACAGTGGATGAAAGCAGGGTACAGCTGAGCCCAAGCTGATGGGGAGTAACGTGGCAGACCTCCACCACAGCATTCATCTTGGAGCTGGGAGTCAGGAGGTCTGGATCTGATCCATGGCTCTGACACTGAGTCACTGCATGACCTCAGGCGCTCAGATACCATGGTGATGAACACAGCACAAATGTCTAGACAGATAGGTTGGATAGACTCTGTATTTGTCAAATAACTGTGTATCACCACTGTCAGTGCTCCTGTGTTCTAACCACCCATCCCGCTGGTTTCAGTGGGTTTCCTACACAGCAGTGGGGGAAAGAACCACTTTTTGCGCTGATGGAGAGGATGCATAACCACAGTGACACAAGTACTGATAGTGACAGACGGGAAGCAAAGCAGACAGTAGGACAGCTCTTGGAGGGAACAGCGCTGCATGGCGGAAAGGCTCAGGAGTCAGGAGCTGGCTTGTCCCCAGCCCTGCTGCAGCCCTATGCATGGCTCCGTCTTTCCTCCTGTAACCAAGTAGTCTGTAAGAATCTCAGGGCAGTGGCGACTTCCTCCTTTTGCTATGGCTTCTGTCACAAGGCCCTAATATCAGAGGGGAAAAAAAAAAAGGCAAACTAACAAAGTGAGGCTTCCTTAAAAGCTTTGCTGTGCCACTGTCAGTCTCTGGCGCAAGGGAGGATGCAGGCAAATTGGCTCTCTTGGTTATTTTCCCACTTGTTTCCCTTCTGAAAGAAGAACATAGCAGTACAGCAAAGATCTGGCTGAGAGTGTGCCCATGTAGGGATTTTCAGAGGCTCTACAAAGTCTCTTGAGCACCCCTGCCTCTGGTACCCTTGACAGTGAGCTGGGGTGCTGGAGAAGAGCGCTGCCTCTTTAAGGAGATTTGCATAGCAGGGCCTAATTACAGTTGTTGATTCTAATGTTTTCAGTGTTGTTCATATTCCATTAAAGGATAATGCTGCTTAATTTGCAGTAGAGGGTCTTGGTTAACAGTACACCCAATCACAAGGCAGCCCTAATGACACTACTTCCCTGCTTCTTGTAACACATAATTAAAAAATCACTTCATTTCCAGTTGTGTGGTTCTCCCCTCTCCCCCAATCTCCTAATTACTTTATAAGCCATTTCATGATTATCTGTAAATATTTCAGCCCTTAGATCTGTTAATGAGTCCGTGGAAGGGTTAATACCTTGAGTGACATAACTGCTTGCCTTTCCCATTCTAGTACTGCATTGCAAGGAATTGTTTTCCACCTTGCATGTGTGAGAGAAGAGGCTTTGCTGGTGGTGGGTTTGGGCTCTGACTGTGGGGATGACAGGAGAGGGGTAGCATTCAGAAACGTGATATCAAGCTACAAGAGGTTTTTTGCTGGTTTTGGTAGTGGATATGTGTATCTCTGCAAATGGTTTTGTGTGGTTTAAATCCCACTGAAAGGGCTGACCTGTCGCCTGACTGTGGGAGCTGCTAGTTGGAGGGGTTTAAGTAGAACTGGGTGTGAGTCTGGATCTAGCTGGGATGACTACGCATTTGGAAGAATTGTCTGAAATGTCTGGTTTCTGCCTTGACTCCACAGGTTTGTGGGAAGTGCTAATACAGCTCTTGCTGCACTTGGGCAAGAGAGGGCAATAGGTCTGGCTGTGACTGTGTTTTTTCACAAGCTCATCTTGCATGCCACAGTGGCACTTACAGAGGTGTGAGGGTGGCTCGGTCACTGGGTAAGGGAATATCTGAGTTTCCCAGCAAACCTGTGTTGAGATATCTACCACAATTCTGTGGCTGCAGGCAAGAAAATGCATGGTGACATGTGCCCTGATGCCCATGGTAAGAGGAGGAATCTGTTCTCTAATCCAAGTGCTGCTTTGCTCTAAAAAGCCACTATGCAAATGCTGCTTTCTCACGTCATAGATCTGATTCCTGTACTTGTCTGGTATCATGGGTATTAAAACTCACTTGGGGTTTTTAGGCTGAGCACTTAGAGCTGACAGAGTAATAGGGGAGTGAGCTGGAGTCTCTTTCCTGACCATGTGTTGCACGGGCTTTATTGCTATATTCTTTGTGTGGTCAATCAGTAACACCTTATGCAAGCCCACTGGGAGTCTACTGGTGGTATCTGAAGGCATTTTTTGGAAAAAAAAAGTCAGAGGTAATTGTATAACTAGGGAGTAATTAACTTCCAGGAATTTAAGAAGCAAGATTAGGCTGCACTACTCCTAGGGGTGAGTCTGTAAGGCTGGGAGTTAGAGAAATCTACTCTGATCAGTTGAGCATGTGTGACTTGGGAATCTTTGATACTTGGGGAATGTGAAGCTGCTTCAAATCGTATCCATGCATTTCTAGGCAATTCTTTAATAGCAGATAGGGGAGAAGGGCTTGAATATGGTCCTAATCCAGTTCATTTGTCTTTCAGGTAACCCTGTCACAGTGGGAATGAGCATCCATATCTCCAGCATTGACCAGATTTCTGAAGTCAACATGGTAAGTCTGGAAAGAAAAAAAAAAAACCAAACCCTAATAAACTGTTCTTCTATTTTCTTGTTGAGATGTACTTCTAAGACAATAAATCCTTGGAGCCACCCAAGATCTCAGGGTGTACTTTTACCTTTACCTTCTACAATAGATCTTCTCTGCAGCTGGGAAGTTGTTGGAGGCAGAGTAACACTTGTCTGGTACTGAAGAAGTATTCTTTACTGCTGCTTTGGACACAGAATGTTGAGGGCTGATGGGAACTTGTATTTAAAACAGAATTCTTCCTCACTAAAGCATAATGAATTCAAGGATGGCTTCTCCACGTGTAGGGTGGTGAAAAATAAAAACAGCGTGCCACAAGAAATGAGGTTTTTGGTTTTTTTTCCTGAGTTTCTTTCTCGGCATACTGGTTTTAGTTTGAGCCTTGCTTCTTCCACCTGTTCAGCAGCCTGTGTCACTGGGAATGCCTGTCGCTTGTCCCCACAGCCTCAGCCCCAGGCTGAAACAGTCCTAAACTCACTTAAAACAACACTTGCAAGATGGGACTGGGATGTGGGACCTCAGTGGTAGCCACCTACCCCTGCTGGTGGCGCCTCTGATGAGGCTGGTCATGTGAAAGATTGTAGTTCACTTCCTAATGTGGGGTAAATTCTAGTAGGGTTAGTGAGCGTCTGTACTAGCACACTGAAATATCCCTGGTGTCATCTGTGAAAATGTGGATGGAGGACCTCTGCTGGTATTTCTGGAGCTCCAGAGTCTCATCCCTTATATTTCTGTGCTGGTTGCACAGCCGCCTCTTTGAGCCATTAATGCTTATGCCTTAAAAAATTAGATGTGAATTGTATTTTTCAGCTGACACAAAGGCAGTGGTGGCTTTACAGTCAGCCTGTGCCTGCCAAGTTGAAAAACAGTCAGTGGTTTTTCATGTTTGCTGGTGGTAATTTGGCATTTCTTTGGAGATCTGTACTGGAAAGGGATGCACCTAATGGAGGTCTGGGTGGCACGGAAAAACTGGAGTTTTTTGTACCACTGAGAAGAAAAAAATTATCTGTTCAGCTAGCAATGGTTTGGGGTGAAATTTATTAATTATGTTGGTCACATCCAGGCTTGTGCATTCTCTCTCAGAGGCCCTTGGCACCCAGCAGAGGGCATGGACTGTGCCAATCATTGCCTATTCTTGCCTTCCTCTCTCCTGCCCAGAGACTTTTCCTCCAAAATCCTCTGCTTTCCAAGAGCATGAGTGGAGTGGAAAGCTGGTGGGGACCTCCTGCCAGCAGCTGTCCCGTTCCTCACTTCCTGACCCATGCAGGAGAACCCTAGGCCAGTTTAGAGTTCTTGCTGTTTAAGTCAATTAAAACCTTGATCTCCCGATGCTCCTGTCCTATTTTATCTGCTCCTGGACTCTTCTGCCCAGTTTCTCTGGCCCACCAGCTATTCTGTCATTTCATGGGGGAGATAAGGGAAGGTGAGGTGAGACAATCTAACTAGTTTTGTTTTCTAAACTGCTTGAAAATCCTGAATGCATATGTTGATATGACCCAGGGTAAAGGGACAGCCATGAACCTTCAGCCTCTCACATGGAAGAGTTTCTTTTGTGGACTCTGTTATCATCCCACCATTACCATAATTATCTGCATGGCATATTACACCTCAGTCTAGTAACAGGGACACTGGACAGTGTGTACAGTCAGAAATTCAGGTAGAGACCTACATCCCCATTGCATTGGGCAGCTGTGCTTGAGTTTAGACTCAACTTAGAAGAGCCAGATGGCTTAATCTAGTTCCATCTATCTTGCCTGTCAGGGCAGAACTCAGTTTTGAGTCACCTCCTCCCCCAGTCTCAACTCGGACCTGAAATTTTCTGTGTGGTGAACCAGCTGTCATCCTTTTTGCTAGAGACAGCATGAACAATTTGGGGACTGGACCTGGAGCATAAGACCCCAGCTTGCACAAGCATAACTGGGATGGCATGAGGGATTTGGTTCACAGTTTACCTGTAACAACTTCCCTGATCTTTCTCTGTAGACCTGAGAAGATAAATGGGCACTGCAGAGACTGGTTCAGGATGAAACTCCTGCTGGAGGTGGACCATAAAGGCTGATCAAGTGCTTTGTCATATGACTGTTGTGAGCAGCTGTGGCCAGGCATGCTGTGTCCCTGGCTAGTGGCCATTCTCTTAGCAACACTTTTCAACCCTTGCACGTGAACGTGATGCTATCCCCTCTCCAGTGAACACTTGCTTTTTTCTGCTGCAGTATGGCTGGGGCAAATGTGTGTGATTGGGACTGGGGAGAAACAGCAACAATAATATTGCTGTGGGGTGCAGGGAAGAGCGGGTTTCCTGATGGATCTTCATTCACATGCTGCTCTGAATCCTGCAGAATACGGGCAGGACCACGGATGGACATTGAGTGTTTTGATGGTTGTGGCATGGCTGTAATCAGGCTGGGCACCAAGCACTGTACATGCCATGGTCCTGTTGATTCTGCCAAGGCATGTCACTTCTGGGCTTTTCATTATATCTCCTGGCTCTCTGTTTGACTTGACGAACACAATCTCCTGTCCAACCTTCCTACATCCATTGGGGCAAGGGAGGGGGAAATGGGGCACAAAATGAGAACCTACTCAAGATCAAGATCTCTAAGCACCATGGTAACGCAGCTTCAAAAAGGGTTACAAAAAAATCAGAATCATCTTAAAGAACAAACATTTAGGGAGCAGAAGATTTCTCATATGATGTAAGTTTCCAGGCTGAAGGTATTTTATGTGCATCATTCTATGTGACAGATGCCTCGGGGAAAGGGTTGGGTCTTACCCCTGCTCTGGACATGCATACTGACAAGAAAAACAAGGCATTTTTGGCATCATTTGTGATTAGGAAAGGGACTGTGCAATGAATAAATTAAAGGCACACAAGTGAAGCTGGGTTGTCATGGCAACCCAATAGCTTCTATTGTTCCACAAGGAGTGTTATTACTTACTACCCCTTATAGGGTAATTAATTAATCCTCAGACATCCTTTCGGGAACAATGGCCCTGATGCTGGGGCTGGGCAGGCTGAGGTGAGCCCCCAGCTCTCGCATGAGTTTACCTGGGATTCTTGGCATTTGCTGGCTGTGTGATGCTGGGGAATAAGTGCTGTCAGGGACTAGCCATTGCATGTTTAAAAAGTTGTTTACCACAGGAGTCCAGATAGATGTGGGGCTGTAAAGGATTATGGCTCCACCCATGGTCTCAGGAGTGCTCCTTGCCTTCACTCCCACAAAATCATTTGGATTATGGGAACTGTATTCCCAGAATGATGATATGGTGACATTTCAGTCCTGGAGGATATAGGGCTCTCTGCAAAGGCAACACAGTCATGTCCTTATGTTGGAAGTTCACAGACACTCTGATATACAGAATGCTTTGCAGCTGCCTATACATGTTATGTATTTCCTGGTGCCTTGCTATACAAAGTTGATGCATCTCCATCTCCTTGAGGGCCATGCTCAGATATGGTGCCATGGTACAACTCAGAATATGGAGTCATACAAGGATGCAGAATATTCATAGGTACAGTGCTGGCTTTGTAATTATCTCCCAATGATGAGACACCTAAACTACAGCCTTTATCTTAAAAAAATGGCACCTTCTTGTTGATTGCAGCTGCTGCCTGTGTGTGGTCAGCTGTATTTTCAAGCTCGCTTGCTAGAATAATGCTTTATTACTGTGCACTCCTCTTAGCCCTGCTAAGCAACGCTGAGCTGCAGCCTCTGTTCTTGTCAGTGATTAGAAGGATTATTTGCTGAGCCAAGATCAGTGACATCAATTGAAATGCCTGGGAAAGGATGCCAGGGGCCAGGCCAAATAGGTACTGGGAAGGGCACGTTTGACTGGCAGACCCTCTGGGAACTGCTGATCCATGAAGATGAAAGGCCTAACTGGAGTCTTTTCTTATCCTGTACAAATTTGCAAGTTGGGGATTTAAAGACAGACTGAAAGGAGGAATGTTTTCATAATTACATTCAGTAGCTCAAATGATCTACAAAGAATGGAAAGATAGTACCTCTTAGTTCACCTTAAGGGAAAAGGGATGGATAAGCTATCTGGTTAATGCCATTTTGTTACAGGTGATTGAATTGCAGTAGGCATGGAACAACATGCAGGTATTTATAGATGCTGGTTGGTGTATAGTGGTACTTGCACAGTGCTATGTTCAGACCTCTTTGAACAGTACTTGAGTTACTGAGGAGGCCAGCAGTCCTTCTGACCCAGGAGAATGAAGAGCACTGGCAGCATGGAGCAGCACGCAGGTTTCTGTCCATGTGGTATGTGGCCTGGATGCTGCCCAAAGCCTCTATCAGCTGGCTGGTCTCATTCTACCAGCTTGCTTTGGTGGGTCTGATTCTGATGATAACCAGCACCAATGGCTTCAGAGGGAGCTGGAATACTTCCCATACTTCCCCCATTCCTGTATGTCTTTTCAACAGACATCTGAGTACTGACCCATTCAGGGTATGTTGTACTTACTGCATGGTGAGACTAGAGGAAAATCCCTTCAACTGTAGCTTTCTCTCTCTGTAGTTAATCTTTGGGGGCATATTTTTCAATACCAGAAGGTTCAGACTCCTTTCAGGCATTAATGAATTATTTCAATAAGGAAGACAAACAGAAGTTTTGTATCTCTTTGAAATAAGAGATAGTTACCCTTCATGACGCTTTAATTTTCCTGCCCTGTGATCTGTGCAGCCCTAAACCTGCTCCCTCCTGTGTATCTGCACACCGTAGACAGCTCAGAGCATCCAGCCGTTAGACTTGTGATTTCTTTGTGGCTCCTATAATTTATTCATCCCAAGATGCTCTCCTACATCTGCAATAACATTGTTTCAGTTTGTTATAGCACTAGCTTTAAAGTTTTATAAACCTGGTGACAAGTTGAAAAGTTACAAGAGAACTGTTGTAGAGGGCTAATGTAAGAAACAAAGCTTCCAAACAGAAATGTTTACAGGAATCTAAGTTTTAAAGGAACAATATCTGTGGGATTGGCAATACTTTTTGCTGGGGAAGAGTGTGCAGTGCAGACAGGTTGGAGTTTGGTGCAGGATCCTTGGCAAACCTGACCTCGATGTTTCACTTCATCGCCTCCTGCTCCTGTGTCCCCTGTTGTCACACTGACTTGTCAGAGTGACTGCACTTGTGCTGGATCTCTTGGGAGTTATGGAAGGAAGCATCATGTCAGCTATTTCCCAACTTCTGTCTTGTTTGGCAATTAAGTTTTCCCTGTTCAAGAGAGATGTAAAGCATGTTCCTAGACAGTGATAAGCTGCAAGGATTTTAAATTGGCTTTTAACTCAAAACAAAGTGGATCAGGTTGTCTGTAAGGGTGCTCTTGACCAGGACAGTTCATCCTACAACATGTTATGATGTCAGCAGTGGGGCATCGTGCTTTTCATTATGTCAGATTTTCTTAGGCATGCTTGAAATAGCCTTTGTAGTGGAATCTGTCCTAATCAGGCTTTGCAGTTCTCTTTTCACTGGAATATGAATATGCACTGACTAGTTGAAGCTCTGTTTCAGTGTAAAGCATGCACAGTAATATATGTGCTTGAATCTGCTGCATGTTTGGGGTAGTTGATGAAAGAAGGCAGTGTGGACGGCTGGGCTACATAGGAGAGGCTTTCATTGGTACAAAACACAGCAGCCTCTTAGGCTGCAGGTTCTCCTGGTTTTAACCTTTGAGCCCTTTCAGGAAAGGGGAAGAGAAAGGCAGGAAAATGCATATCCATGGGGGATCACTGATCTCAATGCATGATGTCCAATCTATTCTCAAACTGTTCTGACAGTCAAATTGTATATGCAAACCCCTGCTTTCCGTGGGGCTGATGCAACTTTGGCAGGAGCCTTTGAGGATCCTCTGTATGCCTGAAATAATAGACAGAAACAACTTTGCTGCAATATGCCCCTGAAAAGGATTTTCCATTGGTACAGGTGTCTTCAGCTTTAACAAACCACATTTTCAAGTGTAGGTTTCTACTGTTATACTGTACCTTGTACTACCACATATCCTTTTCAAATATCAGCATTTTTCATATTCTTAACTGAAACTGTTGTGTTTTGTTGCCATCTCTTTTCAATGCAGAAATGACATACAGATATTTCCTAGTCAGTCTGTTCTATGTGTCTGTGTACCCAAAGGTTTTAAAAAAACAAAGGTTAAAACATTTAAATCCTACACTCTGAGGTTTCTGCAGTTCTATGCTATGAGATATAAGTATGACATGACACATCAGTGCTGTAAATGTTTCGCTGTAGCCTAGGGTGTCTCCAGCCCTGTGACACTGTGATATCTACATTGAATGTGTGTGTATACGTTACTTCTTGGTATTTAAGGCTGCTGAATGTTGAAGGCTGCCAACATATGGTAAAACTAAGAGGTACCTTTGGTGCTGAGCTAAAGGTGGTGTGCTGTAATGGTACTGCAGGGGCTGTAGCCCTGTTGGGTTGCTGTAGGCTCCTGGAATAGCAGTGTTGCAGGCAGCAGAGGATGCTGTGGGGTCTTGGTGCTGGAGAAGGACCAGCGTGGCACAGTAAGAATGGGACAGCCCTGACTCAGTGTGAGATATCCCCAGGCTCCGTGCTGGCATGAACAGTGAGGGTTTATGCTTTTTTCACGTTCTAGGGCCTTCTGTGTGCTGTGATTTAAACTAAGGTATTGCAAACATGAGGCTGAGATGATACGTTTCTTCAGAGCTGTCAAGTGTCTTTGCCTTCCTCTGCAGGTGATTGCTTCAGTACAACGTGGGTCATGCAGCTCTTGTCACTACAAGTCCTGGTGTGCAGATCTGCAATGCATTGGATGGCTGTTTGCTTGGGAAATAAAACAGTGGCAGTTCTGCACAAGAGAAACAGCATTTTCCTGGAAGGGATAGTTACCAGGGGATGCAAAGGGCAGTCCTGCACAGTGTTTGTGTGCAGTGTCCCATGCACATTGCTGTCAGTTACAGATGGTCAACTTGGTGGGTCTCACGTCTCTGCTTCTCCAGTAATAGGAAGTAGCTTGGCTAGCTGAAGGAGAGCAACAACATCTTGATGCCTTTTCCTTCTGCTAGAGGGATGTTTGGAGAAATAACAGATAATTGTAGCAGGGAGGACAATAACCTCCAAACCACTTTAGACATAGCTTTGAGCTGGTCTCTTGCAGGCAGGAGGTCCAAATGCCTGCTCTGGGGCTCATCTCAATGGATGGTAAGAGTAGAAAACTACTAAACTCCTAGAAACAGCTTTACAACAAAGATGTCAGGGACCCAACTTACCTGCCTTTGCTAGATTTGAGGTTACTTTGTCTATCCTTGAAGTGGTGAAATCCTGTGATTGCTGAGGCTCAGGGTAACTTTCAGCAGCACTGATACAGTCTAAAAAGTCAAGAATTAGATGTGGTTATCTGCTCACATCATGTTATGTTTTTGTTTGTTTTAAGAGAAATCCCTCTGATTGTGCTGAAATCTCCCTTGGACTAAGGTAGTGCATGAAGACAAGTAAAGTATTCGGCCTTGGAGTACTCTGCAATGTGATGGTAGTGATGGGAAGTAGTTTAAACAAGCAATGGTCCCGTTTCTGCCCGAAAGACAGGGATGGTCCTTCCACAAGAGGGTAGGGTTCTTGCATAAAATAGTTAAGAATAAAGCAAACTTGTGAAAGGCCCTGACATACTCCCCATTCACTGCTTCCAAAATCAGCTGCAAAGACATTGTCTCAGCTTAAAAACTAGAAAATAGGTCAGTGTGACTCATATGTCAATATTTACCGCATTTATGGCAATTTGTAAAAAGGAAAAATCTTGGGCATCTTCCACAATATTTCACAGATTATCCCATTCCCATGACAAAAATTCTGCCTGTGCCCATGGTTTTGGTGTTGCTTGACTGTAGAGATGGCCCAGTAAATTCACTATATCTCAGAGTGGAGTTGCTAAGTAACAAACCAAAGGTCACCATACAGTCTCTTCAAATGTCATGGCCAGCCGAAAGGTAGGATCTGCACAAAGCACCAGGGATTGCTTGGAGACATGTGTCTCAAAGACTTAGTGCAGGTGTAGCAGAGAGCAGCCTGGTAAAGCAGCAGTCCTGCCCAGTCCCTGCCACTGTCCTGTCTGGAGGTGTCATCATGTGAGAGCGGACAGCTTTATTGCTTCCCCTACAAAGACATCTACTATGCTTGTTCTGATGTTTTGAACATCAATGATGTTCTTGAATGAAATATTTTTGTTGGCTCAATTGTATTATTTTTGCCATGTACGTAGATCACTAGATGGTGAACTGTGGAAACCTTGTTGAAACAAGCTCTCAGTTGAAGAAAGGCTGTGAACTGATGGACTAGAAAATGAGTCTCTACCCCTGAGGCTTTCTATTCTACCATGATTTTTGTTCCTAGAGATCTTGTAGCATTAACATGATAGCTTAATGGGAAGGTTTGCAGAAAGCTCTTTGCATAACTGAAAATGCTTGGTTATGGGAAAGCTGTTGGTGGCAATGCTTGTTGCAAATGATTCCCCCCTGTACATCTTTCCATGATGCTGTTATCCCTAAGGAGCAGCTCTGCTAGCTCTCCAGTATCACAAGTTCAAGCCTCAGGAGGGCTGAGTCAACCCTGCTCCAGTACTGAGAAACAGAGTTCACCCGTTTTGCATGCCAGGCAGTTTCCCAAATGAGAATGTTTCTGTGCTCTCACTGAAGAGGCTGAGTTCATGCTGCGTTTCATAGGTGACTCCATCCCATGTTGGATGAGAGTCTGTGGCTACACAGTTTGCAGCATGTTTTTAGCTGAACAGTGCTATGTATTGCAGTGCTCCATCTGTTCTTGTATCAGCCAAGTTATCTTTGGATCTGAACATGTCTGTGTTGTATGGTGGTGGTATGAACCCTTTCAGCTTGCACCCCAGCATTTCTATAGTAGTTAGAATTGCTACGGAAGAAAACTTTTCACAGGATAAAAATGTCTTCTTTTTTTTTCTTAAGTTTTTATACAGGCTTTTGCACAAGCAGAACTCCCACAGTCTTCATATATATTTTTTTTTCTTTTTTTAATATATATATGTATTAAAAAGCTGTCTGTATTTGAGATCAATGTTCCAAACTGCCACCTGTTTCAAGAGCAATGCTGTAGCATAGGAGAAAATTACTGCAGAATGCTAAAGTATCTTCCCACAAGTGAAAGCTTCATCTGGTTTGATTGAAAACCAAATTAGATCTTCAGAATCTGACCTTCTGACATCCTGTCATACATACGTTTAAAGCATCTAGCAGTGGAGAACGTGTGTGCAGAAAAGTGCCAGCACCTCAGTATAGAACCTGGATCCAAATACAAGTGTGTGCGTGTTGTGTTGCTCTTTGAATATGTAAATAAATGGCGCTATATATAGCTCTATGTTATGTACATGTTAAGTGAAGGTGACAGATACAAAAGCTGAATAGCTTTGCTGTTTCTGAGTGCTGGTAGAGGCTCCCTATATCACTTGTGCCTGCTCCTACCCCTCTCAGCCTTTCTACTCTCACATATTTCAGGCCTCTGGAGAAGACCATGTGTGGGGACAGGAGTTGTTAATATTCTGAGTCTGCGCTGAGTTGCTAGGCTACAGACACAAATGAACATTCAAGAAAAAGGGATGATAAAAGGAAAAGAATCTGCTGAGCTGTTTGGAGATCCCTTTCGTCTGACTAGAGGACCTTTCTGGATCATTTTGGGGAAGGAGTGCATGCATGTATGTCAGATGAAATGCAGGTAGTCCCCGCTGCTTTGACGCAGAGTCTCAGGCCAGCTCCAGCCAGAAAAAATGCAGAGGAGGGAGTAAAAGGGAAGATCCACCAGCCCTTCCACATCCCTGCTTGCAAGGTGTGCACAGCTGCCCTCCTGCTGTCTGTGCCACGGTGCAGTGGGTTACCAGGCTGGAGTATGACCCAGTACACATCCTTTGCCCCTTCTTTGCAGGGTGCACTGAGCTATCATCTGACGCTCTAGTGAGGAGGGAAGCAAATACAAAACATAGCGCTGCTTACAGGTTGGGCATCATGTCCTTTTTCCACTGCAGCAACCTGCTGCCACAGTAGCTCCTTTGACTTTGGTATAACTGCAGGGGAAGACAGCCTGTGGCTTTTATAACATCCCCCTGACCATCCCCTTTGATACGTTCTTAGGTCATGGATACACAAAGTATTGACCTTTCTATCCAGCAAGAGTTTGCAGGTAAGGTTCAAGGAGACTTGAGGTTTTACAGTACAAAAGCTTCTGTTTGAGCCTAGTTTTTCGGAGTTCCAGTCTAGTTCCTGAACATAAATCCTCTTCCTCTTCAGCTGTTCCCCCCATAAATGAGTGTCAGGTATTCAAGTGTACAGGGTGTGAACCATCAGAGCTACCAGGTGCCTTGTGTTCCCCTCTTCTGGAAGGCTAGTGTTGCCCTGTGCTCCTGTTCCTATCTGCAAGATTTCTGTTCCCTCTCAATATTAATGGCTATATCAGAACCCTCAGAAAAATTAAACAGTGCCTTTGGGTATTTTTATTATCTGGATACTTTATTTACTGAGCTCACATGGGCTCTCTGCCAATAACTTTCAGCCAGCTCTGCAAATAGAGCTCCTTGGCTCCAGGACTGTTGGTCCTGGTACTGCAGAGAGCACTCACTCAGCATGGACAGAGACTGCAGCTTGTACTCAGCCATTCAGTTGGCCGTGAAGTCAAAGGCTGCTTGCTTGTGGACCTTCACAGCCTGCTGAAACCTCCTTTTTCTTCATGCATCCTGTAATAAGCTTGGCTTGTTCAGCAGAATCAGCAGTGTTTCATACAGCTGCATTTTTGAATGCTCTTGTCAGTTAACTACACTGAACCCGTCCATCAGGTTTATGATCTTGCAGCCAAGGCTTGGATTGCTAAAGTGGAAGAATGATAGTATGGGCTGTATTGTGTGCACTGCTGCTGCTGTCAGCCTGGACTGGTCCCTTTGGCACTACCCTGGCCTAAACAAGGGCAGACTAACCCATTAAATGGAGGTAGAGGTAGACTACCGTCTGGTCAGTACCCTTGACAGTAGAAATAGTTTCCTAGAACAGATCAGTTGATGCTGCCGTACTTCTTGTTTGTCCCAGCACGACTGTACAGTGCTCCGTTCACATCATAGTTGAGACAGCTTATTGCTAGCCGTTTTCTCTACCAGTAAATCAGTCGTACTGAGTTTGTTCTCTTAGGACCATGGACAGCATCCATATGTAGAAGCAATCACCTCAGGTATAGAACCAGCTCCCCCTGTGCAGGAGTCTTAGGGTTTTCAAGTGCAATACTTTGCATCCAGTTTGTTTGGGCTTGTTGAAAAGTAAGCCTTGTTTTTCAAGTCACAGGGCTGCCATCCTCTACCCTCGGGAGGCCACCCTTGATCTAACCGAACCCTATGGCCAGAAATACGTCCTACTCTTCTGCATTTCGCCGTCTTATCAGCGTACTCCCAATTATCCTTCCTACACAATCAAACTTTACTTTCTACAGGAAATAAACACCATTCTAACCTTTTGGTCAAGCCAATCTGTGACAGCCTAGTTGAGGTGATTGTTCCGCCCAGGACATATTAGTTGTCTTACATCATTTAAAGGATTTGTTTTCCTCTGGCTGCCTCCTGGGAAATGACACCTTTGTGACAGTTTTCAGAACTTGGAATATCAAACTTTCCTTCTCAAAGTTAAAACAGTGTCTTTAGAGCATTGTGTGTCTTGATATTGTTGCAGAGAGTGTCATGATCTCAGTGCTCAGAGCTGTACATACAGCATTTTATTCTGCCATGTAAAATAATAACATTGCTTCATTCACAACATGATTCCCTTCCTCTTCAGCCCCAAACTGCATTAGTGGTCTTGACTGCCACAGGGAATTACAAGCTTTACTTCCCCCAGGGGGGAAAAAAGTAATTTTTGTTCATTAAACACTTAGCACTTGCCTAGAGATGTTGGGATCCTAAACTGCAGCATGGAGGCAAGTTAGCATCAGTGTCTTTTTAAAGATAAGTGGAAATGAGGCACAGGTGAGAGCACCCAAAATCTCCTACAGAATTAGCATTGAATGAGCTGAAATTGATCCTCAGAGGTGTTTTCTAGAGTACCTAATTCCAATGGGCTACTAAGCCTCTTTACTGCTTTAAGTCTGCATTCCTCCAGCCTTTTTTCCCCATGATCTCTACTAGGCAGTGTCTATGTGGAGGGCTGCAGAACCTCTCCAGCTTGGGGTAGAGTCTGACTGGATTGATGTCCAGTAAAACTCTTGGAAAGGTGAAGAGGATGTTTCATTTAAACCTAGAAAAGGTACAGAAGAGTGAAGAGCATGCCCTTCTGTGCTGGTTTGGGATGGGAAGGTATAGGAACCAAAAATGAGTTCAACCATTTTTCGTTAAGTGGTTCCTCTCTG
Source organism: Columba livia (assembly GCF_036013475.1). Classification (NCBI taxonomy): domain Eukaryota; kingdom Metazoa; phylum Chordata; class Aves; order Columbiformes; family Columbidae; genus Columba; species Columba livia. The sequence goes on from NC_088613.1 coordinate 3,355,991, forward strand.
TGAAAAACAATTTCTCAAGTTATGATGACGTTTGGAGTGACAGCTAGCTGATGATTCAGAAATGGGAAGGTTAAAGAGTCTTACTTTTGGGGGTAGAATGGGCTCCAGGTTTAGCCCAGCCGCTAGTTCATGGGGAACGGAGTGAGGACACCAGACCAGCAGAAATAGCATGCAGTAGCTCACAGTTTTTATGGTTTAAGAATAGAAACTACCTGGCATTGTTTTCTAAGAGCTTGCCCGAGGAAGATGTAATGCTGCAGGTGGTGATTTTGGGATTGCTGCCTGTAACACTGAATAATTTTGCTGTTTTGCATGTGCTGATAGAGCAGGTGCTACTTATCCCTGTGTCCATCAGTTCTGACTTTCTCCTCTTGACCTCTGCTTCCAGCATGACTGAGGCTGTTAGGCAGATGACATATGGTGCTGCCTCCTGCTTAGATAGGACATTGATACACAGGGTCAAATGCCTGAAAGCTTTGTCCTGGGCAGATCAATGCCCTTTTAGCTTAGAACCCAGCTACGTATGTCCTCTATCTTACACCTGCAGGACCAGCACCAATTTAGGTGCTGCAGAGATAGGTCATGGCTGGAGAGAAATAGGACAACAAAGTGAGACTTTGCTTGCACACCCCTCATTGTTGAGGATATAGCTGGTATCTGTCCCAGTTTCTGGACATGCACTGAGCAATTAAACACATTCAAATTACTGCAAAAGTAGATCATATTAGTGAGGGAAACATCTCCATACAAAGTATTTCTCAGGTCCTAAAGAAAACAAGTTCAAGTGTGCAAAAGCCTGCAGCACGGAATGGCACAGAGCACATCCTAGAACCCAAACATTCCTGTCCCCTTGAGTTACTGGCAGAGAGACTGCAGGTGGAAGGTGCTTCTCCTGGTCCCCAAGTTAGTGCTGACATCTGGTTATTCAAAAACAAGGGAGGTGAAAAGAGATTGTGGCTTTCTCACCTGTTAAGGTGAAACTTAGGGAGAAGGGCAGTATCTAAAATAGTTGTCACTTTATATATAGCAGTTGTCATGCAGAACTTCAGACCTGTAAACTGGTCACTGGCTTGCACAAAAAGAGAGATTAAAAACAGCATTTTAGCAGAATGCTCTCCTCATGAAAAGTACAGTAAGTACAAGAGCTGCTGCCTCCTGCCCTGAGCAAAGGTGACAGTCTGAACAGATTTTCTGCTGGTTTAGGACTGGAAAAATGGCTACCAGGTATTTACTTATGTCAAATTAACTGGTGCTCATTAAGATCCGGGAGACATTGATTTATCTACATGGAAATAGACAATCCCTTATGAGGGCAAAGTAGTTTTCTTAAATGAGCTTGCTAAGGAAGACCTGTGGCTGTCTTGCTCTGTCCTTCATGTGTTCTCCTGTCCATTTTATGTTACTTCAATTCTCTGCAACTGATTGCAGACACATCGTGTTTCCTCCCCTTAAAAATAATTGCTCTTATTTCCCCTGCCCCCTCCTTAAAATGAAACAAACTTGAGGACTACTTTGTCCTTTAATTTCTTTCCCAAGAATGATGGGAACAGGAGATGGTGTTTAATCATCAAAGAAGTTGAAGCCAGCAAACTGTTCATTAGTCTCTGGCAGTGGCAGCTTGGTTTTTACTAAGTCAGATGTTCCATTTTTCTCCATCTTTATGGAGCATCTTGGCTTTCCTAATGTTCTTTTGTGATCTTGGACAAGGAGACCATATGTCATTTGCTTATATGGGGAAGGACTTTTACTTGGTCACTTTTCCAAAAGGAGGTGCTTTGTCAAAGTCAGGGTGGAGGGGTAATGGGGGAAAAAGTGGCACAGCTAGTGCTAGAGGCAAGTTGCAAAACCTCCTTTATCCCTCATGCCCAAAGTCATGCAGCAGCAGAAGAGCAGTGTGCACTTTCTCCTGCAGAAAAGTTATTGTATCCAGTACCTTGCAAGTGCTTGGTGAAACACAGCCCCCACTTAGAAGCCTGGAATAGTCACCTTCACTTTAAAAGCCCCACTGAAAGGTATCTGAGTCACTTGTCATGCAAAAAAAATGGACCAGGCACAGGAGACATCCATGTTACTAGAAATACTGTATTCTGAGCAAAGATTTGACCTTTTCACATACATTATTCCTTCCATTTCTAATCCTGGCTTCTATGTCTAGTGTAGCTCCCAAAGAGAAGGCGTGCTTCTGCCTCTGGACAAGTTTAATACTGGGGACTCTATAGGTCACAGCACAAAGGAAAATGGTCTGACCCAACGTGCCTGTGATCTGCATCTTCCAGGAGCTGTGCTGAGGGATCGTGAAGCAGCGTGCCTGGGATGGACACTTCTGGTGACTTTCTGTTGGGGGATGGAGCTTCTGCCTTGCATCAGAAGGCTCTGCATCCTTGGGCTATTCTTTCCTGTTAGTCCTTTCCTTTTGTGACTTGGACTGTATTTTCCACGTTAATGCCTAGATCCTCCAAAATACTGTTAAGCTTCTGACTTCATGCTTTTGTAACAGCAAATTCCACAGGCTCTGTGGAAAGTTACTTCCATTACCTTGCCTTCAGTCTGTTCCTGTGCAACAACTCATTGCAGGAAGTCAGAGACTGTCATATGGTTCCATTCTGCCTTTAACCCATGCAACAGTTCTCCATACCATTGCTGCTTCCTGCCTCTATCAGAGCCTTTCTCCTGCTTTTGAGAATGCATGTAGTTATTTGTGTTCTGCTCAGTAACCCTCAAGCATCTAAAAGGGAGTGGGACCTTGTAAGCTTGAGTAGCATAGGGATATGATTATTTACTGACTTAATAAAGACACTACAGTGAATCAGAAAAGAGTAAGCCTCATTTATATTTGTTTTAGAGTGATGTAAATACAGTGAAAAGCTAAACTGTGGAACTCACTACCAAAAGACTGCAGGTTCCAAAGGATAAATATTCTGACAGATAAGACAAGCTTTCAGAAGAGAAACTGAGTATCTCCAATTAAGAAGGTACAAGTTCTAGCTCAGGAGAACCTTAAACCTCAAACAGCTGGAGATTTAACTATCACAATAGACACCCTATTCTGCTTGTATTCTTTCCTGCTATTCTCTTTACTGTTACTGAAGACAGGATACTGATGTAGAAAGACTTCTTTCCTGGCACAGTACAGCTGTGTCTCCCAAATCACCACAAGCACACTTGTAAAAATATCACTTGGGACATACACTGTGTTTGCGTCCTGCATGCTGACATGATGCTGTGCAGGAGAAGCACAGCTCTTTCTGGGGAAGAGGGGCTGCTTAATTTTGGACTCTTTCTTTCACTGCAGTGAGCAGAAAGGGACACATGCTGCTGTCCTCCAAAAGGCCATCCTTGAGCCTAGACACTCTGTGTCAGTGTGTGCAGAGGAGGACTTCCTTAGGTGGCTTTCCAGTTAAAGGCTGAAGCTGCACTCTGCAGAGTGCTGCCCTTGTTACTGAGTTGCCTCAACTGGTTCTGCTCTACCCCTTGCACTTCTTTGATCTGTAGACAAGGAAGTTCAGGTTCCCAACCTGAAGTGTTGTGTCCATTGCTATTTTGGGTGCATCCCTGAACACTGGTCAATGTGCATGTCTGGCCCTCAATCAACTGGCCACATGCCCCTGTCCTCACCTGGGTTGTGGTGGCTTCAGGGAGTATCTTCTACTCCTAAGTGCTCCACCTTCACCCTGCTCTCTGGTTTGTCAGTGTTCCAGTGGCAACCAACCTGTGCCCACAGCACCAGCAGTGATCTGCTATCTGGTATTAGTTCCCTCTCCAGGACTCACATGTCCTATCACTGATTTGGCCTCCTGGAACTTTGCCTTCCTCTACATAAGTGGGTTTGTTCTCATTATGTTCAGATTTGGCAGCTTTGCTGTCCTGTAACAGTGGTCTCATTTTTGCTCCCAGACCTCACAGAGTCAGTACAAGTGAGGAATGGTCCAGGCTGAGTCCAGGTTTGCTTTCTAAAGATAAGTGAGTGTTACATTCCAAAGGGTTTCTGTAAGATGAGGTGCACGGGTTTGTATGCTAGATGCTAATAAAAGTATAAACCCCTGGAAATTCATTCTTGAATTCATACTAATGGTGCCAGCTTATTTCACTTCTTGCTGTGCCTCAGCTGCTGTTCCCTTAGACTTATCTACACTGTCTTCTGAGAAACTGGAGAATCCCTGTGCATGCGTGACTGAATTTATTGCCTCTGGGGTTCTGCAGGAGCCGTCCTCCATTCATGCCTCTTTCCTGACAACATTTCAGCCTTTCCTTCTTCAGTCATCTTACATCATCTTTGGTTTGGGGTCTCTGCTGAGTTTCAGGAAAGGCTGCAATTATCAGTCTTCTTCTCTTGTCTGGAGATGGATGCCAGCTGCCCTGTCCCCAGTAGGATGGTAGGATGCGCTGTCATTTCAGCATGTGAGATCCCCAACTAAGCTTTTGTGGGCCTCTAAGTGAACTGTCCACCCTCCTCGCAGGGAGGCACCTCTACAACATGAGCGTGTGCTGGCTCCACATGTTGCTCTCACCTCTGTTTTGTGTGTGTCACACGCAGAAAGGAGGAGGAGAGAGAAAGAAAGCAAAGCCTTTGCAGAACTTGTGAGTGGGGGAGGCAAAGGGGGCTGGGACTGACAGCTTGGAAGGAGCTGCTCGGCAGCGCAGACTGAATGGAGGCATGTGGAGGAGGAGGTCCCACGAGGATGGTAATGCTTAGCAGCTTTCCTGAGGACACAGATGCCATCTTGGCTTTGTGAGAGGCTGAGTGTGGTCCCGCAAGTGGTCCGACCACAGGGTCTGTTTTGCAGGGCAGGGAGCAAGAGTGCTGTGGTACAGAAAAGGGCTGGAAGCAGTGTTGGAGCTGTGCAGCTTGTGAGCTGCTGGGTACCAGACTTCTGGGACAAATCAAAGGGTCTGGCCACAGAAATGGAGGTGAGAGGGACAACTTGTTTTGAAACACACAAGCTCTTTTGGCATAAGGGGCATGTGCTTTGTAGGTCAGTGAGACTCAGCAGGGCTCATCTGGGACTGAAACAGGCTTTCCACTTGCCAGCACTGTTGACTACAGTGTTTCGCAGTGGGATGCTGGTCAGAGTAGGTAGGTACAGGCTGACATGGCCACTTAAGCTACAGTAGCAAACCCTAGCTAGAGAGAGTTTGCAGCTGTCTTTGGAAAGCTTGCTTTTCCTGGTTGTGGAAAACAGAGAACTACTTGGAGGCACATAACTTCTAGTCATGACCACCCTTCAGAAGCCCCCTTCCTTTTATCCCACCCTTTACTTTTTAAAAACTGAAATCTAAATTCACACTGAAGAATTTCCAAAGGTCTTTACAGTGCAACCTGTATGGAGCTTCTGATGAGGAGTGATATTTCCCTTCCTCCAGGCTTGCCTGTCCTCCTTCAGTAGCCACCAGATGAAGCAGGAGGCTGCACAGGGTGACCTGGGACGTGCATGAGTCCTGCCTTTTCTCCCTGGTGCAGTAGGTGTACCTGGCAAGGTGAGCTGGGAGCTCTCTGCAAAGCTCCCCCATTCTTGCCAAAGCAGTGATTTGCCTTGGCCAGACCCTGGCCCAGGCTGAGCATTTTATGGTCCTCCAGAAAGACCTAATGGAATCCAGGACAGGTTATTTGGAAGCATTTTTGTTGCTATTGGAGGTGCACTGGTGCAGTGTGGAGAGGATCTAAGCTGCACTGCTCACTTGCTTCTCCAGCAGCAGCAGAGGCAGCTGTTACTGGGTGTGCATGCACAGAGAAAACCCACTTGTTCTTCCCTAGCAGAGGGGACAGGGAAATTCAGCTGTGTTGTCCCACTAAAGTGCTCCAGTGCTGAGCTGGAGGGATGCATGGGCTTCAGGAGTGTATGGTTTTGGAACTCTTCGTTGAGCATGGTAAATGGGCCAACTTTCTATCTGCTGGTGATGCTGGGAAACCCAGTTTGTGATGTATCTGTGGCATCAGTAGGCTTGTGAATGTCACTGGTTAGTGTGAGGTCTGGAAAAGCCTTGCATTAGCCCACTGACAGATAAAACCCTAGAACAAAGGGATTGTTTTTCAAAACGCGGTGGAAAATCAGGCTCATTACTTCTGATTCCTGAACTTAACCACTGCATGCACTGGCTCCATCTGGCAGTTCTGCTTCTGCAGAACGATGTCACCCTTGGTCATTATTTTACACACCTCTGAAAGGAAGGCTATGATTAAGATCTCATCAGCTCTGGAGCCTGGCCAGGTGGTGATGCTAGGTTGTCACATGGCTACTTCACAACTGCCTGACCGGGATATGGGGTATGAAGGGGAAGACAAGCTCACTGCTTTATCTCCTGAGTACTGGTCCATCTCGCTGTGGTGGGCCATATCAGGGCTTCTTACAGTCCCCTGATCTGTACCCTGCCCTCTCCTCAGGACCTGGAGGCAGAGCATCCCTCTTCCCCATAGCTCAGTGCTGTGCCCATCAGTATGTCAGTGGCACCTCTCCTCCCAGGGACAACTGAGCTCTGAGGGGTGGACACTTGTCCTGCTCTTTTTGTTATTCCTATAAATCCTGTCCACTGTTCAACCATGCTGTGTGGGGCAGGGAAAGTAGGAGAACGATAAGTGGAGCACAGGAATCAGAAGAAAGGGGGGCTAAGGGAAACCTCAGGCACCAGATGAACCATGATTATCAAGTGCTCCAGACTCCTGTGATGCTGCCCAAATAAATCTATTGTGCCAAGAAGCCAGGAATATTTGAGAACAGAGCTCAGCCCAAGACTGGGCTGGCTGTTCTTCCCCTGGAAGGTCTCTGCATCTGAAGAACATCATCAGCCTAATGGGCTAGGGTACAAGCTTTTATTTCTGTAACCTTATAAATTTGTTTCCATCAATCCTGGAAATACAGAAGATGAGTTTAGAAGTTGTATCTCTTGGGTGTTAATGACTGTTCACTTTGTAAGCAGCTTGCCCTTCTGGAGATTGTTGCCACCTCTTGTCTGCTGGTGCTTGAGGGCTGACAGGAACCTGTGATGCCAGCAGGGTGGCCTGGTTAGGGGTGAGGTGTTGCAGGGCTCTGTCAAGGATTAGGAAAATGCAGGTCAGTTAAGCAGCTTGCTGAGATGTGCAGGTGGAGGTCTCAAATGGGTGAGAAGAGCCTGGTACCAAGGGGGCAAGAGGCTTCAGGAATTTGGGTGTTCTGCTCCTCTGTGCTCTCACTGCAATGCAGGTCCAAACACCCTGGGAGAATAACTAGGGAGAGTACTTTCCTTTGCAAGGTCTTGACTAGAATGAAAATGTTTGTGCCCCTGAGAGATGGATTGTGAGGCTTCTGAGGCAGGATTTTAGCAGTCCTTTAAAAAGCAAAGCAAAACAGTTTTTTGGCCAGAAAGCTGTCACTGTGTTTTTGTTCTTTTCAATATAACACAGAAAGTGACAGATATAGCTTTTGTATCCAGTCTACACCACAGTTTTACTCTCTGACCTTTTGGATATGCATGTGGGTCTGGATTTGTGAATCATAGCTAGATATCTGAAAGCTGGCATACCCATAATGTGAGATTATTTGTGCTTGTTTTCAGAGGTGCTAATCAAACCTGGCTTTGAGTGAAGTCAGTGGGAGAAGACAGGCAGGCAGGATGCCTCAGTGCTCAGCCCAGATGTTAGTGCATGAGTGAGGTCCTTGCCAACCTCTTGCACAGAGCTGGAATTTGCAGATCAGAAACACCCATCATGCAAAACTGTGTGGTCAGGAGGATTCCTGTGGCACTGTGGTATCTGCTTGGGGAGAGATCATTTACACACATTTGCAAAAATGCTGTTTATTTAAGGACTTGTGAAAAATCACTGACTTCTCTAAGGCCACTTGAGTTGTCAGCAAGAGTTGTGCCCACTTACTAGTCAACACCCTGTTATTTTAATGCTATCTGTTTTACTCCCGAAAATTTTGGCTACTAGCCTATTTAAGACCTGTTGTGAGAATATTTTCTATCATTGGTGTGTACAAGATCCCTTCTTGTACTACTTGTTTATCTGAGAAGAACTAATTGTTCTTCTAGTATGGTGACACAATACTGTGTCTCTGTATAAGCTGATCTGGGGCCTCTGGATCTTCCCTGGATATGCTGTTACTGTCCAGCAACTGCTATGGTTTCTGCAGAGGTACAGCTGTGAGCCACCAAACAGCTCTCCCTGCCCTCTATAAAATTCTTGTCTTAGCAACAGTTTTAAGTTTCAACTGTTTTACTATTGAACAGTAGAGGAGCAGGAGATACATATGGCATTGTGCTAGCTGAGGCTGGTTACAGAACTGCCCCTTTAGCAGTGGATCATGCTCCACTGGAGACAGATTTCCTCCACATATGTCCTTCCTGAGAATTGCAATGAACTCCCAACATAGCTCATGTAACAAGGCAAGTGCTAATAGCTTGTCACGGCTGGCCTGGGTTGACTTTGAAACCTTGGTCTTGAGGTGAGATTCTCCATGTGCCCTTGGGAATCTCCTGAGTTTCTGCTCAAAAGAAAATTAACTTTTACCAACTGTGTAGTAACAAGCAGTGGGTGAGCGTGACTGCATTGTGTCCAGACACCTTTACACGACTTAATTGAGAAATCAATCCTTGAAGCCTTTGGCACAGTGTAGCCTACTGTTGGTTGACATCCTTCAGTGCTATCGTAGTACTAATCACTACTAGTTTTGCAGCCAAACTCTAAGCAGGCTGGGACAACACGAGTGGGATGCAGTTTTGTTTGATTGGAGTCATGTCATTTAGTTCCCTACAAAGCTTGGGTTTGTTTCCATTTTCCTAGAATAAAGCACAGTTTCCCCCAGTGTTGGAGGTGTGGACACAAACAGTTGAGTGCCAAGGAATTTGGAGACTCACCAAAGGTCTCAGCAGCGGCAGTAGTGAAGGGACTGAGCTACCTCCCTACCCTGGAGCCAGGCTGATGTTTGCATGTTTATCTCCCAGGACTACACCATCACCATGTACTTCCAGCAGAGCTGGCGGGACAAACGCCTGGCGTATAACGACCTTCCTCTCAATCTGACGCTGGACAACCGGGTGGCTGACCAGTTATGGCTGCCTGACACCTATTTCCTGAATGACAAGAAGTCCTTTCTGCATGGGGTGACAGTGAAGAATCGCATGATTAGGCTCCATCCTGATGGGACTGTTCTGTATGGCCTGAGGTAAGTCTAAATGGAATCTTTCATTGCCGTTGAGAATGACATCTCATCTAAACTTTTCCTATTTCCAGAGATATTCTGATATGCCAAGGACCCAAAAGATATTCAAGTGTTGCACAGTTTTACGTATCTGTTCTTTCTCCAAGCTGGAAATGGTTGTTTTCTTCAGGCCTTCAAAGTTTCTTGTGCTGCTACAGGCAAATGCTGGAGATGGGAATACAGTCTGCTCTGAGTATTTCAGGTCATTGTCATTCATGTTGCATAACACTTCCATTTGAAACACTCATTTTCAGTTACTTGTAATATTCTGCAAGTTTGGCCTATGGAGACAAGACTTTGTTACTCTTGTATCTAAGGCTGAATTTCTGTAGCATTTGAGTCAGATCACTTTAGTCACTTTTGAGTATGAGATAGGAGACATGTTTTTGTACAGTTAAAAACGTCTCTTTACCAGAGAAATTCTGAAGATTGATACTTGAAAATTTATATCTAGTAGGGAAATGGTCCTCAGTGAGGAGGCTTTTTGTGGCGTCTGGAATGAAATAACATAGGCAAGTCCACAGCCTTTGAAAGTGCTGTGCTTGCATGTGGTGGAGGTGGCAGACGTTTGGCTTTACTGTATTATCTGGATATGTGGAAATGCCAGGATAGGTAAGAAAGTTAAATGGAGGATGCAGAGGGCTAAAAGGCGAGTTTGAAGGTATAGGTAAGAGAGCAGGTTTTGGATGCTATAGCTGAAATCTAGGCAATGATTTTTCCCAACTCTATTTGTCTGCTTTGAGCTTTTCTCCTAGTTTTTTTTTTTAACTACCAAAATTCACAGCTGGCTTTTTAGACCTGCCTCCACATTCACAAATTATTGCGACAGCAGCTCTGGGCTTACATCCCAGTACAGCAAAGGGGGAGGAAAGACCTTTCTCCTTCAAAGAGAATACACCCACCCTTCCCATTTACAGTATCAGCTCCTCTGCTGCTTCGTGTTTTGTGGCAAAGTTTGACTTCTTGTGATTTATGTTTTTTCCCTCCTCTTGAAGTAGCAGGTCTGTTTTGTGAAGGGTGAGGCTGGGTATAGGCACAGCAAAGTAGCAGGCTGCCCAGGGCATTGTCCTGCCAGGGCAGCAAGGTGGCTATGCCCTCTGCTTTCCCTATGGCAGAGCGCTGGGAAGCTGAAAGAGCAGTTGTTGCTGGTGCTGAGAGACAGGCTGTGGTATGTGGGGTGAGGTATGTCATATTTTTCCCTTCTAATCAGTGGATGTCTCTTGCTCCAGGCCTGAACACAGCAAAAGGTACAACAAGCCCAACTTTGTTGGCTCTGTGCCAGTTCTGCCTCTCCCTTCCTGGGACAGGTGCATCCACCTCTCTACCTTGGGCCAGTGATGTTGTTTGGCTGATACTGCCAGGGAGCCCTGAGCCAGATTTACTGGCCCACCAGAAAGACTGCAGCCTTCCCACAGCTGGCTGCTCCAAATTTCCTCATTGTGTTACAACAAGAGTGAAGGCTAGGCAAGAAGATGTTTTGACTTGTGGTAGATAGGAAGGTAAGTTCAGCCTTTTGGGAAAGAGAGTGGAAAGACTGCTCGTAAGCTTAGGCTGCTATTTGCTGCTGAGCCAGCCCACCTGAGCGTAGAACTTCCTCCCCCATGCTGGTGGGAATTCTTTGCACACACCTGCACAGCAAAAGAAGCAGAAAAGTTAGTACATTTTTATCAGCTGCCATTTAGTCAGCTCAAATAATGAGAATGTGAACCCTGCAGCACAGGTGACAGGCAGGAGAAGCCCTTAGAGGGTTTGTACTAGAGCTGGCTTGGGCTGGGACACTGTGCAAGCACCTCCTGCACTGTCCCTTCCCTTTCCCTCCCACAGGGCCCAGCAGCACGAGGAAGGGAACTCAGCTTCCTCGCATGACCTGCATAGATGGGTGAGATGAGGAAAATTGCATCCAGGCCAAAAGAAAGAAAATGACAGCTGTTTGCCCCTGTTATTTCCAGGGCCATAGTAAGAGCTGCCTGTGTTGTTTTAACTTTTGGCTGGTTTTCCTGGAAGCTGCTCTCTTGCCCCTGGAGAAAATGGCAACTGCAAAAATGAAGCACTGAGCAACTGCAGCTCCTCTTCCTAAAATGTACCTCAAGTCAGGGTGGGTGGCTTTTTACTATCCTGAAAGCACAGGGACTTGGGGGGACAAGCCAGGTGCCCTGAATGCTTGTAGTCCCGCTACCTTTATTTATAGTAGTATGGGCAAAGATTTCTTTAGGGGTGTTTTCTGTGCTGACTTCTGCATTTGTGATGTTGCTGACCACAGAAGTACTAGGTCCATTTTTGCAGGTGCAAATAATTGCAATACTATTCAAAAATACACAGCCATGTGTACAGCAGGTGTAATAAAGTAACAAGTCATTGAATATTCACCTGTGTTCCATTTATCTTTGTAAAAACGCACTCATGCTTGTCCTGAAAACAGGAAGAAAAGTACAGGTCTTCCCTGTACTTTGAAGCCTGATTTTGGTCTTTTCCTGCATTTTTCAGAAGGGTTTGTGAAATGGAGTTGCCCTGATGGAAGAAGGCCAAAGGACGTAATTTCTATTTCTTTTCCTTTGTTTGACAGTTTGTTTTTCCCTGTGCGAGATACCACAGCTCTGCTCCTTCTCCTGCTACCTTCTTGCGAGTCGCTTCCCCCTCCTTTGAGCTGATCCTGTATCAAAATGACTCAGTCATGCTATTTGTGGCACAACAGTCATTTTTCTTTCCAGCAGTCTCTGATGTCAGAGACCGGGGACGATGACACCCTGGCAGGCCCCTGCCTGCAGCAAATGCTCACGCGACTGGCAGGATCGGGCTCAAGCACTGGACCAGATCCCAAGGTCCCAGTTAGCTCACATGGAAGTCAATAGGTATTTTGTTTCTGACTTCAGTAAGACCAGGATAAGGCTTCAGATAGTTTGTTTGTATGAGCAAATGAAGCCCTTTATTCCTCCACTCCATTGTGAAAGTCGTGTGTCAGAAAAATGTATGCTTGTGGGTTTTTTTCTGTAGAATTAGCAAATTAGTGGATGAGGGGAGTGCAGCATGTGTAATATAGCTACATCTTAGGAAAGCATTTGATACAAAAGCTTGCTTCAAAATGAACTCCCACTGGACTTGGATTAAAAGCTGGTTACCAGGTCTCTAACAAAAGGCGTGCACAAGCAGCAGAGGGCTGTGCCAGGGCAGCGCTGCTGGGCTGCTGCAGGGCTGGAGGCAGGACTGGTGCTCCCTGCCACCTCCCCCAGGGAGTCTGCAGATGCCATAAATCCCAGAAGGCCAAACAAGGTCCTGGAGAACAGATCCAGCCCAGAGAGCACATTTATCTCTGCAAACACAAAGCGGGGTCACAGAATCCCAGAATGTCAGGGATTGGAAGGGACACAGAAAGCTCATCCAGTGCAATCCCCCCGCCGGAGCAGGAACACCCAGATGAGGTTACACAGGAAGGTGTCCAGGCGGGTTGGAATGTCTGCAGAGAAGGAGACTCCACAACCTCCCTGGGCAGCCTGGGCCAGGCTCTGCCACCCTCACTGAGAAGAAGTTTCTTTTCATATTTAAGTGGAACCTCCTGTGTTCCAGTTTGCAACCATCGCCCCTTATCATTGATTGTCACCATTCTCATGACACTCACCCTTTACACATTTATAGCCATGAATGAGGTCACCCCTCAGTGTCCTCTTGTCCAGCTCCAGAGCCCCAGCTCCCTCAGCCTTTCCTCACACGGGAGATGCTCCACTCCCTTCAGCATTTTCATGGCTCTGCACTGGACTCTCTGCAGCAGTTCCCTGTCCTTCTGGAACTGAGGGGCCACAACTGCACACAATATTCCAGGTGTGGTCTCACCAGGTCAGAGCAGAGGGGGAGGAGATGCAAACAGGCAGAGCTGACAAGATGCTTAGGAGGTGTAACCTGGTATAACAGTGCCTGATCTTGCCTGGCCCCCAAAGACCTTGCAGGAATTAAAAGTTCCTGTGAAGCATAGGAGAGTTGGTCACCTGTGGCACACAGCAGGAAGGTGCTAAAATGATGTGGAAAGTCTGCAATATGAAGGGAAGCTTAAAGGAGCTGCTTACAAAGACAAAGGAATTAGCTATTGGGTAGTGGATGGAGGAGGATAAAACAGGGAGGAAGAGATGGATAGCACTGGCCGAATTCAATATATTTTTCCTCCTAATGGCTTTTGTCAGAAATTGCATTGGTGTCATCAAATTTTAAATGAACAATTAGGGAGGAATTTTTTTGTTTAAGAAAAAAAACATTTCCAAGAATGTTGACGTTTCACTCCTAATTTTATGTAGAGAATTTTTCACTTATGTCAATATTTCCCTCACTATTTCAAGCTGCTTTACTACCACTACTGACATCTGAGCAACACAGGGAATCATCAAAGCCTTTCTCTGGACCTCCAGAGACTGTCCAGTCCACCCCTGCCACCATGTTCAATAACCTTTACATTATCACACCTACAAGCTATACATTGTAGTCTGAGATTTTTATTTCCTTTTCTAGACCATGTAGCATCCACTTGGTAGTGAAACAAGTTGACACTTGTCAAATGCTGATGTCACCAGTATTTTGCTATCTGTTTTCAGAGACCTAAAAATAGAAACAACTGTAACAATGCTGAAATTCTCATATGCTAATTGGAAATCATAGTTGAAACCAGCTTTAAAATAATCCTCAAGGGAAATCTTGAAGCTATTTGATTTCATTCTAATTAGGGACAAAACCAGATTCCAGCAGAACAGGTGCTTTGGGGAGCCCAGGCTGCACCCTTGAGCTGGCAGGGGGAGCAGAGGGGCTGGGATGGGGGAAGCAGGCGTGAAGCCGGGTGGACAGCAAGCGAGATGCGATGCCTGTCTGGCGAGGAGCCCAGGCAATGTAAACTGAGCAACTGAAAACCTGCAGAGGAATTTGATGACGGAGACTAATTCCCGTGCAGAGAGAATGAGGGATCTCCTCCTGCAAAGGTGGTAGCAGTGGTGAGGAGCATGTGTATTGTGTTTTCTTTTGGTTGGTTGGTTGTTTTTTTTGGATTTATTTCAATTTTTAATTTTATTCCTGTCCACAATAGTCACCGCAATGAGGTGTGTTTCAGAGATCAGACACTTTGGATGCATGCAAAGGTGCCAAGGCATAGCACGGCTCTGAGCCCAGTGAGGGCAGCAGATCTCCACTGCCCTCATCATTTTAAATACCTGTTCAGCACCTAAAGCAAGAGGGAGAGAATTGTCATACTTCACACAACTCAAAATTTGCAGATTTAGACTGAGAGAAACTGAGCCTATCTGCTTTGGCAGCACTTAATTTCAGCTTTTCATGGGGTAACTTCCCATCCTTCAGCTGCTCCCTGGAAGGTAGCGGCTCCTGGGGGACATCAGCCCTCGCATTGCAGCAAGCTACTGCTGACCTGCTTGTGGACTTGACCTTGTTTCCAAGCAAAGCAGCAGCTAGAACACCACTTCCAGCTCACCTTACATAGGGAAATGATGCAGGTTAACAGACACTTGTAGAGTATCCCACCCACTCGCTCATCCAGCACCAGAGACCCCCATGCCAACTCGGTGTGTGGTTCCTCCAGGGCTGTCCTGCCCTCTCTCCATGGCTGTGGCTCTGCTGGAGCTCATCGTGGGCATTTCATAGCTCCCACCTCCAACATGTCTCCTGATCAGGACACAGCCTGGTCTGTATTACATTCCTCAGGTCCAAGACTGGGGTTCTTGGGTTATCCACCTGGTAGAAAGGTTGCTCCTGTCTCATATGAAGCCTGCTGTTTGCAGCCATGTCCTTGTTCTCTTCATGAGTGTTATTGGATTTTCAGCAGTGAAGATGGCCTGATGGGTTAAAATTGGGGAGATTTTTCTGTACTGAGATGACTGAAAAATTTTCTTCCCTTCAGAGGCCAGAAGGAGAGAAATCTGTGATTTTGGTTCCCCTTCCCTTTCTGAGAGAGGTTTCTCTGGAAATGTGAGAGATGATTCAGGCTCTACCCTGCCTCCTGTAGCTTTGCATACTCCATCCTCAGGTTAGGTAAAGGCAATGGAAATCTCTCCTTTGACAGCTTGGATGCAAAGAGTTAGGCTTATTTCCATCCATGTGGCCCCTTGGAGTTAGTTCTGCAGCCTTGTGCTGCTCCCACCACAGAGCTCTGCTTTGGGCCAGCTCCTTAGCACAAAGATGTGGGGGTGGGAGAAGAGTTCGTTAGGTGGGTGAGAGGAAATGAGAATTTAAATAGGAGCTCAGCTCCCTAGCTGAGGTTAAGGACAGACCCCCTTCTTCATTTGTGCCTCTCAGGACTGGGAGGAAGGACTTAGTTGGAAACACTGGAAGGAAGTTTAATAATGTGGAATTTCAGAATAACCTTAGAAGCAGTGAAGAAATTGGAGTTCACTAAAACACGATAAAGCAGCAAGCTAGAGCTGCTTCTCCATCGTTAATGTTGCAAGAACAGCAGCAAGCATGCTCAGGGCCTGGCTGGAATTGCTGCCTATGCTACATGTCCTCTAATTCTGACTTGTTTATTAGCAAAAATAGGGGTCAAGTAGTACCCACAAACAGCTGATTCCCACCATCTCCTCACAGATCACTGGAAGAGTTTGCATACCCTGAGCCCCTGGCTCACTCTGGCAGCACCTCTTAGTGTTCCTGCTTATCCTATCCCAGCCACCAGCCTGAGCTCATCCCTAGATCCTGCCTATTTTTTTTGCTGAATCCCAGAGGTTAAAGTCAGGGGTTACTGTTTTATTAATTCAACTTCCTCCCAGCCTGATGCTGTTGAAGGAAGAGACCTCCTGCTCTTTTAAGTGGAGGTCACTGTTGTCTGAAGCAACCGTAAAAGTTGTTCTCTTTTTAAACATGTTCCACTTGGGTCTCTCTTGTTACCCAGTCCAGTTGACAACTTGCCAGGCTCATGGTGCATTTGGAATAAAGAGGCAGAAAAGCAAAACCTTGCAGCCAAGCAACTCTGCTTTATACTCTTTCAGGGCAGAAAAATGGTTGATTTAGACGACCAGCACCCTGTGTACTAGTTTAGAAGAACCTTTTCTTTTCCTTCCCCATCTGAGTGCAGTGCACGCTGTTATTTATCCAAGGATGCCTATGCAAGCACAGATGCTTTTGGAAACAGAATGACCTTAGCAGAATTGTGCCAAGGCTTATGGAGTCAGTTTTGGGCAAACAGGCACAAGGGGAAAATACTCCATATCCTTGCCTTGCTCTTGGTTCTAACATGACCTCCAGGAGTTTGCAAAGATCAGACTGTGTTAAAAGAATGGCAAAATTCACCATGGGTTTATAAATCCCCCCAGGCCCTTCGGAGTTTGTGCTTGCTGCCAGGCAGAAGGTGACATTTGCCAGCATGTTTTTACGACTGACTTTGAAAATGTGCAGAGTAAAAATTCAATTTTGTTTTTTTCCCCATGTTCAGCAAAACAGCAATTTTGCCTCTCCCTCTGCTCTTAGTCACCAGAATTCTCTTACTAGTGTAACTTGGCCCATGGGATGAGCCTTCACAAGTCCTGTAAAACCTGAGCTGTTTCCACCCATTCTTTGAACCGTTGTGAGCTCTGGGAGTCTGTCTCTGTGTGGAACAGGAACATCTTCAGCTTCTTGGGAAATCTGAAATCCAAGAAGTTACAACCAGCAACTTAAAAATACGTATCCTTTACTGTGAGAGTGTTTGTGTTAGTCCCTGCATAACGACACTTAATCTGTAACTGCAAAATAGGGGTAAGTGCCTGAACTGCTGGCTCCATCCCTCCTTTAATTAGGAAGGCAACAGTGAGGATATTTGTTCAATACTCCTCCAACTCTCATCCATACTGAATTTTAGGAAAGAAGACATTCAAATGTGGTAGTTTTTAATAGCAGGTTGGAGCTCTATGCTGCTCCATGTCTGTGAACTTATATAATCATTCTAAATAAGACGGAAGAAGCCATTAATAAGTAAACAGCAATGAGGAGGATCAGAGAGGGAATGAAATGGCTGGTGGTGTTCATGTCAGAGAACTGAAATATTTGCGGAGGACTGATGGCTTACAGAAATTTGAGCATTCCCTTTTGAGCTGTAGCTGTGGTGGGACAGTCCTCTGCTGCGGCTGGGTTCAGCTTGCAAGAGCAGACAGCGGTGGATGGTCAGGTTGTGGTACCCTTTCTGTGCCAGCATCTCCTTTGTCAATACAAGCAGATGGGCAGAGCTTTCATTGTAATAAATAGAGACCTAGCACTCATCCCGTTTGACTTAAAGCTCTGTGGTTGCTTTCCTAGAGATGGTCTCTACCTCTCCTGGGTCTGAAGGATGCTCTTCAGAGCAAGTTATCCATGCTACTTTGGCTTCTGCTGCCAAAACTTCTTGACATCTCATGAATGCGTGTCCTTTTGTTTTGAGTTGTACAGTGGTTTTTCCACAGCACTGTCTCCCCCCAGATGAACTGTGTCCACCTGCAAGCTGTGCAGCAGAGTAGCAGGGCAGTGAGGACTTGGTTGCTTGATAGCACAACTTCCTGCACACCTCAGGAGAAATTATTAGGGCAAGGGCATTGATGTCTTTTTTTGTAGGCAAGGAGATTTAAAGGTTGTGGCATGTGAGGGGGCTGACCTGGAGACCCACAGGGTGGGCAGAGATTGAGGGAGGGAGAGACAGAGGATGGTGGTGATGGCCAGGCTGGGCTGCTGGAGGGAGCGGGACCGCTTCATTGAGCGCATCGTGCAAAGCGCAGGCAAACCTCTTCCCTTGGATGGGCAGTGTCTCTGTGAATTGCCATCAAGGCAGACGAAATTTCACACCACACAAATTTTTTGAATTTAAAAGGGGAGGGAGGTGGGCAGAGAAGCGTGAGAGAAGGAGAGGGAGGGAGAAGAAGACACAACCTGGCCAGGGGCCAGCGCCTCATGCTAATGCCACAGGGAAGGTGGCATCCTTCCCCAGCGTTGCCTCTGGCTCCCGCCCTCCCTGCTCCCTTTCACTTTGGTTGCATCTCCTGGAGGCAGCGTGCTCTGTCTAGAGTTGTTTACAGGGTGATGGTTTGTTCTCTGTCTCCTCATCTCCTTTTTCACAGTGAGCATCCACTCCTGCTCTGCTTTCTGTCTTTTAACCTCCCATTCTTCTCCAGGTCTCTTTCCCCAGGCTGCTTCACCCCTTGCTTCCCCTGTTTCCTCTCCTCTGTTCCCTTACCCCAGTGGCCTCCTGTCCTGCACTATCTGCTCTCCTGTCTTTCATTTCCACTCCTGCCACCCCAATCAGTGCTCATGCTGTCATCAGTCTTTGCTTTTCTCCTTGTTTTTCCACGCCTTACTTTCCTTCCACTTTTATTGCCTGTTAACCCTATTGAGACAGCCCTGAGCTTCTTCATGGTCAACATCCTCATCTGTTTCTCCAGCCCTTCCCATGCTCTTCTATGTGCCAAGCAAACACATCTCCACACAACAGCTCAGAGCATATCAAAGTAATACATTTATGGTCATCAAAGCATGAAGCAGGGGTTGCTTCTGTGGCCTTCTGGACCA
The DNA here is from genome assembly GCF_036013475.1 of Columba livia. Taxonomy (NCBI): domain Eukaryota; kingdom Metazoa; phylum Chordata; class Aves; order Columbiformes; family Columbidae; genus Columba; species Columba livia. The sequence goes on from NC_088613.1 coordinate 3,374,650, forward strand.
GAGGTGGCATGTGTGTGACCCCAGAAGGCTACTGAGGTGCCTGAGTTTTGCTTCCATTCCCCTTTGGTTGTAAGAGGTAGGTGAAGCCTCTCATTCCTTTGACTCCCACCTGCCCATAGTATACAACCACCAGGAGTTTGGGATCTGCAGCCAGTGGGGGTATCCCTGGAGGATGCTGAACTATACAGTGTGGATACACCTGCCTTTTTAATTGGAAGGAAGGAGAAATTGTCTGGCTTTTGAGGACAGATGTCCTCTTAATCTTGTTTTTCTCCTTTCTGTCCTACCTGTCCTGAGGTTCTCTTCTTTTTTGAATTAACAGGGCTAAATTCTGCCCTGATGTAAATCTCTGCTGATATAAATTGGTGCGATCTTGCAAGAATCATTGGAGTGGCTCTGGATTTATGCTGGCTGTTAGTGTGAGCAGGATTTGGCGCATGGAGTGTGGTAGCCATAGCTCACTGTGTCGTGCTCTGCATTTCCAAGCAGCACTGCAGGTGATAAGCAAATCCTGTCGAGAAGCGAGAGGGTCCCTCTTGAACCAGAAAAGGCTTCCCCTGGATGTCCTTTGTGTAGCCAAGTTAGTCAGGCTGAAATTTTGGGATGGACTCTATGGGAAGGTTTTAGCCCACAGCGTCCCACAAATGGGGTGGAAAATTTTCATTTAATACATTTTTGCATCTCACACTTTAGGGAAAACAGGAAAATGCGTTTGTAACTGCTATTTCCCACGGGTGCAGTATAATATATACAGTATATGCTGTGTGCGGCATAGGGGAATGAGTCATACCCATTCATGACTCTTTGGTCTCGGTGCCTGGCCAGAATGGACACTTTGGGCTTTCCTGGCGAGGTGCAGGTCCGCCCAGGTGTGCTTCAGATCTGCTGTTCCACGGTGGGCTTACGTCCACAGCTGCCCTGGTCTGGGAGGATTAGGGTGGGAGAGGCATTGTGTTTGCAGCAGCCCTCCTGAAAATGCTGAATTGGGAGCCTATAAAAGCAATACATGCAATCCCGAAGCCATGATGATAGTTTTTAAGTGGCTCCTGTCCTGTTATTCTTCTCCCCTTCTGAGGTTTCTCCCCCACCCCGACTGCATTACAGATAAAAGGGTTAAGAGCTCACTTGGGCCCCCTGCTCGGAGAAAGGGCAGTTGCAATGTTGTATCTAGACCCAGTGAGGATATATATAAATTCCCTCCGTCTCTTTGGATCTATTTATAGCATGGCAGGCAGTGGCAAAGGCTCTCCTCAAGGCTTCATCTCCTACAAACAGTCTTCACAGACAGCAGAGAGATAAATTTAGCACACGAGATTTCTTAAAGCGCCAGCAGCTCTGCGGGGGCCGCTCGCCTGCCCTGCTACAGCCCCCACCCGATACCCCCCAGGGCTGCCCTCTCTCTTGGGATGCTTGCTGTCTTGCTGCCCCTACTTCTCCCCACCCTTTCTAATTTTTTTGTCCACCTTCAGCCCTTCTCTCTCCATTTCTGGTTTCTTTTTTGATCATTGATTTTTTTTTTCCCCTCTCTTCTCTCTCTTCCAAGCCACAGGGCTCAGAAGATAAAGCTTTCTTGTTAACAGTTCACTGGTTATGCCTACATAGTAAAAAATGTGTAGCTTGATTAATGCCTTCCAGATGGTTAATTGAAAAAAAGGGGGGGGGGGAATGCACCAATCTCTCCCCCCTCATCAGCACTCTGCACACATATATTGCACAGAAAGAAAACTGCATTAAAGGGTGAGCAGAGCAATACATTTGAGAAACAGGGCCAGCCTTTTAACTCCAGAGCGGTGTTGCCAGGTTGGTGAGTCGGCTGTTGATTTGCTCTGTCCCTGCTTCATGCCCTCTTCCCTCCTTTATCCCACCCCAAAATTCTCCATCCCAGAGAGTGATGTTCCTTCATGTACATGAAACACACACAAACCCTTCTCACACCCTCATGTGAACCCACCACGGGCACCGTGCTGCTCTGGCACCTCAGAAACAACACCAACCTTCATTTTCTCCCTGTATTTATTTTTTGGGGGGAGATGCACACATACATGTGTCTTTCATGAACCTTGATTGTGCAATTGGTTGCACAAGTGTTACTCTGTTAGCAGAGCCGTGAGCCCGCAGGAGCAGAAGGGCGCATTGGTGGGGTCTGGGCTTTTGGATTTGGCAGCGCTGACATGCGTGTGATGGAGTGGGATGGATGGGGGGCTGCAAGTAGGGACATTGAGGTGACTTGGGAGGAAAAGGGGGTGTAATGTAGCCAGCTATTCCTCTCCATAGGTCATTGCTGGACAATTTAACTAATGCATCTTCTGTTTTACAGACGTGTGTCAGCTGTCTCTCACAAACTGACATGCCTCTCCTCTTCCCCCCCCTGCCTGTAGCTCTGCCTACTCCTGGTTTCTTTGTCTCTCTCCAGAGAGAGACAGAGGAGGAACACAAATCCCTCCCCACCCCGTTAACACAGATACTGCCTTGCTAACGTGAGTTATGAAGGATTTAGGCCATGCAGTTGAGGGTGAGCTGCATCCAGCCCTTCAGTCCTGCACACCTCTCATCATGAATCTCCCTGGTTTCCAGGGAAACAGCGGCCCCAAATGCTGCCTGACTTTCACATCTACCTTTCATTTCTCCTTTTTCTTTTAATTCAAGAAAAAAAAAAACACAGCTTTTTTTTTTTTTTCCCCTTTCAGGATCACCACCACGGCTGCTTGCATGATGGACTTGCGGAGGTACCCCCTGGACCAGCAGAACTGCACGCTGGAAATTGAGAGCTGTGCGTATACCTTGTGTCTGTCCTCCACCACCTGCCAGTACCACCTGCCCTAGCCACAGCTTCCCACCCATGGCGTGCCTCCCAGGGCTCTTGTGGGCCACCCCTCATGGAGGATGTTTCCTGGGGAAAGACCAGGCTCCCTCATCCAAACTCCATCCTGAGGGGACCTTGTGGGTGAAATGCCTGGGAAAATGGAGCTCTAGCAGCGGGCTGGGTATTAAAATCACTCTCACCCTCAGGGGAAGCCTCCCTTGGTCCCGAGAAAGCCCTGGGAACCTTCTGACTGGCCTTGGTCTGTACAGGAGGTGGGACCCAAGCCCCCTGCACAGTCCCTCCCCACCTGTGGAAAACCTCTCCTGGCCATGCCAGTGGAGGGAGTCCGGCTGTCCCTCATCAAAATGCACAGCAGTATCCCCGCAGGAGCTGTCCAGAGCAGCAGATCTCACAGTAATGATGATGCAGCTTCAGTGGTGATTATCAGAGAATTGCTTCTTTCATAAAAGAGGTCCCACAGCATCCATAGTCAGGAGGCACCGTGCTGCCTTAGCATCCCTGCCTGCGCCTGGGACCCCCCTTCCCGTTCGCTGCTCGGGTTGCCTGGGATGCGCAGCCACCGCAGCACTTGGCGTGGCGAGTAATGGGATGTAAATTAGGTCCTGCTGGAGGCACTAATGACATGTCATTTCTGGCGCTCCTTAGCATTTTGAGAATAGTTTACGGTACAACCAAGAAAACAGAAGGCAGAGAATTACCCACAGTTCCCCACGTTGCGATTTTGTTCTTAATGGGACATGTCAAGCCAATTTGTTAGTTGAAGCTACATTTCCTTACAATATTTCTAAGATCCACGCGGAGATTTGATTGTTTCCTTCCTAAGAAGAAGAGATTTGATTGTTTCCTTCCTAAGACCTTTTGTCTTCTACACACTTGAACGTTCAAAATCTGCAGGGCTCCATTTTGTTTGCTTTCGAGTCCATGCAACTCTGGAATAATAGTCCTTTTATGAGTGGCTTAAAAAAAAAGAGTATATATATAAAGAAAACCCCAAACAAACCACCAAAATAGCCTTTTTGTGGTACAGGGGTGCTGGGTTTGCAAAGCAGTAGCAGGCAGCTGGGTCTCCTTCCCCACAGCAGCTCAGAGCGCTTACCTGCAGGAGGGAAACCGGTGCTGGCACTGCTTGGTGATCCCATCTCTCCATTCCCAAAATTGCCCTCACTGCATATACCTCTGCCAAGCTATGTGCCAGGATCTAACAAAAACCTGATGAGGCAGGCAGCAAACAGGCTGTTAATCTGACATTTTAAGACATCGTATCAATACTTTATGATATTTCAGGTTGAAATGACTAGTCTTTGTGAAAGTTCTTTTTATTTTTTTACTTTTTAAAAGTAAAATGGAAATTTGGTTTTCTTTTGAAAGCTTAGAAATCAAAGTGAAACGTTTATTTTTAGACTGAACAACCTTTCCCTTTAGAATCACTTTAAAAATGGCTTCCTGAGAAAGATGCTTGATTTCATACTGCATAATGTGATGATAAAAAAAAAAAGAAAACACAAAAATTGGTACCCAATACAAGCAGGTCATAGAATAAATGGAACTGAGCTAGTTAACTGTGAGATCTCCTAAAATTAGTTACTGTAATTTGACATTTTCATTGCTGATCAGGAAGTAAATTTGAAGTCACTGCTGTTAAATTTGTGGATGATGAAGATAGCAGTCTGCGTGGCTTGCTCGCTGCACATTTGAATACCTCCCAATTTGAATACATCCAGAATGCATTTGAACGTGGCTAAATGTGGAGATCTGCGCCTGGGTGTGGGAGCGCGGGCCGGGCTGATGGACTCGTACCCGCATGAATGTCAACTGGGGGAAACGTGGAAGGGATGGCAGCCCCGAGCAGCACGGCTGGAGGTTTTGTAGCAGGGCTTTAACAAAAAGGGCTGGAGTGAGCCTGCGTTATATAAACCAGGGGAGCTGTGAGTCAGAGCAGGGAATTGATTGGCATCTGAATATGTCACTGGTGAGATGGGGAAAGGGACTCTTGTCTATATTTGGTTTCCAAAATTCAGAAAGGAAGTTAAGAGACCAGAAGAGGTTGAGAAAAGATGCTAAAAAGTGGTTCAAGGGCTTGAGCAGATGTTTTGCAGTGAGAAACCTCAATAGCTCAATCTGCTTTGTTTACTGCAAAGGAGGTGGAGAGGCGACTTGTTTACAGGCTGGGTGCACCTCTGCAGAGGGGGAGTGCTCAGTGGAAAGGGCTTGGTAACCTCCTAGAAAAATTCACAACAACCACCAGTGTCTGAACGTCTGAGCCAGATTAATTCAAATGTAAAATCACACAATGTTTTCAGCTCTGAGAGCGTTTGAGCTGCTGGAATCAGCCACCCAGAGGAGTGGGGAACTTGGCTGTTTCTTGCCACTTTCCACGCTTGTTCTCAGCATTCCAGGAGAGACGTTGCAGCTAGATGCAAATACTGGTTCCTGTGCACAAAGCTGGGGTACTCAAGGCAGTGCCTGTGACACCCCAGTGTGTGCAGCAGATGAGACGATAACCTCAGGGTCCTAAGTCTTTGTGGGATTGTGGGTGCATTAGCACTTACTGCTATGGGAGCAGGAACATGCCATGGGGGGAGGAGGTGGAGCCATGGCTTAGCTGATTTACATCACAAGCAGATCTGGCATGGCATTTGGAAAACAGTTATTATTTTTTAGCACCCATGAATAAGCACAGTAATGACTGAGAGTGCAGGATGTGGGTTTGGAGACTACACAGTCGTCGAATAATTCAGTTTGGGAAGAGACCTCAGGGTGTCTCTAGTCCAGCCAGCAGCTCCAGGTAGGGTCAATTACGAGATCAGACCAGGTTTCTCAGCTCTTTATACACTTGGGACCTGCAGGATGCTGCCATCCTTAAAGGTTCAGCTATGATCTGGGGTAACCCTTGGCCCCTAAGGCTAGTCAGAACTTTTTCTTCACGGTACATTCAACAGCCCTTCAGTCCTTTGATCCCGATAATACACTGGTGCTGGTTTTGGTGGCAGCTCTCTCTAGTGGCTTTTAGCCTTGCTGGGTATTGCTGGCCAAGTGTCTTTGCTGTGAGGGCTTATGGAAAAGGAAGGCTGTTGTGCTGCAGTGCAGATTGTGAATAATAGTTGTCTGTGGGCATAGATGAAGTTCATGCTCAAAGGAAGCCTTGCACCATGCTGTACCAAAACCTGTCCATACCTTACCACTTCTTTGCACATGGAGGTGCTCCCATGCAGCTCTGCACTTTGCTTACAATGAGAGGCCATCCCTTGTGCAACAACAGCTGCAGTGCTCCAAAACTCAACTTGCCACAAGGGTATTAATTTTTAAGTGGAGATGAATCCTTGCTCATGAGGGCAGTGGGCAGGGCTGTGAATATCACACTGATGGAAAGGAGAGCTGTATGATTTCATCCCCTGAGTCTCATTTCCCATAAGCCTAGAGCATCTGGGAAGTCTTTCTGCTGGACTGTGGCTTTGGGCTCCTCAGCACTTCCAGCCTGTGCAGACCTGTCTGGCGTGTATTGCTTGGGGTTAAAATAAGAGGCTGTACCCTTGGCTGAGTTAACAAGTCCATTACCCTGAAATTTAAGGAATGAGTATTTGTTACCAGCCTGACTCCCTTTCCTCTCTTCTCCCATTGCTACTCTTTTCAGCCAGCACTTGGTAAAAGCAGCCTCTGATGTCAGAGACTTTGTCCACTTCCTGGCCTTAAATTTTCACAGAGACTGTGTGGAAGAGGGAGATGCTCTGGTGCTCAAATTTCTTTTCAACTGCTGTTGTAAATCTTTATTTCTCTGGGAATTTTTAATACTTACATGTTTGGTTTGCCTAGTCCCCACCAGAACGTATTGTGTGGTCTCCCCCTTCTGGTAAAAGAAGGTAGTTTTTAAAAAGCAAAATGCCATGTTTGGTTCATTTGACAGAGACTTGTGTCATGTCAGCCATGCAGATTATATAGCACAGGACAAGGCCTGATGGACTGCTTCTCACCGTTTTCTCGTGAATTCTAGCCAGAAGTGGGACTTCTGACCAATTTTTTCCTCTTCTCCTGAGGACTGCAATGCCAAGCTTAGCTGAAGAAGAAAAGAATGTCAGCAGGGATGGCTTATGCTTGCTATCTGATGGTGTGGGCTTTCTTTTGGAGCCTTTTCCAGATCACCTTAGTGAAAATGGGGGTGTTGTCTGCTCCAGCTTGTCAGCTTAGTTCTCTCTCTGTGCTTCTTCATCTCTGCAGATGGTTACACAGTTGATGACATTGTCTTCTTCTGGCAAGGAAATGATTCTGCTGTCACGGGGATGGAGGTGCTAGAACTGCCTCAGTTCACCATTATCGAGCAGAGACTGGTCAGCAGGGAAGTGGTCTTCACCACCGGTGAGTGTCTGCAAAAAGGGATGTTTTGGAATCTGCAAACCTTCTATGGATCAACCTCAATGTGGTTATTCCTCTGAGTCGGATACTGAGGTACTAACTTAGGATCTAGGCTTCAACTTAGGGTCCTGTTCCTTTGGAAAAGAGGCATCTTCTGCGGCCAGCAAGTGCTGTTTTCATTTCTAAGTCAAAACACCAACTGAGCTCAGAACAGAATCTCTTTAGAAGGTTCTTAGCTTGTAGCTTATTTTTATGTGGTTTGCAACTGGCTCTCAAAGTTAATGTAGGTGCAATAGTAAGCAGAAGAATCTATCAGTTGAAAAGCAAGTGGTCTATGACCTGGTGCAAACCCATCTGTGCACAGCAATAAAAAGATCTGGAGAGAATATCTTGGATGATCCAGATGCTGCCAGTTGGAAAGTTGGAGGGGTTTAGATTTTGGTTGCTGTCTTCAGTTTGATCTGTCATGGAGTTCATTGCCAAAACAGCATGCCACACACCTTTTAAATAGGGCAATTTTTGAAATGCCATGAAATCACAGCCTGAGTCTATCAGAGGTGGTGGCAGATGGTGATGTTGATACAACAGTGCCTCAGGGGCATGCTAGGAGCAGGGTCCCATTGCAATGGTAATCTAGAGACCCACAACAAGAGACAGTATTCCTCCAAAAGAAGTTTGCAGTCTAAACAGTTAAGACCTTCAACAAAAGACAGGTGAAATACTGTGTTCAAGCTACGCAAATGGCACATAATGGTGAGAGAACATAACCTCCTTTTTTCACAGTCTAACTCCTTGATCATTAAAGACTGTTGTTCTCTTGTTACTTTAGCTGCCAACCCACAATTATACCCATGTTTCAGGCTGCTATGTTGCCTAAGGGACAGAGGTAGGAAGGAGGAATGACTTGGGCTTTGTTTCACAGCATAGAGAGAGCCCATGCTTTGTCTCTGTTAAAATGACCTGGCTCCAATGGAAAAACAGTAGAAGTACTCACTATCCCCATTAGGTTTACTAAAAGATTAGGAGGAAGTTGCAGCAACTTGGGAAAATAAAGAAAAGAAAAAAAGACTAACAGTGCTCCATTTGCATATGAATTTGCACAGTCTGACCATAACCCATTTTTAGAACAGCACAGGAAAAATATGATTCAGATCTTCATTGCTGTTTGGAGGAAAAGCTAGCACATGAAACACTGGAAAATCATCTCACTGCATCCAGATATAGGGTTGAAGTCTCCTGTGTAAGCATGTATCAAATTGGCACATACCATAATAGCAATTTCAGCACTGAACAGACATTCTCCAATAATGTCTGACACAATAATGTAACTTATGTAGAGTTTCCTTTCTTCTTAATATTCTGAGCCAACTGAGCAGCCTTTGAAGAGTCTCCTTCCAAAAACTGATGAGTCTGCAAGAACAAATGAAGGAAAAAAGAGAGTTTTCTCATTATATCTGCCTCTTGAGAACATTTTCCAAATAAAGTTTTGATTCCTAACCTAAGCTCTTACCATAAATGCAGCCTTGCCCTCATCTCAAACATCTCCCTTTAATGTCTCATTGACAGGTTCATATCTGCGCTTATCCTTGAGCTTCCGGATTAAGAGGAACATTGGTTACTTCATCCTGCAGACTTACATGCCATCTATTCTCATCACCATCCTGTCCTGGGTCTCCTTCTGGATCAATTACGATGCTTCTGCTGCACGAGTGGCACTGGGTATGTACCTTTTTATTGTGTGTTGGAGAAGGTGTTTTTTTGAGGGAGATCAGCTAGGATGGCTGTAAGAAAGAAAGCCACTTAACTCTGTCAAACTTGTCCCAAGTGACAGACATTTTTCTTGAGAATAAGTTTCAAATTTGCAGCCAGAATAACTACTTTTTTGTTCAAAAGTATGAGTACTTCCCAAGCTTGAGTCTATGTCATTTGAATCGGTAAAAGCTCTACCATAAGTTTCTGTGGGTGCAAGTTTAGCTCTGTAACAAAAGCATAAATGGCCACAGGTTCTCAGACATGGGAGCCTCTGACATAGTATGAGCCCTTCACTTTGGTTTGTTCTAGTTTCCTTAAATAGAGAAATCTAGGTACCTTTTGCTCACCAGGTGTGCCAGAAATGGTTAGTTGGAGGATAATTGCTGAGGGTGGGGGGCAAAGAGTAGTAAGAATGGTGAGTGAATGGCTAAAAGGTGTAAAAAACAAAGGAAGTGGCATTACACGTTTTTGTGATAGTTTAGGCCCCATACAGACACTTTTTGTAGATTAAGACCTTCATAACCAAGGCAAATGTGGGACAGTAGTTGAAGTCCAAGTTAATCTTAAGCACACGCTTCCTTAAATAGGAATGTTTTCCTGTAAGAGGAAAAAAAAATGAGGTCTTCTAAGCAACAGAAGGGAAGTGGGGGTGGATTGCAGATGAGGATTTTGAAGAAGAAGCAGGAGAAAGGGGGGATGGCTGACATATGAGAACGGGGCTGTGCGACATGATAGGAAGTTCAGAGGAAATAAGAGAGCCAAGGAGGGAGAAGGATTTAATCTGTGAGTGGGAAAATGCTCAGAGAGGCAATGGAGCACAGGTAGAGGCTGGGTCTTACAGGAAAAGCTGGGGCTTACATTAGCTCTAGGAGAAGACAGAGTTTGAGAAGACTCAGAGGAGGGATGGTGTATACAAAGATGTAAAATGGATGATTTGGCTGTGCTTACTTGGAGAGACCGGAGTAGTGAGACAGGGAGGGAATGAGAAGGGCATAGTAAATTTAAAAGGTAAGTTGCATTGACAAGAGCACAAAGAGTGAGAGAAGAAAAAGAGACTGTGGCAGACATTGCTGGCACATAAGAAGTACAAGCAAAAGGGTGGACATGAGATGCACAGCTGTTGAAATTCTGCTGACATCTGGATTCAAAGGAGAAGACAGAAGAAAAACATTGTAGATCAGAACTGGAACATCTCTCTCTAAACTCTTCCTGACAGTTCTCTGTCTAACTTGTTCTCAAAAAGCTCCAAAGGAGACTCCACAGCCTCCTCTGGGCACTTCATCTCCAGATTTACCTGCCTGTGTAGTCAAAAAGCTCTTCTTTGCCTCTGTCCTAAGTCTCCATTGTAATTTGTCCAGTTCTTAATGGAGATGTGGAGAACATTCTATTCCCCCTTCCTTTGCCCTAGATTTCTGGATATTTAGACTACTGTCTAAATATACTGATATACTAAATATATTTAGACTACTGTCTAAATAGACTACTGTCTAAATATAGACAATATAATATATTGTGTGCATATAAATATATCTCCCTTCTGTTTACTGTTCTGTGAATTGAAGACTATTAGTTCTTTAAATGTTTTATCAGGAATGACACTAAAGACACAATGAGGGTGAAGGGGAAAGAGGACAAGCAGAGGTCCAGGATGCACAGAGAGGTTTGAGAGCCATCACTGTAGAGGTAACACAGAAGAGCAATTTCATTCTTTTTTACGCAGAGGTAAACCAGAAGAGCAAATTAAGGTGATGGAGCCTAAGCTGCCAACAGGGAGGTGAGGAGGAGGGAAACAAGAAGAAAAGGAGATCAGCAAGGTATTGAGAAGAGCATCACAGCTGGGTTAGAGAAGTGGGAAAAGAAGACTAGGTTGAGGAGAAAAAGTTACTGCCCCCAAAAAAGAAGCATGAGGGCTCATTGCCATCTTTTTGAAGGTGGTGGAAGACTGTGAGACAGATCTGAGACCACTCTGACAGTCCAGAGAAGGGAAGAGGATGATAAGAAACTGAAGAAGAGGACTGAAGCTGTGAGAGTAATTATGGTGTACCAGGCTTTGGAGACTGAGTAGATGGGGAAAAAAGTGTTCAATGAGAACAAGAAACATTTATCTAAGATGCAGGAAATACAAATAGGCCTAAAAAGAAGAACATGAGAACCATGGGAGAAGTGTGTACAGATGATAATTGAAGTAGTGAGTGTAGTAAAGCTGGCAAAAGGAAGGTGGGAATTGATGGGGTCAAAAATGTAGATAGAAGCCTATGAGGCAGGCAAAAAAAGATTACCATGAAGAGGCAATCTCTTCATTCTTTTTTCTATTCATGGCATTGGAAAGACAGCAGGTTGTAAACTCAGATGAAGGATACTGAGGCATTCATTAGTGTCCAGGGAAGCCTTACGAGTTCATGAAGTGGAAGAAAGGGAGGAGAAGAGTTTGGGAGACTGAGAGCAAAACTGAATGTGTCCTACCACACGGAGGGAAAGAGGATCAGGGAGGACATAAAGAACCAAGGTCCAGAGGATGTTGATCTCCATCATATTGATGATACTTAACTTTGACATTTTCTCCCACTGTTGGCAGCTGGTTTATTTTCTACAGCGATTTGTACAGTGCAGCTGGCCTCAGAATAACGAAAATTTCCTTCCCAGTTCCACTTTTTCCATCCTTCCTGAGGCTGTCCATCTGGGAGGAGGTATGGGGAAGCTGAGAGTGGCGTTTCAGGAAACCATCTCACCTGAGTAATAGAGCACCTACCCTCTCCTTACAGGGGTCACCACGGTGCTTACAATGACTACTATCAACACCCATCTGCGGGAGACTCTCCCTAAGATCCCTTACGTCAAGGCTATTGATGTTTATCTCATGGGCTGCTTTGTCTTCGTGTTCCTGGCACTCCTGGAGTATGCTTTTGTCAACTACATATTCTTCGGCCGAGGCCCCCGGCAGCAGAAGAAACAGAGTGAACGCATCAGCAAAGCCAACAACGAGCGCCACCGTTACGAGGAGAAGAGGGTGAGAGAGCAGGTTTGTCCCCTTCTTTCATTGTGGCAGGAGAATTCAGATGCTCCACTGTTCATTCAGTCCTGGGTGAGCTGTGGAGCAGACTTTCTCCTCATCATAAGAGATGAACTCCAGTTCCTCTGTCTGGTGATTACTGGGAATTTTTTCTCCTTGATAATTTTGCATCATCCTCAAGCCAGTCTCATCAGGACCATCCTCTTGCATGGGGCAGGTGTACCCAAAAGTACCACTGTGCCTTTTGGTCCTAATATGTTGGCAGAATCAAGCTACCTCTCTCAAAAATTTGCTGCAGGCACATGTGGCTAGTTCTTCAACTCCAGTATCAGCAGACAACATTTTCAAATGCAGAAGTCCAGGTTCCGAGCTCACAAATGACCCATCCGGTGGTACTGTTACACAGAAAACTGTTCAAAATCATCCCTGATGGTGTGGCCCTGAGTCTGTTGTGCACAGGTCATCCCTGCTACCTTTCTCTCTGTCTTCCCTGTTCCAGGTTGATCCTTATGGTAACATCCTCCTCAGCACTCTGGAGATGAACAATGAGCTGCTGGCCACGGACATGATGAGCAGTGTTGGCGACTCTCGAAACTCTGTCATGTCCTTTGAAGGCTCAGGAATCCAGTTCCGCAAGCAGTTGGCCTCTCGGGATGGATTTGGTCACCACCCAACCCTGGACCGCCACGTCCCGCTGACCCACCATGCCGCAGCCCGCAACCGTGCCAATTGCCGTCTCCGCCGGCGGTCATCTAAGCTGAAGCTCAAAATCCCAGACCTGACAGACGTCAGCACCATTGACAAGTGGTCACGAATCATTTTTCCCATCACCTTTGGATTCTTCAACCTTGTTTACTGGTTGTACTATGTAAATTGATGCCTGCAGCCTCCGCGAGAGATAGGGACAGACACTCAGACAATGACAACACAGGAGTGTTGTGGTCTTTTGGGTTTGGGTTTTACTCTTTACTATCATTATCGTTTATTCCTTTGATTCATTAGGTTATTCTAAGCTTACTCTTCTCTTTTCAGCACATGTAGAACCACGGAGTGTGGGGGGGGAGGGTAAGGGAGAGAAGGGCATAAGGGAGGGGTTTGGTTTCAGGGAGGGATGTGTTTGTCTTGATTTTGATTTCCTGTTGAAGGACTTAAACCATTCTTAAAAAAAATCACCAAAAAAAAAAAAAAAAAAGAAGAAAGAAAAAAATACAGAAAAGAAAAAAAATCACAAAAAAATGTTTCAAAAGAGGTGAGGGAGGGAGACTTAAAGAAATCGAGTCAAAAACTGGTGATGCTGATAGGTTATCTTTGGCTGTGCTCACTAATGCACTATCGTCACTTCCATTTCACTACTGAATTTCATCTTTCTCTTCTCAGTATTATATTTTTAAAATTTCTTCTGTCACCGCTCTTAACCCCTTCATGGTTATTCTTTCATGGATTCATGAAATGGTGGGGGTTCATTCCCTTGCTATGAGATTTCTCTTTTCTTTTTTTCTCTCCTTCTCTCTTGCTTACAAGCCTAAAAGAATCTTTTAAACCAACAAATAAAAAGAATATTTATTTTGGAAGAGTGGGGTGGGGGGAGGACAAGGTAATTATTTGGGAGGGAAGGGACAATGTGGGGTTATGGGAGGGTGGGAGGAGGGAGCTTATAAAAAAAAAACAAAGGCACATTTGCAAGTTGCCTTTTTCCACCTTCAGGAGTTTGCAAGCTGTTTTTCCTGTATGAATGTGTGTATGAATGTGTGTGCACATATACGGATGTGTGTGCGCAAGCATGTTTTCTGGGGTGGGGAACTGGGGAGGGGGGTTTTGTAATGTCTTTTGTAGAAAGAGAACACAGATGACATTTAACCGGCAGTGTTTTGGGGGGAATAGCGGGGTTTTGTTTGCTCATTGCAACTTTGTGAGGTTGGAGTCCCAGCTTGTATTAGAGACAGAGCTGGGAAGGTAGATCGTGCAAATACATACTTGCTGAGGAAAGAGAGGATTTTGGGGATCAGCAATGGGACAGTGCTGCTGTTCACTGCTTGCGTCTGATCTCTAATAGACTAAACTGATTCAGTCCTGAAAGGAGGGGTTTTTCCTAATCATTCCCACCCTGCATCTTTCTTACTGAATTTGGGGAGACAAGCAATGCAGGACTCTGAAAACTCTTCCTCCTCTCTACCTGTTCATTGTGCCAAACAAGGGACTCTGCACTTTAGCCCACTAAGTGACGGTAGCCTACGACGAGGTGCGGGAAAGGGGGGATGTCATTTAACTTTGTGCTTCAGGACGAAAAAATCCAGAACTATTAACTATCCCCCTTCCTAAGAAGTTCAGAAGCAATTGGTGGGCTGGTAGCCTCTGATCTGTACTGCTTCTACCAGGCCTTGCTTTATATCTGTTAATAAATGCGGAGTGCAGACAGGAGCACCCTGTGTCCCTTCTTGCAGAAAATGCAGCTAAGGATGCAGGAGAGTTCCATGGAGCATCATCCCTCTGGAAGATGATGGTCTTCAAAGACTGGGCAGGGTGAAGGTTGCAATGAAAATGCTGAGCTTCTCAGTGCTTGTGGAAGCCCCCAAATCTATAGCAGCTTCCATTCACAGGCACTCGCTACAAAGGTACAGAAAGTTAACTTGGCCTTGGACAGCAAGGTCAGCTTTTTCTAAAGGAGCCAGTGACTTTCAGGAAAATCACTGAATTGTTGGCCACTTTGGCAATCACTAATGATTGATAATCTCCCTTATAATATTAATAAAAGCCATGAAAATAATAAATTCACAAGTGCAAATCTTTAACCCTAGGGTCATTCTGCCATTTCTGGAGTTAATGATGAGAACCTTGTTCTTACCTGGTGGAGGTTTTTACATCCTAGACACACACACACTGCCTTGAATCCAACCATCCCTTTATTTTCCTGCTAGCATTCTCTTCCTTTTTCCTTGATTCCCACTGCTCGGGAGAGCACAGTGATCCTCTGAGACCAGGGAAACATCTGTTTTTCAGATGACAGATACATCTAATGCACACTTTTCATTAATTTATGTCTGTACAGTGCTATGAAAATGTGAATCCCTCTAGGCTTGACCTAGTAACACGTAAGTCATGGAAAGTTTTGTCTTGACTTGGATGAAGCAGGGTCAGGACTCATCAGAGTAATAAGTATTGTTCTTTTTATATCAGTACAGTGTCTTATGCATTTTCCACTAACAGAATCCTAAACATAAAAGTAGAGCATCCATCTTTCTCATTCACCCCCAATCTCTGTCTCCTGCTCTCATGATCACGCATGCACACATTTTGTCCAGACCTCCCTGGACTCACCAAGGTTTTTGCACAATTGTTAAATCAGACTTAAATTCCCAGCTGCCCTGCAGAACAGTCTCTTGCTTGTTTACCTATTTAAAGCAATGCTGCTGAAAATGGTTTGTTTCCCAATATCATTGCAGTTCATGGTCTAGATCGGTCTGGATAGGAATTAGAGACTGAAGAGTGAATGGAGCTGGATGATGGGGCTAGGGCTGGATGGGGTAGTTTTGTCTGCCCAATATGCAGGAAATTAAAGCTTTACTAATTGAGAAAGTTACGCTTTCTAGTGGGATTCTATTTGAAAATGGCTTTTAAATGTTTTAATGGAAGTCATAAAGTTGCATTTTATGACATCAGCAGTATAATGTAGGTGGATATACGCATGTCAGATGACTGCAGTTCCCAGATGGAGATTGCCTATCAGCAGGTTGAGTTTTTAAGGGGAGTCTAACCAGCTGATCGATGATTAAATAAAATATCTACGCACTTACCCTTTATATATATAATTGCAACGTAAAGGATGGTCAGAATGATAGAATGGGAAAAAAAAAGAGGCAGCTGTAAGAAGCCTAGTAAGAGTGGAAGGAGAACAAATGGCCATGTGGTAAGAAATTATGAAGCTGAGGGAGATGACTCAGGAACTCCAGTAATTTGATAGTTGTAGTAGAAGCCTGCCAAATGTGTGATAGGAGTTAGGCACCTGAAAGCTCTCTCGGCTGGTCCCAAAGACCAGCAGGGTCAGCAGCACACAGAGGATGCAAAACCCACCTGTGCTCTTTGCTGCTTGGGTGCTGAGCCCCACATGGGGAGGGGTCCTGCTGACCCCATCCAGCACCCTGCAAGTACAGCCCAGGGCCTCTAGCAGCTGGAGATCAGGCACAGGGGGCTCTGTTCAATGTTGTTTAATATTTGAGGCTTCAATCAGAGATGGAGCCAGGAATTTCATAGCGACAATCCAAAAGCTTTCCAGGGAAAAAGCACTGCTCAGCTGATTTCTTCACCTGCTGGGACTGGGAGCCAGGCTCCTTTGCTGTTGCCTTGGTTCTTTGTTGGCTGGGTTCTCTTTCTCATCAGGAGTCATCCTAGTTTCTCTCTTTGAATGTTTCTGACCTGGTATTACCAAGTCAGTTTTACTTCATAGAGTCAGTTTTAGTATATCCAGGCATCTGGACTATTTGGTCCTACACAATAATCTTTGCCAAAGAGTGTGCGGTCAGGACTTTTCACAGTTCAGGAACTGCCTTATAATTTCTGGTGATGGGGCAGAAAGCTGGAGAACAACTAAGTGTCCTGTAAGTCGGATGGGTAATAAAAAATGTGCTCTTGTACAGGGGTGAGGGAAGAGCGCTGAAGGCCTTTAGAAATGCCCTCCTCCAGAACCAAGATGGCACCTCCATTTTGCTCCTCCATAGCTGTGTCCGCCTCTAAGAAAGGCAACAAACCCGTGTCTTGTTTTGAGGTCCAGTGATCCAGAAATAAGATAGTGGAGAAAAATAGGTATTTTAATCATACTCAAGGATCAGAGGTTTTAAGCCATCACAAGCATGAGGAAAGGAAAAGCAGGAACATCTCATGCAGTGAGTTCAAATCTTGTGTTATTGAAAAGTCGAGGGGATTTCCACGCTGCAGCTCGTGTGCTTGCTGCTCTCCACCTTTTCTTTGTGAAGGGAGGGCAGTGGGGAAAGGGGGAGGAATGAGTATGAGTGCTGTTCCAAAGTCAAGCTGCTTCTGACTTCTGTTGCAGTGGTAAAGGAGGCAATTCTGATCGGGGCTTGGTTTATTTGCAGCTTAAGGCAGGATCGCTGCTTGCTGGGTTGTGGTTTTTTAGCAGAGATTGTAATATGAGCATGAAGGCTGCTCCAGGCTGCCTGAGGGAGCTGGGCTGGGGGAGAATGTTTTGCACCTTTCCCATGCATAACAGCCTAAGGCAAATATGTGGAGGAGGAGAAGGAAGCGGAGAAATAGAAATGAAATCTCTCTCAGGATATACATGGCCAACACAACTCTATCGCTTCATTTTCCGATACTGTATAGTGCTGTCACTCAGGGACCTTTAGGAACTAGGACCTTGGGACTGTAATCCTACCCGTTCCCCTCTTATCCCCCCTTTACCTTGAATATTAAGAACTGAAAAGAGAACGAGAGAAAGAGCAAAAGAGGAAAATAAGAGCCCTGGTAGCAAACCCCTGCTATTCCATGGGTGAAAATAAAGCTTTGTCTACTAAGGTAAAAGGAAAACGTATACCTTTATATTCATGTCTTTAAGCATAAACCAGCCTGTAGTGTATATAGGATAAGTTCACAGTGCATGAAACAAACAGGACTGTAGGTCTTAACTGACATCCAGCTTTCTTGCATGCACATCCGACACCACGCCAGCAGCTTATGTCTTGCAAATAAGTAGGGAACCTGCCAAAGCTTGGCACTTCCACTGTCCGATGGACAGCACATCCCCTTCCCAGAAACAGCCATGCGGGGAACTGATCTGGCCAGTCTGTTTGACCAGATCTGCTCCAGGGGCTCTGGCAGGAGGAGATAAAGGGTGGGGGAGGGAATTGGCTTTGTTTTTTTCTGGGCAGGAGGAGAAAGGGGTTTTAAATCTCTGAGCTGTTACCAGGCAGAAGAGAAACCTCTGGAGCTACAGACCAAAGGACAGTGGCTTTAGGGAAGGTGGTTACCAAAATCCTGATGGAGAGGATGATATGAGGAAGATGTTGGTAGGAGAGAGCTGTAACTTTGGAAGCAGAACAAATAGGAACAAGGTAGTGAAAATATATGTGCAATACGATAGCTTTGAAGGAACTGGAGGACTGAAAACTAGGGACCTCTGCTGAGTCAGGCTGGGTGCAGCTGCAGGCAGCGCTCAAGGAAACCCAGCTGTGGCAGCAGTCCCCAGTGGGCAGAGACCGTGGTCTCTGGTAGGTGGTGAGGTCAGAACAGGGAAAATAGAGGAAGACTGTTGGTACACTGCCATCAGTATGAGCTCAGTCCCTTTAGGCAGGGACAATTATTTGCATCTGGACAATGTTGCAGGAGCTGGGCTGGGATGTGTGGGAGAGCGACCGCTGTGCCAAGCTGAGGCAGTGGCTGAGCTCTTCCCTGGTGTCAGAGATCAGTGCCAACCGGGAAGGAATGTCATGTGGATTATCTAATGCTTTCTTGGAGGTGAGACTGGACTTACCAAGCAGGGTGGGATGTCTTTGCAGTAGACATGCAAATTGGATTGGAGGGATAGGTCGGGTGAGAGAAGCAAAAGCTATGTTCTGGAAGCAGGACCTAATGCAGATGCTGGGAGGGAGGGAAGATAGAAAGGAAGGAGGGAAGCAGAGACTGGGGAGAAGATGTATATAGCGTTGAAGCTTGGGTTTTATTTTTCATTTGGTGGGGTTTTTTTTTGTTTGGTTGGTTTTGTTTTTTGTTTATATTTTTTTAAATGTTTGATTACTAATGTCTTGATGTAAACCAAATAAAAACGTTTCTGTACATTCAGAAGTAAAGAACAGCTGAAAGGTGACAAGTGTAATAAAGAAGCACTGTCCTTCAGGCTGATACTATAACACATTTCCCCAGACTTTTCCCACAGGGGTTGGAGGGCAAATCTGCACCTGCATGGAGCCACGGGCTGCTGGGATGGTGACCTTAGGGCTGGCTCCCTGATCCACCTCCAAGCACAGTAAAGAAGAGGTGGGCAGTAAAGGTGGAAGCGATGGTGTGTAAGTAATTTTACAGTGTTTGATTCCACCATTCCTGGGGCCAGTGGGAGAAGGCTGGGTATTAGACTCTAATCTCTTGGGCACATGGTATCTTCCTGGAGAGCCAACCTGCACTATGCCTTACTCTCCCTTGGGATGTAGTGAAGGAGACGATAATGAAATCAGGTATCACTTGTATAATGGTGTAATGCAAATGGACTAAAGGTAGTACAAGCCTGAACTTTATTTTAGAAGATTTTGTTGCTGCTTTCCACCTTGTGACTTAGTCTAGGGTGACAAGTGTTAGGAAATGATCAGCTGCTTAGAAGAGGCACCAAGAAGCCCTCTGTGTGAAAAAAAATATCTTAAGACCCTTTGCAATTCAATAGAATCTTGTCATGGGTTCCTGGTTCTTTTGTGAAGGATGGGTTTGGAAGACAGTACAAAGCCGGGACCTTGTGTTAAGCTTATTTATCTGTTTAAGTGGCCATTGGCCCTACAGAGACACATTCTTCAGCAGAAGTACAGAAGGTTGGAAGTACAAATGAGTGGGCTCAAGTGTAGGTCACTGATTGAATTTGAACTGAGGGACACCTGGTTTCCATGCAGCTTCCACTTAGCAGAAATGAGTGATGTGGAATATCAAGGATGATGATAGTAGTGGGCCTGGGACATATGAGTAACCCTCTGTGTTACAATCTGTCTTTATCTGGCCTGGGAAGAGTGGTAAGGGTAAAAAGCAATACGAGAAATTGCTTGTCTGTCTTATATTTAGTTCTTTGGAAAAGCAGAGAGCAGTCTTGCTTCCATGGGGCAGAAGCGTGGCTTCTTTCTACAGCTGGGCCAATGAATAATGTATTGTTTGTGTTACTGCAGTGAGGCTATAAAAAAAAACAACAAAAACAAACACAACAAAAAAAAGCGTTCTGTGAAGACAGACCAGAGGGAAGTCTCAATCCTCTTAGGAAAGGCCATCCTTCAGCAGTGAGACTTCACTGCCTCTGCTACTCCAGCTAGAGTACATCAGTATGGTGCAGCCACACAGCCCTGACTCAGCCATTTCTGCTGATGAGCACGCCGTGGTTGGTAAGCAAGGACAGGCGTTTTGCAGAGACAAAACAAGGAGTTGTGTGGGCATGAGCTCCTGCAACCCATTGTGCTCTAGACTAGAAAACCCTGGAACAAAATGTGGTCCCTTGCTCCAAGGAGCTTAAGGTGTCATCATCCCCTGACTAGAGACAATGGACACCAACGTCCTGCTCTCAGCTCCATCCTGGGGGCTGCCTATTCCCATCCAAGATAGCCAGAACTTGCCAGTGCCACAGGCAGAAAGCTCTTGCAAAGTGGTATTGAATATGCATGTGATAAAGTGGGGAGATGAGAGCTGGTAGACCCTTTTATGATACAGGGATGAACATTTTATCATTTGCACAAGCTGAGCTTGGCATTTGTGCTAGCAGACTTTTCTCCCAGAAAGGATGAAATAGCACAGTGGTGAGTAACACTATTTTTTGAAGAGGGTGATAATTTCTCTTCCAGTATGTGTTTTAAACAGTAGATCAGTATTGATTTGCCTTCTGTAAAGGTTAATGCCTCCCAGTTCTCAGTCCTATGCCAACTGCATGACATGAGCAGCTCCAGGGTTAATTGCCATACTCAGTTTCATGCTGGGTCCAGGTCTTATTTGGGGACCTTGTTGGACACCCAGTGGACAGTGTCTAGGCAAGGAAGGTTAAAGATCTTTTCCTTGACTTTCCCACCCCTTTCCCATGTCTTTGACTGCAGTGTGTTTCTCTGGGTATGCTGTCATGTTGCTCACGCTGCTCAGTTTGGCAGAGATAGTCCTGGTACTGCTGAGCCCAGTGAGGAGGGCTTGGGGACTGACAGCCAGGGAGAAGCCAGGCCAGGAAGGAAGGAAGACATGACTGCCTTTGTTGTGATGCCAGTGCCTCTTGGGGACTCAAACAAGGGGAAATGGCCTGTTTTTCAGCATCAGGAACACCCTATCTCAGGTTAGGAGAGGCATTTCTCTCTGTGGGTGATCTCAACTCTTCTCTGCAGAGAAAGGAACCAGCACTGCCTCTTTGCTGACATATGCCCTGCCCTACATGGGGACAGACTTGCTTGGCCCTGTTCTATCCTTGAGCAGGTCCTCTTTATTTTTACCTGTAGGGAATGGTGCATTTGGTTGGTCTCTTCTTTCTCATCACCATCCTCTGTTTGTGCCCAGGGCCATGGAGCCTGTGCCGTTGCAGCACCAAGCCTTGCTGAGGCGGTGGCCGTTCCCAATGAGACCAGATGGTCTCTGGTGAGTGCAGGAGGCAAGAAGGTAACTCCTCACTGCAACAGTGGCTGTTGTGCGATATCATGACATGTCAGGTGCAAAGCCAAAGAGGAGGCGCAACTCATGAGAGAGCTGGCGCTGGCACAGCTGGAGATGCTTAACGTTGCTTCTTCAGAGACAGTGACCCACAGGACCTGAAGTTCTGGGGACTGTTGTGCTACCTGCGTCAGGGACATCTGGGGGCCCATCAGGGTTATTTTGAACAGGAATGTATCTTTTGCTAGAGCAGCTTCCAGGCTGGTCTTACATCTCACCAGCCTCATGCCCCATGAATTTGGAGGCAGAGAGAAGGGACACATGTCCCAGAATCTCCCCTAGGCAGGGACTGGGCAGAAATCCCTGTGGTTTAGCCCCTGCTAAGGCTAGGTGATGATGACCGAAGAGGTTAGCAAGGGAGGTGAGGTTGCCCCGAAACTTCCCCTCTCACATTTCAATTGCACTGAAGCAAGAAGGTGATGGGCAAAGCAGAGAAACATGCTGATATTAAACCTACACAGTGCCCCAGTCCAGTAAAGCCTAATCCCTTGCTCAAGTCTGAAGCAACCTGACACCTGCACATCTGCTTGAAATCATGCCTGGATCCCACAGCTTCATTAGGTTGGGTCCAATGGGCTTTGCAGGACAAAAGGGAAGATTCTTGGTGAGCAAGCCCCTAGAAAGGCTCTGCAGTTGTCACAGAGAAGCGTTTCTAACATTTAGAAAGATTAACACTTAGAAGAAAATGGAAAACATGAGAATAAAGGAAAGCCTCAAGAGTTACCCAGAAACACCTCATCTGTTGGCAAGTACACATGACCCTGGTGGAAGGACCATTGTCTTGTCTGCAGTATTTCCTCTTTCCATTGCTTGGCATGTCATAATATTGTGTCTTTGTGTGAAATCACGTCCCTTTTCAGAAGAGAAACTGGTTTCTGAAGGACAAATGCTCTCTCGTGATACGCTCACTACAGGGATGTTATGCCAAGAGGGATGAAAACAAACAAGATTAGACCTCTAAGGCCGGGACATCCTTCCCAGGAAAATCTAGACCATTTATGCCAACGTATCATCCTCCCAAACTGCACTCATCCTTCTTCCCCTCAAAGATGAAGAAGCTGTAATGTCCTTCTCTAACTGGGGACATCTTATGTGGCCTGAAATTCAGACAAACGACTAACTGAACAACAATGACAACAGGACAGGGAGATCAATGTCAATGTATATTATCAAAGGGACTGCTGTGAACCATCTTAACATACTATGAGTGGCTGCATTGCATCCTGTACAGTGTAACGAAAAAAAAGAAAAGGAAAAAAAAAAAGAAACAAAAAACAGAACAAAACAACCATTTTTATGATCTTTAATTTGCATTTTCTGCATGAAATAAGACCTTGATCCTTGTCTTTTTCACAAAAGCAGATTCTGCTTTAATGTAAAAAAAACAAAAAAAAAAAAAAGGAAAGAAAAATAATGTTTCTAGCAAAGTGATTTAGATGTAGAAATTTTTGTAAAAAAATAAAAAAAAAAAGGGGAAGAAAAAAAAAAAGGGAAAAACAACAAAGAAATAAAATAAAATGACCTAAAGAGCCATCTTTGTCTACTCTAGAGGTGGGAAGGTGTGACTGGTGGGTGGCACTGTCTGCTCTTAGAGCCGTCCTGTGTCAGAGGTGCTGGAGGAGGCTCCGGGGAGGCCGTGCTCACCAGTTACTGCTGGCTGCTTTCAAAAACTGTCTCCTTCATCTTCTTTTGGGGAGATGGGGCAGAGGGAAGGTGGGAAGGGGCAAGGAGAGCTGTTTGATTTTATTTTGGGGTTTTCATTTGGGGTATTTTTTTGTTCCCGCAGTGACAGTTTTTGAAAGGTGATGATGAACAAAAGTTAAAAACAAACAAGCTTAAAAATAGTTTACAATTTTGTACAAACCGTTATAAATACTAACAACAAATGTTTTTAAAAACGGTCCATACCAGTGCCAAAATAATGTGATGTGTACATTCATTTCTTCTTTTTTTTTCTTTTTGAAGGAAGCTGTTAAAACACAAAAAATATTTCTTTTTTTAACAAATGCTGTATGTGGACATAAATGTACTTGAACGCTGTTAATTATTAATTGGTTAGGAATCTTTCTTGGGCTTTTGGGTTTGCTTTTCTTTCCCTACCCAGGACAAAAGTAACTTATAAAATACAGCCTTTGAAGGAGAAACAGTCAACTTCTTCTCTGCTGGTTTGAATGTTCTTACATGTTTCCACTTTCAAGGCACCATTTTTAGGCCAAATCTGTATTACTGACCTCTGAAAAGCAAATCAACCTTACCATCCAAAGGACTCAAGCTTGTCCTTAACTTTAAACATAACTACAGTGATGCCATTTCAAATGCGTGTCCAAAGGACTTTGCTAAGACTTAAACAAAGTTTTCTGCATGTCCAAGTGTTCTGTTGGGTTGAACAAAGAGCTGGGGTATGCACAAGCTCCATGACACTGCCTAAAGCAGAAGGGAAAATTAGAATAAATCCCCGGTCTTATTTTTCCACCATAAGGTGAGTGACTTACTCTAAGTATGAGGAGCAAAGGTTCCTGAGTCCTGTTTCCACAAACAAAGTACTCAAGCACTTCTAGACTTTGCCATGCCAACAAAAAGTGGATTAACTGGGACCATTTTCAGAAATGACTGGTGCACTTAGAGTAAGGCCTTGAGGTATTTAATTTAGTAGGCTGAGTCTTGAGCTCCCAATTTTCTTTTTAAAAGTTTAAAAGGCTTGGCCTTTTAAGGTCATCTAGATGACTTTTGGATGTGCAAGTAATGCTGTCCGGACAGCTGTTGCAGAGTGGGCAAATGTGTTGAGCAGCCAGGGTGGTGCGGTGTGTCAGCATCACTCAGCAAGGGGCTGTGGTGACACAGGGTGACACTGTTAGGGAGATGGGACACATGGTCAGCTGTGATCACAGGTGAAAAGAGGGAGCTAGCTTTGATGTCCACACATCCCTGTGGTGCAAAGTGGTGTTTCCACCCCGAAGTCCCTCACTGCAGCTGCACTGGGTGTCCATGCTCCATCCAGGCTGCATTCTTCACAGCTTGGTCTGCTCCACACACCTGTGGTTTTATGCTTTAAGCATGCACCTAAGGATTAAAAATACAGGGAAAGTGAGCAGTGCAGAAGCACTGGTGGGATACTGGAAGTCTCCTCGCCATAGGCAGGACCACACTTGCATCCCTGAAGCAGAGAGATGCTGTCTCTCTCACACTCAGGCAGGAAAATATAAAAAATGTACACTGCTTAATATGCTCCTGGGGGGCATTCAGGCACCTGTACCTTTTCTCAGCTGGGATCTGTTGCCAATGGGATCTCAGGAAAACAATCGTGCTAGGAGCTGCATCCAGCACTCAACATGTGAAATGCAGTCCTTGTTTCCCTTTCCAACACCAACCAAAGCCACCACCAGTTCAGCAAACCAGCTGTGTGGTATTTGACAGGTGATGGGGAGGAAGGTTTTATTTTTGCCTCTGGATTTTTTTCACTGAAGTCTGTATAAAACTATTAACTTGCTTTCTTCAAAGATGACAATTCAACTTTTAGGTCTCCTCACCAGTCGCTAGGACAGTTCTTGTCTTTAAAAGCCCTGAAGCCCTGCTGAGCTGAGACACTGCTCTATTGTGGCACCGCCACAGTGTTGGGGAGGCCCTGGAGCATCGCTGCCCTCTCTTCTTGGATTTCCTTCCCACTGACCCCATATTTACTTAAAGCTGAAGCTTTTTGAAACCTAGTACATGAGCTAGACATCCAGTCCTCAGTCTTTGATGTCCAAACTCTTGAGGGTCTCAGCCTCACCAAAATCATAAATGAAAGCTAAAGAGGCTTTGTTTGTCTGTCCACTTCCACCCTTCAAGAGAAACAGTAAAAGCCAATTATTTTGTAGCTTTAAAAGAGAAATAGCAAGTGGATAGTGTCTGCCATGTTTATGCTTAAATTATGGGAGAATAGAGCAGAGGAGACCAGCACAACAGAAATCTTTTCAAGCTGTGATGATGAGTTACAGTTCCTGCTAACCTACCACTCTGGAGAACTTCCGTGATTTTCTTTTTCCTCCTGCCTTCATTTTATCAGAGAGATAACTGTTTTCATGTTTAGTTGCTGGAAAAACTCCTCATCTTGCCATCTCATTTAATTTAAAGTGATATTTTAGCTCTGTTAATCTCACTTCACTTTGCTATTCTCTTCTACTTAATATATTGTCCCCTGGGTTTCCATGGCAAGATCTCATACTGCAACAGGGAAAAAGCTTTAAGGATTTCTTCTAGTCATAGTTTCGGACAAGGTGCTAATAATTACTTCATATCCATAGACAGCCTTCAGGGTTCACAACTGTCCAAGATAACTCTGTCTCTTTATGAAGAATATTTTATCTAGATTAGAATTTCAGCAATTTTTCTATATTAATCCATATCCTTAGTAAGTAGCACCAGTATATATCCAAACACCCTGGAAGCCCAGATAGGGTAGTTCTACATCATTTGCAGCAACACTTAAATTCGATGCCTGCCCACCTCTGTAATGGAATACTGAAAGGATTTTTTTGTTAATAACAGCAGGGATGTTGTTATCATTCATGGTGCTAGTAAACATATTGTATATTCAAATAATGATAAAGCTCCGCATTTTTAAAAGCCCTTAAATGATTAAAGCATCCACGCTCCTTCGACTTTTCAATGGCTTGCATCTTTAAGTCGCACAAAAGTAATATCCAAAGCGATTCACAAGGTTTGTAAAAACATTAAGGACATGCTCAGATTGTTTTATCCTGGAAATTCTCTTGCTGTTGGAAAGAAGGAATCCTCATGATCAGTTTGTATAACAAAATGCAATAATATCAATATTCTCCCTCTATTTGCAGGAAATACCACTGCAGATCCACCTGCAAAAGTTTGGAAGGTAGAACAAGGCAGAGTTTAGTGCATTGCTCTGCCAAATATAATGCGTTAAAGTGAATACACAGCCTCTTAAATTTGAGAAAAAACAGAATTATTTTTTTTTAAAGAGTTGATTTGAAAATTTCACACTAATGTCTTTAATTCACGTGTAAAATTAAGTGTCAAAAAGGTTTTATTTTTTGTTGGTATGTATTCAGAGCATTTTGTGTCCAAGAATACATTATGTTTTGATCTGTATTAACACAACTGACATTGACTAATTTCAGGCAGGCAGAGGCAGAAGGAAGGAAATCTATAAAAAGAAATATTGAGAGCAAAATGGATACTAAAAAACTTAAATGAAATAAAGTTTTTTTTATTTCAAGGCAGATGGAAAGCTTTTCATTTGAATCACCATGATTTCATTTTCTTAACAGTTTTTGAGAAAAATGCAGAGTTTTAAAGGAAAAGAGCAACAAACATTTTCCAGCCAGTTGTCTTGTGAAGTCTCATCTAATAGACCCTGTTACTCTGTGCCTGGAGAGTAGAAGGAGCCAAACCGACTCAGCTGCAACACGAACGTGTGGCTTGAGGGAGGCTACACATTTCATGCTTGCTGTTTAGATCATGCAGCTTTCCCCCAGACAATACACTTTTCCAAATGAGGGTGACGCTCAAGCAGCTGTCTAAATCGGGCACTGTGTCAACAGTTTAAATATTAACTGTTCCATGTGTTCTCACCAGTCCATGGGAAATGCAACATCAGCCTGGGGATTCAACGTGGACTCCCACTTAGGGACTTTTTCCCCCAAACAGAGCTGTTCGGTCATGAACAACCTGAGGACAGCCCATGTTCCCTTGCAACAGCTCTGTCACTGTGTTACACCAAAAGTGCTATGCAGGAAGACAGGTTTTCCATGACTGCAGGGTCTGTTTGGGCAGGCTGCTGCAAACACAAAGCAAAAGTAATGCAGCATCCCAGAACATGGCTGCTGAAGGGATGAAGGCTCCTTCTCATGAAACTGAGGACCAATTACCTTGGAAGCAGGTAGGTTTGAGGCCTTTGATTATTTGACCAAAAATACCCCAAACCATAAAGCCTGATTCCTACAAACCACCAGGAAACTAGGGTGCTTGGGGTCAAACAACCCAGCAACAGATATGCTGACAAGCATCATATCAGGCTCTGCACCAGCTTTCGTTGATGGGTTCATTTAAGTTTTGATGTCATACTAAGCAGAGTGCAGGAGTCTGGCCTTGCAATAATGAAGGCACAAAATATGATAGCAAGGTCTGTAGCTGGAAAAGTAGTCTACAGAGGAGTTAAGAATGTGATTTATATAAGCTGTTATGGACAGTGGTTTTGTATTATCATCTCATTTTTTTGGACTGAAAATTGACCTCTGTAGCCTGTATGTTAAATATCACTTTCATTTGTGTTGTGTATCTACAAGTCAGGTCCTAAATCAGGATTTAGAAGAGCTCCCTGAAGCTCACTATAGTGTACCAAGGAAGGGTCTGACTTCAGACTATACCCACCATATGGAAAAAAGATGTGCCCATCCCTTTCCCCTGCACTTGCACTCATGTGACAAGAGAACAGTTCAGCTTTAGCAGTCAATTCACTCTCTTGGGAGATGTTGTCAGGCAAACATGTAAGACCAATTAGGAAGCATGTGTCATTGAAATAAGAAGTAGCACCAGCAGATATGGCACATATGAAGTCACGTTCTTCTCGCTCCATGTCAAAGATCTCTGCTGCACAAGCCCTCAGGAAAGAACATGCAGGAAAAACTGACATTTTGATGGCACGATATAGAGCTAACAGCAGTACTGTTTTGAGGTGGTCCATCTACCATGCACTCAATCTCACAGGGCAGATCCATCCTCACCCACCCACATCCTCACACTGTATATTCTTTCACTCTGTGGGTTTATTGGTGAATGATGAGTACATTTTCAAATGGATTCATCTTTCAGTTGCTATGCAGAGATGCACCCTCCTCAGGGAGCTGTGAAGATCACAACTGGAGCAGCACCCCAGTGTTCTAAAATGCTGAGTTTAAAGGCAGGTGCTGCAGGTAAAGGTGGAGCCTCTTTTTAGGAGAGGAACAGAAAGTCAGCAGTCTGCTGAGCACCACCAGTCACACTCCTGCTGGACCAAAAGCCTCTGAGGCATCTTGGTTCTGTACTTGAACATCATTGTCTTCTGACAAAGACATCCCTCCCCTGCCATGCACCTGCAGGCAGAAACACTGTTAAGTCAGTTCTTCTGCTTATCACCAAGGAGGATACACAAACAGTATTACTATTTCATGTTTCTATTTCTAGTCTCTGTTCCTTTTCTCAAAGGCAAGCTCTTGTTTTTTTTTCTTAAAGTTTGAGCAAAATCTCTTCTGCCATTTTGAAGTCAGATGGGTGAAAATGAGCCAACTTGAAATCGGAGTTGCCAACTGGTTTAATTTAATTTGGTGAATTAATCATGAGCCTAGTTCTAAGTCCTTCTTCAAAAAAACAACAACATGTTCTTCGATTCATGGGAATATATCCAGGGCTGTGTTTGCATTTAAAAACAAAATGTAAGTTTCTGTCATGGAGACAAGCTCTCATAAATGTGACTGCTAGAGCCTGTTATCAAAAGTCAAATTAAAGGAAACTACCATTAAATGTTTATTAATCAGATAACAGGCTTCAAGTGAAAATCAAGATTTTGGAGAAGTGAAAAGGCTAATAACTAAAGATTATTAATATTTGTGTCTAACAGTATTTCTGTACCTACTCCAAAATCTTGAGCTCCCTTCCCCTGCAACATATATAGATGTGTATACCCTCCACAGAAGAATTTCACTTTCTTATCTGGGACTCTTGCAACAGTGCTTCTGATCAGCTTTGCTGAACAAAGAAATAGCCATAATTTATGCAGTGGAAACAAGAATGGCATAGAAATACACGACTGCTCTTTTTTACATTTTTGTTGGATAAAGTTCCCACCTGGCTCCATGTTATGAAACAGCGATGAGGATTCACACTACAGGAGCACGTGAATGCCTCAGGAGGTATGTAAGCAGAGCAAGAGGGAGCACTCAAGAACGGTATAAAAAGGAAAAACAGTAGAGTTCAGGTGCAGTAACCTATCTGCTGGAGCATGGCAGAATCAGAGAGAATTTGTGGTCTTGATGGGGAATTTACGAGGATTCTGCTGCAGAGAAGAGCTTACTCCCCCTCCAGTGATGGTTCAGAAAGAGGAGATAGGACTGTCAGCCCAATTAGCTGACATTATTTGCTGGTGGAGCTCCCCAGCTGGATTTGGGGGAAGCATTGCACTGTCCTTGAAGGCAGGATAAGGTATCTTCTCTGGAACTTAGGGAGAAAGTCCTACAACCTATTACATTATGACAATGTGAATGTTGCATTGGTGGAAGCTGTTTTGTACCCTGGGTCACCCTAATTGTATAAAAAGGTTGTCCACAGAAGGGTGTCAAGAAGGATAAAACAGAAGATGATGTTTCATTTGTCTTCTCACTGCCCTACATATTTGGGCACACATTGACCTACTTGCGACTATGCAAAGTTCCTAGACAAAGCCATATTGAGGTATTGGGATAGTGAAAAATATCTTCTTCACAGACCTTAAAGGTGAGTGGACCGTGTTTTACAGAAGAGGATCCTTTCCCTGAAAGTGTCTTCATTTTTTCATCATTCCTTATGGCAGGGAGGGGTTTGATGTGTAGACAGACAAAAGGAAGATGAAACTGCTCACTACTGAGGGAGCCTTTTGCAATTTCCCCTCAAATGTGTGCCTAGTACCTTTTCTTAAAGAAGGTAATTCACAGGAAAAACCCCTTCCATGTGCAGCTCTCTGGAGCTTGCTAGATGTTCCTATATGTCTCATAAATCATAGAGGCAGCTGTTACCATCAGCATTTTCCTTCTCCCTTGAAGCACTCGCAGCCACAGCAGCTGCTGAGTCTGAAGTTAATTTCACAAATTAACCTCAGAATATCCCACAGTCCCAGGACAACAACTCTACCTGCTCCATGCATCTTCCTGAGAGGGACAAAGCTTGCAGCCTCAGCACTTCTGTAAGCTTTCCAAGAGGAGGGGGAAATCTTAAGAGGGGGAAACCTCAGCTAGCTAAGTGTTTCAGCCAGAAGGCAAATGGAGAAGACAGGATGCATTATACGAAGGCAAAACACAGAGCAGAAATAAAAACGAGAAAGGCTCCTGGGAGTATGAATGTAACAAAGGAGATGCATAGTTACCATTTGTACTTAGAAAAGAAAGAAATAAGGAGTAAGACTGGGGCTGGAAGAACTTAGTACCGGTGACATCTAACTAGGACACAGGGGCCGGAGTCCCTTGGCAGGCTGAATACCTTTGCTTTGTTTAATGTGCTGGGAATTTTTCAATACCATGGTGGACTCAAGCACACACTAGGTTTGCCCGTGAAGATGTGTTTTGCTCTCTTTTACGTCTCTGAGGAGTGGAACCTTCTTGTGAACCCAGCCCTCCTTCTCCCATTTCAGCTCTAAGGACTAAGCCGTGCAGCTTTTTGTTGCCCCCTGCCTTTTCTCCATTGCTTTTACCAACACACCTCCATTCCCACCAAACCTTGGCACAAGGGACATTAAAGCCAAAGAGACAAAGGAGGAAGGGTGACTTTTCTCTCTTTCCTTAGCAGGTATTTGAAGTTTCTGTGCTACCCCAGTGAGCTGCAGAAGGTGAGGGACATCCCTCCTGCAGCAGGCTGTGTGCTGGGGGCCAGCAGGTAAACCCACTAAAGCAATCCAGGGCTGCACACCTGAGTCTTGGTGTTTGCTACCCTGTGTTAGGGCCCTGCCTGCACTAACAGGCTCTAATTAGCCTGAACAGCTTCAGCTGGGACCTGGTGTTGGTATGAGCTGTGCTGCTGGTGGGTTGGTTCTTAGTTCTGTCCTGACTTGCTGGTGGGATTTGCTTTGGGTTTGTGTCTTTGTCTCACAGTTGTCTCACAGTTACTGGGCTGTCAGTTGGTCTCATTGCCAGCCCTGTTATGCTTGGATACCGTGGGACTGTGATTACATTTGTCACAACTCACGGTGCAGCTCCGCTCCTGCTGCTTCCCATCATCGCAGAAAGTCTAGTGGCATTTGGTAGCAGGACTGCTGGGACAACTCCTCTCTTCAAAAAGGTAAAGTCTGAGACAGCCAAAACATATTTGATGAAAGCCCTGACCTCAAAGGCTGCAATGCAAGAGACCCTGAGCTCTAGAAGAAGGGGTGGGGTGACAGAAGTTCTCTAACGAAGTCTTGAAATGGACAAAGGACTTCCTGGAGTGTCTTAAGGGTCCTCCATGGTGTCCAGTGCTTCAGAGTTCAGGTTTGCACAGGCTGTTTCTTGTTATTGAAGCTGTTGAGATCTGTTGTCTTCTTGTTCATCAAGTGGTCAAAAATTTGAAGGCAGTGGACATTGTTAAATGCCATGCATGACTCCTGCAGCTACTGCACCTGGGTGGTCAGGCCCTGGAATAGCAGGCAAATGTATTTACTAATGTAGATGAATGAATGCTGAGCTCCAGTAACTGATTTGTGTTTCTGTCCCTAGAATCACAGTGTTAAAATCCTTTACCTACATGGGGTTTGTATTTCTCCTTTAAGGATGATTATTTAAATGACTTATTTCCCTAAGTATGTAGCAAGAGGGAAAGGAGGTGGCTAAGAGAGAGCAAACAGAGCAGCTCCCTTCAATTGTGAAGGATGCTGGAATTCCTTGTCCGAGCCATGCTCACAAGGGAGTCCTGTTCTCCTGCCTAACTGGGAGATGAGGGATCAGTATTGTGAAATGTCTGGGTTTCTCCTCAGTTCTCTGTAGACTAAATAGCTCTTTTCAGGGACCTTGGTAGAAGGATTTGAGGTTTGTCTCCTGGATGCGGTTCCTTTGTAGTGTACGTGGTAGAAGTCTGCAGGACTTGTTGGTCTGGCTCTAGCTGGTCTGTGGTATGAGAAATCTGCACAGTCAATATGGCCTCTTCCTGAGCATATTGGGATTTACCCCTCTAAGTCCCTCACTCTACTTAGCAGGGAGCAAGAGGGGAGGTGAGCAGATGCTTTTCTTTCCTCCTTGGTGTCACAGAGGTACATCAAAACTAACCCAAAAAAGGATTAGCTCAAACATACTTTATTTCCTTATGAAGCTGAAAACAAACAACAGAAACCACTGAGAAATGGGGATAATCCAAAGTCAAACAACACTCCAATAACATTTAACATGCTACAGGTTTGATGTAGTAGTCAGGGATATTGTTACTACATGACAACTCACAAGAATGATGATTAGAATTTCTCCTCCTGCCCCAGTTCTGTGAGACTTCTTACTTTGTTTCTTCATATGGTGCTAAAAAAATAATTAAGCCTAGCGTATGAAATGTCTGATTCAGTGTAAAGCCATACGTTCTTCATCTCCCACCCTTCTGTGAGAATTGCTGCTTTAATTTGACCAGGGCACAGCCCTGCTTACATGAGGAAATTAAAGTTGAGCATTATCCACAGTTTTGGGCTTTGATATTCTTGAACACAATATACTAGACATAAAGAGTCTGAGCCACCCTTTCTACAGAAAGGGGATATCTTTGAAGTGCCTATTTTGACTATGAAAGACCTAATCCTGAGTGCGGTTGAGCACCTGCAGAGTGGAAGTGGCAGAGACGAGGCAACGCTGTACATCCCTTGCCCTGTAGAGTGGCGATGACCAGGAACCTGCTTCTCCCTTGCTCACTGGCATGAGCTGTGCTGCACCAGCCCCTCTGCACCCAGCTGCAGGACCTGAGAGAGATGTCTGCTAGAGAAGAGCTGAGCCCTCACATCTACTTTTGTTTCCAAGAATTGCTCTTAGGTAAAGAACACTTTGATTAAAGGAACTAATTTACGAAACAACAATAAGCAAAGAAAACCCTTCTGTGAACTCTATACAACAGTCGCGGCGCATCACTGCCTCTAAGCTCAAAAGACCAACTTGACATTTCATGCTGGCTCCTGTGCTGAAGCAACAGAAATAATGGGGACCAGAAAGGTCATGTAAACCTTCAGTCCTGTGGGTCCTTTGACAACCAGCTCCCCCTGAGTAGGGCCATGACTACCCCAGAACAGCATCTTGTCATGAAGCAATGGGGTCCCACTCATTCTACCCTTCAGATGGTGTTTCCTATGCAATGTCACATTAGATTTACACCCCCTGTCTGCTTCTCTACTCTCTTCTTTAATAAGTGTGTTACAGGGTTCTGTACTAGTCTCACACAGTTTTCCTAGTTGTTTTACTTCTTAATTTTTGTCCTAGCTTTCTCAGTCAGGACCTTCAAAAAGAACTGCCAGTCTCACAATTGGAAGTACACACCTTGATCCTACTCTGATACGTGATGTCCCCTGGCATCTTTAGGACCTAGTGTAGGGACAGTAATGCAAAGAGTTTGATCCAGTGTGCATAGCTCTAGTTGTGGGTTGTTATTCACATGTTCCTTTCCGCACTGTTCTGGTATATATGTGATCCCCTGCTGTGTGTCTTTCCACACACAATGTTGATGTGGTGATGTTGATTCAACCAGTGACAAATGTCGTTGGTTTTGGTCTCCATCCTGACCTTATCTTAGGTGTATATGGCTGAAAGGAGACCATATCAAGTTCAAATAGAAAGTCTCTGTGGTTAAAGGGATAAGTGGTGGCACTATGTAGTGAAGGGAGTGGGAAGAGTGGACGGACTGTCTAAGATCCAGCACTGTATCTGTATTGAATACTGGAAAGAGGAGCTGCTTCTGGCAAAGGCTCTGGAGAGGTTGCTTCTTGAGAGTCGTGTCTGTTTGTGTACACAGCTACACACATCTTGATCTGGAGCTAAATTTCCAGCAAGTCTGAATCTGTGGCTTGGTTTGAAGCTGCTGTGCTGAAAGTTGAGGCTGTGTTGTGCACCCTGCTTTTCAAAGAGAATTGGGAGCTCTTCTTGGGTTTGTGTACTCTCTTTCTGGTTTAATTTGGTCCTAATTAATGTTTGCAGTAATACAATGAGAAGCAGAATTGCAAGAGAGGAAATTCTATTAGACAAAAGGAAAAAAAAATTACTATGGGGAAGGCCTTTAGTAATCAAAACATAGGCCCAGGTAGGTTGTAGGATCTCTATACTTTGAGATATTCATTATTTGACCAGACAGACCTGATCTAAGTTATCTTCAAAGGCGGTCCTGCTTTGTTCAAGGGTTAGATCACAGACCTGCAGAGATCCCTTCCCACCTGAATTATTCTGGGATGTTTTGAGCTGTGTTGACTCTTGTCTTGCTTTCACCTGCTTGTTATCCTACACCGCCAGCCATCAGTGCTGGGATATCCCCAGTGCCACAAGACATGGTCAAGAGCAGAGGCAAGAGCTCAGATGTGACTCTAGAATAGGATTCAGTGAAGCAAACTGATTTGGGTGGAGGAGAGTAAAAATAAAGCACTGCCTTTATCAGTGAGCTATGTCCAGAGGCCAAGGAATTAAACCAGAAACATACGCAAGCCTTGCAATGGGGAGTGACTTAATCAGCTGGAATTAGCTGTGGGGTTTGTCACTTCAGCTTTTTGTGTTTGGAGTGATTACAATTAAAATGCAAAGGTCTGACTGCTTAAGTGCTCTGCGCTAATTGGGAGATCAGCGTGCTTTCTTTTCCCTTTCTCCTCTAATCTATTTTAAGGCTTTGTTTCCAGTCCAGAAGGTGTGGCATGACCAAGGATTTGAAAAAAGGGAGAGAGGTGGGAAATACCAAATCAAAACTGCGTGGGCTCCTTCCAAAGCTCGGGAGGAGGGGAAACACAGGGTTTTCCATGAATAGGAAACTAATCTTTCCAAAGGAATACGATAATCCTGCTTTGCTCTCCACTGGTTACTCTTTAACTCTGGCCCAACAGCTCTGGGATTTAATTGAATGAGTTGGGTTAGTCAAGAGTTGGCATGTTTTCGCAATTAGTCTGTGGGCTGGAGCAAGCTAATGTTCCTCAGAGCAACCAGCGGCCTTTTCTTCACCAGTGGGTGCTTTTCAGGGGTAAGACTCCTGTTTTTTGGAGGGGACAGCTGAAGAGCTATCACACCTGTCTTTTCATGTACTCTGTCCAAGCATCCTCATAGTGTGCATTCATGGGGTAGATAAGGGCAGCAATTAGCACATCAACGTAGCTGCTCCAAATAAGCAAGATGCTTCTTATGCCAGTAAGGGGGAAATCCTGCTTGGGTTACCTGAGTGAACAGTGAAAGGGAACAACCTAGGGCCTCCAGCATGCAAGAGCACACAGAGCAGAGCCTTCTTCATGAACAAGTGGTGTCTGGGGAAGAGTCACTGCAGTTAGTGATGGGGCCAGTCCACAAGTCCAGCCAATATGCTTTGGCTCCTGTGCCAGCAATACTTTGGGCACCAGCAATGAAAGGTCTATGGTGGGGTCAGGATTCAGGAGCACTGAGGCACTGGTGTCACAAGAAGAATAGCATCAGGTGCCATTATTGGCAAATGCAGCTATTCCCACTCAAAATTTACATTGTCAGCTCTGCCTCACAAAGAGCTGTGGTCAGCAGTGATGAGGAGCTGGACAAAATCACTGACATCTGCTGGATTCATACTTTAGGCAGCTGAATGCTTCTTGGTAGCCTTGTGCTTGTGCACATCACAGCCTCTTGACATCACTATATGTTATTGCGTCCTTTTTGATGGAGTGCTGAGGCCCAGAGCACACCTGAAATCCAACAAGGTGACTCCAGCACAGCAGGGAGCAGAGCTAGCAAGAACCTTGATGACCATCGTGGGTTTGCAGAGCACAGCAAGGACTGGCAGGGAGAGAGACAGAATGCAGCGAGTCACAGGCTGCTCCACCAGCTGCTCAGGAGGGCAGATGGCCCTGGGGAGCCCCTCCTCAGAGGTTGGTTATTGTAATCCTCGACAAACTTCATGACAGGCTCTAGAGGAAGGCAGGCATTTCATGTGCTCTGTATCTCCTTACTGGGAAGTAGCTGCAGCACTTAAATTAAATATCATAAAAACACAAACTCCTCATCCTAAATTCCCTTTCCCTGGACAGGTTGCCCATGTGCTATGGGGCTGAGGTGGACGACTAGAAAGTATCTGTCTCCAGTTGGAGATGAGGGGTGGCTCTGAAAGAGTTGAGAGTGGGTGAATCCCTCCTCAAAGACAGGCAGAGGACAGCGAGCGAAGGGTATGCTGGGGCTGCGCTGTCTGTGTCATGGCCAGGGCCCGCAGGAGTCCTCCATCCCTAACAAGCCCTTCTCATGCCCAGCTGAGCATGTCAGCAGAGCAGCCCCATCCCCAGGAAAGGGGAGGATGGGTCCCAGGGGCTCTGCCGCAGAGTACCCAGTGATGCAGCTCCTGCTCTCGCTCCAGTGGTCTCTAGAGATGGGCAGCTGTGTGTGAAACGTGTTCATCTTTTTTTCATGAATTCAGCAAGAATTACCATAGGGAAGGGAGGGAGAAGAAAGGAAAATATGTTCTGATCTAGAGGCTGGGAAGGGAGGGAAGCAGAATTGTGGAGGAAGGCAAGAGAAGGGGGCAATTGAGGAAGCCTGTAGCTGTTAGAGCAGGGGTACTGTGAACACACTGGCTGTTGTCCATGATGGTTTTTCCTCCT
This sequence comes from Columba livia, assembly GCF_036013475.1. NCBI lineage: Eukaryota > Metazoa > Chordata > Aves > Columbiformes > Columbidae > Columba > Columba livia. Next base: position 3,411,433 of record NC_088613.1, read on the forward strand.
CTATTTCCCATGCTTCTCCCTGTTTCCCCACAGGCAGAGCTTGCCTCACACATGGGATACAGGCACTCACCACCTCAAATCCCGAGCTGAGCATCAGCTGTGGCAGGGGATGGCTGTGTGCATGAAACTCCCCTGCACGGTCTGTTGTGTGTGTGCAGGGCCTGGCTGAGCCACACAAGGACCCTGTTCAGAACCAAGTCCAGTCATATCTCTACCCATTACTCCTCGTTGGCTGGGTTTCTGCCTGTGGGAAGTGCCGTTAATGGTTATTTTCTTAAGTGCAAGAAAGCAGAAGAGAGAGGGAGCCACTTGCTCCCAAATGAAGGTGAAACTGGAACTCCAGTTCCTGGCTCAGAGAATATCTTCTGACTGCAGCAGGCTCATGCGACTTCTCCTTGTGTGGGCTGGCTCATTACCTCAAAAGTAATTGGGGCAGTAGGACACAGTTGGCCTCTTGTATGTCACTGCTGTCCGGTGGGACATACTACTTGAGCCAACACCACTTGGTTGTGTTTGGAAAGAATTTGGGAGCATCCCTGGGAGCCAAATGGTGTCTCTGTCATGAGGCCTTTGACTCCTCTGTTCCGGGCACTGAGATGCTTCTGGAGCCAGGAGGGAGAACAGCCCTGCTCAAAGAAAAAAGTCAGTTTTCTTGTTCTCCTGACAAATGAATTTAAAATGAACCAGAATTTTGAGCGAAGCTGATAATAGCTGTGCTATTTTAATCCATCCGTGTCTCCCTTGCCTCTGCATCAGCACCAACGTCAAAGGCTCCTCAGCCAGGAAAGACCCTGGTCGGATCTCCTGGAAGCTGGCGCTCTCAGCAGCGGCACAGGAGGATTGCAATGCGCAGCCGGCTGCAGCCCTGTCTCTGATAATTGGCTCTGTTCCTCTGAATGTAGCACTGAACCCTCTGCAACTGAGCGTAAAAAATGTTGAGGAAGTTTCCTCCTGCAACAACAAATCTCAAACCCATATAGCCTTAATAAATAAATAAGATTCCATGTTCTGCTCCCAGATGCCACTGTGGAAATCCAGGCTAAGTTCGGTGGATGTATTCCAAAGATACCAGCATCAGGAAGAGCTGAATTTAGTCTGAAAGGCAGAGGAGGGAAATGGGATGCTTTTGCTCGCTGCATTGAAGCATGAACATGATTTCCCTTGTGAAGTATTATAATGATTCTCTGAAATATAACAAAAGGAAGCTGTGGCTCCTCAGCATCATGTCTTTCTTTAGCTGGCCTTCATTGATAGTACCAAAAGCTTTATGTTACTGGTGTGCCTGGGGTGTGGTGCAACAGAGGAGTACATCTTTGGGGTTGTTAAAGCCAAGCATGTCCCAGGTGGGCTCCCTGATGTCTGTGATGACCCTCACAGCACAGAGAACAGCAAGCTGGGAGGCTTTCCGTGACATGGGCTGCAATCCCTTCTGCCTAAATGTGAACCACATCTCTGGTGATACTCAACAAAGATCTTTTATTTCCCAGAAATTAGGGCAAAACCTTCCTTGATCTTTGCATGAGGCAGATCAGCTGAGCACATGAAAATTGTAAGAAAGGCAGAGGTAATGTCGTTTTACTTCTTCAGCCTTTTTCTTTTTTTCCTGTAACACGCCTTATTCAATTTCCAAGTAATTTTTTTTACCTTAATTATCTTTTTTCCTTGAACACCCCAAAATTTAGCAGAAGGTTCTTTAAAAATTATAAAATTAAATGAAATCCTGCAAACAACACAGAACAAACAAAAAAACCCCGACCAAACACACACACAAAAAAACCCCACAATGCGGAACAGTTTCTTTGTAACTAACTTGATGTCAGCATCTGTGGAAATGAAATATTTAGCCCAAGTTTCAGTGCTTATCCTTCTGGTGTTAGCTCTAATCTGAGCTACCGCTTAAGAAATTGAACAAACAAACAAAAAATAGTCTAACCTTTTCCCTTACAATGATAGCTTCAAAGATGTAAATTCAGGACTTTGAATTCATCATAGTGAGCTTCTCTGCATATACCAGATTGTTTGGGGGAACCTGTGATGTCCCACCATGGCTTCTGAGGCTCATTAGCACTATTGTGTCACTTCTCTTCCTACCCCCAGCTCCATCTCTATACGCTCATCTCATTCCCAAATGCCAGTGCTGATACGTGCCCTGGGGAGCAGCAGCTTCAGGCCCTGTAGGGTACCAAGGTTTTTAACTTAGTTGTTTTGTTATTTGCTGTCACTGCTCCTTCAGCCCAGTGATGAATGGCTCTTGGTTCTGGTGGGCACAAGGTCAAGGGAGCATGCCTGCAGAGAGAAGGGGGACTTGCACCTCTTCATGCCAAGCTCCAGACCAGGTTGCCCTAACACAAACTGAATAATCCATCTTGTAGGGATTCTTTAAATTGACCTTTAAACAGCCCCTAATGAGATTCTGTTTGAGGATTTGGTTTTGATTTATTTTTGGCAGCAATAACAACCAAATCCCAAATAATAATTTTAACTTCAGGTACCCCAGGAGCCTTAACAAATCCAAAAATATTCCTGAAAAGCAACACAGTGGTGGTTTGCATTTTCCATAAATTACACAAAAATACTAACCCCGAGAGAAACGTTTTTTTAATGCTAAAAGTGAATACATTTTCAGCCAGAATAGAAGTTGATGTAACAAATTTGACCTTTCTTGATTGATCTTGCATCATTCTGGTGCTTTACCACACCACAATTCAAACGTATTTTGTCTCAAATATAATATGTCCTCTTCTGTGAGGTTGTGAGCCAAGCTGGGGAAGCAGAAGAGCCCATCAGGTCCAGGGTTTTTCCACCTTGGGAGAGCCTTCTGTGTCTCTGCTGTTACCAAAGCTGAGGATGCCTGGCCAGCCTTGCTGGGCTCTGGTGAGGGGTCCCCTTCAGGTGGCCCCCAGGTTTCCATGCCTTAGACACTGGTGGTGGGCATCATCCACATGAACCTCACACAGGGCTGCCACCATCACTAGACCAGGTTAGTGTGGCTTTATCTTGTGAAGAACTGATGAAACAGCAGTGGCAATGGGAAGCCAGTGAAATAACATGTTTTTATTTCAGCTGCAGCTCTTGCACTGATTGTTTATGTCTTGGGGATAGGAAATTCAAACTTTACCCATTCTCCAGTGGATGGCTGGGTTCCTTGTCTGGAAAGCGTCTTCACCTTGGCCCAAATAGGCCAGTTGTTCCTACCTTGGAAAAGTCATGGGCTCCCTGGAGGGCTGCCAGATCTCACCTTCTCCCTTTGCAGCAACGTTGATGCTGGGAGTCAGCATGCTCTGTTTGCTTTTAATGACCACAGCGATGTTCTCGTTGCAGATGAGCCTGTATGTGTTTAAAGCAGCAAAATTAAATTCCCCCTGGTCTCTTTCCTCAGTCAAAAATGGAAAGTACAGCAAGGTTGGAGGGTGAAATGGCACATCTGGGTGTCCTGTGTACTCACCCTTACCAGAGGCACAAGCCGTCTGTCTCTCATGGGGTTTCTTTGAAAAGCTTTCCTCTCTGATCAGATAAGCCCCATCCCCCAGGGCTGGGGAGGGAAGGGTTGCTGGTGGGCAGGGGACAACTGGCTGCAGAGTGGTGGCAAGGACACAGAAAACGAGAAGAGAGCTGAGAGGCTGCATGAGGGAGATAGTGAGGAAAGGAACCAGAGCAATGGCTAGAATAGCATTTCCATAAATATACAGCAAAAAGCTCTCTGTGCCTAGTACTGAGGCTGGGCACTGCTCTGCAAAGCATAAAAGGCCATTTTTCCCCCAACACTACTGTAGTACATGCAGCTCATGGTGCCTGCACTGCTCCTGTTGTCCCCACCAGGAATGGGAGATGACTACCACCATGCTGGGGCTGGACCAGCGGGATGAGGTGTCCCCAAGAGGGCAGCCCAGCACAGCACTGGCTGCTTCAGAGTGGGTGACATGCAGCTGCAAACCTTTCAGGGCAAGGCAGTCTTTCTCCTTCGCATTTGGGTAAAACCAAGCATGTTTTGAATTTTTCAGGGTTTCTTGGTGGTGCCTAATGCCTGTTGAAGAGCTTTAGATGGGCAATAAGGCAAAAACAGACCAGTTCCCTGTAGCAAATGTGTGGTCTGGTCTTCCACCAGCTCTCTCCGTTGCTATTATAAGCCAAATCCGGGCTTTCCTGGATTTGGGAGCTTTGCTTTTAACCCACTCATGGCTTTCTTTTTACCTTTGATCCCTAACGCTGGATAAAACCTACAGAGCAAATGTGTCTGCCCTTCTTCACTTTTTATTGTGAAGCTGAAATTCAGTTATGCACTTTTGAGCTGAAGATGAGCCTCAGGTCACGGGCCTCCAACTTTTTAATTTCCTCTGGAAGTCTGGATAGAGAGTCCCTTGGGTATATGAATGTAGTCATGGCCTTGCTTATATAGTCCTTGGAGGAAGCCAGAGAGGGGTTATGAATTATTTTCTTCTTTAGTAATCAAAAAACAGTTCTGTAAAGCCAAAAGTAGATGTGGGACAGAGACGGTCTCAATAAATCATACATTTTCAAAAAAAGTTAAAAAAACCTTATACAAACATGCTCTGAGCAAAAAAAGATCCATCTTTTTTTCCATAAATGTATATTCATTCGTAGTTCAAAATACACAGCATTTAAAGGATCAAGCACGAAATGAAACACAAAAATTACCAGAATAATATTTTGGCACCTCAAATTTGCTTATTTGGTCCCTTTTAGAACTTATTTTTAATTTGTTATTTTCATTCTCATTTAGGCTGAAAAAAATGCATCTGTAACATCAAACCACACCTGAACTTGAAAAATTATTTCCCTCTGCTTTTGAATGGCTCCTTTCCCAGCCTGCCAGCCACCCACCCAGCTCTTTGCAAAGTCCCTTTGGGCACAAGCAGTCTGCCAGCAGCTCATTTCTGCAGTTTCAGGCCTGGAGAATTCTGCTGCTGTTCCTACAAAGGTCTGATCTCTCAGTGGGATGCCCCAAGAAGCATTTGGCTGATAAGCCACCACTGGCTGCTCCATGCGTGCTGCTCCCTCTGCCTGTGCCTGCCCGCAGTGCTGAGCTCCTGCCAGCCAAAAGTACGCGGTGCTGGCTGCTGGCTTTGTGTCTTGGTCTCCACATCCTCTATTTAAAGTACTGTCTGAGCTGTGGCCATGATGGGAGCTTGCACAGCCCCTTGAAAGGCCAGCAGTGCTGCTTTAGCCACCCAGCAGAGGACACTGGGTGCGTCTGGCACGCTTCTCCTGATTCTGAAGGAAAATTAGCCCAGTCGGTACCTGAGTCTTCCTGATGAGGAAAGGTAGGAGTGCAAAGGAGAGATAGAAACAGCCATTCCCTTTCTTGGGGCTGGCTATGAAGCCCTTGGACTAGTGAAGTTGTTGCTGAGGCGGGGGCGGGGCAGAGACACTTTTGGCACTGAAAGCTTGTACATGGGGCGTCATGTCTTTATTTCACAGAATCACAGAATGTTAGGGATTGGAATGGACCTCAAAAGATCATCTAGTCTAATCCCCCTGCTGGAGCAGGAACACCTAGATCAGATTATGCAACTTTTCTGTGTAGAAAAAGCATCTCTGGATAGAAAGGGTATATAAGAGATGCAGGTTTGAGAGAGCGTGAGGAACAGAAAGAGGAGGGTGAGGATCTCTGATTCAGCCCTCATCACTCTGGGAATTTCAGCAGCTGCAAAAAAGCTTGTGTCTCTTGGGGAAAAGTGACTTGTAACTCCCCACGGGACCTGACTATGACAAAATCCAGTTGTAGTTGCAGCAGACAAATGTGCCACTGTGAGCCTTGGACCTCTCTCTCCCTCGAGATGTGTTACTCTTAATGCAAACCTCCGCTGCTCCTTCCCAGCCTCCTTGAGGAATGCAAACCATTTTCTCATCCACAGCTTTACTTAAAGAGCAGAAGGGGAAGCTCATGTTAGATTGAGCTCTGTTAAAACCAGACACCAGGATGACAGTCCAGGATAAGCCCTATCACTGTATTTTTCCTGCCTGTAAAGAACTAACAGCCTGGTCTATTGCTAGAACATGGGGCAGATCAAATAGCTAAAAGGATCTTTGCTCTCTGTGTGGAGAACAAACCATCTTCACATGGCTACGGTTTTGCTTACACCAGTTATCTGAACTGGTAGCTGATTCAAGTGAACAATGCTAGTCTGGGTGCCCTCAGTTTGGCTTAAGAAAAGTTTATTTTGAAGACAGGGGACTTAATTTTAATGTTTTCCTCATGGTCTCAGACTAAATTGCAATAGGAAATTAGGGCATCCTCACAGCATTTGCGTAGGTCTAATGAAATACACTTAAAAGCTTAGGTTTAAAGCTCACCTAAGCAGTTGTTGATTTTCTTTTTGGAGCTGGTTTAATTATATTGGTTTAGAAAATAAAGCTTTCAGCATGCTGGATGCTCCTGTGAAAAAGTTATTCTTTGTCTTGTTATTTCACTAGAATTATGCTGGTACAAACGCTCCACTGAAAATATAGGGAAAAAGAAGGAGAGCAAGAGAAGTAAGTAATCTATAGTCAACCAAGCAGTTGTCTAGCCAAAACTCTCCAGAAGGTTTACATGAACACACTCGTCCTGCTGGGCTCAGCCTACTGAAATCAGCCCAAATCAGCTCACAGACAAGATGTCTCCAAGCTGCACTGGGTAGGTGACTGCAGTGTGTTTCTCATCTGAGCTGCTTGCTGGAGCTCCCCAGCTTGGGTGCAGCCTACAGGGAACACCATGGGCAAGTCCCACTGGTCTTTGCCTCTCCTGAGATTTTTGAACTCTGGTTTCAGCACTGACCAGAGCTCAGAAGCAGACATACACAAACATATTATGTAGTGGGCATGTAAAGAGAGCAAGTTAGATCAATTGTACTACAGCTGAGGTAGATTTAGATCTCTACAAAGTGTGGCACTGGCTCCTATTTTACACCCAAAGTGTTCTTTTCAATCTTAAAAATGGTTCTGATACGTGCTGACTACTAGAGGGGCTGTGATCAATTTGTTAGAATGGGTTTATTAAGTAATAGAATTCCCAGAAGAAATTAGGAATGGGGCAGTTGTAATTATCTCCATCAATTGATATGCACTCTGAAAACCTGAGCTTCCCCTCTCTGGCTTTGCTGCAGCTCTGGTGGTTTGCTGGTTGATCTGCTTTTCTCCTCTGAGCACTGGGGGATTCCTTCCTCTCCCCTCCCCACCATGCCATGAATAATCAAAACAAATACACCAAATAGCTGAAAAATATCCTTTTCAAAGTAGACCCAACCTGTGTGCAAATTTGGGTCAAATTCCAAAAACAGTTTCAGCCAAAAAAGTGCAAGACATGTTGAAACATTTTTGTTTTGACATCAAACTGAAATGTTTTGAAATGGCCTTTATTAAAATTTCAAAACTGATGCAAATTTGTTTAGCCTGACCTTAAAAACCAGACTAGACAATAAAGGAAGCTTTTCTTTTCCTATTGAAGGAACCACTTAGTCTTGACTTTAATGATCCTTAGGGTGTTATTTTGTTTTGCCAAAATGGTTGATCCAAATTTCCTCTGATGGTTTTAGGTTCAGCCACTCGTATGAAAAATAGTCTGTTCAGCCAGCTGTAATTCATACATCTCTTCCAGTTTCTTGCCTTCTGCCCTGGCTTTCCTCCTGCATGGTCTGTTTGCCTGCTTCCCCCATCCAGTTTGATGTCAGTCCTCACTAAACCCTCTCTGTTTGTGATACACTCCCTCCTCTCAAGGCTGTTTCTCAGTGGAGGGCCATCTAATTGTTTGGGATATTTCCTTTATTATTCAGTGCCACACATGTATGTACACATAATAGGAATGAATAATGGATGCTAATAATGCATAATTAATTCATGATAAGTGTCTGTTACAAAGTCAGCATCAGAAGTGGGATCACAGCAGGGAAATTCCCCATCCCCCTCTCAGACTCAGGTTTGAAAAGACCCAAGCTCAGTGTGCACCATGGTGCTGCTCTGAATTACCGAACAGGGATGTGGGGGGAGGAGGAGAGACTGTCCCCATGTACTCAGAGCAGAGGGAAGGGCTGAAAACCGCACCACCCGGAGCTGAGTTACTGCCATATAGCACTGTGTGAAACCAGGCTGGGCACCTCCCCCACTTGCTCCTCATCCTTCCCAGTCCAGGACAGGCCATCAGATCAACACCAGCTGCTCTGCAAGCTCCTACTGCTCTCAGAGAAGACCTGGACAGAGCCTTATCCCTCCTCCTTAATCATATTTGTTCCCCCATGTCACCATCAGTCAGGCTGGCACTCACGCATGACAACTTTGATCTTCCCAACTGTGCTGCGGGAAGCCTGGCAGGGCCAAGGTTGCCTGCTGAGGACCATTAAAGCCTACTTGTTAATGTACCTGATGTCTGAGGCTCTTTGCACTGAGTCCAAGAGCCAGGGCTAGGCTTGGAAATAAGCACAAGTGATTTCCTACAGCCCCAAACACCTGCGCTGCCATTCAGGGAGCACCCACATCTCCACCTCTTCTGCCTTCCACTGAGCATTAGGAAGGCTCAGATGGTCTCAGGCTGGGACCACCGAGAAGGATGTGTATGTGATGAGGAAGGAATCTCCAGCACAAAGCTCTTTCTTCTTCCCGAGTGCCACTGCCTGTCCTCAATTAATAGTTCCTGTCCACGTGAATATGGGTAATATCTCTCCGTAGCTCACAGAGTCTGTTTGCATGATAAGTATAAACCCCACATGTGTTCAGAAGAGCCCTCATTCATTCTCTGACAAGAAGGGAGAATGCTGTTTTGTCCAAGTGGACTGTAGGCATGGCTGAGACCATGATTTCATGCCACATCAGCCTATACATCCTTGTCACGTCTGTGAGGACAGCAGATGCGATGCAAGATAGACGGTCTTAGTTGTGGCCCGTAAAGGAGCTCAGTCAGGCTCTGACCTCTGCCACAGGCATGGGAGACCCCAGCACCACCAACTTCTGAAGGCAGCAGTCAGAGGCTGCTCACGAATTGGAGAAACCCTGTTCCCACCTAATTTCCACTGTTGCAGACAGGCTTGTGAGGAGCAGAGACTAATAAAAGCTTGAAATACCCTCACAACAGTACCAGCAGTGTTAGTGCTGAGTGACTGTGCAAAATCTTTGCTGGGATGTTCCGTGGCTTCTCTGCTGTTCACTTTCCCCTGACCCTGCTTCCTACGTGTCCCAGTTTCCAGTATGACTGATGCCAAAACTAACAAGCCGCTGCAATGTTGCTGCTCTCCATTACTGTTCCTTCTGCTCCTCCTTCATGTTTGGCTCCACACTCCTCTCCACTTGTCATCACTGATAGTGGGGCAGCTGTTGCCAGCCAAAGTCTTACTTAAGGGGAAAAAAGTTTAAATGAGCTAGGGACAGAGCTGGGCTGTGAGGAGACCTAACTAATGGACCCAGGGGACCAGCATCTCACCTGTGGAACTGCAAATACACCTCCTTCTGACCCAACATGCATTCAACTTCACAGGAGCATTTGTATCTTGCAGAGCATAGCTGTTCTTCCTTCCTTCACCCACAGGACAATTGATAAGAACTAATGCTTCCTTCTGGGACATTTACCCTCTCTTTAGACCCTGAGGCCACATCACCTGGCAGAGCAAGACGCATTTATCCCTTACAGTGCACAGGCAGCCAACTCCTTGTCATGGTCTGCCACCACCACCTGGGAGTCCTCTCCTCCCTGCTGCCCTTTGCACGAGTCCTACACCAGCTGCCAAGGGATGGGAATGCTTTTTCTATGCCATCCTGCAAACCTAATGCTCTGCTGACCCCAGGGACACGCTGCCATCCTCCAAAAGCCTGCAATACCACCAGTTCCGCTTGCCTCCCGCCTGCCCAAGTCAAGACTCATACACAGAGTGCAGTCCCACCATGGCAAATTGCTCTCTTCCTACTCTTGGCACATGCTGCCTCCAAACTCCCTGCCTCAACGTGATGTGGTATGGCACCAGCACACAAAAGGTCAGATTTCTCTTATAAGCAATTCAAGGCATTTAAACTGTATCAAACTCAGGAAAAAGCTCGTGATTCTGCACCACATAAAAACATGGTAAATTTTCAAAAATGTGTTTGACAAATCCATCAAGTTACATCAACAGAGTGCCTGGTGTTTCTGGATTTCTCCATGCATGCTATTAAAGCAGTAGGATTTTGCCAGAGGCTTTCACCAAAGCTGAGCTGCACCCTAGAAATGCAGATTTCTACAAGCTAATTTTATGCTCACAATCAAGCACATGAGCTGTGTGGTCTTATCACCTCAGTCTTTCCACGGTCAGTAAAAGGGCTGTATGTGGGACAGCAGGAAGTGTGGTTCATTGTATTCCCCACCTACCTGGTGACTTATTTCTTTAATTTCTAGATGTGCTTGCTGCAACCAACCATCACATCCTGGCTCAGTCTTTGCTGTTTAGGCAGTGACAGTCTGTGCATGGGGGCAGGTTTTCCTCCTTCCATCCTCCCTTTTCCATCTTCTCTGCCCATTAAATCTAGCAGGAAAGGAAAGCCAAGGAAAGGAAAACAAAGCTGGGGGCAGAGGGTGGCCACAGTGCCAGCAGTACACCAGCCAGCGTGCAGCCTCATCACATTGGACAAGGAAGACTGGTGACAGTTAAAAGCCTTTGTGAGCCTGTGGCCATCATCATGATGGGGCATCCACAGCTGCTCTCGAGAGTCTGTTCTGGTGCCTCACCACCCTGATGGGGAAGAATTTCTTCCTTATATCTAATCTGAGTCCAACCTGTTTCAGTTTAAAGCCATTATCCTTTGTCCTATCACTACACGCCCTTATAAAAAGTCCCTCTACAGCTTTCTTGTAGATTCCCTTTAGGTATTATAGGTATTCCCTGGAGCCTTCTCTTCTCCAGGCTGAAAAACCCCAGCTCTCTCAGCTTGTCCTCATAGAAGAGGTGCTCCAGCCCTCTGATCATCTTTGTGGCCTCCTCTGCATTCACTCCAGCAGGTCCATGTGCTTTTTATGTTGGGGGTCTCAGAGCTGGACACAGTACTGTATGTGGGGGTCTCACCAGAGTGGAGTAGAGGGGAAGAATCACCTCCCTTGACCAGGCTGGTCATGCTTCTTTTGATGAAGCCTAAGACACAGTTGGCTTTCTGGGTTGCAAGCTCACATTGCCAGGTAATGTTGAGCTTGTCATCAACCATCATCCCCAAGCCCTTCTCCTCAGGGTTGCTCTCAATCCTTTCTTCACTCAGCCTGTATTTGTGCCTGGGATTGCCCTGCCCCATGTTCAGGACCTTGCACTTGGCCCTGTTGAACTTCATGAGGTTTGCATGGGCCCACCTCTCAAGCCTGTCAAGGTCCCTCTGGATGGCATCCCTTCCCTCTGTCTTCTGGGAAAAGAAGAACATTGCTGTTGGTGTGTGCTGTTCTGAGCCATGAAATGGCCAGATTAGCTGGAGTGAAATAGAAGGTAGATTGCTTCTTAAGGGTAGGAGCTGGCTCACAGATAGCTTTGACATCCCACAAATTAGGAACTGTAAGGAGAAGGATCTTTGTTGCTAGGAGAACTATGTCCCAGTCCCCAAATTATTTTAATATACTGGTAGCAAGAGCTTTGTTTTATGTTACCTGTAGATACTTTGTAAAGGAGCATGTTGCTCTGTCATGATGCTACATGAAAAATGCTTTCTAAACAGGAGACGTTCTTCTCCCTGACTTCCTGGAAACTTACATTTAGAGGGGAAAAAGAGGTGATGTTTGACTGCTCACCCTCTGTGCTTATGGTGCCTCATCCCAGAAGAACTGGTGTTCACATACAACAGAGGTGCCTATCACCCTGCTGTTCACCAGCCCTGTTCAATCAGCCCTGCCTGCCACAGCTGTCCTGAGTTGGAGCTAAAAGGAGCAAAGTCCAACAGGAGAAGGTTGCTTTAGGAGGAGGGCTGGATCTTGGAGAGTATTTTTTTGATGTAAGCTTTCAGGTAAGTGTTGGGGTGTGCTGTACCACTGTCTAGGGATTGGGTGAAGCAGGAGAGTTCAGTGTGAAGATGAGGGTCTGAAGATGTGAAGTTGCTGCTAGAGATTTCCCTGAGAGGTTGAGTAGGTGGTGAGGAAGAGGAGGAGCAAGAACTATCAGAGAAGAAAGGGCAAAGTAACGAGTGGCTTGGGAAATGGAGAAGTTGTCTTTGGCTGTACCTTAACTCTGGAGCTCAGAGCTGAGGGTGGTTTTAATCTTCTGACCAGTGTTTGTGGATGTGTTACTGAGAGGATGTGGGGCAGTATCAACGGGTGATCTGCAAGCAGGGCAGTTGGCAGACAGTTTGCTGCCTGTTTGGCTACAGGATTTTACTGGGCAGGTTTAGAGCTCTGCAGGGGAAGGCTCAGAGCTATGTCTTGTGTGTGCCTGTGCTCTCCCAGAGGTGCAAAGACATACTGCACCCTTATGGTTCCACAATGCCTCTTTATTTTACAGAGGAAAACTGGATTCCCATGGTTCTGTGGGGCCAGAAGCAGGAGACCTGTCTGGTTTTGCTGTGTTCACTGAGTACTAGCTCTGCCTAAGCCTGGCCTGAGATTGCCTATGGAGCTTGTGGTCTTTTTCCCCCCCCTACAGAGTGATCTCTGCTGGTGGCAGTTTGTTTGTCTGATGGTCTGTAGACAGTTAATGACTGTCACAATTTAACAAAAAAAAAAAAAAAAGTTATTTACCAATTTTCTTCCCTGTGGAGCTGAAAATAATAGAAAAATCAATCTAAACTACATAACACTAAAAAAACAGATAGATTATCCAAGGTGACCAAATTAAGCTGCTCACAGAACTCACAGTGGTTCTGTCAAGTTGCAGCCATGGGACTCCGAAATAATTATTGCTAGCTGCCAGATGTGTGACAATTTGGGACTTTTTATGGGGAGTGTTGGTTCTTCAGTGGGAGCTGGGAGAAGGGAAGTACAGACACTTCATGCAGTGGAAAACATGAAGACAACTGCTGGCATCGCATAGGTTTAATAGCACTTGGTGGTGTATTTTGGGTTTTTTTTTACTGTTCAAAAGAAGTACACAGATAATAGCGGTGATATGAATGGTACTTCCCAAGGTGAAGTGCAGAAAACAAATTCAGAGTATGAACAAGGTTCTTTGGTAATGATGTGGAGAGTCTGTTTTCTCGCAGTGAAAGGCAATGTGGGGCAGTGGGTATCCTACAGAAATACCAGAACAAAACCAACATCTTTTAGGAATGAAGGCAAAACAAAGGTGAGAAAATGAATCAAAGTGGTTTGGTTTTGCGGTGGTTGGTTGGTTTGTTTGTTTTTGTCTTGTGGGTTTTGTTGTTGTGGTTTGTTTGTTTTATTTTCTGGCTTTGTCACTTGCAAGACCACGTTTTAGCTGTGATACAGTCAAGGTGCTAGATAACATGCTCTTGAATTTTTCTGCCTTTAATAAGGTATTCCTGGAACACTCTTTCATGGTGTTAAAGATTAAGCTGAGACACAACAGGAGGGAAGAGTGAGGCCTGCAGCACAGTGGGCAGTGGATTAGTAGGAGAGAGGCTTCTAATCACAGAAGAATGTTCCCCTTTCTTTGGAGACTGGTGTATCTGGAGTAGCTACAGTATTGGACTATCACCTCTGAAGGAAGGCTCCTAGAAAAGAAGCAGCACAGGTAAAGAGAAGGGGGGAGAGAGGCAGTATAAGCTCTTCTGAGGAGAGAGTTGCAGATGGTGCATTCCCAAGGGATGCATTTGTGCCAGTGCTGAGCTTGGGAGCATGAGTTTTGTAGATGTCAACAGACAAAAGGTTTGGAACACGGACTGTACTTTCTTACCCTAAATGTAGCAGTGATCAGCATTTTGACTCCGATTTGCTCGGGTATTTTTTTGCTTTATCCTCACATGCACTTGAATGACCTAATGGTGAGGTTAGACCTCCCCTGGTTTGTGTACTCAGTGTGGGTTTAGAGACGGGTCTCCATTCCCAGAAACGCTGGTCTCCCAGCTCTGTTGTACAGCAGCAGCCAGCCCTGCAAGATGTGCAAGTACAGTCTCTTGGTTCAGTGGCCTGTCCAGGCACTGATTGCCTTGCATCCCTTGTGGTGCATCTGGCTGAAAGTTCACCCAATGCTGGGAGATGCCTGGAGAATCCCTGTTAGCCTTAAACCAGCCATCAAGGTCCTTCAAGTTGGCAAAGCAGTTGGGAAGCTGGGAATAGCTGCTAATCCCATTTTATATCTGGGAGCATAGGAGGGCACTGACATTACAGCTGCTTATGGTAAGAGTAGGAGGTTGAAGCTGGTTTTTAAAGAAAAAATAAAAACTACAGGGAAAGCTGGACAATTTGAAGCGTGTAGTAGTTTGCCTACCAACAATTACTCCTAAACTTCTACACCTTTTCTCCTCCAGTAAAAACTAAGACATATCTCTCACTGTGGCTCTGTCTAAATTGAATGCGGTGCCACTTGTGCTTAACTTGGCTTTCTATTACCCACGTCCTTTTTTGTTAAAAGAAAGAAAAATTTTCCTAGATTTAGTAACATCAGGGATTTCTCTTTCTAAAGACACAGCTTGAGGAATTGAGGCAAATTTGCTGATTAATTTCACCTGAGAAAAGAAAGTTGAAATACTTTACTTGGAAAACAACAGATTTAAACACCTGGGCACTTCAGTGTAAAGTGACATTTTTCATTTTAATTTCTTTTTTTTTTTTTAAAGTGGTTAAATAATTCAAAGAAAAAATTAGTTATCTGGTGGAAATACTACCTCGAGTGAGCATCACTACTGGAAACTACCTGTTGTGATATTGGGAAGGTGCCCAGTTTTCTCCCTTTTTGATGAATGCAGGTGACTCATGGCTTTTAATTTTTATAGCCTTCACGGTGGAGAGGCAACTGCTTTTGGAAAGCCTCTGCCACTTCCCTTTGACAACTTGGCTCCTGTAGTTTGAGGCTGCTTTTAATGTTATTCAGTGTAACTAAGTGGGGTAAGAGGCCTTGGTGTTGCCTTAAATGTGGAGTACACTTAAAACAGGATTAGCTAGCAAGCTGGTTTAGGGGATGGAGTTAGACAATGCAATTCTCCCAAATCTGGCTTTGTATATGGAAAAGGAGCTTGAGGAAGAAGGGGATGAGGGCAGACTTGCTGCCTTGCTGGTAACATGAAGCCACCTCTCCCATGCAATCCCAGGCTCACCTGGAGGTAAAAATGCAAGTTGAATGGGGAGGGACAAGCTTGGCAATCTGAGAGGCTACTTTTGCAAGGAGCAAAAGGAGACAAGGACTTGGTGAGGCCCATGGGATGAGCGACCAGATGCAGCTGCTGCTGCAACTTGTATTCACTTGCTGTCTCACCAAGGGAGATTAGCATGTGCAGCATTTTAAAGAGGTGCGTCCCCTCTCCCTGGATGTGCTGTCACATCTCCTAGCTGGGGACAGTTGTGTTCGCTGCTCCCTGAAACAGCAGACCCCCTGAGAGCTTTTCACCTCCCCAACATGACACAGAGATGAAATGAGGCCTTTCCTGGAAAGAGACCTTTCAGACAGGTGGGATAAAAGGAAACAGTGTGTTTATCCACAAATCAGATTATAATTCCAGGAGGCTAGGGGAAGGGAGGCAGTGCTTGGAATTTGAAACAGAATTTAAAGGAATAATTTAGGGTTCTGCCACTGAACAATGCCAATGAGCTGGCTGGGAGTAAATCTGCACTTGCACAATGTGACCTGGAAAGATATTACTGCCTGTCCTTGGCCAAACCTCATCACCATTGGGTGTCATTGAATGGAGGGTGAGGGAGGGAGGATGAGACAGGGAGGGCTCATCTGGGGAGCAAAACCTGCTGGGCAGGAGGTAGGAGCCTCTAAGGTAGCCTTCACTCCAGACCACAGAAATCTCTGCTCTGAGTAGACCAACCCTTGTTGGTACCATTTTGCCTCTTGAAAATGCACACAAAATCTTTTATTAAAAACCCTGCAGATGAGTTAACAGCTGGGAGAAGCTGGAATATGATTAATGTCTCGTGAATTAGCCCTGGAGGTACTTTATGGAAATAAGATTTACAACACTATTACACGCAGTCCTGAATGTGTTTTACATTTTTAAATGAGGGGAATGAATGTTTCTCTCTGCTCTGCTCCCTTCTCCCTTGGGCCCTTGCCGAGGTACAGAAATACAATCCCCGCTGATTTGGGATGGGAGGTTTTGATGCTGGGGGAGGTATTGGGCTGTGCGGTTAATTGAATGATCTTACTGACCCTGGCACGTTATCAAACAAGGAATCAAAATGTGTCCTGACATGCAGGACGCAATTACAAGTCATTAAGAGAGAAGTTATAGATGTTAGGATGGAAAGGAGGGATCTATCAGGCTGTTTTGTCCATCTTCTCTCTGCTGACATGTGATTCCTCCTGACAGCATATGGTTTGATGCTTCTGGAATAATTTAGCTCCTGACACCTTTTGAGCAGTGTGGTGCTTAGAGCAGTCCCATTTATTTCAGTGTTTAAGTCTTCTGCTTAAGATTTTCCTTCCAAACTACTCAAGTCTTGCTAGAGGGAGATGGTAATCTCTGTGGAAGCGGTGGTAGGTGGAGCCCCTGCTTGGTTACGTGTGCCATACTGAGGAGGATGCTCTGTGGAGACCTTCCTTAAGAGAAAAGGCAAGTGTCCCCTCCTGGGAGCCCTCTGCAGCCAGGACCACGGTACCCTGGGTTTGCCTCACTACAAGAAATGTAATGAATGACCCTGTTTGGCAATAGCAAAAGTCTCCCATTCCTTATGCATGTCATCTTGCATCTGAAGAGAAGCTGGACTCCTGAAGCTGTGTGACTGCCTTGCACAATGCAGACCGAGTGTGTTCTCTCCTAGTGTATCCAGGAAAGACTAGAAATGGGCAGCTGAAGTTCTCAGTCTGGTGATTTTGGCAAGGTCAGTCCAAAGGAGGAGCAGAGAAAGGAAGGAGGGAAGAATCCTAGGAGTGGGATAGATGGGACAGCTGAAAAGCAATGAACCCCACACTCCCATCATCAGAACTGATGACAGAAGATGAGACCAAACTAGTTCAGGTAACTGCACAGTAGTAAACCTGATGAAAATATAAGAGATGGTCTTGGGGAAAGTGACAAAGCAGGTGCATCCACTTGTGTGTCTCTACTAAGACACTGGTTTTATTGGTGACAAGATGATGAAGGAAGAGCTCTGAACTGGCTGAGCTCATAGTGGTTTTGAAGTTGGTTTTATACTCAAAATCCAGTAATTTTCCATGAGTACCTGGTGTTTTAAAAAGCTCTGTTTAGTGGTGACTGTTTTGCTAGAACACTCTGCCGTTCACAGGCATCCTCAAGCTTGGCAGTGAGCCTTTCTGCCAAAAGCCTGGCTCTGTCCCAGACTATCTCAGATCATCTTGGACCCTGACGTGATGCCACCCTATGAAAGGGTCCAGTCAGACCTGCCTCAGTGTCTGGTATGATATCTGCTCCAGGCAAGCTGAAGGCTACAATTATTCACTGGTTTACTGAATACTTTTCAGCAGATTAAGCAATCTGAGAGAAATTGAGATCTTCGTGAGCAGGAAGTGAAGGTCACATATCTCCCCTTTACCCTAAATACAGTGGAGGAGTGGGACATCTGAGCCACAACCAGACTTAAAAGGTACTAATGTGACACAAAGCCTAGCAGTCACTCTCAGTCGTTTCTGTGATATGTCCAGGAAAAACTTGTTTTCCTCTTTGAACTGCAGGTAGGGAAACCCAGCCCAGCTGGAAGCAGTGCACAAAGCACAGGTAGCTTCTGGGCAGGTGGGTGCCTGTGTGAATGTGGATCAAAGACTTGTCTAAAGCTCCTGTGTGGCATGTAGCAAGGGGACTATGACACGGGTTAGCTCTGTCCTGTGCCCAAGTCAGCCAGCCCCACTGGCAGGTACCTCTGTGCAATGTGTTTTCCTAGCACAACTGAAGAGCCCAACTGCTGCAAGTTGTTGTGATTAGGAGTTAAGGTCAGTCTGCTGGACTTTGAGGGGACAAGTGACTTTCTTCCAGGCTCACAGGCACAGAGGGGCTGTGCTGTAGTGTTGGGAAACTCCTGTGGCTGCAGTTGGCAGAGATGTTTATGCCAAGTCTGTTTTATTATTTTAGTTTTTATTACCATCTAGTGGCAGGCCTTGGGAACTGAAGTCTTAAATCAGACTTTAAATTATCCCAGAAGATTGCATGACATAATCTTATAGTCTCTTACTCTCCCTTTATATTTTTGCCTTCACTAATTTTATCTTTCAGTTGGAATTATGTTTCCATGAATTGTTGGCTTCCCACAAATTCAGCCCTGAATTTCCATGTCAGGAGGATTACATATACTTGTTTTAAAACCCATGACTCCCTTGGTGTTCCAGTCTCTCGCAAAGCATAGCTTGAATGCAGCAAACAAATCCTAGAAGATGAATATAATTTAAATTAACTTTAATTTAGGATTGATTGATGAGAGGGAGCTGATCAGGGGCTCTGAATATGCCAAGCCACCCTGGTCTTGACTTCAAGTTTTAAGGTCAACTTGCTCAGCACTGGAGAGCTGCTGAGACACAGTGGGAGGCCTTGTAATGGTGGTGCCATGTGGGAACCAACAGGTGTTTTGGGTGAACAGGCTGCATCCCTGAAGGGGATCACCGGTAGAGAGATGAAAACATGCCAGGAATGAGCAGGACTTGCACATGGCACAGGAATGTTCTGTCTTGGACCTTAGTGCAGGCTCTGTACTGTTTTAAGTGAAAAAGCACTGAATCTGCAATACTCAAAACTGATGTTAAAGTGTAACACATAAGTAAATGTACTAAGCTTTGTGTTTTAACCTGACTGCCAATCTAGGTGTGTATCTAAGCATTTCTAAGGTGCAAGTCTTCTCTATTTTCTTTAAAAAACAATTATGCAAAACCCTCTGAATTAAAATAATTCTGCCCTCAAAAACTGTATACCTCTGGACAGATCACCTGCAAACTTCCTATACTGTCACTAATGTGACGTTCACAAATCTTTAATCTGAAGTTGAATCTTCCAAGAATCCCTATCTGAAACCACATCAAATTCACCAGGTGGAGACCTGCACTTCCACCACGGAGATAAATAATCCTAGATGTGTACTTGTATACACTCTGCACTGTCTTCTGTAGCTCACTGCAGTTCTCTTGAAGAACTTATTCCAGGCAGAAGGACTGTGTTCTTACTGCTTCTCCTACAATAATGGAAAGGAGTGGTTGTGACTGTATTTTCAAAATAATAATAGTCCCATTGCATGTTCTTGCTTTGTGGTAAATAATTTAGAACAAAGAACAGTAAATACTTCTGACTTAAATGTACAATGTCTCTACAGACCTCTTAGCCAGATTCGTGTTGCTGTTTGGACTCTGTGACATATTTTTATTCACTGGTTGTGGGAGAGGTGTTCAGTGCTTTGACTGAATAGATGTTTAGAACTGAGGTGGGTTTTGGTCTGTCTGGAAAGACTAATGGTCAATGCCCTGCCAATTGGTACAACCTTGGAAGGTCCCAGAGGATTTTAAGAGCAAGGCGGGTACAGTCTGGATTCACCCTGCTGGGCTTCCACCAGCTTTCAGCTTGTGCTGAGGACCCTGGGGCTTCTGGGGAGTTTCACTGGTGGAGCTGCAGGCACCCACAAGTGGGCAGACTGTAATGCTTAGTTTCACTTCTGATACGTATGGTTCAGATGTCTCCATTTGGAACTTTGACCCAAAGCTGCATTTATAGTCTGCTTCTAGGAGATGATTCCTTCCAGTAACCGGAGGAGAGACAAATTGTATTCTGGAAGTGGAGTACAAGTCCATCTGTCTGTCCCCCCTTCTCAGCCTTTGACTTTTTTAAGCCAAGCAAAAACATTTATCTACTTGGTGCTTTAAGTCTTTCACAATAATAGATATAAAATATGTTGGAAGAGCTTCCCTGCGTTACAATGAAGTATTGTGTATTTCCACCACATTTTCATGCCTCTCATCATGCCATGAGGTTAAGGCAATAAAAGCTATGTAAGAGATTCTGGCTCTCTCTTAATGATCTTTAACTTCTTCAAATGATTTTGTGAATCTTAGCCTATATTAACTGCTAGCTTCTATTTATGGCTCAGCAACCATGAGCAAGTTCTAGCTGATAGATGAGGAAAAGGCTAAAAATGGGAGTTTTCTGACATCACAACAGATTTTAAAAAAAATCACGTGCATCTATTCTGGGAACTCAGCTGCCAGGTTGTCACTACATGGGCTGTCACTGAGGCTTGAAGAGCATTTGTAACAGTATGTGGAGGATTCAGACAACCAGTTCCAGTTCTGTCTCTAATGTCCCATTTCCTACGGTAACACATGCCTGAAAATTGGGAAGAAACGAATTCCAAATGACGTTTGTGATGAGAGAAGTCATTCCCAGCAGGCTTTGTAGTTTCACACTGGCATATCCACAACTTAAGGCTACTTCTCCATTGCAATGTCCACCTCTGATCTACATCCTCACTCACAGGGCAGCCCAGCTCTGCAAAACAGCAGTGCTGGTTGATGGTGTTGATGCACAAATAAGCCTAAGAAAACTGTAGCCACCTCCTTTTTAGTTTCTTTGGCAGCAGAACTGGACAGATGAGTCACAAGTCTGCCCTGTGTCTCTGGGCTGGTTCTGGGGGTGTGGGTTTAGTACAGAGGGTCACCATCTCACCTCATGCACACACAAGTGGAAGATGCCATTCTGGCACATCAGTGACCAGTGGTGCTGGCAGCCAGAACTGAGAAAACATAAAGTGGTGAACAAATTAAAAATGCCAAATTGGCTTTTAAAATGGGGATGTGAAAAATAATATGCAAGGGTGTTTTCTGCTTCTCTTTCAACAGCTTTCTTGCTACAAATATTACTATGAGAAAAACATCTTCCTGCTACCCAGTGCTGTGCAGAAATGTAGCACGCAGGCTTTTCAGGGCCTGCAGAAGTTTCAGATGCTTACAGCTTGCTGGTTATACTAATGTTTTGCCTTGGCTGATGTATCTCCTCAGGGCAGCAATAAAAATAACCAGCTTTAGTCCACTACTTGGCTGCTAATTGTCCACTTGTAGATCTTAGTCCCAGCTGGGCCTGCTTCTGCCCAAAGGCAGTTGTGTTCAGTAAAGTGGCTGTTCGCATTTGCAAGCAGCCTCACGATAGAAGCAGGTGGCTGCAATTTTTCCAGGCAAGAAAGCTCTTTGAAGGAAAGGAAAGGGGGCAAATGAGGAGAGGAAAAAAACCAAAAACAAATAAAAGGCAAACAAACAGGGAAAGATAAAAACCCACCACAACGCAAAGCATCTATAAGAGGAAAGCCTCTGCACTGCTCTGGTTAAGATGGATAGAGACCAAAAGTGTGCATAAATGAAAACAGAAGCAAAATTTCAGAACATAGGAGGGAGAAGAAATGCTGCTTCTATGATTTCTCTGCTAACCCCTGCGTCCAGGGCTGCCCTCTCTGTTTTCAATTTTGATCAGTATGCAACATCTAAGTATTTTGCAGTTAAGATAAAGCCCCCGCTAGAGCTGATTTAAGCCTTCTGATTATTATTTCCTTCAGTTAGTTACCTTGTCTCGGCAGCTTACAAGTAGTATGGATTTTCCCTGGGGTGCTTCAGACCAGAGGTGGAAACCTGCAGCTAAGCACAAAGGAAGAAAATGGCAAGAAATCACTTAAGCACTGCAGAGCTCTCCTTACTTGAGTAACTTCCAAACTGCCTGTCGCATCCTCTCACTGGTAACAGACATCACCTGGAAAGGGGATAGCACGGAGCTAGTCTCTGGGAAGAAACAACAGATGAAAAAGTGTCACAGAATGTGATTGTTCAACAGCATTGCTTAGCAGAAGCCAGATTTTCTTGTATCAAAGGAAATTCTGCTATTTTTAAATTGTTTTTCATGCAGAAATGTTGAAAATGAAGCCTTTGAAATGTCTTGCCTTGTGACAACTTGATGTGTGGGGTGGAACCTGTCAGTCTATTAAAAAACTTCATATTATTATACTGAATTGCAATCTCTGTTCTGTTATACTATCCACTAGCTACTCCTATATAATCTCATCTATTTGCCTACAGCACGTATACATATGAGCAGAACAGAGACTGACTGTTCACCTCTTTGCTACTCCAAGCATCTGGAGGCATCGAATAAAACAGATAGGAGCAGTTTGGAAGCAAAGAAAGAGCTGCAATTCTTAGCTAGATCAGTAGCTGAACTGCAGATCTTCCTGCAAAGGGACAGCATGGATGGCAAAGGTTTACATGGGATCAGAGGGAAAATGGTCAGTTAATGAAAGACATTCCTACCAGGGCTGCTAAAGACAGAGAAATTACATCTGCCTGAGTCACAGGAGCTGAAAGGGTTTTAAGATACTAGAGAGTATTAACATTTCACAGTCTTGTCTTCTCATTGCTTTCAGCTCCTCTTAGAAGGGATGTACTAGGACTGGTGGACAGTCGTGACTCATTATGGTGGCCTCTGAAACTTAGAATTTTATGTCCTCTTATGAATTTTTGTTCTATACAAACATTTTGCTCACTCTAAAAAGTGTTTGCATTTGAAAAGTAAAAGATGAATTCTTACAAAATGCTTAAACTGATATCTTAGAGTATCGGTAGCTTGTTTTCATTCATCTTTTGGAATAAAATGTCAGTTTTGCACGTTGATATTGTTTCACATTTTCACAAGGCATTCTCCATTCAGGCACACATTATTTTTGAACCACAATCAGTATTAAGTTAGGAATTTCCCAGGACAACATTTAAAAATGTGAAAAACTAACCTGGATGCAGATAAGGTATGAATAAATTGTAAAAGATAGTTGTTCTGATGTGCAGGCCATCTCATTCCAAAATAACTCCAAGAAATGCACTTTTCAGATATCTGGTCTGCAGGGCTCAGTGCTTGGGCTGCCATAGTAGAGATTTTTCTTTTTAGTTATGAATATATTGTGACTCTGGTAGCCTGAGGATATGGAGGCTTCCCCCATCTTCAAAGGGCTGAAGCTATGGCTGACACTGGGTATTCTTGCCGTGGATTTCGTAGCTGGACAGTGTATTTCATCTTGTTCGTAATTTCTGGACAGATGTGTTCAACACTACAGGTAGCTGCAGTCTACTCCTTGTTTCTTAGCAAGAACTGGCTGGGTTGAACACTGAGGGCTGCAATTTACAAACTTGGATGTGTATTGAGCAAACCTCTGTGCAAACTCTCCAGGGCTTCTGTGTCCACAGGCAGGTTCACCTTACAAGGAGTCCAAAAATTAATGGAGAAGCCAGAAACTTGCTGGGGAACACGTGAAGTAGTGGGAGAAGGTTGAAAACCTCTAGTATCTGATCACTCTCTCAATCACAGATGATAATTTTGTAATTATTCATGAAGATTCATCTGTAGATATCTAAGCAGTAGGTTTCTTCTTTACTCTTCTAATTGGGATGCAGAAAGAAGATTTTTGCTTGGATTCAGTGAGGGTTGCAGAGATGAGACAGTGGCTGGCCCATTGCTCTAGGTCATAACCCAATACGCAACCTCGTCATGTCTAGAGAACCATGAACAACCTCCTGTCTGAGCTGGGCTGAGCTACAGCTGGGGCACATGGAATTCTTCAGGAGCACAGTTTTACTGTGCAGGCACCTAGAGCATGAGCACAGGACCTTCAGGTGTTCCCTTCTCAGTAAATCTAGACCAGCTTCATATGACAGATTAAGCCAGAGCAGCAAGCAGTCATGGGAAATACCATTTTTTGATAGCTAGGACAACAGTATTTCTGGAACAGCCTGATGAAAGCAAGACTAAGCTAGCAAGTAGCTAGCAAGACTAAGGTTCTGCCATTCTGGCCATGCTTGCTTACACAGAGAGAAAATAAATATTCCTTGATTTATAAGGTTTTTTTCTCAGTTTGCTTTCTTCCAGCCCAGATCTGCTGAAGGCAATGACAAGTTTCTGTCCTTCAAAAAAATTCAGTATAGCCTGAAAACAACATTACTTGGGGATCAGCACTAGTTGTATTAATATTTGCTCAGCAGGTTAGCTCTGAAGAGCTGATAATTTATGGGCTCTTTGTTCACTGTGCTTCGGTACTCACGGATTCCCTCTCTGGAAGTGTCTTGCTGCAGCATTTCTGTCTTTTGGGGTCAGGGTGATGAGCTGCGTGGGTGTTTTTAGACATGAATCACATGCAAAAGGCTGATTCTCTTTTTCTTTTTTTTCCCCAACATACTGGGCAACTTTTATAAAAAGAGCCTTTCAAATTCCCAGACTTCTTTTTCAACTGAAAAACAACACAAAGATTTACACTTGTTAATTGTTCTCTCTTATTCACGGTGGGTTTATGCGTCACAACAGTGTCATAGTTTATGCAGACATGTCCTGTATGGCAGGGTTAAGGCCAAATGACTATGGTAAGGTGGGACCTACCACGTCAGGTACTTTAGCAAGTGCCCTTTGAGATCCGTGCTGCTGCAATTTCTTGGAATCAACTTGGGAACAGCCAGACAAGCTGAAGTAATCTGTATGTGGACTTCTCTTTGGAGATCAGTTTTTGTGACATTGGAGATGTTGTTCAGTCTCCCCAGGTCTGTGCTTCGGCAGAGGATGAGGTGCTGCCAATATCTGCCATGCGGCTGTCCCAGATATAGGCAGGAGCAGCATTGTGTCATCCTGGCAGTAATGACACCACTGCCCTGGCTCTAAACATGCTTGCTGCAATTCAGGCGGCTGCCTCTGGTATCAGCATGTCTGAAGTCAAAATCTGTGTAGTTTTTTCTTCATTATGCAGAGGGGATTTTTGTTGAGTGGTTTCAGAGGAAAGGTATCCAGTTCATCCAGGAAAAGGAACCTTTTTGGTGTCTGGATTATCTCCCATCTGCCATAAATGGTCACTTGTTTAAGAAGAGGGCTCCTGAACCCTCTGGGCCCTTCCTGCTATGTTGCACCGCTGGAGGTTGTTGTGTTAGTACCGTAATGACCAAACTTTGGGTCCAAACTAACAATTTTTTTTTTTTTTGCATTTTCTGTGCTGTTTGTGATTTGATTATTTAAATTGGAACCCTCTGACTTAAATTTAGGTCTGTTTGCTGAAGTACTGTGGCCCTGGGGCTGTGAAAGCTAAACCCGAAAGCTACTTGTGTTTGCAGGTGAAGGAAATGTAAGGACTGCTGAAGTGAAGATAGTGCTAGCTGAAAATAAACCCCATCCTATGTTTTATTGCTGTCCTGCCATGGGCATCAGCTTCTTCAGATCTATGCTGTTGGTCTAGCAAGACTTTTTCTTGTGCTAGCTGTGCTGTTTTGGCTGAATTGAGGTAACTTTCCGTGTAGTTAGTCAATTTTCTTGTTAATAGCTAGCAGCCTTTTTTTTTGGATTTAATTTGAGAATAATGAGATAGCACCCTGGGATAAACTTAATGTTTTCTTCCAGTAGCTTCAGTGTCTGGGATTTGGTTTGAAAAGAATTTAGATCTTACTGATATCTTGACTGCTGCCAAGGAGACAAAGGACTTTCCAACTTTCCAGGGTGGCCCTCCTTCTTCAGTTGCCACCATGTACAAGGGATCTCATTCCTGCAGCTTCCCTATGTCCACTGTGATTTACACGTTTCTACTGGACTTGCTGTGCTCATGGTGTCTGCCCTTTAGCAAACATTGCTGGGAGCACACATTCCAGAAGCTAAATATTGTTCTGTATCACTTTTCTTCTATTGTTACTCTGTTGAACTTGTTTCTATTTCAACCCATGAGTCTTTCCTCCTTTTCTTTTCCTTCCCCCAGACGAATGAGAAGTGAGAATGACTGTTTACTGTTTTAGCCATTGCCCACGGTTAAACGATAATACCAGCAAATGTGTGTCAGAACTTGTGAGCAAAGCCAGTAACACCTGTGTCAAGAGGAACGTCTCCAGACAGAGGTGAGAGTTGAGGTGCTACGTGAAAGTAATTTCTGCTAATGTGTCCCATCTTCCAAAATACATAACAAGTCCATGATCCACTTTCAGAGCAGTAAAATATCCTATGCATGCTCTTGGACCATATTTTATTAAAAAATAGAAAAAACTTGATCCTAGCCTACCTGTCCTTGGCTTGAACCTACTTGAGCTATTAACTGAAATCAGGGCAAATACCCTGGGAGTGAACTGCTGGCCAAAGTGAAAAAGGGAATGAGGAGCTGCCTGCCAGCCAAGCACAGTCCCACTGTGGCAGATAAACCCTCTTGCACTTCTGAGGGGCCAGGTCTGTTCTCATCAGCCATTTACTGTGCAGATTCAAGCTACCAAGCAAAATGCCTTTGTATCTGTCACCCCAGCCTGGTGCGTTTTCTTTACAGTGACAGGAAGCCTTGTGTATGTGGAGAGCAATTCTGTCTCAGCTGACAAGTGCCAACTTAGTCACTTGATAGTGTGAGCCTGTGCTCCTAGACTAGTGCTTCAGTGTAAAAGGAATAGCTGCTAGAAATCAGGTAAGTTCCTACCAAAAAACAAAACAAACAAACAAAAAAACCCACAAAACCAACTATGTAGTACTGCCGTTCTTGGTTATGTTTATCCGCAATTCTCTGTTTCAGTTTCACGTGCTACTGAGCAGCTTTCCATAGGAAGCCCTGGGAAAGGAGACAAGAAAAACAACCTTGAAAGAAGATCAGCAGCAAAGAACACATGGAAAAGGTTGGTCCAGGTTTTCAGACATGCTTGATTTGTATTTTTGGCACTATGCTGAGTAAGTTCCCAATCTAAGATGAGCTTCATTCCACTTGCATTTACAGCCTCTGGTAGGGAGGAAATTGCTGATGGTGTCCTGAGAAGCTTTTGGGTGCTCTCAGCTCCCCTGCCTGGGTCACTTACCAATGCTCTGGAGCTTAGTACCCTTTGCTTTAAGCCCTCAGAAAGCTGGAAGGGTTTTTTTTTGGTTCAGACCACTTTCCTTTTTGAGAACCTTAAATCACTTTGCTGAGTGACTGTTAAAAAGTAGATGAGAGACACACATTCCCCTTTCATATTTAAATTCAGTGCAGATACCTGGCTTTGGGAAAAAGGCATTTTCAGTAGCACTAAGGGAGCTGTGCATCTTGGAAAGAGCAAGTTTGCTTTTCTATTTTTAGCATCCTCTTTAAGGATGTGGTGTTTAATCTGAAGCATTTCGGTGCCTAGTTCCCTTCTCTATTGATGAGATGTCAGTCTCATGGCTTGGAGCGATGCTCAGATAAACCTCCACTGTCATATTAGCTGCTTTGATAGCTGATAACCTTGGGGTGCTTTTGAAATTGATGTCATAAAGTAAAATATATCAGCACCAGGCATCAAATTTGCTGTTGCACAGCAAGGGATTCTCTTGGTCGTACGACTAGAGATAGGTATTCAGAAGCAAAGCAGTTACTGAGCTGCTTGGGTCAGCTGAGCTTGGGTGAGAGATGGGCAATATTTATTTGTGTCTGTCTGCTTGGCTTCCCGTTAGAGACAGTGGGCATTTTGGGGACACAAGGCCATATAGCAGAGAAGAAGGTGAAACTGAAGACTCACGGGATGCAGATGGCATCTTTAATGATGGCCCTGATGGCTCTTCTGCACTTCCAAATGGAAATGGGCTCAGGCCACCAGTGTCAGAGAATGAAGCCATTGAAGGCAGTGATCACAGAGCAGTGGAAGAGCTCTCCTTTAGCCAAGCCTGTGACACTGACCCCTCTTGGTGTGAGCTGCTGAATTACAGAATACTTCATGGTGTTCTGTGGGTTGGTTGCTGGAGAGTCAATCCTTAGCTCTGTGTCCTTCAGCAAATCGAAGGAGTGAATTATTATACCTCATTTTCAGTAGCTGAATTACTGAGCACTGGCAATTCCACAAGGATGCTGGGGGGGCAACATCGCTGGCTTTTGTGCTTCATGTACCTGAACTTAAGCATGGGTATTCAAAGGTTCTCAGTTTAATTTAATACAGCCTTTCGGATTTTAGAGTGGGTAAGATGACAAATGTAGGGATTGATAGCATAGGTACTTGAAAAAAGAGATATCATCAGGTATCAAAATCTCACTTGAAAGGTGTAAATCTTTGGGCAAATAACATAAGTCTTTTTTTTTTTATTAGAAGAACACAGTCAAGCATCATCCTGATAATATATTTAGCTTTTAAACTGTGTTCTGAGATTTTCATTTGCAAAGTGATTTGAGCTTCTTGTCTGCAGCACAGTGGCAGTAAGTGCTCTGTGAAAAGCTCCAGGATCTGTGCACTGATGTCTGTGCAGTGCTGGGGAGGGGCTCTGGAGCTGCAGTGCCCTTGGGGTGAAATGTTTATCTGCTTTTAAGCTAAGGCATTGTCCACAATCTCTCTTCTGTCCTTCACCTCCTTGAGTGGAGAAGTTATGAAGAAGCTTTTAGTGCTTGTCTGTGTAAATACTTAAATGTTCAGGCATAGAGACCTATGGTTCTTTGTGTGGTTTGGAGAACTGTGTATCTTCCTTTCTGTTTCAGGAAAAAGAGGCTCTCAGGAAAATGGGCCTATTCAGTCTACTGAGTAAGAAATGTCATAGAGGTGAGATGAAAGGAATAGGTGTGTGGAGGATATGCATCTTCTTTATAGCTTGCAGTTTTGGCTGTCAGGCAGGGGAATGAGGTTTTTTCCAGAGATAGTTCTGCAGAGACTGTTGTGTACTCAGAGCAGGTCTGCATGTATATATACAGATGATGCACTGAGTGGGGGCGAAGGAGTGGGAATAAGGTGAAAACCTCTCAGCATGAGGGTACTCATAGCCAGTTGTGAATCACTACACAGCTGTGGAGATGTGCTGCTCCGTGCCCTGCATAGCAGTGTCAGCAGGACAGCTTTTGCAGAAAAATGGAGGCACCTGTTAAACAGGCACATTTCTGACACCGTAGAGGATAACATAATGAACTCCCTGTGCATTTTACCTTTGGGGTCTAGGATAACCTGAGCTCACAGTTTCACCCCATGGGCTATGAGAGAGGTACCATCACACTGGACATGGCGCATCACTGGCTGAAGTAAATGAGATGGGTCTGAGGTGTTTCAGATGGAGCATAGGCATGGTTTTCCTTTTCTGACAGGGATGTATCAGGGTGGAGAAAAAAGTGAAGACAAAACTTTTGGACACCTGGTATATGAAGAACTTCTTAAGCTGTCATTGAGCCACTAGATATAAATGCTTGTCTTGGGCTATGTCTCAGTTGTGACCAGGGCAAAGGAATTATCAGCTGTCCTTGTGTTTTGTCATGAACCCAGTTGCTTGCGTCCAGCTTGGCTGTTGCAGGCTGGACACTGGTGGCTGGCTAAGTACTGCTGCAGCAAGACTGTGAACCTTTCTATAAGATAAGATTGTCCTGTACCCTGGGTGTAAATGCATGTTACATGGTGCAGAAAGGACGAAAACATGGGACCAGGTCTGCCTCTGTCCTTAGGGGGATCATGGATGTCATCTGTTGAAAGACTTAACCATGTTACTGAAATGATGCTGTCCTGGATGAAACTTGGTCTTGTGTTGTAAGCAAAAAAATAATGTGTATAGGCAAGGGAGCTGCTCTTGGGAAATCTTGCTCAAGAGTTATGTTTTTCTGGCTCTATTTTTGGTCTTTTTTCTTTACAAAATTCTTGTACCAACACAGATAATGCCACGTAGATGCAATGAAGACAGAAAGAGCTTTAAGCCTCAGTAAGGAGCATAAGCCTGCCCCAGACAAGCAGTGTCTGAAGATACAGAAGTGCCCTGAACTGGTGAGTGAACAAATCTAAACACTTATTTACCTTTGGGGGCCTAACCACTGATTTCCCAGAGGCTGAAATGAGGGATCCCAGCAGCGACACCAAGAGGCCCTGAGATGGTGCCCCTAAGGCTCAGTGACTAGGGCTGGTGGGTGGGTGGCTGTGACATGCATTGGAGTGAGTTAGAGCAGCTTGGCAAACACAAAGTGCTTCCTGGGAACATCCATAACTAATGTTTAAGGACTGGTTGCTCTGATTAGTTAGTGCTTTAGGAAAAGTCCCAGAGGCAGGAGACAAGCTAATGTGGATTCATCAGCAGCTGACCCAGTCTTGACTCAATCAGTGTTGGTGTTGTTCTATAAGCAAAGCATGGGAAAGCTACCTCACCCCTTACCCTTGGTGCTGCTCCTTGTTGTCCTGTGCTTCTCTGCATCCACTTTGCTTAATAGTCTGCTAAAAATAATTTGTTTTCTCTAGGTTCTCCATCTACGAGTGTAGCTCTTCTAGTAAATCTTACTTTCCTATCTTATTACCCTGTTACAGTGCTTATGTTAAGGCAATGAAAATTGCCTTAAGTCCTCCTGATTTAATTTCTTCCTAACTCTCTCCCTCCTGCTCCTCTCTGCATTTTTTTTATGTAGAGAACTGGGAAATCTGTAATGAAAGTAATGAAGGCATAGCAGGGAAAATAAAACCTTTTTGGGGAGGTGAGGCAGGATTTGTACAAGGGATCTAAAAACCTCTGTAGGGAAGAGTTGCCATCAGGCAGTGCAGGGCAGAGATGTGTGCACAGCAGAAGTTCTGAAGCAATGGGTTTTCCTTGCGCAGAGATGGAAGAGTCCTAGGAGAGCTGAGGATCACCTGCTCCGTTGGGAAGAACCAATACAGACCCGTAGCATCGCTTTTGTGGCAGATACCAGCATGACAACTTGCACACAGTGCCGGGCAAAGCATGCTCAAGTAGGAGGTGAGTCCTGTGTCCTAGCTGTTCTCCCCAGATGAATTAACTCCTCTCCCCAGGGCCAGCAGGCAGCTTTTGCTGCCTTTCTTCAAAAAGCAGTTGGTGCTTAGCTGCAGTTGGAGCCTTTCTTCCTGACCAAGAGAAGGCTGTGGCATGCTCACCACATCACCAACAGCTGGCACAGTCAAGCTGGAACGTGGATTCCTTTTGCTCCAAGATGCCCAAGCACGTTTCTGGACTTGCAGGTACTTGCTGTTTAAGAACCCATAACTCATCTTTGCCCATGTTCTGACTTGCTGTTTGGGACCATCTGGGGATACTGCAACTGGAGCACAAGGAGTAAGTGGCTGGTTTTTCAGATTGCCCTTCAAAAGAACCAGTCACTGGAGTTTGCATTCATTACCCATCAGTAAACCGTTATGGGAGGAAAGCAGCAGGCTTAAAGCACATAATTCTCACAGCACATTTGGATGCACTCTTGTGCTCCTTCTCCAGCAGCCTGTGCTCCCCTCACCCTGGAGCTCTTTCCTGAGGAACAGCCGGGCATAAATTCCACATCACCAACATGCTGTGTCATTTCTGCTCTTGGGAATGAGATCTGGAGAAAGCCACAGCTAACAAAGACAATACAACACTTGGTTAATTTAAGAATCTCACTTCTTAGCAGACAAAAGGACAGCTCACATGGCTCCTCAACCCCTGCTTTTCACCCAGGTCCTTGTTGGGAAGATCACACTGCTGTGCAGCCAGTGCTGAGAGGCAACAGCTGACAGTCACATTCATGTCCTAGCTGCATCACTCCTCTCATTTCAGCGCATCACAGCTGGGGAAGGAAGTGTCCTCCTGCTGTTTCCTTCCCTCCCTCCCACTCCCTTTACAAATTATGTTCTTGTACCACCTTAATCTCTCCTTCTTTTTACAGACATGATGAAAGTATAACTCTGACTACTTAGAATAATACATTCTATTTGCAAGGCTATAAATCACTGCCACAAATCAGTATGAGTAGCACTATTATAATATGAATAAATATTGGAAATTGAAGGTTCCATCTTCCTTTTCTTCTCCTGCAGGATGGGGTGACTTGTAGGAGTGCTATATATTCACAGTATCTCCAGCTAACATGACCTAAGGTGCTCGTGTGCATTTTTACACAGACTTCATCCATTTACATATGCACACATATATCAACACCAGCGTCCATATGGTTTAACCATGGATCACTTTTGTATGACACAAATTAGGACACCAGTAATAAGACCCCATCACACCCTTAAGGACTTGTTCTCTGTGCTTTCACATCTGCTCCTGTTCACAGTGCAGTCATTGCCAACTTGGTATTACTGGCAAGAACCTTGACACTGAGAACACCTTCTGCCTTTCTCTACCCTGCATCTCCCATGGGCTGTGCTAGCAGGAATTCACTTGACTTGGCTTTCCAACACCCTGGTTGGTAGTAGTCCCAGTGGGGCAGGACTCAGCTTCCCTCTGCAGTAGCCATGTATGGCATAGCTGAAGTCCTGCTGCATCTTCAGGGTGGCTGAAGACAGCATGTGCCCTTCCCACTAGCCTTCCACAGCAACACCCTGCACAGCTCCATTGCTGGAGGCTCAGTGCCCTGCAGCCCAAACTCTACTGCAACAGGGATCCCAAACTCCTCCAGCCCAAGCTGAGGAGCCCTTCCCCATAGCCCAGTAGTCCCACAGGGAGTAGAGAGTTTCCTGAATGTTTTAAATCCCCTTTTTCCCTAATAGAGAATTGAGGCAAGGGTGAAAGCTCGCAGCCAATCCTTATTAGAAGACCTTTTATTCATTAAGCTGTCACTACTAAGGGAATCCAGCTTACCGTGCACAGCAGATAACCAGCCCTGCATCCTTCTGTCAGCCACACGATGGCAGAAGAACCAAAGATCATTGCGAAGTGCTTTTAAAATATCTGCTGCAAACAGGGAAAGCACATGCCTCTGGATCTACTGGTGAAAAGGGTATAATGTCTTACATGGCTAACCCAGACCCCATCAGGAATCCAGCCTGCTCGAGAGAAAGTGGGCAGGGGGCTCTGTGCTGCCCGTGGCTTCTCCACAAGGAGATCTCAGCTTCATTTCTCCGTGCAGGAGGTCTCACATCGTGCCATCACATAGCCCAAACAACACACACGACCCCCTAATAGTCTCCACCCAGTCTAGTGACCATATAGGAGTGAAGAAAGGACTCCAACATTTCAAAACATGAGGCAGCTGTAAATTCAGTGGCACAAGGCCCTGAGCCACCTGCCAGAGCCAGACCTGCTTTGTGCAGGCAGCTGGACAGGTGACCTTTGGAGGTCCCTGCCAACCTGAAATACTCCACAGACCAACCTATTCACCTCTCTTGTGAGAGACAGTAACAACATCTGGGGGTTGCCAGAGCAATGGTCTCCACCCTGGTTGCCTCAATTCTCTCCATAAATCCATCCAAACAGCCTCTGAATGATGACCTCACCATGAAATATGGGAAAGGACAGTAGAAAAACACACACTGGTAACATGGAGAGAATCTATGTCAATTGTGAGCTGGAGCGAGCTCGCAGGTCAGTGATGCCACATAGATACAGCTGGTTCTTCCTTGCACAGATTTAAACCATTCACACTCTCAGTACAATCCAGCAAAGCTTCTGGATTACTTTTCATCCTCTTGGTAGAAAAGTCTTCTAACTTTAAATCCAAATAGACTTCTGTAACACTAGCTATGGCCACGAGGTGCAGCAGTTTTGAACATGCTGACTACTTGTTTTGTGTGCACTTCACCTACTTAGAGGTGTCCTTGTGGCCTTCTTGCTTGGACTGAGTTTGTAATTTGCCATTTTCTTTCCACATCACTTTTGCTTGGCAACAAGGTATTTGCCCCTGCAAGTCTCATTTTCTCCTCACACACAGGCATATTATTTCTGAAATATATCCTAACCTGCAGGCTTTGCTGGGCAGGGAAGACAACTCAGGACTCACAGCACGATTGCTGGCTTCTTATCACAGGAGTGGTTAAATTGCACCTCAGAAATACAGTTCCTTCTTCTTCTTCACAATGATCTGAAATAAATTCTGCAAAAGAATGAAAAGGTAACAGCATTTATATTAAAACTACATCATGTCAAGCTGGTCTGTACATAGAAATGGTAGCATATAGCAGGTATAAATTAGTATCTTTTAGCTCATCTGATAGCTCATTTTCAGTCTGCAGAAAAGGCCAGCTGTTCTCCAAGGGATGGGGAGCCAGGATCCAAGGGGATAACCCAGTCAGCAGGGCAGAACCTCACCAGCCAGCACCTATCCCACCACCTCCAGCAAGGGATCAGAGCAGACCAGCAGGGCAGTCAGGTTCAACCAAGACCCTGGATCACCAGATGAGCCCATGACAACAAAGAAGGTCTGAGGTAAAGTTTAATAAGTCAATCCACAGCTCAGGCTCAGTAAAAATATCCAGCATCAAACACAGCCCTAGGATGGCCAGTCAGGGCCTTGGTGGTAAGACAGATCCAATATTATTCCAGGACATGAGTCTACAGATCATGATCCAAGATATGGCTGTGGCTGAGCCAAAGACCAGCCTTCCTGGAAAGCAGCTCAAGCAGCTACTGAAAGTCCAGGGGTCAGATTAAAATGGGCTCCTGAGCCTGTGGGCAGGGTGTGGAGGGGAGGCCCCAGGTGAGGATGCTCGGGGCCATTAAGATCTACTAGTCTCCTCGAGGCTCTGACAGCCATTGATCAAACTGCAAGACCATATGCTGCAGGCAGAGTCCTAATTTACAAAGAGAATATTTTTAATAGATTTTTTTCCTTGTCATTCACTATTTAAAACAGAAGATTAATACCCTCAGCTGGTGTAAATTAAGATTTTTCTTCTGATTAATAATGGCACATAGCTGCTTCTACCTGCTGAAATGATCCACTAAAGGCTTAGATTACAAAAATACCAGAGCTGTATCTTTGTTATTCAATTTAGATCATGTGGTTTTGAATGATGTCAGTATTACAGACATCCGAAAGTGTGCTCAAAAATACATTTATATATATATATATATATATATATATATATATATAAAAATATAATTTTCTTTACCTTTGAAAATTCAAAACGGAAGAAGACTCATGTATAATGAATTCCTTTTCCTGAAGGAATCCCATCAGTGCTTCCCCTTCTATAGCACCCCGGACATCCGTGACAGCTAGGGAAGGCATTGACTGAGCTCTAGCCTTGAGTTGAGCAGCTGAAAACAAAAAAAACACACACCAAAAAAAACCCAACCAAAAGAAAACAAACAAAAAAACACAAGAAATACCACCAGAAAACAAACCCTTGAGGAGAGGTTAAATTAAAATATGACAGGTAGCTCCTGCTTGCCCTGAAAGCACCTTGCTCAGCGTGGGAACCTGCGGCAGGAGGCGCTCCCTGGCTGCAGATGCCGCAGCCGCTGAGCTGATCCAGCTCTCAGCTGGGAGAAATAAAGGCAGGATTAGCGGTGGGCATTGAACACCTAGAGCCCTTTTGGCGAGGGAAGTGAGAAGGGTAACTCTAGGATTTTTATGTTGACAAATGTCCTGGGGTTTGACAAACGCAGCCACACAGATCAGCTGTGCTGTATCCTGTAAACTGAAATTGCCTCTTATTTCTGCCAAAAAGAGAAAGAAATGAATGCACTGGAGGATAAATAAGAAATGAGGCTAAATATGGGAGCATTGTGCTAACATTAGCAATTCTCACGCTAAGCACTGCTGCAGTCATTCAGTGTCAGGAATAGGTGATCTCTGATAACAGAAACCCTTGTGCTGACTTCCTCAGGTGTGGGCTGGAGTAATTTCTTTGGATGAGCTACATCACAGATAGCATCCAAAAAATGTATCAGACATTGGGGTTTGTTTGGTGAGGGACAGGAAACCACATGCAATTAATTTTGTACAAATACCTCCACTGGTTTTCTAGCATTTTTCCAACTTGTCTAGAAGTCTGTCTCCTGAGGGTTATGATGGGCAGCATTAGAGTCATCTAGTCTGGCCTCCTGTGTATACAGATTACCAATTTTTTCTCAGCAGGTGAATAAAGTGTTTCTTGGAGATGTATTCTAAGCATTGATACCCTGTGAGCTCCCCTCAAGCAAGACCTTTCAATCTACAATCCCTTATCAGTAAGAAATGGCACCTTCACTGAAGGCGGCAAAGTTCCGCTTCTAGCTGTTAAATCCTGCTAGACCTTCTATAAATACACATTGAAAGGCTTGCTTTCCATATCGTCTGTTTTACAAGTAACTCAAAGGTCAAAATACCTCTATCTTATTTGTTTTAAATAAACAAAAAATAGGCAGTTTCTCAAATTTAACCTTAAAGGTTTTAAATTCCTTTTCTCAAGTTCCTTTGAACTGTCAAGTTGTTCTATCTTCTCCTACAAATTTCTACACCAGAACTGGGCTCCCATTCAAATATACAGGACCCAGTTGCCACCTTTATTTGATATACTTCCTCCCTTTACTTGGGAGAACAAACACCAGAAGGACAGATGTGACTTACCCCTCCAGACTTGGGAACAGGAGCCCCACTGCAGGACTGAAGCTGCTGCTTGTGTTTTTGTGTCACCTCCACCACGTTTGTCCTTCAGATCGCACAGTCTGCCAGGAAAGGGAAGGAAAAACATCATCAAAACAAAGTTTTGTAGAGACAGGGGTATTTGGTGGCACTAAGGAGGAGAAGAGAGATGAAATGGTGTGTGGGGAGGGAGCACGTGAACTTGCTGTACAACAGCTTCTGAGTGTGAACAAGACTATTTATGCCTGTGGCATGTTCCATGTTCACACATCTGACACTTGGCTTTTTTTGTGGGATCTCCCTACTATGAGTTAAGAACAAGATCACAGAATCACAGAATCGACTGGGTTGGAAAAGACCTCAGAGATCATCGAGTCCAACCCTTGGTCCAACTCTAGTCCGTTTACTAGATCATGGCACTAAGTGCCATGTCCAATCTCAGTTTAAAAACCTCTAGGGACGGCGACTCCAGCACCTCCCTGGGCAGCCATTCCAATGCCTGACCACTCTCTCTGTAAAGAATTTCTTTCTAATATCCAGCCTAAATTTCCCCTGGTAGAGTTTAAGCCCATGCCCCCTTGTCCTATTAAGATGTAACCAATTGTGCTGTCAATCCGACCCATCTGGAGAAATCCCACTGTGGAGTTGCTTACAAAAAACTAAGTGACTTGCCTGGAGCCAGAAAACAGAACTGAAGCTGAGAACTCTACATTTGAAAACTCTGAAGTTGGCAACACTGGGCCAAATTTACCACTTTGAAAAGCAGCACAATCCTCCTAAAGTGGACACGTGTCTATCGCCTTATCCACTCATTATAATTTAAACTGTTGAGGAGACCAATAGGGCAGTACTTAGTTACGTGTCCTTTTCAAGCATGCACTTTTCATTAAGTAACTTTCTTTAGACAAAGAACTTTTCACAAGAAGATGAGAGGATCTGCCTGATGAAATATTGACTCTCCTAATTCATATTAGATTCTCAAACATCATTCAACAGCTCTGAATTGACTAATGGCCATCACAGCAAATGGATTTCCACCTTAATCTTTAGTTCTTGTCTGAATGATATTAATACACATTGTTTATCACTAATGAGCTCCAGAATATGATGTTAACAGAAGCAATTAAGGCCCAGTGTTACTGTCTGCAACACCATGCTAGAGCTGAATATGTGGCTAATGAATCACTTCCATAGTTCAGTTCCAGCTTCCTTACTGCAAATTGTACTTCAGAGGAGTTAAGCTCATCTCAGTGTTGAGGCTTTTGCTTTTATTTTTAACTTGTGTGTGCAAGAGCTTGCTTATATGAGAAAGATGCTAGTTTTTTTATTTATTGCTCAGTAACAGCAGCTACCTTCAAAGAGAGGTGTCAGACTACCTTTTCTCATATCAGGCATAAATTTAAACTTCTCCTAAGGTGTTTAAGTTTAGGAGAACAAAGCTTGACTCAGAGCACCATTTAGTCAGGCCTGCCAGATCCTGACTTCTTGCACAGATAACCACAACAGGGAGATCAAGCACATCAGGGGTTTTTTGCCTGGTTGAACCTCTGCTCAAGGCAAAAGGATGTCTCTTTCTAAAATCTTTGATGAAGTGCTGGCTTCAGGGAAACATTTATATATCATTTGTGGCCACAAAAATTAAAAAACTAAGATTAAGGGCAAGAAGGAAAGCAAAGTATGATACTACTGAGAAAATTTTTGTTCTGCATTTTTTGCCCTGTCCCAGCAAAGACTGGGCATCCTTGTCTCAAATTAACTATATTAAACACTGAATCTTCAAGGGATTTGGGAGCTTGCTCAGCTCTAAAAAGGAAAGAAAGGCTGCTACTTGACAGAAACATGCACAGAAACAAAGATGAGGATTTCTGTAAGCTAAAAATTATCTGTCTTCACGTACAGATGTTACCATCACATCTACCAGTAGGCTCTGCACTTTGACATCTCTGATCTCTCACTGATGCTTAGTACCAAATTAGTCAGCAGCTCCTTTTTTAGTTTTAAGGAGTTACCTATCTAAGGACCAGGATCAAAGCAGCGAGAGCATAATTTCATTGTGCCGGCTTGAATTGCAGTGTCACTTTAATTTGTAATCATTGAAGCAAAGCCTCACCAAAAGCAAAGGAAATACTCCAGCACTGAGCCTGCACTCAGCTCAGTGCTGCAGGAGTCACACTGCTGTAGGAGCCATGCAACTGAGCTCCGGGATGTCCCCACCGCCCAGCCTGAACCAGAGGTGCAGCTTGGAAATACTGGAGCTGTGTCACTAGTGAGGAGAAAGGGAAGCCTGCGGGGATGTTTTAGAACAAAATGAACTGGAAAAGAACTTAAAGAAGTCAATCTTGCACTGTTATTTTTTGTTTGCTTGCTTGTTAGTTTTTATATAGAGAGAGGGGAACTGAAAGAACCTTATTTAATGCAAATTTTAGCTTCAGTAAAGGTGAGCTTATTGAGTAACTTCTGGGCTTACAAAGCTTCTTGGTTTACTCAGAAGCAGACTATGTGCTTCCACTGAAGGAGATCAGAATAGGAGACCTGGACTCTAAGTGCTGGGGAAAAAACAACATCAACAGCAAGTTAAGCACTACTTACAATGGCAGGTGCATGGACAAACTCCCTCTTCTCCAGATCCCATATGCTTGTGCAGTTTCCCGACACATGAAGCGCCTCGGCTGTCCTCTGGGTTCTCCAGACCTGACTCAATAATGCAGATCTAAAGGGTGATGGGAACACTCACAGTTCAGACACAGAAAGCAGCAGCAGATGAATCAGTGCCACTTTTATCACTGTGCATTATAACGATTTAGCACAGGATGTAAACCTTCTTCATTATCTACATTACTGTTGCCACTAATTTGTTTTATGGCAGAAATGTCTTCCTGTGCTGTGCATCATACAATCACACAGACACATTCCCTTCTCCCCAAATGTATAGTTTATATCAACACGGAAATGAGTGGATAGAAAAGAAAAACCTTCATTATATGTAGAGGCAACTTAAACATCAAGTGACAAAGCAATTTACTCACAGTTTACAAAAAATCTGGGGCAATATTGCAGGCCAGATCTTCACCAGCCAAAGCCTGGTATCATATGGGCCATCAGTTCATTCTAGGTCACCCAGCATCACAGCCCTCCAGGACCATCCTTCAGTGCCTGGACACCTGGGTGCCTATGCTGCCCTCGTGCTGAACAGACACAGGTAACTCAGAACAGAAACATCCCCAGGGCTTGTGTGCCCATTGAGAAGGTGAGAAGAGAGTTTGCGCCTTTTCACACAACACTGCACCAGGCAGGAGCAGTCACCATCTCTGTATACTGGTATCTCAGAAAGCACTAATACCCATATGCAACACCTTTTTTTTCCAGATGCCAGAAGCTGAGCACCAAACACTCCAGCCGTTGCCACTGGCAGGTGACCAGGTTTGCCAAAGGGACTGGAAACCAGTCTGAATCAGAGACACTCCCCCACAAAAGTTAAACCCCCACGTGACTGTGCAGCAGCGCACCCAGCCCATCTGCCCGGGCCCCTTTGTGCGGGGCCGGTTCTCAGGGGGGGCCGGGGGAATGGCCATGGGTGCTATATTGGGCACCTGCGGCTCGCACAATGGGCTGTGGGTGCTTGGGGGAGAGACAGATTGATGTATTGTGTGCGGGGGAGGAGGGTTGTCACTTGAATCCATGTGAACCCAGGCTTTCGGGGCAAGGGAGATTGACAGCTTTTGTAGGTCGCAGCTCTCTTTCAAAGCTCTGCTTTATAGACAGTAGGTTAGGGGGCCTGGGCTTTCACTCCCATAATTCGAACAGGGCAATCATCAGCATTGAGAATTTCTTCTCTCTCTCTCCCTTTTTTTTCCTTTTCTCCCTTGTTATGCATTAAATGATTTCAGTGGAGGAATGTGCAGCATTAATTAGAATTGGTTAGTAGATACCAAGGGGAAAAGTTTCTTCACAACAACTATAGGAGATGTCACAGCTACAAAGACGGTTTTGTTTTCGCTCTCCCCCACATTATCAGTGCAATATGTAAGGTAGCAATTCTTTTCATTTAAATTAAGTGGAAAGCTACTAAATCTTGTTTTATTCTCCAAAAAGAAAAAGGTCCTTAACACTTATCTTTTAACTTCTTTTATTTTGTAAGGTTAGTGTTTACTTTTGCTTTCAGTCCTCCCTATTAATCGGCCTGCAAAGATGTGTATCCAGTTTTGTGTATCATTTAGCTCCTACAATTATAGGCCAGTACAACTAACATATAAGGATTGTCTCCTGATTAAAGCAACAACCTTACCATTTAAAATCAAAGGCTCTGGTCTGGAAGGACACATTGAAATTCAGAAGTGTGGCTGGCTGTTCTCTGCAGGGATTTCCTAGTTTCTTTCAACTTTTTAAATAGAAGTTAAGCTAAAAGATAGGCTTGAGCATATAAACTAAGAGCTTAGAAGAAGTGCTCATTAATATATTTTTTTAAATTTCATTCCTTAAAAACTTTTCCCACTGACAACATGCAAACAAATATTAGCCCTGATAGTGTTTAATTATTTTCTTCCATCAGATGTATTCAATTAGTTTATAAAAATAATTAGAAAAAATAATTTTTAAAAACCCTGAAGTGGGTTTCAACATTTAACAATAGACAAAATCCTAGGTGCTCCATCTTAGGGTAATATCACATATTTTTTGTCTGTTGAGAGTTTGAAAATTACCAAGTTATTACCACCATAATACATCATCCCTTTAAGAAATGTAAAGCTGACTGCTGTCTCTAGAAGTAAATTAATAAGGCTCCATGCACTGAAGATCCCCTTGCAACAAATTCACCAGAAATGTGAAGATATTTATACTTTGCCCACAGTATCAGTCAGCAAATGCCACTAGTGTTCTTTGTACCGGGAAAAGTATAATTCTTGCTTGTTCCTTCCAGGACAGAGCAGGTATTTATTCCTAGAGAGACAACGGTTTTTCTACAGAGCAGGTACCAGTGCCTCTTTTTTTGTCTGACCCACACACGGACAGTCTGGATTATGCATGATATAGTTAAAGCCACGGCTTAAAAAATAGGCTTTGTTATTCCATATCTAGATCACGATGAGCTTGATTATATTTCCATCTCACTGATAAATCATGAGTTGTTAATGGGAGATGATCTCCCAGCTCTTTTCTAACATAGCTCAGCATGGGGACAACAACTTTAAGAGCTGTGTAAAGATGAGCTAAACAGCCTGTGCAAAGGAAGAGAGGAGCAGTTTCTACTAAGCATGGAGTGCAGTTTTCTAAGTAGAATTTTAACTGAGTAAAAAGGCAACTAAAATATTTCACCTTCTGGCGGGAGAGTTTTCCCCACTGTGAACATGAGGAACAAGGTTATTTAACATCTGATATTGTCTTGCAAGGGAAAATCCATTGGCTATGAAGAGTTATTTTCCATAGTTCAGGGGAAGGCAGAAGCAGACCCTCTTCCCTACCACCTCCTTAAAACCACCAGTTCTGCTTCAGTGGTTGGGATTTAAGCCCCGGAGGCTACGCTGTAACACCAAAAGCTCTATCAGCAATAATTAATTAATTGATCAGGTGCCAGTGTGCAAAGGATCCCAGGCAGTCAAGCTGTTGGCTGCCTCACACACAGAGCAGCACTTCTCCGGGGAGCTGAGGTCACTGCAAAGATTGGTTTGGAAGTAAAGCCTCTGACCTGGGGTCAAGCCCTGCAGCCCAAAGCTTTCCCAGCACCGTGCAGCAGGACCAGCTCACGCGCTCCAGAGATGCGATGACACTACGCGGGTTGCTCTCACCAAGTTTTCCCGTGTCTCCTGCACCCTGGCCCAAGGGCTGTCTCTCTCTTTTTTTGGATCACAGTACCTCTCTCAGAATTATGCATCCCTCATGCATGTAAATGAGAGGGGTCCAATTACACACAAGGGAGAAAGGGTTTAATGAATCGTGAAAAAGCAAGGGCTGCATAGAAAAAACTCAATCCCAGTGCCCCCTCATGCCCCCACTTGGAAACCTGCATTTCTCGTTTTTGAGAGTGATGAGAGAATGCAGAGGAGTGAACAGGAGAAATCTCCAGCTGAATGAATACAACGCTTGTTTGTGTTTATTACAGCCTGCACTTGAAATCTTTGATACTCAATTTGAAAGAAAAACAGTTAAGCAAAGAAGTAATGTTCCTCTACACAGCTTAAACAAATGCAATACATGATTATGGATTACATTCCAGTTCTCCTGTCTGGAGTACATTCATCTTCTTGCTCCCTTTTCCTCTGTGTGTATATGTTAGGACTTACATGAATTTAAAGGATAAACAACAGGCAGAAGCTGGTTGTTATTTATGGGGTCCTGTAAAATACAGCCACAGGTTACACAGTCTAAGTTGCATGACTGACTGCCACACCTGCCTGACTCCGAACTGTGTTGTTTATCACTGGTTATTCCAGGTGAATGTGAACTAGACTGCATAGGCTATGGCAAACGTCTTAAGGCAAACCACATTAAAGCAATATTATTAATGTCAAGTATGATTGCATATGATGACATTTTAATCAGACATTATAGAAAATTGAGTAATAAATATCTTGAGACTCTTCAGAGGACTTTTCTGCTGGTTTGGGTTGGTTGGTTTTTGTTTTTTGGTTGTTTGGTTTTTGTTTTTTATTTGTTTGTGGGGTTTTGGTTTGGTTTGGTGTTTGTTTTGTTTGGTTGGGGGTTTTGTTGTTGGGTTTTGTTTCATTTTTTTCTTTAGCAGGATTAATGATTAGTCACTGACCGTTGCTAAAATTACTTTGATGTCTAATATTACAGTGTAGGAAAAATCCTCCTTGCCCTCAATGAGTGTTACACAGCATTGTGGTCCCATTACATTGTGAAAAGAAACTGTTACTTCCACAACAACAGCAACAAGGTAATTCCATGTGTGCACAAATTTGCACAGAAGTATGCATAACTTGTGGAACTACACCAAGCCTGCTCCATTTTTTTAATAACTTGATCTAGAACACTGCAGGCAAAATGCATAAGAAGGCCAGTGCATAACTTCTAGCAGTTATGAGTGAATATTTGATATTAGAAGCATGTGGAATAAAAAGAAAGACCTACTGCTTTGGTGTTGCATATTCTTAGCTCGTTCTGCACAGCTAAAAGGGCACCAAGCAACTGCTGGTGATACGTGGTGCTGCTCTGGCTAGTTTAGCTACTGCGATGAGTATTGCACCTAAACTCTATGATCTCAAAAAAAAAGTTGCCACTATCCCGATTGCTCCTTCAATTTTGAAGCATTGGAGTGGTTCAAGTCAACAGAACCCCTTGATGGTGAAAAGGCAAGTAGTGCACAAGAGGTGATGCCTTTGTGTCATCTACTAATTTTTCTGATCTTCTAGTGATGCCTTTATTTGAATTTCCATCTGGCAGGGCTCTTGTATATGTTGTCAATGGGGAGGACATGCTGGTTGGTAACCATGTCCCGGACACAAGTGTTTCCATCTGTGCTACTGGAAATTGGGCAAGAAGGGCTGATGTTAGTACAGAGTAACTGGAGCAGCCCAGCTCCCTTAGGAAAGGAACAATGTGGGAATACTGTAGGACAGTAAGGATTTGCCTGTCCCTATATCCACAAAATCTGTAAGCCTACACTCTGGGTTTTCCCAAAGAGACATCATTGCTGAATCTTGTGGGATTCATCTCTGTCATTGTTTCAGGCTAGTTATCCTGATACTGGCTTCTTCACAGCAGGTGTTCCAAAATCCTGAATTATTAGCCAGACTCACACAGATAAGTGCTGTTCCCTGATCTGACTGAAAATGGGTGAAAATTTGTAAGAAGTCAGATAGAAAGAACCAAATTGCTACTTCTGGACTTAAGAAAACAATTTTTTTCAGTCCAATTGATGAATTTAATCCAAAGGTGGTATAGAAAATATCCCAAAAAGCAGACACATTGTAGACGAAATTTTTTTCAAAAATCACTTGTCCTTTAACTTTACTCCACAGAATGACTCTGTCAGCCAGAAAAATAAAACCTTGCTTGGAAACTAACATTTATAGAAGCAAATTGGGAAGAAATATCGTCTGAGTTTCCCAACTGTCCAATAGGGCCTGTGCAAATCCTGTGCAGTCTCAGGTTCCTGTCCACATCAATGCTCTATTCCCATATCAATGGGACACATCGCTACTAGGACCATTTTCTACATCCAGTCATACATCCACAACCTTTCTGTCCCATCAGTTTTCTCCACATGACTATTACTCCTATGTTTTTACCCCATTACTATTTATCCCCTGCCCATGTTTGGCAGGTGTTTGAGGTGGTGGTCAGCCGCGTTGGGACAGCTTTCACGGGTCATCAATTTGACCTCCACCACCTAGAAAGGCAGCGATACTTCTCTAAGGTCTCTACTCAGCAATGGGGTTGGAGGACACCCAAGGGTCTCTGTTCTTGCCGCTGAAGCGCACACATTTAACATGCTCCTAGACTCTCTAAGCCAGCCCTTTTTACCGCGTTTACTTGCTAACTCAGTGCAAGAGCATAAACACCTTGCCTTGTTCATCAAACCTCCAGTTTGTTTCTATGCATGACTGCTACAAGAAAGCACAGCCAGATGAG
This sequence comes from Columba livia, assembly GCF_036013475.1. Taxonomy (NCBI): domain Eukaryota; kingdom Metazoa; phylum Chordata; class Aves; order Columbiformes; family Columbidae; genus Columba; species Columba livia. The sequence goes on from NC_088613.1 coordinate 3,456,188, forward strand.
TCAGAGGGGAATGACACAAGGTAAAGACACCAACAAGGCAAACAGCAAAGATCTATATCAGTTTTGGTCCACCAGCTCTGGTGCATCTGCCTTTAAGATTCAACTGCACATGAGTTGTGTTTTCAGTAATCAGTTCTGATTTTCACAGCCCAGTATTTGACTGTCTACACAAAAGCATTTGCTTTTCTTTCAACAAAACACACACTAAAATATACTTTAAAGTTGTTGCTGATTTTTTTTTTTTTTTAATGGGCAAACGCTAGGTAATTAAAGGAATCATCCACCATACCATGTGGAGGCCTCCTGACAAATACAACTTAGGTGGCCATGACCCTGGCCAGAGGAAGAAGTCTGTGATGTCACCTCATCCCCAAGTCCCAGTTTCACGGATAGTATCTCTGAAAGGAATTGTCTAAAGGAGATTGTTCCTTATGAAAAGTTCACATGATGGAGTCTGAAGGGCTTGTTTCACTTGAAGCCCAGCAGGACAGAGCTGTTTGGAAAGAAGCATTCAGTGTGTTCTGTTTTGCTGAAAGCTGTCACAGTGAACAAGTACTTAGCAAACAGCATGAACAAGGATTTGAACTAGAAAACTAGCAGGGCCCTGACAACATTGTAATAGTGGGCTTGTCTGTTCAGAGCCTGTACAATGATGCATGGGGGCATGAGAAGGAAAACAGAAGAACTAGATTTTTGTATTTTTAATTTTTTTTAAGGGTGACAGTTTATCATTGCTCTGAACTAATTTGTATTATTTTGGTCACCTTAGCATCATTGGGAAGGGAAAGCATCCTGGTGAGAGTGCATGCACAGCGCATGGCCCAAAGGGTGAACTGACTGATTAACTAAAAAGCAGTCAGTTCTTTCCCTATTGTCCTGTTTTGTGATGTTTGTACTTCTGTTATGATGGGCTGGCTGTTTAAGCTGTCTCTCTTTACATCTCTAATCCACATTTAGCATTGAACAAAACCGGCCTAAATCCCAGTCCGGAACTGAAAGAGAACCTGCCATCCCACACCTTTGAACACAAGCTGCTTTCACCCAAGCACATTGCTGCTGACACCATGGAGGTATGAGAGACTAGCACCTGTTAAAGACTCCCCTCCCTTGTCCCTGTCATACGAGAGACTACTGAAGGCAGCACAATATTAAGAGACATCAAGTGAGTAGCAAATTAGAATAAGATAAAAAAAATTTCTCCGTTCTGTTTTACATACTGTAACCATGTCCTTGTTTCTAAAGCAAACCCCAAAAGTACGCCACAGCTTTTCACCGTTATTATGACAGCTGTCTAGTTTATGGCAAGAAGAGATTCAAAAGCTGTAAACTTTTTATTTATCACTTCTAACATGTTGTGCAATTTCCTAGACATGAAAAGTCCCTAACCCGTGTCCTCCTTTGCTACAGAGGGCTAACGGTCCCTCTTCAAGTTGTCTTCTACTAAACAACGTACACAAACCCCCAATTCCCTCCTTTCCTTTACAAGGACAGAGGGTTTGCAATGTTTAAGTGCACATCCCAGCACGGCACCCACCACTTTCCTTACAGACCTCAATGGGCTCAGCATGAAAGGCAATTTTCTAGCCTGTAGGAAAATGTGTTGATTTTATTAGGTCCTGGGATATGTTCCTGGGCCTGCCATTCACTCCCTTCATACTTTCTGCCATGGCTGAAAACCTCTGCTAATGCTTCATGGAAAGAGCACAGGTGGAAAAAGACAGAATGAAGCACAACCTTACTGAAGCTTAATCCTCGGGCAAGGACATTGCTCACAGAAGTTATTCCTGGAGGACCTGATTCCAGGAATGCATTTACTGATGAAATGGATCAGAGACACTACTTTAATCCTGACTAACTTACTGCATGCACTTCTTTTCTCCATTCATGCTCAGTAATAGTGTTACTGCTTCTATCTATAAAATCGGATCTTAATTTATAAGGTGAATATACACTGCTTTGAAACTATTATAGAGATTACTTTGTCTAGCCTCCTGTCTCAATGTGGCCCATATTCCATATATAGTAAATCTTGGCTCTGAGGAGTATCTACATTTAATCTGAGCCTCCCAAACCCTTTAGCATTAAGAACTATTCAGAGCTGTAAAAACAGGAATGTTTTCTAGTAATTCAAATGTTTTCTGGTTAAGTTCTCCACTAAGCCCCTTCACAACACTGCTAAGTTTAGGATCACCTGTGTTCCAGGGAATCCAGAGTTGTAATCACCAAAGTGACAAGTCTGTGCTGGCTTTGTCCAGATCTGGAACATGTTTTACCACTTTTATGATACTGCAAATGTATTAATATCTAGTAAACATGTAAACCAGGTATCAGGTGTTTCCTCAGACGCAAAAATATCTTGTGGGATTTAATTTAGTCCAATGATACTCTAAGCTAGTGTCTCCCTCTGATACCCACATCCCTCAGACCCTCGTAATCACATTACAAGTTTCTTATCACTGTGGGTATAACAGTGTTTTTGCAGCAAAGCAAGTCTCTTTTTCAGGAGACGAATTACGATAAGACCGTTCCCTCACTGATTTTTTTCAGCTGCTCCCTGAACCAGTTAGCATGTTTTCATTTTCCAGCCCAAATCTCCTCTAATTTCAAGTATACTGTAGTGCAGAAGTTTGAAAGAGAAAGCACAAGACTTTTTCTAAACTGACAATATTATTTAGGGACCCATAAAACTTGTAGCCCAAGTGCCTACCCAGAATAGTTTTGTACAGACACAGAACAGGTACTGTTCATCCAGCAGTGCTGTACTCACCAGCTCTCAGGTGCAGCTCTCTCCAGTGGCATTTCTACCGCAGACACACTTTAGCTTGTGAGAAATGACAGTCCTTTGAGCTCGAGTTCTCTATGAAAGGGCTGATTTGGCTAGAAAGGTGAAATCCCAGTCATCAATAATATCCTCTGGCAATTTCACCCATACTCATGCTGCACTGAAGCAGCCACCACCCCCCGTGTTCTTTCTTTAAGCCCTCGAAGACACAGGCAGATGTTCACTCCTCAGGCAGCTGTGCCACAGTCCACAAGCCACCACTGTCCAGCTGCTGGCTTGATTTGTGGGATGGCTTCTCTGAGAGCCCTGTAACTGCTCCAGACAAAACTTGGGTGGATTAATTTAAACATTTATAGCAAATCCCTTAGGTTAGCCTGGTAATTTTTTCTGAAGTGATAAAGCGCTCACAATATGCCCTCACCACAGGGCTGAGAGTGAACTGCCATGCAGATGTGACCTCCAGGTAGAAATGGTGACATTTTCAGCTGGCAAAGCTGCCTATGGAAGATGTCAGAACTGCACACTGATTCTGGACATCTGGATAGCTGCAGATGTGCAGGATGCAATCATATCTCCTACCTCCATCCCTCCACCTCTATAAAATATTAATATCCTCTAAGTTTTGCCCCAACTGCATTGTTTCTGGCAGCATTTGTAGCATCACAAGCAGGATGACAGGTACAGATCTGCTGCTTAAACTGCTACTGTCCCATCTACGTGCTGAGAAAATAACACCCAGCAGCAGGGTTTTATGTCCTTGCATCCCATGGGAAAAAGACATTGTTGTCCTCTTCCCAGGCTAGCCTATCTTTAACCCATGCACTGTTTGAAACTATAAAATACAGAGCCCCTTTCATGCGGGGAAGGATGTGTTTCTGCCAGGTCCCAATGTTCTAGGGCATTTGCCAGATCCCTCAGTAATCTGATCCTCTGCCTTTTGGCTCCAATATTCAGAGCTGGCTCTTTGGTCGGAGTTTTCCCAAAACGGGATCTCCATCTCCTCCCATATTATGCTTCCCCTACTGCCTGGTAACCGTGTGTAAGGTCCATCCCCTATAGCATTTCTTTCTCCAGGAGAGCAGCCTGAGGAAACAGCAGGAGCAGTCAGTCCCTCCACCCTCCAGACAATGCAGACACCAACAAGAATGAAGGATTTCTGCTTGCAGTGTCCCATTTAAGTTTTCTGGTGCTAAGAGCACCCCAGTAAACATACTGGGTTTGATTCCCACCACACAAAATACCCTTCACAGGGCTGCAGGAAGCCAGCAGAAGTGCCAGGAGCAAGGAGAGGGAGCATCATATAAAAGACAGCCCAAACAGGGACTGGGAGGGGAACAGGTACAGTTGAGCTGTGATATATTGAGTCACCAAGCACTGTTAGGCACACCTTCCCCAGCTGGCAAAGTCAACCCTACATACCAGGCTTAGTGGCCAAAGAGAAGAGACATCCCCTACCCTCTGGGGCTAATACTTGGATGACAAATAGAATTTAAGCCAATTAATTGTTATCAACAACGCTAAGTAAAAAGTCCATGCCAGTAAGACTGCAATAGTACCAGCCTGAGAGAGAAGAGAGATGTCGCCCTGTTTAGCTGTCACATCATTACACAGACACAGTGTCTGGAGGATATTGCTGCTCCAGACCCTTATTGACCATTTGACTAACTTCCCTCGCAAGCTCTTTTTCCCCTCTTCTAACCAAAATGAACAGATTTCACAGAAAATAAATGTAATTTTTAAAGTCCCAGTTAATCAAATGATTTAAAAGCACAGTGATACAATAGATCAACTCTGTCCTGGGTGTCAGCCCATTCACTCCAACAAGCTTATACCAGAGATGAATTTGCTCGGGTGCCTTTGTCAATAAAATTCTAGATTAAAAGAGACCCTATACAGAGCTGGTCCCAGAGGTAATTGCTAGTTAATCAGCCAATTAACTGACCCAACGAGTAGGAAAAGGGGAAGGGGGACCAAGGGGGAAAACAAATCAGTCAAGGTATGGTAGAAAACAATTCTTTAGGCATTAACGTTAGAAACTTTTTCAAAGGGATTACAGCCTACCTAGACGCATTCCCTCTTCTTCTTCTTTCCTTTTTCTCTTCTTCCCAATTTGTAATTGTTGGTTCCCCTAATTGGCTGATTAACTACTTATTACAGACAGACCTGGAGGTATGTGGGATCCCGTTAGCCACGGAACTTGATTTCATCTGGCGAAGCAAGGCTGAATGCAACACAGCATCTGTATGAGCCATTTTCCTCCTACCCAGGTGGATGGCTTAGAAACAAGTAGTATTTAATTTGAGGTTTTGGTTTGTTTTTTTATTAACTAGCTTCTGTTTTATTTATTTAATACTACAAAGAAAGGGAAGGATTTTTTAAAATTTCTTTTATGCAAATAGAATGATTTTTAGCAGCAGAGTTTGAACCTCCCAAATTAAGTTATTTACTATTCACTGATACATTATTAACACTATCAGGATATTTTTATGAATGAGCTGTTACAGCTGCTTGACATCATGATAATATGTAATGACCATAGAATTAACCTATGCTTTCCCTTGATAGTATTACCAGGCTGCTTGCTACCAGCAGCAGTCCCAGGAGATGAGTCCTGATGGTGAAGAGAGCAAATTGAGAAAGTTAACCTAATTCTCTCTCCTTTAACTTCTTGTGGGGAGAAAGAGCAGAGCTCACCCTGGCAATTGTTGCCTTCACATAAGATTTATAGTACGTCAAAAGGGAGGTAGCAATCTGTTCAAATACCTCATGAAACCACACAAACAAGGATGAATCCCAAGTTGCTCTCTGAAGCTTCAAAGAGGGGTTTTGCTGCATCTTCAACACAAAGCAAGTCTTGTAGGACCTCATTAATGCACCTTTTCCAGCATCGTGTAGGTAATGCCTATCATTGCACATGGTTGCATGTACACAGGTTATTTTTGAAAGCTGGCTGATGGTTTTGGTCCCTCTCCCTTCTGTGTAGAGAATAAATAACATTTTTATCTCCTTGGGTAGCAGGATCCTGTGCAAAACAGCAACTCCTCTGAGTGCAGTTGTGCAGGGAGATGGGCAGAGTGGGGTTCTCCTAACACAGCATATATTGCATAAACCTCTTCTAAATCCCACTTCTCTCCTTCAGCTTTGGAAAAGAGTTTGAGATTTTAGTTCTATTTAATGTTTTTGATGATTTATTCCTCCTACTCCTCTTTTCTCCCTTAGCAAAAGAGCAGCCTGAGCCTGGGCAGCCTATCCTCAACTCCATGTAAATCGCAATCTGATTAGGAAGTGATATATTCATCTCTAACTCCTGCATAAAAGTTATTCAAGTATTTTGACAAAATAAGTGCTGTTTACTTTATACGTTTTCTGCTAATTCTAAAGATTTCTGCAAACCTAAAGGATCTCATGGAATTTACAGGCTTGTGGCTTTGCTATTGAAAGTAAAAAAGCATGCTAAATTAAGCTGATTTGCCTGTGAAAGAAACACGTCCATTATTCATGTCAGGGCCCTGTCACATCAAATTGAGAGAGTGAAGAAAACCCTTTTTTATCAACGTTTAGAAGCAAGGAAAAAACCAACCATTCAGGGGCTGAATTTCAATCGGGAGAAAGTCAGTCTGAAAGCAAGGTTAAAAAAAATAGCTAGGGACATGTCTAATGTTGGAAATCAGCAAAAGGGTGGGTTCATTTAAATTTGGCTGGAATCTTCAAACAGAAAGCCGGGACAAAACTTAAAGTAGCAAGTCATACCCACAGTCTCAATGTCTCTCATGTGTAAACTTGTCAAAAGTAGTTAAGCTAATTCAGATCTAAGCCTTTTCAGACCCTATATTTCTTGAATGCTTCAAAATAATCATTAAAAGTATTAAACAGGTAAAGCATTGCGTTTGTGTACTACTAGTATTTTTATCCACCGGTTATTACACTATTTAATTCTTATTACCAGACAAAATGTAGGGTTTTTAAGCTTGATTAACTGACAGAGCAATACAAAAAAGATTGGTTTAGGTGTGGTTGTTCTATGAACGTGTGTATCTGTAACAGCGGGGCTCACAGGATCAAAACTACTTGGGATTGTCTCCTGTCCACTGTAAGACACATATTACTTGATGTAGCCAGAAAATGTTGGCTGATCTTACTAATCGCATATTGTGATAGGTACAGACAAAATAAATGGCACCTGTATACGTGCTATTTTTAAATAAAAAAATAATTTGCAGTCTACTATACTCTTCCAATATACACAGACTTAAATGAGACACTGAAAGGGGAATTGTTTTATTCCTTAAAATTCTTCTCATTACTTGACCATAATTTCTCATGTGTCTTGCTTGTTTAGCAAAACAAAAAGCTTGCCGTTCTTTCTCACTTCAGTTGTTTTTTACAAGCTTAAAATCAGCATGTTAAGTGGCATTTCACAGTCTTCTGCTGAGAGCCTAATTGGTTTAGACTGGACACCTTAGAGATATTCTTTAAAAGAAGTCCAGTTTTTTATTATAATATTTAAAGGATAACTCAGCGACTTGTTCACCTTAAATCACGTTTCTAGGTACCATGCCTATACATAATTTCTGCATGAGATTTGTTTTTCTACTTTTTGTTTTTCACTAACCTCAGAACCCTTGGGTTAACATGTTTTCTGCTTTAAAGCTCTTATCTGAAAGACACTTCACTACCTCCACCCAGGCACTCTCATGCTTCCCAACTTCAAAGTCTCAAGCTGGGAAAGCAAATCTAAGTCCCAAATGCTGGACTCTGCAGCTTCTATAGGACCCTCTGCTAAAGTTAAGTTCTTGTCTTTAATTGAAAATTGCAGCCAGTGTAAATAGGAGTTAGTCTGCGGCAAGCTTGCCACAAAAGGAATTACCTCGTGGAGTGGCCACATTGGGTTAAACAGAGGGGATAAAAAAGAGAAAGAAAAAGAGGAAGAAAAAAAGCCAGGGGTAAAAGAGAAAGGCATTGTACTGTGGAGGTAGCATCAAGACAAGGATTAATGGCTAAAGGAATTGTATTTTGTGTGCTTTCAGCAACATTACAATCTTCCTAAAGTAAGTGTTACTAATAAGTGGGCCAGTAAAGAAAAGCTAGCATATTAGGGGAAATGGAAAAATCAGGCTCTGTAAATAACAGTGGATATTTATTCTGTAAAGACCAAGCAAAGTGTTGCTGATGTGTCTATTTTTAGTACTTACATTTGGGTCAGCTAATGAAGTTTGTTATTTTATAGAGTTGACAGGTGATGGGAAGTGACACGTGTATACCACACAAATGACATTTTCTGCTACCTTCAGTTGCTTCTATGTACCCACAACTTACTTATTTTGCAGTTCATAGTTACTTTACCAACTCCCTGAGTCAACCTGGATACATCTCTTGATATCTTAATGATAGGATCCTCCGCCCACAAAATGTGAATTATAACTCTTCCTTTTCTTTGAGATTCCTTTTCTATATAACCCCAAGCACAGTATGAACACTGACTTCATGGGTGTTCATTCAGCAGCTGTGATACATTTTTGTTTTAAAATTATTAACATTAAAACGATTGTTTAAGCAAACATATTGGCCTCTATTCCATCTTTAGATCACTTACGGCATGCATCACATCACAACAATGGGAACAGTTCAGCTTTGGAACTCTGGATATTCTGAAAAGTAACAGTATGGATATTATCAGGCAGTAGGACTGTTCCATTGCTATCAGCACATCAACTGTTGGCTTTATTGTTTTATTTAATAATTCATAGTTCATCATATTCAAAATGTGGTTTCGAATGGAAGCCAATGGAACCAGAGTCTAAAAATCTAGTGGAAGTATAACTGAGTCTGTTAATACATAATGCAGAACTAAAGAAAACTGTAATAAGATTCAGTAAAATATAGTCCACAGGGTTTTTTTTCATGTTACATAGCCTATTTTTAATAAATATAGAATATATCAATTTAAAAGCACGGCTGATCCAAAAGACAACCATACTGTTTTAAAGCAGGGAATATCTTTTGTTTCTACTCAGTTTTCAGTGGCTTACACGTTGCATTGATTCAAAACTCTCTCAAATATCTCTACAGCACTAATCCACTGGATGTATCTGTGAAAAACAGCACCAATTAAAAATCCAAAGCATATCCTAACTGTCCAAATAAACTAACTTAAAAATGGCATATATTTGAGAGTACTAAAAATTACTCAATCAGCAATTCACAAAGTACCCTTTCAGTTTTTCCTCTTGGAATTTAATATTTGCATACTTTTAAACTTCTCATTTTTAGTAATATTTTCCTTTTTTCATTTACTGCTATGGGGAATAATTGAATTGTGCATGGTATGAGACTCTCTCTGTGTGTACACAAACACAAATGCCATGCCTCTCAAACTTGGATTAAAATGAAGTCAGACTTAACTTGAGATGTTATTCATAGTGATTCAACTTACAGTACACACTGGGGAAGTTTTCATGTTCATAACTCAATGTCTTCAGTGCACCATAACTCTTAAAGATATGCAAGTTCATTTCAGCATTTATCTCTTTTCTCCTCAGGAATTTGACTGTTTTTCCGCCTGATGGTTAGAATGAATTGAAAATTTTGAACTCATCCATCAGATTTGGAAATGATCCTTGAATTGGTGGGAGTGTTTAACAGTTAATTGAACATTTCTGTTGTGAACTTTCATTGTTTCAAAGTACAAAAATACTGTGCCCAGGAATGTGCACAAATAAAAGAGGATCCATGACACGTTCTTGCACCACAAATATTTCCATCACATTTAAATAACAGGGGCATCACTCTGGTTTAACTCTTGGATATCGCAACAAATAGTGAGTAATCTGAAAAGGGCTTCCAGAGGACCTGAGAGCTCCCATGATCTGTAGCAGGAAATAACTTCACATTTTTCAAATCCATGTTTAATTTGTGTCCATCTCACATAGACTGACTTCCCTAAACATATAATTCAGTTGCGTAACTGCTACCCATGCCCATATGGGACAAGTGTTCATAACAGCAGCCTCAAATATGGGTCTGCCTGGATGACACACACGTTGGTAAATAGCTTATTATAGGCAAGCACAGATACAAACAACATTTTCTGTAGCCAGGGAGGGACCTGGTGATGCCAATAAGTATTTAGTTTTTTATTAATCTTAATGTAAACCGTATACCCCACTGTCTTAGGTGACTTTGAAAAGTCACACCTGTAACCAAGGAAAAATATAGGAATCTGGACTTTTTACCCTCCTTGAGAGTCAAGAAAAACTTCATCTTTCAGACTTTCTGCTTCATTATAGCATTTCAACTAAAGAGAAATTGTTTTTCTCCAGTCTGGAACTCCAACAAATTGCTTTATTGTACTTCAACCAAATGAAGAAATTAAATTCTTTAAGAATATGACTTGAATTTCTTTATTCATCTATGGCAAGCCCTTAACTCAGTGTCACTGCTTCCTATTTGTCTCTGACACCCAGCAGGATATTGATGGCATGCCCCACTTCCTAAAGCACCTTCACGAAACTCCACTGCTTCTTAACAAGGACCTCAAGAAAGTACTTTCCTCCTTGAGCCTCTCTCAGACCGTGCTGTTTTTCCACAGCAAAGCTGCCTTTTATACTTCACTGACCAGCCTAATTCCCTAGGTCCTCTTGACCAGCTCCCTTTATTTAGTGGCTTTTTTTATTTTCAGCATCAGGATCATTCCTCTGTGCTAGATGGTTAATTAACTCTCCTCCCAGGTTTTCCAGGCTCCTGTGGTGCAAGAGGTCTGGCCTTGGTCCTGCAGCTCTGGCTAAATAGTCACGTCCTCCAGCCTTGTGAGATGGAGGTCTGGGCTCAATTTCCTTTGGAAGGTTTTAAATCAAAAATATTTCTTTCTAAACTATGTTTCTCCCGCACTGTGGGAAACTGCTGAACATTAAAATATGTTCACACAGCATATTCCTACCTACGCTCAAAATAGAGTCAGAATAATTTACAATGCTTTACCAATGAAAACAGGCACACGCAAATAGGTAGGGACAGTTTGCAGGAGATTCAATCCTGTGATACAACAATTTTCATTAAGTTTGAAACACAACCATTCTCTTATTGTACCACAGCCAGCTCTATCTGGCTAAACTTTATTTCCCTCCAGGTGTTAGACGCTTTTTAAAGTACATAAAAACGACATTATTTTCTAATTTTGCCTATTGTCTATCCCCTTTCCTTTTCCTAATGTTCACCACGAGCTGTACTGCCCCAAAGCTCCCTCGCAGTGCTGGGCTCAGACCAGTTGCGTTCTGCTCCCTCTGCTGTACAAGCAGCAGAAAAGCAAGCAGGGAGAAAGCTGCTGGTTTACATCAATTCCTGATTGCTTATCCTTTGCTACACGGATTTGCTGGTGCCATTCCTCTAGCTATCTCATGTTGCAGTATATATGGCTCTTTCGGGAAATATTTGGGGGATATTCAACCAGGGTTTGATAAAATCATTAGGAATTTCATATGAAATCAAGTGTATACATGCAAATCCCTAGTTTGAATACATAGAGAGCTGTAGCTTAACTGAAATTGTTGGCTCAATGTCAGTTATCAACAGGGAAAGGAGCTTTTTAACTTTGATGTTGTGGAAATCTATGGGAATTGCATCTCCAGCTTCAGCAGGGTGAGGAGGAGAAGCACTTTGGAAAGACTTTGCCCAGTGAGGTCTGACTGAACGACTGGTACCCAGTTTTACCCTTGCTTCTTTATGCCCACTCTGGCTTATGCCTGAGACTAGAAACTACCCAGACCTCAGCACACCAGGCCTTTAAATCTGACTTTTGTCTTAGCAGCAACAGCAAATACAATGAGCCTTAAGTGAAGAGCAAAAACAGAGATGGCAAATGCATCAGTTGGAAACGACAGAGACTGACAAGACAAGATGGGAGGGAGTTTCTAATTAATCACAAACCAACAAAGACGGACTGAAGTGATGCAGCTGCAAAAAAAGGTGCAGGTGAGCCCAGGAGGGCTGGGGAGGGCTGTTTGCTGGCTGTAGGGAAGGTCTGATACCACTATACAGGATACCACTGGGACCACAGCAGTTGTCTTTAAGAAACTGGGATCCAGCCTAAATCCTGTGCAAAGAAAATTTTAAAATATCTTTATGCAAGATTAAAAGAACTTCTTGCAGATCACAACTGAATTGGGGTACAAAGTGTATTTTTAAAGAGACACCTGTGGGTAAAAATAAGGAAGAGCAAAGGCTACTTCAGCTGAAGGACAATCTGACACAAGACAAATCAACTGCTTGAGAAGAGTCACAGGGCTTAGGGACCTTGCACTTTTTCCCCAGAGAAGCACACTTACTACTGTCATAGTTCTTACTCTTCTTCTGGCCCTGGGAGTTTTGACTCCTTTCTGCCCCATGGCACAGCTTCAGCTGAAGCACTGAAGAAGACCCTTATCCAGAACAGTCTCTGGGCACAATTATGGATGAAATCTGCCAGGATGAAGGCCAATTAAATCCAGGTATTGCATTTGTGATAAAGGTTGTGGCCTTAAGACATTGTCTGTGATATTATGCAACGACACTAATATTTTCCAGCAGGTTTAAATCTACTGACTGCACCAGGGAACCTAAAACCAGGGCATGGTGCCACTCAGCATTGGTGATGGTCGGGAGGTCAGAAATGCACAACATCGCAAGAGCAGAGCTGCTCACACAGCATTGCTGGGTAGGGACACAGGTATCATCAGCTTCAAGTTTAATCTCAGCTTGTCATGGAAAAAAAAGCAAATAGCAATATTTCCTCTCCATTTACAGTTTCACAAATAATAACGAACAGGTAAAATCCAAGATTATGATTCACTTAAGGCATTGTCAGTGTTGACATTCAAATATAATTAATCCCACCATGAAGCTGCCTTAAAATTAATTATTTCCAGGACTACTTGTAGAAATTACAAAGTTTGCATTCTTTTTTGCATCATACTATTTAAAACACCGGCATGTATTTTGGTCACAGGACCCAGCTTGTCTTTGCAAATGTGAATTACTTTAAAAAAGAAAACCCTCACATTATAAAAACACATGGTAATGGGAAAACACCCTGTTTTCATAAGTCGGTTAATTCCTACAAGTTCACAGTAATTCTTCCCCAGATTAAAACACAGTGCTTTATATTGCATTGAATCTAAGCACAATTTGTGAGCTAGTGATGCTAGAAAACACCTAATAAGAAAATGAATAAAATAATTGAAATTAGTGAGGTTAGATGCTTTTAACTCCAACTGCTTTTGTGCTGCTAGCGAGTCTAGAGCAGCGTGTAGGAAGAGAGCAAGAGGTGTTTTCAAGGCTGCCTGGTACATGCATTCCTGACACTGCTCTTCCTACCAAATGTCACAAGATACTGGTGGATGGTTGTGACAGAGTGGATGTGGGAATCCAGGACTTCTTGTGCACATCCAACGGCTCCTATAATGACATAGCTCCAAGCGCTGTAAGTGTTGCTCCAACCCCCAGTGTTTTAACAGGCTGTTAGAGGTACTGATTACACAACAGATTATTTCAGCCACCCTTGAGATTGATATCATCTAACAAGATACGAGGCGCTGAGGGAAGGAAGGGCAGGGTTTACACAGTGATGCGCTGCTCTATTGGAGAGATTTGATGATATAAAGACTGTGAGTGGCTTTACAGATCACTCAATGAGAGCCTCAAAAGGTATTCTGTATCTTCATGCATATACAAATATTTACAGATCTTTTAAAGATCAAGACTGTCATTATCAGTTTATGTGCTATATGTTGGCATTATCTGGTGTGAGCTCAGGAAAGCTGATGCTCTGCAGCGGTTAATGCAATGGTATGTTCAGCTCTGCTGAATCTCCATAGAGTGGGCCTGGAATGCACTGGTGAACAATACCCAGGACTGCACAGAGCAAAGAATGAAGGGCAGCAGAGTTTGATAACCACATTAAAGCACTACCAACATCTGTTCAAGCCAAAGACAACACTATCTCCAGGAATTAACCTTCTGAACCACTTAATCATTAACTTCAGCAGAGAGAAAGTTAGACAACAAGAGCCTATTTGTCAGTAGCTCCTCAGAGAGATGCAATGAGCAATATTTTACTGAGAACAGCGTGAGAAGGGCTTGCCCAGCTTTATACATTTTAAACACAGAATATATTTGTGTGGGAAACAAGGAGACAATGGATGTAAATAAACAGTTGATCCTACCTTGAAGCCTATGTTCATTTATCCTATTTAAAGTGCCTTGGCTGGTTTGCCCTGTGACATTTCCTCTAAACAAGCAGAGATGCTTCAGTTCTTATTCAGAAATATTCCTGGTTGTGGAAAGATATACAAACAGATAGACTGTTACAAGTTCAAACTTCTACCCTTATCCCCAAGTTTTCTACTGAAAAACAAATGGGGGACTATTGCTTTGCAAGAAGCAGTAGAGCTAGAGAAGCAAAGTGGTTTTGTTTAATAATTATTTGTCTATATATACACTGTTTGACACATGAGGTCATTCATTAAGTCATTCTGCTACAACCTGAACAAATGCCTTCCCTTCACATGATTGCAATTGTTACAGATTTTGTTTCTTTTGGTTTTGTTTATCAAAGGAGGAAAGGGTTTGGTTTCTTCAAACTACAGTGCCCCAGATTTGTAGCAGAGCAGCTCTGTGGTGTATTGGGATTGAGAGTTTTTTTCTCTGGTCCTCATGTAATCATTTACCAAGGAGGTGTAGAACACTGTCACATAAGAATGCTGCTGTTTGACACCCACTTTGCACCAACCTCAGTGGCCACACAAGGTGTAGGACAATGCATAATGAGGACCCATATGTCTGTTTAGATGTTGCCACAGCTGGAGGGGGCAAAAAAAAATAAAAAAAGGAAAAGGTTGAGGAGATGACTGACTGAAAGGCTGCAAACAGCAACCTGCTCCAAGCCAGGAGTTGTATAATAACAAGATTAGGTTATTCCAGGACTGGCCCAAGGTCTCAGCCCATCAGTGCGGGGAACAGGAAGCAAGTTGCAAGGAAAAAACCACTTGATTAAAGTATATTGCCTGGGTGACAGATTGGTCCCTACTATCCACATGGGTGGCTTCTATTATTAATTAAAATGTCCTACTTAAAAGAGAATTATGATGTCTCTGGTGGGGCAAAGGAGATGGTCTGATGCTAAAGGATAAGGAAGAAAGCTCTCAGCCCTCTGCTATATTTTCTGTGTTAGCTTTCTGTTGGTCAGCAAGTTGAACTGTCTCAGCACAGAGCCTCATGTATGTCACAGCCAGCACGAGAGCAAGATCACATAACCAGGGACAGACACCCACTGCTTTGCACATCAGCAAGACCTTAAATCAGTTCAAATCATAATGTATATCTTCGTCTCTACGCATTTGCTTACAAAGCAGACTGGTAACTTCATCAAAAAGAAAAAAAAAATCAATAACACATCATTTTTTCATAAATGGTACAATATTACTACCCTTGGCAGAAAAGTCGTGGTTGAATGGGCATTGAAACTTAATTATCCACTCAGAACAGGGACCAGACTGAAAAAAGTGAGGACTGCACCCAGTCTGGAGGCACCATTGCTTCTCTTACCTTTACCTATCCACACACAGGACAGTGACACTACAGTTCAACAGAAATCTACATGTTACATTGGGCATGAATTATGTCCCCAGCTCACCTGACCTTAATGTTTTTGGTATGAATCATGACATAGTAACAAAAATTTAAAAACATAATTATTACCTATTTTTAAATCTGTAAAAGTTAAACAGTGGTGTCTCACCAAAGACAGTCATATTTATGAACACACTGGGAAGATGCTTCTCTGCTCAGGACATCCTAAGGAATGTTCCTTAGAAAATTAATTTCTCCAACAGGATTACTCATCATAATCTATACACCCACTATGTGATTTCTCAGGGTTTATCATGGTACTTTAATCCTTACTACTGACTGTTAGTGCTCTTTGGAGGCTGAGCTGCATAACTGGTTTTAAACCACTGTCTGCTGAGAAGACTAAACTGGAGCAGCAGACAAGGCACTTTCCTTTCACTTGGGTTGCTGAGCTCATTAATGTGGATAATTAATTGAAGCTTTGTGCCCCTCGCTTTGTACGCCAACTACAAGCAAGTCATAGCGGCTGCACTACCTCCCCCCCTCACCTGAGCACTTTTGCACAGACACCTGCTGCTCATAATTAAGATCCATTGCCCAAATTTACATATCCTGATTTCTATCACTCGGCTCCTAGAGACAAAGGGAAGCATTTATTGCAGGGAAATGACAGCTCAAATTATGCTTCTTGCCTGGGCAGCTGCTTATGCTAAAGAGTCCTGACATAAAATACCAGAGTGTTTCTGTCTAAAAAGTATATATTTGGATTGAATGTAAATAAAAGCACATGGTGATTTCCCCTTTAGGTGGATAATAGTCTTTTCATGAGATAACAAGTGTCAAAAGATGCCCTTAACTTTTCTGGCAGGCTTTGTTAAGGCACAGTGCTGCACAGAGCTCAGCACTGAACTTGCAGATCTGCCTCTTTCCACCCTGAACTGGTTGTTGAAGTGTGTGCACCTGGTGTAGGAAGAGCAGACATCTCACAAACCATACAGTGAAGACCTTACCCTCAGCTTGCCTGTGAAGAGGAAGCTGACTCTTGCATCTACAATTCAGCAAGGCTAAAAGGGTGCAGGAAATGAGCCACTGCAAAGTGAGTAGGCGGTCCATGAAAATACAGTAAAAAATGCCAGATATTCCTATGGACAGCAAATGGAGCGTGGAGCTCCAACACTTCAGAGGGAGGCAACTTTCCATGTACACACCTTTATTGCACTGGTAACATCACATCACCTCTTCCTCAGCTTTTGGAGTGATGTTAATTGCCAGAATGAATCTCCTGGTAATATCTAAAGTTGTTCCTCACATTTTTCCTCCAAGTGTATTACGTTGTTGCAAAGCACCATGGCATGATTCAACCTCCATTGGAAGGCTTTTAGAACCTTCCCTGGGTTCAAATCAGTCATCTGGATGATTAAAATTAATCTAAATCTGATTTACATCCCAAATGGGGGCTCATCCAGAACACCTACCAGGGCAGAAATTCTATGTCAGTGGGATTTGGATTCCCACTTACTTCAGTTCATTTCCAAACCTGAAATTCACATTCAAGCATGTTTTCAGCTCATATTCAAGAGAAGGAATGAAATCCACACCGTGAATGGAAACACACTAGCGTGAATACAGGGGGCCACAGAGTCCAAGCGGTAGCGGTGGAAAACTAGACCAAGAGAGAGCAGAATCTGGATGAGTGTCAGGATGCTCTGCTCCTGGTGTGCTCCTCAGCTGAGGATCAAGAAGCAAAAATTGTTTTCATTCCCCCTACACTGTTTGCTCTGTGCTTTATTTACATTTTTATATGAGCTAATCTAAAAAGTGACGGCTACACTTTTTAAAGCACTGTCTCCAAATTCTCCTAGTTCAGCTCAGAAAAATGAGGTGGCATTCAAGACTCTTGAGAGTCTCATAGGGTGTCTCTGAGATTCTTTCCACATGTCCCTTTTGGAAGTATTTTTCCTTTCACTTTTTCCTTACTAAAAATATTCATCTAGATATAAGATGTGTTTTTCTGCTTCTTGGACTTTGAAATAGATAACATTTGCTACTACTGGAGTTACGATGATAACCTAGGTATACCTGAGGTCTGATCCAGCTTGGCAGCTTCTGTTTCCAAGGACAAAAGCAAACATCCAGTTCATGGCATCTGAAGAGCAAAGAGTTTCTTTCTTTAAGAGAATGTAAAAAAATGATCTGATGTTAAATTTACCTAAAAACGTGACTGTTTCTGAAAAGAATAAAATGATGGATAATTGATTGCTTACTTTTAAGAAAAACAGAAATGAAACTAATTTCTAATGGAATTGCCAGCTACTGAACTTCATTAAAAATTAAGACACTTCAGAACTAGACATGGAAGTGGTACATTATTCTTTATCTGTGACATAACTTTAGAATACATCCAGAGGGGTACCTGTTCAGCAGCCTGTGGCAAATGAAAAAGACAAAGAAAAACATTGCTCTGGGAGTCATTAATTGAATTAATTAACCTAGTGACATTGTCATAAGAAGAATTTATCTGGCAACCAGCAGGAGCAGATCTCCAATCATTTCACCATGGCTTCTTCCACAGATTAACAATCACACAAGACCCTGGCAACTGGCTCTTAACATTGCAAATTATGAGAAATTAATTAGCCAAATGCTGTGCACCCATGTGGATATTTTTTGTTTTAAGTAAAGATTATGAAACCAATAGCTCATCTCATGATTTATTGAGAGAAAACATCATTGTTTAAACAAATAGGTTGCAACATGGCTTTCTAATGGGAGAAAGAAAAAAAGTGGGGAGGGAACTTAGAGCAAACCGTGGTAACAAAAGCCAAACACTTGTAAACAGGAGTTAAACAATCCACTCTGAAAACAGGGATATACATAAATTAATTCAGAAAGGTCTATTATTTTTTGAGAATAAAAATAATTCTATTTGCATACTTTTCAGGATAATACAGGTTGCTTCAATCTGTTTAGCTGGGATTCAACTATCCAGAAGTACTTCAGCAAGTTAGCTTTGTTCATCCAGATAGTAATCAGCATATCACACATGGAAAAGAGAATTATAAGGAAACTGAAGGAGTAACACGAAGCTTAGCCTTATTATTTTCTGCAACCTCTTGTCAGAGTAACAGGCAATGTAACCACAGCACTTAGAAAAGACTCCTTTTGATACTACAGTGCTTCTCAGGAGTAGTCAAAGACTTGTCTAAAATAAAGTCTTCATCTACATGTGGTTTAAACAAAAGGAAAACAGATTCATTCTCACTAATGTGTTTCAACTGTCCTCTTCAAAATCTCTTCTACTTCCACCTGACAGTGCTTTATTTGTATGTTTTCTATTTAAATGGACTTGTAAAACTCCAGGAAGGAGTTTTTAAACATGCAAACCTGACATTTTATAATCAATCAGGAAATGTAATCCATTTATATTTAACAACCTACAATAATCCCTATTTTTGGAGGTGTCGGCTTATAGAATGCAAGTAATAACAAATTTAGCTTAAGAATGTAGAAATTCGTCTGGACACAGAGCTGCAGTGGGAGTAAAAGAGGGGTGGGGAGAAAAAGATTAGAGTGGTGACTAACTTTTTATGAGGATGTATGGTAGCACAGAGGGTCAGATGCGACACTGCTGATACTCAATACTGAGTCTCTGAGAAGGCAATCGCAGGTTTGAAATAATATCTTGTAAGAGACCCCAAGGGAAACACGACTGGCCAGGTTATCATTCCAGGCTAATGCGATATTCTTCCTGTTGGGAGCTGCAGGCTCAGAGGCTCAGGTTTCCCCTCCCTGGGGGAAGATGAGGCTGCTGAGGGTCTTTCTGAGGACAAGACAACCCAGTGAACTGGGAAATGGGCTTGTATGGCGGGTATGGGTGCAGAGCTGTCCGAACAGAATAGGTGATGCTCTTCCCTCTCTCAGTGAAACCAAAAATATCCCAAAACTAAGGAGCACTGGCCCTACCTGGGCCAAGATGCTCCCCCAGGCCTCCTAATCACAGCTGGGCACATCACAGACTCAAACCACTCATTTATGCTTGGCTGGAAATGAAAAGTTCTATTTATAGGAAACTGGAGGTTTCTAGTGTTTTCATCCTATATGGGAATAAAGTTCACACCACGGAAGCTTCTTTTAACCAGAATGCTCTGTGCCAATGTCTATCCAAAAAATAAGGATGTTTGGAACAAGTCCATTGCCAAAGTAGGCAGCTGCCAGCTTCGCTTATCCCCAGTTTGCCCAGCTGGCTGGCAGGTTAATTCCCCATCGAGTACGGGGCTCAGAAATGCACCTCTGCACAGGCAGCTGGAAAGTCCTGCCTGGAAAACATGTCATGTCTAGAAACCTGAAGTTCTTAGACATCAACAACTTCCAGCGCTACTAAAGCAGTCTCACAAGACTCTTATTTTCTAGTGTGTTCCCATGCTCCTGCTGGTACATGTGCAGTTACTTGTTAACAGGTGTACTGTTCTAATTTTAAACAGCTGCTTCTCCTTCCTATGCTTGACAGGAGGCTTAGGGGATAAATACTGCAGAAGCAAAATGAAAGCCGGCTTCTTGAAAGGCAATACCTCAGTTAGGCTCAGTTTCTTGCTTCTTGAGAAGCTGCTTTATCACAGCATGAATCTTACTGTTGCATGGCACAAAACATCAACTCAAGGACTTACAATTAAGATCCTAAAGCCACATCTATGCAACAAAAAAGCAAATAACTTGATTTTTTTTTTTTTTGAATGTTGATTTCTTATTGCCTGGCTGTAGAAACCTGAACTTTATACCTTTATATCTATATGTTATACCTTTATATTTTCCTACCTACAAGCCGTTTCCTGCCTAACTCCACTGAGAAAGAATGTGGTGTTGAGAAAAGGTTACAAGGAATAAGATGACTAGATAGAAAAACAGTCACTAGAACTTGAGCATTTAATTATGGAATCATTTTCTTAGGACTTGAAAATTTATACTGTAAGACTCTTCAGGTTTTTATTATTAACTACCATAAGCACTGGAATAATCAAGAGCCAACCTGCCTAAACTCTTGAGATAATTTTTACTGTTATATCTTCGGGTGCTTGAAATCTTATAGACCTCTTCCAAGCATTAATCTTACAGAATGGTAATAATGTCAAAACTACGTAACTCTTATAAATCAGTTTTTAAATAAAGCTACCAAATATCATTTAAAAAAGATAACACTATTTCAAAAACAAGCTGTAGCTGAACTGTTCATAGCATAAACTCATAAAACATTTCCAATTACGCAGCACTTCAGGAAAACTGGAAAGCTCACTAAGTGTAAGTGTGTGTACAAGGATTTTTTGTGCAACAGTCTGTGCCCATAGGTGCTCAAGCAAAAAAAGCAGAGGAAAAAGGCTGCATTTCATCTTGAAAATAACTGTAGAAGCCTTGTCAAAATGTTGTGTATTGTATCCTGAGCATGGTCCTGAGCCAGAAGTAAAGAGAATGACTCTACTGTAAGAGGAGCTTTTTTCCTTAAGTCTATGAAAACCCTGGGTTTATATTTTTCAGTATTCTGAAGCTGTCTCGTGCGAGTACTTTCAAGCAAAAGAAGTCTTCAGCACATATGATATACTGTCATATAAAGTTGCATAGGTGTCTAATTTATTTTGTGGATCTTGTCAAAAGCCCGTATGCACATGTGTGCTTGTCCCTAAGTTACAAAAGCACTTATGCTCTGTGTGAAGAGTCTTGTGCCTCTCCAATTTCTCATATCCAAGACAAATAATGTTCCCAAAGGCTTCCACTGTGAAAAGACTGCAGGAACACTTTTTGTATAAGTTTTACTCTACTCAGATAATAATAGCTTGTATTTTTTCTACATCAGAAAATCTTTTCATGTATTTTCCCTCCCCCTACCCATTATAAAACATATGTTCCTCAGTACAATGTAAAACAAAACACGGGGAAAGACAGCAGCGTTAACCAGAATTTTCAGAAAAACATGTTTTTTGTTTTCTTGCACTTTCCTGGGTGACTTGTCAAGTCAAATAGTGTCAGTCACATCTGATTAGGTGACTTTATGACTCCAAGACATAAAGCTACATGACTGATGCACCTCGATGCAATGCACTGCTAGAAAACTCACCCTCTGGGAAACTTCAAACAATGCACTTTTCAAAAAGCTTAACCCTTAATGCTCAGAGTCAAATTCCACAAGCATGCTTCCACCCCAGTGATATGATAGAGGGTGACCATTGACATAAAGGTGTAAAGAAGCAGCGTGGCTTTTCAGAAAGTGAACTCTTTTAGTAAAAGGTCTGAAGAATATGCTGGTGAGTTTTTGACTTGGTACTCGTGTACCAGACAGTGGTTTAATACCCCTTAGAAAAATCATTTTCAGTGAAATACTTAAGCTTTGATAAATCTGGAATACTTTGCTCAAGTCACATTGTGTAAATAAGACACATATTTATTTATTTATTTATCATTTAACCAGCCTTCTAGTTTGCAAAATAATACATACAGGTCATACATCTCATCTGTACATTGAATAATTATTAAAAATGGTCTTATGTATCTGCAGATATTGAGGCACTATAACTGAAACAATAGTAGACAGTTTGCAGAGTAACAATTTACAAGTCATCGTGGTTTTACCATTGTTTTGGTAGAACACTAATTGAATGATGAAAAATTTGGGGGAGGTGACCTATGATTATTTACCCCCTTTTAGTTAAACTCAACAATAAGACAGAGATGTCCTGAGAGATGTTTTTTGAGGAGAAACATTTTTCATGGGATTTTGAGAGTAATTTATTATTACTATTACTACACACACAAAGCAATATAGACGGTATTATTCATCATAGATTTCTGCTCTTTTTAACAAAAGCTAGTCCAGATATCTACTTAGATACCATCTGACAACACAGAAATAATTGTGCTGCATTAAAGTAATGCCGGTGTTTTATCTGTAGACAGTAGCACATTTTAACATTAGCTATTACCATATCATAAAGTAGTATTATTTTCTTACATTACATGATGATTAGATCTCAAAAAAATCACAGTGTTTATCTGCACAATCTTAATTTTAGCTATTTTACCTATTTAAAAATAATCCACCATTAAAGAAAATGGAACAGGTTATAATGATGCTATTGTGAGAATTTCATTAGCTCTGTGTGGAAATATTAAACCATGTGGTGTGCACACAAACAAACAAGGTATCAACCCAAAGCTAATTAGTATTGGTTTATATACAACTTATGCTGCTAGACTAACTTAAAAGTCTGTGTGCCAGTGATTGATGCAAAGTGTTTGTATGTTTGTGATGTTTTATGGGTAACATCTTGATTTATAAACCAGGCCAATAAAAACCTAAAATTACATACATTAAATGGATTAAAAGCTGGTTAAATAGTAGGTTTCCCCCGTAATTGTGAATGGGAATCATGTTTAACAGCTGTTTAAGTCCCTAAGGTTCTGTTCTCTGTTACTGGGGAAAAATATATATATATATATATATATTTATTTAATTAATTAATTAATTATTTATGGAGATATATATATATATATATACACACACACATTACTGCTAAAGAATACAGACTGGATGAATGTTAACTGAAGAAGGCTAGACCAATAATACAAAATAAACTAATGGCTCAGTAAATTATGCACAATTATCAAATACGCATTTCAGTAAAGCCAAATATAATATCTCAAACCTGGAAATAAAGTATGCAGGCCACAATAACAGGCTGAGGAATCTATCCAGGGGACCATTGGCTTAAAATAACCTGTGGGGTTGTGGATGAAAATTAGTCTTCTACACAATAAAGAAAGCAAGAAAGCGAGTGTAATCTTGGGGTGTATAAGCAGCAAAATCTCAAGGAGCAGCAGGCTATATCATATTTTTACCTGGTATTTGTGCTACTGTTCCTGAAATTTGTGCACAATTCTGGTATTTACAATTCAAAAACAATACTGGAGAATCCAAGAGTTCACAGGAAAGGCACAAGAATGAGTAAAAGGCAGGGAAACATACTTTGTTGTGAAAGACTCCAAGAGCTCCATCTATTTACCTCTGTTCAAAAAAAGACCATCTGACTCCACCACAGCCCCTACACAATACAAAAGGAAGAAAAATCTGACAGCTGAGGCTGCTATATTTTAGACAGAAGATACAGTGGCTGGAGTTTGAAGACTGATAAATTCACATTAAGTGTAAAGTTCAGATTTCACTCTGGTAAAAAACAAAACAAAACAAAACAAAATCACAACATGGTAAGCACAGAGAATCTGTTTTGTTTTGTCTTGTTTTTTTTTATCTTCTACTGTGCATGGATGGTTCTGTAAAGGTGATATTCTATTTGAAGCACAAGTACTGACCTAGCAGCAACAATTCATAGGGGAATCACACACCTTAGGTTATTCAGGAAGTTAGGTTAGATGATCATCCCCGTTGACTTTCAAATCCATGATACTATCTTAGATCCTAAGTCTGGAAGAAAAAATAATGCTGACATTCAAGACAGTTATCCACTAGAAACCACTCTAAGAACCGCCTTCAATGTGCATGCTATTGACCATGAACTCCAGCTTGTCCCTTACAGCTGTGAGTTGGCTAAAAAATTCTAAGAAAGAGACTGTCAGAACATTTTCACCTCTACATGAGCTGCACAAAAGGCTCAAGAACAATTTTTCCTGGTGGTAAGGGCGAAACTGGGCCAAGGGAATCTTATGAACCTTGCACTATTGATTAGAGACACTCAGATAGGACAGTAGTAAATACTGATGGACTATTGCCTATCACTGCTTGTCAAGGTTGCTGTGTGCATTGGTGTAGAAGAGACCAGTAGCACACAGCACTTCACTGAAGGGAGGAGAAGATTTAAATCTAGTTGCTGAAAAGAAGAAGTTGCATTCAGTTATTAAAATTCAATCCATTTTTTTTACAACCACAGAATTTATTTGACTCTGCTAGGAAGACAGGATTGAAAACCAGCCACTAGTAGCTTTTACTTGGATTTGCTCTGGCTATTCTAATATGAAAGGTGACTGGGAGTTACCTCAGCATCTTGCCATCTGTATGAGTAAAACCTACTATAACCTTATGGTATTTGAAAGAAGACATTGACTGATTCAACTGCTCATTACGCCACTATCTCACTCTCTTATTTCCTTGCATCTTAAACTAGGAATAGGAAGACTGAGATGCTGTGAGCAGGCAGACTGACACAACTGCAGCCTAAGTGCAGAAAGACACTGCGTGATAAATTCCCACCTGCATCAAACACTCTTATCTCCTTCCCATTTCTTGTGCCCTCTCCCACTCACCTGGAACTGAACACTTCCCCTTTGTTTTATCTTATCTTGAAAACAAGGAAATACCATGAGTTACATGTCAATATGACCTCTGTGAACTAGGAAAAAGCTGTCTAAGGTAATGCCTTGTGGCTCCATTAAACCAATTAAAGTTACATCTTGAATTCTAGTAGTGTTGGGAAAAGAAAATATGCTTTAGGCTGTGAGTTTAAAAAATGTAAAGAGACTAGAGATAAAGACCAGCTCAACTGCTCAGAGGTTCTTCGTAAGATGAGCTTATATAGGAGTTTCCCAAAATTAGCTTTAAGCTCTGTTTTTCCATTTATTAAATATTTTCACTTCGTACATATTTCATGGATTAAATCAAAAATGTTAGCATTTTAGGCAAGCTGAAGGTTAACTGGGAAAATAGGAAGTAACCTCTAACAAAATGGTTAGGAATTTTCTTCCCATAGTTTTGGAATCAATGAAACAATAAGCAAGATGAAACAACTGTATTTATCGATTTTCTTTGCCTTATCAATGTATAAATTCCTTGCCCTGTGGCACACTGGACACTGAGTTTTGCCTGTAGGTTTCCTCTTATACTTCCATATTAGACCATACTTTTTGACTAGAAAAAGTTATGATACATTAAATACTCTTCTAGGTTGGAGCTGACCCATATAGGCTTGATTAATGACTGGGCTTCCCACATTGACCATACTGCAGCATATAGCAGAGCAGATCCAATGTGGAGGAATAAAGGCAGGATGCTGGATCTCTCTGAGGACATCCAGACCAGTTGTACAGTTCCTGGACTGTGCAGAAAAAAAGAATATGAAAGGGCTGTCTTCAATGTCTTGCTCTTCTGTAGTTGGTACTTACCTCTGAGTGGAATCAGCACCAGATTAATGCTGTCTGAAGCCAGGGATGGCCAAGACTAAGAAGCACTAAGCATACAGATGAAATCTCTAATTTAGTTCCATATTTGCTAGGAACAGCCTGGGTTTCCTCATGCTGTGGAGGTAAAAAAGTCACTTTTCATTGTAACATTTTGCTAAACAAAGTCAAACAGACCTTAAAAACTTCTCAGGTTCTTTGGAGAACAGAGGAAGACAGTGTTCCTGCATGAGTCTTGCCCTATTGGTGTCCAGACTTGATCTGAAAACAGATTACATTAGGTATATGCCAACTACATTAATGCATTTTCACTGGACAAATTAATACAGAGACCTTTTCCCCACACAACCACTGCAGCAGTACACACTATTTAGGTTGGGGATGTCATCTAATTAAATAGATAAGCTGATATGGTCTTTAGTATGGGCACCTATATAAAGATCTCTCATGTATCAGACCAGATGTAGTGAATGCTTACAGTGACATATTTGGTCCCTGACTATACCAGTGAAACAATACAGGGTTTTAGAAGAGCAGTGTAATTTCTGGATGCACGTAATGCATCAGTGTCACAGCAAGATTCGACAGAAAGTTACCTTTAATTACCTTCAACTTCAGTTTCCTTTGATTTCAGCCTGACCCACGTGGGAAGATCATCAGCAAAAAATGCATAATGTAACAGAAGTATTTACAGTTTAGCTGAAAATAGTTTGTATTTTTTTAATTTCCACACCACTGCTGAGTTCAAGAAGATGCTGCTTTGTGTGCCCGTCTGACTGCAGAGAGGATCTGTAGTCACTGCTCAGCCGCATCTGGAGATACCTGATCTTGCATGAAAAGAACTAGTGAACTTTTGATACATGCTTCACTGAGATTAAGTCTGAAGACCTGCCCTGAGGTGTAATAAGGTGCTTCTGCAGATATCCCACAGAAATACAGATACTGCTCCATTAAGTAACATTAATGTAGAATCTCATTTTACCCGCTTCATTGTCAGTCCAGGAGAAAAGTAAAACATTTATTACACTACCTTGAATCCAGAGAGGCAGCACTAGCAAATTCCCCACCTCATTCTGTCTGTGTGATGTAACACTCTTTCCAGAGTGGAAGACAGTTCTGTTTCTAGAGCCAGCATGCTACAACTGCTAGTAAGGGAAATAAATAATTTCACCACAAAACACAAGTGGGGTGGAGCTCATTTCCTTGTGAATAACTCAGAACAACTCGTAACAAGCTACTATCACTGCTTCTGGTCCTGGACATCACTCCCAAATGGTGCCACATTAAAACAGGGACATCAGAGTCTTACATACAACCAGCTATGAAGTGTCTGCTGCCGTAGCAGCTGAGCATTAGCAGGAACTGTCAGTGTGCACTTCTGGCCTGGATGGCTTGGGTCACATCTTCATGCCATTTACTCATGGTCCAGCTGTGAGTGATACCAGATGTGCAAGGCCTCGTGGGCAGGCACTGTGTATTGCTCTGTTTGGCTCTTCAGGTTTGACAAGGATGGATGTGAAAAGAAGTGGAATAGTAAGAAAATGCAGTGTACTAACAGCAATCAAAGCTACAGAAACTCTGGTGGCAAATGACTGCTTTTCGCCATTGCACCTTGCTCGGACGTTTTCTCTGAACAATAACAAGTCAATAAATCACAATAAGCCAGTTGGAAGAGAAGTGTTTAACTAACTAAACCACTGAGCCTTATCTGCTAGCAGATAAGTGGAAACCAGATTAAGTAGATCACGAACTTTGAAGACAGGTAGCATGGATAAGAGGAGCACAAATAGATGCCATGTTTCCTCTCTCTGGATTAACACATCAGCGAGAACATAAAAGCAACAAATCTGAGGCAAACTTTTTACTGAAAGGATACTCAACTCAGATTCTCAATCAAATGCTCCATTCCTTACACTTTCAGTGACCTCATTTGTGCCAGATATATACAAAAACATTGCATGAAAGACAACAGACAGTGGAAAACACTATGGGCGAGAAAGAACGAGTACATTACCGCATTTTCAGTAATCCCTCACTGTTTGAAGGTAAAAATTAACTATTTTTCATGCTACAGAGATAGGTCTGAGTAATGACTATTTCTGTCCTCTAAGACGAAACACACAGATTGCCTTTCATAAAACCATATTCTATGAAGGATCATTGGTCTGAAAAAGTATCTAATGTTTCAATAACATCAGTGAAAACAAAGCAAGACTGTAACTATTCTGTGTTACAACTTTTCATATATTCCAAAAACCTTTTAAAATTGGAGAATACATATCAGCATATATTTTAATAGGAAATTTTAGGGGAACATGAAATACATTTACCTGCTCTGCAGAATGAGTAATTTAAACAACATTTACTCTGAAAGAAAATGCAGGTATTACTTCCTGCTTCTCCCCCACACCACACATGCACAAAAGGAAACATCTTGAGAAAATTACCTTAATATTGATATTCTTCTTGTAATAGAGCCCTAGTTACTGAGGCAGGACTCAGAGCACAGTAGCACATTACTGGGGCTGGAAGGTGAAGGCAGATTGGTGTTTAGCTTTGCAGTGTGCTTTGTAAACTGGGAGAAAGGAAATGCAAACCAAAATTGAGAAATGCTATTACGGGCCATAGGGAAAGGTGCTGGAGTGTAGACCCCCTTGCGTGGGCACAGGGGTGGATGCGGGAAGAGCTCAGTGATCCAGCACCAGCCCTGGGGGCTTCTCTGGGCTTAAATCAAAGAACTTTTCATTTGTTAGATAGAGGAGCCAGTGGCAAAAAGCTGATAATGCCATGCCTGACCAAAGTGAGCCTGTGAGCTTGTACAGCAATCCTTCCCTTTCCTACAGAAATCACAGGGAAAGGAATGCAGGATAGGGGACTTTGAGATTTTTGTTCTTAAAATATATATATATACATATATATATATATATATATATATATATC
This sequence comes from Columba livia, assembly GCF_036013475.1. Classification (NCBI taxonomy): domain Eukaryota; kingdom Metazoa; phylum Chordata; class Aves; order Columbiformes; family Columbidae; genus Columba; species Columba livia. Next base: position 3,484,680 of record NC_088613.1, read on the forward strand.
TGAAGCAAATACAATGCAGAGTACCAGTAAGTGATAAACTTCCTCTTCGGCTGATGTCATCCTGTGTTTTCCTTCTTGTTGCTTAGTCAGGATTCTCAAACCACAGATTTTAGGTATCTCATCTAACATTTTTCACAGATGTGGTTATTCATTAGGACACTATTTGTTATGACCAGTTTAAACCAGAGTACAAAGATGTCAGGAAATGACACAACAGAATTACTGTGTTTCGAGAAACCTCTTGTTTTTTATGGGAAACCTGCAAATTCCTAAGAGGGTATTTATTCAGTGAGGTTAACTTTTATCACATTTTGAAAGCAAAATCTGCCTTGATCCATTATCCTGAAATAATTACTTAAGACAACAGTTGCTTATACCTAGAGTCTGAAGTCCAAATATGAATGGCTGAAACAACTTTTAAAATCACTGAATTCTCATTACAATCAGCAGAAGGATTCTGGCTTCTCTGAACATTAGAAAACCTGAGTATTTATTAATTTTCACAGATCCAGACTTAGAAACCTGATTTTAAGTTATTATATTTTCTAATACTTTGCAGCACAGTTCACTGATATAGGAATCAAACTACACTTAAGTTGTTACACTTTCCCTGACTTCAAAAAGACATGGCAAAAACTTTTTATTCTGTTCTAGTTCTTCTATTGCTCTCATCACAATATCAGACTGGAAATCAACGGGGAGCCTAATTTCCTAAATCTATCCAGATGGAACATACTGTAATAGTCTGAAAAGACCCTGGGCAAATTAACACCTTCATTTTGTCATGGTTTTGGAGGAGCTTTTGACTACTGTTAATTATATTCAATATCAAAACTTTAAGTTTCTTATTTTACAAAATGTAGCCCTTGCAAGACCTACATACTGTATGCTAAGGTGCAGTGATTACACCTGCTAGTAAGTGCTGAGGTACCTGTTTTTTCACAGACAAAACCAAGAAAACATCTAATGAAGCCCAGTGTTTGCATGCTTGTAATTGTCATCCAAGTTGCACAGATAAGGACAACAAACCAACCCATTACACCTGTGAGGAATCCCAATCTGCAATCAGATCTAGAGAGAGAAAAATATTTCCTTTCTGAGAAGGCACATTATTTCAGTTGGAACTTCTTGACATGTTGTGATTCACATTATGAATGTGGTCTTGTATGGACCTGGCAGAGAATGTCCTGAGTCATAAACAGCATTTCTGAGAGTCAAAAATCCCCATCATGGCCACATAACAGCATCCTAATAACCTGGCCTAGAATAAGACATCAGCACCTCACTGAAATAGTAATCACTATGCCTGGAGATGTGTGTTCATCCCTACTTTAAGTCTTAATAATTTAAAATAATTAATCATCTCAATTCGTTCATGTCAAGTATTGTTTCACTTTATTTTTATAACTTCTAAGAGCTATGAAGAAAACCGCCTGCCTGAGGAGCTAAAACAAACCAAAACTGACATTCAGAAATCAATTCAACTTCTGTTAGAAAGGGCAGAGCCTGTAATATGAGGGTTATCACACAAGTGTATCTCCGAGATCAATTGGCTCATAGAAAGGGAATACGTAGCTTTAAAAATATTTTTACATTCCCCAAAAAATCTACTGATCCAGGAAAAATATTTTTGTTGACATTTACAAATCCAGCTTGCTTGCATTTACATTTCACTCGTAATGAATCACTAAAAGGATTAGGAAGGCAGTCAATCAACTAAGAGGAAAAGCAAAGTTTCTGCAGACTATTTTTAGATTTGCAAGCCCCATCACGAAGAGGCTCCTGGCTCACAAAACAGCCAGAAAGCGCCTCGGTTTTGCAAATAAGCCATGATCTAGATATATTTTTCAGGATGACTATTTCTCTCCAGCTTTGAAGAGAAAAATCAATATCTTGTTTTCAGATGTGTAAATGTAGTCATCTCTCTAAAGTGCCCCGGTCAGTTTACCACACGTTCAGCAGCTGCTTCTTTCCAGGCTATCCCACGATTCCCAGCCTATGAGGATTGACAAGGCAATGATAAACTAATGTGCCCCCTCAGCTCTGTGCGCAGCCCATTGTTCCGGCAGCTGAGACCCTCTGCTTCTATTTGCTTTCTCCCACATACATTATTCAACAGCCCAGGAAAAGGCCAAGAACCTCTTTCATTCAGGAATTCTGTATTAAAATAATCAATTTCAAACTGAAGCGGGGAAAGGAGGCTTGCTACAGGCAGGGCCTATTAATAAGCCACCAGTCTCTGCCATTTGCATTGGAATCATGCTATCATGAGGTAACATATTATATTTCTTACCCATAAAAGGAAGAAGAAATCTAACAAAAACATTGATTATTACAACACCTTCCTGATGTCATATTTTGATACTGTTTCCATAGCAAACACCCCATTTATGAGGGTATATACAATAGACTACACAGGCCACAACTTGATTTAGAAAGTCTTGAGGAAAGAAGGAGATTTATAGTTCCACAACAGACAGACAAGCTGGATGTTAAAAATAACTTAAAACGCTTCTTCTGAGTGTTTCAACAGAAAATCCAACATCCATTATTCTATGCAAATCCTCTCCTGGCATTAGAACTTATTCAGTCGTGCCAAAAAGGTGCCCAACACTGCTAAGTCATAAATCGTATGTAATTCAAGTGCGATATTTCTCCTTACAGCGCTACCAGAAAGGGAACACAGAAATGAAGGCAGGACAAGTCATCACTGTGACACGTGACAATTTTTTCCTATGGCATATTTAGGGAAAATAAGACCATCATCTTTAGAAAAAGTGAAAAGTGTCACTAATACAGTCAAAGAGCAGCAAGCACTTGCAAAAAAATCCTACACAGAGGCATTGCTTTTTAAGGTAATAATTGGGTCTATTTACTGGGGCCAGTTCTGCTCACTCACCAGTTAAACTACCCTACTGCGCTGCTGAGTTTTCAGCCTGATTTTCCTCTCAGTTTTCTGGAGTCATACACATTTATGACAAGAGCATTTTTCATTTGTCCCCTCCTGACATCTTGCAGGTCAATAGTATAAAAGAAACACTGATATCAACAATAAGAAAGGATGCAAAAACCCAGACTTGTGGCCATGGGAGTTAATGGCAGGCATCTTAATGCCTTAAAATTATATTGACTGTTGTCCCCTTCTGTATTCACGTTTTCCCTTCTTTTATACTTGTGGCATGGTGATGGCTCTTTGTTGTGAATGTTCCACCCACTATTTGACATTTCTGTTAATCAAGTATCGTCAGTATTGTTTAAAAGTTATTGAAACCTGGTAAGACTTTAGTGAGATAAACATAACATCTACTTTACCAGCAGCATTATCACCCAAGTAAGCACTGGGTAGTGGATGACTAAAGCGGTTTGTGGACAAGCTTTCTAAACTTCATTAAAGGGCAAAAGCTGCACCAACAGACCTAAAGTTGCTGCCCAGTATTTCAGCAATGAAGTCAAACAAAGTAGAAAACTTCAGATGCTGCAACTCAGCAGGGAATAGCAAAATAAAGGAATTTGCTCCATTCTGATAGCAGACATAAGATTTTTTTGCTAGTCTGTTCTGATCCTGGTACTGAATCTACACATTTAGAGATTGCTATTCTGACAGGAAAATCCAACAAAAGTTTGATGTCAGAAACACACAGTCTAAAGTGAAAAAGGCTAAATGTACTGGGATTTGTGATCATGAGTCACTTCCAAAGCTCAAAATGCTCAGTGAGTGAATAAAACATTCCAGAAAGTGCTGTGTACAGCATGGAGCATCCAGCTTCAATAAGCAGATGTTTTTGCCAGCTGATGAGTAGCGCCACGTAACTATCCAAATGTTTGTTTTGTACTCTGGAGAGTTTCATTTCGTAACTCTGCTAGAGATGTGCATGAGACTCACCTAGAGATGAGCCAGTAAAGCATTCCATTGTGTCCAGATTTTCCACGGTCTGAACACACCAAAACCTCATCTTTTCACTGTGCAAAATAAACCAACCCCTCCTGCTTAGCATTCATAGTTTTGAGGACAGGAAATCACTAATATGACAGCAGTCAGCTGATGACGAGTAAGAGAGCAGAACTTTGGATCTTACACCTTTGCAGAAACTATTCACTTGGCAGAGCTGAGAGCAATTGGTAAGGGATGGAGAAGAATCAAGACCGAGCAAGACAAAGGGTGCTCCAGTCCTTTCCCCTACCAATCCATGGTTTCAAAAGGGAGAAAACCGGGTGCACAAGCAGGAAGACTTGTGGCAAACTGACTGAGCCTGTGCAGCTGAAGCCTGTGATGTTGCCAGGGCTGGTAACACTGATGCAGTCTCAAACACTTGTACAGAGTGTGCTTACCGGTATCACTCATGACATGCTGATTTTCTCAGAGTCTGATTTTAAAAGAAGGTTAATATTCAATTTTACCGTGACTTTTCTCTGTCAATATACCTTTAAGGTTTACAAATATCTCATTTTTACTCTAAAAGAGCCTCAAATCCTGAAAAGATCGTATTTCTTTACAGAGGTCTACTTCTGAACCCAGTTACCCACCACAGTTAAATCTCTAAAATTAATACAGATTATCTAAAATATAGATACAACCCCAAAATGTTTCTAACAAACTAATTACATCTCCATGGCAAAGATGTCTACAGACCTGTACGTAGTTTCTAGCAATAGCCAGTATGCAGTTCTTTCATACAGGCTCTAGAGCCTCCAAATTAAACCAACCATGGTAATAATATACCTGGGGGTAGGAAAAATGTTAGGAAGTGAGACTCTTCCTTTCACAACTAACACAGGGTTCAAATGAGCATGATATCTCATTATGTGTCAAAATCACTGTAAAGGAAACTCTTTTTATTTTCTTCTAATGGAGTGATTCAAAATGCATATTGATATTAAAAAAAAACATAGAATTCAAGACTCCATGCAGGGAAAGTATACAGTTCTTTTTAATAGGTATTTTTACCTTTTATACACAGCCCACTAAGCTAAATTCTTTAGTAACTGTGGACAGCCTTAGTTACTCATTATTAGATCTTTGAGGTAATTCTTCTGCGGTATTCAGCATTTGAATTTATTCTGTAATTTGCACTCAATGCTTGCAGTAAAACCAACACATACAAAGATCAAATGCTGTCAACATTTATTTGCTGCTTTACACACACCCAGAGCAGAGCAAAGGGAAAGTGGCAAACATTTCTAACCCTGAACTCAAAACAAGCTACAGTCATTTGAGACAGTGCAGGATAAAAGAGAGAGTGGCAGAGATTAAAAAGTAAACAGGAAGTGAAAAAGCAAGGAAAGGATAAGAATGAAAGAAAAGGAAAACCAATTCAAAAGCAATTCAAATGAGAAAGAAAGATAAAATAGAATGCATGGCCAAAGAGGAAAAGAAATCAAAATCTTAAAAATAAACTCAGACCTGTAACATCCTGAGTTCTCCCAGGAACAAGCAGAGCTCCCACTGCTAATAAGAGGAGCAAACGGGCAGGTCTGACCTCTGCCAACCTGGGGAGCGCAACCACCACCGGTAACAGCACCCAAAGGCAGGAGTTCACATTGAGTCCAGCACGAGTCTCAGCTCCGGTCTGAACATATAAGCAGGGAGTAAGAAAGGAACGATTGTCTGCCAAATGGGCATGCACAAACTTAGACAGGAAAAGAAACTTGATTCTCAAGGCTCTAAAAACTCACCAAAATGCACAGGAAATGTCCAGTTATCTCTGCAATATCACAAAAAACCTGTTGGTATTGTTAGGAGGGAGAACACAGAATGAATAATTTGAAGGATAAAGTCATATGGGTCCTGTGCAACTATGGCTGGTTCAAAGCACAATTTTTTCCTTGGAAGCTGATATATCTATAGTAAATGTCCTAATGGGGATATACAGGCTCCTTTTTTTTTTTTTTTTTTTTCCCTGGAAAATTGTTGAAACATTATTTCTATAAGGTGAAAGCAAATATGTATTTTCAGAAAAATCTCAGTTCCAAATGCCAAAATTTTTACTTTTTATTATACGTGGTAATGACAGTTTTGAACTCTCAGAATTTTTCCACTGGCAGAAATTTCATTTTTATTCCCATGGTACGCCCTCCTTCTTTCCTTAACAAGCAGATTTTTAAGGAAGGAAGAAAGAAAGATAAATCCTGTGCATTACACTTGCAGATGCGTTTAATTGCTAATTACAATTAAATTCCCTAAGGCGTCAAATCCCACTATAGTCATCCAGCAGCACTGGGACTGCACAGTGCCCAGCACTTTGGTAGGAAGATCCTTGCCAGTATTGAAATGAGCTGCATTGTAATATTACATCCTTGCTGCTAGAGCTGATCCACAGAAGGGCTAAGTGTCCTCAGCTCTGATTACCTCTCATTGGGAATTAAGAGCACTTGGCAAGATCCAACCTTAAAGCTTTCTGGCACATTATCCTATTTCATAGAGTGATTTATTTTAAATGAAAGCATATGGGTAGCAAGTGTCGACGGTGCAATAGCGCCAATGGTAGGTAATACACCCATCATACGTGAGAAGAAATGTGGTCTCTCCAAGCAGAAGGTAACGATGCATTTGCTTCTGTCAATACGATCCTGCACACATTCCCGATGAGCACATTTTGAGCTCCTATTATCATTAGTGGGAGGGGGATGGGGGACGTCCATGTCTCTACGTGTTTTCTGTGCTAATCTGAGAGCTGGACCAAATCCCAGTACTTGGGTCACTTGTACACAGAGTTCTCATTGTGAATCAGGGGTAAAATGGCAGCCTCTCAGTTGTGCTTTGAAACTATGCATTTTTTAAAACTTGTGTATGCATAAGCCTCTTATTTAATGAATGACTCCCTTTGTATTTACATGTTCCACCATCCACAGAACAAATAGGGTTTAGTCAGTTGAGAATGAAAACTTCTAGTCCTCAAGGGAGAGAAGGGAAAGCGAAAAAATAGCTGCAGCTATTTTATGGAAATAGTAAAAAATCAGCTAACCTCTTAGTTTTAGATCCTATCTGATCTTCAAGGCATTCTGTGGACACAACCATATATTTTTTTAAGTTATATGTTCCACAGCTCTAATCAGAAAAAATATGTGATATAAATGTAACTGAAACATATTGGTTTCAATGCAGCTGAATTCAGACCAGAAGTGGTCAGGAAAGTTATTTTAGGATGCTCTGGATCTTTATGCTAAATTAGGAGGGTCTTACCAGCCCTGAAAACTTCTTAATCTCATGCCTTTTTTAGTCCTTCCTTTAAATTCAGCTGATAAATGAAATATGTGAAATAATAAATAAATTAAAAATATATGACTGAAATAATTTCAAAGGATTTAGCAGCCAAGATAGGAATGTAGTGAAAGCAGCATTTTAAGTTGTCTTGATTTCCAAAAGGAAAAAGTTATAAATTAGTTCTAGGGCACTCTGACTCATTTATAAGAGTGGTTCAAGAAACTCTTCAATATTAATTAGTAGCCTGTGAATTCAACCTATGCAGTTATGATGAGACAGTTCTTTGGGTATGAAAGAGCCAACTTATCATATTTTTGAATTCATCATCTATAAGCTTGAATATTTTTGTATTTCCATATTTCTCAAGTAGCACTTAATTTAATCTTATCCCCATTTCTTTCAATAAACCATTGTTGCATCTCTTAAGCAGCACAGCTTCCTCCTCTAACTCATCTCCCCGTGAAATTGGTTTAATGAAGCAGAAAGGTATGAAGCATTAACAACACTGGAATTCATGTGGTAGCACTTCATTTTTCAGAGGCACTCACATTTCCTACCTAATTTATAAAATCAGCACACAAATGATTTTTATCACAGCCATTACATCAGTATAAATTACTGCCTTTTCTATAACACGGCAGTTAGTCAAACTGTTGAAATTATATCTATTAGTCATAGAGAGAAGGAGGGAAAAAGAAAAAACCTGTAGGAAAGATTTAGTGTAAAATAAAGACCGATAGCAGCCTTATTGAAACACTGATATTAATTTACCAAATGAGCCCAAAGTGCAGATATTTTGCAACAGAAAATTAAAAGCACACAAAGTAAAGCAAATGGGTCAATTTGTAAGGACCCCGAAAGGAAACTCAGCAAACAAACTATGCTGTATCAGGGACAGTCAGGAATGCAATTAGGAAGAAGTTCCTCACATCCAAAAAGGCAAGGCATTCCTCAAGTCCAGCCATAGCCCCACATTCCTCCCAAGCGTCCCCATTCACCTCAGTGCTCTGGCACTGGTGTTCTCCTCATCACTACCCTCCTAAATTTTTCCATGTGTACTGGTACCTACTTGCATCCTGGCTGCTCCTTTCCAGGGTAGTGGGAATCAGCCCCTACCACCCATGTTGCCACACAGCAAAAATATAATGATGCTAGCTGGGAAAAACTTGCAGTGTCCTCCGCTCTCCCAGTGAGCATTAACTGCTTTTCCAGAACCTACATCCCAGTTTGCAAAGTTTAGCCTGGAGGAAAATAACTGCTCACTCTGCAGATGCATCACACACTTAAAAATACTTCAGTCCTGTACTGCTCTGTAAACACCACCATGTCTGCTAGATCTGCTGTGGGTCTTACAAGTGTGTCCTGAGCCTCCTTCCCTGTTTGCTGTTCTTCAAGAACGACTCCTTCCAGAATTGTTCTGCAAATTCACTGTTACCTGTTTTGTTGGATTTCTCCTCCAGATCTGCCTATGTGTAATAGCTGCCTGAGAGGGGGCAGACAAAAGTTCATCAGGAAACACTCTTAAAGAATCATGAAGAGATGTTCCAGAAATCTACTCTTCCTATAACTTTTATTCTCACTCTCTTTTTTTCCAATTCTTTCCCTTCGGTGCTCTTCCTCCTTCAGATCGGACGGGAAATGCTCAGAGGCAGGAACCACACCTTCTGATTTGTCCTCTCACAGCAGCAAACATAACAGGACACACAGCTTTGCGGACACTGCTTGATGTCATTGTCTTTAGGGACATTAAGTATTAAAAACAGTTAAAAAAAAAATCTGAGCTGGTTAGGTTGTCACTGAAACAACATAAATCTTGCAAGGTGCACGCAGTTCAAGCTACTTTTCCTTAGTGTGTTTTGCCTTGTATATTGATTTACTACTTATACTTTCCATTAATTAGCCTTTCCCTCTACACATCAGGGTCTTTTTGCCTGGCTTTATCTATTTCCAGCAGATGCAACACTGGTGTAGAAGTGTCTACTGATGGCACCTTGTGGCTAAACCAGAGAAATGCTCGAGAATAGGAACAAACATTAAACAAACCAGGAAAATATCAAGAAAAAGCTATAATATGAAGACCACATCCCTTCACCCATAGTGATGGCTGCAAAAACTACTGCAATGCTGTAAAGCTTTGCAGACATCTCCTCAAAGGTGCTGCACAACCTGCCTGCCTGCCCAGGGCACCGAGAGCTGCTCCTTCCACACCCCTCAGTCCCTCACAGAATCCGGGAGGACAAGCAGGGGTCTTGGTCTGAAAGCTCAGCCCAGCAGGAGGCAGGAGAAGCGGGGAAGGGGGCTGAGGCTCGTACCAGGGGACGTGAACCGGAAAATCCAACTAATCCAGTCTGCGTGGGCGAAAAGGACCCAGGTTTTATCTGCTACCCAGAGCCCCTGTGAGTCTAACTCCAGCATTGCTGGGTGCCCTTTGGCTATCAGAAGAAAAAGTCACCCTGAACCCTGGTTCAGTTTCTGGTCTGTGCTGATCAGCAAATTTGCTGATCTCCATGGTGGCTCTTTCTGCATCCCTTTTTAGAGGCATTGCAGTACCCACTTGCCATGGGCTGGAATGTAACCACTCTTAAAAGCTGATAGTATTGGAGATACCTTTGAACGCCTGCTGATCACTGTTTCTGGAGGCACACAGTGATGCGTTTGGTCCCCTTCTCTCTAGATTCTCCTCTTAAAAGCTCAAGAGTGAGTGGCAGGTCCCAAATGGGCCCAGACTTGCAAGTCAGATACTAGTTTGCAGTCATGGCCAGGACTGAGTGTGGTGTGACCACAGCCAGGAAGGTCACTGGGTCCTTGCTGACTAGTTCAGGATCAGAACAGCCATCAGTGAGGCAGACTCCAAGTTGAGCACAGAGCAACTCTGGCCCTGTTGGTATGAATGCAATCTTTTTCACACACACACAGAAGTAGCTGACAGGATTCCCACAATATGATTAATATCAATGGTGGGATGTAACCTACAGATATTTGGCATCAAGCAGTGTCATGTGAAATATGTCCTAGGTAGAGAGCAGCAAACCAGAAGGTTGTGTTAAGGTTACAGATAGATGGGATACCTAAACTAGCCAAAGATCACCTGAGAGATGCTGTGTCCACACAAAGAAAGCATGATGTTGTCCCAACCAGTAAGCAATAACAAAGCTGGTTTAAAACAAGGCTGCCTCTCATTTATCACATTTTCTCAACTTTGGTTGAGTCTAATCCTCTCTCCCACCAGTCCAGGTGCATGTGTCTCTATGTTCCGCTGTTTTATATTATCTTTAGTATGTCATTAGCATAATTCCCAGATATTTTTAAGTCATTTTATGAGCTGTCTCCTAGTTTCTGTCCCCAACAGCTTTCATTATAAGTAAGCAGCGCACATATCACTTGGGAAGAGAAACAGGAGTCCTATGGTTTGCGCAATATCACCCAACAGATCAGATCTGCATTCCAGAGACAGGAACACACAATTACAAGACCTAAATACAAGTCCTCGCTCTAGAGGAAAACCTCTATGATGGAAAATCAGGGAGGTTCATTTCAAGTATGAAAGCCTGGAAACCATGCTACAGCTGGATATATGAATTCCTGAGAGAGTAACAGAAAGGTAAAATTTATCTTTACTGGGTAGATTCAGCAGACTAAGGTCTTCAGATCTAATCAAGTGTCATGCAAGATGTCGAATAAACAGTCCTACGTGCCTCATGTAAACACACAAGGCAGAAGAAATTATCCTCACTGTCCATCCAGGGGCCGGTGTGTCCATATTTGAAGAAAAATGAGGCTCTCAACAACCAGAGAAGTTTATAATAGCAACACAAAATAAATAGAAAACATTTTTGTGTCAGACCTCACCTGCAGCTCTATCAAGACATTGTACTATCCATGGCCTACCACAGTGATATACACAGTAATTCTCAACACCTTTAATTCACACAGACCTTGCATACAACTATACAAAGGTGTCTTGTGAGGCAAATTTTGGGCTTTCCAATCCAACAGAGATAGAAGAATTTTCTTTTAGCAATGAAAAAAACCCGAAACACCAACAAAAAACCGTTACTGAAAAGAACATGCTGTGATGTGAAAAAAGGACAGACTGAGAAGGAGATGCAGCAGTAGCTGGTATGAACTCATAAAAACACTTTCTGCAATAAAATGATTCTTACAACTTTGTTGCTACTTTTTTTCCCTATCTCTACTTGATACTAAGAAGAAATTAACACCTACAGATAAAGAGTAAAATCCCCACATCAAGGAGAACTTTTACCTGGAAAAGAAAGAAGAATGAGAGATTCAATGAAGACCACAAAAGACTTCCCTATCCTGTATTACCTGGAAGATGCTCAGATACCACTGTGATAAGCAGCCTCACAAAAACTTGGGAAAGGTTGACGGTTGAAATTGGAATTTATTTTTTATTCCAAGTAGATGTTTTACTTCTTTTTTGACATAGTAAAGCTAAAGGCTCGTCTTTACCTTTTTGTGTAAATAACTTCCTTTGCCTGGGGTGTTCATCATCAGTTTGACCTTAAAATGCGTGGCAGCATTCTTAGCAATATTCAATCAATGGTAGGATTAAAGGTGAAATCAGTTACACAGAGGAAACCTACTGCTGTTTCACCAGTGTGGTGGCTCTAATCTCCCTCCAAGAGACTAAAGATCATAACTGATTTACTTCTCTTCCCTGGGGAACAATTTTCTGTAGCCTGAAGCAATCAGGAAACAGACTGAATTGGCTTTAATACCCATCTGCCCTAGCGGGGAGAGACTGTGAAAAACTATGAGGTTGTTTTATCTTCATACTTGTAATTAAATAAACTATGACAAATTTGACAGGCAGAATTTCTAGCAGTACCAGTTGTCTTAAAACTTCCCACTCAGTGTGTAATTGATATATAGCAGCTATTCCCAAGCAGTACTGGAGAATATTTAAACATAAAAATCAGTGATCTTTACTCCATGCCATGATTTAACCTGTTGGCAACATACCTCTAATTTTCACACCTACCAAGAGGCAAAAATAACTTTTTTGAGACTGTGAAACATGTTTAAGCACAAGTAAATGAGGCTTACTGTGATTTCTTTTTCCCTCGACTGAGATCTATTATTTCAAGAATGTTAGGCATGTAAACGAGATGGTACTGATATAATAGAGAAACAAATCTAAGAAGTGATACCCAAAAAGTTTTTATATCAGAAAAGGACAACCTGGAACCAAGAAAGCATCTTCATATACATTAATACCAAAGTATATATTACTAATAACTGAGTCAATAAACTTTTATTACTATTATTTTTCAACACAGTGCCAGAGGCAAAGCAGATTGCAAGTATTTCTCTCCAAATTTTCTGCAATTCAACACATTTCCCGGAGTTGTCGTAACACAAAAATTATGACTTTTTATAAATAAAACCAAGGTTTGTATTTTATAGTATATAGCAAGCACATGAGAGACAACAGAGTTGCTGTAAGTACACCCATTTCGAATATGTTGCCATCTACCTTTCTCATCCATATACCCCAGCATGAAACTTTTTTAAATACCCCATGGGGAGTGCAAGTGGATTAATGATTCTTCAGTCTACTGCATTAGAACTGGACACATCTTTTTTTCACATGAGCTGAGACAGTTTACAGTTGCAGATAATTCTGATTTTTCGTAATTATTTAACTAATCTTAGAATTATTCATATATTGCTGGAGCAAAGCAAAGAATTTCAGAAGTGCTTTGGTTTCTCTGCGCAGACCTGTTGCCAAAGGATACGGAGGCCTGACATCCTGGCATTCAGAAGTGGAAGAATTGCAACTACACCTGCTAAGTGTTTGCAAAGCCCAATACCAACCTTCAACATTGCTCACCTCTGCTTCACGGATGGAAACACAGACATGGAAACACAACAGCGGCTTTGTCAAAAACATGCACTGATATTTCTGCCTGGCTTGAGGTAATTCAGTCATAATCTCCCAAATAAGTGTCTACAAATCTGGTTATGAAACCTTTGAAAAATAATCTGCAATACTTGAGTCATGTTTCCAAAAAATCAGCATTACTGAAGAGTTTGCACATTAAAACATTTTAATCCTTTGTAGGACCAATTATGAGAAGCTGAATTATGTTCTGTCAATGTCACAGGACAATACTGCTGCATTCAGTTATGTAGGAAACATAGAGGAGATGACCCTGGTAATCAGCTATCTAAAGCAGATTTACAGGCTTTAGTTTTAAAAAATCACCTATAACAACAAATCTACCCAAGTCTACTTAAAGCTCTGAAGTTAGGATTGCTCGCTGAAGATCTACAGGCTGCTACTCTTAAATACATTTTCAAAATACGTGGAATTGTGGACATTTAATAGCAACTTACACAACCCTCTGAAAAACAGCAATTCTGTGAGGTAACACGCACCAACATATTAGCATGAAAGATTCTGCAAAAGAGTCTTTTCTATTTCTCTGATGCCTGAAAAACTGGAGACAACTGAGGGGCACCGTTCCTCAACCTGTAACTCATTTCCAGAGCTATTATGCTGAATTCTTCCCATGAAAGAAATACAGGAGCTTAAATAAAAATAAATAAATAAACCAGCAAACAAGAATTGAATAAGAAACTAAACACAAAGAAACCCGCACTCACTTGAAGATTTTTACTTTCCCAAATTGAGAGTAAGAAGAATTGGTGGATATACTTCCATGTTCCACTCTGTGCTTAGTTTTTATACTGTTCTTCAAAATAAATTATGTTTTAAAACATGGCAAGTGTTTAAATTAGGTATTGTATATTTTTTATTTGGTTAAAATAACACACTTAGCTACGAACACCTAGGACAGGTGAGTCATTTTCCTAAGAGCTTAGTATTTATCTGTGTGTGATTAAGAGTGATACAAAGAGCCAACAGTGACTACTAAAAATCTGCTTCAGGCTGAGATTGCTGATAGAGAAATTATGCTGCAAACAAAATCTATTCTGTAGTTTTGTGCTAAGATTTGAAGAATTCAAATGTACTCCAAGACTTATAACTAGCTTTTAAAAAAATAATAGTGTTAACATATTAAAACTAGTCATTTAAAAAAAGTAGAAAATCCCATTTCCCCTATTTCTCTTCTGCACCTGCTTTTTATTGCAATAGCCACAGGCTGTAATAAGACAGCAGTGCGGCTTCAAGCCTTGATACAAAGGAAGTTCTGTCTGAGCCAGTTACTCATCCACATGACATGATAGCTCCCATTTCCTCCTCAGTCTTGCTTTCCCAGAGCAGTGACAGAAACCACATTGCAGAACTGTCAAGATCCTAAAACCTGATTGTTAAATGCCAATTACCTTGATTAGGTTTCCAAAAAAAAAAAAAAGGAGCGAGAGATGTAGACTGAAGATTTACCTGCTATGCTCTAACTTGATAAACTAGAACTCAAACATATCTTGTCTGCTTACAGATCTCAACTATAGATCTGCTCAAAAAAATGTTGTTTCACTTCAGTGAGCAAAATTGCACCCAGAATCAACAGATCACCTACAATAAACTCTTCTGTTATTTTTACACAACAGTTTGAAAGTCACATTTCTCTTCAAAGAAGAATTATCTGTAAAAATGGATGTAAAGATAGCTGGATTTATTCTACATTTCCCAAAGAAAACAACAATGCTATCTGGGTGAGAAATTTAAAATCAGACTAAAACTCATACAAAACAGGAGGCAGCCAAGAATAAGGCTGTTTGGCCTCTGAATTCACAGAAGCAGGTGATACTCAGCATTTAGAAACACCAAAACCAAGTCTCTTTTCTTCACCTGAAAGGATTTGTTAATTCCTCTGAAGATCAGTTTCTACCAATCCTGCACACAGAGGTTGGTGTTCAACCCCCAAATCTGTTTACTCAGTGACTAATGTCAGCATGATGGTGACAAGAAGCCCAGGGAATGAGGTCAGAGAAGTACTTAAAAGGAGCCTCTAAGAAAGATGGGGCCAGACTTTTTAGCAGGGCCTGTTGCCATAGAACAAGGGGTGATGGTTTTAAACTAGAAGAGGGGAGATTCAGGCCAGATATGAGGTAGACATGTTTTACAATGAGGGTGGTGAAAAACTGAAACAGGTTAGTCAGGGAGGTGGTAGATGCCCCATCCCTGGAAACAGTCAAAGCCAGGCTGGATGGGGCTCTGAGCAACCTGATCTGGGTGAAGATGTCCCTGCTCGTGGCAGGTGTTGGACTAGATGAGCTTTGAACATCCCTTCCAACCCAAACTACTCTATGATTCTATGACTAGTGCCACTGCTACCCTGGTGCAGGACTCATCACCCACCACAGTGGATGCACAGCCCCTCTTGTCTCCCTGAGCATAGGCAAAGAAGGAAATTTTGTGGAGCATAACACAACACCATGGATGGACAGATGTAGCCTCACTACTTCAGCACTTGGCCCTGCTAAGTTCTTGGCCTGTCACCTTCCTCCTTGGCCACTGGGGCAGGAAAAGGGAAAGAGCACCAACATGTTTCAGCCACACAAACAGAGCAACAGCTCACACATCCCAGGGCCTGGCTGGGAGGTTGAGTATCATTTCAGAAATCGTTTTCAGTTCCTTGGCTCCTTCCTGCTTGCCTGAGGACAGCCCTGGCAGGGGAAGAAGGGGAAGGAGAGCACAAGTGAAGGACTCTGGTTCTGGCTCTTTGGAGTGCACTAGGAGCAGCAAGGAGGGGAAGGTGGCATTGAAGTTCTGTCTTTTCACAGCAGACTGTAATCTTCTACGTGCACAAGCAACGGAAGAGCCTTCATCTGCCTGTGTTTTAACCCTCATCTCAAAAAAAATCCATGCTCAGCTACAACCACCCTAGATCTTGGTCTGCAATGAGCAGCTATCTTGGGCAACAGGGTGCCAATTAGCATGAAATCACTATCATTACAGCAAAATCATACTTGTTCTGCTGTGACCTCACTGTGTGGGATGTCTGGGTCTACAGACGCATCTCATTTGCAGTTCTAGGCAGTGCTAGGTTTCTCTCGCAATGAAATGCAGGTAACTTACCAGTTCTTCAGCCAGGCTGTGGGAACTCATTGACTATCTGTGCTCAAACACATCTTCATTCCAGCTTCCAGCTCTGAGAACTTACTGCAAATATTAAAAGTTATTTATTAATTAAACTGGGCCCTGGACTGTAACCCTGTACAGGCAAAGCAGCAGAAGCCAAAACCCTTTTCTGTTCCAAGGGGATGATTTCCTGTGGCACCTATAGGTAATATTCAGCTCAGTGCCCAAGTTAGCTGTGCAGTCTGGTAAACAATTGCTATGTGTATTTTCAAACAACAGCTATAACATTTACTACTATCATGCACTACGGAGAGTAGAAATTATCTTATCCTTCACATCAGTATGCCTCTCCTGACCCTCTATTTCTTTTTCTTCTTTTAATTAATCACCTTTACTTTCTGTGTCCCTCTGCTCCATCTGTGTAGCAGTGCTACAAATGAGCCAGAACTGCAGTTGTGAAAAAAAAGGAATGTTTATAATTTCCATTTAGTTCTGTTATGTGGCTCATTGTTGAACACAGAAAATCATTTTCTATAAAAAGGGGTTCTAGTTCATCAGCTGAGAATAATCTAATTACTTTCCCTTCAATTACATTTAAAAGAAACAATTTTTAAGAGTCCTTGCAACCACTTTCTCACCCACGTGACTTCCTGTGATGGTGCTGGTTTTGCTGGGACAGAGTTAATATTTTCTTGCCAGTAGTTAGGCTGTGTTTTAGAGTTGGTATGAAAAGAATGTGAGGACTCACATTTTTGCTGTTGCCAAGAAGACCGGAGACTTTTTCAGCTTCCCAGCTGCAGGTGCACAGAGGCTGAGCAGGACCATAACAGGACAGCACCTAGATGGACACCCGGGCTGGGCAATGACATATTCCCTGCCATTAATGTCATGTTCCATGTACAGCTGGAGCAGGCTTTTCTGGCTTGCTGTTTTTCTGGGACCACCTGTTGGGTGTGATAGTGTTCAAGCACAAACTGCTGTCCAAGTCTCTGCTCTTTCAGGATCAGCTATATGGGATCAGTGATTGCAATCGCTGCTCAGCGGATCACTGCTTGGGAATGGGCTGGGCATCTGTTTATTGGGTTGGTGAGCCCCTGCATTGTGTATCCTTTACTTTATATATTCTTTTATTGTTATTATTGTTGTTGTTTATCTCTTTCTTTGCTGTTCTGTTAAACTGTTCTTACCCCAAACCATGAGTTTTACCTTTCCCCCGGACACCCTGATTCTCCTCCCCATTCCACCGGGGTGGGGAGTGAGTGAGTGGCCACATGGTCCTAGTTGCTGGCTCTTACTGCATATCACAAGGTAGAAGTCCAAACAGCTGGGGATTTCTGTACCCACTGCCAGCCTGTTTCAGAGACAGTATCCAACACAGAACAAAACCAGACACCTGATTCCATGTGATCATCCCCTGGGAAGAAGCACACATTAATGCCTTGTCACCAGTGGTAAAATTTCAGCAAATTCTTCAAGATGGAAAGTTTAACACCGCCAACTGTACACAGGCTACAGGGTCAAAACTTCTCTCTTGTCCTCACAGATCACCAAAGAATGACAGCTAGATATTACTACCAAAGGTAGCCCAGTATCATTCCCTCAGACTGGAAAAATCTACAGTTGATCAGATGTGATTCAGGGATCTGACTCGTGGGCTGTTTAATGCTCCAAGCTCAACCAGTAACACTGCTGAGCAACCTGACCTTGAGGGTTGCATTGATCAATCGTCATTTCACCCTCACAACCAATGTTACTGACTAAAACAAGCACTTTTGTAGGACTTGAGCAAGGGAAAAATTATACAGAAGATGAGCATCAACAAAAGTTACAGCTCAAAACCTCTTTTACTTCTGCAACATAAGATGTCAAAAATAGTGTCACAATAACTTTTTAATAGTTATTCAACTTTGTCATGGAGTTTTGGAGAACAAGCAAGGCGGGGGGGAAGAAGAGAAAGAAAAAAAACAACCAACCAAACAAAAAAGGTCAATTTTGCAATCTTTAAAATCCTGGAAATATCAAAAAGTCCCTGTATATCTCACTATTTATAATGAGTTAAAGCTACAAAAACTCAGATATTTTTCCCAGTTCCCCCCACCTTTGGCAGATAAACAAGGAGATAAGAAAGTTGTGATGTTCTTTTAACCTTCTACCAAAGGTAAGGACCACCTGTCGGTCTGAATTTCCCTTGCAAATCTGCTGGAGCTGCAATAGTGAAACTGCACTGCTGGTGCCTGCTTTATCTCTGATTAGCCATCATTTGGGACAACTGTTCAACTGATGGAGCAAATGACTGCACTGAGCTGGCATTTCCTACCTCCTCATCACACAACTGTTTAGAATAATATCTCAATGCAACTGAAATGCAGTTTTATTTCTCCTCTCTCATCCAATCCCAGAAGAATAAAGAACAACTTTATACAAAGGTTTATTTTTATCTTATTGGAGCAAGATATTGTATACTCGGATGAACAATACTAGGATTAAGGTAGTCTCAGAGAGGTGTTTGTGGCTCAGGGTGTACCCACAATGCTCACAACGCATGTTTCTCTCCAAAGGGCACAATATTGCCCAGGAATATAGTTTTAGTGGCAGAATTTCTCAGAGTTTTCCTGCATAGCTGCCGAAAACAGACCTAATGGTCTTCTGTCTGTATTAAATATCAGCTGGCATTCCCCAGTTTTCTCTGGAGGTGGCTGCATTTTCTGTGGTAGACAGAGCAACCCATGAGTACTGTCTGCCTGAGACTGGCTTTGCTCCCTGAGAATGTGACACTGGCGTCAGGTTACTGGAGTGATTACAGGTATTACTTGTCATCTCCTCTCTCCTCTTTATTTCCTTCTTTCACCAGAATATACCAGTTTAAAATCGACCTGATCTTTTGTTTACTGTAGAGTCCAGCCCTCAATGGGTGAGTGTGCTCAGACAAGTCTATCCTGCTGTCCCTGCTAAGGTCAGCTTTACTTGTCTGCCACAAACTCCTTTACTTCCCTGTCCATCCTCTTTGTATGTGGTCCCAAATAGCAGACACTGGAAAAGCAAAAATAAAGTGAACTACTTCAGATTTCTTAAAGAAGAAGAGAAGAGTTTTATCTTATACCACATTTTTCCTTTATTTGAATAGTTAAATCTTATTTGGATCTGTTCTTGCAGCTCATCACAGATGGTGGATTTTTCTAATCTTCTTCTTTACTAAAAGGTAAAATGGCACTGAACTAGGGACTATGGGTAACAATTGCCACTAGGATGAGACTGAAGGACTTCAAACATGGCATCTCTGAAGGAAAGATGAGATCTTAATTATTTTAGCCCTTTACTGTGAGCTAGAAATTACCAGTGCACTTCTCTAATAGCTATCTGATATTCTTCAGTAATTTTAGTTCATTAGGAAATATTCTCTCCCATTCCAGCCAACAACATTGAAAGAAATTAGACACTTTTTTTTTTTTTTCCTAAAATGTGAGACCAAGTAGCTAAACTCACTATTGTGGTGAGCTACTTTTCCTTCTGTAAGAACTCCTAGAACTTCCTTTTACGTTCTGGTTTTATCTCTTTTCACCTGGAATTAGTGTATCATCACTTCTGAACTAGGAATTCATTCCCAATTAAAAACTGATTCAGATCTTGGATGATCGCCTGCTCAGAGAGGCAGGATTTTTGGTAGCTTTAGAAAGACTAATGGCACATCCATTTTGAAGAGCTTCAAATCTAACAAAGTAAAAAACCCACCAAAACTAAGTTAATACAATTAAATATGCATTTAAGGCTTGTGCTTTAGCTATCAAGACCATTTCAGAATAACTCGTGTTGCTGACAGCTTGCACTACCTTCTGTGAGTTATGGCTGTTTTTGTTTGACTTGCTGGACTCAAAGCATTCACCTTTCATCAGCACTTTCCAGAATGTTATTCACAATAACCTTTATTTATGGGCTGGCCATTTGGCAGAACCACGACACACCCTGACGGGATGTCTACCACAGGGTACCCTTCCATCATAGAGCAATGAGTGGAATGAGCTTTATGATGTGCCTGTTAATCAGCAGACAATTATTGAATAAATATTTATCCTACAGGAATATTAAATTATGTCATTGCCTACCATGCATGACGGTGTAAGTCAGGCCTCAGTACTAATTGATTTAGCAAGGAATTCTTTAAAGAACCGAGGAGTCACAGTAACATATACCTTTGCAAGTGGAGACGCAGAGCAAAAAGGGCTACAAACACTAAACAGGGAAGGACAGATGCAGGTCGAGAAAATAAGAGAGGCTAACATCCTATATCTGGAATAGCTGGAAAAGGAAGGTGAGTCTGCACAGCATCACTTCCACTGATTCTCTAAGTACAAGGATTGAGGGTTTTTTCACCTAATTCTGTTACAGAAATTTGTTACATTCAAATGAAATAGATTATTCTTCTTGAAAGGCACATGCATCTGTTAATACACAGAATGCAAAGGGGATTCCGGTTACCCTCCACATGTTTAGAATATTTCTAGCTCCTGCTTTCTTCATGAACACATGAAGAAAGTCTTATCAAATTATACCATATTAAAAGTGAGGGTCTTTTCCTACCTGGTTATGTCTAAGACTCTCAGAGACTTACTCATTAGTAACACAGTCTGTACAACAGGGCTTCTAAAAGCAGATTCTTGAGGATTGAATGTATTGCTTTGTCACAGTCTGCAGATTTGAATGTTGCTTTACAGGATGGTTTCCTTCCAAAAGGGCTGGTTGAAGCGTTTTGATTTATGGATGCAACATCATTCCTGGACTCAGAGGCCAGCAGATTCAGCACTTTAGACCTGGGCTTCTCTTGAGATCCCCTTAGGTATTTCTATTGACCCACCACAGTTGCATTCAAATGCTTTAGAAACACCTATAAACAGAAACAGTGGCATCAGATACCCTTCCTTATTTCACAGGAGAAATATCTGGGGCAGACTTTAAGTTTTTTCGGTGTGTATATGAGCAAAAGAGAGACCCAAAGAAGAAAAGCTTGTGAAAAGCCATTTGCATATGACAGGAATCCAACCTGTCTTATTTCCACAGCCCTGAAATCTCCATCGAGATTTTCCTATCACCTCACATTTTACCACTGCATCTTTGCAACAGAGCTTGTCCTGGGGGAATGGTCAATGCAGTGCTGCAAAGGACTTTAAGAGTTAAGGCAGAGACCTTGAACTGCACTTTGCATTCAAGAGAGTCAGTCCTCAGTGCAGAACATCAGGCTGATGTGCTTGTTGCTAAGCAAAGGGAGCTGATAGCTGTCTTTTGTACTGAAGTTTTCAGGATGTGTGGCCTTGCTGAATGGTCAGAAGGTCAGGAATGCATAGGTCATCCTGGTCAGACCCAGGCCCAATTGAATGGGACACCTCTTATGGCAGATGGAAAGGGGAAATTTGCTGCTATGGCTGTAGGCATCTGTAGCAGCAAGGAGTTCAAAAGGACCACAAGGCTGCATATGGTCCTATCCCAGTCCCACACTTCTCCACTTTAACCTCTAAACATTTACCTGTCCTTAAGTATGCAGCAGAGGGAAGTCTTGACTCATTACAACCTCAGCCCTGCCAAATTAGATTTAACACAAGGTCAGCCAAGAAATTATGCTGTGACTGGGTGTCAAATAGAGGAGGCAGCAAACCGATCTACTTCTTTGCTTTCTGGCTTTTTGTCTTTGTTTCAGCAATTCTCCAACTCTCTTCACCTTTCAGAAAATTGTGATTATGCAGAAAAGAGTCACAGAAGATAGCTGAGCCAATCTACAAACCTATTGGTACTGGAGTCCCAACATCTCGGTTCCTATTGTCACACAGTCACTCTCCATCATCCGTGTTTGATATAATGTTCATGTTTGAAAACCAGTTCAGTTCACTAAACTGAGAGAAACCTACTCTTTTGGCGCATTACTTTTCTACCAAAAGCAGCCCCCACTGGGTCAGTAAGTGACAGGACTGCAGATCCGTAAGCAGGAGAGAAGGGTATAAGGATCCAGACCTCCCCTTACCACAGGGCTGAGGATTTAAACTGTACCTGAGCGCTCTGACAGTGCCCAGGGCAGGAGCTCTGATCCCCAGGGAGCCATCTGAGCTCAGACGGGTTTCTCTTGTTCTAAGAAACAAGGACTGACCCACTTCAGAATGTTTCCTTTACGCTTGTACAGCTCTGGGAAATAGGACAGACCAACATGCACAGGGATCAATAATCGTCAAGTGCTACAGTGAGTCCATTAGGATCAGCCTGTCCATCAGGGCTAGAAGAGCTCTTTCCGTGCCTGGCTGTTGCCTGAGGCTCGACTGAGACTATCTGTAGCATCTGCCCCAGCTTGATGGGCATGTTCAGAAAAGGCAGCTCTTGGCAAAAGTTTCCAAGGCCATCTCTTCAGGGAGCTGGTTTTTAGTCCTTGCTACTGGGATGTTGTAATGTTTTAGGGTCAGTATCCTTCAGCAAAACATAATCCAAGAATATGAAGAGTAGCACAGAGATGTAGTTTTTCTATCCTTTGTAGTAAAGCAAGTGCATAGGGGGTATCTGGAGGAGGGAAGGCAACTTTTTTTTCTGGAACCTGGAAGAGAAGTGGCTTGAGTTCAGCACATGAGGACTCCAGCTATTATGTGCTCATCACATTAAGATTTTGGAGATTCACCTGTGGCAAACCCAGAAATACTTCAGAAAGGAGCCCTGTAGGAAGTTCTTATCTGCATAAATGACAAAGTCTCCCAAGGTGATGGATTACTCCACCATTTCATCTAACCTGACTTTCATGAGCATCTCTGATGACTCTGGGTGGATAATGGCAAGACAGCATGAGACAATGACCTTCCCTTACAGCTACACTTCCTTGGCATTTTGGGGAGCCATTAAATTAATGGATTTTTAAAGAGTGTGTGCACAATGGATTTTGAGGGGAGAGCATGAACAACATTGCCTGTACTGCTATTTCCAGTTTAACACAAATAACTACAAACTTACTCCCCTGTGGACTCAGATCTTTTGCATTGGCAAGGGTTTTAAAGACTGCAGATAATGAAGAAACTGTCATACTGATGAGTTATTTCATTGATCGTCATTATTAAAGATGCACAACACTCAATGAGCATTTCTCAATTCAAAACTTAGGTGTGATCTACCAAAGCAGTGGGCAAAAGGGGGAGTTATTGCAGAGAGTGGGGGGTTTGTTTGTTTTAGATACCAGAAATAAACAGAAGGTCTACAACATTGTAGTTGTAATAAGCTTTACAGCTAAAATCAAAAGTTAAACCTGAACACACATATTTTTAATGCAAACTACTAGGGCAAGCAAAATAATTGCACCAGCCTCACCAAAACTTCTACAAATTACATGTGGCCAGTTTTCTTCTTGCTCAGTGTGCTGAAAGACAGCTGGACAACAGCAGTAAAGACAGGCAGGCACAATGTGTTGTCTTCTAGAAGACTGTTCCCAGGGAAATCCACAGAGCTAGCAACTCTTGCAAAGTTAAAATTCAGAATAAAGTAGGAAGAGTATGCTCATCAGAACAACAATCTGTGCAAATTATAAGATGGGGAAAAAAAAGATAAATATGTTAATCTGTTGTAAACTGATTTTGACCCTGAAGGTGATCACAGGTACACAGCATTACGGTACTTTAAACTGTTTTATGCAAAGCTTAAAAAAGACCCAGCAACAGACAAAGCTTTTTTTGTGTTTGCTAAACAAAGCATGAAAGAATAGTGATAAAAGTAGGAGGAGCCGAGTTTGTCCGGACAAAGCCAGGAGGAGGAGCCCTCATGCAATGGAAATGCAGTTCAGTGGTCCTGGATTGATATGCTCATCCTTTAAACCCCCAGGGCTGGGAGATCACAGGCCCTGAAAGTCCATCAAAGAGCACTTCTCTGCATTGATCCAGGCTGGAGCGGAAGGCTGGTGGGGGTCTGCTGTTCTGTAGGAGGCTGCCTCCGAAGATAATCAGCTTTTCTTTTTTGGAAATTGGGGAAACCCAAACATCAATAAAGTGTTATTTCAAGTAAAACATCAGTCCAAGCCTACAGAACGTGTGTGTGTGTGTGTGTGTGTGTGTCTTTTATTGTGTGTTGTTTTTTTCTTAAAGGAAAAAAAAAAGGAAAAGAAATTTTATAAAAAGTACCTAGGATCAGAAGCGGGTAATCATTTTATCTTGAAAGTCTACTCAGTGCTTCAGCTGTTCTTTCCAACTTGTCAACAGCAGAGTCCTCAATAGAGGTCTTTAAGGCAGCCTCAAAAACGTTTCTATTTATGTTTGGATGCTCATGCACTACAGTAGCACCTGACCTAAAAATAAAATAAAATCACAAGGTAAAATTACTCTCTCAATGACTTGTTGGGTTACCATGTGCTGCAGGCACACAATTACTTATCAGTTCAGCTTCTTAGTTTAAAACACTTCAGGCCTGACAAAAGGAAGATGGGAAGCCTGGGGAATATTGAGCCCTGAGAGCCACCACTGTGACAGACACCCATCCACATCATCTTTAGCTTCCAGGTGATCAGCAATTCGGCTGCGGAACCCCCGATCTATGTCTCACAGCTCTGTGTGTGGTTTATTCCAAGTTATATATCCAATATACAGACGCTAAATAGCTGAACATGCATAAAGCAGAATTGGGAGTGAAATCAGACAATCTAGCACACTTCAGTGTAACTAGAGACTGAAAGTCATTAATCAACGGTTTGTTTGGCACTGGAAACCGTTATGGTATTTTATTTATTCAGGGAAGCAGTATTGAACAAACAGGATGACAGAGGCTTTTCCATCACAGCATGTGCAATCTGCCTTGATAAAACTTCAGAATATTCTAATATCATTAAATAGCTGTATTTGACTGAAATCAATCAAGTCTGTACCCTAGAGATCCTGATCGCTGATAAAACAACCTAGGGCACCCTGTTATTTGAAACTATTTCAGGTGACCACAACTATTGCAGAGAAATACGGTCAAAGTTACCTCTGAGCGTTACCTTTCTGTGAGTGTAACCACAGAGAGGAGAAAGAGCAGCAACTCCGTTGCTTGCAAAATAGTCCGTGTCATGATTTTTTTAAGTGAAAAAGGGTCACAAAACACTCGACACTGGTGTAGGGGTGGTGCTACTGGAATTAGCAGGCCACCAAACTCAGGGCTTTGCAAATCAGACACACACACAAAGTACTTCGTTAAGCACATTTCAATTGAATTCTGTGTGAACTAACAAATCTGAGGGATGTTAGAGATCTAAAAAAACGAACCATAGAGATCAAAGTTCTCTTTTGCCCTCAAAATGCAAAAAAAAAATTTACCCTACTGAAAATTAGAGAAACAGGAGTTTATTTTTCTTTCATATACACACAGCCTAACTCTTAAGTATTTTTAAAGAATATTCATTGTTGAAGACAGCCTTATCCTGCATAGGTTCAGAGTTGATTATCCAACTTTATGATAGATTTTAATGTAATAAAAATAATTAGACTTCAGAGAGTTTGCTAAACTACTCAGTGTACAGAATAGAAAATAGCTTCTATCTCAAGAGCCTTGTGATCTCTGGTTTCTTTTGCAGAGGGAAATTTAGAAGTAGAATTTTGCCATTCAAATTATACTGATTTGTGCAGTGCAGATATACTCGCTTATGTAACAGTGACAAACTAAACTGGAAAACGAAATAAGTCTTATTCTGGTGTAATCACAACCATGTAGTAAATCAGGCTAGTACAATGAGACAAACAAACACTCTACAAACAACTATATGAAAAAGGCTACTGCTCATCAGTCTGCCCCCAAGCATCTCTGCAACACCATCTGCCAAAGGTCGTCACCTCCTCAGCCCTGGCTGCACTACTCACATGTTTGCTTCCAAAGATGCTTCAGTCAGAACAAGCCCGGTTAACTTGAACAGTTTAAACAGGTAGAGGTTTGCTTAACCTGCAGCTTGGAAGTGCTCTTGTAAACAGCTTTGCTGGTGAATCTGAGCTGTGGTAACCTCTGGGAAGTTATAAACACCTGGTAGCATCTCGCACCAGCACAGCTGAACCTAAAGAGACACGCACACATTCGAATCCTACTTAAAGCCACAGAGATAGGTTTCCCTAAAACACAAGCACGTATCTACAGAGCTAGGTGATCTGAGGCTGGATAGGTTGAAAATCAAGACGTAAGTGAGGAAGAAGATAACCATCAGCGATTCCTATTGTCTCGCTCTCTCTCAGGCCATTTTCTGCTGACAATTTTAGAGCCATCAGTCTAGGACAAGTGGCCATAACGAGGGTAGCCACAGAGATGGTTCTACAGCTTGACATGGGGAGAGTATTGCATACCTGAGAACTTGTCTGAAAGACAAGAACAGATAATGGGGATAAGCTGAATTTACAGAGGGTGATAAAAGATAGGGGGTCAACCGTTTATGTAAGAGGATATGGAAAGGATTCTGAGGAAAGTCATTAGAACAGTGGTTAAAGAAGGCAAACTTACCACAAGAATTTTGACGTTCTAATAACCAATGCAGAAAATCAAAGCAAGCCATATTATAGGGTGAAAGCACTACCAGAAATTGCTCACCAGGAGTTTGAAGT
Organism: Columba livia; assembly: GCF_036013475.1. Lineage (NCBI taxonomy): Eukaryota > Metazoa > Chordata > Aves > Columbiformes > Columbidae > Columba > Columba livia. The sequence continues at coordinate 3,511,456 of NC_088613.1, forward strand.
AAAAAATGCTGAAGAAAATGAAGAAAAACAATTACTACTGTGTTCCTGTGAAGGACATGTCAGTGTTCAATGCTGTGAGCTCAGTTTTGAAATGAGCTCAGTGTAAATTAATCTGCATATATGCAAAAGTACTCAAAGGTGTCAGGAGGCAGCAATAAGCACGAAGAGATTTTGTTCTGGAGTCTCCAGTTGAAGGCTTCCATGATGTTTCCACACAGAAATAAAATTGCTTGACTAGAGAAACCAAATCAAGGCACTTGCTGCCATAATAAGAACCTGAAAAAAAATTCCAAAACTCATATAGCTGCTTCAACTTCTGTTAGACAGTTGTCATGACTGTGAGGACTTATTTGGAGCACAAGGCAGCATGGTAGCATGCTATCTTCTTGTCTAGCAAATGCTAGAGTTTGGGTTCCTGCAGCATGAGAGCAGATTTCCCTTCATTTCTATGGCTGCAAAGGGAACCCATTGCATCTATAATCAGAGAAAAACACTCAGTATAGGTGGTACCTCCCATAAGCATATTTGGCTATTTACATTGATGCACCATTTTCACCATTTACAGAACAGAATGAGTGCTTGTTTGTGTCCATCACTTTTGACAAACACTTGTGTGGATGTCTCACTGCCCCTTGCTGCAATGCTCTGAAAGGAGTCTGGGGAGCCAAACTGTTTGTGATCTTGGGAGGTTTCTTTCAGCAATTTTCCCATTTGCTGATTCACTGACATAGTAAGTGGGGGCTAGATGCTTCATTTCCCACTACTAAGGGAGTGCAGGAGCTCATCACTTTACAAAGACAGGCCTAACAAGCTCGTACTTAACCAGTATTGACTTCAATGGGCTTTCGATCAGGCTGCTGTCATCCAGACATTCTATGTGCGGGCGCAACACCCGGCTGTGCAGCAGACCCAGCGAGCAGCACAAAGAAGGAAATGTGAAGCTAAGGAGAGTTATAAGACAGTGGTTCAAGGGAAGAGAAAACTGAAAACTCAACTAACACTGTCCCATGTAAGTGCAAGTAAAAGTAAACGTATCAAATATTTTTCTGAAGAAAGAGTATGCCTGTTTTAAGTAGCCAAATTGAAACTGCTGTTCTCACAACTGGACAGAAATGGGTGTACCAGATTTTTATTGCTTCAGATTGATTCAAATATTTAGTTATAACTATGAACAGCCCTGAAGTTTGCAAGTTTAACCTTTGGCTAAACATGCATGCAGCATCCCATCTGCTTTGCACCAGCTTAGGTATTCATGAAGCATGCAGTGTGAAGTACTTTTCATTTCTGCTATGCTTGATAAATTAGCCAACAAGCATGGAACAGACAATAATAGTAGATTCCTATTTGATGACTGGATTTGATTTGGTACGTCTTTTAGTGTTTTGATCATTTGGACTGAAGATAAGACGCACACAATTTGGTAGCTGCTAAAGTGGGATTTAATAAGTCTCCTGTAAAACACAGCATGTATGCAAACAGCCCAGAGGATTAGACTCCACTTGCTTAGTTTAGAACTTGGTGCAGCCAACCTGAATAATCAAACGGAGGAACAAAAGTTGTGAATCCCCTCAATGCACTGCTTCATTAGGATCTCCTTACAAAAAAAGAAAATGGGACTCATCTGATCAGCCAGATTTTATGGCATCTGATTAGACCACCATTTTCTCAGCAGGTCCCCTTTCTTTAAACTGTTGACTATGGATGGCCTGCTGAATAGGATGAACTTTGGACCGCTAAATTGCAGCATTATGGTTATTTAGTGTAATTTATGAAAAAGAGAGAAGTCGTGATCACCTACTTCATATTGCTAATGATATCTCCATTTATCGGAACAGGTATGAGTTTGGATCATCATTTTTTCCTCTCAGTCACGGAACACTGTCCAATTAGATACCAAAAAAATATGTTTACCAATGGGGTTGTACGAATACTAAATTAAGATTTAATAGTCCTTACATAATCATTTATTATTGTCGACTGTTTGCTACCTTACATTAAGTTGCACATGATCTCAGCATGTTTACTTCAAAGTTTCCTATTTATTCAGTATTTTCTATTTGCATTTTACTGTGACTAGTCTAAAAAATAAAAAGAAAAGAAAAAAAATCTGAAATTGATTATTCTGCTCTGCAATGTTTCATCTAAACAGCAATTAAAATCGTAACAAATTAAACAGATGCTAATGCTATGAGAATTACACTATGGTGATTATAGTGTTAAAGTGCCCTCACCCTGAAAGAAGAGAGATAGATTTCCAATTACAGAAATTATCACTTTGTCTTTTTTCTCCTAACAAATAAGACTGCCAAACACTTTCCATAGAGACAAATTTCTAAATTGCTGATTATTACAGGTAATGATCTATTCACTATGTCAGCTTCCTAGCCATCCTTAGAAGCTGGAGTTAGGCAAGTTAACAATGAACTGTCAGGGAGGGGAGGAACAACACCGGTAGGTGATGCTGCCAGGCAGAAGCCAATTACATAGACATGGCAGGAGCAAGGTAAGTAACATGTGTCCTGTCTCAGATCCACACAAACCACTGGAAGAGGTTCTTACCCACTCACAACTAGTTATATATTGCTACCTGTGTAGTAGCTGTGTAGCTCTGTATTGTAGCTGCCTGACTGCTGCCGGAAGGAGGTTGTATGGGCACTTCTACCCCAGCCCAAATGAGTCAGGTGGGTATGAGCCCTATAAACACCTGGCCTTCAATACATCCAGTTTATTAGACTGAAAGAGGTTTGGTTGGACCAAGTGTGCTGCCATGTGCAAACCAGAGGGGACCGTGGCCACTGGCAGAGCACCCTGGGCAAGCACTGTGGGATTCCCTGGCACAGCTCAACCTGGAGTGGGAAGTCTACCTAGAGCTGAATTCTGAATCCAATGTCAAGAAACATGTTTTTCATGTTGCTTTTTGATAAATGGCCATGGAGATGTTGTTCTGGAATGACTAGGAACTAAATGTGCAATAATTACTTCAGCACCACTTCTGGCATAACAGTGTGAACATTTCTGGTTTGAATCCACTTAGGAACATAAATCTACTTGTGCATTTCTTCTAAAAGAAGAATCTGTTTTCAGCTTCTTCCTGTAGTCAAGCCTCTGCATGGTTTATTTGGTGCCTTCTCTGCATATTCTTCTGCTGTCACAACTCAGATTCATTGTCCTCCACTAAGTTTTTACATGGATACTAAGATTCAGCAGCTTTCTCTGTAGCCCTCAGCAGGAGCTATTTGCTCTCTAGAACATTTTATTAGCACACTGACTATTTCTGCAAGAGTACAGTGGGATTTTCCTGTGGGTCACAGTCCATATTTGCTGTCACAGGGACTGTGAAATCACTGTAGGCTGATAAATGCTCTGAATATTTGGATTTTGATTATTAGAATCAAACAGTAGCAGATAGTGTGAAACACCCCCCGAGCGCACTCAGGTGGGACGGAGAGAAAAAGCAGCAACAAGTCAGGAAATGTCTGTCAACCCTGCACCACAACACTACCCCTCAGAGGCAGCAGAGGTCATTACACTGGACGAAGACGCCGAAGAACTGAGAACTTCTCTCTCATTTCCCATCCCAAATTGCTGTTTCTCAGTCAACAAAGGAAAGCTTGCTGCAGCAATATTCCCAGGGAAAGACTTTTTCTTAGATTTGCTACAGTTCAGACCCATGAAGCCATTAGTTGTTAACCAACTGTGTAAAGTTATAAGCACAGCTCCAGCTATGCAATGTAGTCTTGTTCTTCATACCCAAGAGAGGTCCAAATTTGTCCTTCTCCTTACTCTGTACATGTTGTTCAAGCAGTATCTCAGGAGAAATGGTGAGAAACTCTGTACGGGATAATATTAAATGATGACAAGTCTCCAGTGTTACTCACTGTAACAGATACAATGTTCATCCAAAATCAACTTTGTAAATAAGCACCTGTGTTGTACAAAATGGCTGTTTGTTAGGAAAGTCAACAAAGGGGTTTTCTCAAGCACAAAATGCAGTTTTCTAACTGTCTCTGACAAAGAAGATGCTGATACCTCCCATTTGCAGTGTGCTCGGTAATATTATAACAAGTAGATGGGAGGAAGCTAGAAGAATGCCATTAGTTCAGCTGTCAAAGTACATAAGTGTCCACAGGTGTCATCAAGTGTGAAGAAGCAGTGGCAGCCATTTGACATCGCTGACTCCATGGAAGAAATTTTTACAGCAGAAGCAGAATTTGCTAAATTGGGCCAGTTCCCTGCCAGAATTCATCAGCTCCTGGGATGTGGTATCTCTGAACTAAAGATACCCTGGCAGGTGAGTAGACAGAAATCAAGGACAACTCTTGGGCACGATGAGTAGCCAGCACACAGACCTTCACATCTTCTGCAAGCAACACCAGGCACAGCTCTGCTAAAACTCTCCAAGACTCCTGTCACTGCAGTATTTGGGTGTTGGTTGTTAAAGACTAGTATTGTTCTGGATACAGGGTAAAGAAAACTTTCTAAAAGCCTTCTGTTGAACCTTCCATTGGTGCTTGTGGAAGAAACCTTCAATCTCAGTGGTTACCTGCTTCTGTTGCACAGGTTGAGCCCTCAACAAGCTCAGCAGCCCTTTGCACAAAAACAATGGTAGTGGTGGTAACACACATTACAAAGCTGAGGATTAAAAGTAAGCAAGGTTTAGAAGTGATTCATTCTCTAGGAATGAGTTTTTCAGGAAACGGGCTAAATGAAAGAACGACTATTTCTGGATAACTTTCGCTGCTGTAATCACAGTAGTATCACCACATAAACCTTGCTGACAGGATCATAAACAGCAACTTTTTCACAGTTCTCACCTCAGCACATACACTAAATATTTCCCATATAACACAGAATAAAAAAGGGTTTCAAGTACTTAGAAATGATCCTTGGTCCAGAAATAGATTTTGAATTGTATCTTTTATATGGTATTGGTAACACATGATTGTCATTTAAAAAGCAGGTTTTCAAAATGGCTCAGATACGTTTCAGTAAGACTTCTATCTCCCCTGTGGAAAAATGCAATGTGTATTCTAGTTATTACACCTTTATCGTGTGCATCAACTCAGTTTCTAAATGTCTGAACTGACAGCATGTCTGGTCATATGAGTCCAGTCGACAAATTTGGCTAACGGTAATGCTTTAGGACAAAATTATGAAAAAAATGACAAATTAGCAATGGCACCTAATCAATAAATGACACAATATGGAATCCATGAAGCTGATAATGCAACTTCACAATTCTCTCATTTCATAAATTACTAGAGCTAAACATGTGAAAGATGGTGTTTCATTTCCAGTTAGTTTTCCCCCAACCAATAATAGAATTATCTGGAATTGTGTAGATTATAGTTCTAAAATGAGCAGTAACACACTATTTTCAGAACCTGGCTAATTTTAAACAGCCATTAATAACTAGCCCCCAAGGGCGATTGCCTTAAGACACCCTTTGATGCAATAAGGAGTGCTTCAGAAAAAGTTTCCAGCTAGAATATTTTCACTACAGAGAATAAAAACCAGGAAATGGAATAACAGATCACTTTGTCTTAGCTAAAGGAACTTCATAACTTCCTCACGTCATCTAGGAAAATACTACCACAGCACTGTCACTTTGGGAAGAACTCTTAAAATATTTCAAGATGTAACTGGCTTTCAAATACATTTCCTGTCATTGCAGTCAAACGCTATGTTAAAGTACCTCGGTAATAATACTGTGAAGTCTGAAATTACTTACCTTTATTCTTACAAGCAGTTTTGGTGACTTATCTAACCTCTGCAGGCTGACATTTCTCGTGATGTGGTTTGTCTTCAAAAAATTCTGAAGAAAATCAGTTTTATAATTTTGAAATTATCAGAGAGCAAGCTGAGTTAGTCGCAGCAGAGAAGTTACATTGAAAAGTCCCCCTCCTGCTATTTTCTAATCATTCAGAGCAAGCCTAGATAATAAAGAACCCAAATCAGCTGTGTACATCACACATTGAGGGAAAAGTGCTTTGTCAATTTACTTATCTAGAGAGGTACTGAAGGTACCCTCCTCTCTGGGGGGCTGGCAGCAACTGAAGGCCACTAAAATAAACTCCTGAAACTTTCTTTAAAAAGCAGTTTGCAAAAATTAAATAGCATGGTGAAAATGTCCATCAGAGTAGATGCTGGCGTGCTCAGAAGGACAGATAAGATATACATTTTAAAGCTACTAAATGGGAATGTTAAGAACTCAACTAACATCATTCATTATTTCCAGGAAGTGAGAGGAAGTTGACACACCAAAAGACAGTGTATTCTTGACCACAGGTTGGGCAGTAAGACATACAAGAAAGTTTAAAAGAATAAAAGAAAAAGTACGTGGAGTCTTCTGCATTATATATTGGGTCACTAAAGCACCTGTCTGAGACCCAGGTATCCCAGAGCTGTTCCTGCCCCAGACACCGGCCAGTGGAGCTGCTCCCAGCTCTCCTGACTTATGTGTAAAGTGCTCTCAGCTATTGAGGGAAAGCACTATGCACCAGGCAGAATTTTGCTGTTCTTCTCCCCTGGTCACAGACTCTTTCAGGTCTCTCTCCTCCTTTAGAGATTTCAGCCATTACCCACAATATTTGGAAACGAGAAGAAGGAACAGAGTTCTCAGCTCACACAATGCAGGGCTGCCCATCACTATATTTTCTTGTGATGTGTGTGCGAATCAGCACATGATTTTGCATGAAAGTACATACAGTTGAATGAAAACAACTACAAGATCAGAGTCCAATTTTGCCAGAATATATTAATGTTGTTTTCAGTGAAGAAATTAAAACCTTACTGTTTTGAATACAGCAGTTATGAACACAAGTTTCTCTTTTTCCTTGTATTTAATGGGAGGAGAGGAAACATTTTGAGGGAAAGTCTCTTTTACTGTGGCAAAAAGACTTGGAAAATAAATAAATAAATGTGTTATTTCTGTAAAAGTTATTTAAAACCCAATAGACTTTGAAAACAGTGGATTCTGTTAAAAACAAAACAAACAAGAACAAAACAAAAAAAAATCTTTAACTTCCTGATAAGGAAAAATAATGATGCTGCTCACACAGCCAAGACAGACTTGTCACTTAAGTTCAACCCTGAAAAGCCTTATGCATATGCCTACTTTTACTGTTAAGAACAGTCATTCTCCAAAGCAACAGAAAAAGGCACAGACAATAAGTGAATAAAAGGTATGCTTTATCTTATCTTGAAAAACTAGCCAAACATACACATTCATATATTTTTAACCAAATCTCTTAAATACACAATTCTATTACATACATCCTTGAAGCAGAGAGCATCACAACTTGCCCAACCACACTTACGGACATGATTTCATTTATTTAAAATCTGTGCTACACTGAAACAGTTCACACCATGTTTCTTGCTCACAACTGATCTCCTCTTGTGCTGGTAACTTGTGAAGAGTTAAATCCAGCTGAAAAATCATTCTGGAAGAAAACCACTAGTTCACAGCAGCATCAGCTCCTTGATCCAGGTGACCCTAAGAACATTAGCCCTGGCACAAGACAGGAGGCGACACTTTGGCTTCAGCTCAGACTTAACATGAAACTGTCCTCCAGGCTCTACTGCTGAGCACTGCCATGGCATGAACATCAAGTCAATAAAATTGCGTATATAATTAACAAAATGCCAGCCCAGCACTTGAGGGTGTTTGGCAGGAAGATATCATTCCTTCATGCTTGGACTCGTACCTTCCAACATATGCGATGATCTTCAAGTAATAACCGTAGTATATTTTGGGTCAATTTATACACACCTCTGCACAGCACATCAAAAAGAAAAGAAATCTAACTCCTTTCAATAAATTTCACTATCATGTAGAAAAAGAAAAAAAAAAAGAAACAATGGAGTGCCTTTCATTTTCAAAAATACCAATTCAGTATGTGCACCCAAACTCAGAGGAAAGGTGAAAATTCTGCCCAGAGTCACCATGAAAAATTAGCTGTTACAAATCATGTAACGGGAGCTCTGCTAAATCCTCTACAAAGTATTTCTGTCTTTTCCACATGTCCCCGTTCAAGGAATCCCAACTTTTACTCTCTAAAAAGACATATGCTTTTGTATCTATGTTTGGTAGAAGACACATTTAAAGTATGATTATGGGTACTTTGAAAATCTAACCTCTCAAGGAAGTTATTTCCCAGACCCCTGGAGAAGACTGTCTCCAGCCCAACATTCAAAACAATGAGAGGTGCAGAATATACCCCCAATTTATATTCATTACAATGAAATGTGTCTCTATCACCTCTTCTCACCTTAATGAAGGGTTAGTTTAAAATCTAATTGGGAGCTAAAAGTGACAATGTTATTAAGCTGACTGTAACCTACAGAGACAAAATACCTGCTAAAAGCAATGGGCAGCTCTTGATTGCGCCCAGTGTTTTATGTCTCTGCTAAAGTAATCACTATAACCTACAGGGTGCTTTCAACCCACGGAATACTTTATAAAGGTGAGCATTTCTACAGAATGCCAAAGATCAGGAAACTAAGGCATAAACAGGGAAGAAAAAAATAAAACATCTAAATGTCACTTGCATAGCAGATGATCTTCCAGAAATGGGTGAAAGAACCAGTCTGGACAACTGTATCAACCCAAAGTCAATCCCACATTTTTCCAGGTTAAAATTTTCAGTTAATCTTAAAAAGAAGCTCTTTCCCACCTTTAGTTTTATTTGCAACACACTCAGCCTTTTATTGACCTATCTAGCAAAGTGCCACCCTATAATCAGAGTTATGGGCCTTTGCTTCTAGACAATCCTGTAATCTTTCTCCACATGCTTTTCAGAAATCTTGTTGCTTGATATTTTTTTTTTACTGTTTGTGTCAATCTCATACCCTGGCCAATTTTGACAATAATGTCATTTGTGAGAGGTTTTGTTTTGTTCTTCTTGTGCTTCTGTGAAATTGCATTTTTAAATTATAGTACAACGGGAGGCACTGCTATGTTAAGACACTGTCCCCGCTGCGAGGGAGTGCAGGTGAGGCCAGTGTGAAGAGCCATTGCTGAGCAGCACTTTGCAAAGTCTAGGCTATCATAAGAGGTCTCTTCTGATGTAGCTCAGGGCAAAGTTAATCAGGTTAAATCAGCCCTAATCCAACCTTTATACATATACATATATATATACACCTAGTTGTATCTTTATTAATCCTAGGTAGATTATGGATATCATTAACTCTTTTCCAGTGGAGAAGAGCCAGAGAAAAGGTGTGTCAGGGTGTCCTGGATCAGGACAGATGAAAGCAAATGCGCTGCTTCTGACTGTGCTCCACCCTGGGTGGAAAAGAGATGAGGAATGCAGCCCCCTCCCAGCAGCTGGACTGGGATGGGCCTCCACCTTCTCCCTGGCCAGAACCTTTCGCGGGGACTTCACAGATTAGGGAACGCCCTCTCCCCATGTTCTGATCATCATCACAGATAACAGTAATGCCAAGTACATACGAAGATTGCTTTACAGCTCAATAATGGGTTTGTCGCACTTAGAGGTCACAGTGTCCCACATGCCCAGTCAGCGGGGAAGAACAGTAGATGTTCTGGTCTGCAGTTCATGGGTTTGGGGGAAGCCTTGATTCCTGTTGGAATTGTTCAGCCAGGGTTGCTTATCAATGTGAAATTCATGTTAAATAATTTTCAATATCTCTGAGTTTTCCAAAGCACATTTCTGCCTAGCAGACAATGTTGCTGGAAGAGCATTAGTTATCTACTTGCTTACTAGTAGCCCCTGGAACGGTGCTGCCTGTTTGTTAGTGCAAAATTCACTATGCCAGGCTCTGGCTGGGAGTCAGGGATGGCACAGTGTGGGGCAGCGAAGGCTTCCCCAGCACAACCCAGCACACCCCAGCACAGCCACAAGTGAGGGAGCTGCCGAGCTCAGGCCTCACACATTTTGAGGCAGCGTAAAATCAGTCCATTTCCCTCTGAAATGCCACTCTGCTGAGTACGGCAGCTCAGCAACCCATTCATAAGATGCTGAACTGTCTGGGCAATGTGGGTGGGGTGGGACAGCTGGGAGTGGTAAACTGGTCCACTGCCTGCAGCTATGGATCCCCTTGTCAATCCCTTCACTTAAACAGCCATCAACATGCGGCTGGCCTCCATTCATTCTGACCCAGCCTGTAAATCCTTCTGAGCTGGAACATTTAGGTCCAGATCATGACTAAGCCTGATTTGCATTTCTACCTATAAGGGTGAGACTTTAGCACCTTCCTCTGTGGCCATCACCAGTGCAGGAAGCCACAAGCCAGAAAAGCTCTCTGCTGTGACCGCCCGGGAGCTGCATTAGTGAGCTGCATGAAGTGGACAAGGCACCAGTCCTACTGGTCTTCAATGTCCGCAAGAATTTTCAGAAACACCTTGGGCTCCTCTGGCCTAAGTTTCCTAGACCTGAAAATTTGAATTACAAAACTAACTGACCCCACAGTATTCCCTGAATAGCACCATGCAAGCATTGAGGTTTAACATCATTGAGGCTGGTGCAGTAGCACACAAGATCAGAATTTGTTGTTCTCATGTCTTTGCAGCAACCAGTGGAAACTGGCTGCACTGCACTGTGCAGATCAGTTCAAAGTCAGGTATTGAATGAATCAGATCTGCACCCAATTATTTCAGCACAAGGCACTAATATTCACACGTTCTGTGCTGCTATGAGCTTTAAAAAGTTGCATTCTGTGCTGTTCATTCAGGGACTGGAAAAGGTGCTGTAAATTCTCGAGGGCTTTGGTACACAATTCCCACTGGATTCAGCAGTGGAAGCTACAGAGACTCTTCCTTCAAACTCTATGTAAGTACTCTGGGCTGTGAACAATTAAGCAGGAGTAGCCATGGTTTATGCTGATAAACCAACCTGTGAATTGCAGCAGTTCAGGAGCACATCCCTGCTGCAGTTTAGCTTTAGGTAGTGAGGGTTATAAGTTTGATGTATTGCTTGGCATCACAAAGAGTCATTGCATATAGCCCATTAATAAATTATTTGCAATTATGCATCACTTAAGCTGTAATAATAACACCTTCATATATTTCATTACAATACTTAAAATTCATTTTCCACAGAAATGTCATTGTTTGAAGGATGTAAAGAATAAAAAAATACTTAAAACCTGGCTTAAATGCTTTTTCTAAGCCAAACTGATTTTATTTATTTTACAGCATCCTTCCTAACACCTTCTTTAACACTTAAGACTATAGCATATATCAGTGGCTGATGTTTAGTAAGTTAGCAACTGGTTGTATTCTCCAACATAAATGTAGGCCCTAATCTTGCAATTGTGTCTTTTCTGATATGTCAAAAAACACACAGTATTTTAATTTCATTACTCTGACACCTGCCACAGTGGCCTTGGAAAGCAAGGCTCTTTTTCCCACAATGAAGAAAGGAATTTACCACAGAAGGTTTAGAGCCTAAGAGAACATGGGCCTAATTGGGGTAAGATAATAGAAGACTGGTTTGAAAATGTTAGGCATCAAATGGATATCCAGAAAGCTAGAGAATAAAAGTATTTAGCTTGTATATTAAGAGAAAAGATGCTCTGGATGCTGTGTCTGGAAGGTAATAAATTACTGTTTTAATTCAACCCTGTGGTTCAAGGTAAAGATTTTTGAAGATTAACTTTTAAATTACATAAATCAGTTCATGGAGGCCTCAATCAGTTGCTCAGCTCTCAAGGATGAGAAAAAAAAAATCTACATAGCAACTGTAGAAAGAGAAAAAAAAAAAGTTAAGTTACTGTATTTGGTGGAATAAAACATTTTCTAACCTCTTAAAGAACATTAATGAAATGCTGTTTATCAAAAACTGTATTACTTCACCTAAAGGCATCACCTTAAACTGAGTTATCTTCTGTGCATGAATACACCTTTTCTTTATGCATTCAGGCTCTAACATTTTGGCTTTATCTGTAAACCTATGCAAAAGTTACATATTTCTAACCTCTAGGGATCTCTTATCATTATCCAGGGATGTTGTAAGACTAGTAGGATCCTGGGCACCAGGGAGTACAGGTACTTGTGACTGAAGCCTGAACAGTGATTTGAGGTCATTCATGGGTGGAATGTGATGTTCCCACATCCCCAAAGCTTGTGAAGATATGAATGCAGATGCAAGATGCCATCCGACAGCTTCCAGTCCCTCGATGGCTCCCTCATTTACTGTGACTGATGAGGCACTCTGGCATCCCTGAGACTGACCCAGTGATAATTAGGGAATTGCACATTTGCCATCACCTTGTGTTGTCTGCCATTTTAACTCTGAAATGTTGAAAATTTATCTAAGGGCAAAAACCAGCAAACTCATGAGTTTTCCTATGAGCCTACTTCACACTGCAGCCGTGCTTTTCAATGCTTTACTGTGAATGAAGCTGATCACCATTATAGAACTGAAGAAGTGTTTGAAAATAGTCACTTAAAAACAGTGTGCTCAGAGTCCACTTTAACTTAAGATTTTTGCACCTCTTCTAGTTCTTCATTTGGATAGTGGTTCATTGACTTTCTTCTTCTAGTGCATGGAATATGTGGTGTTGTGTAGCAGCACTCAGAAAGCCTTGAACTCAAATATGCCTTTCTATATGGAACACTTTGCAATATTTTAGTTTTCTCAAGTGAGCTCGCACACCTGAAGTGCTCAGCATCACATGGAGCATGGATGGCTATCTCACTCATCAGAGAGGAACAAAGAGTAAAAGACAGCAGACCTGGCAAGCAGTTGTGAACAATCCGTCATGAAGGTTTCAGGTTGATCCTGGGTGGTTAAAAGTGCTCTTTTCAGGATAGATGTTTGGATCCACTAACGCTAGCTACAAAAATTCAAAGGAGGAACATGTGGCAAATGTCATCATGATACTTTCTATGACAGTCCTGTTGGCTGCCAGAGTCCTGTTCAACTGTCCTGCTAGAGACCTGAGCAAAGCTCTTCCTCGCCACTCTCCATTCACTCACCATGGAGCAGTCACCGCTCACCGAGACACCCATAATGCTTCTTTAGCTGAGTAACTGACATAATCACTTTTCACCTCCTCTGAACTAAGTCAGTAACAACATTGGATGAGCTTTACTACTCTGGAAAAAAACAGACAGTGTAAGAAAGGAAACCTCACTTTGACAAGACCTTTTTCTACTTACATTTTTGATAAGAGCAGCATTTTAAGGCACCCTTTCCCTCCTTCTTTCCTGAAACAAGTTACAACAACTTTAATTCTCACATGTAAAAGGCACTTTTGGTGGTTTTACAAAGTTCTCCTGGATGATATTGCAGTTGTAATCCTGTCACACTATAAGCCTCAGAAGTGAAACCTTCGGTAAATTTTGATTTCAGCCACACCTTTGTAAAACTAGTTATTCCACACTAAAGCGTGCAACAGAGATCGAAATCTTCATGCTAGAAGCAACAACTCTCACACAGATGATAACCCCTGCGTAGACTCCTAGTTGTGATCCATTGCTTACATAAAGCTGTCTTATTAAAGATGTACATAATGCACATGAAAATATGCAATTTCAGTTATACTACATAGTTTTAGAATAAAGAATGTGGACCACAATATCAAACCAATATTCCCCATATATATTCCACGTCCATTCCCATCAGTGCCTATCAGTGCAGTAGCTGACCTCCCCCAGCCAATCTTTCCCAGGCACAACACCACTCAACTTAGCAACTCAAAACACAGCAGAGATGGAGAGATAAGCACCCAATCCTGCATTCCTCCCACACCCAGAGCTCCCAGCCCAAGGGCAGATAAAGACAAGGGACCTGGCTCCCAGTGGTATTTATGTTTGAAACTGCCCAAATAGTGTTACTAAATGATTAAGTCAATGTATTTTAAGACTTTTGCAGGATGGGTGCTGAGTATGTGCTTGACTGTTTATCCCTCTGTGTGTGCTTGTTTCCATTCCCAATGGTCCACTTAGAACTATCTGATGTCAGTTGACTCCAGGCAGTACCAAAAGCAGACACAGAGAACAAATCCAATGCCCTTTGCCCACAAAGGCCCAGTCGACTATGTTTTAAAGTCAGTTTGTATACTTTAAGCTTTAACAATGATGCAAACAAGTAGGTAGCCATTACTATTATATTTTACCTTGTTGCATATGCTAGGAAAAGGGATTCAAAATTGTGAGTTGTTCATTCAGAATGCACAACATAAAGGCACAGAATTTAACTGGGACGTTTTCATAGGATGCTGTACAGAAGGGTCACATAGAATGAAAAGGCTGAATAAATCCCATGGCCAATTACATGGTCACTGAATCATGAAAAGGCCAGGGTCCTGGAATTTTGCAGCTGCTAGTGGATTCAACGGATGCATCAAACCAGCAGCAAACTCAGCTACAAGTTACCCTGCTGCAGAATTGTTTTGAAACAAAATGAACTTACATCAAATCCCTATAATTTAGAAATTTTGCAAGAGAATGGTGATAGACTTTCTTTACCACTCTTTCTTTGTCACTAAGATTCATCTGTATTCTTTACTGCAAAACAAATAAAATGTCTTTTGTGTTTAATGAAAAACATGATATAAGCTTCAAGAGCTTATACTTTTAGTGAAATTGAGCCCAACATTTAACCCTAGTTGTTTGTTTTGAGGAGGAAGAGTATCTTTAAATGAAAAACTTTTGCATTTGTATTGACGGGTTTCTGAAGTTCCACCCAACTTGTAGCATGAAGCGCCTCCCACAAAATCCAAACACACACAGGGCTGTGGCAGCAGCAAGGAGGGCATGCAGTTCCTTCAGATGTCCCAAGCCATCACACAAAGCCTCCAGGAAGGTTCAGACAGTGCTGCGTGGCTGAGCCATCCTCACACACAACCAGTTTGGCTATCCTCACATATGCTCTGACAGTCCACACTGGGGAAAAATAGGAAATAACTACATTACTATTTACTCTGCCTCTACCAGGGTGACAAAGTCTATACGACACAACAAGATTACCTGCCCTCTACCATAAACAGTCCAGTGTATCTGAAAATGCAATTAGTTGAAGCTAGTATGCAGTGGTTGAAGAGTTGGCATATATACACCTCCTTCTCCAAGGCCAGTGGCCCTTAGCAGAGGTGTAAGGAGAAAATTGGGAGCAATTGCCTCTTCTGGCTACTGGTTCTCTTCTGGGGCCGTCATCAACATATGGAAATACCACAGACAGGACAATTATAAGCCCAGGTCTTAAATTCCTCTTCCAAACAGTGGGCAGAACATCAATCTGAGACAAGGGATGACCACTGGCTCTGCCACTGCCTTACTGGGTGTCCCTGGACCATTTTCCTAGTGTAACTGAGTTGCACTCATTTCCTTTGCAAAGTGCTTTGAGATCTAACAGGGAAAATAATCCCCAAATTAGGAATCATTATCCAAGCGCAAGTTCTGTCTCAGTATAGCACTCCCAGGCTTCATGATATTCAGGAACACACCTGATTGTGTATGTTTTAATCAAAGCAAAACAATTCTTTTACAAATGACTGAGTCCTTCAGCTCAGTCAAAGCCCGAATTCACACAAGAGAACAACACAGAGAAACTTCCTGGAAACACAAATCAAACTGACTGGCCTGTGTTAACTGCTCGTGCTGACTCATAGAAATTATGTGCAGAGAACAGCCATGAAACACTGATCTCATCTTCTTCCAACACAAGATTCATCTCTGCAGTTCACTGATATTTAATCCAGTTCTGCTTTAACCTCTGCAACATGGTCCTGGAGAGAACCTTGTACATCTAACCTTTATTTTCCTGACATTCCTTTGATAAAATCTTCCTTAAATTTAACCCTTTTTTCCTGGTTGTGCCACAGGGCACCACCCAGCAGAACTAGTTTTTCTTTTCACATCCTTCAGGTGTTATGCAGATTTCTTACTCCCTTCACTAGTAATCACACAGCCCCACATATATTCACCTCTTTGTATCTCTCCTGAGAATGTCTTCTCGACCTTTTTCCCCAAAGCAATTTTTAACTGTGGTCTCAAACTTCTCCAGCTGCCTTGTGGGACTGACAGTGTGGTGCAGACCTGCATGGACATCCCAGGCACTGACATGTGGGAAGACTTCATCAACATCCTGGTCACCTTCCCTTTACTCGATTTAATTTGCTTTAATCGAAAGCACATATTCTTCCTATATGTCTCAACAGTGCCTCTGTCACAGCCATGACATCTGAGAAATTCCTTAAAAGCAAATGACAAATCATTAGTGAATTGTAAAAACTGACATCTTTTCTACCTGCCAAGGATCTCTGATAAGCATGGCAATTTCTACATGATCTAAATTTTCATGATTAAAATTTTTACTTCTTAAAATTATTTATTTACTCTAAAGGCACCTCGACAATGCAATCCTAACCAGTTCTTCAGTATTCAGCTGTCAGAATAGTTAGCGCTAGATAGGTGTTATCTCCCTTTTCGCTCTTACTTTACAAGGCTTTAAATGTTGAATGTACTTAAAAGCAATGAAATAGAAATGTTATCAAACATTTAACAGCTGATCCTACTGACAAATATTCCAATCTGAAAATGATGCACTTCACTGGATGAAGGGAATGAGAGTCTGTTCAGAAAGATGTTTCAGGTAAAAAAGTTGCTATTTTCAGTTTCTGATGGGTCAAATTTTACCAGAGAACTATTACTAATGTCCCTCTTCAAGCTAAGTTTAACAATGAATATGTACGATGTTATCAAATAAAGAAATGAGAATAAGGCAGCATAGTTTGTGGGCTAACATCGGGACCTGATAGTTTCTTTGTTTTCCATATTACTTGATCCAACAGTCATTTAGGTAATTTTTCCATCCTACACTTTAGCACAGGTTATTGCAGTGGTACATGAACACGTGCATTTATGCATGATCTACCAATATTTCCTGTGCCAAAGGGTGTATGTTCATATATGTATGTCATATGACACATCCGAGTAACCATAGGACCTTCTTTTAATATCTTGCCTATTCTCTCACATAATCTGTTGAGGTCATGCTGCTCCATGCTGTGTCTTTCTTAAGCTCTTTGACTGTACCATGTCAGAGAAGATGATGTAGGGAGAATTCCTTGACTCTACCATGGCCAAGTTATATACCCTGCTATATACTTAGATATTGTTATATACTTACATATTTTAAGGTCAGAAGGGACCATTATGATCCTTTACCCCAAACCCCTGGGGCACAGCCAAGACTATCAAATTTTACCCAGCAGTTCCTGCAGAGGAGAGAATTACTCTCTCCTGCTGCATAAATGAATGCTACTGATCCCAACATCTTGTTATTCATACTGTAAGGCAAGCAGCACCTACCACAATTTGAGTGATGAAATAAATAATAATGCAGCCAACCAGAATGAGAGACAAACTAAAGAAATCCTCATAGAAATTCAGCAGATCTGGGCTAGCTCCCTCCCAAAGTTCCCCTGTGCTCCCCTTCACACAGAGATTTTAGGGACAAATGCCAGTAGATCTCTATTGTTCCTGTGCATTCATTAGCTACAACTGATTTTTCTGTTGTGGTCACACTTCAAGGTACGGATAAGCTAGATTCTGGTCACATTGTGCATATCAAAAAAGTAACTATGAGACACAGAAAATACAGATGCGTTTTAAGTACAAAATAAAATGGCATTGTTTTCTTCGTAGTTTTAAATAACCCTCGGAAGTGAAGCATACGTGTTTCAAGGTGAAAAACTCCTTTCATCCCATTATCTCTGGGCCTTTCCCTTCCATCTCCATTAGTTGTATCATTCACTTTTTTTACATCTAACCTCCCTGCCCAGCCTTCACTAAATGAACTCAGGAAAAAAACCCCTCTTGGTACTATTTGTCACAATGCCATTTTCTGTATGTGTACTTCTCACGCCTGCAGCAAGAGAATTATATTTGTGATTAAATCATAAAAGCCTACTTTTAAATTGGCACTCTGTCTCTAGTCCTCCCTTCCACATGCACCACTGCAGATCATGAACGCTGCCTTATAAAGCTTCAAAGAAAAGGAAAGGGTCTCAGTTTAGCTGGAACAATGCGCTTCACAGAGCCACAGCTTTCACTTACCTCCCATGCTGTGGGTTACTATTTGCTTTCCCACACTTTCCTTTGGCCTGCCAGTCTTTGGAGCTGGAATTAAGACAGGCACAAATGGTGATTAAACCTGCTTAGATATCTGAATGAGTGCGATCATCAAAATCACACCTAATGCTTTAGAAGTTGGGGAAAACAAGTCCTGTTCCTCTGAAAAGCTCACAGTCTAAAATGTGTTAAAATAAAAAGTGCTCAAGGGTCATTTTTGCAACAAAATTTGTGATGCAACTTACTAAAGTCACCTGCTCCCTCTTTGGAAGAGTTCTTGTTTCTCATGAAGTAGGCAAGGTAAACCCAAATGCTCTCCCTGCCATGTGAGATGCTTAGCCCTATGCTTATAACCCTGATTTTCTTGTGGCTTTCTTATCTCTCTGACAATGAAGGTCTCTTCTACTTTCTTCTTCTCTCCCAAGTGCTTCTATGGGAAAGCCAAGGCAGAAATCTTAAAACCTACAACTAGCAGTGATTTTTACCAGGAATCATTCAGAAAATTCTCTCATGGGTTGGTAACAATCTCTTCCATCACAGTTTTGAAACTCACTAAGGAAGTTACCCTATGGACTGCTCCTCATTCAAGGACCACATTCACCTACTTTCTTGTCACAATCAAAGTAACCTAGTGTTATAACCACAAAATACTTTCAGAGAAAGTAATATGCCTCTACTTCAGCATCAAGTTGTCCTTCTGGCTTCCATCCACATGCAGAAACTCTGTCTTCACTTAGCAATGCTTTCGATCCACACTGGGGATACAGGCAAAAAGACATTTGCTACTCTTCTACCTACTTTGCAAGAAAGATGAAGCAGATCAAGTACCAGATGTTTGCTGGTACATTTCCAACACCACTCCTGAGCAGTATTTTCCATTACTCCCCCTTCCTCCTCTTGAAGTGCTACACTGAGCGAGGTACAGAGATGCTCAGCACCCAAATCTTGCAATATCTTCATATCTTGTCAGCAATTGACAAGGAGCTACCAACAAATTTCTGGTACAAAGCTGTTTGGAACTATAATTTGATGAAAACTTGAGATAAGTAGTTCTGTTAGGAAAATAGGGATTTTCTAAGGATGAAGCCTCATTGTAAGGAAAAGAGAACTTTCTCAAGATGGTGTGTATCTGAGCAGGAGCCTGAACTGACATTCTAACAGCCCAGTGAAAATGCATTTGTGCTAAAAAGAGTAGGACCGTATGGTCAGTTCTCCCTTAGATGTGGAGGCCGTGTTCATAGCCAGTTTTTGAATCTTGGCAACATCAAGGGGGCAAATGGATCCAAGCAGAACCAGAGCATGGGAATCAGACCAGACTGCAGAATCTCACCTAGTGCTTGTTCAGAGCCATTGCAACCTGCTTAGGCTGGCCTAAGTTCTAGTTATCTCTTGAATAACTGAAAAGAAAATTATTGTGGGAGAAGTTTCATGTAACAGGAAATCCAAATGACCTGCCAGATTTTGGCAGTGCCGTTTCTCCATGTAGCTTACAAATCTCATCCCATCATTAGCTGGACTGTCAGCCATTGAATAACAAAGTACCCCCAGCACACAGATGGACAGTCCTTTGCTAGAGGCCAAAAGAATCAAGTTTCCTACTCCAGAATCTTGAGCAGATCTTTCATGTCACCACAGTCTAAATTCTTATATAATCTTTTTGTTATTCTACTGTCTAAACAAACAAACACAGGACTTTCAAATCAAAACATCTTCTTCTTGGCTAGAATCATTCCCCTTTGACAGAATTACAGACTGAAATCTATTGAGAGAAGAAGAGCAGAAGGGTTATCTGAGAAGGAAATAAAACATCTTCAAGAACTTTGTCTCCTTAATTGGAGAACAGTTTTTTGTTATAACATCCTATGCTCTGCACAAAAGTCAGAAAAGCTTCAACTATGCTTAAGACATTCCCCAAGAGAATGCAGACAGGGCTGATCCTGCAGCAACTCATGTGGACCTTCTGAAAGCCTGGAAAACTACACAAAATTACCTGATGCATATATTTGCCAGTGTGTATATTCAGCTCCTTTGCTTCCTTTTACTTTAAGGGCATAATAATTAGTTCAGTTACTATCCCAGCTCTGTACACTCATAAAAAAGTCATACCTGTTTCACAAATATTCATCTATTTAACAGACTAAAGTTTAAAAGAAGGGAACTTTTTGCTCAGTTATGAAAAATATAACTTACTTTTTCAAAGGAATTCCTACTATGACATTTGCTGTTTACAGGTTGTAAAATCTAAACTGCCCAGTGAATCTTAACAGGGGAAAAGAAAACAGAGAGAAAATATTAAAGTATCTTCTCTTAACTTCGTGGAAGAGAAGCTTTTTTTGACTTGACAGTGCAGTACAATGAAATTGAAATCAATGCCAAGTGCCTTATCCTGAACTCTGAATGGGCAAAGTTCCCATTGACTTTCAAGATTTCTTCCCTTGCAAATGGCATTCAAGAACAGTCGTTACATGCACCTAAGATACATCCACCACTATGTTCTGTCTCTCCCCTTTGTGTTAAGTAGATGTATAGAATTTTTGAAATCAACACAGCAAGCTGAGAATGATGATGCATGAACTGAATAAGCTGAGTCTTGTACAAAGGGGAAATCCTGAAGGCTTAGTGCAATCACTGCTATACTCTTTCCTATAGCCTGTATAGAAAAGATGCATAATATTCTTCATGGAGACAAAGAAAAAAGCTCAATGAGGCCAGAAGTCTCAATCAGAAGCCCCGGAAGACATAAATGACAGAAGCTCACAAGTTTTTAACATTGCTTAATTTCCCTCTTATTCCTACACACTTCTCCACTTACACCCGACTCTTCTCGAGCTCTGGGCTGCTGAGCACATGGAATATAGACACAGCAATTTGGGGCTCTGAGAACCTGGTTTGCTTTGCATTTCTTTGGAAGCAGCACAGCTTATGCAGCAGCTTATGTTTCACACTTCTCCCCATCAGCCAAGGTGAGTTTGTGCGATCCACCAGCATGTGAACCATGATGACCAAAGCACAGAAAAAGGTGTAGTGATTTCCAGAAGATCAACTAAGCAAACAGCTGTGGGGCAGTAATGTGTTAAAACCCCACAACTGCTTCCTCATGGGGACATGAATCAGACTTCAGTTATGTTAGCACAAGCATTTTTCAAGCCGGCCAAATCATGCTCAGATTGATTTAACTTAATTTGATGTATTACCAAATAAAAGTAACCTGTCATAAATATGGTATAATTGAACTTAGCAACAACAATAAATAGGAGCATCCTGAGCATAACAAGGACTTAAACAGCATTTAAGTAGTACATGGTTATGGGTTTTTTTAAAGTCACAGAAGAGATATAAATCCATCTCTTTATGGATTTACTGTGGCACCCCTCCATCACTCACTTGCTCTCTCTCTTTCACACACACACTCACTTACATGCATTGCAATCTCCCCTGCTGCACTACGTATGTCTAGATCCCATTTTAGAAACTGGAAATCTGTGGTATAAACTGGATGAAGAACTTCTGAGGATGTCTTTGAAGGAGGCAAATCTGAAATCCTGTTTACTTGACTAGCAAAACAAAGAAGTTGGCTGTGAACGGTATTCACAGCAAAGAATAATTAATTCCTCACCCTGAGAACATTCTGTTGTGAAATAAGTCACTGTGTTGCAATTATTATTGCATTGAGTGGCATCAGTAAAAACTACCGATGGAGAAGCATATGGGAAAGCATTCTGGAAAACTTAATCTGCATTAACCACTAACTTACCCCATGCAAACAAATTTGCAATAACAGTTCTCCACTCCTCCTCTGAGAAATCTTTAAAAAAATAGATTCAAACTTTATCTCTTTCTCTTTATGATTTCTGTGTTCTGTCCCTCCAGGTTTACCATAGAAATAATCTGAATCTGCACCATGTAAACTAACCGGTCTTGACCACAATAAATCTAGGACCAAAGTCTATATAAGTAGAAAAGAAGCCATATAAGTCTCACTTTTGCAGGCATTGGAACAGCACCTAACTTCACCTCTTCCACTATATTCATTCCCGTCAAAGAATTATTCCCGTTAACATCGGAAAAGAGTTAGACAAGCTCCTGTCTTTCTTATGTTCTGGAAAGATATCTTTTTTAGTCTCCTGTTTGATATGGAAAAGTACTAATTTATAAATGTTTTCATAAAGTGTTTATATTGATCATATGCCTTTTATTGAAATTAGTATTAATCTCTTCTTATAACAAAAAGTATTAGAAATATAAAAACCCATGGCTCAAAAAATATTCTTAAAATACTCCCAGATTCCTTTGTCAATTATTAGAATTTACTCCCTAACCAGACTATCTTGAACTTTTAATTTAAAATATTTTCACTTACTAATTTTTTTTTGAAATAAATTAACTCTGCAGCAATTTGGTGCAAGAAGGAACCGTGAAAATGTAACCCAATATGCTGGGTTTTGACAGACTAATGCAGCATTAAGTGTGATCTTCCAAGCTTGCATTCAAAAAAGTGTTAATGCAAAAGCCTAAATATTGCCATAACACTTAAATGCAAATATTATTAACCTCTCCATGGCAGATGTTCATCTTTCTAAGGATAATGAATGCACTTGCATCTATTCTGGATGTTCTAGAATAAGGCTGCATTTTTTTAAACTGTACAAATAGTTGCTAATGATTTTCCACAAGCAACAATTCCGCATTTCACTTACAGCCCTGTCTCACAAAGTGTAGCAGATCTCTGGAGAGAACCGTCCTGTGCAGACACATTTTCCACAGGGCCATCGTGTCTTGTACAGAACTATAACTTCATCTGTTCTCCCTGAGAATGTTAACGGCGTGATTCGGATCCCTCCCACACAAGCAGGAGTATAAAATCCCTCATGGGCACTGCTCAAAAGGCATTTAGATTTAATGCGTGCAAGATGTATGTCTGTGTCCAGAATAAACTGAAAATCTAAAAATGAAGCTCAGTATAAATAAAACCTACTTTTCATTCATTCTCAAGGGAAGTTGTTCCTGTGTTTGTTCTTGAGGCAAATTTCTTGAATCCAAGCAAAGGGTGTAACAGTGCTCTTTGAAAAAATTGTTGTCTTTCAGTCAATGTCTCCCTCCATGCAGTTGGATCTCTGTTGGACAACACACTCGTGTTTAGGGAAGAAGAAGGTGTATCTGTTCTTGTACTTATGTACAAGGTTGGGTTCATTGCTTTCAACTTGCAATGGGTCTCCCGATCCAGTGGTGTGTGCATATTTACAAACCTTTCCACAAGCTCTGCCCGCAACTTACGAACTTCAGGGTAAAATTCAGCCCCAGGAAGCTGAAAGTTGAGTGTAGGATTTTGTCTGGGCATCTCAAAATCAATAGGTCAGTCAAAGCATCTACAAGCCAAACCACTGAGAAGACCTTGCAGAGAGAACAAGTTAAGTTTATGGAGAGGCAACTCTTTGTGACCTCTCAGGGACTTGCTCACAAACTCTCCTTAGGCCCTGACTTAATACAAGTGAGGAGGGTAACTTGAACTTAAATATTGCAAACCTTTGAAGAGTGGTGTTTCTCCCCTTTCGCGGCAGAGAATTAACTTCCAGAGAACTCAGATGAAGAGAACAACTACTTATGTAGCTGCAGTTCAGCTCTGAAGATATCGAGTACAATTCCAGTGCTAGCAGGCAGCTCACCTGCTCAGGAGCCCTCACTTTTGTCGGACTTGCACTGCACACCTCTCTGGGAAGGCTGAGAGAGACCTGTCAAAGAGCAGGATCGTCACGCTTGCTCTCCCAGAGCCGGCACTGCCTGTTCTGGAGAGCACTGGGGAGCAGTTTGACCTCCAGCTGAGATGAAACGGGACCTGCTGCTGCCCCTTCTGCATATATCCATGTACTGTAACAACATAACTGACTTTATCACCTTCTCTCAGACCTCTAGGTTATGGGCCTCCTTCTCTTCAGAGCTAGTAACAGGCACACTGAAGGGCAGCAGTGCAAGCAGGAGAAAGCAATGTCACAGATTTACCAGATTTCACCAGAAATGTTATGGAAGGAGTTGAGCTGAGGGTATTAAACACATTGCGTTTTCATTTGCAAAGTGATTACTCCAGATTCCAGGGCAGCTGTTCCTGAGCAGAGGGGAGTGTGTGGTGCCAGAAACTTACCACCCGGACCTGAGGGCAGGACAGCCCCAGAGCCTTCTCTGTGTAGAGAGCAGCATGCATGTCCCCGGGGTCTCTTCCCAGGCTGAGGACTTGAAGGAGCTGCTCCCGCTTCCCCGGGCGGCCAGGAAGGAGCCAGGCATCCCACACAGGAGAAGGAGACTCTTGGTGTGGTTCGCAGAATACTGATTTTGCTCTCACAAGAGCCGCAGGAAGGCTCTGACTGAGCCTGGAAGTGCTTCCCGGCGTGGAACAAGGCAGACACCACCACCGGGGCATCCGCGCTGCGGGACCGGGCAGCAGCGCCGGATGCCGGGCTCGGAGGGTAGAAAGCAGCGGGGAAGAGAAACTGGCTCCCACCCGCCCCCGACAAGGTCTCGACCGCTGCAAGCGGGCAGCGGAGGGGCGCAGGTTCTCCCCGAAGCCATTGTTCGTAAGGGGAGAGCAAGGCAGGCCGCTTTAACCAAAATCAAAACAAGCAACAAAAGCACCCTCCCGTTCCCTTTCCTTCTGTAGTACGATAAACAGCTTAAAGGTTACTGAGAGCAAACGAACTGCAGAAGTTCCATGGGGTGGGGGCCGTTCTGCTGCGAAATGCACTGACCGTCTACAAGGGCGCTCTGGCCGCGGAACCGCCTCGCGGCTCGGGGAGCTCTGAGCCAGAAGCCCCTCGTGGGCATGTTCGGGGGTTCGGTCGGGAACATGACTTTTGCTGCCGAGCAGAGAGAGATAAGCCGTCTTCTGCTCGGCCGGTGGCTCCGGGGCTCCGCGGGGGCTGCAACGCGGAGCTGTTGCACAGCACCGGCGGAAATACAGCCAGGAATAACACAGACCCCTAAAAAAACAAAAAAAACAAGCAAAAATAAACATTGCCAAGCCTAAAAACACACTCGTCGAATATAGCGAAAAGAGTGAATTATTTATTTCCTCTAGGGACTCCTGTAACCATTCATTTTTAATGGAGTCTAATTAAGAGTTCCCCACAACGGGTTTTACTTTTGTAAATATTTCAGATGAGATAGGGTTTCTAGGCAAATCCTCCAGAGAACAAACAAAAACAAAAAACAAAACGAGGCGCACACGTATAACCCCTTTCCCTTCCCTCCCCGTTGGCCGAGAGAGACCAGCCGGGCGGAGAGGCAACAAGTGGCCGGCGGTCCGGAGAGCAGCAGCTTCAGTAGCACAGAGACGCTTTCCCGGTCCGGGTCCCGCTTCTTTTTTTTTTTTTTTTTTTAATATTTCTCTGTTTTACGCACGCCCCTCTCCACCCCCAGCCAACATAACACTACGGCGCGGCAGTCGCGGAAACTCAGCCGAAAAATCGATGGCAGAACCAGGCTCCTCCGCTGGGTAGCGGGACGGCAGCTGCTGCAGGGAGCCCGGGGAAGGAGCCCCGGGAAGGGCCGCCCTCCCCCGCTCCGCTCTCCCCACTGCCGCAGAGGGAACCGGCCGCTCGCCTGCTCCCACACAAACCGCCCGGAGACCGCCGACGTGCTTGATATAAAATTTATTGATCTCTCTTCGTTTGGAAGAAGGAAGCAAACGAGGACTTAGGACAGGGAGAGGGAAGGAGTGTTTCGATTTTTTTTTTTTTTTTAAGAAATCCGGTAAACAAAACTAAAAGGTTTCTTCATCTGATATGTCAAAACATGGTTCACAGTAAAATTCACAAACCAATTTACATAACTTTACAGCTTAAGTAAAAAAAAAAAAAGCCCACAACGAAACAAGACACACAACTTACTATAAATAAATGTTTGCGACCCGCACAGCTCTCTCCCACCTCCCCTTTTTATAAGGAACAAAACTCTAAAGTTAAAAAGTCGTGAAAGCTACAGATTGTGTATAGAAACCAAGCGAGGCTCAGTAAGGTGGAAAGAATAAAACACTTAAGAAACCACAACGATAATGTGAACAACCGGGTTTAAAAACATCAGCCCGCCGCTTTCTTGTCATTGCAACGCTAGAAATCAAACTGAAAGATGCAAGACTTTTAAAAACTTCCTAGTGAATACAACAGTGCTCAACCTAGCAGAAAGAAGTTACCGTGGTTTAAAAACCTCACAGCGGCTTCTAGGAGGCAGGAGTTGTGATCTATTAAAACAACAGCTTACTCAAACATTTTTTTCATACAAAAAAAAAAAAAAAAAGACAGACAACTAACGGATTTCCTTTTTAAAATTTATCCAAAGTTAGTATTAAGTCTGCTAAGCCGAGCAACACTGTCGCACGCCCCGGTGTATTCAGGGAGCGGTGGTGGAGTTAGGGATTAAGAGGGGGAGCCGGTCGGAGCAGCCAAGTTTATATGTGAGTTAGTGGTACGGTACCATTCACGCCAGTCCCGGCACTCTGGTAGTGCTGGTGGACGCTGTGTAACCTGCTGCCCTGCAGGGCGGAAGGGTCTGTGGCATCCCCCCCCGGGGGCAGGTACATGCTGATCATATCCCGCAGGTCGCCCAGGCAGGCCCTCTGCGAGTGGGAAGTGATGGCCGGAGGCGGCGAGCTGGGCTCGGATTTCACCACCGAGCCCATGGAGCCCAGGCTCATGGCCGTGGAGGGCTGCTGGCCGTAGGCAGCAGGGGACATGCTGTAGGTGGAGGCGGCGTTCATGTAGGTTTGGGCCGTGGACATCATGGGACTGTACTGCAGGCCCGTCATGTCGTAGCGGTGCATCTGCTGCAGCTGGGGGCTGTTCATGCCCGGGTGCTGGCTGTAGCCCAGCTGGTCTTGCATCAGTGAGTAAGCTCCGTTGGTCCAGCCGTTCATGTGAGCATAAGTGTCAATCCTCTGCCCCACCCCGACAGGGCTGCTCACCGCGTTGCCTCCCCCCGGGGCCAGCAGATTGCCGGGCAGCGAGTATTTGTCCTTTTTCAGCAAGGTCTTGGTCTTCCTTCGGGGCCGGTATTTGTAATCCGGATACTCCTTCATGTGCACGGCCCGCAGCCGCTTGGCCTCGTCGATGAAGGGCCGCTTCTCGGCGTCACTTAGTAGCTTCCAGTCGGCCCCCAGGCGCTTGCTGATCTCCGAGTTGTGCATCTTAGGGTTCTCCTGGGCCATCTTCCGCCGCTGGCCCCGCGACCACACCATGAAGGCGTTCATGGGGCGCTTTACCCTGTCCTGGTCCGAGCCGGCTCCCGCTCCGTTGTTGGCCCCACCGCCGCCTTTAGCGTTGCTCCCCGGAGCGGGGTTGCCCCCGGCGCTGCCCGGCGTGGGCTGCGGCGTCTTGATCTCAGTCTCCAGCATGCTATACATGGCCGGAGCCGGCAAGAGGTGCGCCAGGGTGGCGAGCAGGCGGGCACCAGATCGGATAGACAAAGTTATAATTAAAAAGAAAAAAAAAAAAAAAGAGAGAAAGAACCTGCCTGGGCAGCTGCTGCGGAAGGAGGAAGTTTTTCTGCCTGGCGGGCGGAGGCGCCGCTTCCCGAGGTGGTGGTGCTGCTGCTGTGGCGGCCGCGCCTGCGGAGCACTTCCCGCGGGCAACGCCAAGCGATGCGCACACCAATCCCGAGGGTATTTGATTGACGGGCTATAAATGAGAGGGCGGCAGCCAATCAGCGAACGGTTCCCGACAGCCCCGACGCCGGTAACTGACCAGCTGGGGGGAGGTGGGGGAAGCCAAAAAGTTGGCGTTTCGGGGCTGCTGGCGCCAGAGCCCCCCGCCGTGTCCCTGGGCGCCGCTAACCCACAGCCCCCGGGCCCTGCACCTGCCCTGGGCTCTGGGCTGGCGACCCAAGCGGCGGGACGGGGTAGAGCCGGGGCTGCTCGGTGGAAAGTCTAGAGGGGTTCCTGCAGCTGCTGGCCGCGCCACGGGGCAAGGAGCGCGCCTGGGCTGTCCTCCGGGTACCCTGGGAGGAGGAGTGAGACGGGGCGCTGTGCGCCAAGTGGGAGCCGTGCGTTTGCCGGGCACAAAGACATCTGGGGCTCCAGGGTGGATGCACAGCTCTGTACCGAGCCCGGAGAAACTGCCTGCAAACGGAACGAGCCCGAGCTGCACGGACACCCTTCCACCCCCAAGCGGATGAGGGGGCTGGGAAGGATTAAACTCTTCAATTTCTGAGCCTTCTCCTGAGGGAGAACGGAGAACCCGCACTGCCCTGCGGGGACCAGTGACGGAGCGGAACGGGCTGTCCCGCAGCAGCACGCCGGCGCAGCCCGGGGGAGGCGGCGGTGCGGATGCGAGCGGGGCCGGGCCGGCTGTTGGCAGGACGCTCCCGCCCATCCCCACCTACGCCCACTGCGGTGCTACTTGAGTTTTTCCACTCGGCTGCCCCCAAGCGGGGCGGGGGGAGGGGACGGCACTTGCAAAATCCCCAAGTTTCATGGCAACAGCAAAGTTCACTCCATGTGTAAAGAAACTTTGGCGGACTGTGTGTGAGGTGGAGCGGAGCCCACTGGAGCTGTCAATCAGGGGCTTCCCTTCCCTCCCCTTCCCCTTCATCTTTCCTCCCTTCCTTCCCCTTAGGCACGAACACCCGCACCTGCACGGACAGGGCTGGCAGCTCCTTGAAAGAACCACGGGTACGGAGCTACCCAGCTTGCCTTCCCATGCTCGGGGGAAGACAGGGCGCGCTGCTCTGTCCCTGCTGTTCCTCGTCCTTCCCCTGCGCCCCGCTCCAGCTTGTCCGGGGAAGCCGGACTGTTCTCCTGGCCGGGGCGCGCTGGGGGACACGATGTAAACTGAGCCTGCTCGGAGCCGCTCTGGAAGCGCCCCGGTGCCGGAGGACGTGGGCAGCACCACCGGCGTAGCTCTGAGCAAACTGCCCTGCGCGGGTGCGGGGCACAGGGAGGGAGGGTCGGGAGGCCTGAGGTAGGAACGTGTGTGGGCATCACGTCCCGTACTAGGCAGCAAGGAAGGATGCTGCCGGCTCTGGTCCCCCTGCTTGGCAGCCGTGGTGTTCCAAATAGAAGACCGCAAAGATAACGACGGCAATCGGTACAGGGGAAGAGGACTCCTCCAGGGCAGGGCTCCCGGTTGGACGCGGAGGCACAGCCCCGAGCCCCGGGGAGGCTTCAGCTGGGCTGGAGACGGGACCGTTCCGCCCGGCACAGAGCAGTACCGCTCAGCGCTTCCGGCGGTCGGAGGAGCCAAGCGAGTCGACTTAAAACGGTACTGGTGGTACTTTGGCAACAGCACAGTGTCGTGGTGGAACTTTTGTTTGAGTGGATCAGAGCGCTACTGTGATTTAACACTTTTAAGGTGTCACTCGTTTTGTACGGATTTCTTTTTTGACAAAAACATCTATTGAACAAAGTCGAAGGGAAAATAAATCCCACTGGAGACGAACTATGGTGTGGTCAGCATTTTGTCTCTGTTGTTTGGTTTGCTGCTGGTGTGTTCCTGGGTGAAGTCAAAATTTTGCAGCCCGAGAGGACAGGGTGACAGTGGAAGGTGTTTTAGTTGGTATCGCACTAGAAAGCACACTTCGGACATAGTTCACTTCTAACTTTTGCAACGTGTTGGAAAAGCTTCTAACGGTTGTAGTTAACCTCAACCCCCTCCAAATACGTTGACTGCACCAGTCAAGGTTTAAGACGTGCCAGGCTGGGCTGAAAAATTAATCGATATTTATATGCCCTGACAATTCTTGGAAATTACTCTATATAAAGGGTTTTTGGAGGTACTGAACATACTTGCATGCAACAAAAAATGAGGCGGTATACGGAATTAGAGGAAAAGCCCTGTAAACGGTGTTTCCTTGATGTTTAAATAAATATTACAACGCTAAGTTTCAGACTCTTAATTTGTTTTTTCAATTGGTCTTTGTCCTGCCTGAGACCCCAATTATTTTTTTTTCCCAAAGGCCACGCTATTTAACACTTTAAGATCCATATTCTTTCAAAGCAAGACAACATTTATCTTGAAACATCGCTAATCTTGTAGACGAACTGAACATGACCGAATAAAAAAGTAAGTATAGATTCGCGCATTTCCACACTTTACAGGTCCCTGTAATGCTTCCTCTGCACTAGCGTTTCCATGCCACACACGTTCTGAGGAATACCTAAAAATCTGGCTGATTTCTGTTTCCAGAAGAAGGGGTGAGCAAGGGCGTGCTTCTCGAATCCCTCTGCCTTGTGGCATTAGTGATGGGTGTTCACAGCAAACTCTCGGTAGGATTTCTTGAGCGATTTCAGCACCCGAAAAAGACACCCAGAAACCAGCTCCGTTCCCAGACTCTGGCAGAGTCCCGCGCTCGTCGCGGTGTTTTACCTCGGAGCTGTATCGCCCGGGCCGGACCCCGGGAGCTGCGCACCGGGGCGCGGAGTTCGGCGGCGCTGTCCCCGCTCACGAATCTCTGCCAGCAGCACAGCTGGGGCGGCTCCTCCCCACCGCACACCCCACGGCGGCACCTGCGGCCGGGTGCCCCCCTGCAGGGATGGGAGCTGTAGCTCGGGAAGGAACCGCTGGTGCGGTGAGAGAGGGTATGAATAAAAAGCACGGGACAGGGAAGGGAGGCTCGGAGCTGCCTCCAACGCTGGCACCCCGCCGCCCCCGCGAATACAAGCAGGGCTGGAGGGAGGAGAAGGAGCTCCCTTCTCTGGTCTGAAAGCTACAGATCGCAGATGAGGCGGGATGGGGGAGAGGAGGAAGGGAGACAAGCCCTGCTTTGCCAGCTGCTGCTCCCTAAAGACAACCTGCAGAGCCCGTTAAAAGGTCCGATCCCACCACCCTTCTCGCAGTCACAAGCGAATTCAAGTCTCTGCCTGCTCCTCTGTCCTGCCCGTTCCGGGAAGGGGAACGGAGCCTGAGAAGCTGCTGTAAACTCGGGAACGGGCAGAAGGCAGGAGAGGAGCCAGCCAGCACAACAAACGGGACGCGGGGGAGCCTCATGCTTGGAGCCATTTTCTTAAATTCAAGCCCCGGTGGCCGCCGGGACTGGGGGAGAATCCATCCTGGGCCAGAGCGGCCCCTGTGTCTGGTGGGGGTCGGGCAACACTTGGGGTCGTGTAAATACAGTTGTCAAAGACAGAGAGGCCCCTTTTTTTTTTTTTTTTGCTTTGTGACAATGGAGCGTGAGGTGAGATCAGGAGTTTCCAGCACAATCCAACTTAAACGAGAGAGAAACTCCACGATTGAAAAGGCACATTTGAAAGGGACCGTCTGCATCTTCAACAATCATCCCTTAATAAGCAACAGCCATTAATATATGTTAATTGCAGCTCCAGCAGAGCTTGGGGGAATCTTGGAACTGTGTCAGGGAGGATCGCTGGCTTTTAAACAATAACGCTATGCATCAAACCGACCCCGTTTAATCCGATTATTAAAACATGCCCCCTGGTCCCCAGCCCAACTCCCAACAGAGATCAGCGAGGGCTTGTCTTCAAAACTTGACCAGACAAGGGAGCTGTGCGCCCCTTTCGTTTGGACCCTGCTGACCCTCGCTAGGATGATCCTCCGAAAATGCCCAGGCTCTTAGCGATGCTTAAGATAAAAGTTCACGTGTTTTTCTGTTTGATCCCTCTTTCAGACTCGAATCCATGCCCTGTCCCAGAAATTTCCAGGGTGGTAACGTGGCTGCTAAATGGATCACTTCAGGCTGGTTCTGCAGCCCAAGGTCGTTAAGAGATTTTTTTAATTCCCCGCCTAAGAGCGTGATGTCAAAAAAAAAAAACCAGCTCCAGATTGCCTGTGAGGCTGCCTGATCCGCTGCGGGGCTGACATGGCTGGACCGACTTTCCAGCCCAGCTAGATGGAGAAGAAATCATTAGTTCTAACAAACGAACTCCAACTCCTTTCTGTGGCTTCCCCAGTACCTCACCGCACGGATATCGATGCTGCACTACAGACTACAGTTGTCCCTGCTGCTCACATCTCACACACACGGGAAAGCGAGGAATGCTTTTGATAGCATCATTAAAAATAGCAACATTTAAGGACAAAAATCTTAAGTGCGTGGGTAAAACGCGGACGGCACCGTTTGGGTACAGATCGATTCCTTTGAACTGAGCCTCCCAGTGCATCCAGGAGGCAGCGACGAATGTTGTTTTTAATCATTCCCCGCGCCCCTTCCCACCCCCCCCCAGCTGAACTTTTATTTGGCTTCTGACAACAATAGCGGACGGCAAACAGACCTCTCGGAGCGCCCAGTGAATAGAGCCTTTTCGAGCGCGGATTGTTTCCACTGCCACAAAAAACAACCGGTAGCTCCGTTTCTTAATTGGGTTGTTCCTGACCCTCGTTCATTCAGGTGTTCGCGAGGAATTTGTTTATTAGCCTTTGACAAACAGCTCCTCCTGGCAATCGCCTCATGGGGTCGGCTTCAGCAGGAACGGAGGGATGCGGGGGGGCGTACTGCTAATAAGGACTATCTCCATCTCCAAGTTACCAATTAACAGAGTTGTAGAGGGGACCACCAGCACGGGACAACTCACCAGGGCTCGCTGCGGAGCCCCGAGGAAACGATAGACTTCGGTCATGTGTTTTCACGCGAAAACGCACAGGAAAAAACGAGTACGAAAAGTGATGCTAAATAAACCAGCGCTGCCCTGCGCACCGGCGGCGGCTGCTGCGGGGCAGTCTGTGCCCAGCCTGCCAGGAACCTCTTTCCCAAGAGACGAAACAGTAATCGGAGCTTCCTGCAACTTCTCCCCGTTGTTACAGTACCAACTGTCCAGTACCCCTGCAAGAGCTATCAAGCACTGGAACAGGCTGCCTAGGGAAGCGGTTGAGTCACCATCCCTGGAGGGGTTTAAAGGGCGCGTAGACATGGTGCTCAGAGACACGGTGAACTCGGCAGTGTTAGGTTTACGGTTGGGTGTTTTCCAACCGAAATGATTCCTTGGTTCTATCATTCTAACATGTCAGCTTCCGCACGGTTTAATCTTTCCGTCCTTGCGCAGCGAGGACCCCGCGCCGGACGTTTCCCACCGCCCTCATCTCCCGGTTCCCCTTGACCCCCCGGTCCCGACGGCAGCAGGGCCGCCCCGGCCTCCCCGGGGGCGAGCGCTCCCAGGAAGAGCAACCCGGAGACCCCGCTGTCCCCTTCTGCCGCCGTAGCCCGGGGACACAGCGCTGTGCGGGACGGCACTGGGGTGGAACGAGCAGCCCGCGCCGGACATGCGGGGACACAGCGCTGTGCGGGACGGCACTGGGGTGGAACGAGCAGCCCGCGCCGGACATGCGGGGACACGCGTGGGGAGAAGGCGCGGGCGGGAGAGACACCGCTTGCCTCGGAATGCGCCTTCGCGTGGGGCAAGTGGGTCCTGAAAAGAAAAGTCCTTCCCCCGCGTCCCGAGCCGCCCGCAGCAGCTGCCGCAGGACGAGGGGCCTCCCCGAGGGGAACCCGCCTGTGTGTGTGTGTCCCGCCTCGGTTACTTATTGCGGTGCTTTAATGACTCTTTCCCTGGCGCTGGTGATAACTGAGACGTCGCTGCACTCCTCCTTCAGAAAAAATAAAAGCAACAAACCATATCATCTCTGTTTTGCTCGTTTAGAACTTCGTGAATCTTTCCTACAACGTTTTCTGTACAGATACAGTAACCCACCTTATTTGCTGGTAATGATGGCTAGGCTCCTTTTGATGAGTTAGATTAGAAATCAGACATTAATTGTAAACCTCTAACTTGCTAATTAGCTGCAAATAAACTATTCATTAGTGGCAAATTAAAATCAAAACACACCTTATTCCTGCTCTCTGACATACAATTTTGGAGGCACATATTGTTTCAAACTACAGCCTGTATCACTGGCACAGCAAATTGAGATCCTGAAAGGTTTCTCTCCAGGATAAATAATTAAAATATATTCTACTTTAATTGACATTATAGAGGACACAAATGAGGTTTCCTTTTAGAAAGAAATAGCAGTTTCTAAATAAAGCTTTGCAGGCTGCAGAATGGAGGTTTCAACCAAATGAATAGTCATTACTACCTTTTCAATGATGTGGGCCTTTTGATCAGAAAAGAAATTAGCTCTAAAGGACAGACAATAGGAAGCCTGCCCTGCAATAGGAAGAAAATTAGATGGCTAAGGCTCTTAACAACACCTATTTCTATAAACCATGGAGATTCTTGCTTTTCAATTACAGCTGTTCATTTCATATAAGGGAAGTGGAAAAACACGGGGAATATAAACTCTGTTGCACCAAAAAAGCCCAAGATAGGGCAGGCAGACAGGCTTCCCATTTCCCTTTGTTTTTATTATAATCAGTTAAATAATATTCTATATTTTATAATACCAAGAGTATTCAGTATAGCATTCTCTAGGTAAATCAAGCAATCAAGATGGACTATGTTCAGTAAAGGAACTAGTCAAATATGAGAAACTTTGAGTTAGGTAGCTGGATGTTTCCACTGCACATCAAATAATGTATTTTGCATGTTTGTCCTATTCTTGTGTGCATTTTTCAAAGAAAAAAAACCCAAAGAAACAAACACCCAAGACTGAAGAACTCGAGAAAAACAAAATGGTAACACTCTGCTGTCTTTTGGTTGTAGTAAAAAAACTAACTCCAGTTCTTCTGACTTGAAAGGAATGTTCTTTCATTATACTCAGGACTGAGAGATTGTTTCTGACACATTCTCCCCACTGCTTTTAACTCATAGATCTTGGCTATTTTAGAAACCATATTTTTAATTTTTAAATTTAAAATAAACTTATTTTGCAATAACTTTAAAATATGAGTTCTCTTTCAAATTATTTCCTTTGGACATTATTTTTTGAACATTATTGTTTCTCCTGAATATAAAACTAATATAAGTTTCCTTATAAATGTGAGACACAATCATAAAAAACTCCTTTCTTCCTCCAACATTTCTCCCCAGTCATTTTTTTATTAGATGTAACAGGTAGATGATAATTTCTTCTTAGCCATGCGATACACTGTAACTGAATTAAACTTTCAGTAGCAATTTGAACATATAATACCCATAAAGCTTTGTCATAAACCAGTTCATTGTTCTCATGTTGACTCAGCTAGACTATAGAGATCTCTTTAAAAAATAACATCAAATTACAGAGATTCCTTACCCCCTCTTTATTTTCTTTTCATTCTATCTACCTACCTACTTATATTTCATTCTCATTTTTCTCTCCCTTTTCCTTTCTCTCTCCTTTTCTTTTTCCTTCTCCTTTTCTTTCTCCTTCTCCTTCTCCCTTTTCCTTTTCCTTTCTCCCTATTTTACGCTTTGTTTACAAATAAGGCTCCATAGCTGTCTATGTCAGTTGTCATCTCCTCATTGACTCTGTAGATAACACCTCTTCTCTGAGTAGGGCAAGTACAGTTGACACTTGCAGAGGAAGAACTTATGCAATGATACAGAAGTTAAGGACTTGTGAAATAGGTATTTCAAGGCCATTTTTGAAATAGGTTGACCCTTCACACAATATGTGCCTAGAGGGACATGGTGGATCTTTCTGCTTGTTGACCCATCACCTTTCTCATCCAAAGTATCTGATCAAAACCCAATTCTCCTGCGTTAAGAGGTCCTTTTGATTCCACTAGATTCCTTTCTCTGGACCTATCAGGAATACATGTCGGGTAGTCAGTGGGAAATGATGCTCCTTGGTCCATGGAACAGTGATGAGGTACAGGAATGTAAAGTGTTTCCAAGTGGATTGCACATTGGGTCTGAATGTGAGTGAGGGTGACAGGAACCTCATGCCTATCACGGTATTCGAATACATTACAAAAATCAGTGCAGTTTTTACTTAAAGGCATTCCCTGTGAGGTAAGACAGTACTAACTCTATTGATAGATGAGAGATTCAGATAGTGGGCATAAGAGTAACACACAAAAACTTTCTGAAAGACACAGGAGATGCATGGAATCAGATCTCTTGGGCTAGATCAGATTAGACCAGGGCTTGAACATCTTGCATTTCTGCCTGTAGCTATCACAAGCTAAAAAGGACTCAAAGCAAACCTGAACTAATGGAAAGGGAATAGCCAGATCTACACTTTGTAACTCACTGGGAATGACCCAAATGAAACACCAGGACAAAAGAATACATTGAATGAAGAAAACATTATCAAACCCATCTAAAGCTCTACATATTTGTAATTTAGACTAGTATGTAAAGAATAAATTTTGAATGAGCTGGGGACTGACTAGAGTGGCATGGAAAATATTCTATCACAGTAATAATAGAAAAAAAGATGCAACTTTCTGAACAGTAAGGGTTAGTCTGCAAAAGATATGATTTTTTCAAGCTCATGCAAGAGGTAATTAAGACAGATGGTCTTGGCTCACAGCTAGGATGCCTACTGAAACATAGAAAACCTGCACCTTCATATACCAGTGTAAATGGGAATAGTAATCACATGTCCCTCCTTAACAGAGGATGGCTCCTGCCCTACTTGGTTAATGGGGTGATTTCCTAGTTCAGAAGAGGCCACTTTGTGCTTCCTGCAGCCTTCAGATGCTTCTCAAGTGCTGCTATAGGATGCACAGCCACCCAGTATAACATTGTCAGCTAAGGGAAAAGTGTTACTATTTTTCCTATTCAAAACTAATCATGAGCCATAGAACATATTTAAATTTACAGTGTTATTATTTCTTTGGATTTCCTTGATTTTAAGTGTCTGAGGAAAAGACAGCTACAAAGGTGTCCACGCTGTTGTATAGCATGAAAATGCACAGTCAGAATTAAGCATCAATCTGACTTCCCAGACTAATCTCTTTCCATTGATAACTGCTACACCTTAGCTGTGAAATAATCAAGTAAAGATGTGAGCTAGAATCAAGCACATGTTTTTAAGGTTTCCTATCTTACACTGGGAAAACTGCACACTTCCAGATTGAAGGCTGGCGTGAGACCTGCTGGATTTCCACAGGATTGATGCCTATGCTGTTACATCTTATTTAAAAAACTTTGTTTGAAGATTAAGAGCAAAGCCAGGTTCCACATTTTGCTGACATGTGTTAACTACCTGTTCAAAAAAGAACGCAACGGCACAGAGGACATGAACTGGTCAAAAGAGAATCCTTTATCTCTAGGTCTTTGTGTCTGATCCCAGAGGGCTACAAAAGAAAATAACTACTCTCTGGTAGGTGTTGCTGATATAGGTACACTGAGCTGGAAATCCTTGGTTCTCTTGCTCTTATACTCAGTTTTGTATCATTAACTCTTCAATAACTTGCTATTATAACAGGTATCATGAACTGAATGTGGTGAGAGGACTTACATAGCACTCCTGCACATAAAGAGCCCTGCAAGGTAAATTGCCAGGAAAGTGCGGATAAACAGGTCTTGTTTCTTTTCATACCATTACATTTGCAATGAAATGAAGGACTTTTGAGTTGAAAAGTTGCTAATCAGGCATTTCTCCCTATTCCCGTGTTAACATCACACACATAAAAAAAGCAACATCTATACATCCAAAATTATACCAGAAAAACTTTTGCTACAATAGAAAGTAGCATTCAGATTTTCCATGTCATTGATCAGCTTCTGGTCCTGCTACTACTGTATGTCTTTCCAATCTTTGCTTTCCATCCCTTTGGAGGCATATGTTTGATCTGTTTTCTGTTGAGTAACTAGACAAATAGCAACATGAACTATTTACTTATAGACTTGAAGAAATAGCTGACCCTGGGCTTATTGCCTAGAATAGGACTGAGGTGGTTATACTCACCAGACACCTGCAATTTTTGTCAGCTACATGCTTGCAAAATGAGAGGGATCATTTAAGTTATTATTTTTACTTATTATGCTCATCACATCAGGCCAGGTCATGCATGTTTGCTCAATAAGACATTTCAGAACCATGATGATTACATGTCTCAAGGTCATGTAATCTCTAAAGGATAATGATTACAGACACTTGTAACAGACACTTTAGCTTTTCATGTTACTCCTGTTATGCACCCCAAATTCTAGTATTTACAGATTGCTAAAAATGTTACAGGTACATATATATGTATACACACACATTGGGAGTCACAATCACTGAGCAACTCAGCGTAAGAACAGTTTTCCACCTAATTAGTGAAGTTTCAGGCTAAGCACTATACAGCATAGACCTTAATTTGTTAACAGCAGAACATATTTTGTTCTGTCGTTCTTTTCACCTAGAGAAAAGGTAATGTAATATACAATTATAAATCTTTCCCTGTAATTTGTTCTGCAAACAGGAAAGTTTGCGTTATTGTTTCTAAAGGTTGAGGCATAAGAGTGGGACAAGTTTGAGAAGACTCTGTTTTGAATTATTCTCTGCTGTGTTTCTGGGCAAAGGGTAGTTAAAGATAAATATGATCAAAATTTTAGGCAATAAGGTATGTAGTATTCAGGATAAATTATCTATTGATGTACATTTTACAATGTCATTATACCATTGGCTTTACTGCATCTGCAATTTACAGTATAAGAAAATACAACCCACTGTTTGTTTTTTTTTTTGCAAACAGATAAGTAGTCTCTTTACTCCATCTTTATAAAATGGACAGAAGAATGATAATTCAATTCACTGAGGTTAACTTTGGTGGTATGATTTTACAAGTGGCTTCAAGTGACTAATCAAAATTAGTTAAATGAATAGATGTCTCCACCTGTTTATTCCCTATGAAGAATAAGGCTCCGTAACATGAAAATTAAAAACAAAACAAAAACAAAGGTTACACACAGCGTATTTTCAGTTGCTTGACATGAATTCTGTGTAACAAGAACAGGTTTAGTAATGTTACTCCAGCTAACAGACTAGTGCAATAGGTGCAATATTTTCTGCAATAGCTTCCTTCTAAAGAAGTTGGTATGTCCATGTAACTGGATATCAGATAAATTACTATAAAAATATAAATGGCTGAACTAGACTAGAACTACACATAATAAGGTAAAACCATTTTAGTACAAATAGCAAAGTGATATTACCACCACATGGGATTTTGAGGTCTTCAAGACATGCAACAGGGCATATAATCTGCATGTTAAACTACCATGGTTGTGTGTGAGTGTGGGGTATTAGCAAGTGTGATGGCCCATAAAGTAGTTGGCTATTTACACGTGTGATAATGGTAAACAGACACACAAATTAAGGTCACATCTGCATATTCATTATCTAGTCAGGGCAGTTTCGAGTACCAGACCTACAAGGTCCCATATAACATACCTAAAGTCATATTACATTCTAAACTGGAAGGGTTGGTGTAATCACAACTATCACTAGGTTGCCAAAACACATACTTTTTAAAAAATATTATTATTGAAATCAGGCTATAGCTTACTATCACTTTACATGTTATTAATGAATAAATGGGGTTTGATGTGTATCTGCAAAGTTCCATAACAATATCAAGAAAGTTCAAATATGTATTCTGTCTAGATGAAAAATTAAATCTTGCTTGTTAGGTAAATTATATTTATTGTCGTTGTTGTTCTTTGAGAGAAAATATTCTATTTTAGGACATTTCTCATATAGTCAAAATCAATTGCATCAGAACGATTATGTTTGGAGTAACATTGTCCAGTTTTATGGAAAAAATGTGAACAGAACAGGAGTGTATCCTCCTGACAAAAATATTTTGTAGTGTTAATTAAGATCAAGTAGCAAATAGTAACTAATCTGAAAGCTAGTAATGCTTGCAAATGTTATGTAGTTACAGACTACAAATGAAGTTAAAATGACAGAAGCATTTGGGGGGAATTTGTCACCCAGCTTCCATGAACTTCAGGCAGTGCAGGGAGGTAGCAGGCACAGCATATTTACTTGTAGCAGCAGACTACATAAAGGAACCCAAGCTAATTGCAATTATACTTGCTCAGTTCAGAAAAAGTCAATAAAAATGCCATCTTGAATTCTTACTATGTTTCAGTTGCTTACTGCTTCCTAATTGATTTCACTCTTGAATTTAATATCGTTTGTTGTGTTTTCTGGTTTTTAGCTAAAACAGCTCAGGGTCCTGCTCTGCTCTTTTTTTGAGAGTTAAATTTAACTACGCTACTGGATGACAAATGTGCTCTTGCAGTAGGTGTCATACTAGCAGTAGTTTGACAAGCAGTCATCTCTATTTTTATTGTTTAGTTGGCCATTGAGATGATCTCAAAGAAGTAACTTTCCCTTCTCTCTGCTCACATAGTCTGTAGTATGTTACTATTGCTCTGTCGCATGGAAATTTAACATTCCTGGTCTTAAAGCACCTGCTTTCTTAAAAATATTTGCTGATATTTAGTTCTGATATCTGATATCAGATATTTAGTTCTGATATTTAGTTCTGATATCAGGATACCAAGTGCCAGGTTAAGAGCACTTAATATGAGCGTAAAACCAACGATACAGTATGAGTACTGCTGAGTTATCTTATGTTTATCTCAGTACCACTGAAATCCAACCAGACACTCTTTGAATTTGAGCTGGATTTTCAGTAAGAATATTACTCAAAACTATAGTAGGATTTAAGTCAGGCCTTTTAGATAGGAGTCTAGATATCACAGTATCACAGTATCACAGTATGTTTGGGATTGGAAGGGACATCAAAAGATCATCTAGTCCAATCCCCCTGCTGGAGCAGGAACGCCCAGGTGAGGTCACACAGGAACATGTCCAGGCGGATTTTGAATGTCTCCAGAGAAGGAGACTCCACAACCTCCCTGTGCAGCCTGTTCCAGGCTCTGCCACCCTCACTGAGAAGAAGTTTTTTCTCAAATTTAAGCGGAACCTCTTGTGTTCCAGCTTGATCCCATTACCCTTGTCCTATCATTGTTGGCCACTGAGAAGAGCCTGGCTCCATCCTCATGGCACTCACCCTTTATATATTTATAAACATTAATGAGGTCCCCCCTTAGTCTCCTCTTCTCCAAACTAAAGAGCCCCAGCTCCCTCAGCCTTTCTTCATAAGCGAGATGCTCCACTCCCTTAATCATCTTGGTTGCCCTACGCTGGACCCTCTCCAGCAGTTCCCTGTCCTTCTTGAATCAATGGCAAAATTTCATGTAGGGAATCTGCAGACTGTTGTTATTTAAGAAGAGCTGACCCCTCTCCCAAATTAACCCTGCAGGGACACGCAGAGCAGCACTAGTTTCCCAGCCCTGGTCCTGGTCCTGTCTCTAGCACAGGCTCAAGCTCTGGTAAGGTAAACACAAGATGTCTAGTGAAGGATCACACCCTTACCTCTGCTATTGTGTGTCAATTTTTAAAAAATCCATTAATAAACTACCTTTAAGGAAAAGAAACCAGAACAAACCAACATAATCCTCCTTAATAGTAATTAAGATGTAAATGAACTTACTAGTAAAATTCGACTAAAAAAGGACAAAAGTTATACTTAATTTTTCTCAGGAGTGTGTTAGTCATTCTAAAGTCAGTACGCTTTAGCTAGCTACCTAAAGCCACTACTTATCTATATGAAAAGAGTAACTAAATTATAGGCGTTTCTTTATTCCACCATAAATTGACATGTTCTAACAAGACAGTTTGTTTGCTTTTATTATTCAAAAGCCCAAAGTCTTTACTGTCTGCTTCTCTACTTGTCTTAAATGTTTGATTAAGCACTGTGAGAATTGTCAGTATTGATAAACTTCTTTCCAGTACATTAAGCACTCTAATCCTTTACATTCCTACTCTATCTCTATTGCGAAGTCAGTCAGCTTCCTTAGCACTTGATTTTAGGCCAATATTTGCATTAAAAGTGGTCTATAAATAAAAATTATCCCAATAGCTGTAAAAATTGTTTTTCTGCATAGGAAGAATTCTGACAGAAACAGTAGTGGAAGGCTCTGCTTGTTCTTCTATAATCGCAGGGATTAAATAGCTATCCAGTGAGCTAATTAAAAGGGGTAATTAAACTCAGCACTTTTTAGTTTTGATGAGTGGTAATGTTATATATCTTTCCTTCATGAGCTTGAACTAAACAGGAGTTTTTTGGTGTTTGTACAGTGTTTCAGATTCGATTGTGTGTTTATTGTGATAACTTAACAGAAGAATGTTCAAATCAAGAAATTCAGAACTCAGTATGAACTTTGCTGATTTTTGGCAGTGCTAGGGCCAGCATTTTGTTTTGATTTCTTATTACATTCAGTTCTTCATTGAAATGTATGCCTCAAATATAGAAGGTGTCAAAAAATATGTTTCAATGCATAAGATATGCATTTTAGAACGCAATTTGACTATGTTTCACTTTATTTCCTTTTTGTCTATGAATTTTGCTTGGATGAATTCTAGGGATAGAAGCACATTTCAGGGCAGCAAGGACATGCTGTAAATGATGTACATTTGTATAAGGATTACAGAAGCATAACTAAGTTTGGAATTTGTTTCCATCCAGATAATAACGCAGATAGGTGTGTTACCTTCACAGAATTTGCGTAGCGTATTCGTTAATGCTTCTTCAAACTCAGACTCATGCAATCTCATCAGAATCAGGAACTCTCATTATCCCTTGTCTCTGGCCATGTCTATGAGCTATATGAACCAGCAGGGTTCTGTTGTCCTTGCTGGTGCTTCACAAATTTCACCCAGCAAAGTGTTTGTCTGCATATCTGTAGGACACTGGTAGAAAACTTTAGTATCGCCTCTTTTGTATATTGTGAATGTAAAACTTCTGTAAACTCAAGCAGGCAATTTGGATGCAAAAAAGTATTTGGTATTTCAACACTGAGAACATATTAGGAAATATATTCACACAAGATTAACATGTCTTTACCTTGTCACAACTGCTAACCATGCCATTTCTAAATGAAATCACTGCATGCTTATATTTGTTCTTACCAAAAGCTGATCTAGTTCTGTACTTCATTTACATGTTTCCCTCTTTAAAAGATGATCTGGGAATGCCACATGCAACACAGAATGAATAACTGTGTTTAGCCAGGGCAAAAGTGTAAATATCAGGTCCTAACCCTGTAATCTTCACATAACATTGTTTCCAGGGACAGCAGTAGCTATTTTGCCTGAGTA
The DNA here is from genome assembly GCF_036013475.1 of Columba livia. NCBI lineage: Eukaryota > Metazoa > Chordata > Aves > Columbiformes > Columbidae > Columba > Columba livia. Next base: position 3,554,464 of record NC_088613.1, read on the forward strand.
AAGGCAGGAGGATCAGGCTCCACAGTGCAATTTTATATGAAAATGAAGTGGATGAGATACTCCTATCAGGCTCATTTAAAATAAAATAGGAGGGCTGCCTTTTGTCTGCACTGCTAATAAGAAAAATATGCTAGAATAGAAGGTAATTGTAATAAGGAATGTCCCCATTTTTCTCAATTTTGCCCAGTTTTCTTTGATATGATTACAGATGTCATATATAAATGGTATTTCTTCAAGGTGGATGTATTAATTTTGGAGATGTACGTTCTTCTAGTACACATATAAGAATTGACCACTTACGCATAGGAGAAAAGAAAGGGTAGAGGGACATACAGAAAACAGACAGTGTAGCAAAGAACATTGTGTCTGCAGCCTTCTTCATAAATAACATGAACCACACAGAATTGCTAGAGATTATTTTAATGGCTCAACACTTATGCTGTTATGGTAATTACAGAGAGAGTTTTGAGCCCCTCCACCAGTGAAATTATGCATCAAAATAGTAAAATTTTGTAATGAATTTCAATTGTAATTAAAAATTCTTTATCAAAATTTCAGAGATTAATAGTTCCAGTACATTTTTCCTTCTGGAGAACCATAAACAGTGCTTAAAAAACATCAGGAAACACACAGTGTATCTAAAACTGATGAAACTCTCATTGATTTCAGTGAAATGGTGCTGACTTACCCCAAATGAATTCCTAGCTTTTATTTTCTGCATGTGGGAGAAAACTACTTTGGAATGAAAGGCTCCTGGATAGGCAGGGACATACTTTAGGACAGTTAAGTCCACTGTTTAGCTGCTGGGTTAGGGAATCAGTTAAGGTTACATATATACAGACTTTCTCAGTCTTTCTTTGTGGAAATTCTGCCCAGGAAGACTTTGTTGATTTAGCCTCTTTGATCTCTGCACCTCCAGCAGTCAGCTCAGAGGAGCAGCAGATACCTGAGTCAGTGTGTCTTACGGACACCGCATTTTGTGCTTGTGCCCTGGATTGTGGACATATCTTTGGCAAACTGGTGATTTATAATGCCATTGTAAATTTTCTGTCTCACAGTGAGGTACTGAGCAACAGGTTTGCAGAATTATTTTGACCTTCTTATCTTGTGGCCAGAAAGGCCAATGGCATCCTTGGGTGTATTAGAAGGGGGGTGATTAGTAGATAGAGAGAGGTCCTCCTTCCCCTCTACTCCACCCTGGTGAGACCCCTTCTAGAATATTGTGTCCAGTTCTGGGCCCCTCAGTTCCAGAAGGACAGGGAACTGCTGGAGAGGGTCCAGTGTAGGGCAACAAAGATGCTGAAGGGAGTGGAGCATCTCCCTTATGAAGAAAGGCTGAGCGAGCTGGGTCTCTTTAGCTTGGAGAAGAGGAGACTGAGGGGTGACCTTGTTAATGTTTATAAATATATACAGGGTGAATGCCACAAGGATGGAGCCAGGCTCTTCTCGGTAACAAACAATGATAGGACAAGGGGTAATGGGATCAAGCTGGAACACAAGAGGTTCCACTTAAATTTGAGAAAAAACTTCTCAGTGAGGGTGACAGAGCCTGGCCCAGGCTGCCCAGGGGGGTTGTGGAGTCTTCTTCGCTGGTGACATTCAAAACCCACCTGGACATGCTCCTGTGCGACCTCACCTGGGTGTTCCTGCTCCAGCAGGGGGATTGGACTGGATGAGCTTTTGATGTCCCTTCCAATCCCAAACATACTGTGATACTGTGATCTTCTGCAACAGGGCTGAAGAAGTAGAAGTTGTGACCACTGCCTCTATTTTTGCTGTGAAGTAGCTGCTGAAACGGATGGAGTTTGCCCTCACTCCAACACCCAAGGCTAAACTCACTTAGACTTTCTTTTTATCAATTAGTAACCAACCGCAATGCATCCCATTAATTTCAATGTTAAAACTCAGTCCTTCGTATCAAAGGGGGATAGAATCTGCCTCTGAAGAGCTGAACACACAGAAATCAAATGTCTGTTTGCAGAGCAAGCGGGCTGGCATGCAAGATGCTCTCTGTGAATGATCTGACTGTAGGTGTAGACTTTCCATAGGTGAGAAAAAATAGGGCATTGCCTACATGCAGAGTTGCTACCTTCCACTTATCTGTAAATTCATGTTGTATCTCAATGCTCACTTGCTGCCTCCTGTAGACAAGCCTCAAGATAATTGTTCATATACAAAAAGCTGTTATTTAACAGGAATCTTTCTATCTCCCTAAAGCAGTATATTAAGGACAGATGAGAGGGAAACTTTCAAAAGTTTCTAAACAGATGTAAGCAAAACCACCAGGGTATTTCATACACATGAAAATAATGACACAAGAATTTTCCAAGTACGATAACATCTCTCCTTGTATCATACTAAATTAATAACATCTCTCAAGCACCTGCCTAAACCAGAAGTCTTTCCAAGAGACTAAGCATAACCTCTCTCATTAAATCAGCATTCAGAGGGCTAACTAGCAGATGCTGCTGACATGAACCCAAATGTAATCTCTTTAACCTTGTCCTGTAGGGAGCAGACAAGTCATGACCAAGTAATTCCAACTAAATTAGATTTTATGTGAAAGTGTATAATCTAAATTAAATTTGATTAAAATGATTCACTGATTCATGTTTGCTTTTAAAGGTCCTAATGTAGCTAAGGTGACCAGTTTTCAGTAATCTGTGCAATCAGATCAATTTATTTTTACATGCTTAGATCAAGATTTTTTTATCCAGTAGATTTTTCTATATTATTCATATTTCTCTTGAATATCCATGGATAGATTAACTATTTTCCATTCAGATAGAGGCTCACTGTAATTCAATTTTCATTGTGTTAATGAAGAAAACTATGAAATCCAGCTGTGGTGGCTATAAAGATGTGTGATGTAAAATATTAAAAACTAACTGTAAGGAGAGAATCATTGAGTCATGAGCTGATCAGAGGACAGTATCAAATGCAAAAGATTGTAAGACAGGTGAATCAGAACGGACTAGGGGAAAGATTTGTTTTCTGTTCTCCTATCCCTCAACCCCTGTTCAGTGGAAGCTTTTGCTCAGCATAGACTCAGCGCAGCAATAGGGGTGGAATTCTGCAGCTGCCTGTGTGTGCAGTGATAAATTTCCTGGGCTTAACCCCTTCACATCCTCTTCCCCTACTGGGAATTTATGCAAGTGGGATGCATCTTGGTCACTGACTTTATTACATTTTAAAATCTTAATTGAATACTGCTCATACTAGTTAGCGACTATATTCTTAACGTTAATCACAGTCTGCAATCAGCAAACAACATATAGGTACTAATTAAGACTTATTAAATCAACATGACAATTTTATTTAATGTACAATGTCAGGGGTTGCTGTATGCTGCATTTAACTATTTCAATTTAAATGGGAAGAAGATCACAGACTCTATACAAGAATTTCTGTAATTTTTTATAAGAAGACACTGTTATAACTTTTTCAGATGCCACTTCTCTTTGGTGTCTTTTTTTTTATTTCCCCCATGGACATAATGTATTTCTATAGTTTGAAGACCCTACCATGAATCCCCAGTTCTGTAGTGAACAGGACTTACTAGAAGGTTATAGGCCATCTTTAGAGATGCTAACAGGTCTGAAACAGATCTGACATGTTAGTATGAAAAGGCATGAAGTTACAGAAGGAAATTAAGATGTACTATCGGTGACATTAACCAGGTGATACTGCTGTATAACCCTCATGTTAAATTTGGGGTTACACACATATTAAACTGCTAACTACTCCAGGTGACTACAGCAGAATATTTGAACAAATCAAAGGGAATGAGGTGCCCAGTGTTTAGTTGTCATTTTATTCTTTTAGGCTGCTCAGACTTTTTTCCCACCCTTAAGACCACAACAACAGCTCTTCGCTCGTTCTTCCTTATCACTGCAACAGACCCTGTGTAGATGAGAGAGCTCACTAAGCCTGTTCCTTGCCTATGGAGCAAACCCTTCAGCTCATGTTTAATTTTAAGTGTGGGAGTATCTTCACAGATGTAAAAGGGATTCTTCACAGGCTTAAAATTCAGCATGAGTTTCTGCCCTTTTCTAGCAGAGGAAAATTCCCCTCTTCCTTAAAGACTGTGTCTGAAATCTCCTCTCTAGTGCTCATCAACTTGTTTAACATGTTCTCTCTTTGGACAACATCTCTGGTGTCAAAAATCTTATGAAGAGAATAAAAGCATGAGTCCGTAAGTTGCTCCTTTCTTCACATTCTCTGCTGGAAATAAAGGAAAGCTTTTCTACCTCAGCATCTGCACTGGTTCTGAGCCAATAGTTTTCTTTGTCCTAGTTTTTATGGAGTGGGAGAACAGAAAACAATATAATGTTTTCTCTCCTCTAGAGAGTCATTCCTTAGTTTCTTCTTAGCTTAATGAATAAAATCACACTATACTTCACTGATACTTTTTAAGCTTTGTGTTGTTTTTCTAGCTACAAATTTACTTAAACCTTTGGCTGGACATCTGAAAAAATCAGATTTAATTTTTGGGTTTATTTTACTAGACACGCAGATAGTGGAAACTATCCATGTTCCAAAGATCCAAAACCCAAAATAACCAAAACATGAACAGAAGTAAATTGAAACTAGTCCATTTATAGACTTCTGTACCTTTTACCTATCTATATTTTTGTTGTACATGGAGTATTCCTACTGGCTTATTAAATAGCCAGGTTGCATTCTGCTTGTTTAACTTCTAATACCTTTTGTTTTAATCATACCTTGAGGCAGCTGTCCTCCTTTTCAATTAAAGTAACAGGATTATGAACATCAGTGCCATGACTTAGCAAAACTCTTACCTATATGCTAAGTTTACATGCATTAGTAAACACCAACTCTGGCTGTGAAAATTCACCAAACACACTTAAAGTCGCTGGACCAGCTCTGCTTTTGAAGGCAAGATAGAAAAGCTCTTTGGGGAGTGAGGGAAGAAGATCAGATGAGCGTGGTTCCAAGAAAGCTTAAAATATCTCCAGTCATATTCCCTTTCTCCTTGTTTTGTGTATAGTGAATGCTCTTTCATGGCATCTTGACTAACTACCCCAAAACAAGAGTAAAAAAGAGTGAACCTGTAGCTCCTAAAAAGTAACCGTGGGCCAGCCTACTAATCACATTTATATTCATTCACATTAAAATGACAGTTTTACGTTTAAGTTGTTATGTCAAGTTTGTGACCAGAAAAGTTAAGTCCCTTGCACAATTTTGTTAAATTAAAAAAAAAATTACTAGTCATTGTTACTATAAAGAACAGCACCTTATTTTTCATATCTAAAAGATTGAACCCTTCACCGTGATTAATAAAGTCTGGTTGTTATCTACTTTTGTCATAAAAAATGATATACAAAAGAAACAGGCTGAAAAAAACACAAAGGTAAAATGCTGGCATGAACATCTGTACTGACACTGCTAATTAAAAGACTTAACTTATTAGTCTTTAAGTAGCAAAAAAAAAAAAAAAAGAAACAAACAAGTATAATTTGCTAGATTAATTTTATGTTCTGTTCTATTTAATCAAACTATACCTATGGTGAAAATGACAAATCTGAGTTGTCAGACTATGGATGATAAGAAAGATAAAGGTCATATATTTTAATGTCATAGAAGGTCTTATTAAAGGAACCCTAATTACATTAGGTATCCATGAAATATTAATTAAATACTGTCTGAAATAATTAGGTCCAAGTTACTGATGATTTAATTAAACTCAGTTTTTTATTTTATAAGAAAACTACAGGTCCGGTATCAGTCTGTTGGCAGGATAATTGATAATGTGTCAGAAGAGCAAAATAGTAACCTTGACCAGCTACATGGGAAGGACACTATGGGGAGCAGGTTGTCCTGCTTGCCAGACCTCATGGAGATGGAAACACATGGTGTGCTTGATTTATTTCAAAGGGTGCAGAATTCAGAATAAAGAAAAATAAATGTTTTGGCTCATATTCTCAACTTGTGTAAATTGTCTAGCACATCCGATGGTGGTTCCTGACCTGACATTCCTTGTAAATCTTGGTGAGGATTCTTTGCCTTATCAGGTAGTATGATTTCTGCAACACAGGGCAGATACACACCTAAACGTCCATTTTTATATGTCTACCAGATGCCCCCCAAAGTTGCAAACCCTTCTCTTATTCCCCTCTAGAAGGCAAAAAATAACTGTGTTAAACAAGCTAATGACTTCTTTGCTTACAGGAGGCCCTGCCAAGTCTATGGTTATATACGGATAAAGAAAGCACCAGGTGCAAATCAGCCAGCAAAGTGCTTATCTGATCTTTTAGAATGAGGAAAATATTGCATGAGTGAAACACCAATGCTTACTTCAACAAAACTGTCAGTAAAGGCATTTTGAGGAAAAAGGGTTTTCCAGTCTCTACCATGACTGGGAACACAGACTACATGACATTACAGAGAGAGACTTGACTTTGAACACCCACATCCACTGGCAAGAGAGATCTAAACTCTTTGTTTTCCTAAGCTGACTTGATCTCAGACAAGTAAACCTCATGCTTCAGTACCTCTTCTTGTAAAATGACAAGGAAAATCTTTATTTGCCTCATAATTATAACAAGTACCTTTTAATGCCTGTAAACGATACTGCTATGGGACATTTCTATAGAAATGCAACATATTGACTTGAGAGTTCTAAGAATCGAAGGCAGTCTCATACCTGCAATGGAGAGCCAAATTTCTTTAAGATCAACAATCACCAAGGGTTACACAGACAACTTAACACCCTTTCTAGATATGGGCAGTGCCTAATTAAGAAAAATGTTCCAGTATAGCATCTGGACAACTAACACTGGTCACAGCAAAGGTTGTAGATAAAGAGAACAGGAGAATGTCTGTAATTAAACCTTGCATGCTTCCTAAACACCACTTTCCACAGAGAGCTTCTATTGCTGAAAGGGAATGAACTTGTAACTACACAACTAAAAAGACTTTTAAAAATGAAAAAAACAGACCAGAAGCCTCTCATAATTTATATTGTACAGAGTAAAGGAGATTCAACAAAAGAACACCTGTCTTCTCCTCTTGATAATGTTCTAGGAGTCCTAACGTTCACTGAAATCAAAAGATCGTTGAAGATCCTTCATATTTCACCATGGAAAAGTCATAAATTCTTAAAATCCCCAAATTTAATCACAACTGTCATTGACAGGAGGTTTTTTGGTTTTGACCATCATCATGGTCATTATGACACCTAATGAAAACCCAAATTTTACAAGAGAGATGTGGATGATTCCAAAATGCTAAGGAAATGTGAAGATATTGACTCAGTAACTAGTCAATCCCTCAGTTAAATCCAGAAAGACAGTTTCACAACAAATTTAACAATTAGCTGGTTGGTTGGACACTTCTGGAAAGACAGAGTGTTTAATATATTGTATATGAAAACAACCTGTACCTTTTTGTTTTCTGCTGCTTTCATATCTTCCTCAAGATGTTCATGAAACTTTTCTCTCAGGCTTTCTCAGTCCTCAGTCTCCTTTCATTAAAGATGAAGACTGAAATATAAAGAAAGTCTGTTCTTAAAATCAAGTGCAATTCTAGTTTTGTTTGTTTTTAAAGAAAGCTTTGTTCAGGTCATTCAAAACACAAAACAAGAAGTTAAAGTTTTGTTCCTTTCCTCTACAAACTGCATGACATTGATTCCTAATTTATGATGTAAAATGCTCCTATATTTTACTCTACTTGATTGCTTGTACCATTGCTTGTAATGTTCTCTGTACAAAAGTCCTTAGCCTGTTCAGGTAAAAGTAAAATTTTATTAGGAAGTTTTTAATTAAATTATCTTACTTTGACAGACACTGTTATAGCAATCAGTATAACAATGGCATGAATTAGCATCTGTATAATGTTTTAAAATTAGTAAAACTACAAGCATACTTGGTACCAATGAGTAATGTGGAAAACAAACCTTCATTTTTAGTATACTCTCTCAAAAAATTCAGTTGTCACTGTTCAGTATCAGAGTACAGGTAAAAAAAAAACCAGTTTTTAATTTCTGAAGTTCTAATTTCCACTGAAATAAAATGCCCTTTGAGATGTTTTTGATACACTTTTAAAAACAGGGAAATCTTTCATGTTTTTGGCAAGAATGTAATTGTGTAAATACTTCTAAACAAGGAATACATCACATATTTGCCAAGGAGGTTGCAATCTGTTAAACAATGTGTCGTACGCTGCTTTTTTTCTTATGCACACATAGGCACACATATAGTGGAGGGTATTTAATGGTCGTTGTTTGTCTGCACACAGTACACAGACAAAGCAGACACAGGCACTGAAAAGAGTCCAGGATCTGGGACAAAGAGACAAGCAGATGGATTAATGGGAAACTGATAACACAGTGTCAAACAGGACACTGTTCAATACCTAGATGTTCTGCCCAGAAGGATACAACACAACCGTTTTATGTTGTATGGTATATAAAGCCAGTCTTACTACAGCAAATATTCTCTGGAGTCTGATGTGTAAGAGCCTCTCTTACACTGAGTAGTATCAATTTGCTCTATGACCACTGATCCCCAGCCCAAATCGGTACCGTTTGAGTCCTTATTGATATTTGCTGCCTTTGTGAATATGTCTACCTTTTCTTATTGTGGAAAGTCTAAGAGTTTTAAGTAAAGCCTATTAAATGTGATACACGGTAAAGGCATTAATTATGTTTTTATACAAGATGATGGGCCAGATCCTTCTTTCCTAATCTAGGCAAAATAGAGGCTGAGATGGAAATCCTGATTCTTCCACAGGGTCAAGTACTATACAGTACTATCCCTTTATGCCATTGTAGCACTAAAATAATTTAGATAAATTATCTCTCAAATTAATCCATTTCATAGTGACGTTAACTGTCAGCAAATAAGATGAAGAATGAAAGGAAAACAGCAGTTTGTGTTTTACCTGTTTTGCTACCTGCTAACTGAAATGACTGAATAAACTGGAAACTGTTGAAGAATCCTTAGATTTCCTAAAAACAGTGTCTAGAAAATTAGCTTCCATTCAAAGATACCTTGGTAACTGAGTTAAATTACAAATATCCCATATGCAAAATAAAAGTATATCGCATTGCGAAGGTTAACAACCACTTATAAAAAAAAAACCCAAACAGTTTTAAACAGTTTTAGTACTACAAATTCTAGACAGAAACAAGCTTGCATACTGACAATAACACTGGCAATATCTGTTACTTGAAAAACCTTAACTGCGCATACATTTACAATTTTTTTTCCCCCAGATATCTCTAAATATTGCCTTTAGACTTTTAAAGCAATGCAGATCCAGTATGAATTTCTTTATGTGAGCAAAGATGTTCTGCTAGAAATGTCTCGGGGCACAGAGTTACCCACAAAATTGTAAAAGTCTGCAAAACAACCTAGCAGAAGCAGATCTACAATTAAAAAAATTGACAAGGCAGTTGCTGGATCTTTACTTATTTTTATGTTACAAGCACTTACCTGATGTCTTGTGCAATGTGCTATAAAGATATTTCCTAAAAGATTTTGGCAAATGAATTATGTAGCTGAAATGTAATAACGAAGGCAGAAATTTGTCCTGTTATCAGTCACACACATTCAAGCAGAAACCCAGTGCAGCACAGTAGATAGAACTATAAGCTCTGGGATCTTCTCATTCAACCAAGATTGCTTCATACAAAAGTTGACAATACACTACTGAAAGCCATTGTTGATATTCAACATTTTTTAAATAGCTGAACAGAATAGACAATAAGGCATGAAGGAAAACTTGGATAGGAGGCTGGCCTGGAGTCTGGGTTCAGATAGGAAAAACCGTTAAAAATGGACAATAAATATGTGATTCTCATTTTTAATTGCCCTCTATGTGTTAATTAATTGACCTTTACTATGCTGAAATTCCACCAGTTTTAAAGGAAGAATAAGATATGAACCATGATTTTTCTATCTGTTAAGGTCTAGACACAGTTTAAAATGTTGGCACTAAAAGAGACATATGCTTCCATGGTTCACATATACCATCCACTAACGCAAATTAAGGAATTTGCAAAATTACTGAGATATCTTCCCATCAATTGTCAGACCCATCTCCCTAGGCTGAGACTATACATTTCAGTCATTATATGAGAAAAAGGATTAATGTGAAACACTTCTTAAAATTATAAAAATCCCAAGTATTTGTATTTCCTGTTATTATCTCCTACTCCTCTGTTTCTTCAGCTAAAAGAGATTAGACCACTACGTCCACTACAGTCCTTGAAGAACTTCAGAAAACTTTAGCAAACTTACACATCTCAGATAATGGCTTATTCTAACAACAATTTGTATTGTGTTTGTATTGTCTAAGGTTTCAGTGCCAATAGGGTAAAATTCTACCTTGTGTAACTCTGAAAAACTAAATCAGTACAAGCGTATTTTTTTTCTTTTCTACTGACACACCTGAAGCACCTTGAGCAGATCATATTAAAAACACTGCGGTTAGCACCCAGTAAAGGATGAGTTTAAAGAATTTTATCCATCGATAATCTAGATATTCTGGTAAAACATTCTACTTAACTCTGTGGCTCACAAGTATGAATCTTTCCAGCTCTGCTTCGGATCTCATTGCATTCTGCTTCACCCATGCTATATTCAGTACACACTTTTCCTTTTCTTTTTGTTGTTGTTTTTCTTAACCCTGTTGTGTTATTCACTAATTCTTATCTTCAATTTAGAATGTGAAAGGCAACTGCGTTTTATAAGGTATTTCTCTCTTGTCTTGCCTATGCTATATCTGAGCTGTTTGTTCCAGGAAAAGTTTGAAAGCCCAGGTGTGTCCAATATTTGGCACCAAGCACACATGTTGTCCTCCTTGTCGGTCTGAATTCAGCTTGAAATCAGGCTGCCTACAAATACTATCTGCCCCCGCAGCAAAACCACATTTGCTTGTGACTCTTACTAATGCAAGAACCGATCAAGAGATGACTGAGCCAAGTACCAGGGAAGGGATTCAGAGTAGGGAAGAGAAGCCTTGAGTACACCCTTCTAAAGGACTGTTACCTGGGTCTGCCTTAAAATGTTTTCCCTAAAGACAAAGGTTGAAACCAGCTGATGAACACCTTGTGCTTCTGCAAAGCACAATGGGTCCAGCCCTTTCAATTTGTGAATCATGTTCACAGGTCTCTCTAGAAAAGTCCTAGAAGACATTTCCCATTTTAGTTACATTTGACAAATTATACATCCTAACTTTCTCTAGAAGTCACCATCAGACAGCAAAGTGGAAATAGATTGAATTCAAGCGCCTTTGGTTCAAAGTCTGTTGTATGGCATCACTAGAAACCAGGTTTGCTCTGACCTTGCAAACAGAAGCTGTGAACAGAAGTGGTCAAATCACTTACTCAACCACAGAAAGCCAAGAGAATGGGAATGAAAACTACTGGTCCTCACATCATTGTATCTAGAAGTGCCTCAGCAGCTCATGTGTTAGATCCTTGGTTGCTAGAATTGACAAAGAACACAGAACAGATATAAGTGCACTAGTCCTTGTAAAACTATGTCATTCTAGACAATCAAATCCTACAAGTTGTCCAGCCCACCAGTTTAAAAGAAACAAGTCTGATGCCTTCTTTTACATCAGAAAGAAATCAGACAAGCACAGAGCATTTTGCTTTACAACCGGCCTTCAATTCTAAGTCATGAAAATATACATATAGCTATTTTGTTGAAATTAGTTCCATTAATTTCAATTAGCCCACTGATGTCAGTGGAAATGTTCAAGTATTTGCAATAATCTACAGGATCGGGACTAAAACAATTAGAGATATGACATCTGTATTGAACACTATCATATTTTCCCTTGTTTAGATGAGATTCAACTTTCAGCAAGAAACATAAACATCAAATATCAATATAATTTCCAATATCTTTTTAAGTCTTTCTTCTTGACACTTAAAACTATTAATTTTCATTGTCATTTGCAATCTAAACAATTACATAAGCATCTAGGTTTCTCTAGGGCAGGAAATCATCTGAATTGCTGTGGCAAGGTCTTTTTATACGGTAGCACTCATATGAAAACCTAATTCTAAATGCACTATAGGCTGCACTGCAAAGTTACGTGAGAAGAAATCAGAATATGAATGTGGGCTCTTTTTACATCTTATCCAAAACTGTAAATCACAGAGCACCTTAGCTTTCAAACAAGCAGAGGACATGAATAAGGAAAGGAATCCACCACTAGTTTTTCAGGTCAGGTTCCTCCTTTGTTATTATGCAGATGCTGTAGATACACCGTCTATTTAAAATTTGTCTGTTCTTAAAAGGATAAGAAGTTCTGTTCTCAAACCCTCAGTGTTTCACCCAGTGGAATTCTAAAATTGTCAGTAATCATTCAGTAAATTATGTCTACAAGAAAATTACAGTTTTATCCTTCTGAAGGAAAGGATTATTTTACTACATAGTTCAGTGTTCATCTCTGAAAATCACTTCCTAGGTTGCTCTTGGCAAATTCACGAACTGCAGTTGTCAGGACTATCATAAAGTTGTATGCAACATCAATTTAACGATAACATTACACTGGTTTTCTCTCTAGTCTTGCATGGAGCCTGTGAATTTGTGGGAAAGAGATATTCAATACCAATGTATTCATGAACAATGAAGAAAATGACAGATCTGTGTTCTGAGGACATAACATACACCTTGTCCACATTTCATTTGGATCCTTTCAAATGACTGCCAATCCTGCTTCCAGATAAGTATAGAACATTACATGTATTCAGTAACTGTTTAAATTATTTTAAAGTTTTAGGTTACTACTTTAATTGCAGTGTCTTAATTTTCCTCTCTTACTAAAGCCATGATATGAATTCTTCTCTCATTGTTATAATTTTCTGTGATATAAGCCTGCTATAATTTAGCACTCAACTGCATTGAATACCATTATGAAGTCTCATCTTATATCACACAGAGTATATCTGAGTATAAAACATAAAATGCTTAGCTTGTAAGGATAGGGAGCTTGTCATCTCTTTTATTTGATCACTAAAGTGAAATTTTGAATAAAAAAAGTTGGACTATAATGGCAAGATAATGCTAAATATCCAGATTCTTAAAATGAGTGACACACTATGCATTTCAGAGATAGAGATATGTGTGACCTTCACAGAAGTTAATTAAAATATGGAGGAAAAAAAATCAAACTGTTCTTTTTTTCTGGGAAGCGTGTATTTCAAATGCCCCTGACCTTAACTAATAGATGGGATAGTCCAACATGTCTGCTATTCCCCATACAAGGTCTCCTTGAATAATTCCCCTCTAGAGACTGCCATAGTGAGGATGCCCTCTGTTGCTAAGATTTTTACCTGTTTAAAGGTAATTTTGTTTTGCTGACCCAGATAGGACATCAGTTTAGGCTTTGAACAATTTGTCCATTTTCAGGAAATCTTGTGTAGATCTCAAATGGGACATTTGTGTTGACCTTGTAAAACTATTTAATGATTTGTTTTCCTAATACCACTATCTTAAATTTGCAGTAATATGTATACAGAGTCTTTGGTTTACTGAATTCTTTTGCAGCAGTGAGAACAAAGTGTTAGAAATAATGTAACACACAAATCAAGATATTTTGTTTCCTTGATGGAATAACAGTAACTATAAGAAATCACAGACTATAAATCCAGTGGGTGTCTTAAAGTAGTATAAAATAAATGGTCATGAATAAGCTAATAAATCAATGTTTGCTTGCAATGCCTTTTCAAACTTGAAGTTTCTTCTCATGCATTCATTGCTTAGTAACTGTTCAACAGATAAAATAAGTTACTTGAAAAGGCACAGGCCTATATGAAATAAGGAAACTATTATATCAGAGCTGGACAGGAAAATGACTTTCTCATTCTACAATGTAGTTCAGTATATCCCCAGATTTCACATTCAAGATTGGGGCAGAAAAAACACTAAATTCCTCCTCCAGCCATCAGTGCCAGAACTTTGAAGGCCACTGCAAAAGCAACACTCTCTATTAGGGCACTTCCATACGATACAGAGGACCTAGTCCAAGTCCTGGTTTTCCTCGTCTGTTCCACCACATCTAATTACCACAAACACCACGCTATTAAGCAGTCTGAGAGATGGCACACTTTCATCTTCCTTATTGGAGCTGGTGTACTTTGCAAACTAATTAAATATTCTTTCCATAGGAACTAGAACATAGATCTACTACATCTGCAAAGAATGATCTAAGCATGGCATGGAACACTGTCAAAAGACTATGTAACTCTTTATACTCTCACAAATCTAGTCTGCAGCTGGTTTCTTTCCATGTTGTCCCTCCATAACTGGCTGCTTTATCTGGATTATAAAGTGTGCTACACTTTCAACAGGGATGACAAGGGGAAAACTATGATAGAATAAGCAACAGCTTCACGTCAGTCTGTAATTGTATGGCTGGTGAAAGGTTGGTTGTAAAAAGGATTCAGGTCCTAAGTCTGAATACTCCAATAGTCTGCAGACTATCTGCTGTTCCATAGTGTGTCATCTTAAACCTCAAAAGCCTTTTGCATTGACAGACTTACAGAAGTGTTACAATACTGTGAAAAGTTTTAGTTTTAATGAACTGACATTTTTTTGATGAAAAACCATTTTGTCTAAACATTCCTTGATAGCACTAATGGTGTGTGTATATATATATAGGTTAAATAGAAGATTTTCCATTGTTAGAAATCATACTTATAAAAATGATTACAAATGCATTTCAATTGGGGAAAGGTAGAAAATGCTAACAATGAGTGACTAAATACTTGCTGCTCACATAAAGACACACTTTTTTTTCCTAGCACAATGGTGGAGCATAAGACATGGAGGTGGGCTTGGGGGAAAACATGCAGTAAACACTGGACTCTTTCTTTTGCAATAAATGTTCATAAAAAAATATCTACAGAAAGGCCAAGTTACTAGTGCTGGATATTACAATGCATTTGATTAATTTTTTCTTTTCTAATATAAAATTGGCAGATAATCTTGTCCTGCAAAAATACTACATTTTAAAATTCACCGCGGAGCTGTCAGGCACCCACAGTCTCTAAGAGCTAGAGCTGGTACTGAGCTTCTGCTACTTGTCAAAATTTAATGAGACGACCAGTTCTAAAATAATTGAATTTTCATATCAGAGTGAACCAGGATTACTCAGACAATAAAAATGCTGAGTCCTGTACTGTTACTGGCAAATACCTTTTGCTTTGCTCATGAAATCAGTATGTAAATGTTCAGGGTTTGTATTTAAGGCATCTTATGCATTTAGAGTTGTAGTACTAGCAATAATTTCAAATGGTGCCGTTGATAAGTAGCTGGGTGTTGGTTTTTTTTTTTAATAATGTTCAAACTGTAATTTGTTTGGTGAATCAGGATAAGCATTTGGTTTATATTTTATATAAATGTTAATGCAGTTGCAGTTTAATTATGTTTCTTAACTTTTAGTATTTCAAAAGTAGAATTTGAAGACCACTCCATCAGATTGTTTTGCTTTCATGGAATACTTATGTGACTACAGCCCCTCTGACTTTGAAAAGTAGAACTGTCCAGAAAGTTAGTGCCTGCTACAGGCAATGAATACGTGTGCAATGGTGAGGCATGAAGAGTAGTACAATAGATGTATTTCTCAGCTTGCAGGTGGAAAAGTCAGAGACAAAAGGTCCCCAGGGATCAAGCTGGAACACAAGAGGTTCCACTTAAATTTGAGAAAAACCTTTTTCCAGTAAGGGTGACAGAGCACTGGACCAGGCTGCACAGGGAGGTTGTGGAGTCTCCTTCTCTGGAGACATTCAAAACCCACCTGGACACGTTCCTGTGCGACCTCACCTGGGCGTTCCTGCTCCAGCAGGGGGATTGGACCAGATGATCTTTTGAGGTCCCTTCCAATCCCAAACACACTGTGATACTGTGATACTGTGAGAAGTACAAAAGGATTTAAAAAAAACCCCGAACAACAAAGTCCCAAATTTAGGACTATTTACATAAATGTTTCAAGGCAAAATAAAATGTACTTCAACAGTAGAGTGATTGGTACTACAGAAATGGCTAATGGAAATAATTGAATAGATTCTCAGTAAAATGTTAGGCTGAACATTACTGACAAATATATTAATTTAGTGTTTTCCAGAGGTTATTATGAGGTATAAATCTGCAGGAATAAGCATAGCTAAACTTTTCAAACAAGACATATGTCTGTGACGGTCTTGGAAACAGGAGTTTAGCATGATTGCGCAGAGTTGTGCTCCGTTTTATATGTGCGGCAAACACATATTTGACTAACTATAATTCACAAGGAAAAGCTACTGAACAACTCATAGCACATAAAAGGCATTCTATCCATTATCACATTATGCTTTCTAGCACATATCTTTCTATGAAACACACCAACCTGTCATCATTATTAGCACTTAATGAAGAGTTAATTAGCCACACATAATTTTGTTTCCCTGACCAGCTCACCTAATTTAATAGCTGCCTGAATATGCTACAGAAAATCTACAAAAGAGAGAGGAATTAGGAAAATACATTTCCAACTCCAAAAGAGTTTGTGAGATGAACGCTGATCTCTTACAAAAGACAAACTGAAACCAATCTTTGCTGTGACTGCTGTCCAGTACCCTTCTTTTAGCCAAGGAGGAGACTGCATTGCCTGGTGGGAGGTGTAGTTTAATTCTGAAGATTGAATTAAATCGAGGAAGAAATGCAGGAAAGATGCAATCTGAAAGGAAAAGGATTGAACTTCTGTGCTTCTTTTGTATGATAGTAGAGTGCTGTTGTAGTGATCTTGTAAGACCTGTAGGACCAGGTAAACATCTGAAATAGTTGTTATTACAGTAGTGTTGCTTGGGAAAGTGATTACTCATAATCATATTAAAACCTGGAATTGTGTGTTCAGGTATATTTGTTTCCTAGTCTGCAGTCTTAACCAGTTCATAGCTACACGGTTGATATTTCCCTTTTTTGGAAAAAGACCTTCACTAATACTTCTGCAGGTGAAGGTTACTTGATAATGTTGTTAAAGAAGTCTTATTTTCTTTTAGCTGTGTGTGGAGCCCCAAAGTTCCAGATAGCTCTGAATTTGATTATGGACTATTTTAATAACAGAAATTATTTGTATAGGAGTGCTCAATCGGCCTGCCAACTGACCTAATAAAATTTTGCCTTTTGCATGATGTCTTTGAATATTTAATCAGCGAGAAGACTCCATAGATTCAGGGGACGCATAGTTCTACCGAAATCACAGTATATTGAAAATAAAAACATTATTAGCCCAGAAAACTACACCTTGATGAGCCAATATCTGATAGTAGTATAATGTATTTGATAAAGTTATCAGCCACATGGTTCCAGCATGCAGCAAGTACCCCTGGTAACATCCACACAGATATTCTTTTCTGTCCTTGTACCTCCTAGAAGAGGTGACATAGCTGGGACTTTTGACTCATTCGTTTTCAACATTCTTATGTTTTTTTCCTGCTTTATTTACTAAATATTGCTTCACCAAATATGGTCTTGGGTCTTGCTGCCTTCCTGAAGGTTTTGGTTGGTTGGTTGGTTGAATTCTGTTTTGTTTTGGGGTCTGCCTGAAATAGTATCTTCTTTTGTGATGGTCCTTTCTCAGGTTTACAGCAGGAAAAGCTATAGCAATGATATTTCCTCACCTAGATACTATTGCTCTCTTTTGGGGACAAGAAATGGAATTTAAAGAAAACTTGATTTTGTGTTAAGTCTGAAGTTTTACTAGTTCTGCTGCTTTGTTGGTAACATCCAGAACAGCCAGAAGAACAATAAATGAGCCAGTTTTGTATTATATTTATACCATTTGTGTAGAGAAGTTGCTTTTGTAAATACAGAATTCTGCTAATGTATACAAATGCATTTAGTGCATTGGCTTTTGAAAATATGACTAAATTGGGATGGAACAGCTAAGAAAAGGCAGGTAAAATCATGGACATGTTACCAAAAAGTACAAATTCTCTAGAGATTAAGAAAGCCACTTCTCAGCCTAAACTTAAAATTCAGTGTTGCTGGTTTTACTAATGATGTATCATTATACCTTCTACTACCCCTTCACATTTACATTGGATTAACTCCTCTTAAAAGCAATTATCTAGTAATATATAATTTATATGTACACTTATAACCTTACTGTGATTTTAGTGAAAGAATGCTCATTTCTATGTACCAGTCAAAATATGCATTTTGTCCCATGAGTAAAAAAAAGTAGAGATTCACTAATATGGTCTTTTAGCCCTAAAAGACTTTAATACCCCTTTTCTTTATCTTAGATCAACTTTATTATAATACAATAATTACTCAGAAAAAAAGTAATGATCATAATGTCAGCTACATTTAACCTCCTTTGATGTCCCATGATTCTTTGCTCTAAGGGCTCAAGGAAAGGCCTTCACTGTCTTCTTGATAACTGAATGAATGATTATCCTCCTTGTTAATGGGCAATGATATAGAAAACTCTTCCATATGTACAGAATATTCATGAGGGGGCTGCACAAGCTGAGATAAGGCTATAAGATGCCACAAGCAATCACTTATAAGAACACTATGAAAAAATATTTGTACTAGGGGACACAGCTAGACCTGATGGTCCTGAGTGAGGGTTAGGAAGGGAGGAGGGCAGATCCATGACCATCAAACTGACAGTATGATTTGAAGACAGGGTCTGCGTCCCTTGGGCTTCCCACAACTGAGTTTTGCGTGTTAAGTGTATTTGGCACTACCACATGGCAGAATGAGATTTACCTTCACCTGGTATCTCAGCTCTAAAGATGTGCAACCAAGACAAAGCACAGACATTTGTTAATGACCAGCTGTATAGCAGTGGCTGGAGTGGCTTTATTTGGGAGAAGCTGGCATTGTCTGAACACCCGAAGGGCTGCGCTTTACCTACGTGAGATGAAGGTGAGGCAGTTGCATTTTCTTTTCCTGGGACTTCCTTTTCTTTTTGGGACTCAGATTCACTGCTTGAACTTGAAATGTGTTCACAGTTATGAGATACATCACACATGTACACTCCTGAACTGGATGCGTTCATAAGGCATCAACTGATAGCACGGCAGTGTTGTCTCAGCCCATCTATTCACATCTAAACGATGCTAGCAAGACTCTAAGCACAGTTCAATGGTTTTCAAGAGAGGAATGGCAAAACTCATTATTCTGAAATGCTAAGTAGAGATACACTTGTCTGCAGACAGCAGGTACCACATAAAGGTGAATGTGAAGAAGTTCATTTTGTGCAGGTTCATTTGTTGTATAGAATTTGTAGGCAATACATGGCCTGGCAGTTGCTAACTGATCAACCTGCAGCAAAAATAGTTTTACTCTGTTTCAGTTTGATATTACAACATTTTTTTTCCCAAAGGAGATGGACATTTTAGTACTTGTAAATCTTTCCACATCAATAACCTGAAAAATATGCAGTTTAGTTCAAATTTTTAAGGGATTTTAAGATGTGGCATTTAATTTTTTATCTTAAAATTTCTCAATCATTTTAAAAACTGTGTTTCTTAAGAAAGAAAAGTAGGTTATGTATGAAAATGAATGGCATGTTGATAACAGTAAAATTTCTTACCTAAGTAAGTTGAAATGAAAAATTCATACAAGTTTCTGTTTTAACGAACTGATGTCTTCCTAGATAAATCACATTTTGGAAAATAAACTGATGATGATGATTCTTACTAAAACAGATCTTCTAACCACACAGAGCAAGACTCCAGGCCAGTAAACATTTTTGAAAAGTAATGAATTATGGTGATGGGAGATCTGGTGTTCTGTGCTGTGTTTAGTGGATTCTCCATTCTCTACTGTGGTTCTTTCCCTTCAAGGTCTCTTGGAATAGCCTCACTCTATGTACTGAACTAACTGAAATGGCATGTATAGCATGATTGGCCCAGCTAGGACCAGTCATGATCCACACCGGCTTGACAATAAGCTCACTTGAAATTGCTTTTCAGTGGAAAATAGGTTTCTTATTAGACAGACTTCTTTCTGTTGGTAAAAATATATCCTGGTTCTAGAAGAGATTTTTGTCTTCCATTTAAAAAAAACTGATTTACCATAAACTCTTGTCACCAAACCCATATTGTTTGGGGGGAAAAAAACCCCACAATTTCCCCCAGGTGGTTTGGTTTTTAACAGCCTTCTATTCCACTAAAACAAAGCACCAAAGCTGAGTGCTTTGATTGCTTGACAGTTTATTCTGCCATGATGATTCTCTGTTAACTTCCTGAAAATCAATGCAAATGTCAACCAGTGAAACCAAACAAAACCCAGTTTGAATTTTAAGATTTTTTTTTTCTCCAACCTAAAGCTAAATCTGAACTGATGACCTGAAGTTCTGTTGCACTCATACCAGACCTGAGCCAAAAAAAACTCCAGTCACAGTCAAATCTGAAATGAACTGAAGAAGGCACTGGTTTGACTTTCCAGCAGTTACAGCTTGGTGGAAATTTAGGAGGAAACTCAAGTGAACTGGCAAAGAAATCTATTTGCACAATGAAAGCCTGGAGCCCAGATTAAAAAAATATGTGGCCATCGAATTGAAAGGCTTGTGCATTTGCCTCTGATAGGCACTGACAGAGCATCTCCTTGTTGAAGAGGCACAGGGTAGCGGTAGCTCCATCTGCATGCCTCCTATTTTAAGTCTTTCTTCTAGTGATGTCATCAGATACAAACCACAGATTAGTACAGAAATCTTATAGCCATTTTTGTGCATCATGTAGATTTTCCAAAGAGTACGATGCTGTAGTTCAGCAATACATATGCAGGTTGGGTCAAGGAAGCGGCTGTGGATTTCTCAGTATACCAGTTACCGAGCTCTGCACAGCCTGGCTGAGCGTGGGCATGCTGGTAAAGCATTTTAGCAGAGGTTTCAACTACACAATTCAAGTGGCATTGTAGCTAGGGGCTGTATGCACATGAAGCAGGACCTGCTGGCTTTCCGTGCAGCACCAAGCACTATTTACCTTTCTTTACACATGGGAAATACATTTGAAAAAAAATAAATAAAAGGTATCAATTGAAACATGATTTTTGTATTTCTAAAAAAAATTACTAGATTTGAAAACTGTTTTGGTAAAAATCCTTTATCTTCCTCCCTTCAGAAGTGCACCAAATCCTAATATGATTTATCGAATGTCCTTGCTTCTGAAAGGCATTGTGGCTACTGAAATAATGAACTACTTGAAAGTCACATTTAATTTACTTTCAAAGAAACAAGCTAGCATTGCTCAAGGTTGCTGGGGAAACAGGAAAGCTGCTTTAGATCAGTTTGCAGCAGAGAAGTCTTGCTGATATTTTACATTTTGCACATGTTCACTATGACTTTAACAATCTCTTATTTTCAGAAACCTATTTCTGACCTTGTGTTAAATATTCATCTTCATTCCCACAGTATGGCCTTGTTTTCAGTTGTAGATTCAGGTTCATAAATCTGACTTAAAAATAAGCTGTTTTATCAGAATCATGTACATATTTCTTCTTTGGGGCCCATTTGATCAAAGAACGCATCCAATTTCAGCCCAAAAGCAGCCATAAAATCTTGTTTCTTTGTTTTTCTACAGTGTGAAAGTTATATGCAATTTCAGCTGATCAGAACCTTTCCAAAATCTTTTATTGGGTATTCTTAGACTTCCCTGCTGTAAAGGAAACTTCTGATTTCCAGAGTTGTAAAATGACATGTCTGAATGTAACATAGACAATAAATAACAGAAACAATGAAAGATGAGAGGAAAAGTCTCCAAGCAACTGAAGATAAGGCAAAGGGCTTGTTACAAAATGACTGATCTTAGAAAAGAGATTTACTTTCCACTGAAGACCTGCCTGTAACCTTAACACAGGAATCCTACTGTGCCTGGAAGGAAAAAGGTCTGGGACTGAGCAGGAAATCTCTTCTTGCTGCAAGGCATGCATGCTTCTGGAGAAGACAGGTAGACTGGCTGCCTCCCTGGAAATGTGCCACTGATGGGTGGGTTACCTGAAACCGAGTTCGTTTTCCATGCAGTTAGAATCTTCAGTGGTGCCCAAAATATTTGTTGGCAGACTCGTGAAAAATTATTTACGAATATGTCAGATGGGTCCAGGTTAGCAGTGTTAATCTGTTGATTTTAGCCAGGTGCCAGTTGCTTTATTTGTGTTGGATTAGAACATGATATATCATATCAGAGACGTAAAATAGAGGCAACACTAGCTGAAATCCAGTCTTAAGAGTAGAAAGTTTTCACTCTGCTCCGTTAGCCACCTTACATATTTCACCTTCTCCCTCCTATTTGAATTGCTCTTCCTTATTTCTCTTATGTTTCTGAATAAAGACGATGCTTTAATTTCAACTGACAATTCAAACCTGGTTTGTGTTTTAAATAATCTGGCCACGTGTCCCAAATAGCTACAGGTAAATTTTGAAAGAACAATTGAAGTGACTAGTGCAAAAAAATAGATTGCTTTTTGGCCACAACGGCAAGTAGTTTCACTGAGAAAAGTGTTACTCTGTCATCTTTGAGATAATATATCACGAATATCTAGAAGATAACCTTACCTTCTTGAAGGAAAACCTCCTACAGCTTCTATTACTCAGAAAAGAATGTCTGAGTTTTTGGTACAAGACATCTGCGAGCAGCCAGCTTGGATTCCTTACACAAAGAAAGGTGGGTAGCTAATCTTCTGCAATTCATCTGGAATACTGAGTTGTTCTACTAGACTAATTTGAACTGTATAATACAGTGGTCCAGCCAATCCTGAAGTATTTGATGGCAGACTCTGTATAGACAGCAAAATAGCTTCTGATCCACATAACTTCCAAAATAACCTAGAGAAAGAGACACCAGAGAAGAAAAAAACACAGATACACACATGCACAGTAAGTTTTACTTCATAGAATGCCCACCATTCAGACCTCACAGCCTCACAAAATTACTTCGTATATTTGGAATAGTTTTCAGTTAAAACTTTCACAGAAAATCTTTTCCAGATTTTCCTGTAAAGAAAGAGACACAGAATAAAAGAAAAGTGACTCAACAGAGATCACAGAGAGCTGAGAACGATCTCACTGGTTGCTACCAGCATGGTCTTGATCACCCAGAGAGAGCGATAAGAAGTGAAACAAAAATCAAGATATGAAAGGATGTTCTAAGATGAAAAATCAAAGTTTCTAAGTATAACTTGGTTATTAACAAATAGCTAATTTAGAGCATAATCATCTAATCCAACTTGAAGAGTAAACACTATAATTGGGAAATGTTATCTACTGGTATACATACAAGAACTTAGAACAATATTAAGAGACTATATTAAAAGATTTCTGAGAAATCAGAGTTTTGTAGCAGGAAAACTCCACTTACCTACAGAATACTATACAAACACTTTTGTGAAGTGCAGACTCATTCACGCAGTAAAGCTACGCCTGGAGCTCTAACAATTGCACAACTATGAATAATCACACTTAGGACAGGGCAAAAATAGAGAATTCCTATCTCTATATTATGTAACTGTACAAATTAGCATATTCTGCCTCTCTCTGGAAAGAAAACGAGACATAGGTTTTTTTTTTTTTGCTGTGTTGTAGAGTTAATAGACAATAGACTGACCTATTATGAGAACACAGCAAAGCAAAATGTTGCCTTGCATGAAGAAAAAATGAAATAATAAAAAGGACAAAATGATAAGAGAACGCAAGAAATTCAAATGAGAAAATGATTTAATTGCATGTAGAAAGAGATATTAATAGGGAAAAAATACTCTTCTATGGAATTAAGAGATGGAATTCTATGGAATTAACGGATAATTGAAAATAAAAAAAATAAGCCATAAATTCTACTCGATAATGTCAGTTTAATTTAAAGTGCTTCTAAATCTCCCAGTATACATTAGCGTGTATGTTAAGATTGGTGCGTACATAAAGGCACTCCAACAGAAACACACAATGCAACGCTAATAGGGTTAGGTGCTCAGAATATAAGGTAACATAAGTACCATTTGATGCAACAGTTGCTAGGGAAGGCTATCTTTTTTTTTCCCTGTCTGTTAATTAAGTGAATTTAGTGCTTTTGAAAGGTGCCAGATTGACAGTCCCGAGACTGAAGTCCTCTATTCATGGAGCAGGCAGAGCCCAGGCAGCAGCAGCAAAGCTTCCTCAGGCTGCCCCTCAACCTTGACCTGCAGGGCTCACCTCCAGTGATGAGCCGGGCAGGCAGCTCAGTTTCCAAGCCTGTTCATTCTCTGGCCCCTCTGGGGAGGCTGCTGATAAAGGTGCTAATTAGGACCAATTGTAATGGAGGGTTTTGTGCTGTGAACACCTGTCCATTAAGAACTGAACTGGGAACACCAGCTTTTTTTTCATACAGGGCACTGCACAACCCCTAACAAGTGACAATTTTTTGAGCACTGCTGACCCAGGGCCAGAGCTAAGGTAATACGGACAGGGAAGGCAGCTCAAGGATTGCACTGAATTTCACCCAAGTTTTTTTTAAGAGAGTAATGGGAAAAATAGTTTTTTAAAGGTGATGTCCATCCAACTGCTTTGATGACACCTTTTCTAGTCAGTTGGCACTCATTAGTCTTGACTTCTGCCTTTGAGATGGGCCTTCTTTAGCATCTATCAAACTATTTTAGGAAAACATTAATTACTCAGGGCAAAAAACAAAGAAAGGCAACAACTAATTCAGCAAAGCAATAGACACTAAGTCTGCTGTAAATCTTGAGCACAGAGTGCTTGCACAATCTCCATTTCTCTCTGCCATAATACCATGGGGAAAGGGTATTAGTCACCATTTGAAAGATGGCGCAACGGGAGGGGGCTGGTGATGAATAACACACTTCGACTGACCAAGCTGACTTCTGACTATTTATGGGTTGTTTGAGGGCAGAGGGTGGAATACAGCTTAGTGTGTGTGTGTAGGAATACTGGTTTCCTAGAACGAAATGCAGTACCCAAGTTATTGGATGATCAGGTGTGCACAATGGTATTGCAGATAATTTCTTAACATTCTACTTTGATGATGCAGTTTTTATTCCATATTGATGAAAACTACTACCTAGAAACAAAAAAGTCCCTGAAAACCTGAGCCACCTAGCCTTTTGTAAGTTCTTCCCTTTACTTGATTTAGCACACGAAAGTCAAATAAAATCCCGCTGTAAATAAATCAAGAGCTAAGTTGAGGCATCTACAGTGACTAATATAGCACAGTCAATTTTAAAATAAGATTCTTTAAAAGTGTATGTTTTGTTGTTTTTTTTCTTTTTTTCAGAAGAGGCTGACTTCAAGCCTTTATTGTCTTTCACCTCCCTCAAGGTGCAATAGAGAGATACAGCAGCTTAATGTTCTTGACATCAGCAAAGAGGCTGAAAAAACATTATCAGGAAAGAGCCAATCTCCTCTAACAGTTGAATAGTACTCGCACTTGTGATAAAGGTTTGGGTGAAAGATGAAATGAAAAATGTAGCTATAGCTGCTTGTAGCAAAACATGCTTTTCTGTAACATTTTTGCCCCCTGTCTTTAGTGTTTACATTGAATGAATAGTTGGTGCTTTATGTGACTTGTTGTTGAATGGAGCAGTCTACTTAGCATGAACTTTTTGATGGCCTTTCTGAAATGATGTGCAAAGGTTTCATGGATTATACATTAGTCCCATTAAGTTTCCACTTGAAGATAACATGGGCAGAGGCAGGGCTGATAAAGACTGAACAGAGTGAGGCAGGCCAGCAGCAAACCCCCTAAATTTCTGCTCATAGAAATAATTTCAAGTGTCACCTGCAGTAATATACTTCACCTAAGTGTAATATATTGCATCACATCTGATGGTGCAGCTAATAATTCACTTTGGTGATATTTATTAAATTTCCTCAACTTTCCTGTTAAAAACTGGGAAATCTACTCTTGATTGCTCTTCAGTGTTTTTAATTTACAGCAGGTAACTCCTATACCTACACATTCAAATAGTGACAATTATTCACTAGGTCCACTTGCTCTCTTACCTGACATAGTTCAAATCAGGCTGCCACATGTAGGACTTTGAATAGGATTATGTGTTAACATATAAACTTGTGGTTTGAAATAGGTTTGTAGTCCACCAGTTTGGACTAATTTTCACCCTCTAATGTCCTAGGTATTTTATGGGCATTCCTGGATCATGGGTTAAATTTTAGAGGAAACTGCTACATGATATTTAGGGCAGTACCAGGAGATAACAAGGTATTCATCACATTAAATGATCTTCCTACAAAAAGCTGAGTAGCCTGGTGACAATTAACAACTATAGTGAAAATGAAGAGAGGCATTAAAGGATATCAATCCTACGAATACTGACAGTAATGTTTCTGCTGTCATCTGACAATAAAAAAAATATTAATCGTTATAGTAGACAAGGTGATGAAGATGCACACACAAACACCCACAGACAACGTGGAATGAAAAAGAAACATACAGAATGTGTCCCCTCTTTAAGGAGTCATTCTCAATACTAAAACTGATTTGTTGAGGACAAAAGGAACAGCACAGATGAAGCAAGGTCAGAAAGGTGAGTAAAAATAAGACAGTTATTATGTCTTTTCCAAAGGCAGAAGCAGATTAGAAAATAGGTCAGAGAGTGCAGGAAAAACGTTATTTGTATTCTGTCAGTTTGCAAAGGACATGCATACCTGAATGCAGCGACTTTGTAGTAACCTTTTCTTTTAGTCCTATGGAGTGATGTATTCCACATTGTTTCTTATTACTAAAATATGTTTAAAAACTTTTTCCTACCAACATCAAAATCCTATTGTGATGGATGCTGCACAATCAAACAGTAGGAGAAAGATTGTGAAGATTGGCAAAGTAGGGGCACTGGCAGGAGAAGGTGATGTGGTTTGTCATACAGCAAAGCAGGAAATAAAGTTTGTCTCTGTGTCCCAAACCAGTGTCATACCCAAGAATGACATAAGCATTGAAAGGGCCACTAAATTTTGCATTTTCAAAATGGTTGCCTGAAAACAGAAACTCCTTTAGTCATTTGGAAAATGGAAATTCTTGATCTTATCCACTTCCTGCTATCTTGGGTTTAACCTGCTTTCCTCCAGAAATAAAACTTAAGGTCAAATGTGCTGTCTGTGGAGGTCTGCATGAGAGCGAATAGGCTAGAGAAAAGCAATGAGTTGGTCCACTTCCCACTCCTGAAGTTCAGCGAAATCCGAGAATTCTGCCACTGTATCAGATGTTCTACATTTCTAAACTTTCATTGATGAAAACAGTGAGAAAAGGCCACACCCTCCTCCCTGCTGAGAGACCGGTCATCATCTCCCCTCATCACTTTAATCTTTTACAGACATCAAACACTTCCCACAGCATTTCACACTGGGAATGCAAGTAGACATTCTACTGCTACTGGAACTACTCGTTCTTGTTCAGAATAATTATTGCAACCTGTGCACAGATATAGTTGATTTACAGCAGCTGATAAGGAACAACTACTTACAGATAAGCCTTAAACTAAATTGTCCATTTAACACAGGAGAACGGTGTGCTGTGGGGAAACAGCTGCAGTTACTATTATTACCTCTTCTTCCAAATGTATGCAGAGGGCCAAGCCCATCCTAAAGTCACTGCTGACCCTTCATGCTATTAAATGAAGTATCTTCCTTAAAATGAAGCAGTACATTTTCAGTATATATGTAAGAAAACAGTAAATTTCGAGTAATTTTTTTTTAATAACTGTAGTAAATATATTTTAACTTGATTTGAATATTTGTGTGTTGCCATTAGAAAACAAGGCATTTCTGTAGTGAGACATAACCATGATCTGATTTTGAAAAGAACATAAAGTTACCTTAAGATTGCTTTTTCCTTTAATTATCTAAGGGAAAGATATATGCCACTGGTTTTTTACATGCATACAATAATGCATTAAAAGTCTTAAGAATTTTATTGTTTAGCTGTCAAGGACAATTAAAATAAGTTTACCTTCTAAGAGCTTTTTGCTCTTCCCACATATTTCCTCTAAATTCCTGCAACTTGTAGGGGAAATGCCCTCTATAATGCAGATTTCCTTATGGATGTGTGGGTTATTCTTCCTTAGTCTCAAGTATCAATGGCTGAAATCTTAACCTAAATAAGTAGTTGACATGTGTAACTAATTTTCAAAAGAACTTTCTTCAAGCTTATTAGCAAAGCAACTGCTTTCATTCTTAAGATTTGTGCAATATAAGTAAAGGTAATTCCTTTTTTTACCTAGCATAACATTATTTATTACTCTGTATAAAAGCCAAAATTATGAGTAACTTCCAATATGTTGCTTTGGTGTTTTAGCACTGTATTTCTAATGAGTATTTATTGTGGAATAATGTAGGAAAGAGTTTCCAATGTGTTGTATCTACCACTAGACACATTCAAATTAATTCCTATTCTTAGCAAAATGATTCACCCACTGTCTAATAAATATTGCCTAATAAAATACTTAACGTAGTTACAAACCCAAATTCTTGAGCTTTGGCTGTGTAGATTTTGTTTTTAATCATTGTTGCTCTCCTTGGCTTCTAACCTCTTCATGGGAGCTTTCAAAGGAGATAATCAAAGCAGCAGAAAACTAATCAACACTGCAGCAGAACAAGTGCGTAGCCATGCTGTTTAGGATTTAACAAGCTTAGTGACTTAAAAGTTCTGATAGTACAATGATTTGTTTCCATTGGAGATACAGCTCTCAACATCACTTTTGAGCACAATAATTTAAAAGCTTAATATTTAATATATAGTCTCAAAATTAATTTTGCTTCCCTCAGTACTTGCTGGTGTTTAATTTTCATATTACTGTTTTTGTTGAACTGAGATATAACAATGACACTTTAGAAACTTTAAGGTGGCTATCTTTCTTTGCACTGGTTTACCCATAAATACTGCAGAGAAATGGAAATAGAAAGTCCTCTAAAATATAAACTGCTCCTGTACAATAAAGTTATTAAAATTGTAGATACACAGCCCTCAGGTTAAGCTGCTCTATAATAATGGTAGCTGTATTCAGCAGCTACAAAGGGACAGTATAATTTCTTTAGGAGGCAAAGACATTCCTGGGTGGAAATAAATGTAGAAAAATCCTCTGGTGTAACACAGGGTGGCATATGAAGAAAATCCTAGCAGAACACTAATCTGAATAGGAAAATTAGTTTCAATACTTGAGGATATTTATTATTATTCTCTGCTCCCTCATTTTGTTTGGGAATAGCATTTTGTGTAGGACAATGTTGACTGAATTGTTGTCATAGAATCATAGAAAAGTATTGGTTGAAGGGACCTTCAAAGCTCACCCAGTGCCACCCCTGCCATGAGCAGGGACATCTCAGAGCCACATCCAGCCTGGCCTGGGATGTCTCCAGGGATGGGGCATCCACCACCTCTCTGGGCAACCTGGGCCAGTGTTTCAGCATCCTCATCTTAAAAAATTACTTTCTTATATCTGTTCTGAATCTCCCCTCTTCTAGTTTGAAACCATCACCCCTTGTCCTGTCTCCACAGGCCTTGCTAAAAAGTCTAACCCCGTCTCTCTTATACACCCTCTTTACGTACTGAAAGGTCACAATAAGGACTCCCTGGAACGTTCATCAGGCTGAACAACCCCAACCCTCTCTGCCTTTCCTCATAGGAGGGGTGTTCCCCTCTTAAATGCCACTATAGTCCTATAAATGTTTCTTGCTGTCATCATTCAGGCAGCAAAGTTAGCACTAGGATTTAGAAGGTTTGGGAGAACTTTTTTTTTGACCTGTGGTTTACTGAAATCAGCAACGGAAACATCTGAATTACGGGAATCCACATGACCAGAAAAAAAGCCCTGAAGAATTTGCCCACTTCTCATATTCAATGCTGCAGGATGGCAGAAAGGAGTTCGCCCGAAAACTCACACCATTGATCCTGGCAGCCAGGGAGCTCCCCTTGCTGCCTGCTTATTTGAGGCTTTTCTACAGCCATGTACACTCAGTTATTGAAAAGTTATAAAATGCCGGGATTCACTGGGCAAGCAGTTTATCAGTAAGAAACAGAACATGCATCAGTAGTTGTGTTGTCTAAGGCAGACTGTTTTCTCAAATGAAACATATTGATGCAAACAATACTCAAACCTGAACTCTCTCTTTTGCTGTTGGAGCAGAGATCAGTCTGCTCCTGATTTAAAATGCATGGCTAAATTTAAAACTTTAGCAAGGGCCAATCTCTGAATAATCCCTTAAGGATTATTGTAATTAAGGGACTAATCCTTAGATGCTTCTTAATTTGTGTCCATTTTAAAATCGAGTGCCGCTTCTTGCATCACAAAAGAGAGAAGAAGAGGTGAAAATGACAAAGGTTTAAACATTAACAGCTCTTCCTGTCAACTCATGCATTGGAGCAATACAAACAGGTGGAATATTTAAAACCAGGAGGCCATTAAACCAAATCAAACCACAGAAACCTTACCCTCCCCCCACCTGCACAAAAAACACCCATGAAAACCAAGCAAGGTTTTAAACATGGAGAAAATGGTTGATGGTAAGAACACTCAGTGTGCAGATAAAGCAAATACAACTTAAAGACACACATTTTAAGCTGCCAACTTGTGAACCCTCTTTGCACCAACTCTCAAATGCCTGCATAAACCATCCCTGACAAGAAATAGTCCTTCTCCCCTTTAGAAACCTGTCATAAGAAAACATCGATGACAGTAGCTTTTCTAATGACTCTAGCATTTATAGAGCCGTGTTTGTCACATTAACACAAAGAATTAATTGGACGACCAGGCCAGCCTAAATTTACAAATTCAGTGGAGAGGGAGACATTGAAGTAACTGAACCAGTGATGCACAGGAGTGAAGCTTGATTATCTAATTAAAAAGAGATTCAAGACAGGCACCGCACCTACAGTGCATAATCAGTGAAATGAAGCAACAAGGTAGCATTGCTGAGCTAAAACACCTGTCAGCAGTCTACCGCTTACACATCGGAATCAGCTGGTGTTGTTTAAACACCGTGGTCATGCTCTATGCTTGCAGCAGTCCTGTTCTAAGCAACGTAAAGAGGATGGCAGGAAAACCATGACAATGCTACTGGGCTTGGAAACTCAGCTTCTC
The DNA here is from genome assembly GCF_036013475.1 of Columba livia. Taxonomy (NCBI): domain Eukaryota; kingdom Metazoa; phylum Chordata; class Aves; order Columbiformes; family Columbidae; genus Columba; species Columba livia. The sequence continues at coordinate 3,585,516 of NC_088613.1, forward strand.
TTCCCAATTTTCTACTACCAATTCAAATCTTGGGCAAGACGCAGACTGTTATACCTCTGAGTCTGCATCTGTAAAATGAAAGTATTTACAACAAGTATTTACAAAGCAGTTATGGAAAAAAAGGACACCCTAGGGACTGTTATTATGACTAGAAAGAAGTGAGAAACAAACACTCCATGCAGCTGGTGCTGTGTTACAATTGTGTGAACGCACAGCACTGGAAGCTGTAGGAGTTGGAACAGGAGCATAGCAAGGCTTCAAAACAGGGGGAGAAGTCATTAGCAGGCATGTGAAAAAAGGCTCACTCTTGTTTATACCCTTTGGAAATAGCATATACTTTTTTTCCTCCCTGAAACATAAGCGTTACAAAGACACCATGCTGGATTATTTGGCAAGTCTTCAGAGGCAGGTGTTCAACATGTAATTATCCTACAGACTCCATAAGAATGATTGCTTCATGATACACATTTATCTTTAATCTAATATAGTTTACAGAGTTGTGCTGTGGGTTGTGTTTTTTTTCCTCTTCCCCCCTCTGTGACAAATTACACTGTGCTTTATGGAAATGTAACATTTTGTATGAATGGCTGGGAGCAGCCATGTTGCATAGCAATGAGCAAGACAAAGTAGCTCCACTCTTATTTGCAACTGGCTCAGACCATTCCATTAGCAAATTAAAATCTGTTCAAATTTATTTACTAATATATTAGGAGAAGCTTCAGGCTAACCCCTGTTGACCTGTATTATATAGCAAACAACTGTAGCAGTGAAAATAATTAATAGAATGTATTGCACCTCCTGCTTGTTTCTCGATCACACCCTGGGGTCGGCTGTATAGTGGGTTTGCCATCTGCATTCTGTTACAAGGCCACATTTACTTAAAAATTATCAATTATATTTTGAAATTACTTCCTGTAATTGAACTCTCTTTATTCCAGGCATCCTCTATTTTAAGCTTCTGAGAGCATGTACATGAGAACTTTTTCCAAACCTAAAAGTAACTTCCTCTATTACCTGTGTGTATAAAATGAATAAATATGCAACAGCAACTACTAGTTACATTATTTAAATGACACCAGTGCCATCCAGGTGGAAAGTATGGCAATAAAATTTTCATTGTCTGCTGTACTTTTATAACAAGCATGAAATACAACTGGTGCCCATTAAAAAGTTTAGTATGTTACTTTCATTCAGAGAAATGTGGGCTGTTAGTGAGAATACAATCCTTAATATGGAGGAATACATTTTAGATGAACAATGTATATCGCTGACCTCTGTTTCCCTTTATCACAAATGACCATGGTGACCCTTTCGTTGTCTGAAGCAGTTACTTTTGAAGATTTAATCTAATTTTTAAAGGAGAAGATGATTATGAGATATAATGATAAAAAGGGTTGAGAGGACAGAAGTGCAGTTTCCAATAGCACAGGCAGTGAAGTTGAAGTGCCGATAAAGTAAATGCTGGGCACACCTACATGCTTCTTATATATCAATACAAATAGCAGCAGTAAAACCTTTCATATGGTGATCAGCTGGTAAGTTTTATCCCTACACAACAGATACATTTTTAAATAAGTCAATATGTCACTTTAATATGTCAGTGAAATATATTTACGTATATCTGCAAGGAGTCCCAGGGATAAGTGATCCTGATGGTACCAGGTAATAGTGGCACAAGACACATGCTCTACACAAGCAGTTGGTGGCTGCGGTTGTGAACAGGGATCCAGGTAGTCTCAGTCCAAACTATGAAAATACAAGGTCAGTGCAGTGCCTGAATATATTAATAAATCTGCACATTCCTGCCCATGCTAACAAATTTCACACAATGAGTGCAGGTGTATTCTATTATTATTATATGAATAAAGACACTCGTGTCATTTGGGAAAACATAAGTTTCTTAAGAATTTACCTAGTTTTTGATAACTTGTTTTTTTGTTTAAAAGCAAACAGTAAATAAGCGCTCTAGAAGTAATACTAGATAACCACCATTCAAATATGTTTAGAAAAAGATTTTTAAACACTTTAATTATAATTGTTTCTATGAAAATGAGAAATTCTTCTCAAAAATAGCCAGAAAATCTAGTCTGACTAGGTATTTCTATTATAATACAGCTCATATATAGGAATAAGGAGTCATTGGCGATTACAAATCACTGTTGCCCTCTCGTGGTCACATTGCGTGATTGCAGGGAGAAGAGAAAGAGCAGCAAGGAAATCCTGAAACGCCCCCCTTAGGAGGGACAAATTCAACGTCATTTCTGCAGCATAGAGCTGGAATATAAATTATAAATTCTTAACAAGTGTGTTTAAATTAGCTTAAACAGTTTGATATTTAAAAACGAATCAACCGTTCAGAGTTTAGGAGGAAATATCTGGTTCAGTGGTTCCCAGCCAAGAACATCTAAACTGAGAAGCAGCAGAGATTGGAAGGGAGCAGAAGGCAGGTGTCAGGGAATAGATGCACAGACAGGCGATGCGTGTCCTGGCTGGCACTGCTGACAGTCGTCTCTTACAGTATATTAATAAGATTTTGTGAGATAATTATACTATAGTGATGAACCTGAATTTCTGCTTCCACATCCGTGGAGTCCAAACCAGCTCACAACTCTGTGTGTGAACCCAGTTCAGCCACGGAGTTCTCTTACAGGGGGGCACAGCTTTGCTGTCACTGCAGCTGCACTGACAGAGCCCTCTTGTGGAAAACAGCACACCCTAGCAGATTTATCTACAGTCCTTTCCTGAATTATATTCAGAATGCATCATTTGCCGGTATTTATTGATACTACATCATGCACAGCTATTCTAACCAGACCTTGTTTGCTTAGATGTGATGTTACATATCTCACTGCCAGCAGCCAGGTCTTTATTTGTAAAAAGGAAAAGAACAACAACGATACGATACGATACAACTTGATGTTGTTGTTCTTCTCTATTGAGTATTCAGCTAACCAAGAAGTAACAATTAGCAGCAGGAGAAAAGACAGTCATTACATAATTACAGTGCCAAGGTCTTATCTGGAGAGAAGTGAAACCAATAGTGATATGCCCCCTAATTTCAAGAGTCTCAGTCGAGTTCTGTTGTGTTAACTTATTTACATGGCAGTCTTCACCTTTCCGAAATGGCAAACACAGATAATTATTTACTTGTCATTAGTATTATTATTGTGTTTGAACTTGTTATAATAGTTTCTTTAAACAAAGCCTGTGAGGTTCAGTGTTTTGTTTTCAAGTGGAAAGGTGAGAGAAGGAAGGTTAGAAATAAAGAAAGAAACATATTACTTACAGCATGGATTAATTCAGCGTTTAGGCTCCTCTCCAGGAAAGATAACCACAAGAAGCTATTATTAAGGAATCATTCCCTCTGGAAGCCCTATAAGTTCTAACTTCTTGTGCTAATGATCACTCAGAACACTACTAACATGATCATTTCCCTGCTTGAGGATTTGATCACACTGTCCTTGAAGAGGAACACATTTTGGCTGCTCTTCTCTTTAGCAGATACATCAAACCTTGTTCTCCCATGATTTCAGATTGGGGTGTTCTACATCTCCGCTAGAACTGTGCCATAAATAAGAGTATTTCATCAATCATTCCCTTCACAGCCTCAGTTACTGCATACATCTAATGTTAACCTTTAAGCTTAAGCTACTTTTACTGTGTTTGTGGGTTTGTTTGTGGGTTTTTTGTGTGGTGTTTTTTAACCTAATGAGAGTGCATGTCTTGTCTGTAAACACAGATCTTCAGCCAGAACCACTTTATAGAGGCACCTCCAAATGCTGTGCACTTTAAACACTACTTTCCAACACAGACTTGAAGCCAGACAAATTAAATCTGAAGTTAAATGGATGTCAGTTTGTGATGGACATAAATTATCATCTGAGGCCAAGTTATAGGCAAGCATCCTATCCCTCCTGAATAATAAACAAAATAATTGTACTGATAGGACTTTTCTTAATGTAAAGTTGCAATTGGAAGTCCCTAAATCACATGACTCTAAGCATATGCCACTATATCCAACTATGCTCCAATCATACACAGTGCCTTCAAAAAACTGAATGCATGTCTGTATTATTAAATATTTAAAGTTACCAACTCTTAAAAAACTAGGGGTTTTCAACCTTAAAAATGCCCAGTTATAAATTAACAGCTTGTTGTGCACATTGTATTAGAATCAAATGATCATATCTCAGGGCTGCAATTTAATTAATATTTATTTTTGTTCAAAGGAGCTGCAACATGGTACAGCCATATGCACATCAACAGTACTGCCTTTTGGGCCTTATTAGAAATGTTGGCCTTGCATTCTTGGGAGAGTGCCAAACACTCCCTTATAATTTCAGCTCTGGAGTGCAGTATTTTTAGTGCTCCAGAGACCAACCATCTTCCATTTTCTGTAATAAGGACAGGAAGAAGCTACAGAGTGAGTTAAATTTATAAACCATAAGGAAGATATTGTATACACATCACTCTGATTAATAGTAATGACAGAAGTTCTATTTTTTTAGCTGCCACAGAAGTCTATTTTCCCCTCACCTTCCTCAGTGCAGTATAGTACTTTTGCTAGAGAGCTTACTACCTTATTTCCATTCAAACAAAAATAATACTAAGGTATAGTTGCTGTGTCGAGCTGTATTTTGGCAGACCGTATTAGCCAGATGTCACAGGTCACATTATTATAGGGAAAAGCAAGAACAAGGCACAAGTGAGCACACATTTCAGTTTGAAGGGATGATAAAAAGACTGTGGATTTCCTGCAAAAGAAAAAGATTCTTTTCTACTTCCTGGACAAAATAACTTATTTTGGGCAGAGATAACATTGTTTCTAACTCATCCTATGTAAATTCAAATACTTTGCTTCAGATTTGCATCAGATGATGAGCAGTTTCAGAACATTTTTTTGCCAGTACCCTTTGTCTTCCTGCTTGCAAACTGCCTTATTTGAATGTTGTCACATGAATTAATGATATAGAAGTAACACATTAATTTACAACGCAACCAGCTTTGTTGCAGATGTATGAAAACAAAGGCATTACTCTAAAAGTAGAGGAATGTTCTACGTAATATCGCAAAATATTACTAAATAGAAACAATTAAACTAAAAACATGGCTGCAATATATGATGCTCTGTCTGGTATCCCTGTTTTGTCTATTGACACGTCTCATGTTTTCTCTGCCCCACTACAAACTGATTGGTCATATATCACCTGTTTCAACCACATGCTATAGAACAGCATCTAGCACTGGCCAAGGAGCTGGGTTTCCCTGTGTAGGATGATGAACAGGCAAACAGGAATCCTCTGCTAAACAAATGAATGTAATCATTAATCAATTTAAAATGTGACTGTGATAATTCACAAATACGCCACTAGATGGCAAGTTCTGATTGCTTTAGGCATCTCCTTCTCAACTGTAACAAGGCAGCCAATGGGAACAACCAAATTACAACCTCTGGGATCGAGGAGGTGTGCTTACAAAAACCACTTGGAAACTAATGGTTAAATGAGAAACTCATGAACATATGTTTATTATTTCTTCTTGTGGAAGGATTAATGAGTCAAAAGCTAGAGACTAATAATTGTGTTCAAGAGTAGAAATACAAGAATATTCCTACCTCTCCGTTGCCATTCCTTGGCTGATTCTTATACCATCCTTTGTTGCCAGACTGTCATGGGCTGGTTCTAGACCTCTTGTGCCCAAATCCTTCAGCCACAGAATGGAAGCAGTCGTATTGCTTTATTTCAAAGATGCACAAATACCACTGTTGATAGAAAAGACAATAAAGGAGAGAGTTCACATAAACATTTGGAAATAGCAAGCGTCCAGGCTAAGAATCAAGAATGAAAACCTGGTTACATTAAAGCCTTGGGGAATTCTGCCTTCAACTCTAAGGCTTTCAATCTCTTACTTGTAGTGTGAACGACCTCTCTCAAAGTTTATCCCTGCCCATGTCTGCTACATTTTCCTCAGATAACTTCTTTGCAGTATATCATATCTGTTAGGATGCATTAACATTTAACAATGAGAAAGCCCCACAAACTGCTGAAACCATGCACCTCTAGCAAGGAATAACATTTTCTATGCTCTGTGAATTTGAGTGACAGACAGTATCATGGTACAATGCATCTGTTCATGAACATTTACATCATTTATATCCAACCCTTCATCTTGCAGCAACAGTTAACTGACTCAGTGACTAAACAGTAATACTCTGTGACAGTGACAAGCAGCAACAACCAGCCTGCTGAGAACCTTTCCCACGTGCACTTCTATGCTTGTTTAAAGACTGTCATGAACAACACTAGATCTTCAGTACAACTCCATTGCTGGTACCTTATCTGAGCTAAACCTTGAAGGCCAAATAGAAGTAAATCAGCAGAGAACAGAAGTCTGTTTTTGGAAAAAATAGAGGTGTCTTTCTGGCATTATTCAAATCCATAACTATCAAATCAACTTCAAAAGAACCAGGATTTTACTAAGTGCTTCACTTCAAATGTCTTAAGACATCAGCTGCTTAGAGAAAGTTGAGTTGTCAGTGGTCTGTTTAGCTTACTGTGAAGAGACAGGATAAGTTAGGAGAGTATGGACTCTAAATTGCTAAAACAGATCCAATTATTAACTTATTCATGATTTGCCATCTCCTTGCTTCTGTCTACAGCATGAAATACCACATTTTTGTGTGTATATATACTTACAATATGCATTCATAGAAATTAACACATACAAGTCCTTTTTCTATGGATATTTGAATAAAGTGCAGTTAGTCTCAGTTAACCAGTTCCCTCTGCTCCAACATTGATGTTCTGAAGGATACCAGAAACCAACTCTGACCCTGACAGCTGCCAGGACAGTGGGAAAAGCCTGATCCAAAGGGGAATAAACCCACTTGCTGTGTGCTCTTCTAAAATCCTGGTGGAACACCAAAGCTTATTTTGCTGCCTTTTCTATTGTTACCACTAGGGACAAACTCCACCCAAAGAAGCTGGTCTTTATCCCACTGGACGTGTACTGTGCTGAAGTTAACGTAGGACTTGAGTTGACTAAGAAGATTTCCACATATTTTATCTGCACATCTATTACAGTTCTGGTTTAAGATTTGTGACAATTATACAATATCTAATATTAAAAAAGGTGATAATTTTCCCATACTGATCTACTTGGTTTATATCACTTGAATCAAACACACAGTTCAAGCTTCAATTGACTGGGCTTGCTTTAAAACAAGAGAAAAATCAAGAGATATTTGTATCAAAATCTGTCTGCATATGAAACAAAATCAACATAAAAAGTCTGAATCATGGATGTCTGCAAAGTATGAGAAAATAAATGGAGCACAGCTGTCTGAACAATAAAGAGGTGACTAACAAGAATGGAATTATTTACCAATAAACTGATAAGCAATTTATAATGAAGGCTGAGACTCTACACATGCCCAATTTTGCAAGAAGGGTTCATAGTGGCCAATTAAATCAACATACAGGCTGGCATAATAGTAATTTTTGATTTAAGACAACTCTATTATTCTCTTCTTAGAGTAAAAGTAATGGAAATTTTTTATTAAAGTCTTGTTTCTCATCCCATACCCATACTACTGTGAAGAATTAAATCATTGCTTATTATAAACCAAAACAAAAAACCTGTGAGATAAGAATAGAAAACAAAGAAATAAAGCTAGAGTTTATATTACATTTGGGCTGGATATGTGATGTTAAGGATATGTGATGATGAAATTATATATAAAGAAAATTACTCCCATATCCTACTTAATGATTACAGTGAAAAGTGCACAACATGTCTTACAAGTGTATTGCCCTATACAGATGTTTTATATTTAAAATACTCTGTACTCTTCCATTTTCTGAATTAATCATTAGGAGTTTTATTTATTTACTAGAATCAAAAACTTAAGTTTTCTGTACAGATGGTATTACAGAAACTGTAGCTATATTTAAAACTTTTGCAGTTAAAGACATTTAATCCCCAATACTAAGAAAAGTTCCCTCAAGACCATTACCTTTAAAATTTGTTTACAACTGTTGAATAGAATTTGAAGATGCTAACTTTCAACCCTGGAAAAACCCCTCACTTTTTATTTAAATTAAACTTTCACGGATTTAAAATCCAATTTAAATATTCATGACAAATAGACTCCTTATTTAGGGAGAAATGCATGCATTAGAAAGCATACTGATTAAATTCAATGTAGTTTTAACAGAAACAGGTAAACACTTGATCAGTGGCCAGTAAGAATCTGTTCTAATTTACATTAAAACCACATCTTCTCTTTGAACTCAGGGCCTATCTCACTTAACTTTGTGTTGCTTGACATAAATAATTTTAGTATTGTTATGCCATTGCTGGTGTCTTTCAGCAGAATCATCACATTTTCTCACACAGGGTTTACAACATTAATGTTAAAAAATTTATATGCAAAACAGTGAAGAAAAAGATTTATTTTTTGCTACATAATTTAAGATGCATGATTTAAAAATGAATTATCAGTAACTGCTTACTTGAAGTTGTTGATTCAGAAATATCTCTTGCATTTTCAGAAAGCCTGGTTTAACACGAGATTTGCAGATAACAGACGTTTCAAAATCAGAAATTTAACAAGTTGCTTTTCAGTCACAGCCAGGCAGCATGAGAACCATGTCAACCAATTCAAAAATCCAACTGAGCATGTGAACACAGTGTCAATCATATAGGGGGAATAACCTGACACCCCAAAAAATGGTTTGGCAAAACAGAAATTCAAGCCAAGAAACACTTCAGAGTCATCACTCAAGTCAGCAGAGCAGCGTTAACTGGGTGAACATAGATTTACACCTGATCCCTTGGGCTGAGGATGCTCATCTACCCAAGAGAGTGACATGGACTTCTACTCAGCAGGAAGAATCGGAAAATGGCAATAAATCTAGGTGCCATTTTCCCATTTATGTCCGAGCATTCTGCGTCCAGAAACAGCTGGGAAGTAAATAGTAAGTGTTGTAGTTTCGAGATAACATGCACCATTTTTAAAGCGCTTTTGCCAGATGGAGGTAAAATACACCACGTGGAATGGTTTTTATTTCTTGAAGCTGAACTCCGTATCTTGTTTGGTATTTATCTTACAGTTACATACATTATTCCTTCATCAAGAGAAAGCTAAAATAAAAAAGAAAACAAAATGCAGTAAGAACTCTGGTCTGGTTCCACCACTGTGGAACGGCAGAGTACACTTGAGTAGTGATACATTTCCAAACAGGCTTCCAGGATACTTGGAGGTTTGAAGATTAAAAACAAACAACCAAACCAAAAACTACTAATGAAATTTAGAAAGGGGAAGAAGATACTTAATCCTCTGATTTCAGTAAGGTTTTTGTCCTTACATGTCTACAAAATAAAGTCTTCATAAAAAGAAATCCTAGTACCTGTCACTGAGATCTCTTTTTCCCTAAGAAGGAAGAAGAAATCACAGCTAGTCAACTGGTCCCAAACCAAACATATCAGACTTTGAAATGATTAGTATACACTTTTTCTGTCATCCAGAAGTTGAGAATTATTTCATTAAAAAAACTTAGAAACACCATTATTTTTATCTAATCTATAATGGCTCTGATCTTTTTATGATAATGGAAACAAAATAAACTTAATTAACAGTCATCTAAGGATCATTAATAATGGTGTCGGTCAGACACCATTAGATATTTAGACACACATAAAGATATTGAGCTGGCTCTCACTTTCAGGAACATACATCACCATCATGACATGTAAATTATGCACGTGGTCATGACACAAAAGACTAAAACTCCTGGAGAATTATCAGATTCATAGGGTTTGGAGGCTGTCACAGTGCATTCCCCCAGCTTGATGATGCAGGTACCCGGGATGGCATTTCAGAGTCAGAGAAGCGATAAGAAAATCACGCATAGTTATACAGAGCTTCCAGGAGAAAATGAAATCCAGACCTTGTAATATCCAACTAATGCTTCATTAACTTCTGGCATCATATTTTCTTAAGATTAAATTGAACTTTTGTCTTTCCAAACTCTTGGGACTTAGTTCACTTAAAGATACAAATCAACCAGCAATATGCAGAAGGCTAGAAAGCCCTCCAGGCAGTTAACCAAAGTGATTCCTACTTTAACTTTTAAGGGGTGAAGATAAAACAGAAGATCAAGAGGTTAAAATAGTTGAGTAACCTTTGAAGAAAGCTTTTCAAATGCAAACCTCATACAATTTTCATACCTATTACATTGTTCAGTCCTGAAGTGTATTTTTGATTCATCTAGAAATTTCTCATACAACACAAAAGGGTTCCTGGGCTAACCTTTTGTCATTTGGGGGATTAAGGCTTTTTGCAGAGGTCTGTTCAAGAGTACCAGCTGCAGCACTATGGGGTAGCACAGTATACACAGCACCACTCCACCAGAGTGCAGTCAGGGGAAGGAGGGAGGAATAAGGTGGGAACAGAGCTGACACTTTGGTTCAAAACATAACATCTGTTACATCTGATCCGTTCTCATTGTTCCAATTCGGGAAAAAAGACTAAAGAAAAAGAATTTCTATTGGCAGACCTTGGGTCAAAGAAATGAGTAAAGCATGACTAAACATTACTGTCCCAAAAGGATGGATACAGAGCCCTTCTTTGCATTTCCAGGCTAAGAAGTTGTATCAGAAGTGATAACTGTGATTTGTTTGGTTTTCTTGTTTGGATATTTTGTTGTTGTTGTTTAAGAAAGTCTCGTTACGGCATTTTCATAAAACATATGGTTAGAATTCACTTTAATAAATGATAAATATTGAGATTATTGACTTTTTAATGGCCATAGAATACAGGCAGTGCACACCTCTGGACATGTTTTACTTGGATGCTTTGCCATGCACATCAACCTTGAAAGTCCTGGACAAAGACTTATTGGGATACAGCTTCCATTAGGCTGACACGCAGCAGTGCAGTACAGGGAAGACTAACTGGAACTTTCCTGAAGTTTAAACTTGTCTGCTTAGAAATTTCTTCCAAAACTGCTCTGAAAAGCTCTTATTTTTGCATCATGAACTTTATCACTTCTCTATCCACGCAAAGAACAGATTCCATCAACCTTTAGACAGCCGCAGTCTATGGCTAGAAAGAAGAAATGGATCTCAAATGTGTTGTGTAACAGAGCTTTAAAGATGTACTCCATATTTGAATATGCAAATGGTCTTATTTTATTTGGGCAGTAATATGTGTAAGTACACATCCAGAAAAAGATCAAGTTTAACAGATTTAACAGACTAATTACTGGCAGATTTAATAGATATTTAGAATAAATATAGCTTGGAATATTAAAATACCAAGTTGCTTTTTTTCTTTTGAACTGCTAACTGAGATTAAATATTGGAACTTAGCTCTGTCTCTATCCAGACACAGAAACACATTTCAATTTCCATTTATATAAACATTTACTTTCAACAGAATTCCTTTAAACATCCCTGTCTCACCAATTTGAAAACAGAGAGAACATCATAATTTGTTTTCCCAGAAGAAACTTAGACCTTGCAAATGTGTTGAGATGCCATTTTACATATTTTTCAACAAATGAAAGGAAACAGAACATTTTATTTGCAAACTGGTTTTTGTTCTACTCAGACACAGTGGCAATTACTTTATAAATCAGTAATTCATGTTTTGTTTTACACAATATGTTAAGAAGGCAAAGAAACTTGTCACACATGTTATCTGTTAGTACCAAAATGAAACCTCGCAGTTTTTAATAGTGTATGAACACAGAATGGTAACAGGGAACTCAAAGCGAAGTAATGGGGCTGGACTTCACGTCCACATCAGGAGCCCTGCCTTGTTTGCAAAGGCACTGTACCAAGTAAAATTCAATAAGGCAGAACTTGACTTGATTGCAGAGCCATCCAGTCAAACTCACAATGTATTATAACAGAAGCAGAGACAGCACCAAATCACTGCAGCGTGCAAGGACAATAGAAGATATTTGCATTCAGCTGGGACTGTTGGAGAAAAGCTGACAAACCTACATAAAAATGTGTCAAGCTTTATCTTGTAGTTTTGATGGAACCCTTATGCAATAATTTCACAGATGAATTATGTTCCCCTCTAGATTCACTATGTCAGGTCAAGCACACAGTGCTCCCTTCTTGGGTAGGCAAAACAAAATAGCAAACTAGCTTCAGGCATTTGTGTCACACATCCTTGTGCTCTTTGAGAAGGTGACTGAATGTGTGTATGTACACTTATTTCAAGTTATTATGGTCCATACTTTATTCTGTGACATGAGTCTCATTCTCTGCACAGAAAATGAGACAGTGATTCAATTTCATACTATCAGCTTAAACTGACAACCCTCAAAATCAACTTTTCTTTGTTTCAGTTATACAGATAGTTAACAAAAAATCCTATAACAACCACAGCAACTGTTGACACTGAAGAGGAGCACTGTGAAAAATGTCCAATATATTTCTAGTTTACCTGAAAGCTGGAAGTAATGACAAGAGGCAGCACCTTAGAATGAATGGGCTCCCCATGGTCAGCAGCAAGTCTTACTTGGACCACTGTGAACTACAAATGATTACTTAGCCCAGAGTTATTCGGTGATGTTGAAATGTATTTTTATCATAAGTGACAAAAAGGTTAACCTCAGTAGCTTTAGTGCAATAAATATCTGAAACAAGTGTTGTGGCAGAGTTGAACAGAGGAACATTCAGAACATATGAGCTAAACCAAATCTCCTTTACCAACACTTAACACATGAACAACTATGTCATACTGGAATTCCTTCAAAATCCCTCAGGTTAAGATGGCACACAAGCTAAAGTGGTCTTACCAACTACTTGTCGCAAACCATACTGTTCCAAGCATTGTATTATCAATTTAAACACTTAAAACTCGAAAGAAATGAGATACAGACATAACAACATTTTTAGAATAGAAAGAACTGTAATCAATATAAAACTTGTAAGTGGCTTCAGTAAGCACTAGGTCAGACCTGACAGCACCGGATCACATCTGTAATAAAAGGCATAAAAAGAAATTTGTGAGAACTAACTCACAAAAAAAAAAATCAAGTGATACTCAAGTATGATAATGAAAGCAGAACTGGTTGCAAGAAAGATGCATACAGTAAAGAATAAAGAAAAACACTCAAAGCTTGTGTTTTAATGCTCTGTATGTTTTCTCTTGCAGACAGAAAATCATAACCACTACTAGCCACAAGATGACACTTTAGGACTACTGGAAAGAGATTTTTCTTCACAGAATAAAATCATTTTGACACTGGAATGAACTGGGACAATTATTAAGTACATGGCAAGGGGGAAATTGGTTCAAGGCTTTTCTGAAGGAGATAGTTTGCTTGGCTGCTAAAAGCCTGGCAGCCAAGTGGTGTGTTGACCTGTAAGACACAAAAAACTCAAAATTCTTACTGATGAGTCTACCTTCCTATTATCCAAGCCATAAATCCCATTTATTTATGGAGATGAAAACCAAGCCAGAACAGTGTGCATAACTTGAAAGGTTTGCATTTTCAGTCAGAACAGCCCCAAACCAGGCACGTAGCAGTGGCAACATGAAATAAATGTCTGTATTTGGTGGGAAATAAACCATACATCCAGTAACTCTATAGATCACTGAACTTGTTCCCGTAACCGTTCTCTAATATACTTCAAGTGAAAGAAACTGAGAGGACATCATTTTACAATGTGCTCAGTGGAGAGCTCTGCAACAAACTGTACAATCAATATTGCATTCTAACAGTGGAGTTATTAGAAAATTCTTATTCAGTACTGAACAGTCTTTCTCAAAAATGACCAATTCTTAGTAAATCTTTTATATAATAATTTCATTTAAACCTCAACCTTTCTATAACAGAGATATTGCCATAAATATTGAGCACAAAAGTACAGACGCTTCAGAGCAACCCAAAACCCACCTAAGAACACCACCGTGATTCTTTTTCATGTCTCTTCCAAACCTTTAAATACTTTCCCTAAATTATGTTTCTCAAAATGCCAACAACAGGCAAAACTTTATACACTTGAAACAAGATGCTTTGCTCATGGTGTTTAAAACAAGTGCACCAGCCTCCGTACGTGAACAGGAAATCTGGTAGGGGCAGAGATGCAAATTGAGCTGGAGATGACCCAGCTTTGCACTGGTTTGACAAGTGGTACTGGAGCACATTATTTGCCCTAACTGGAAAAGTCAGCTACTGGGTGATCTCATGTAGCTCCTTGAAAAAAGGAGATGGATATGATTTTCCTGTTTGTTCATCTGCTTTCTACAGAGTTGATTGCCCTGCTGAGCTAGGTAAAGAAAGAGAACTTCGGGCTTTCTTGGGTATTATTGCACTGCATTAGAAAGTACAGTGCAAACATATCCCAAGCATTTTTCCTGAAGCCCCAGCACCTCTAAGTCAGTGGTATGTAAAGTAAGAAGTCAATACTTCTCCTTTTAGAAGTCTAAGCATTCATAAAAAACAAAAGCAAACACACTCAACAATAATTTTCTTGGGTATGGAGAAAAGTCTAAAAACATAGCAATACCATTTATTATCTATAAATTTCACAGAGATTACTAGATTTAAAGACACTTTTTTCTGTTAGTTTTAGTGCTTTCCCATTTACTGGAAAAAGTTTCCTTTCCATTCTGATTTTATCCATCTCCATTCAACAGCTACTGATTTTCTTTTTCATCCCATTTCCTACAGGGAATAGGTTATCATGTCAGACTCTTGTTTATTTGTGTATGTACCTTTGCATTATTAATAACCTCTGGGAAGAGCGTTTGTAACTTGAGCTCCCTCTGCTGGTTCTCCAGCAGCAGAAACATAAAGAAAAGGTTTCTGTTGCACTTGCTTTTTATTCGGCTTAGAGCTGTAAAACTGCTGTTGCCAAAGCCGGAGAGCACTTCTTCCACAACGCAAGTGCGGAGGACTCAGAATACTAATGTAATAAAGAACTTACTGGAACTAGGGACACTAGTATCATGTATAAAATATTACTTAGGTAGGTCCGTGCTTATTGCCTTCAGCGCTCAGCTTCAGGCAACATAGCCACAAATCGAGAAAAGCATTTCATTCCATGATTAGTCTTCTATTTAGGTTTTACATCAAGGTGGTCCAATCCAATTCTACTCATCTGTTCAGCACCCAAGCTTATGATAAAAATCAAGAGTCTCTAATTTGGAAAACTTCCATTTACAAAGCTGGATCTAATAAATTACTGCAAAAACTCTAAAAGGCTTCCAAAACATACATTCCTGAAAAAATGAGAACTAATATCCTTCTCCATTCAAGTCCTTAGTAGAATGCCAGTGTAATTTTTAAAAGATCAAAATTTGAACTTAATAAGCACTTTGAAATGACAATTCTTTTTGCTATAATGTATTTTATTGGAAAGACAATTTAGTTGCTTGCTCTTCACTGCAGTCTCAAAAGCATCGCTTGTCTTCACCCCAGTAAGACACTAATGCATTAAACACTCCTTGTTTTGAAAGCAAGGAGACAAGCAAGTAAATAACTCCCCCTTGCAAAGTCAAGCAAAAATTCTCATCCTACACTTTAATCATCTATTCATTAGTAAAGCATATCAAAACCTATGAGTTTGAAGCACTTTTTTTCTTTTTTACTGATAAAACTTTTTAATCAAATAGTTAACACAAATTTTGCTACAAATCGTGATCGCTACAATTACTTTCTAATTCCTATATATCCAACTTTTCTGAAAAGGTCACCTATCAGCTTTCCACATGCAGGCTCTCACTGACACGGCTACAAAAAAAAAAGTGTTCAAATTTCTCGTTACGTGTAGTAAAAGGGTATTAGGAAGAGTAAACCCATAAGAAGAATGATAATGATGTGGAATACCTTGTAGACCAAACCCTTATAAGTTTTGTATGTTGTAATGATTGATGTTAATAATGAAAATAGTAATTGTCTTGATTTGTAATTTATTTTTTGCATGATGGTAGTCTGATTCCTTATATGAGAATCTCATTCAAGAGTAATAACACTAACATTAATTTTATCTACAAATTCTCCCTCCCCAGGAATTTAAGGAAATGACAACACCATTCCCAGTTGTGTTGCTGAAAGGATAAAGAATAGGCAGAGGGCTCATAGTGCTCTTTCCCTACTGTAGACATCCCATCTTTTTGCTCTTTGCTTCTTTTCCCCTTCTCTTAAAAGAGCTATTTTTAGATCATAAACTATCTAGAGATAAACTCATCACTTGGTCAAAATAAACAGAAGTTTTCCCATTTATTTGAACAGTGCCTAAATGTTTAACTTAGAAAATAAACTGGTTCCTTCAAGTATGATAACCAAGCATAGGCATCTAATAAGTGGGCTGGTGTTTGTGCTAAACTAATGTTACTCCCCAACTAGTTTCATGCAGGTCATTTTTTCATATGACATTTGCACATAAAACAATCTTATTGATATGCCTGGGTTTTGACACAATCACAATATATTTAAAAAAATAACACCCGAGGTATTGTACGGATTATCACAGAAGGCAGGGATGCCCTGGGAAGAGCAAGATGGCCTTGGCTTCAGGGCCTTCAGACGTCAAGAGCTCTGATGGTATTGCTTTGCTTTTTAGAATTCCCACAACCCTGTTTTTAACCACAGTAAACAGTTGTTGAAGCCTTAATGAACCATATGTTCAGGATGGAAAATGTTCCACTCTAAGAAATGTGGTAAATTCATTTACATTTTTCAAAACTTTACAAACCCTTCGTTATTCACTGTAAATTGTCAAATATAACTGTTTTTTTCCAAGAATATAAATTACATTTGTTTTCTGTTGTACATTTCATGATGAAGAACAGCCTCCAACTAGTATCATTTGAAGTATTGGGGTTATGAGCATTTCAAGATTCACTCTAGGCTGGAATCCTGAATGGGTGGTTCAAGGCAATTCCAGATCAATGATTATATAGTTCTTGGTACTTCTGTAAACAGCTCCTTCTGTCATACACGTATGACTGTCATATTGTTTCCAGCAGAAACTCAATATTGAATCTCTTCCTGAACTTTTTTTCTCCTTTTTCACCTTTGTATTTAGAAATAATGATATAGAATCCTGAGTGATATCTTTTAAAACAAAAAGTCTGGAGTATTTGTCTTATCAGGATGTTTATACCCATGTCTATAAGCATGATGATTGTTCATCGACATCTTATACTATTTCAGAAGTAGGAAAAGCAGTCTAAGAAGCAGACTGTTTCTCTGTCTAGTCCTGCCACTGATACCCTTCTCTGGTTTCATTTATATTTTCTATTGATATTGTATTAGCCTTTTCTATTTAGCTATTTTTCTATTTATCCAGTAAATTCCTCAGAATAGATACAATCTCTTAATCCATTTGTACAGTGCCTAGAACACTGCAGATTAGTGCCTAAAGTAACAAAGATAATATCCAGTGGTTGCTATCAGAACCAATTTTAAGGCTTCCAGCAGAGGTCACAATTGCTCAGCAGTTCCCAAGTTAGCTTTTATATAAAGTAATTTTTGAAATCAAAGCTAGAAGCTATCATAACTAAGACTTCACTGCAACAAAACATGCAATATATTATTTATTGGTGAGGGAAAAGAAAAGTATCTAATTAATTATTGCCTCGTACTTTGAGAAGCTAATGAAGTAGCTTTGGTCTCTTACAAAAATAATTTGTCATAAAAGATGAAGTCTCTGAACTAAAGCAAAAACCATTTAATAGATTAACTGCTTATCAGTCATAATTTGTTTGTGAAAAGGATGCTTGTATTGGAGAGGATGGCTTTCATTTATGAAAAGTTAAGAGTTCCACTATTGCTGACAGAAAGTTACTTGTTGTTTAAACTCTGGATTTTCATATTTGCTAACAGCAGTTTCTGGATCCCTCTACTGTATTGTATACCTGCTTTAATTTGTACAAAGTTAAGTCTCACTATTACTGGAAGAAAAAGATAATTCTTCATGCAGCAGATAGAAAAAAAAGCCCAAACATAATTGCAAAGTGAAATCATAAAATGTCATCAGGCATTACTGCAGAATTAAAAAAAAAAAACACAAAAACAAAAAACCCAAACAATGGAAAACAGTGCAGGCAAAGAGATTCTAGATAAGCCAGTGGAAAGTGTTAGGCTAAAACAAGATGAGAAGGAAAAACATCTGGTTGAAAAACAGTAGGGAGTAAAGTGAGTAATTAAAATGAAGGACAATGAAAAGTGAAGTAACATGAATCGAGCTACTGAATCTCATTCTACATCACATTAAGTCACACAGACCACAAAATATCTACCCCAACAGTCTCCAGTTGCCTCTGCAACTTGATCTGTGCCACTTTCTTTTGCTTTGGAATCCTCAGAGCCTCTGCAACCCAAGGCTCTTCGCAGCTCCCACTCTGCATATGAGTTTGTCTCCTCATCAGGTACTTCTCTTGTTGCCTGGTTATTATGACAGTGACTTTTTCTACCACCCTCTTTTGACCCTTGTACTAATCTCCTGCTTCTCTGAAGTGAAGTGTCTCTTCATAAGTTCCTGAATTCTTCTACCAATCTGCTTATTGGCCTCATTTGCCTTCGGTGTGATCTCCTGTTGCTTTTTCTATTCCCCATAACAATGCTTTACTTTGGGAGATGAGTGGTCATCCTTTAAAACTTTCAGTCTCCTTCTCCTGATATCTTACACTTGATTCTCAAAACCTTGTAATCAAGGCACTTGCTCACTATTGATTTAACCATTCATGCAGCTACTGTATCAGTAAAATCCTTGCTCTGATTTTTTTCCCTCCATTGTTTCTGACCCCCACCCTGCCATCCCTCTGCCCTTCTCTTCTTGCTGACCTCACAGCACATCAACAGTTTCCACTCCAGCTTATTTAGTGGCTTTGGAATTCCAATCTACCTCTCCTGTTTCCAATGATACGTTCAGTCTGTGCAATAGTTTCAAATTTTATTTATGTATAATTCTAAAAAAAAGAGCAATGCAGATATTTCTGTTCTTGGTGTGTGACAGTCCCCAAAAAATCATATCACAAAAGCAGAGGTAGGAAAGAGAGGGATGCAGTTTCTGAGCGTAAGGTCAGTAAAATGTATGGAGACCTACAGAGACTTCAAAAAATCCTGCCTCACCACATTTAATTTTTAAAACAGTTAAAGACTTTGAGTGAATTATATGTGTTGAATAAGCAGGTGATGAAATTCATAACAAAGTTAATTCCTTTCTTCATGTCACCACCACAAGGCAAGCTTCAATTTTCTTCAATTTTAAACCTGGCCAGCAACAAAGTGGTATTTTGTGGCTTTTTTTTTTTTTTTTTTTACATTTGCAAGTATGAGGAATAATTATGTGCATAGCTGCCATAGCAGAGTTAAAGCACCTGCCAAGCTCTTTTTGATATTACAATACATTGGGGAAAAGTAAAGTCTAACAATGTTTTATTATGCATTTATCAAAAATCTATCATGCACATCTACCCTACCAGATTGCAAACTTGAAAGATAAGAACAAAGACTGTTTGTTTTGGGTAAAGTAGTCTGCAAACTAAGTCTATTGCTGTACTTAACAAACGACTTACATCCCCTGCAAGGGCAAGGGAAAAAAAGAAAAAGTACTGTCAACTGTGAGAGAATGAGATTTATTTTATCACTTAAAGTTTCTTCAACCAAGTTTACAAAGTGATTCAGTCTACTATTATTTATTCAGTCCTCTCTCAAGGACCATCAGTTATAGTATGCCGCATAAAACTGTTTGGATTTTTCTTCCATTTCCTTTATGGATTGCTATTTGAAGTGTATACAGGAACTTCACTTTTTTAGTTATGAATTCAATGAAAACAGAGAAAAGCTCAAATCAAACTAACCACCAGCAGGTTCCCAAGTCTATAAAATACCATTAAAAAGTTTGAGAAAATTCTGAAAGGCAGATTATTATTAGGTTAGTCATGAAGTTTATTATCATTGCTTCTCAGGTATCTTGTAGTAGCACTTTGCCTGCTGATTTGCTTAAATATTCACAGTATTCACATGATCTGTAGGTCCAAGCATCTTAAAAATGACTAATAAAATCCCTTTCTCTTCATGCTCACTCTTCAGATATAGATAGTTTTTGAAAAGTTTGGTCTACATTAAATGAAGTAAGAGAATTGAACGTGTTAGTCTTAAATCTTGCACTCAGCTTCTCAGCATTTGTATTTGTGGTCAGCAACAGAATTTTATTGAATAGTAGAACGCTACTGAGAAACATGCTTTCAAGATCTTGAGGTCTAGATTTCAAATGATTTCCCTTATTGTATCCATTTACATAATATACAGATTCAGAGACTTTTCAAAATTCAATTGACAGAGACCCAGACCAAAGCAGAAAGAGTGTATTTGCCTAAATGGAGGTGAATTAAAGGCAGGCATGGTCACAGGGTCCATATGCTATTTAAGAATGTGGGCACTGGGATCAGTCAAAGGTAAAAAAAGAGTCATTGATCTCCCAGTTTTAGTTTAGACAAGACAAAACAGTTTCTGGGTTGTATGACCATCTTCTGGCTGCTCTTCTAGACTGTTGGCATAACCTTTGATTTTGCTTAGTTATACCATTAGCTAAATTATTTGTGCTATGCTAATATTCAGGCTTAGCAGAAAATAAGACTTTGTGACCCATTTGTTAAGGGGAGCAAAGTGCAAACCATTCCACTAACTATATCTCAGGAGTTTTCTGCAGAGAACAGAATGCTGTCTTTAAAGTTTGAAACACCTTAGGCCAGAACATGTATTAAAGCCTGACCACGCTGGGTTCTGGTTAGCTCAATAACCAAGCTGAGTACAGGTTACTAGCTCAACACCACAGTATTGCTGTACTATCAGTAGCATTCAGCACCACTATTCTAAAAGACAGAAAGATGAAAAAAACATGATAAATAGGTTGACTTGTTCTGAAAATCCTTGGATTCTCTTATCCGCCCACAACAATGTAAGAAGCTTAGCATGCACAGATCTTTAACTTAGAGCTATCTGACATATGACTGTCAGCAAGCCAGCAATGGTCCTAATATTATCAGTATCACTATGGTTCCTTCTCATATCATAACATTTTGTCAGTGTCAAATCCATCAGTGATACACCGTTGTCAGCACTGCCCTTCTTATTGCAGCTCAGAGCCTGTCTAGGATATCTTAACTTATCACCTGTATGCTTGGGGATCCTAACTGGAATAATTTATAGTTGAGCACCCAATAAATCTGGATATACCCAGAGTCCTTGTGTTATATAGTAAGATATTCTAAATCAATGCTAGGAAGAAAATAATCAAGGAAAATAATTTTTAAATGTAGATGAAAACAAAGCCCACAGGTATCCTTAAGGATTAAAGTCTGCACTACTGGCTAATCAACGTTAATATGCTGCAAAACACCCTGGAATAAACAGCTCACTGACCAGTACCTAATTGTAATTTTCAGGACAGTTGTTCTGAAATTGGATACTGAAGGCAAAAAAACTGGTAGAATTAATCAAGTTTTGATTGCCTCCATTCACTTGTGCTTACATTTTTATTTTATAGAGAGCCCATCCTGCCTTATATTTCACAATCTTGGAAAAGTTCAACTATATTAACCCCTCTATACAGATCAGCCTAGTCTTGTTCTGAAAAATGAGCCCAAAAAATCAGCCAAAACTCATTTGGAGCTAATGATAAATGTTCCTACACAGATCATGAATGGCAGTCTTCATACAGATCCTAAAAGACACATGAAACTTGGAGAAGGCCTTTCTACGCCAAAAATGTGTTCCCTTCATCCAAGAGCATCAGGATACAAGTAATAACTTGTATTTTGTTGTGTAAGAATTATCTTGCATAATAAATGAAAAATATTGTTCCTTTCTGAAAGCTATCCTAATGCTAACTTGAAAGGGTTAACTATAAAGGTCTCAGTCTGTTCACACCTATCAGTGGAGTGAAGACACAGGACTCTTCACTGGGACAGAACGGTGTGCTCTGATAGTGCAATAGAATTCTGACCTGAGAACTACATGTAAAAATAGAATTTTGACAAGATCTCACATCTTCTCCCTTGAAGTTTCCTTCCCTGTGTTTCTTCCCCCACCAGTGCAGCTTAACAACTATTCAGGCAGACATTTAAAAGCACAAAGTAGCCTCAGGTGCAAAATGCCTAAACATGAAGTTCTCAGACTTCAGTACAAATCCACTTCTTCAAGGTGTTGGCCTGTACATTAGATATTCTAGTAGAAGATGAATTTTGTTTTGTGCAGGGTTATGTCTGTGATGCAAGTTCCAGGGAGACAGGTGATAACAACAATAACATATATAGGAATGAGATTCCTCATGTATTCTCCACTGGCAGAACATATCCACACCAGGTGAATCAGATGGATGACTTTAGCCCAGTTTCTATTTCTGTAAAGCTGCATCTGAGGGAATCCAGTTCTAGTCATGTTGCAAACTGCTGTAACACAGATTCTCAAATTTAAGCAGGGAAAGAGCAAAAACAGGAACAGCAGGGAGAGGAAATAACTGCATCTTCATACATCAAGTAATTCAGTGACTTTCAGATGCACAGATTTTGATCTAGAAAACAATGAAAGAATGTAAACAGACAATATAGGTGCTGCTTATCTCTACAGATTAAAAGGAGAAGGAAAGCTTGCTCTCAGGTGACTCCAGGCACTGCTGGCCCCACTATCTTTTGAGTTGTAAACCAAAACTTAACTAACGGAATGAAATCTCAGTAGAAGCAAAATCTGAAACAAAAATAAGTGTAGAGCAGAAAAAATAAAGTGCCTGTAGCAGCCTGGCACAACCTAAAGAAAGTGTTACCAACATGCCAGATCATTCTGCAGTGAATATTCTTACCAGTACATACCTCACAGAGATGCTCATTCCTCATTGCTACGTAGTGCATGATCCTATAGGAGGTAAGATGACAAAAGAAACTCCTAAAACTCCTAATATGTTCTATGTATAGACAGCAAAGCACTCAAATTCTCTACACAGCATGGTAGTATCATAAGATAGGTTGACTACTGGAGCTTTCAATAGCCTGAGGCCAATTCAATCACAAATGCTGAAATGCCCTAACCACGGGCACAACTTAAACTTCAAAGCAGAGATTCGGATGAAAGTCAAGCAGCAGTTTGTACTCTTGGTCAATGGAAAAAGGAATCACGGCAGCAGGCGTCACTGCCAGTAGTCAGGGCATACTGCAGATAGAGAAAGAAAAATTGTTTGTGTTCTTTTTGCCTGAGAAACAATTCTGACCACCTGGCATTCAGGTGTATAAAGAATTACCGATTAATCTCTCTAATAAATAGTCTAGATAGTATGACTAGCCAAATTAACTACTCAAGCCTGCTGTCTGAAAACATCTACTATTGGAACTTAGGTGGAACTTGAGAGCTTTTTTCTTATAAGGGGTTAGAACTGCAAGGGCATCTGCAAGTGTATGTTTGTGAGACAGGCTAAAAAAATGTATTGTTACTCATTGCAAACAAAAAACCACAGCTGATTGGAAGAAAAAAATCATTCCATCCCAGTGATAAACGCATCCCTATTGACTTTTTTGAATAGTGACACCTGATTTGATTTCTTAAAATTCAAAGAAAAAAGTGAATTTAAAATAGGAGATAAATCACAGTAAATCAAGACCAAATGTTGAAAAAATAGCTTCTAGTCTTCACCTACAGTTTAACATTTGCTGCCTCTTAAGGTGAAGTCTGCAATGGACAGATACCTCAATCCTGCAGAATCCGGTAAAGTGGAACGATCTGCTTATAAAATCCCTTTGTAAGATCTGATCCTAAAGCAAAACATGATTTCTGTTTTAAACAGAGATGATTTAGATGGACAGCTACACATTATTTCCAGCTCCAATATCATGGTAAAATTCTGTGTTGCAGAAAATATCTATGCTGGAATAAGCCTGATAATGTCTTTAAGAGGTAAGCTGAAGACTGTCTATGTAGCAAGGTTTAATAAGGCCACAGATATTACAGCAGGGTTATAAAGGCACTCTGGTCTAACTAGAGCAAGAGACAAAACTAATGAGAATACTGCTGCACAAAATATGATCTCTATTAGACTTTAATATTAAGAATACTTAAGCAATAAAATGGTTCGGCTTGTCCTTCATAAGTGCCCTATTTATATTGTGGCTAAACAATGAAAGCTTTCCAGTTTAGAAACAGCTTTCACATATTTTTTTAAAGGCAAAAAAAGTACAGAGTGGAATGAAAGAAAAACATTATATATATATATATATATAAACAGACATTGCAAAACATGGCATCATATAACAAAAAAACCCTTTTAGTAATTTAAAGAGTATAAACCTAGAAGCCAGAGGAAGCTTTTAAAAAATTAATTTAAAATCTATATTTAGAATACTTCAGTAATGATTCCACCTGAATACTAATAAGAGACCAGGACTAAAAGCTTGTACAAAAAAGGTATATTTACTAAATGGATATATTGATCATTGAACTTTACACAGCATTACACTTTAATGACCTTCAAGGATTTGAAAAGCTTTGGTTGTTTATGTAAAAATTCTAAAAAAACCCCCATGGATTTATATTTACAGTCTGCTTATCCCTTCATAAATGACAACACATTAAAAAGAAAATGAACAAAACCAGAAGAAAACCTGCCTCTGATGAACACTAATGGCCACCTTGTGTAAGCCACTGAATGCATAAAAACCCAGGTGGTAAAACTCTTCTTTGCTGCTCTGTTCAGAGTGAAGGAAGCACAGCAGAGTTTTCAAGAGGTCTAGGTCTGTTAGTCTTACTTACACTCCATTTACAGCATAATTTAAAGGGCCTCATTAAGGCTTGCTGTCTAAACGCTGAGTGATGAGCAAAGTGAAGAGCACTAGAATCCTTACTGCCCTAATCCTGGGCTGAGCAAACACAGACAAAGCATATTGACAAAAAAGAAACTTGAAGGTCAAAATAGTCACGTCTCTACATTTGTCCAATTAGCAACTCAAAGCCCACTCAAAATTCGCTATGGAGAAATGTGGGTCCCTAATTTTCTGAGTGACAATTCCAAGATTTTACTCATTCAAAAGGCAGAATGGTCCATACAGGTTTTCCAGCATAGTCAAGGTATCACTACACTCATTGTTATAGTTCCCCAAAACCTCTCCCTTAGCACTGAAGAACTTTAATTAAGCAGCCCACCTATAATGGGGAAAAGAACACTAACTTCGTAGTCAGACTAATACAACATTTTAAAAAATACTACTTTGAATAATCCTGCATGATTTTTGCCATTCTGCTACCCAGCTCATTTTTTTTCTTGCACTCATCCTGTTGAGAGGTGAATTTGTCCTGGTGAAGTATACATGTATATCCATTTTTAAGATAAGGAGTAGTGGGGAGAGTAGAGACTTATCTAAAATCCTTATGAAAACATAACACAATATCTTGACTGTCTTTGCAAGACTCTAATGATGCTTAGAGGAGATAAAAAAAAATAAATCACAAATTAAATATTTGTTGATGTCATGGATCACAAGTTAGAATAATTTCCATGGCAACCCCTTCAGTCTTCTTTCAAGGAAAGACTGCCAACATGTTTTGTTTGTTCATTATTTAAAGTGCAATCTGCTACATGTTACCACATGTATCATTTCTCCCATACCATCTGCAAACCAACAAAAAAATCCAATGTCTTCACTAAGTCCTGTCAAAAGTATGCAAAAAAAAAAGTGCAAGGATTATGCAAAACCATCATATAAACAACTAACTGCAGATAATATGTTTATAAAATTAGCATGTATGAAATATATTCTGCTTTTTATTTGGAATTTTGTTTGGGGTAGTTAGATCATATGTAATACAGGAACATGTTTTTAAACTGTTTTTCACTACATTAATTTAGAAAAATTATAAAGTTTGCTCCATCACTTAAGTCAAAATACACTTTGTCACTTAGAGCATCTTTTTTTCACAATCTTGAAAAGACATGCTCACTGACGAAGATCTTAGCACTGAAACATTGACTGTTTAAGTTCCTTTCATGCACCACACGCAGGGCAGCAGAAAGATAAGATGTCGAATGTCCTGAAATGAAACTCTGTTACAGAATCACAGAATCATTTTAGATGGAAAAGACCCTCAGGATCATCAAGTCCAACTGTAACCTAACATAACTCTATCACTAAACCATGTCCCTAAGAACCTCATCTAAATGCCTTTTAAACCCCTCCAGGGATGGTGGCTCCAGCACTGCCCTGGGCAGCCTGTTCCAGTGCCTGACAACCCTTTCCATGAAGAATTTTTTCCCCACTATCCAATCTGAACCTCCCCTGGCACAACTTGAGGCCATTTCCTCTTGTCCTGTCACTTGCGACCTGGGAGAAGAGACCAACACCCTCCATACTACAACATCCTTTCAGGCAGTTGTAGACAGCGTAAGGTCTCCTCTCAGCCTCCTTTTCTTCTCTTACTTGAAGAAATTAGAGATGTTAAGCTAGAGCTACTTTCTCTCTTGGTGCATATAGGATCGTTCCATCCAGATTGCTGAAGATGCAAAATTTGGATGAAAAATTCCTGACAGCACTTGCTGCAACTGAGCATGACATACATCAGCATGTACATCTCCAAGTCGGGCATTCACGGTCAAATGGTCATAAGTCCCATGTCTTTGGCAGGAAAGAGCAGGTAGCTCTGGAACCTGCACACAACTCTGCTGCAACTCTGAGCCAGATGCACAGATGGTTACATCACTAGAAGTTGTCCTCAGGAACAGGGCCACTGCCCTGAACTCTTATCATTCTCTTTATATCCCTAATTATGGTCAGAATGTAAATAAATCTAAGTGCTCTCTGGACTGACTTCTTTACAGTATTATAAAGTGCTTTTGTTTATATTGGAAAATTCCTGGTACTGATTATAAAGTGCATTAACTGCTTTGGTAATATGCATTATGTCACAAAACATGAAGGGCTGTGGAAGTGGCCAAACACACTATGAATCTATAAAGAGATGCATGGAGCTTCCTGAGCATCACTACTTGCCTTAGAGTGCCCAAGACAGACAGCCAGGTCCTTATGAGCACAAGTTCAGGTTATGATCTCATATAACCTCACAGATTCTGAACACTCCTGCTCATGTTAGAGAATAGTAACCAGAATTTAATTGTTTTAATTTCCAACACCATTCTACTGCTTCTGCATTAAAGACTTTCCCACAAAGAGTTTGGTGACTAAGTGGTATAGCAACCATTTATTTTAACCTCATGTCTTAACATTTCTGTGATTAATTGCGATGAACTGAAGTTGCAATAACATCCAGTCATCTTAATGGGATTGCAAATGCTTTATTTCTCTCAGAATTAAAATTTGTTCAGAAAAATTTAACAAAGACTCACTTAAACATGAAATAATATTCTTCACCTCCTTTGAGTCTCAGAATTTATGTTAGGTGAGAAGTAAAACGTCCAGCTTCAGACAGGGTGATTATATATAAAGCAGAATTGGGTTGATAGTGCTACTAAAACAAGGATATAGACCATACCTTGGCAGGTGTAGGTAGTACTGGCTCCAACACTAAGAAGATATGAAAGCAGAACACATGGTAAAACAGCAATTGTTGCACTTTCTGCTTAGAGATACTAGTATTTGAGAACAATTAACAGACCAAACCCAGCAGAGTTTACTCCCAGGTTCTCTGAAGCTCAAAGCAATAACCCATAGTTCTAAGTGATATAATATGCATGATTTTTCTCTCTGTTTTTCATGTCTACAGGTATTTGGAATTTACACATAGGCCAGAATGAATGCTAAAAATGACATTTTCTAAGTGTATTTGCTCTCTAGTAGATTTTGCCTTTGGGAAAAATGATTAAGGAAAAAATATGCAGGACAACTAGCTTCCTGGTACGCAATAGCAAAACAAAGGCAGAATTTTTTTACTTTCTAGTCAAGTAGAGGTCAATAAAGAAAATTTCAAGTAGCTTTTACATTAGAACTTGTTACATTACTAAGTGAAAAAGGAAATGTAATTTCAGTAATCTGGCACGGCAAGAAGCAAGCAACATGAACACAGCAACAGGCACAAATAAGCATCTCAGGTGCACTCTGACTGTGCTTTACTGTAAAACAAAAACTAATCATTTCAGCTGAAACTATGCAGTGTGCAGAGCCAGAATGTTCAGAAACAATCTGGCATCACAATACAAGCCAACTTGCTTTGCAGTCAAAGCAAGATTACAACACATCCTAAACTTCTATCAGAAAGGAATGCTTTAACCTAAAGCCGATTAGAATAGTTCTTGCTTAAGCTTTCCATTAAAAGATTGCAATTCTGTTGATCTGACTGGCCTCAGTCCTGACTGATACATGATGCTTTGACAGCAAAGAAGAGATAAACAGAAGACATCAAATTACAGTCCACAAAGACTATCATGGCAACACTTCCTGACCAAAAGAGCATATTCTTTTTGATTTTGATTTCACATAAATTGGGTTAATGATTAAAAAGTTGACTAAAGCAAACAGGCAACTTTATTTTTAACTTTTCTAACAGAAGATGTATTGTCACAAAAAAATCTTGTTGGTATCTTCTAGATTTGAATAATAACCTATATAATTTATATGTAGAGAGATCTATACACCAAGTAGGCCACTACCTTAATTTTCTTGATGACAAATACATAAGCATTATGTAACTTACCCCCCCCCCCCGCCCCCCAACCATGAGCTAAACATAGGAGAGAAGACAAATGCTATGTTTTTGTAAGTTCTGGGTTTCATTTTCATAGCTGCTTTGCAGGTTATTTTCTCAGTTACAGAAAAATAAGTACAACAATTAAAGAAATACACAATTTCTACAGGCCTAAAAAGGACAACACAAATTGACACCTAGAAAGTTCCTTCTGAGCTGTAAAAAAACCCCAAACAACCAACCAGAACCAACCAAACAAACAGCAAAAAAACCAACCCCAAACAAACAAAACCCCCCACAAATAACCAAACCACAAGCACAAAAAATCCCAACAACCCCCCCAAACAAACCAACCAGGAGAAAGAGAATGTTACTTTCTGTAATTAAAAGGAGAATTTTGCAGTTAAAAATTTCAACTCAACTTTTTTTTCAATAGCATTTGATGCAGATATATTTGTGTATGCATTATTTTAATAAGGATTTATTAATTTCTAGGAAATAATTGGACACATCAAGACAAATACTTTTAAATTGATTTGTAAGCCTCTCAATTTACCTCACAAGATTTCAGAGTACATCTGGTGTTGTTCTGACATCAATTGCAGTCTAAAACTCTAAGGCAATTGTTTATTTATTTAACAGAAAATCAGTCATTTGCACACATTATTCAGGGAGGCGTGAGGCAGCTTAGCATAATGAGAGCCAGAGGTCTGATGGTTTTATATGCATATCTGTAAACATCTACATTACGTTTCTGATACAGCTGAAACTGATTATATGCTATAGTTGCTATTCACACTAATACAAAGGTAAGCTAAATCATCATATCTTTATTTAATAAATTTTAAGGTTACATTTTTGTCTCTGGATTAGAAACTCTCTCTCCTTCTTCCAGCAGTAAAGTACATTTTATTTGCATTTAAACTACTGATTAAGCACTCTTCTTATGACTACATACCCCCAGTTTTTTTTATACAACTGTATTTATCATTAACAATAAAAAGCCTAGTAACAAACTTTCCATTAATATAACAAATAATTTATATTTTTAGATGCACTGAAAAATACGAATTACTGAAAATGAATTTCCATTAACATAAGAAATTCACCCCGTGAAAACCACTGCAATAAAACCATAAACTCAACTCTACCAGCTGTCAGGTAACAAGCAGGTGCTATGAATTTTAGCTCCAGATCGTGGCTTAGGAGCCCATGAAAGACTTCCAGACCTCATCATAGTTCATTCTAAATTCCAGCCTCTGAACTTTCAAAAGACAAAACCTAAAGTGCAAGGAGATGAAATCCAGAGAGCAACTATAATAAAAAGCATCAGATCATTACCAAAGGTAATTCAAAAGATACTAGGACAAATTCTGGTTTTGTTAATCATACATATGATTCATCCCCAAGATAAAAGAAACAGATTGAAAGAAGAGGACAGAGATTTGCCAAACCTAGTCATAATACTTGCCACCCCCAACCTGAGATTCAAATGTATCACAGCACAGCAGCAGAATCAGTCTGGCTGTAACTAAACTCTATATATAGCCCACGTAACCTGTTTTGTCAAAACATTATGGATAAGAGCTTGTACATAGCCTTCCCTTTCACAGATGTGATTACAAAATAATTAGTAGCAACAACTCTTAAACTAACAATATTTAGATGATAAAATAAATACAGACATGCATAATGTTGTTGTTGAATTTATTTATCTACATCATTTTGCTGGTAAATAACGTTAGTTAGTTTACAACATTTATGCAGTCCTATGAGACAATTCTGGAAACAACTCAAGGTAACAGCTAACCCTGGTGCTTACAGCTCCTCAAAACCAGTCATGAGTCACATCAGAGTGTTCCAAGAGCCCAGACTTCTTCATCAATAGGCTATCAGTTACTTAGTCATTTTACTAAGAGCAAAGGTACAACCAGAAGGCTTTAACAAGCCCCACAGTCACCCTTACCATCACAGATAGCCCCAAACAGTTTGCACCTCATGTTCTGGTACCCATCCTTCCCCAGGACACCTCCCACCCCACCAACCAGGGCACCTATAACCCCTCTCCTGCCCCCTCATCCCCTCTTCCTCAGCTCCCCAGTTTACTCACCTCCAACTCCATTGCAGGAGCACAAAACACCTGATAGACACCCCATTGCCTATCATCTGGCAACTACTGCTTCCTACCTGTGCCTACAGGGACTAGGTTTCCACTTTCAGGATTCCACCTCCTCAGCTTCCTACAGCAGACACTGCCCTGGGACTAAGTACAAAGGCCACACTGAAGGAAACCCCCTGCCACACACCTGCTCTTTGACTGGGCAAC
The DNA here is from genome assembly GCF_036013475.1 of Columba livia. Taxonomy (NCBI): domain Eukaryota; kingdom Metazoa; phylum Chordata; class Aves; order Columbiformes; family Columbidae; genus Columba; species Columba livia. Next base: position 3,616,494 of record NC_088613.1, read on the forward strand.
TAAACCAGGTGGACACTAATGCTGATTGCTCACAGCTAGCTCTAATTAAACAAGGCTGCCCACCTGGAAAGAAAACCACAAGATTAAAAAAGAGAGAGCCTCCTACCCTTTTGTTATCTTGTTTAAGCATGGGGGAAAACACCTTACTACCAACTCTCTCTCTTCTTTAAGAACTGATTGCCACCCACCACTACTCTGAGGGCTGGTCCTGCCTTCCATCCTGAGTGGCTTATGGGTCCATTTAACCTAGGCTGGGGGCAGCAGGACTCTTTTATTCTTTTCTGGTGGAAAGGGCCCAGGAATGACGCTGGGAGAGGCTGGTGTGAGACCCCAGGAGCCTGAATGCAGCAGGTGGGTCTGTGTCCTCTCTTGTTTCCAAGGGTGGGCTGTGGGTCTCTGTTAGAACACCCGGAGGGGATCTCCCCCCAAACCCAATGAACTGCTGACCTTTATATGTGACTCAGTGATTTTGGCTGATAGAATAGTGAAACTACGATAAAAAATGAAGAATATGATAACAATATGTAATAAAGTAGCGTTATTACGGTACATGTGGCTTGTTTGGGGAGAGTAGAAACATTATGAGGTTTAACTTTGTTCTAGTCAGGTGGTTTTTCTGAAGTGTTAAATGGGAAAATTAAGGATATCTGTTTTAGAAATAGCTATTTAGTAATTTTCTTATTAGTCTTGGATAACATGTTGTTCTCACTCATGTCTAGTCTAGTGTGCAACCTTCAAATGGGGCCAAAATCAGATAAATTAGCTAATCTTTTGTAGGCTTTTAAATGTTGTATTTTTGTATGTTGGAATATGTGTGCCTTTACATTATTTTCTGGGATAAGTATATGTTTTTGAAACAGGTAAGTTTAATATTGCAGTAAATAGTGTATGTTATGCTATGTCTTTCTTAATTCCTATTTAGAGCTTAGAAAATAATGTACAAAATAATTGGATATTTGAGCACAACCAAATGATGCTTCTTAATTTCTGTTTTGTTTGCTGCTAGTGCCTACTTGAAGTAGAGAGTTTTGTTAGTATAAATGCTTTAGAAAAGGAGTTTTCAGCTTACACAGGCAGTAGCTTGCCAAAGCAAAGCTTAAATTTACATATGTAAACATTTATCTAAGAAGCATTTCTGTATATATAGTTGTCTTACAAATAACAAAGTACATTGTTTGACTGATAACAACGAGGCAAGAAACCTGCATTTTCAAAAGGTCATAGGCCACCTATGTAACTTCAAAATCATGTTTGTACAGTAAATGCAAATATTACACACAGAAATATATCTGCTTCATAATTTGTGACAATTAAGAGAAAAGCTACATTTCATATGAATTATTCATGGTGTGTGATTCACTCAAACTCTGATGTTAACTTAACCTTGAGTTGCTTTCATTGTGATCTAGAGAAATTATTTCTATGCCCTCTACAAACACATTAGGGCTTGGAAATGTCACTACTCCTGCTTTATTTCTGAACTCCCCTCTGACATTTCCATTTTAAGAGAAACTGTAATAAATATTCAGCAGCACATTTACACTTATTTTGTTTAAAACCAAAATAGCATGATTTCCACATTAGTATATGAACTGCAGTATTTATACCAGCATGATTTTCTTTTTTTTGCAGCTAGAAATTGAAATTTAGAAAGTAGTCTCATGCACTATGCTTTCAATATAGTTAAACTGTATTATTACACCGATTCATTAGAGTGTCTATATTTTATCTTCTCTTCACTTTGACCCTCCACCCACTTATAATTCGAAGACAAACACTGTATATGCTGCATAATGTATCACATAGGCAAGAGGTCTTCAATTTTAAACAGCTTAATGCAGCAGTTGGTTTTACTTTATCAACCAGAGCAAATATGCAGGAAATTGCTATATTGATCCATTATTTTACAATCAGCTAAAATTTTTAGCTTCTTTTGTGTGTTTGACTATTATTAGTAGGATAACTGTATTTTTTAAAAGGATTTCAGCAGTTGGCTATCACGTTTTTTGGTATTTAAAAGAAGTTAGTTTAGGATTGTGTGTATCAACAAAGCATTTTAGGTGTGTTGGTTTTCAAGCTTACGATTTGTATTATGTCTGACTTGCATCTTGAAATAATATTTGAGTTGTATACAAATTGTATAGATAACTCCTGATGTAATTTTTTTTTTACCACTTTTTCCCAATATTTTGATTTTGTAGCCCACTTAAGATGGAATTGGTGATTCCAGAATTTCTGGTTTGGAATTTTGTCTTGCCCTTTTGATTATCAGCATGATCAATATGTCTTTGAAGACCTGATGATTTTTCAGACACTAGTTGTTATGAGATTCATCCTAGCATTCAACTAGCTTCATAAATGATTTCTCTATGATATGTAAATATATTAATGTCCATTCATATTCAGATAACATTGTTTACTATAGAAATCCTGCATTGTGTTAGGTAACACTTCATCTATCTTTAAAAGAAGATTTTGCTAGTTTAGAAAAAACTATCAATCGCATACTAAACAAATATCTAAGTACAGAATTCACAGTTTAGGATTGTAGAATTTCACTATTGTACTTGAAAGATTCATGTTATCGTGATGTCTCAGCACTAATATGTATCTATATATATGAGAAAGAAGCTGTTTTTTGATTATTCCTCTTAAACTTCCCTCTGCTGGTTGTCTTATTTTGTAGAATTTTGTCTTTTTATCTGAGCAGTGAAATTTCTGGTGCCAACCTTTACCTGAAGGGGGACATTCTTGTTTTCCTTGACTCACAACCAAGTTGAAGTTCTGGGTTTTCTCATTTATCAGAAAACAGCAAATTATGTCATTAGTACTGGTTGCTTAAATATTCTTCACATATCTTGACCTCAATTACAATGAGAAAACTTACACATGGAAAATTTAATTTGCTAATTCATCTCTGTTTACTTTATGCCAAGCTTGAACTACTTTTGGTTGTTGTTTTCCAGAGAACAGTTTACATCTCTTTACGATTAGGAACAGTATCAGTGCCTTCGCTTTGTAGTTTTAATTTATGCAACACAGTTAACTGGCCTGAAGTTAAGGAGGAGAATCTGTTAATAAACTCTCTTCCTGGTTCTTCCTGCGACTAGTTGAATAAATTGTTTTAAATTTGGGTAGTAAAAATATTTCCTCAGCACCTCGTAGCCAAAACGCAAGAAAAGTTCATCTGGACAGATTCTGCTCTTGTCTTCTTCAGTAATTCACACAGATATCATGGAGTTGGCAGTATCATAGCAGTAATGCCATTGACATGTAGGAATAATTTTGAAAGGTTTTTTTTTTTATTAAATAGAAACAGAGTGTAGTGTCGTGCTGTTATGACATTAGTAATTAACATAAAAATAAGTTATGATACAGAGTGTGAGTTAAGAGTCTCAATTTATTCCTGCTTAGCCTATAGTTGGAACAAACTCTGTGAAGTTTCCTGTATTAATTTATTGCCACTGTTTAAGCGTAAGGTAAGTTACAGCTGAACATTACCAGAAAATTACTGATTTAATCTGGGATACTTTGCAAATTCCAGTCACTCATGCTGAGGAATGACGAGTAAAGGATGAAACAGGCACACAGAGGTTATGGCATTTTTAGGAGAAAGATGACTTTGTCCTATTAAAAAATGTTTTGTCTTGGCAAAATATACAGTCATTCTTTAGGCATATCAGGGAATGGGAGAGAATTTGGGGAAAAATGTTGGCCCAGAAGCTGATGGGTATCAACTGGCTAGAAATCAGGAGAGTTCTGCACATCAGAACAATGAGAGTCACTGCAGGGTAGCGGGTTTGGGACAAAAAAACTACTTGTTTTTAGGACAGACCTTGCTAAAAGTGTTGTTGACCATATCTGGCAAAATATGATTTAACTGTAATACAAAATCATCATCAAGTACTGTTTTGTAGTGAGTGTTAATATGTTAATGAGTACAATATTCAAAGCTGATCAGGATATATTCTGGCTTCTTTTCTCTGAATGAATTACTGATTCATTTTGTATAATGTAGCACTACTTGACCTTAATGTACTGCTGTTAATACAGTGTTTGTACTTAAAGCACAGGAAATTGTTAAAAAAGCGAGCCTGAAACTATTACAACACAGTGACTAAAAGTAACACCAGGTGAGCTGAAATCTATGCTATTCATTGGCCACAATGTAGGTTGTTCAGTGATGAGAATAACGGCAACAGAAATGGTGCTTTGCCTCTACCTTGGGAAAAGGACAACATGACTGGGATGAGTATGACCAGACTGGCTCAGAATTATGTTGTTAATTTAACTATGCTGGATGCTCTGCAAAAGATACGACAGTCCATTTATGGAAACTGCTGGTTCCCTTTTGACTTTGATGGTGTCAGGTTGACCACACTTCTAATTTAGCCAGGTTATGATTAATTTTACATTGTTCTGAGACAGCAGTAAGATAATGAACCTAAACCTGCTCTGCTTTATTAAAGTGGTTATTATAAGATTACATATAGAAAAAAACTTGAGGCATTTTTTCTAAAGAAAAGCCATCAATTTAAAGGAAAATATCTTTCCATACAGTTGAGTGTAGAATAGCAGCAAGGTCACTTAGTACAGCAAGTCCAGGTGGCCCTGTCTCTGACTGTTAAATCTTGGGTGAAATATATGCTGTCAGCCACTGAGATTAATAGCTCTATTTGCTGTTCAGTATATTTGAGAAACTCCTATTATTAATATAATTGGGGAAGAATTTAAACTTCTCAAGGCCTTTTTAGAGTATTATCTTTAGATACTTTTTAGCATCTTATAAAAGGCAAAATAATACAGCAAATTTATCTCAGTAGAATTGTTCTCAGAATTATCTGGTTGACATATTTTTCATTCAACAATTATTCCTTATAACTCTATTGACTCTCACTTGCTTTATTTTTTTCTTTTTTTTAAGGAGAAAATATTAACTGGAGATAAGAGATGCAGTAAGACTTGTTTGAGAATTTGTAATGTTCCCATTCTTGGTGATTCATATGTTTTTTTTTCTTCATTAAGCAGAAATATGATTTTGTGTCACTAGTAGTTTTAAAGCAGTGCATGACTTGCCTTCAGGTGTCTGATAGATATTGTACAATTGGAATAAAGCAAAGTTTCCCATGTCTCTTTTAATGGGAGAAGGTCAGTTTCTGTTTATACATTTTTTTTACTTCAACCAGTAGGTATCTATGCTAACATTTAAAAAGTTTACATCCTTTTGTTATGCTGGTGTAATAGGGAATTTTGTATTGCACACTAAAATACTGTATTTAGTCTTCTGGTCAGTAAGAACATAAGGCAGTCTTTTAGTTACCATTCTAGCGGATTCCTTTACATTTGTAATAAATACATTACTACATGGTATGCTATAAGATTAAAAACCCATTAAGAATTAAATTCCCATGTGTCCTGATATTTTTTGGTAATGTTGTATATCAAAACAGCAGGCAACAAGGGTACTTTGAATTTTCTTTATGTGCAAAGTGAGTATAATATATTCCTGCATTTACGGTTTTGCATGAATATGCAAGGCAACTAATGCTATTTATGTATATCAGCTACAGTCCCCAGTATGCGAGGCAAAATAGAATAAGCAAGCTACAAGAAGGATAAAGTCCACTTAAATTTTTCCAGTCTCTTTTGTTTTCTTGCTTAGGAAACTAGACAGATGATAGTAAAGATGCTTGACAAAGGGTGTAGAATAGGAGCTGCTTGGTCTCTGACCTTTGTATGGTATTTTGGGAGTGCATTGTCTGGGATAATCTATCAAGAAACACTTTTCCAGGATATCTGTTGTGACTCTGGTTTTCCAGCATGCACACAAATGTACTTAAAATGCTAATATAATAAAGCCAACTTTGAGGTTTTGAGTCTACATTGTGCAACGTCCTAAGAGTATTTAAGTTTTGCTATGGTCAGGGAAAAGGACTGTTTAATGTCTACAGAAAAAAATCTGCGTCTTGCCAATTAGTTTTGTTTTATACAATTAGTAAGCTTCAGAGCTGTAACTCAACATTTACGCAGTACCACTGGTAATAGTAATGCTTTTGGAAGCAGAGACCAGTATCCTGCTGACTAGCACTACTCAGCGAAGAACTGTTCCTAAATCTTGTGTAACTTAGTCTTTGAGGCTTCATATTCATGGGGATGCAAATTTGTAGTGAGTGTTGCAGTGGAATTCAATAGTGTAGCCTAATTCTTTCAGTTTCAATATTTTGCCTTTGAGCAAGATAAAAACTAGGACTGAAATAATAGAAGAATATACTTAATTTCAGGTTTGCTTTTGGTTTTAGACTACTTGCTTGCATTATGACAGTGTTCATGAGTTAGTCCTGGTTTAGATGTCTAAATGATAAGTTGCTATGGTGTGACTCATTTAATTCAAAGACAATCTCTGACATGGACTCATAGGTACATTGCCATAGAGAAGCCTGTTTCTATCTGCTTGCTGAAAGTCTTGCTTAAATAACTTTTTCATGTATAGATATCTGTGGATGCAGATAGAATTTTCTGTGGGTGAGGTATGCGAACTGTAGAAACCCATGCCACAACAAGGACCTATGTAATAGGCAGATAAGTTTTCAGGTGTCTCTGTGTTGGTATTTGTGTGTGGATACACAGGTGATGGTAGGACCCTCTTGTTGATAGTGCTGATGATGGAATTTAGACTACAACACTGGAATTCAAAGAGCAACGTGTTTTTTAGATAGGCTTTGGTGAAAAGTTTTTCAAATATTAAATGCACCAATTTCAGATTAAGGAAAGTGTGTACTCATTGTGTGTGTGTGTAAATAAAGACACTGCAGGTTTGCATGCAGTTCTCTAGAAAAATAACTACCTGCATGTATACTTGAATACTTACCTATGTGTGCTAAATGGACCACACAAAGCAGTTGTGTTGCCCTTCATATACTACTCTTCTTATTTAATTATTTTTTTTAATCACAAGTATCTACATGTTGGTATTTCGCTGAAAACCAGCATGCAATGGTAGCAAAAATGATTAAAAAAGAACCCCAAACAACAAACCTGTTTGTGAACTATTAGGAGATAGATAGAATTTAACAGGTAGCAGGGTCAGGCACTGGTTTGCATTTTGGGTCATGACCGTTCAGCTTATTTTAGGGTTTTGGGGATTTCTTTGGCTAATACCTTGTGTCTGTTATTTCAAGTAACCTTCTTGCACTGCTAGAGGATATAGACTTGACTGGTTCCTGACTTAAGCTTGACCTTTTGAATCCCATAATCTTGTCCAATTTCTCCTACTGTGTCAGGTTACGAAGTGGAGCTTTGTCTTGCTTTTATATTGTGGGAAAATCTAAAACAACAACAACAAACTTTGTTTAAGCACTCAGAAGCATTGTTGTCTTCTGTTTTCAGCCTCTAGAGAGGTGCATGTAGTTGGCAGGCAGTCTCTTGTGAGTACTCTAGAATGAGGTTGCTGTCACAGCAGTCGAATTTTATGTGTTTTGATGAAATTTGCTAATATATAGACAAATATTTAAGAAGCAAGTTCTTACCTGGTTGACTGGAATGCATGGGTCTTCACTTCTGTCTGGAAAAAGCTTTGTTCCCTGCAGCATCCTTGGCAGTTCCTTGTTGTTCCACACACATTTATGAAATGCTAAACCAGCCTTTGGGGAATCCTGGTTGTGCTCTCTTGACTTCTGCCTTTGCTAGGACTACTATGTGTAACTTTTACCCACCTGATACTTTCCCAGGCTACAAGGGGAAACTACCTCTTTATATCAGAGTTTACATGTTTCCTGAGCTTAGTAATATTTTAAGAAAGCCCTGAAATAATAACTTGCTGTTAATACTGTTACTACATAATGAATATTTCATACCAAGAGGAACACGGGTTCTGACTCTAAAAGATCGTGTAGTACGAAACTTTAAATTAGAAAATGAAATATATTTAAATTATATTGAAGAAGGCTCTGATTAACAGCCATTAGCATTAAACTGGTGTTTTATTAAAAACATGACATGTGCTCAGTAAGAAGTGCTGTATGTTCCTAGAAGTATTTCTGTATACATTTGTCTTCTCCTCTATGCAGTGATCTGCTCAAGCGTTTTACAGAGAATTGTCTAAATATTTGCCTAATCTTCACAGTGTCAGGATGACAAACATGCCTCTCCCAGAGACTGTTTTGCCTGACACAGCCATAGTTGCTTCTGACATACTTAAATTCTATGATTCTTTGGGCAACTTTTTGCCAAGGTTGTATGTATTTTACAATGCAACTGGATTTAGGGTTTTTTGTTGTGTGTATTGCTTGAGAATAAAATTGGGATGTCTTGGGTTTAGATGAGAAAAAAAAAAAAACAAGAGAAAGAGTGACTAAAGATAGCCAGAAGGACAGATGTTGAGACTTAAATGTGGGATGTAGCAGATGCAGGTTAAAGGCCATTGCTTGAATCACAACTTGACAGAATTGAATCCAAATTTAGTTAAAAGAAGGGAATCTTGATGTATCAATGAAAGATGAAAGCCAAAATATTTCTATTTGGATTAATTTTAAAATTGGAGAAAGTTCCATTAAAGACAAGGGACGTTTTTAAGAATACGCAGGTGGAGAATTGCATCTGAGGATTACAGTTTATCATTTTCTGATGAGCTGTAACACGTCATTGTTTCATATAAGATAAGCGTTATTTCACCTTTCCAAGACTTAACAGATTATTCTGAATACAGCTTCAACTTTAATTTTTATTTGAAGATGTCTAGTATTATCTGCAGGTCTAAACTTTATAAAGGTATTTAGATGAGTTTGTCTTTATTGAAATTGAGTCATTCCCAATGAAATCAAGAGAAAAGTAATGTGATGTTCTATTCACAGATTTACCCATACAGTGATTGTAAAAATTTATGGGTTTTTTAGAAGTTGAAAAATATACTCCTTAGGTGAAAAAGAAGCCATGAAATTTGTTTCAGAGATATATGCTTAAATGTTGCCTGTTATTACTGATGGGGAGGTTACTAAGCATTGGAACTGGAGGCAGCAAAGTAAATATTTCATATTCCAAGACATTAGGTGTCAAGTAGATAAATGAAAATTCAAATTAAACCTGTTTCAGCTTCTTGAAGTCCACATGCAGTAGTAAGGTGTTATTGCTTTGATACTGTGTGTGAAAAAAAGAACACCCTTGGAGACCCATCTGGCATTCTAATGTCTGGCTTGTAGCTGGAACTATTAAGTGGGAGTTGGCCTAAGTTTTGGTGGAGGATGGCTGGTGAATACTTTGTAGCAATACTTTCCTTGTGAATACAATGTAGCTATGAAAGTTAGGCTGAGTCTCTAAGTGGGAAACTGTGTAGCATACGAATACAACATTTAATATTTGATTGAACAATAATAATAATAGTAAACCAGGTTAAACAGAAAATCCCTCAAAAGGAAACAGCCAACAGAAATGTTGTTGCACAAATACTTTATTTGAAGGTTTTGTCTGTTATAAGTCTTACAAAAGGAAACACATTACAGTACACTCTTCTGCAATGATAAAGATTTGAGTTTAATGCATTATTTAGGAGCAGCAGTTTTGTGCATCCCGATTTAGGAGGAGAGACTCATCTGTTTCCATGAATTAGGGGACTTAGAGTTGCTTCTTTTAAAATGTGGCTGCCAATAGAACTGTCGGTTTATTGAGGCCAAAGCATAGTTTCTGCTTGGTGATGATAAGAGGTGGTTGGCAACACATGCAATCTGATAGGGTGAGGACAGACTATCAGGACTAATGTGAAGATGGGTAGCAAGTCACTGAAAGCAATGGTTTGCAAAAATTTCACTTGGTTACTTCCAGTATGGTTCATTTTCTGCCATCTGCTCTGAGACATCAAAAGGATAAGACGAAACATGAAATTATTTTCATACCTCATTTGCATAATGAGGATGTAGATGTAGTTTTGCTGGCTAGCCTTTCAGTCTGGGCCAAAACAGACTGTTTAACTTGTCACTGGCCAGTGCATACTATGTTAGCATGACTGAAATATAAATCCAACCTCTAAACTTGGAACTGAGAGTAAATGGCCTTGCAAAGGGTAAAGAGGTGCAATTTCAAACATGCCATATTTAGCTGCTTTTGGTTTGATCAAATAATCTACTTTGTAACAGCTTAATTTTCCATATTTTTTAAAAGTCTGGTATATATGAAACATGTATTCCCAGTCTGTGAGAATGAGTTAAACAGTTAACAGGCATTGCCCAGAGACATCAGCTGAGAGCAGAGATATTGTCAGCAAGTCCATTCACTGTCAGCAAAAACCAAGGCCCTGGAGTAAGCTGAAACTTGTTCCTCAGACTACCTGGGGCTGGGATTGTCAGGGTTAGTCATGACAGAGGAGATAAGCTAATGTCGGTCAAGAAACATGTTTCCTTATGCCTGGAGATAGGCTGGAGTCATGACCACAAGTTATTTTTGTTTGACTTGCTTGTTTACTTGCTTAAGGAAGAAAAAAATGCAGGAGATCTTTATCCCTTGTATCCCTTAGTGGCTCTCCAGGAAAAGGAGAGGCAATGGAAAGAAATTCTTGTATCACTTCTCAAAATGACTTAAAAACCTATGGTTGCAGCTGCAGATCCAGGTAGTCAAAGAACAAATGTTTTTAACCCTCACACTGTCTTGTTTGTGTCTTTATGCACTGTTATTTCATTCTAACTCCCCGAGAGAGATACTAAGTGTGAAATGCTAAAGCTGTACTCAGTTGACTTTAAAAGAAAGCATTTGGTTTTAACATCATTTTGCATTTTGCCAGTCTGTTTTCAAGTCAACTACTTTGGCGATCGGGTAGTGATAGCCTAGAAAGCTGCGCACCACCAGGTGGCACTGATGGTGTATGATTGCCTCATTTGAAACTTATTTGAGACATTTCTTTCTGGAAATCTGATCACATGCAAAAGGCCTGAACTAAATAACTCCCTTTGACCTCTCTGGGAAATACCTGTAACGTGCAACAGGCAACTAGACTGAGATGTGAGTGTGCCGTTGCATAATGAATGAAACTGCAGCACGAGAAATCACCGGGTACTTGTAGCTGGGTGCACGACTGCAGAGGTGCATATGGGGAGGTTGGTGGAGTACTTATAGAGGGTGAGATCTGGACTTCAGTCTCAGTAGATTTCAGATGTGCTTCTGTAGTAATGTTTTCTTTACTGATTTTGAAGGCTATGAAGAAAGGCTTATGAGTCACCATTGTTTTGGGTTTTTTTAATGTTACTTTTAAAAAGTGCTGATCAAAACAAAATAAAAAAGGGTATTTTGTCTGAGTTTTGATTAAGAGGCTGATAGGAAGTGTCTTCAGACTTGTACCCCTATTGGTCACTTTGGGTGCAGGACTGAATTGGTTAACATCATGTTTTCTGATACATAAGGCACAATATGTTTGAATTACTTTCTTTTGTAATTGTATTTCATTTTATTGACTGAATTTCTCCCTACAAGTTAATAAGGGAAGCACAAATAGTTTTGTATTCTTTGGTAATCTGATCTTATTTTTGTCTCCAGCCTGCTTCCCTATATTAGGATAAGAGGAGAGCTCACAACATAGCCAAGACTATCTCTGACTCTGTGGTGGAATTATTTGTACTTGGCCTTCAAAAAATGCTTCTTTAAAGATCTGCCAGCACTCTAGGACAGCTTGCTTCCAGTTCTTGTTTACTGAGAACTGCCTTCCTGAAATACAAATTGCTTTTATTGTGGTGTTATTTTCACTGTCAGTTTTTATTGGTGTAATGTATTATTTCATGATTACTGTCATCCAAGTTGCCTTCCACTTTGACATCCTTAACTAGTTCCTTGCACTTGGTGTGACATCAAGAGGACTTTCCTTTTCACTGTTATTTGTATATAAAAAAGCAGTCACCTGTGGGATTCAAGAATCTTCTGACTAGGTAGTGTTCTGCTGTATTGCTTGTCCAACAGCTACCACTGTAGTTAAAATTCCTTGTATTGTCAAGTCTTGTAGAAAAGACCTCGCCTACCAGATTTTTCTGGTTATAGGATCTGCTGTATACCCTCCCCATTGATTGAATTTCATAGAACCATGGAACGTCCCGAGTTGGAAGGACCCACAAGGATCATTGAGTCCAACTCCTGTCCCTGCATATGACAACCCCACAGTTCATACCACGTCTCTGAGGGTGCTGTCCAGTCTCTTCTTGAACGCTCTCAGGCTTGAGGCCGTGACACCTCCCTGGGGAGCCTGTTTCAGTGTCCACCACCCTCTGGGTAAAAAACCTTTTCCTAATGTCCAACCTGAACTTCCCCTGGCACATCATCCTGCCATTCCCTCGGGTTCTGTTACTGGTCACTAAAGAGAAGAGTTTGGTGGTTGTTCCTCCTCCTCTTGTGAGGAAGCTGTAACTGCAATGAGGTATCTTCTTAGTCTCCTCTTCTGCAGGCTGAACAAACCAAGTGACTTTAGTTGCCTCTCATACAGCTTCCTCTCCATACCCTTCACCAACTTTGTAGCCTCTTCTGGACACTCTCTAGTAGCTTAATAGCTTTTTTTTTTTTTTTTTTAATACTGTGGTACCCAGCCCTGCACACAGTGCTCCAGGTGAGGCTGCACCAGTGCAGAGCAGAGCAGGACAAACACCTCTCTTGCCTGGCTGGCGATGCTATGTTGGACGCATCCAGGACGTGGCTCCCTCTTGACTGTCAGGGACACTGTTGGCTCATGTTCAACTTGCTGTTGACCAGAACCTCCAGATCCTTCTCTGCAGAGCTTCTTTCCAGCATGTCATCCCCAAGTCTGTATGTACAGCCAGGGTTGCCATGTCCCAGGTATGAAATCCAGCACTTGCTCTTGTTGAACTTCATGTGGTTGGCGATTGCTCCATTCTGCAGTTTGTCCAGATCCCTTGGCAGGGCCTCTCTGCCCTGGAGAGTGTCTACAGCTCCCCCTAATTTTGTGTCATCAGCAAACTTACTAAGCAATCCCTCAGGTCTTGAGTCTATGTCATTTATAAAGACATTGCAGAGTGCTGACCCTAAGACAGATCCCTGCAGAACTTGTTAGTGACTGGTCACCAGCCTGACATAACCCCATTTACTAGAACAATTTGAGCTCAGCTCATCAGCCAGTTAGTCACCCACTGCATTGTGTGTTTACCCAGCTGTGTGCTGGAAGAATGCTGTGAGAGACAGTATCAAAGGCTTTACTGAAATCCAAAAAGATCACGTTGACAGGCTTTCCTTGGTCAACAAGGTGGGTAACCTTCTCATAGAATGAAATTAAGTTGGTCAGGCAAGACTTTCCCCTAGTGAACTTGTGCTGGCTGGGATCAATGACTGTGTTGTTGTGCAGATGTTTTTCAATAACTCTCAGAACAATTTTCTCCATGATTTTGCCAGGAACAGAAGTGAGGCTGACAGGCCTGTAGTTGCTGGGGGGTCATCCCTGTTGCCCTTGTAGATTGGGACAACGCTTGCCAGCTTCCAGTCTTCCAGGACCTTATCCTATTTTATCTCCAGTTAGGGATATTCAACTGGTAAGACTGGTAAACTGGACCTCAGAGTACATATATACCTCTTTGACGTGCGTTTTTTTTTTTTCTGTTCAGCCTGGAGAAGAGAAGGCTCTGTGGAGACCTCGTTGTGGTCTTTCAATATAGAAGGGTGGCTTCTAAGAAAGACTGAGAAGGGCAATTTGCCAGGGCCTGTAGTGACAAGACGATGGGGAGTGGTTTTGAACTGAAAGAGGGCAGATTGATTTAGATTTAAAAGGAAGAATTTTTTTATGATGAGGCTAGTGACACACTGGAACAGGTTGCCCAGAAATGTTTTGGATGTCCTATCATTGCAAGTGCTCAAGACCAGGCTGGACAGGGCTTTGAGCAACCTGGTCTACTGAAAGAGCTCTCTGCCTATGATGGGGGGTGGTGTAAATGATCTTTAAAGGTCCCTTAAAACCCGAACTCAAACTATTCTATGATAGTTTGTTTAATATAACATGTATCCATGAAGACTTAATCTGTGTTAGACCAGCAAGAAGTTACTAAAATGTTTTTTAGCTTTTTTTCTTCTTTTGAAGTATCAGGTCTTATACATTTACTTGTTATGCAGTAAGTGTACTGCATGTTTTATAGAAAACGTGTGCACATATTTATGATGATTTGCATATGAATCTGAAAAGAATTAAAATTAATTGCTGCAGATGAGAGGTACTGGTATAATGCATTTTGGGTAGTAAAGCAACATGAGAGCTTTTTGCTGAGCTAATAAAATGCAATTTGAGAAAGAATGAGTCCAGTAAAGGGTTCAGATTTATATGGTGGTTTTTTTCCCCACCTGCTTTGTAACATTTTGAAAAATGTTAATTATTATGCTGACATGAAGGAAAGACAGATGATGTTTACCATATGGTAAGGGGAAAAGTCTGAGGAGAAAGATGCTTCTTGCATCTTTCTCCATGTTAAGCCCATACAGCTGCTCTTGCCTGTGACTACTTGGGAAATTCTTCCAAGTGGTCTTCTGCCTGGGCTACACAGAGCAGAAAGAAGACAATGCAATGGGGTTGTTCTGTGCTGGGTATTGTGCTATGATGGCCTTTTTGTGTGAGAAAGGCAGAGTCTTACTTGAATGTGGAGCCTCAAAGGGATCTCTGGCATTTTACCTCCATGTTTGCTTTTCTGAAGCATTCCTCAGAAGCTTGTAAGTGCATACAGCTCTTGCATTTAGATCATATTTGTTGTAAACTTATGAATGATTAGAAAATACTTTTTGAAAAAACAGAGGAGGTTTCTAAACCGAACTGGGCTCCCATGTCCTTACAGCTAGTACTTACCACACTTAAAACAGTATTGTTTTCAAGGGTTGGAGGAAAGAAATGTGACTTCAGGAAAACATTAAAATTATGCTGAGATTTTTTTAAACCTCATAATTAATGAGGAAAATACTAGATATGAATGTCCTAGAAATTCTGTACCTGGTTATCTCACAAACAACAGCATCTTCAGAGCTGGTTGACTGTTGTATGCTGTTTTCTTTAGTGACAAGCCTATTTTCAGATTTACATGAGAAAAAGTACAAGACCCATGTGATAAGAATTAATCTGAATGCTGAAGATTTAAGGCTTAATTATAATTCTGTTCCAAGGCAATGGACTGTGTGAACTGCTGTTACTAAACTGTATTGTGTAAACACTGCATACTGATGGAATTTGCTTGTCAACCCCAGTGGCATTTCTGTGCACTGAGCTTGTCGTTCTGTCAGCCAAGTGCATCATGGGAAAAGATGCTCATCTCAAAGGAATGTGATCTCCATTTTTTAAGAAGAAAGTCAACCTCAAAGGTGCCACAAAAGGACTCTAACACGTATTACTGTTCTCAAGAGATAGCTGGTTTATTGGCTGTAAATTTTGTATTCTTCTTAAGTGATGGCAAATATTTATGTTGCTAAAACGTGGATGGAATATATCCATTTTTGTTTCATTGCTGATGAAATGATTGGTAGAAGTACTGGTGCAGTATTATAGCATTGGAAATACAACGGATTTTGACAAGTTACGTTGCTATTCCATTTTTTTTTTGCGTTTTTGCCCCTCAGACTTTAGATTGGTGTGTAATGTGCTGCTCTCAAACAAAGAGGATAACATGACTCATGACAGGTATTTTAGTACAGTGTGTACACTGGTAAACAAGATTAAAACAGTCAAAGGAAAGGAAGTAAAACCTGAGAAAACTTCTGTTCTGTTTACAAATTAGAAGACTAGATTATCTTCAGAATAAATAAGAAAGGTTAAGTCATAATCAGGTTGTGATTAAAAATATTGCTTCAGTGCTAAAGATTGAGCTAGAATGATACAGGAATAGCAGAGAAACAAACAAGAATTATATTAATATGCTTGCTTAGGAAAATAAAAACCTAAGACAGTAGCTGCTTAATTTGGTGACAAATTTTTTTCTAAACTCCATTGGAGGTAGAAGGATGAATGTGTGTTCTTAGGTATGTGTCGAAGGGAGAGAATCTGTCTTTTCCAATGCACTTGATAATGAATGCAAGAACGTACCTCTGAATACAGCTGCATAGTTTGAATCTCTAAAGTTTTTTCTGTTTTTCTCCTTATAATTATTACTTAATTTTTCAACTTTACATCAAGGCTTTCTTCAATGGTAGTGTTTTCAAGTAAAACATTAATGTTTCTTAAGCAGCAGAAATGTTTTGCCTCTCAGCTATTGTTTATACGGCAGAAGGGCCATTAAACTGTGAATATTTATGCTGAAGATTTGTACCTTTACTGTAACAGATACAACAGTGTCTGATTTTGCTTCTCTCCAAGTTGATGGGAGTTTGGTAATTGATTTTGCTGTTGGGAACAAAACCAGGCCAGGCATTTTGAGCTGTAAATATAATTGGCGTTTCGAAAATGGAAGTACAGTTAGATTGCAATGCTGACAATGGATTATGTCGCATTAAACAGGTTTCACTTAAGTTTTATTATGTGTAGGCCAGTCATAATTCAAGATTTCTATGTGTGTGGGAAGCCTAATATACTATGTTTTTTACATAGTCCTGTATATATGTTAATGGAATTGCGGAACTCCCTTAATGCTTCAATAAATATGCCAAATGTCTGTAGCAACCTGCTGTTCGCTGTGCCCAGATTGCTTCTTTGTAAGTAGGTATCAATCTTCAGTACTTGCTGCATTCAGCCTCTCAGAGTCTCTGATCAGGATCCATCTGTTCAAAAGTATTTGGTAATGTGGATTTTTTATGATATATATATAGGCTTCAGAAATGTTAATCTTCAAGTGGTGCATGATCCCTACTGTGTTCTATTTGTCAGCATAATAGTTTCAAATTGCAAAGAGATAAAGTCATGCACTTCCAAGTAGCAAAGTGTTCTGTTGCTTGGTTCCATTTACATAGGCTGGGTTGATTGTTTGTCAAATGGGTCAAATTTTGTTCTCAGTTCCACCTTTATGAACCCTAACCTGCACTTGCCTTTATTCTGAGTCACTGGAATAAAGCTGAAATATTGTTTCTATATGGATATTGAAAAATAAGACTAGATGCATCCTGTGAAAAACTAATTTGAATTTTAGACATTGTGTCTTTGGTATTTCTTTTCTTCCAGCTGTACTGGATCGTGTCTGTTAAAATGTTAAGTTGGGAAATCTGAAGTCAGCACATGGATTCATAACCTTATAGAATTTATTTGCAAATATAATTTTGTAGAAAATGAGTTTGAAGTATCAGTTCAAATTTAAATAATATATTATAGCTATACCGGGTGGCTAAACATACTAGTTTTGCTGGAAACAGTTTTATAAATGTCTTTGATCTACTGCCTACCACAACAATCTAGCCGTGTCTCTTATCTGATATGCTTGTAGTAACAGAAGGCAATATCATCTGCAAATAGGCAAATGGTACGTGTGCTTGTGTGTTTGACACTGTCAGCATCTGTGCTTTGAGTCATAGTTCACATACATTAGTTAAATAATGACACTAAGATGACAAGACTACAGTTTGTCTGTCAGTTTGTAGTTGTGTGGATTTCACCATAAATGTGAGTGTGCCCAGATGGAAGCTGAGAATAGCCATGTTAAATAGAATGCCTGACATTTGGCCTGTTGTGAAAATGGTTTGCTGGTCAAATTTTTATTGTGAAAAATAATACTAAGAGTCACAATTTTTGAAATGCATATAAACAATCTAAAAACCTGGAAATACATTAAAAAATACATTTGAATGCCAAGATACATGTCTAAATACTGGAGGATTCCAGAATATAGCATTTAGTCCTTCAGATTAGATTAAACAGTTTTAAACATTCACTTGATGCTCTGAATGGTCAAATACTTGGTTGCAATATCCTTAGCAAGCCTGAGGCTAGAAATTAATAATGAAGCTTTGTAATAAATTAATTTTCTTTCACTGAATTACGCAAATCAGCATAAAGTTGAAATTCTAAATAGAATATATGCTTACATATTTTATTTGTACATTTTAAATGTTTTTGGGTTAAAAATGAACATTTCATATTCACATATTCCTTATAAATAACATCTAAGACTTGGTTAATCACATACATAAAAGATCTGAAGTGCACTGCAGGACTGCCATATTGATGGCAGGAACTGGATGTGAAACTTTTTGCAATTTTACAATATTTTATAACTTCGTAGAGGCACAGTTTCTTTTACCATTCACACAATTAAGTTGGAAAGGTGTGAATGCTTGCTTTCTGAAAAAATGAGAACAACAATACTGCTATAGAGACACTGAGCAGAGTTGGACTTTTTGTCTATGTGATTGAGAGCTCAGCCAGAAGGGGTTTAGACTGCATATTAGGAAAAATTTCTTCATGGAAAGGGTTGTTGGCCATTGGAACAGGCTGCCAAGGGAAGCTGAGTCATCAGCCCTGGAGGGGTTTAGAAGATGTGTAGATGAGGTTCTGGGGGACATGATATAGAGATGGACTTGGCAGTATTAGGTTAATGGTTGGACTCAATTATCTTAAGGGTCTTTTTCAAACAAAATGATTCTACGATACTATAAATGGACTTTGCTACAGATGTTCAGTGCTTCAGGGCCAAAGCGAAGCAACAGCTCTGCTGTGTCCAGTGGCTCCCTCTGTTGGTGGGACTGCAGTGGGTGATGAGCCCCGAGTTAGTTTGTGCACCTCAGTTTTGTTGTCTGTTTGCACCAGGCACTGCCACTGCTTTAAGGGCTAGGACTGTTGATTCATACCACCAGCTGCTGTTATTTTTCTTATCAGTCACAAAATCATTCCAGTTCCTGCATCTCCTTCACCATAAACTTCTGTTTCAAGGACTTACATTTGTTATAAATCTTTTTACAGCACTAGCATTCAAAATAGCTGCTTCAGCTGATAGGTTCTGCTCTTGGGACAATAATTCTGTGGATAGTATTTCAATTTTTGAAGTTTAGTCATAGCCTTTGTATTTTGTGAATTCACAAAGCAGTAGTCTTATTTTAAAAATTGTTAAGAGTTTTTCAGTATCAAAATGTTAACTTTTATTTCTAGCAGTATCCTAAAATGCACCTTGTGTTATTTATCCAAGACAAAGCTATTTTGATGCACATTTTTTATCCCTCTACAAATAGTTACTTAAAGCTTGAAAAATCAGTAGAGCTAACCAATGTGAAAAGAAGGATGTAAGTAGAACACAAACTAAAGTGAAAACAAAGAAAACAACCCTCCTAAAAACTGCAAGGATGTTGTTTTCATACTTTCATTTTGTTGTCATTTTCATATTATATCATCCCACACTGAAAATGTCAATGTAAATTAACTGCCTTATTACAACTACTCATTTAGATGTACTAAATTCATATAACAGAGACTACAGGAAAATGATTTCTTTAATGCTTTTCTGTGATGCAGGTCAATATATACAGTCTGAGTAAACACACAACATATGGAAACTGGAAGAGTGTTGACCAGGACAGAAGTTGGCCAACTTTTACATCCCTGACGTTGCTCATGTTTATCTCAGTATTGATGTACAACAGTTCTATTTCTTTTTTAATTTAAAGTCATGATATTTTCCCAATTTGTGCCAGTCTATTCAACATGAATAAACAGGACTTGCATTAAGAGCACATTATGAGGATGGATGTAAAATAAACAACAGTTTTTCAGATTTGTTTCCTGTTGAGTATGCTAGTTTTTTATATTGTGTACATTCTGGCGAGTGATATTAGAAACTTCTCTTATGTTTTTTGGTGAAAATTGCATTATATATTCAGGTATTATGTGAGTCGGAGATGGGGTTTCTGCTCTTTATCCCTGTGTCATAGATTATATGTCTGACTTTTTTTTAGTTTTATCTTTTCTTCTAACGATCAATTATCTTAAAAGGATTTTCTGCCTAGTAACCCTATTTGAGTCATTCAAGTCAAGAAAAACAACAGAAATAGGATTTCAGACTTACAGAGTGACAAGAAATAATGTAGCTCCGATGGACTCTATACCAGCTTTTGTTTGAGACTGGGAGTGGTGATAGCCATGCAACAAAATGTGGTATTGAGGAATTCAAGAGTTAATATTGCAATCCTAAGAAAAAAAATTAGTCATTAAGAAGATAAGAGAAGTGCTTCTAGGGATTTCAGTTTGTATTGTTCTTTAGTGCCTTTCTATTGGGCCACTGTTCACATCTAGTGTGAAATCCATCTGAAGGCAATTTGAATGATCTCATTCCATTTGCCAGTGTCTATCACCTCAACGACTACCACTGTAGTACCCTGTTGTCAGCTTCAACAGAGACACCAGTAGGTTAGCGAGACAGGCTGAAATACTTTCAAATCTAGACAGGTGGTCTTTCCAAATCAGGGAGAACTGGCACAACACCACATTGAAGCTTGAGTTGCCACTGCCTGCAGCTGGAACGCTTTAGTACCCAGAGCTGTCAGCCCAGAATCTGTTATCTGTGCTTTGAGTTTTTATATGCAGCTTGAAGACATCAGCCATTTCTGAATATGCATGTCTTTTATCTAAACACCATATGGTTTTGCTGACCTATGCAATGCTGATATTTCTACCCTAATTTGTATATCTTTCTCTGTGCAGTGCCTGTTTGAGTTATAGGAAAATGGCCGGAGTGCTGCTGAGTCAGTGCAGCTGGGATAATGAGTTGACCTATTTTCTGTCTCATTGGGATGTCCATGCACTATTGGCAAAAAAAAAATAATAAATAATTGCTAAAGATAATCCTTTCCATGGTAAAGTCAACATAGAAAATCACTTGACCTGTTACTATCTCCCCCCCACACACTTTGCATGATATTTTTTAGTAAATCCAGCCATGAAGCAGCCTACAGTAATAACACTAGGAACAAAATGAGCATTCATGTGTAATGATTGTGCAGCCCAGGGTCACGAAGCAAGTACTCAGAACACCAAAACAAGGGCTGCAACAAGCTACATTTTGTAAATTTTGCAGAGGAATGGTGAAGATGTGAAAAGTATTAATTCATTAAGACTGTGAGATCATCTTTTAATAGAAGGTATTTACTTTTAAAAAAGGGCTGTAATCTTGTGTTTTATAGGGAGCAATAACGTTTTTCTTTTCCACTGAGCTTTTCCAAATCTTTGACCTTCAGCATTGTGATTCCAGCATCCTAGCGTGTATTTTCTTGAGCTATAGAAACGGATTCCTGCACCTACTTTTGAACTCTTGTGCTGTGTGAAAATGTAGGAGTGTTCCTGGAAGAGCAGAATAAGGATTAGTAGAGACAAACCCAATGAGGTGAGGGCAATGATATAAAGCAGCAGTCTAACTCTGCCTCTGTAAGGTTCAAAAGGAAGAGCAAGAAGGAAGGACATGCACCTTTGAACATTGTTGTGGTTGCTGCAGGTGTCTGAACAGCTGTTGGGCTGGGGTATGTGTCCTGCTCAGGTCTTTCACTGGAGCTGCTGTCTGCATCAGATGCCAAGGAGGGAACTGCTGAAGGTGTTGTGGGTGGTGGTTTAGCCCCAGTTCTCATTGGACTTGCTGATTTCCTTACACATCTGTGAGCCATCAGTAAGTGCCTTGGAGAAAAGCTGTTTGACAGTCTGAGCAGGCACTGCTGATAGGGAGCATAAGAAATCAGAGGATGTAGTATTGGTAGGATAGAGCACCAAGATTTAGCATAGCTTGGTGATGGTGATAGACATGTGGTCACTTTGGAGATGTCTGTATTTGGTGCACCCTTAGATTCCCAGCTAACCCTGGGATAACTTCCAGGTCTACATAGCAAAGTCTGTTTTCCTGCAGAGATACCGGCTTCCATCCTAGAAGCGTTATATTGTACCCAGTATATCCAACATGCTACCCCAGTGCAGTACCACTGAATAGTGTTGCATCTCCAGTGCTGGAATGGGATTTCTCTTAGAATTAGCTGAGGTAACTCAGCTCAGTGCATCCTTGCACAGTGTTGAAAAGACACACAGTCCTGCCTGTCTACAGCTACTGTCCCAGTATCCCAAGTACACTGATCAGCCAAGGGAATAAGCTTGTAGCCTGGTGTGGAATTTAACACTGTAGAAGAAATGACATTTAAATGAAAAAATGGCCAAAGTGCAGCAGTTTATGTGGAAATGTGGGCATGAAAATTAAATGGATGGCAGCTATTTCACTGCTGGTCACCTGGGTACCCTGTTTTACTAGAGTTCAAAAAAGAGTATAAATTAACGATGCCAGCTGCCTGTATGGAACATATTTCCGGTATTTACTATGTAACTGTGTCTTTCCTATATGCTACTCAATTCCCAGTGCTATAGGCAGAGCCCCGTGTTCCTGCCAGACTACCAGAATGCAGCATCTGCTCCTCTCCTGCTGGCAGAGTTGGGCACTAAACCCAGCATGTCTGGCACATGGAGATCAGCACAGATTTTCTTCCTGGGGTGGAACAGGTTTACCTGCCGGTCTGGAGACTCCTAGGCCATGTTCCCTCATTCTGGGATCCGCATGGATGATAGTAGAGGCTGCTGCTCATCCATTCTTCTAGCAGTTGTAATTTCATGGGTTTTAGCAACATTAAAACATCTCTTAGGCTGTTGGTGTTTATGCCTATGCAGTGCGGTCCTAGGGCTACTGGGCTATAGAGTGCGGAGCCTCATGAACTACCTGGTTCATGCCATGATCTCTGTGATATTATGTGGGTCTTTTTCTTCAAAAACTCTATTTGGGTAAGGAGTCACAGCCTTCTCTCTTCCTATTACTGATTCAGCTGGTTCCTTTCACTGTGTTCTGATTGTCCCCTCTATAGTGGGAAAGCAGCAGACATATATTCCCTTGTCTCTGTGGACCATTTAACTGATGCTACATTTCTACATTGAATATTAGAGTTACAGAGATGGTTTATGTAGCAAAACAATAAAGCATTCATAATTCTTCTTCCTCATAGGAGAAATAACACAACTATACAATTTAGCATAAATCTTCAGCTAACTTTAGACATATGTAAAGTTGCTCATTATTATTAGTTTTTCTCCTCCACAGTCCGGTCATTTTCTTTATTTTCCTCTGAGGCTTCTGCCTGCAATTTCTCTCTAAACTCTGTATTAGCTATTCTGTTTCAGTGCAGTTCTGAAAATTGTGCATTCTTTATTCCAAACAATGTTACAGATATACTGACAGCAAGCTGTTGGACACTGCTTCATTTGGAAGATTTAAACATCTTATAAGTGAGCCATCTTCCCATGCTAAGGTTGGACAAACTATGATCAGAAAGAAAACCACTTCTTATGAAAAAGAGAGAACATATTTCCAATTTAAATACATACATATAGTAAATAATTAGACTTCAGTATTCATAGTCTGATTTTTTTTCTTTCTCCTCGCTTCTCAGCCACGAAATATATTTGTCCTTGCAAGCCTGGAGCTGCAAACCATAATATTTAGTAGTAGTTAATAAATATTGCTAAAACTTTTGCTTGAATACTGTTCAAGGTTTCACATGGACTGTATGCTGGTAGATTAACATGATAATAGGAGCCTCTGCGCACATGAACTGCACAAAATAGACGACAGATACAGAAAAAGCAGATTTTGGAGTTTTCTGAGTGTGAATGGTTCACATCATTGGAAAGTGTTAATGAATCTCTACAGACCTCTCTGAGAAAAAGTGAGTATTTTAAAAACACAGAATTGTGTTTAAGGGGAGAATTCTGAAACTGGCCTGGATGAGGGAAATTACTTAGAGTGACATTAGGCTCTTTAAACCTGAGCGGTATTTTAATCTTATCAGGAGATCATCTGTATTATGGATGCACATGAGGAAGACAAAGTTAATTTTGGATAGTGAATGCTCATGGTGAGCTCATGATGATAAAGGCTAAAACTAATGAATGTATGGGTGTTTTCCCTTTTACAGCTCTATTTATAAAATATCAAGTCAGTACAAGGGAAAAATATCCTGTTTGTATGTAAAATACTTGTAGTTCCTGCCATTTCATGTACTCGCAAGAGAAATTCTTGTTTTCTTTATTAGTTTCTGAGCCACGTCTTCATTTCCATGATATTATTTCCCTCTTTATAAGTATCTTTTTTCAGTGATAGCTTGTATTGGGATGCATTCATATTTTCAAGAGCAGCTGCAATGCAGTCTATTTAAATGCATCGCAAAGCATGTTTAGAATAATTGCGAAGAAAACACAGTTTAACTGCAAGATATTTCACCTATTTTTTATCAGAATAGTGACAATATAGCTATTCTAAAGTGTAATTGTGAGGTGCTCTGACGGTGGAACTGTGTCATTAGATACCATGAATTTTTCTCAGTAATGCCAGATACAACAGTTACCAAACAGCTAGAGACTAATCACACCAGTAGTAGTCTCTGATTGCTATAAAAGTGCATTTCCTCCTAAATGTTGTTACTTAGGACACTGTTAATTGAAACATTAGACTTGTGTCTGATGTGTTTACTTAACATTATTGAAAGTAACACACAAGGTTACTGAAACTGACAATTTCAGTTTGTTTGCCTTGATGGTTAGGGAGTACTTTTTATCTTGGGCCTTTTCCACATGCATCCTCTTTTCATTTTGGGATTTTTTTAAAAAAAAATTATGTTAAAAAGTTCCTTTAGGCCTTTCAATTACAGTTCTTCAAGGGAATAAAACATTTTTTAAAATCTAGTTATACATTAAATTATCAATTTTCTGAACAAAAGCCTCAGATTAGATATGCACTACATTTTTTTTGGTGTTGCAGCAATAACACTTTCATTAAAAAGTGAGATCTGCATAGCAAATGAGGCTTAATTAAAATGAAGAAAATGTATAGTTAAATAACCTGATCATAAAATTTCCTGTTTCAAAAGCATCTCGTGCCTGCTTCACTAAAACTCGTCTTAGTAAAAGAGGAATCTGTAGTAAACTGAAGAAAATCTGTCAAACTTGCAAGACAGGGTCTGTTTGCAAAGCTATGGGCAATCTGATTAATTTATCATAGTAGTTCTTGCAAATCATACTTTTACATGCATTAAGCTAGTTATAATTCCAGCTATTAAAGATATTATTGCACTAAAACATCTTTGCAATTCTGCTGGTCCTATTTGTGACTTACTAGGGCAGTGGCCCACTCACAGTGCATTGTCAGGAATACAGGAATGATTTCATGGATAAGGACAATCAATTACATTGTCTTAAGACCCATAATGAGTAATAGTGATTCTTCCAAAGCACACAAAACTATGTAATTATCATTAATAATGTATGTGATTAAACATTTGGTCCTGTGTGATCAATTGCACAATCTTAAGGCCTTTGTTAATTCAACAAGTTTGTAGTTTAAATTTGTCTTCACAAATACCAACATTCAATCATGTATGTAGCTGGGCTGCATAACCATCTGCTTCTTTGACCTCTCTCCTGACCTGCTTTGTCTCTTTCTTTTTGCTCATTTCTGTGACCACTGGACATGTCACCTTTAAATTAGCTTCTGAGCTCCTAAGGGATGGCAGCATATCTATCAGAGTTTGTATTTGGAGTTTCCAGCATAATTCAGTAGAAGCTGGATGTAAAGTATGAAAGAAGCTGTATGTCAATTCTGTGAAATAATGAGGCAGAATTTGACCAGGAAATATTTAGAATTGAATAGGAAGGAATATCCAGTGAGGGAATCTAAATAAATGTTATGAGTTTAACAAATTTTATCCATCCCATCTGACATGTCTAAAGATGTAAGTTATGCAGCTTTTCCTGTACAGCAAAACAAGACAATTGATGTATTTGCTGCTGCAAGAGCTGGTGTAATTTGTTTCCTGAAAGAAAAACTTCAAATCAGTAATTAAAATTCTATTTTAAATATTTTCAGTAGCTTTGTTTTTGACGTGTGAATCTACTTTCACTGAAAACCAAAATGCTTATTTTGATGTTATTGCTTGTATTTTGTAGAGAAGTTACAATGTGTGAGACTCCCTCTTTTATTGTAGGCCCATTGGTCAACATGATGCTTTACTGCCAGTTGTCTTTGAGAGAGAACTTTATTTGGATGCCTGTACACAAGATGTGTAATTTACCAGGGAGTCTGGTCTTTCAAAGAGAACGGGAACACGGGGCAGCAGATTTGTAAATTCCAAACAAAATTTTAGTATTTCCAAATATAAATGTTTCAGTGGGATGGTCCTGCTTTTAGGAGAAAGTCAATATTCCAGAGAAATCCTGAATTTCAGTTGTGG
This sequence comes from Columba livia, assembly GCF_036013475.1. Classification (NCBI taxonomy): domain Eukaryota; kingdom Metazoa; phylum Chordata; class Aves; order Columbiformes; family Columbidae; genus Columba; species Columba livia. The sequence continues at coordinate 3,642,645 of NC_088613.1, forward strand.
TTAGAATGCCCTTAACTACCCTCATCAGTGTGAATCCTGCTGTTGGCTGGCAAAGCTCAGGTTAAGGTAGCTGATGATGACTGATATGTGTTAGGTGGTGCTCCTACAGCAGTTCTGCCAGCTGAAGGTAATTATGGGTCTTGGCATAGGATGAGGAGAGGAACTTGTTCAGCATACACAGTAGCTACTGGAATAGAGGTTATGAACAAAGCTTCATCTCCCAGTGTCCCGACGCATTGCTGCTGTTTCTTTTTCAACTAAGCTCTTCTTTTGGTTGTTTTGGGGAGAGGTATTGTCATGGGGTGATTGTTATTTTTCAAACATGGCATATTTGAATGTGATTACCATGTTTGTTCTCCTCTTGCTAGTGAAGAATTTAATCAAAATCAGCAAGTGTTTAGCATTCTACTGTTCCATAAGTTGTTGGCAGTAATTCAGAGGCCTTACAATGCAGCGGGGAAAATTGAAACTGTTCAAGGGCTAAGAGAAGAGAAAGGATAACTCAGCTAGCAGTCTATTTGAAAATACAAATGTATAGGAAAAAGCTATGCAGACAGGTATACTAGGTAACCATGATTCTGTGCTGAATTACATTCTAGAATAAATAACCCACATCTGCTTCATGGTGTTTGTAGTTTAGTGTGATATCAGCTGCTTATCAGATGTTTAACATTCTGATATTTTTGACTGGATAGAGCAACCTTTAAATTGTGTAAGTATGTAAGCAGCTTAAATGTGCCAGTTCTGTTTTACAAGAAAGATCATTTTGCAGCTTAAAATTTTTGGTATAAAGATTCATCCATATATGAGCTGTGATTTCTTCATTAAAGGTACTAATATGACTTAAAAATGTAACAATATCCTTTAGCTATAAAGTTTATGTTAGAATCTGATTTGTGTTTTTCTTTTGGAGACATATTATGACTAGACAATGTTACAATAACTAGTTTCTATTCACACCTTTCTGCTTTTTTAGTTAAGCATGATATCCAATCTAAACTACTGAATGTTTAATCCAAGTAGATTCTTAGGCTTTTTTCAGGATATCATGTAAGGTCTGGAGGCACGGCTTTAGGCAATACTTTAATTTGAACAATTGGAATTTATGCTCTATTTTAAGGATTTTACTGAGTTATGGTAGAGTTTGCAATTTGAATTACTTTATCTTCCAAAGTTATGTAATATCTTAACTACATGAAAAGCTAATGAGTAATCCATTTTGCATGTTAAACCTCTAGGTGCAGTACAACGATTTGTAGGGTACTTATTATAAGTAACATATTATACTAATAAAATAATTAAATGAAAATGTATCTCTTTTATATAGTTCATCAGGGATTTTGTATCATCTTCTTTTTACTGCATACAGGTAGTAATGGGAGAGTGGGTCCTACTTTGTTATTTTGCTACTGTTTAATGGATGGGTCTTTTGGTTTAGATTCTGCAAATGTACTTTCAGTTGATCAGGTTTTAGTTAACAAACTAAACCTGATCCCTGGATCTTATTGAACTGTGGAGTGAGAAAGTGCAAACTTTGTGTTTCTCATTGAAATCAGGAGCAGGTCAGAGTGAGAACTGTCCTGAAAGAAAAATAGGCAAATATAGGAACCATCTACTCCCTGCATTAGTCTGAAAAGTCCAGAATGAAACTTTAAAGCCCTGTTCAGAGCTGGTTGTGTTTGCAGATGAGAGTTGTGCTGTGTGAATTGAGGTCTCTGCCCTGGTGGACCTCCTGGATAACAGGAGATCCAGCCCTGTTCTACAGGGAGAGGGTGCACAAGGGTGAAAAAGTCTTTTTGCAGCTCTAGGATGATAAACTGTCTTCTCAAATGAGAATATGGTCCTGGAGTAATGAATGTATATCTTTGAGATGTGTCACAAAATGCTTTTGAAAACAAGAGTCATGGAAGCATTGTCACAAGATAGATCTTATAACCTTGGCTGTTTAAGCCTTCGAAATAGAAAGCTGCTTGGTCACTATGGCCTTTTTTTTCCTTTTGCTTTTTCTATGCACTAAGTACACATTCACCCAATTCTGTAAAAATTACTTCTTTGAGTTGGAGCCAAAAACCAACTGAGCAAATCCACTGTTGTGCTTATACCAGGCACAATGCAAGTGCCTTTCAAAGCAGGAACATCCTAATTGCCCAGAGAATCTCTCAGCCTCTTGGATGATTCTTTCTGCTGGGTGACAAACAGGTACCTAAACATCCCTGTTTCCACTGTTGCAATTTCCACTGTGCATACTAGGAGGGTTATTTTATATACAATTCTTTAAATCCATGTTCTTTGTGGGTCCTCTTAAGCATTTATTTTCCAATCTATACAATAAAAACATTTTGTGATGTTTTTCAGTTCTGTGATCACCTTGTCACTGGTCTATCTCAGTTATCAACACTCCTGACAGTGTTTTGGTGGAAGTTGCAGCGGTGCTGCATTGTGCTCAGCCAAAAGATATGAGCCCATATCACTGGCTCAAGATATTGGAAGGTCAATCACCTCTCATGCTTCCATCCTTCAGTTAATCCACTCTCATTTATGTATCTCTTTATTCTCACCTTGATCATATTCCTGCCTTGATCGTATTCCTCCCACACAGATCTGCAGCTCTCTTTAGCAGTGCTGTTCATTTCATCTACATTTACTTATTTCCTTTTTGTTGCCCATTTGGGTTCCTACAACTCTTCTTGACTTTTAAGTATTTTTTTCCCCCCACTTGTATTGCTGTTTCTGTCTATGACAGTGTGCACTTCTTGGTCCTCAGGAATACATTTATCTTCTCCCATTCAAACATTCCCAACATGGTCTCTCAATTTGATGCTGAGTGCTTTAGTCTGGGTACTCCAGTGTGCTTGAGCAGATGCTCAATGTTAAACTATTAAAATTTAAACACGTACTTCTCAAAATTCAAAACGCATGGTACTTCCAGCATTTTACTGAATAGGAGGATAAAAGCTTGAATATAAAGGTTTATAAATTACATTGAATCTTTACTGAATATTGAGCCTATACCTATAACATTAATGTGCTTAAGTGCTTTCCTAAATAGAGGCGTTTTACCCTGATTTTAAGTTCATTCCAACCAGAAACATATTGTGGCAGAATGCAAACCCACCTCTGTCCCTCTCCCTCCTTCAGTATGGAAGGAGTAGGCACATCACCCTCTCTCTCTGCTACTTGAGGCTAACAGCTTCTTTTATTTGGCCGCAGAACACCCTGAACAGGGCCATTAGAAGGGAGTGCCAAGGCGCCAGTGAGCTGCTGGGTGCCTGTGGCTGGTGTGGGGGATGTTTGGAGGCTTCAGGGGCACCTCACAGGTGGGGGTGCAGAGAAGCTTCTTGAATGCCTACAGTCAGATCTGATCAGCTAATAAAAATGGGACTCTGGTCGAGACTCAGCCCATTGTTGTGGGTCTCTCGGAGCACGAGCTTAGCCACTGCCGCCAGGAGCCACAGCCCCCCGCTCCCCGGGACTGAGACTCTGCTTGCCTTGCCACCACGTATGTAAGTAAATTAACCCTCGCAGGATTGCGAGTACATATACTTTCCATGTACATTTGCACGTGTATTTTCTGTGCTCAATACGAGCACGTGTATAAATTATTTCCTCGCACAATCCTGAATGTACACTTTCCGTACTCACTATGAGTACGTGTATCTCTTTAAAATAATCCCACACTGTGTTCAGGCGAGTGTGCACCTGTCCGGGACTCAGGGGCGGCTCCAGAATTGTTTTGGGTGAAGCCATGTGCATGCACACTGTGGACCTCCTGTTGTATTAGTTACTGCCCCTTAATAATTTTCCTCAACTGATACCTGAACCTGTATTTAAGTCACTTTTGGAGTGCTAAATCCCTGTTTCTCACTGGTTTAATAAAAGCTGTTTTGGACCCAGTTGTCCCTTAAACTAACCTCGGGGTGCCTCCATGACAAAATTTTTGTTTTTCTAATTATCTGCAGTAGCTGCTCAGGAAAAGACATAGTTCTTTTGCAGATAATTAGGAGTGGGTGTTGTATTATACTAGTTCACTTCACTGTTTTTTGCATTAGGTAGGCTTCTATTCATCGTTCTTGGATTCTGTAGACAAGATTTTCCTGATGAATGTATCCAAGCGTAACCTATACTTACATAGAATTGTCAGCTAAGCTTTAGTTACAGCATTATTTTGTTGTTGGATGTTATTCTTGAACTGTTCTTGTTTAAGTGATTTTCATGATTTTCAAAAGTTTTGTTGCACATTACTTTATGTACACTGTATATAGACAGTTACTCCCCTCCTACTTCCCAATTTTTGGAATACTCTGCTTTACTTCCCTGAAAAGATGCTTATGGACTGCAGGAAAATCAAAATATGTTGGTACTATAGTGATAGAGTTCTTGAAAAATGGAAGTTGCAGAATCCTCTCAAAATATTTCTGCTTGATTTGCTTTGAAAAGCTTGCTTGTCTGAGTAGAATGACTGAAAAATGGTATTGTACAGAAAAAAACCCTGTTATGAATGCCTAAAACTTTGAAGCTATTTTTGAATAGATTGATTCATATTCAGATTAGCTTCTTGCCAGATGGATGGAATTTACAGTAAATCATTTTTTTTTGTCAGGAGAGAAATAAAAAATGAACAGCATCTGCTTATTTATAAAAGCTGTCCTATTCTTTCTCTGTATTGGTGGCGAAGATATTACCTACCCAAAGAAAGTTTTATTACCAATAAATTGTGGAATTTTAAAGCTTACAGAGATGAGAAGGTATTTTTGTTTACAAAGAGGCTGACAACACACTGCATTTATATAGTGTCAGCAGCACCTTTGCATAATACAGCCCTTGATGTTCAGCATCTCTGTATCTATCAAGTTCCTGTTCCAGCCATGGGTTGCAGTGCAGGAAAAGCCTTTTGGTTGCCAGAAGTTATTTTAGGCTGTGATCTTGCAGCCATGTCTATGTAGACAAACTCACCAAACATTCCACATTCACAAAGGAAGGCTCACGGGTATGCAAAATCTTAGTTTCCTTTTGATGCATACAAATCAAACTATTCTATAGTCCTGTAAATATTTCTGTTAATAAGCTCACGCATTGTTTTATAAATGGGATATTGGAGTACTCAGATATTATGTCACTATATTTGGCTGCTGCTTTGGAATAGCCTTAATATGATTGTCATGCCTGAACTTTCAATTAGTAGGTTGTTTATACTATTGACTCTTTTAATGTTAATTAAAAGAGAAAGCTCAGATACTCTCAGTACCATTGATGTCCAAAGTACTGGCTCAAAACTGTGGAAGTTAGAGGTTAGATGACTAAAGAGGGAGTTAACAGCATACTTCTGGTATGAAGAGCTAACCCAGCAATCTTTCAGGAATTGCAATTAAACATCAACAGTAGATGGAATCTACAGACAATGAGAGGGCAGAGTCATCTGATATTTCACACATGTAACTTCACTTACTAAAAAGACCATGTTCTTGTCTACCAAAACATCTCCAGGCAAAAATAGAGGTAGAAAGGTAATTTTATTCTGTCCTATCAAGTTTAGTGATAAAACATGTACTTGCAATGTTGGTAACACACTTAATAAAAAGAAGGTTCAAAAAGCTGTTTGTAGTTATTTCCACTACTACTTTCAGAAATGTGTTTCAGAATACTGGCATTTGGGCTGAGGATAAATCCACTCTGCATCCTTTCCATCAAAGTGACCGCTGTGAAACTGCCCTTGCTGAAGCGCTGCATGCGTCTAACCTTCATCTCATACGTGGTCTTCTACGGGCACTGAAGATTTATAGGCAATGTATTTTACTACACCAATTAATGTAGGTGGATAAAGCAGAGAAGCTTTTGGGCATACCAGTGTTCCATCAAAAACTAAATGTGTGTCAGCTGGCACCTGCAAATCCTCTTCCCCCAAAGGTCAGTTGTCTTAGGGAGCTGCTTCTGTATCCAGAATTACATTGTTATCTAGAATGGCTTTAGAAGACCCTGAGAAATCCTGCTTCTCCTAAAGGAGGGAGCTAAAGAACTCATTTTACTTTCTTTTTCCTTTCTCCTCTTTATTTTCAGTATCTTAAGATATTCAGCATATTTATAGGAAAAGTATGCATGCTTTTCTTTGTTTTCTGTGATGTGTGCTGTAGTTCAGAAGGTTATGTTGCCTCCTTTCTTCCTTAGCTTTCTTGGTTTATGTATCCATTGTATTCCAAACTTACATCTCCTTCAGACCTCTGGGCTTAAAACATTTATTTCTGCTTACAGGCCCTTTAGAACACAATATTGTAATCTTATACATTTCAACTGAAGAGAAGAATTATGCATGTAAACTTCTTAATAGAATCACAACTTCCATTTCTTTGTGAGATTTACATGGAATGTAAACATCTCTGGCAGATTTAAGAGGGAATCTTTTTCCTCCTCTTCTTATTTGGGAAATTCTGTCATCATGACCTAGAATACCAAATATATTGATGCCCTCCAGTTAAGATTGAAATAATGTCAGATACTTTATCGGCAAATCTACTGGGAGATATTCTTTCTTCCTATTTTTCAGACACCTCCTGTCAAATGGACTTAGAATTAGCATTCTTCTGTCCTTGGCCAAAAAAATGCCAAGGTAAGAATCTTGATAACAATATTCAGAAATGTCTGATGAATGAAGCCTGAAGTAATATAGTAATTAAGTTAAATTTTCTCAGTTCTGAATGTATACGTATAATACTTCCATGCTTCTTAGGTACTAGAAGGAATGGGCTAAGGTAATTTGAAAATTACACCAGGGAAATGCATATTTTTCAAATAACTCCCACATTATGCCAGTGGTTGATATGCAGAAATTGTAGGTGTTTTATAAAATGACTGCATTTTGGAGACTAAATTTGAAATTGTAAGTGAATTAAAATGAGAGGATTAGGCCATGAATTAATACTTAAGGTATTCTGTAAAACACAACTGTTAAGAAAGCATCATTATACAGTAATTGTTTAGTATGAAATTCAGTGGATTTAAATGGGTAAAACACAATAGGGTTGCAGATCATGACCATAGGAGATGAAGCACGAAAGTTGTCTTAATTCCCAGTAGTGAAGGAAAGTGAAAAATGAGTCGAAAATGAAATTGATTGTTACTTCATTCTTAAAACAAATTGCTTTGCAGGCTAAGATCCAGTGTCTTGTAAGTACTTGGATATCTGCTGAACAGGGGTGTTCCACTTCATGCCTGTTGGATGCTGCAGCAGAGAGGAGCTGTACTAAATAGGGAGCCTAGTGTTTGCAGAATCCTGCCAGCTGAAACTGAACCTATTCTGCAATTTTTCCTACACCCCTTTGTTCACAAAAAATATGTTGAAATAATACTTGCACTTACATATTACAGGGGATTGTTTCCATCCCTCTTAAGGACAAGAGTCCCCCAGGGGCTGTGACCGAGGAGCCAGTGCAGACTCCTAAATATGTTTTCATTTTCACAGAGTATAATTCTGATGAAAGAAAAAGTGTGGAAGCCAGGGACCTCCCAGGTGATAGGAATAATAATAGTGTGTGTTTCTGAACGTTAGCTTTTTGCTGAAGAGAAAGACACTTTAGGCTATGCAGTAATTTTTTAATATTCTATCAGGGAACATGAAACAAGTCACTGACTTTGAATATCTTAGTGATTGTATTTAAGGAAATGAAAATTAGTTTGTATAAGTAATAAAAGACAATAATTAGATAAAATATAATGTTTGGAAGAGTTCTAAAATTTAATTTGAAGTAGCTAATAGTATAAAATGTCAATTGTTTTTACAAATGTGGGCTTTTATACAATTCATGTTTCAGAAATGTAATATATACATAAGATCTTCCTTCAGTAAAATGCTGGAGGACATTGGCACTTAAACCAAGAGAAGATTCACTGACATAAGGGCAATTAAAAAGGGCTTAAAGGATCTGCTCTCTACTGGTCTTAACTTTTGCATGGTTCTGGGAGTTTTCTGTAGCCATAACAAATCTTCATTACGCTTTCTGCATTACTGTGAACTAAGAAAAATGTATTTTCATTATGTTTATATTTTGAAAGGATACAATAGGATAAAAGTGTAAAAATCACAAAATGAAGCAGTTGTGAAACATTTAAGTGATTTTGCTCCGGAAAAGATAACAATAAAATGTTTGTTTTTTTTCCATTTCTACAGAATATGCATTTAAATGTGAGAAAAGTTCTGTAGAAATGGAACTACTAGCTTGCTTCCCTATTCATTTGCCATGAATATAGCACTGAATCTTTGAATGGTTCTTTAATGTCTTAGAATTACTTTAAACCACTACTATTCCCTATGTCATTATTAGACTTATTATCTTCTTTTGAATATAGAGTCATTATTAGGATATTTTACAGAAAAATATTGTCTGAATTTAAAGCGAATTTTGCAGTGCCTGTACTTCTCCCTTTTCAAAGACTGAAGAAAAGTGTGGTAAAAGTAGGTGAGAAAACAGTATACCTTAGCTGATCGGAGATGTCCCACAAACATCAGGACATACATACAGCTGTGCCATATCCTATGGCACTTGGCTCCTCCGAGGCCTGGATTCAGTTGCCCATTGGGCATTGTCTAAGGGAGGGAAATGGTGAGCCAGGCACAGTGACATTCTGTTTGTTGTGAGATTCAAATTGGAGTGTTTTATATAACTTTTTGAGAATTTCTTCAACAAAATTTAGCATTCAATAATACAGGAACACACCATGACCCCCACAATTCAAACCCGCATTAGAAAACTACTTCTTATTGTGGCAACTTCTGCTAATTTTACATCCTTATATGGTGAAGCTATTCATGTCCAGCAGTGGCTTTGTATACTTGGGAAACTGCAATTGTGGCTTCAAAGGTCTGAGATAGTTCAGTAAAAGCTGAAAGGATGGTTGGCACCAGTATGTCCTTTTCCAGTATGTCCTAATTATATGCCATTAGGATGGAGAATTCAGAGGTCTCTGTGTGTTGTGGGGTTTTTTTCGTTTGTTATGAAAAAACCCTTTCCCACAGTACATTCAGTTCTGTTACTTGCTTTTGAGATAAACCTTGTGGAATGTAAGTAGTGGATTTATGCTTGATCTGTGTAAGATATGCAAAGAACTTCTGTATCTTCACTCTGTAAACATTTTGAGCAACAGTTTTGTTGTCTTTATTATTGCTATGTTACATAGTATTGCAAAACACATTGCCAGTAATAAAATGTTAAGAGCTTGCCAAAATCATTAGGTTCTATATACTTATTATTAGACTGAAGAATTGCTGCATGTTCATCACCAGCTGCTTTTCCAAATGTAGTAATGCACTATAGAGGCACAGTGCTGAACCCAGTAAGTGTGTTGAAAGGATAATATCACTTGTCTTGTAAAGAATCACAGATTGGAAGAAACATTTTCAATTCAATTATGGGTTCCAACCTCAATTACTTTAAGAATCTTTCTTGGTAATTTATGGAGTTGTTAGCAGAAGAATATTCTTAAACATAATTACTTTTCATTTGATGATAAACAGAGGGAGCAAACGCAATATGGTCCAAGTCTTGCATGCATATAAGCCAGCTGGTAAATACACATTGCCCTCAGAATACCTGCTTAGCCATGAGTTTAGGAGCAGTTTATCTGCAATGTCACTTCCAGAAGAAGAAATTCTTTCCTCTGGATGACTAGTCTGTAATCCTGCCAGAGAGTGTATCTTTGGGGACCAGCACTTTCAGATATGACAGCTCAGTGATGGCAGCCCAGCTCCTGTGTCACTAGGTAGAAAAATGAACAGCAAAATTTCTACTCTGCTGCTCATCCATCTAGGCCTTATGTGATCAGTAAATGATGAAGTTGCACTGCTCATTTCTTGCTGTGCTCAAAGAAAATTAACACAAGGGTTTTTTTTGGTGTGTGTGTGTTGTTTTTTTTTTTTTTTTTTTTTTTTTTTTTTTTTTTTTTTTTTTTACTTTTACATATGCTGGTACAGAAGGTATTAATTAGCAAGGGCTAGAGGAAAAAAAAAAATGTTTCATTTCAACAATAACAGGAAGAGATTTCCGTGAAGTTTTGCTCTGAGAGCCCTTTTCTGATCACCCCATTTCTAGATGATCTCTTATCTGAAACTAAATGGCATTTGGGTCTCCCCAAACCCATCTGGTTTCCTGTGCTTTTTCCCTGGCCCCCGATCTGCCTCCTTCTAGGTCCAGTAGTGTTTTCTAGAAACTATGATGCTGTTACAGCACTATCTTCAGATTCTGGATAAATTGTTTCTGTGATGAATTGGCTCAATTGTGAATATAGATAGTTTTCTGTCTCACTCTCTCTCTTCTTAATTTTTATACCTTTCAGCATTTTTGCTTTCTTTTTAAAGTTTTCCTTCTATCTTGTTCCTTGTGTTTTTCTGATGGCATCCACACTTCTCTGTGGAGTTTACCTTTTGACTGAATTCTGCTTGATGGTGAAGTAACTAGGGTTAAAGTGCTCTTTACATTGTCTGAACTAAAAGTTGACAAAATTAAAGTGTTTGCTGACAACATCTTTTCTATTACTAAAATTATTTAGTAATAAATATAATAAATTTAGTAATAATTTATTTTAGTATTTTAGTAATAAATAAGCTATTTATTACTAAAATACGTTGCTATCAAGGAAAAAGAAGCTACTAAAATATTTGGATCAGGTTGGGGAAGAATAAGGAGTAAATGGAGATGTTTGGAGAGCTCCCAGTGGTGGTTTCTGAATTTTGAAGTAGAGCTGCCTATGACAAGTCATGTAGCTCCTGGTAGCATTTGAATTGGTGTATTGATATTGAGTGCACTGTCAGTCTCAAGGAAGAGCAGCACACATACAAAATGAGGCTGATCCACTTCTGGTTTTATGGCACTGTACTGCCATGGATCTAGTGGAATTTTTTCTGAATTTGACTTAATAGAAATTTTACCAGAATCAAGCACAGAATTGTTACGATGTCTCTTGCCCATTGCAAAAGTTATCTTTGGATCTTTCCTGATGTGTTAAAGGTTATTTGAATGGGATTAATAGAATTTCTATGTATAGACCTGGGTCAAAACGCTCTCAAATGAATATCTCATTCTTGAAGTCAGCAGGAGTTAAACGCTGCTTGTGTTCTCAGAAATCATTCCCGCTGTGAAAATAGGCAGTCATAGTGGAGTGTCTGATATCACAGAATGTTAGGGATTGGAAGGGACCTCAAAAGGTCATCTAATCCAGTCCCCCTGCTGGAGCAGGAACACGTAGTTGAGGCTACATACGCACCATAGCACCTATGTAATCATTTAATTCTCATGAGTTCAAGTGATCTTACAGGTTTTTCACGTATATCCATTGCTTGACTGGAAACAAGTGTGTATTGTACCTGAACAAGATCAGCCTCTGAGTGGGAAACTTCGATGGAAACTTTCCAGGCACCAAATTATCCTAAAAGCCAAAGTATCTTTGCTTTTTTTGCCTTCCCTACAAGTCACAGTATCACAGTATGTTTGGGATTGGAAGGGACCTCAGAAGATCATCTAATCCAATCCCCCTGCTGGAGCAGGAACGCCCAGGTGAGGTCACACAGGAACATGTCCAGGTGGGTTTTGAATGTCTCCAGAGAAGGAGACTCCACAACCTCCCTGGGCAGCCTGTTCCAGTGCTCTGTCACCCTCACTGAGAAGAAGTTTTTTCTCAAATTTAAGCGGAACCTCTTGTGTTCCAGCTTGATCCCATTACCCCTTGTCCTATCATTGTTTGCCACCGAGAAGAGCCCTGCTCCATCTTCATGGCACTCACCCTTTATATATTTATAAACATTAATAAGGTCACTCCTCAGTCTCCTCTTCTCCAAACTAAAGAGACCCAGCTCCCTCAGCCTTTCTTCATAAGGGAGATGCTCCACTCCCTTAATCATCTTTGTTGCCCTACGCTGGACCCTCTCCAGCAGTTCCCTGTCCTTCTGGAACTGAGGGGCCCAGAACTGGACACAATATTCCAGATGCGGTCTCACCAGGGCGGAGTAGAGGGGATGGAGGACCTCTCTCGATCTACTAATCACCCCCCTTCTAATACACCTCAGGATGCCATTGGCCTTCCTGGCCACAAGGGCACAGTGCTGGCTCATGGTCATCCTGTTGTCCACCAGGACCCCCAGGTCTCTTTCCCCTACACTGCTCTCTAATATGTAATTTCCCAACCTATACTGGAACCTGGGGTTGTTCCTGCCCAAATGCAGGACTCTACACTTTCCCTTGTTAAATTTCATTAGGTTATTCCCCACCCAACTCTCCAGCCTGTCCAAGTCCCTCTGGATGGCAGCACAGCCTTCTGGTGTGTCAGCCACTCCTCCCAGCTAAAGGAACTCATAGAAGTAACTGACCTCACCACAAATAACAGGCGTTGTTCTCAGATGTATGAACTATGCCATAGCACATTTGGTACCCACTGCTGAAGAGTTTGAGGAAGGCAGTATGTGGTACTCAAGCCCCCTTCCATATGCAGAGCAGCCATTAACCCTTACCAGAAAGACCAGTTACTGTCACAGGAGGGAACTTTCAGAAAAGATGCTGAGGAAACCTGTGTAGAATCCCACTTGCAGGAAATCAGAGCCATGCTTTGCGGTAAGTGTTAGTGCCTCTGCACTTCTGTAAGTTTGAAAGTCAATAGGAAAGAGTCGTAAGATGGATAAAGCGCTATAGGACAAGCAGCTTATCACGTAATTATGAATAATGCACTTGGCTTGAGTGAATATCTGTAATGGCACTGCTTACGTTTTTAAAATAAATTTTTAAAACAGTGTAGTAATAAAAATAAAGGTCTTCTTCATCTAGATGATAAAGACTATACTACTGCAATACATTTTTGTGACATACGCTGTATTTCTCTACTTAGATTTATTATTGTGAAGAAAATTGCTCTTCTGAAAAACAAGTAACACAGAAACATTATTACTGTAGCAAAAGGTGTTACTAATCCACATACTGCATCTCTGGTTGCATTGACTCTGTTTATTATCTGTGAAAGGAACATGACTGTAGCTTTCTGTGGAAGCAGCTGTTTTATGATGAGAAGCTTCGTGTTTACTCTTTCATTTCAAGGGGTGCTTTGATATCTTGATGCATTTTTAGAGGCAGTTCACTTAGTATACAGAAGTTAAGGTGCATGTTGATAACAGCTTTCTGTATTTTGCTTTTCTAAACATTCTTTGTGGATTTAAATAAACTAAACCAAATGAGGAAGTCATTGATACAGAGTTGAAGATGGAGAAGTAAGGCAGAAAATGTAAGAGTTGCCTGAGAAAACAGCTTTGAATAAAAAAATAAGTGGGAGTACGAATAATAACAAGAGAAATCAATCATATTTACCAGGGGGTTAAAAGTAAACCATTCTGGGGTGGATGTTAAATAGAGATACTCCAAAAGAGGTCTGATCATCCATGTGGGTGGAGCATGAGATGGTGAAGCCCTTTGTGTTCCTGTCTCTTCCCCTGCAGCTCTCTGTGAGTTTGGCAGCAGGTTCTTCTCCTGGTTCCCCTTCTCTGCAGGTGAACTAATGAAACTTCCCAGGATGTACTGGGGAATATTTGGGTAGCCTTTGTTTGAAATGCAAAGACCAGTGGAACTTGATGGGGTTCTGACAAAATATATACTCACAGAATCACAGAATGTTAGGGACCTCGAAAGCTCATCCAGTGCAATCCCCCTGCCAGAGCAGGAACACCCAGATGAGGTTACACAGGAACATGTCCAGGCAGGTTTGAATGTCTCCTGAGTAGGAGACTCCACAAGGCCCCTGGGCAGCCTGGTCCAGTGTTCTGTCACCCTCACTGAGAAGAAGTTTCTTCTCAAATTTAAGTGGAACCTCTTGTGTTTCAGTTTGAACCCATTACCCCTTGCCTTATCATTGGTTGTTTTTTAGTTTGGAATCTGAAAAGCTTATTAAAACATTTAATAATGAAAATAAACTTTTTTTTTTCAAATTATAAAAATCATAAAGCTAATTGAATTCCTATAATTGCATTCTCTGTGAACTTCAGTTTCATATACCAGATAACCAAATTAATTTGTATTCATTCTCCTTGAATTTCTTTATAGTGCTTAACTGATAGCTTTGAGGAACAAAGTTAATTCACCCACATGCTCTTCCCTGTGAAGTGTCACCTTTAAGATAAGAACAGAGTACCAAATTGCTGATCTGTGTGAATAGAATCTGTCATGCATTGTCCCCAATAGGAAGATCCTGTGGTTAATTCACTCATGCTAGTGAAAGTCCATCAAGCAGCTGTTGCTGTCATTGCTTATTATGGTCAAACTAGCCCGCTTATGGTATATCTCCAAAACAAGAGAGCAATTTTAGAGGTTTATTTTATTTTATTATAAACTAGTAGTCAGTTGCCTAAAGTCAGGTTTCGCATTTCTCCTTTTTTCTTTTGTTTTGTTAACTGAATCACAGTTATTAGACCTCTATATGCAATATTCAGAAATCTAATTTCAACCAAATCATCATCATAATCTGCTAGCTCATTAGATCAACATATATCTATTTTTATTTTCATATAGAAAGATCCAGAGTTTGCAAGTTCTGTTTTGTCTGAGTGGCTTTTACTCACTTGGGTGTCCTGACTCTGCACAAAATCGCGTGTATTAACTTACGATGTGTAAGCAAGACTAAAACTTGAACAGTATGAAGGAGCAAGATGTGAAATCTTCTTTCTAATATAATAGTTGCTGTACTAAAATACTCCTTTAGTAGTCCTTCAGCTATGCACCTTAGGACAGGGCTGTGCTTTTTTACATCCCCACCAGTATCATCAGGTTATTTCAGGTCCAAGTATCTTCTCAAAGGTCACCCAGTGAATACAGTGTGGTTGCTAATAATCACACATAGCATGTGTCTGATAAATCATTCCAGCCACTTTAGCTGCGTGTACACTATTTCAGATGCTGGTTTGCTTGATACATTACTCAGTCATAAATAAAACATTGTTCTGATTCCTGACCACACAGGATTTTTATATAAATGTCTCCCTTGGCTCTCACCTCTCATACGAAATTTCAGGTACACAGACTTTGGATCACAAACCACCTTCTTCTAAATCATCAATGATCTGTCTATTTTTATACAAATCTTCTTCCCCCCACTGGATGTTTTTAGTTATAGACTTGTTGGTAGTCTTTTATCTACATGAAAGATTTTGAACAACCCTTCTTGTCATAGTTTCCACATTCGATTAACTCCAATCCTAAGAATTTGTCTGGATTTGAAACAAGAGGATCCTGATCGGTCTATTGGCAGTTTGGCAAATTTTTTGTAAAGCTGTTCTAAGTCATGGAATACTTGGGGATGCTTTTTTCTGATTTTGGTGCTGTTTGTGTGATTTTATTACATGTATAGGCATGTATGTTGGTGAAAGAACAAACAAGTGCTCATAGATCTTCCTGTATTCTCATTCTCTTTAATGGTTTAGTCCTTATCTTGAAGTCAATGTTTTAGTACTTAGTTGTTAAATCCTTAGAGTAAGCTTAGTAATATTTGGCCCAAGTTTCTCTTTTGGATTCAGCCATTTGTACAGAATTTATGGAAAAATGGTGATTATTGTTTAGAATATTTTTTTCTGAAGCCAGTTAGGAAAAGACTCTGTCCCAGTGGTGCAGCTCTGGAGAAAAAGGTTTTAGAACATATAGAAAAAGAGTAATGTTTGCCAAGCATTGTAGGCCATAATCTGAGGTATTCTAAACATTATTTAAATTTTTGTGGACAGGTGTTCAATAATATTAGCTAAAAATTTGGTACTGATGCTTTTAGAGGTATCTGTTACCTTTAGAACCATCATATTTTCTAGGACATCTATGCATTCATGTACATACACACAGACACGTAATTTAGTAAAAGTGTTTACCTCTTATTTGATAAAATTTTTTTATTTCTGAGACTTAAGGCTAAAATGCCTTTGAATAGGAATTAAGAGGAGGTTTATATGTAGGTATTTTCCTGCCATCGCAGTGCTGCTACAGTGATTTTCCTCCACCTCTTTTGAAGATGTTCTGATTAATGACCTTATTTCATATGGAGACTGCTATAATTTTTATTCCTCTCTTCCTAGTATGTGTTGCTTACAGACTGGAAGTAATGCTAGAATATAGCTTCCTATTGTAAGAAATAGAGTAAGATGTGGAATAATTATGGCAGCAGGAATTACCTTTCCAGGTTCATTTTTGCAGGGCACTTCTAAAAAAGTAATGAAATTAGTTGATTTTATTTTCATTAATGTGCTTCATTAATAAATCACATATTGTCAATAATTAAGATTCTCACAGGATTTTCCTTCTTTCAGATATATGTCATTTTCCTATAGGATTTGTTAAAAACAAGTGTAGTTTAAAAATGTGTACTAAAATACGTATTTTTGAGAGAATAGCTTTTTTTGACAAGAAAAGGTGCCCCTCACCTCCCCCTCAGGCCCCAAATAAAGTTAAGAAGCTCCCAAACAAAACCCTTCAATAATGATAAAGTAAACAAGTATCCAGATGTTGTTGCCCTGAGACAGGGTATTAGCTGTCATAATCATGACAGAAAATATTACAGCAGTTTATTTCAAAGCTTATATAAACAATAACAAAATTAAATCAAAATGGACACCCATGTTATGGCAGAATTATTATCTTGGAGTGAATGCTATTGCAGTAGTTTAATGCTCTAGGTTAAAGGAAGTGGAAGCAGATTCTATCCTGCTTCCACCAAGTGATTTCAGGAAGGATTCCTACCTCACTTTACCTTGTTTTTTTGTTGCAGGTTGGATTTTTTTTAATGATTTCTGAATTTTATTTATTTTTTCTTTCCTTTTGGAAAGAGTTCTTATTTATGGAGCATGGTTGTTGCTTGTACCTGAACTTCCATGGCCAAAGAAAAAGCCATTGCACTTACAGGGTGAAATCATATGCTTAAACTGGTATTGAGCATTTCTTGAAACTGGGTCAACCTTTTTCTCATTAGATGTATTAATCACAAGAAAAAGCTTGTTTGGAGTTCAGTTCCTCTGAAGGTAACCCTTGCTGCTCATGGGTTCATGGAGTTTTCCACGAGCATCAGTGTCTCTTGCAATCCCAGTCTTCCTATAAAATGCCTGGTACCCAGATATCGCGGCTACCAATGCTTAGGTTCAAGGGTAGGGTGAGATTGGGAGCTGGCTGGTAGGGATGCAGCCGTTCACACTTATTTACTGCAGAGAAAATTACTCCACTGATAAATTTTTCTAAGTATAAAATATACAGGATCAAAATATTCATAAACAAGCCACTAATGGCTTTCTTTGAAGTGAAACTGAATTATTTATTTTTAGTTTTATGTGGCATAATTGGCTTAGAGAAGTAATGCCACATCTACTCTTGTAATTAAAATGAGGTAAAATTTTTAATATTAATAAATAGTTTCCCTGTGATTATGGCACACTTATTTAATAGGGTACAAACCTTATTAAGGCTTGTTTTTGCTTGATAATAATGCATGACTATAACTTTTTGTTTTTGATCCAGGGTTTCTCTAAATTAAAAAGAACAAAGAGTATCAGATAAAAATTAAGTCACCCAGAAATGTATATTTCATAATCCTTTTTGAAATGCAAATATGTTACAAAAAATTTCTTATATGTTCTCGAGTTATGTTTGGTATTTATAAAGATTTCCCATCATTGCCTTGAGTTAAAAGTTCACTTATCAGGGATAAACTCCATGTTTTTCATATCATAATTGATAAATCTAGGTTTTTTCATTAAGATGAAGGAACGCATCCATAAAAACTGTAACAGTGCCAGATGGTGTCTAAAGGAAAAACATGGTGCTTTTGACTGTTACAACTTTAATATAGACACACAATATAAATTGGTAGCAAAAGGGGAAAAAGATCCTATTTGCCTTTCCCCTTTCCCAAAATACATGTTATATTTGTTGCATGGATCTGAGGTAAGAGTAAATTTAAATAATGTCTTTTGTCATACTTTGTTCCAATAGAATCAGTCAATTATTTCAATGGCAATAGTTTTCTGTCTAGTTCAGAATATTTTTAGGAAACCTCACATATTTAATTTTGATGTGGTAAAAATACCTTCTTTCTACCCCCCACTGAAATATATGGGAAAACTATCACAGCTTGAGTAACATCCACGTTATGATTTGCAACTTTGGTATTTTGGTTCAAAGTGTTTCTTTGGATGTGTGAAATAATGTGTAGTGGACAACTAACCTGAGTCTTGGTACCTGCTTCTCATGTTTGTCACAGTAGGTCTGAGTAACCCAGGTGTATTTGTAGTTTCTAAAGGGGTAACAGTGATCAGTGTGTATTCTGCAGCTATAAGTGAAAATCCACAAAAGGTGAGTTTGATTTCACATTTCCAGCTACATCTAAAAGCATCAGCCAGGGAATTTATATTGGAGAAAAGAGCCTGTGTGAATGTAAATCTGGTGGTAGAAAGAAAAATAGTTTCCACAACAGTTTGTAGTATGTCATACATCTATTAACCCAGGTGGACATATTTCCAATTCCAGAATTACTGTCAAAGGAGAAAGAAGATATCACATAGCAAATAACATTACTGTTCAATCTGTACATGTCCAATTGTCTCACTTTTGCTAGAATCACATCCAGAAGATAAGTTATAATATTTATATAGCAGAGCAAAAATGAGTAAAGTCAAATACACAGACTGCCTTAGAAAAAAGCGAGGATGGAACAGAAGAATAGCTCTTGGCTTTTATATGTGCTTTATATGTCCAAATCCTTATTTTCTCTTTATTGTTCTGAAAATGCTCCCACTTGTTAGTTATTTTGGTTTTTATCCTCTGAAGCTTTTACCAAGGCTTCTTAGCTTGTCCAAACTGTTGATATTAGCATTGAGATGTGACTGGTCAATGCCAGCCTAGTTTGGCATCTGTTTACATCTATCTCTGTAAGTAAACTCATTTTGCTATTTACACATGAAAAATGCATACTCTCTGCTACTGAAATTTTTTATCTGCATGCCATTTCCCTCTTTACAGATACAATCAAATAGTTATGGTTCTCTGAAATTCTAAAGTATGTGTTATTCAGTTTTTGCCATCAAAGACATGAGCCTATTTTTTCCCCCCTGTAGTATCAGTTCTGCCTGTATGATGCCCTGATTTCCTAGCAGCTTTGGTATAAAAATTAGGACTAATTCTTGCTCATTCCCCAATGCCTTCCCCTGAAAATGTGATCATTTCAAAGGCTTGGGAAATGGCCAAGTACACATAGACCTTGTTTTTTCAGAAGTTTTAAAACAGCATTTTCTTTTCAGTCTGCAACTTCACATTGATTAGATGGTAGATTTTCTAGATTAACTCCTGACCACTAAAGTACTTTTGTTCTCTCCCATGCTGTTGGGAGATTTATTGATTTAATTGAAGGAGTTCTTACTAGAGTTTTTCAGCTGTACGTATGTCTCTTCCTCCTTAAGTTGTTCATTTTACTCATTTTTATCCTCCCCTGGGCTATGACTTCTTTTTCTTTTTCCACTAGAGGTTATGAGTTAACGGCTCAACTACTCTCCAAGAATCTACTTTTGATTAACTTGACTTTAACTTACCTTTAACAATAGGTCAATTTCACCTATGCCTGTGCTACATAGGGAACTTCCTTGGAGGTGTATACCGATTAATCAGAAGAATCTAAAGGTAATTTCATTTAAAGAAACAGAAATAGGTCATTTTAACAATGCAACGGCAGCTTCGTGTCATATTTGCTTGGGACCTTTTATGACTGTGAGATGATATTACACCAATACAAAACTCTGTGTCCTTGCTCTCCTTTCTTCTATGCCAGCAGGAGCATAGTAAAATAACATAGTAGTTTTGTGTCAGGCCAGACACGAGAATTGTTGAGAAATTGTTTGCTGTTCCTGAAAGTGATACTTGAGGTTATGTGAAGGTTTTGAAATGGGAATGCAGGATTAGTGGCAGCAATCAAGAGCTTGTAGGAAAATACAGATACTGTTTGCCAACTGTTCTTCGCAACATTTGAAATCATAGTGCCTCATTTTGAGACTCCACATTTTTGTTCTTATTATAGAAATCTTTAGCAATTTGTAGCTAAGCAAATTTCTAACTGCAATGATAATTAATAGCATAGCGGTGTATGTATATACAGAAAACACTCATGCATTGCATATGCAGTATAATACAATTCCCATCATCTCCGTTAAATTAGCATTGTAGAGATACTGAAAATTATTATGTCGCCAAGAAAGTTTACACAGTTTTATTGAAATTAACAGAAATTGTGCATCTGAACTTTCAAGAAATCTGAGTTTTTCTGCCTCAGACATGTCTCTTATAACTTATTAATTTCCTAAACAAGTCAGAAGAGGACAGTTTGGATCAGAATCACTAGAACACTATTTTTTCTTGTAACTGTGGTTCAGTACATCTGTCCAGTTTTATTTCAGGCTGCAAAAATATTTTATAAATCTGGTCCCCTTGTCTCCCAGCTGAAAGGAAGGCAGATTTTTCTGTTGTGCACGTTATGAAAAATATGAAAAAAGAAATCTAATGGAACAGAGTAGCTGAAGGAAATAATTGGCTCTGACAGCTGCAAAAATACCAAAGGAATAAATCTGGAAATTTCTTGTAGTACTTCAATTTTTTAAGTTCTTATTGCTTAAAAATATATATATATATATATATATATATATAATGTAGATGCATGTTATTGATGTGTTTTGTTAAAAAACAAAAGTGATTCAACAAGAAAATAAATTTGCTGTTTGAAACTTTCATCAAAGGAAAATTGAAGTATAGAGGAGTACATCAAAGTAGCCAACCAATACAGTGAAATCACACTATTGATTTCTAATACTCTGCTAGACAGCTTCTGGTGCATCCCTACAATGACATTTAAAATACTTGCACCGCTCTGTCTCTGCCTCAGTCAGGTGCTGCTGGCTCCTCTGTGCTAGCCCATGTCCATGGGTTATCGGCTAAATTGTCACTGAAGACAAGCATGAGATGAGGCACTGGGGTGGAGAACCTGATGAATGAACACCCAGCTCCTTTTCCCAGATCCAGGAACAGGGTTGGAAAGCAGGTGAAGACAGAAGGAACTCAGTCTGTCACATTCCCTGAGCTTAAGTAACAGGACTTGGTGTATAATTCTAAAGGCACTTGTAGTTCAGTGGAACAGCATAAACTGCACAAGTTTCCATAGACTGAAGCTAAAAGATAGAAAGCAATTCCAGTTTCTGCACTACACTGTAAAATTCAGTAACGGTCTTTTGGATGGTGAGTTTATCACCAAGGTTATTGCTGAGTACTTTTAACAACTTGTTTGAAGATATCCCTGACAGCAAGAAAATTGTACACCATAGCAAAAAAAAAGCCTTAGATGATTTAATGTCAAGGACAGTAGCCCACATATTTCTGACGGTGTCAGCAAGTAACTGACCACAAGTTTCCAAAAGGTTACTATATCCTATATTGAACATTAAAGTGACTGCTAACTGACAGCAATGGTTCACTATGCTGTTTATCAAAAGGGATTATGCAAGGGAGTGACATCTTTAGTGTCGTCAGTGCAGTCTGTGAAAACATTAACTTAAAGAAACTGTTTTTCAGTGACCATTAGTGGTGCAGTGAAAGCAGTTTGTGGTTTATTTTTGTTCAGGGAGTAAAGCATCCAGTGTGCATGTTCACTGGCTCTTTGCTGAGAGGCACTTTGTCTCAAAGACACTAGCAAGAATTTGGAGAGTGTCCTGGAAATAGTTGCCAAAACTGTAAATTGAACTGTGATCTGAGTGCTGAACTGCTGCCAGTTCCAGGAACTACTTGATGAAGATCAGTCACAGTACTTAACTTTGCTATTGTACAATGTCATATTGCTGTAGCAGGAACAGGAATTTGATGGGTGTGTAACATGGCTTGATGAGATAAGAGCTTTCTTTAAAATAAAGGTTGCAAATCATTATTAGCTGAAGAAATGGTAGGTTTTAGCTAGTCCCTGTTTTACCATAATGATATAATAATGTGTAAAGTCATCAAAAGTGTGAACTTTAGAAAAATACCCAGGGAGATATTTCAATAATAATGCAGATTATATTCTTTAGAACCTTGAGAGCTGATTATTAAATAGTGTCTAACTGTGAGGGTGTTTTTGCCGGATTTTCATCAGAAAGTACTAGCAATCGTGAAGCCTGTCTAAAGAAGAACTCGTATATACAAGATTATACATTTTGTGATTTCTCATCAAAGACTTAATATTTCTTGTAACATATCAGTTTTGCTCAAACTGAATGAATCCATTTTTGAGAGAAAGTTAAATTTCTGAAAGATATAAAGCAGTTTCCTATCCTAGATGTACAACTCAGTACAAATCTGTGTAAAGTTGGAACTGAAGAGCTGTCAGTTAAAGAAATTTGTCTTTTGCTTCCTGTTCATGTGTTGTGAGTTGTCTTGTGATTGTCAGGCTGAACTTCTTGGATTACTCTTGCTCTGTATACGTTTCTAGCTGCTTTCCTCTGTGTTTAACTACATCAAGCAGAGCTTTCAGTAGCATGTCAATAACAAGCAGAGAACTAGGTGTATATCAGAAAAGCACGGAAGATTTTTTGTTTCCAAGTCTTCGGTGGAATGTGGGCAGGATGGAGGGCGGTGGTTTCTGAATGTGCTGTTATCATTTTAATATGGTTACTCCAATCATTTCTCCAAACCACAGAAAAAGTAGTTACTTAGAAAGTTTAGGTTTGTTGAGTTAAAGGTTATTTGTTTCATTAGGATGGGATTCACAACCTGTTTTCCAAATGGCTGCTTTGTTCTGTACTACATACTCTCCAGTATTTTAACTGGACTTGAATTCAAATTAGTGCCATCATATGTACTATCAAAATGGAAGCTATTTTCTGATGTAGCAAATTATGGAGTCATGAAACCTGATATTTAAGAATGGGTGGTCGTATTAGCTTGTAGACTATGACATATTTCTTACATACGACACCATACAACTATTTAAGAAAAATGCTTCAAAAGTTTGCTAACTTACTCATGATTTAACAATGGTATTGTGAGTAGAGGTAATTAAGTTATAAGCAGGGTATAGAGAGGCAGTGGTATCTAGTAGTTGTTGTTGTACCCTCTGGCATACGTTTTTTTTTGTATTTTACTTTTTTTTGGTTTTTGTGAAGTAGAGATGCTTAACTTAACATGGAAGTTTGCCAGCATTCTCCCACTTATAAAAAGGGAGATGCACTGTGATTTGGCAGCTACCAGGCTTTTTCTGACCTGCTTTTCTGCTTTGTATAAATAATTGAACTGCTGATAAATAAGCGTATCTGTCCTTTCTACTGCATTTTATAATGTAATACATTTTTACCAGTTTTGTCTGTGGCTAGTAAGCAAAATTGTATCCTGAGCTACCTGCAATAACAGGTGTTGCTATTAGTGAAGGAGCACTAGAGTTGGAGGTAGAAAAGCAGGACTTCCTATGTCAGATCTGCCACTAAGTTACTACAGACAAGTAATTTTACCTCTTCATATTTCCTCCAGTCTTTGTCTTGATACAGCAGCTGTATCTTACTAGTCTCCTAAATTTTGGAATGTATTTTGATATGCATAATATGGTAGGGCATATTCTACCCAAAAGTGGGCTAATGAGCTGATACGAGTGAAAATAAATATCCCCACCTTGTCACACCCATGATAGGTGTAAGGGTTGGAGCAGGTGTTTAAAGTGGGAAATGCTTTTCACTAAAGGCTTGACCATACTGGGTTGGTGTTTTTTTTGGGGACAATTTTATTTAATGTTTATTATTTTGATTCACAGTGGCTGTCCTCTGTGTCCTTTGTGGCTCATCACCTTTCCCCAGCTAAAGGCTTTGAGCTTCTCAAAGCTTGTTTTTAGCAGTCCTCCCTTTTCTAAATGAACCAGAATGGACCTGCTGAGCTGGAGGGATGTGGTGTAGTCCAAGTGAGCTAATGTGGCCATCTGCACCTTCCCTGGTGAGAGGCTGCAGCTCAGTATTTTTGGCACAGCCGATGTGAGGCTCCGGGGACCAGCCTGCCCACCTTTCCACCCACAGAGCCCAGCGCTGAGCATCGTCTCTTGAGTCTCCTCCTGCACAGACATGTCTCTTCACTAAATGGGGCTCTGGTTTTACTTATTAGTCATTTATTTTAGTATATTAATTTTTTGATCGTCAGAATACATGACAGATGACACAATTTTAGGATTATCTTCTTCATGTAATGATCTGCAGCTTTCTCTTCAATTAGTGCGCAGTGTTATTGCGTTGTCACCGTGTGCTGCTAAAGAGTATTTTGCTGGACTAGATGAAGTGAGAGAAGACAGTTCAGTAGGATCTAGTATCTCAGCTTCTTACATTCTTCCATCCAATACAGTTAATTGATACCATCTCAGATAGTTGAAGACTTGTTTACACATGGTAAGAGCACTAAACAAAATCACAGTTGAATTTAATGGGTAAAAATATACAACGGTGAGAGTATACTTTCAGGGCATTAATGCAGTTCTAGAAAATAATTCAGATTGCAGTCTATACTGTGAAGACAGATCATTCCTTAGCTATTATAGAGAATATTAAATATTATAAGTGGCTTTTACAGCCATTAAATGTAATCTCTGAAAGTGTAAATTGATGCTATAGTTCTAAAAGGGTCGCTGTTTTTTCAGCTTACATCTCTGTGTCTCAAGGAAAACATGATCTAATTTAAGTATTCCAGTGAAAGAATGTATTAAGAATTCACCTATTACTTCCTTAGGCAACTCATTTGTTACCTGGGTAATACAAATTAATTTACTGTTTGATTAGCACAAATGTAAGCAATGGTACCAAGAAGGGAAAGAATTTTATAGTTATTATAATGGTAAAGTACATCATGTCAAATTGCATTCAGCAAACAGGCTATTGTACTACACACTGCGCCTTTGAAAATAAATACCAGATATATCTGAAATGTATGAACAAATCTGAAAGCTAATATGGACCTAATCCAAAGGCTGCTGAAGCAAATGGAAAGATTCCCACTGACTCCAATGACCTTTGGCTATGGGCCAGTGAAAAGTAGCGTTCAAGTTACCAAAGAGCAAAGCCACTGAAATGCAATTGGAAATTTTTCTCTTTATTTGCTAAGCTTTATGGGAGAGACATCAGCTGTCTGGTTTCCTGAAACAGCGTGTATTTGTGACGTCCATCTACTGCTGTTCACATTATTGATATGTGCAGAGAAATGACCATCTATAAGGCAGTTAGGTGGCATATAGCTTTTATTTGCAGCTCAAGAGGAACCTGTGGAATCTCAAGACTGGTCATTGCTATAGCAAAAAATAATAGATATGTCAAAGTAATGGAACTACGCTTATTGGCAAATTTTTGTAAATGAGCCCAAACTCTATTTTTTTTTTATTATTATTTTTTTATTTTTTTTTTTTTCTTCCCCCAAGTTAAGGTCACTAGTCTAGGTACCAGTGTAGGGGAAAAGGACCTGGGGATCCTGGTGGACAGCAGGATGACCATGAACCAGCACTGTGCCCTTGTGGCCAGGAAGACCAATGGTACCTGGGGTCGATTAGAAGGGGGTGGTCAGTAGGTCAGAGAGGTTCTCCTGCCCCTCTACTCTGCCCTGGTGAGACCACATCTGGAATGTTGTGTCCAGTTGTGGCCCCTCAGTTCCAGAAGGAGAGGGAACTGATGGAGAGAGTCCAGCGCAGCCACCAAGATGGAGTGAAGCATCTTCTATGTGAGGAAAGGCTGAGGGAGCTGGGGCTCTTTAGTTTGGAGGAGTCTGAGGGGTGACCTCATTAATTTTAACCAATCTTGGGCTTTATTGACTTCACTGAATTTGTAACAAGACTACATCATGACAGTATGACAGTTTATAGTAATGTTTCTAATCTATATTAAACTCCTCATTTCATTGTTTCCAGATTTTAATCTGATTTTTTCCTGATTAACTGCAGTCAAGCTTGGCTTTTCAGTGAATAACTTTACAGTTTCTTCTTACAAAGGCTCCTATTCCATGTGATTTTTTTTTTTTTTTTTTTGTTGGCCAGCTAAGATTCAAACATGAAAAATGAAACATTCTTTAAAGAAAATTGAACATGTGTACAAGAAAGTTGTTCCTTTACAACAAAAGTGTTAAAACCCCATATGAGGCTTTTCATGTAATTGTGAACCCTTTACCCAGTTAATTGTTTCAGCATCTGACCTCTTATTAATTTCTTCATGTTAACAATATCATATTGTATCATTACTCAAAAAGGCTTCATCTCCTTCCATTTTTTTTTTCCACCCTAAAAAATAAGAAATGCGTTGCTGGATTAAGAGAGATGAAAGTACATTTATTCATAGATTTTAGCAAAGCTGAAAACTCTGAACAGTTCCTGGAATTGACTACAGCTATAACCTAAGTACTTGCAGTACAAGAATATTGACAGCCTTATTAGTTAAAAATAGCTCATATAGAAGATGTATCTTGGTTTAGATATTGCTAACACTGAGACACCAACATATTCCCTCAAGTGGGCTTTTACCTATTATAGGACTGTGATTCTTGCCATGTTCAAAAGTCAGAAAATAACAGCAAATTGAGAACATGATAAGTTCCTAAGAATGCTGCTAAGCACTGCTTCTTGCAAATGATGTTTTCTTTTCCCTGTCTCTCTTGCAGTCCAATAATTTGATTGTGTGGTAGAAATATTTTGACATTTGTATTATGGTCACTGTCAAGTATTCCTCCTTCTCCCCTGGAAGTGCAGGTGCAACTTCAAAAAATAAGTCTGGTGAAGAAGCCAGATCAAGTAGCTCTTGCTGTGATTTCAGACCAAGTCTTGCCATCTTCAGGCTGACTCATCCACTATGAGTTACACGTTATTTCAAAACCCTTGTAGACTCTGTGTGGCAGAGAAAATACAAATGTGCTAAGATGGGTTTTCAGCACTTCAGAGTTATTTTATGTATTTTGTCTAAGGCAAATCTAAAGTAATCTACTTGAGAAAAACAGCTTCTTGAGATGCCAACAGCAAAGGATATTCTAGGGCATTGAAACTCTCCTTATCACATGCACAAGTAATGTCTACAGAAAACTTAAAGATGAGCATAGCTATGTAAGCAAGTGTAGGATTTAACACAGGCGTTTTACCGACATGCACTAATTTGAAGCTGACACAGGCAGAAGACATGAGACATTGTTTGCCTCAAATTATTTAAGTACAACATTTGCCATTCCTGTATTTGATTTTGTGCCAGCAGATCTGCAATTACCACACTCTAAAATATTTAAAATGTTCTAGTCTACTGTATTGTCTAAAAATATGTCAACTTTTATGTCAAGTGTGAAGATTGAAATTGTCACCTCGGCAACTGAAAATGTCTCTGCTAATTGCACATTTAAAGGAAAAGAGATATTTTAATTAATTTCTCTCAGATTACGGGAAAAAATGTGATTTCATATGGCAGCATATTGAGTTTGGTATTAACACTTTATTTGACTAAGAAATAATCCTACAGTCAAAAAATTCATAGGCAAGAGAATAGGTATTTAAGAAGGCAAGTACTTCAGTAACTTCTTGATCATCTGTAGCTCTTGACAACTTTATAAAAGGCTGAAAGTAATTTCTATTCCTGGTTCTTTGGTAACTAAAAGAGTTGACAACGCTATGCCTGGCCTGAACGCTGCAACTCTGATCCTTTTCAAGAGGTCCATTTATTTTTGCTGATAAATGAATTGATTTCCTGATTAGTACTAATTGTGGAATTTTGCATTTTAATTGCTAAATGAAAACATGGAGGCATTATAGTTATATTTTCTATATTTGTACTTTGAAATTATTTCACTTTGAAAATTATTAAAAATACTAACTTGCTTCAGAGTTAGTGAAAGAGTTCTTTGATACGCTGAAAAATGATTAAAGGATAGGAAATAAGGAATCACTTTTCATTATGGAATAGCATTGACTAAGTATCAGTGCAGGACCAGTCTGGGATTAGTAACAACTGATCTTCATTAATGAGCTGGAAAAGACAATAAATAGTGAGGTCTGAAGACGATATTAAGCCCTTTTCATGACACCATCTTAATGATATGGAATTCTAGATGGAACTTAAAAAAGGTAGTGCGTGAGAGGTTGGTTAAATTCACTGTGGACAAAAGTAAAGGTGTTGCATCTAGGGAAAGAGGACTTAAACCATGCCTACCCAGTGCTGAGCTTAGAATGGACAGTTATTCTCAGTATGTTGATCTTGGAGTCATAACTGATTTCTTTGTGAAATCAATGCTTAGTGTGCAGCAACAGCAAAAAAGCCAACAAGATTTTTGAGGATATCTGGATTAAACTAGGTTTTGTAGATGAAGTTTATGTTCCTATTTACTTGTGTTTTCTCAGAATTAAAATTCACTAATTTTCTTTATCCTTTTAAATAGGTAGATAGTTTATATTTTTATATAGTTAGGTATAGGTGTATATTGGGTTTAATGAAGGCCAGCAAAAGCGGATTTGTCAAAGGCCTGTTGGACATAATCCATGGAAAGTTTTTTAATGCTCACCAGGCTTTAATATGGAAACATTTTTTTTCTACAATCACAAAATGACTCTATTCCTTAATCTATTTGCTTTTTTTACTGGCAAGCTAGAATTGATTCAAATCATACAAGATTATTTTTGCTCAGATTCTAATACTTTACCTAAATTTACACCTATTAAAACTTGTAATTTTCCTTGTTTTGACCAATGCGTGCATTCTGAACTGATCCTTGCTAAAGCATCCTTCGCTGAAGAGCCTGTGAGCTGGAAATTATTTCACTTTGAAAAACATCCAGTGTATTATTAAAACCATTTCCTTTGTCATATCCCTACCCTGTTACTTACTGTTCTCTTCAGAGAGGCTAATTAAACGTTATGCTGCTAATCAGTGTTGATAGATACAAAATACTGGAATATCTTCTGGCTTTATGGATTATGCTAATGGCCATCTGCCTATTATTGATAATTTGTTCTTCAGTTACTGGAGGGGGAGGAAGAAGCTGTTTGGTTAACTATAAAAGGGAGCTATTTGGTTTATGATGCATTCAGCTCTATCACCAGTTGTCTTTAGCTATTAAAGTTACTGTAACTGCAAAGAATATAATGTCATCAAGGTCTGAATTTTGTCTAGTAATTGTATATGAAATTTGTATGTTCAGACATCTAGAATACATCATGAGTGATAAGAGCTGGATGGCAATGAGCTTTTTATGTACTCAATGTGTTAAACCAAAGGTAGATGGATACATGATTAAATTTCATACCGAAGTTGTCTGAAATGCTATTAACTATGAAGAGTAAAAGGCCGTGAAAAGAGTCTAACTAAATTCCGTAACACAGAAATCTTTAACAAAATCTATATGTATAGAAGCTGCCTCAGATAATTGTGCAAATGACAGCATACTCCATTGGTAGCAGGAAAATGTCAATTATAAAAGTTCAGATGTTCTGCTCAGAGAAATAGTGTGCATGCCTGTCTTCATGTACGATGGTAGTATCAGATTTTCTCCAGTATGAAACATGTCAGGTAATAGTCCT
Organism: Columba livia; assembly: GCF_036013475.1. Taxonomy (NCBI): domain Eukaryota; kingdom Metazoa; phylum Chordata; class Aves; order Columbiformes; family Columbidae; genus Columba; species Columba livia. The sequence goes on from NC_088613.1 coordinate 3,672,186, forward strand.
TCAGCAGCCTATCAAATTTTGCAAAGCTTTCTTGGGTTGTACTGGAGATTCCAGTTTTACTTAACTAGTTTGTCTGTCTTGTTGCTCAACCAGAACAGACAGCTCTGAGACAAACAGTGAGAACAGACGAATGCCAGATGTTAGCTCTAGAGTTAACTGAAAAATACCCAGATTTATTTCAAAATAACTCGCTGAAGGAGACCAAGGATTGTTCCATGGAAGAGGATAGTCTGACTGATGTAATAGCAACTTTTGGCAAACACATTCAACGGTGACCATTGTATGTTCTGTTGCCATTGTTTTTTATTAGACTGCTTTACAAGCAGTGTGTATGATTAATAGATACCAGTAATGTGTCCGAATTTCCTTGGAAGTTACCAAAACTTCACAAAACCAAGAGTTTGTATCATCATATCTGTCAATGAAGGGCACCATTGAGAGATCCCTTAGGCAATCTGCAGAAAGTCTGCTTGAATTCTGTAAATGCTTTGAAGTGCAATTGAAATGCTGTATCAGTAAACTGAAACACTGAACAGTGTAGTTTCATCTGAATACAATTCTTATTATATATACACCACCAAAGTATGGATGGCTAGAGTTAGCTCAAAATGAAACTGCCTTATAGATAATCTCTTTAACATTGGCAAATTTTTCTCTCATGCAACAGCAAAGCAGATATCCTGTGTGTTTCTTCTAAGCTTATACTTCCATTAATGAACTAACCTTATTCCTTTGCAGAGGTTTTTTGTAGTTTTCAGAGCCTTGGTAGCACTAATAGGCTGTTGTGGTTCTGATGAGCCACAGCTGGGGCCTGATGGGTCTCCAGCCCTCCTCACCCCACCCTCAGTTATGGGCTCAGGATCCTTATTTAAACTCAATCTTAAACCTTTGCTGCATGCTTGAACAGTGCTGGGCAACTGCTGATTTCCAGCTCAGCCACCACTGGTGGCCTGCCTGGCCATGGACTGACTCCCCAGCTTGATCTCAGAACTGTCACATCTCTCTGGACCTGCCTGTTGCTACTTGGGCTATGTACGATCCTAAACTATGGACTGACTTTACGGCTTGAACTCACATCTGCCTTATCACTGTGAAACTGCCTGATAATCTGGACTTGTGTTTGAACCTGGCTTGAACCTCTGTCTTGCATTGGTTGGACATTGTGGGCTGAACCCTGCTGAGTGAGGCTGCTCTGCTGGCTGGATTATCCCCCGGCTTCCCATCCCTTGAGGAGCTTCTCCCTGATGGTTTGGTGTTGAAAAGGCTGGAAAGAAAACTTATGCTATCATAACTTATTTTTATTCCTGGTATGTTCACATTCACAGTTCTGTGTTTTGTAGGATAGACCCAAGAAGCAGCCCCTTCACTCTATACTTGTCTTTTGTTCTAGTTTTTCTGTCTTGTAGGTATCTTAGGTTCCCTACGTACTTGAAGGTGGAGTATTGTCATTTTCAGTCATACCTTGTATTTATCTATGATGGATAAAGACAAAACACAGTCATCAGGGATTCCCCATGGGTGATAACAGGTTTACATCCTAACAACACTCCCATTTGCTTCCCTCAGGGTCACTCCTGAATCTAGCACATTGCTAGTACTTCCACAGAGGAAAAGCTGTTATTTGGGATAGCGTTGTTATATAAAGCTGCAGATTTGAAGTCTGCCCTGAAGACATAATTATCTGCTTCTGGAAATGAAAATAAAATCAAGAGGTATTGTTTTATCTGTCAGACTACCATGGAGTTTAAAATCTTCGCTTGGTGTTAGAAAATGTGACTTTGTTTCTTTTTGCTTGTTTTCTGCATTGGGCAGTATTGGGCTTGTGATTTTTTGGCTTTGTTGTACTGAGCTACAGTCTTGTGAACACAGCATTGAATGTTGTTAGGAGTTTCTGGTGTTTAACTGTGTTTTGCCTGAAGAGGAGCAAAGCTGCAGAAACCGCAAGCAATGTGGTGTTGAGGATTCTGAATTAAAGTATGTGGAGATAATTTTTTGGTCAGGGTCAGAGCACGTATATCAGTGTAGCTCACAAGTAGATTACAGGACCACCAGAAGATAAATTTGTTTAATTGTATAAGTCTTAGGCTACCAGTAAGTAATAACTGACTCAAGGAACACTCTGTACTTTACTATACTTTGCTTTCTACCAAAAGTTGAGGAAAACATGTATAAAACCTGAGGATTTTAGACTGAAAAATAACAGATGAATCCTTAGATTGAAACCTGCTGTGAAAGTAGGGCTGAGGTGCAGCAGTGAAAACTATTGATCCTAGTGGGACACAACAGCTTCCTGCTATCAGCGTAACAGTTCACAAATTCCTAGATCCTTCTGAAACAGAACGTGGGAGTAAATCACACAGTGCACATTTACACTACAAGGCACAGTACTTCAGCAGGAGGGACAGCTCGTTTGGTAATCAGGAGACACAAACCGCTGTGTTAAACAGGTCTACCAGGAAAGAAATAAATAATCTAAATATGATGTGATGGTAGACATGGAAGAGACCCAAATGTGTAAAGGATTCCTTGGTGGAGAGTTCAATACTTGCCCCTTTTATCCATGTAGTTTCCTTCAGTTCAAATAGAATTTCAAGTGTGGTGTGACCTTTTTCCTTTATCACTTTTTTTGTGTGTGTGTGCTTAGCTCTGATTTTTGATGGGACTTGGATGTGAAATGAAGTGCATGTGCTTTACAAAGCAAATATGACCTTAGTGAAAGACCTGATTGTCTACCTCATCAAGCTGCTAATCCAAAGAAGGCTGTGGTGATACCTGCAGTGCAGGAAGAAATAGCGGAGAGGATGAAGTGACTAGTAGAAGAGAAACAGTGTTAGAGTAAGTTGGTCAAGACTTAGGAAGAGTTGTGGAAAGCCACTGGAAGGAGATCAAAGCATGTAGGGGCAAATCTCCCCTCAAGGCAGAGCTGGAATCTGAACGATGTTCTGTACCTTTTTTTTTTTTTGTCTGATAACAGCAGAAACAGAGATTGAGGTTGTGGGAGAGCAAAACCAAGTATGCAGCTTCCTGAAATGTTGAAGTTTGTGGTGATGATTGAACAACTTTGTTTGAAGGTGATGAGTGACCAAGTTGTACATGTGAAACTTGTCACAAAGCATGTCCTATCTTAGCTATTATGCCTGCATGACAGCAGGGGCTGGAGCCATTTCACATCTGACCAGTGGACTCAGAACCTTGAAAACAGCTCAGTAATGTAATGATTTCAAGTTTCAGTTAAAAATAGCTCTGGCTTAGGCCTGCTCCAGCAAAATATCTCCCAGTTCATCACTGGGACACTTTTTTCTAGCAGAGGAACATATCTTTGTCAATACTAATCTATTGACAGTGTATGGACAAAATTCAGTTAAACTTTCTTTGCTGCTGTTCCTAATTAGAGGTTTTGCTGAGGTGTTGCAGCTGAAGGCTCCTGCAGAAAGTTATGTCATTTTTAGGTACTTAATCTTTATTACTTTATCAGGAAATTGCATCACTTCCTATGTTGGCTTTTTAAAAGATAAACAGTGTATGCAAAGAAAGTGTAATTTGACTAACTGAATCTGAGGGAAGACAATAAAAATAGAGCTGCATACAAGGGGTGAGAGAAGGAGGAGTACACAGAAAACTTACAATATGCACAAAAAGAGTCAAGAATGCTATAATTCTTGAGGAGGTTGTTTTCTGACGTCTCAGGGACATCTAATCTTAAAACCAGCCTGTGTACTGCTGAGTCTGTGGATAGAACACTGAGTATCAGAAGAACTTGTAAAACCTGCACAAGTTAGAATAGTTGAAGGGATGTCTAAGGCAGCCCGGGGTGGCTGAGCAAGGCTCACGGTGGGACTCAGCTGAGAGATCATTACGGCAGCTAGTGAAGCTTAAAGAAGTCTACAAAACTTTCAGGAGCCCCTTTGGGATTGCAGGCTGCCTGGGATTGTCCCCAGGGTCTCAGGCCTGTAGGGAAGAGCCTTCCTTAGTGAAAAAAGGTAACAGTCCCCTGAGGGGGTGTGTTGTTTTCCTTTGCCTCTCCAAGGACTTTAAGCTATTCTGAGGTGACTGGCTAATGGAGCTGAGTACCTGTATCTTTGCAAAAATATGTGGTATTCCTTACAGTGTTGTCATGAAAAGGATGTTTTAAAAATTCAGGAGTGTGGCATAAATAGAAGCAGGTACATGGACTGCTGGACTCCATGAGCTATTTCAAACATACTTGACAGAGAGGCAAAGTGTGCAAAGATGTGCACTATTGTTTGAAGTTCTAACCAAATAGGAATGTTTTTATGGTCAGAGAGATTTTGGTTGAACTGACTACAGTGGCTTTCTGTAGACTTAAACTGAAATTCAAAGTGTCTGTGGCACAGTTGCTTGGCAATGCACTTATAAATATGCTAGAAAGAAATACATGCGATCTGCTTAGCTGAAAATATAGTGCATTGTTTAATGTTTATATATAATTGGCTTTTCATGCTGGAAAATGTGATTATAAACACAAGGGGATTATGCCTGTGGTAAGTTAAGACTCACTGGTGACTGAAGGAGTAAAAAGCTGGTGTCACAGCAGGTATTCTTGTGTGCATAATCTTTTCAAAAGTTAGACTTACTCTGTCTTTTCTCTTTGCAAGTGGCTTACATTATTTCAATGTATGATGATCTGTAAGCTTGGTAGATAATAGTCAAATCAACTTGAAGTGATAACAGGTAATGCTAATAATTGACTTACCAATTTAACAAAAAATTTGATTTCTTTTTTGACCCAGTTCCCCAGGTTGAGGCAGGGTAGATCCTGCACTTGTCTCTGACAAAACACCAATAGAAACTTCCTTATTGCTGCTGAAAACATTTTAAAAACAAGCTTACTGAAAACAGTTCCGTGATTTTTTTATTCATCTGGTCCCTTAAAACTTATATAATTATTTTTCTTGATTTTTTTTTTTCCTGTTCACTTTAAGGTTCATTGTCTTGAGAATTAGAGTTTATAAGAAGGAAGAAAATGGGAACATTTTGCCCCTGTTGGAATTTTTTGAGACCTCAGTTCTGTAATAATGTTCTATTGTAGACAAAGGGTTCTATTTTTCCTGGTAGCAAACGAGCTTCAATACTGATATTCTGAAATAAGATAATTATTCATGATGCCACACATACGAAATATATATTCACATATTTCCCAGGCCCAACAAGTGCATATAAATGTGACTTCTGAGAACAGAATCAAACTTTCTAAGCTTCTGAAAAAGTTGTCTTCTAGTCTGACTTAAAAACTCAGCCCTAAGCTTATAATGCTGGTTTATAGCGGTCCACATAAAAATACACAGAAAAAAACAAACCAGTGCTCAAAGGAATAGATAGATAGATAGATAGATAAAACAGAAGCCTGAGATACTGATAACACTGGAGAGTTCATAGGAGCTTTAGTTATCTGCTTCTAGGGTTTGCACTTTTAGAGGATTTTACATGATTTTTACTTGAATATTCCTTCATCTTTTGTTTAGGAAGAATTTATGATAAATTATTTTAGTCATATTGGATATATATGTGAAAATGATCATCTTGAAAGAAATCAAAATGCTGAATACTGTCTCAGGAAATAAACAAAAAATGGGCCCAAAAAGCTCAGATTAATTTATACTTTTACTTTCTTCAGTTGCTTTTAAGATGGCTGCTACAGAGCAATTCATTTTACCTTAATATGATCACTAAAATATATTAGCATTATGCATACATGTTCATACATAACTTAGTGGTCCAAATGGATGCATATTTAGTTGCTCAATAATTCTTGAAGGGGAAACATTCCTATCAGAGGAGTTTCCCTCAAGCCAGTGAATTCAAGACAGTAAGATCAGCAGCACTTTGGAATCTATTCTGTCAAAAGAACAGTGGCTTCATTAGGTTTGAAAGGTACCTCACATGTCTAATGTTTCTTGATATGTCTTGCTTTGCATTTTTCACAGTCCATGATACTGTGACTTATGATCATGTTGGTTATTAATTAGTACCTCCTTTGATGCATTTGGTCTGTTGCTTATACTTTGTGTAAGCAGCATATTAACAACAACTGTTTTGTGTAAGTTTATTTGAAAACAGAAAATGTAGCAGATTGTCCACTTGAATGTTCTGGGCTACAAAATTATGAGATGATCTCATTTGAAAGGAGAATTTGAAAAGTTTTTTGTACTACTTTTATCCCCCCACTTGCACTTTCTGATCTGTGGATTATAGGACAAGCAGGTTTTTCATTGTACCTTCATATCTTTATCTGTAGTACAGTGGAGTCCTATTTCTTGAGAGTACCTAGACAGTCATAGTTTTACATACATTTTCAAAGACTTCAGAATAGAAGAACAGTCTGGGAGCAAGTACTGCATTCCTTTCCTCATAGCTGGATTGTATCTCTTTATTCTGAACTGTTTCCATGTATGCTTTTTACTAGTGCCTCTCTGAATATTACTGATGATAGAAATACCTTTTTAAAGAAATGTTATTTTCCAATTTGAAGTTCAAGTTACTTCTCTGTTAAACTATTTCTGATTTACCTCACTTAAATATGCTGGTTTAGTGGTAACTTGTTATTGAAGCTGAAGTGATTCAGTGAAATCAAGAGGACTATGTGGTGTTCACCTACTCAGCGTGGATATAGTCCCCAAGTTACCCTCAAGGTTTTATTTTGGTGATTTGTGACTTCCTAGTATGAGGATAGCTAACAGTAAAATCCAACTCTGGTTTAGTCTTATCTAAAGTAAATTTTCTGGCATTACATCTACTCGGATTGCACCTAAAAATCTCTTCAGACAGGTTGAACTGACATTTTGGTACCAAGTCCCTTATAAGCATGGCTGGTCTCTGTCAGTAACAGGCTAATGCTCAGTCTCAGCTGCTCTGTAGAAATGCAGAAACAAATTATTAGATTAGAGCTACAAAGAAGACTGACCTGTTTTTGGTCATGACATATTTCATATTTGCAAAAATAAAGACAGAATTAATACATTAGTAGTTCCCCCCCTTTTTTTTTCTTTTTTTGAAAGAATTTGTCCATCTTGCTTTCTCTGCTTTGACTTTCTGGTTTCAAGTCTGTGTGCACATAGGAGATAGAACAGGTCTTGAGTGTGAACTGTATCCTAGTACAAATACGATCTATGTTTGGCCTGTAGTGCTAGGGGAATCATTACCAATAGAATAATATTGTATGGGATTGAAGTGTAGTTCATGTTGTGCTTCATAGTTACATAAATGGGAGATGTGACAGAAGAGAGACTGTAATATTTATGATCGTGGGGAAAAAAACCTGACTTTGTTGTTTTGATTTTCCTAAAAGCATACTTCTAAGCTTTATTTTTTTCAGAGTTCGTTTTATGGAAAAATTGACCTCCCACATATCTCTGCTAATGCATTTTCTTCTGTGCAAAAGTTGGTTTTGTTCTAGTCCGTGTCATGTGTGGCTAATGCTGATTTCTTTCAGTGTTGTTGCACGTATTTTACAAAGGACAGTATGATGATTTCTAGTGGTCTGTCTTTTTCCTTTTCAATGTAAATGTAGTTTATTTTCCTTGGTTTTGTAGTGGTCCATGCATTTCACTTCTTCCTGCTTTAAGGTTCAAAAGCTTTTAATACCTCATGACTTGCATCAGGTAACAGCTGGTATTGTTGATGTGTTCTCCCAAATGTGTACAGTAAGGATGCAGCTAAAAAGTGATACCTCTATGCTCTAGTTGCTCTGCTTTTACAAAAATAACCCAGGTGTGCTAAGCCTGGTTACCTTCAAATGAGTTACCTTCAATGAGTTTTCTTCTGTAATTTAGTGACAGAATAACACATTAGTGTTTCCACAAGGCACTTGATGATTAGTTTTCTTCTCAGAACTTCTTAATTTCCATATGTCATCTTGTTCTTTTACACTGAAATGAAAGTTGTGAAGAGACTAGAATTCATGTTTCAGTCTTGTTGACGAATACATATACATTTTATATTACATGCTTTGCTTTTTGTCATATCTGCTTGATATAACAAATGGTTTATTAGCTCATTTCTGTTTTTCAAATGTTTCAATGTGTCTGAAAAATTATTCTGAACTTTGTGATGGTCCTTTGAGATCTCTCAGAATTCAGACTGTCTGTTGTAGAATGAATCAAAGTTTGAAGCCATCTCTGCATTTCCAAAACTGAGCCTCAGTATCTGTGTCTGGCTTGGGAGGAAAAGTTTTAAAGGTTTAGGAGGACAGAAACAAGTGTGTGCACATGAAGGATAAGAGGTTTTGACATAATTCCTCTTGAGCTCCCAGCTGCATCCATAGGTTTCGAGAGAGTTTCAGCATTTTAACTAGGGCTAATGCAGTCCAAGTTCATAAATAGCAAAGTAATCTACAACTGCTGTGTGTTCATTGTGAGGGAAAGTATTGTGCTTTCTGTAGTATACAAAAGCAGCAAGAATTACACTTACTGACCCCTCTCCCAATCCCTTCACTTGGGTTCTTTCTCTTCCCAGGTTCCAGGATTTTTTTTTTGCTAGGCCCTTCCCTTTTGAGTGGATTATGCCAATTAACTTTATGAACATTCTTTGGGGATTTTTGGTTTGTATTTTTTCCCCCAGCCAACTTCACAGAGAGTGCTGTGAGCCAGTCTTCAAAGCTCCTGAACACTGAGAGCTCCTTGTAGAACAGGAAAACAACTGGGAGTTTAGCACCCTTTGAAAATGTGGCTGTATGTTTATCTCTTCTATTTGATCAGCAGGCTTCTTATGTCAGGATTACACTGATATCAGCTGCTAACATTAGCTTGGCTCTGAACACAGCATAACTCAATTAGCCAAATTTTACTTCCCTAGGCTTGCCTGCTTCCTTTCTTCTCTGTGCTTTCTCTATGGATCAAACTCTTGGAGTGAGGGAGCTAAAGAGCTGAGCTAGCTAAATCTCCACAGTGGTTTCATTCAGGATTTGATTATGATTCACAGGACTTGGCAAAATGAAAAACAAACAAATAAATGAGTTTTTCCTGAAATGCTGTTCCCCTGAGTGACTTGTTTCACCTCTCACAAAGAAGGTGCAGAGATAAAGGAGAATTTAGGCCAACTATAAATTAAAAATCTGAACTGCAGATAAATTTAAAAAAAATAAATCATTCTGCTAACCCTTTTCCTTCCAAGAGCTAATGGACTTGCATAGAGGATATCCTCATTTATATAGCAAGGAGACCCCTACTGAGTAACAAAATAGTTTCATATTCAATTACAAGAAGTTTGTCTGTTTTGCTTGCTTTTTCAGCGGTATTTGGGCATAACCTGACTGATCTGTGTATTTAGAGACTTGTCCTTTGATATTCTCGGGCACAGATGCAACACAGTTCCAAAAAAAGCCTGTTTAAAATCTCTGTGTTCTTGAGTTGCTACAGTCTCCTGCGTGCAGGAGGGAGAGTACTGCTGGGGGTAACTGGTGTCCCGGATTGCTATTACAGAAGGGGGGATGCTGCAACATCAAAATGCAGAGTTGCAGGTCAGAAACGTGCTTTTAAGCACCTCTGGGGATTCTTTCAGTGAGGAACTCTATTGGGGAAGTACAGTCTTTCTGCAAAATAGTGCTTAAGGTGACAAAGGTAGCGAAACAGCTCCTCTGCTGGGTGGGATGGATATGAACAGGCTGTTTTTTGTCCCAGCGATGCCTGTTTTCTCTAGCAGTCCCTCCAGCTCGCAGAAGGGACAAATTAAGTTATTTTTCCTATACTGGCCAGTTAAATGAACATTGGAGCTTTGGGACTATAGCTAAGAGAGCAGGAATTAAAAATCTGCCCTTTGCTGTATATGCCTTGCTCTTTGTCCTCAAGTCTCACTGGGACTTCTTGTCATAGAAATCAGTTGGTTTTACCTGTATGATCTTTTGGTGAGATGGAAGAGGAATGGCACTCATATTTTGCTGCTTGTTTTTAAAACAGCTAAGTTAAATAATATCAAAAAGCTTGCTTCAAAGATGATGTATTTACTTTAAAATGGCCAAATTGAGGAGCTGTCTGTCGCAGGAATCAGCAGACTAGCAGGAGCTAAGGTGCTGGGAGAACAGAATTATACCCTGCTGAGTATCTTCTGTGCTGGAGGGGCATGATGGGCAGCTCCTGGCTGACTTAAGGTGTCACAGGCGCAGGGGCACACTGGTGTCCTGATCCCGCACTGTTCCTGCCACAGCGACCAGTCTCTTCTCGCAGCGTCCTCTCTTTTCCCTTGAATTCCCTCCTTCTCAGCATGCAAAGTGTGACCTACTGGGAGCGTGAGTGTGCCCGTTTAAGAGTTGCAAAATAAAAGGAGAAGCATTAGCTTCTCCAGACCCTCTGTAAGGGCCATGCAGATCTGAACCTGAGCAGGCTGCACACTGTCTTACGTGAAATTACTAATGAGCAGTGTATAAAAACTAAATAAATAAATGAATAAAAGTTGATGCTTTCTTCCTTATTTCCTGCCCCCAACTGCCCTTTCTCCCCATATCTAAGATGAAGAAGCAGCAAAAAGAACCATGGTAGCCTTAGGCAAAGTGCTGTAGAGATGAGACTGTAAAAGAAGAGAAGAGAAGAGAAAGCTGAAAACATTCAGCAGAGTCTGTTAGCCGTGGGCACCTAGCAAGTCTGGAAAGACCTCATCAGTGACTAACGATCGTGGTGTTCTCTGCAAACCTCTTGTAATATCTGCTCCAATTTAAGTTTTGTTAGTTAAATAAGCATGTGGAGCAACTGAAAGTGCTTTTTGATATCTCTGTGTATATGCACAGCATGTATTTTTTTCCGTGGATCACTTGCCTGTTCTGTATTACAGCATTGGGCAGGTTCAGCATAGCTATTAAACAGTGGCCATGTGGGAGCTGATATAACCCAGCCCTTAGATATATTTTTCTCTTTAAAGAGACCTTATATGCAGGCCAGCCTCAGGGTGAGATATGAAGGCATTAAAAGTGACTAAAGAAAGAAGTATTTCAAACTAATGCTGGTGTAATAAAATAATTATGTCTGGTGTTGGTTGGCTTAGACTGCTGGCTAAAACTGTGCTACATCACAATGCTCTGATACCAGTATATCCAACTCTACTGTCTTTGAAATAAGCATACTTTGAAGCTTCTGGACTATATTCACTGGCATGCTACTTCCATTTATACTGGTGTGAAATTAATTATAGGCAGAATATTGATTGTAGTATGGTAGAAGAGGATGAATGTGGTTTAGGGTGTGTTTTCTAAACAGGACTAATACTGCTTAGTATTAGATTTGTTAGTTATCTGATTAGAGCACCTCTGCTGTAATTTATTCTGCTTTAAGTATGTCTGTCCCAACCAGACACCAAGACAGCAGGGTAAGAAAAGAAATGTATAGCTAAGTGTAGGTAATGACCTGAACTTAAAATTTAGGATTTACTCTTGTTCCTTGGCAGGGATGCACTTTTTCCTGATTACTAATAGTAATTATGTAGTTGCAAAACATATTCTGGAATTAAAGGGTATTAAACACATAATATACTCCATGATGTGTGTAGTTCAGTAGAGACCAGCTTCTCGAACAATGTCACCTTGGTTACAAGAAATAGTTTGAAAAGATGAGTTCTGGATGTTTGAAAGTCAGAAGGTCAATAAGGAAGGTTAAGAAATCCTTGTGAAGTCTGAGACGAAATATGCCTTTTTATAGCGCGTGCAAGTACAAATGAATATAATTATTCTCATGGCACATTTGATTTGATTTTTGTCTTGGAAACATTAGCTGAGTTTGGCTGATTTATGTTATGGAAGACAATGATAAATTGAAGGACAAATACAAGCTCTGAAGAGGAAGATATGCACAATGCTGAATGATGCTTCTTCTGGAATCTCCTTCCAGCCTTGTCTAAAAGCAGACAACCTGGAAAGTTTTACTCTATCTACCTGAATAAATGCACACACTTTGAATTCCTTATGGCAGGAATCCTGTCTGTTTCTGTAAAATATTCTGCATAGCAGTGAGTCCATGCTATCTAAACAGCAATAGAAACAGTAGAAGCAAACAGAAAACCCTCTTTTTTTTTTTTTTTTTTTTTTTAAGAATTTATCAATTAAATCCACCAATGAATCTAATGAAAATTAGAAGAAAATGGCAATGGCATGCCAACTGATAGAGCTTTTGATGGATCACTGTTAAGTAATACACCTTGGCACCTGCACAGAAATTTTAATCAGTGGAAGAGAAGAGAGAAGAAAGATTTAAGAAATGCAGCCTTAGCCTTCCAAATAATAAAAGAAAATGTATCTCTCAGTGTTTTCCAAATTTTAGTGCAGTAATTGTGTACAGGTTTGAAAAAAGACATATAACTGAAATGCTGTTTTAACGGATGATATAAATTCATAAGAATTACTCATTGAAATTAATTCAAACTCAGAGGGATCCTGGTGTAGTAACTACAAAATCAAGTAGCCTATTGAATTGAAACAAAGCAAAATTTGAAAGAAAAGTATTTGTGTGTTAGAAGTTGGACCTTGTAGAAGCAGTTGGCTTGGTGTACAGTGAATAACTAATCAACAGAAGATTTAGTCTTCAAGGGCTGTTTCCCATTAGAGCTTTTCCTGTGTAAGCACTTATTGGTCGACCTCAAATAAAGCACTGCATCCCTTTGGAGTAACAACTTGCAGGGCATTTTATCCCCAGTTCTATTACAGCACTTTTCCTTTAGAAAGCTGAGAATGCACCTAGTGGTGTACAGGAAGGGCTGTGTGGGAGAGAAGCCGAGATAGTAACTAAAAAGGAAGAGAAAGGCCAGAATAGTATGGTTACTAAAAACACCAATAGAAAAATGATAATGTTTATAACATTATCTGTCCTTGTCAGCAGCAGTGCAAAAATCATGTTTATAAACATAGTTTTTGAATAACAGAAAACAAAAATAAAACATGCAAGTTTGTATGTGGTGCCACCTGGTAGTTTTTAAGCATCTTCTAAGTGTGAGTTTTTCCAGGGAGTTAGAATAAATGTATTTCAACTTTGGTGTCATTGAGAGCTAAACCTCAGTTGATGGGTCTCAAAGTACCTCCAAATAGCAACGTGTGATGTTTTGTCAGGTAAAACTGCTGTCGCCTTCATCTTTGTTTTGAGCTGACAGATGGAAGGAGATTAGAAATGAAGAGAAGGAAGCTATGGAATTGCTTCCTGCCAAAAAGGACAGAAGTACTTAGCTCAGTAAAAGTTAAAAATGCATTGAGGTTAGTTCTCTGGAAGATAACACACTAAGATAACAGGAAAAAGGGAACCATTACACTTATAAACAGAGAGAAATCTGGACTCAAAAGTCTGTTGTTCTACAGATGTGCAAAAAAGTTTGAGTGCTCATAAACTGACAAAATTTATATATGGAATGTGAATTTGGACAGCAAGTTAAACAATGGAAATACACATACCTTATTCTAAACCACCTCAGATAGTCAATGTAGACTCAAATAGTTTGAATTGCATTTGTATTGGAAGGTAATAGCAAAGTGAAACTCTAATCAGAGACATTTCTAGCGATCTTAGCCAAATCCCTGTGCATAACTACTAGGATTAAGATTTTTGAAGGCAGTTTGATATTTCCCCCCCCACCCCGCCTTTTATTTTTCAAGCAGCATGACATTTTTTCTAAGAAAGAAATAAAGCCTACAGCAATCTAGTTTTAGAAGCTGCTGTAAAGAATATAGTTGATTGGGATTGTTTGCCTGAACCCTCTACATTATAGGTGACAAAGCTACAAATTATTTTTTTTGATTACACCTTACCCTCTTGGTCGAATGGTTTAATAGGCCTTGCCTATCTGCACACGGCAAGAAGTCTCTGAATAGCCAACGAATGGGATGCAATGGTAACAGCAATTAGGAGCATCCAAAGAACTGAATGGTATCATATGCATAGTACAGGCAGGTAAGACTGGTTGGCACTGGGGAAGTGACAACACACAGGACTGAAACTGGAGCTGTGGCTCTGAGTGACAGTGACAATCTCCCTTTCCTGCAGACCAGAAAAGGTGATGATGGGCTACATGGCACATGACGAATCTTCTGAGGGAACCTGAACACTGGGAACATAGTGAATAGAAAGTAGTGACTTCAGGGCATTGTGTCTCTAGAGCATCCCCAAACATGATACTCAGACTTAATGTGCAGTTGAACCCCTATAACTATTTCAGAAGAGAAGATAATTAATCATAAATTTGTAGCTGAATTTTTCCTACCTGCAAGCCTTCTGCCTCACTGAGAAGGATGTTATGATGTTGGTAAAAATAGCAGCACTCTAAATCTCTCTCTATGAAACAGTTTATTTTGAACAGATATTTTAATTAGTGTTTTAACACAGATGCAAAAAAGGCAAGTTTATTCACAACTTTGATAACCAGAGCCAGCCTGTCATTATACTAAGCATTATGTTATGTTAACAGAATACAGTTGGTGCCTACACATCTTATGCTAACTGATGCACTTTATAGAAATACAAATATCAATTTATGAAAGCAAAAAACTGAAGAACAAACAGTAAAGCATAGATTTCCACATTGCAATGCTAGCAAATAACAGCTCAAATATTTGTGAACTTGCAGAGCAGTTCAAGTGCTTGTCCACTGCAATATAAACAGGAATTCAGGTGCTACAATACAGAGTTGGACCAGTGAATCCACCCAACAAACTGGTGCCCTGATTAGCCTGTTATCATCTTTATCTGTAGATACACACCAATGTAATCCAGACTACACACTGCAGTTTAGAAATGAAATATTGATGTTCCATCATGATTTAATGTCAGAATGTAACTCCTGTATTATGTTATACTCTACTATAACTCTATTATAAAACTAGGGATTATTATCAGACGTTATTATTCTTTGTGTGTTTTAGCCTTAAAGTGGGTTCAGCTTTCAGTGGGTTTCAGGTTTAGAACTGTAACTTGCTGTTACCTACACACACTTGCATTTCTTGGGTTGCATCAAAGAAGAAAAGAAATTATTATAGTTGTATGAACTAATTCCTAATTTACTACTGGAAACTTGATTTTGATTGTTTTTTTTTCTGTCTTCTGAGATACTGATGTCTCCACTTTTTTCTCAAGACTCTTTTTGGTATGTTCCTATGTTCTGTCAGCTTCTGTGTACCTGACTTCATATCTCTTGACGTGGTTATTATTTTAATGTAATACATAAAAACTGTAAAACTTCAGGAAAAAAGGGAAGGACTTTGAAGCTTTTTCTTACCTTATAATGTGTTCCCACTGCACATAAGATAAAAGCAGCTGAAAATATTTCCACACTCAGTTGCCTTGTAGTGTTTTCTTGATTCTCAAGAGGAAAAAAAAAAAGGCTTCTGCACTAAGTTCCCTTTTAGAGCCTTTATAGGAAGTGGAACAAAATTTTTCCAGGAGAATCAAAAAATGGGACAGTTTCTAAAAGGCTGAACGTGATTCTAAGGAGTACAAGCATGTTTTAAGAATACAGGCCAAAAAATAAAGTATAAGTGGGCTACCCTGAATCTTATTTTCAGGCTACCTTCTTAGTCTCCTTTGCACATTATGGACCTGTTCTGCAGGAATCCACTCCAGGTCACATATGGAATTCCAGTCCAGTAACACTTGGACCAGCACCTCCTAAAATAATTTTCTTTTTGTCTCTTCTGAAATATGTGTGGCCATGTTTGACCTTGTTACTTAGATAAGGACTTTGAAGGTTATATTGTTCCTGTATTTGGTGGTGTGGTGGGGAGCAAAAGCAAAAGTATTTCTGCTGCTTTCTTCCACTTGCCATGTAAGCAGAATGGGTGATGTCAGAAGGTATAAAAAGGCAAATTAATATTTTGATTAAGGAAGTGAATTTATGTATGGACTATATGTACTATATGAGTATTTGGGACCTGTAGGTTTTGGTCTTTTTTTTCACCCTCCAACAATTAGCAATTGCAAATGTTAGATTTCCTAGGACTTCTTATTAAGACAGCTAGTTAAACTAATCAGCTCATGAAAATTAGTGTACCTGATACTAATGGCACCTTATTGGCACTTTAATGTCCTTATTTCTAAAAAAGTCACTATTAACATAGAGGAGTACATAACATAGAGAAGTTCAATCTTCATTTAAAAAAGTGACTACTAAATTAGTCACAACTTAACATACAGAAGTTCCATTTCCATTTAATTAATGTACTTTGATACTTTGAATAATTTCTTTTATCTTATAAACATGTAACCAAATCCTCCTTAATTGTTTATTTGTCTAAATTCCATTACTGAACTTCTCACAATGGCTGGGTTTTCAAAAAACGTTCTTTGACGTAACACTTAATAATTTAGTTCTTTGTAACCAATTTTTTTTGGCATTCAGTCACTATTTCATTGTGCCTTAAGATAAAGCAAAGCTTAAAAGTCATAATTTTCTACCTGAAAGAATATTGAAATGAGAGTACATATAAGAAGGATCTAATTACGACGTGCAAAAATAGAATGGTATAAATCCTTCACTTTTAAAGAACTTTGTTTTGAATTGAAGTTTAATCAAATTGCACTTTAAGTGTTTGAGTTCAAATAGAGAGGAAAGCTCAGAGTATTATCCTGTGATAAGTCTTTTTTCACCTGAACAGTCTGAGTGATGTCAGTGACTTGAGTCCTCATCTGCCTCCAATTATACAGCACAACTCACAAGGAAATTGGCCTTCGAAATTTTGGCAGACTATATTATGGCCACATAAAATGGCCACATTAGTCTTCTCTCTCTGTCTCCCAGACACAGGGAGAAGTTTCTATGACTGATGCAATGATAGCGGAGACTCTGCTGTGCATTGAAGACAGCACTTATCTTTTTTTGTGGAGCATTACTATAAGGTGTATGCTGTATGAGGTCTGATCAGTGTATATTTACCACATGTATATTTGCAGCCACTGCTTGGGTTCTTGGCAGCTTGCTGGGGATTTCCAGCCTGATAGCTGATGCTGTGAAAGAATCTGATTCACGGCAGGTGTTTGACCACTATATATAAATGTGTAGCGGTTTGGGGAATGACCATTAAGAAAAGCTCACAAAACCAAACCCAACAAGCACATGCTTAGGGAATACAACAAATCCAGCTCTTAAAAATCATTCCAGAGAGATCACCAAATAGAAAAAGAGACATGACTGGGGAAGAAGCAGATGTATGACAGAACTAGTCACAAATGCCAAGTATAAATAGGGACAGATTTGTTAAGAAGCAGTTATTGATTCTTGTGCCTTTCCATTCTGCTTTGATTGATGCCTTCTATTCCCTCTTCCCACACGCGATTATTCATTTCTCGTTTTTCTTACAGCAGTATTCCCATTTTCTTCTATGCATAAAGCATGACCCCTCAGATTTCAGCAAGGCTTCCACTTATCCTTCAGAACTGGCTTCCCCTGTGCTGCCTTCATGTAATTAGCTGACTAAAACTGAGCAATGTGTGTGGGTGTACTTACCAGAAGTAAGGAAGCACAAGACGTGAATTGCAAGTTTTGTTTTTCATACATTGCCTCTATCTTCTGTGCACATTCCTTGTAGATGCTCTATATTAGGAATGAAAAAAAACCCAACACAACCAACAAACAAGTACAAAATCTGTCTTGATTAGAGCTAGGGGATGAGTATGTGGATTATATGTGGATAGATTCTGATGGAAATTCTGTAAGTATTTTTTGTTCTTGTTTCTGCCTTTTGTTCTTTTGGTGAAATAAGAAAGATGATAAATTGAAATTCACTCTGAAGCCTCTTGTTCTATATGCAAAATGTGCATCTTTGGGTTGTTTTGCTCTCTTTTTATTCAATTAAAATATAATTTTGAAGAGGAAACTGTAAAATTCAATCTGAAATGTCTCAGAAATTTCCTTCCCTGTACATTCAATGAGACCATTTGGTAATTATATCTGAATTAATTTTTTTCAAGTGCCAAATACTCTTTATATTTAAAAATTATGATGTGAAAACCAGCACATGATGTGAAAACACGTATGTGTAGTAAAATATGTAGTTTAAAAAAAAAAGCTGAAAGACCAAGTAAAATCCTCATGTTCATGTAATATTTCTAGTGTACTAGAACATAGTGCAAATGCCTAAATGAGGTGAATCACCCTGATAAAACTGAACTGAAAAATTACTTTAACCTTTCTGAAACAATGCATTTTGACATTTTCAAAAGGAAACAAAAGCCAAGATTTCATGTAGAACTTTCCCCCCAAGCTGTCATAAAGATCAGCAGGTTCTCATGATGCATTTTGGAAGAGAATGCATTATATTAATACTTTCTAGTTAGAAAAAGGTACTGTTGTTCATCAGTCTTTTTATATTTGACTCTACTGTTAAAGAGATTTGGGAACTTAAAGCATGGGCTTCGCTGGCCTTTTTATTGTTCTTTAGCCACATATTTTCTTTGAAGACTTTTTCACTTTTAGCAATTGACATCCTGAAGTACAGGACTACTTTACAGCAAGGACGCATGTTTGATCTGAGGCTTAAATTCAGGTGATCCAAAGAATGACAACCCCACAAGAATGCAATGGCATGGGGTTGTAAAGATGATTATAAAGAACAATTGTACGTCATTCCTGTAAATTTAAAATTTCATCCACAAAATTCTTCTTCCATAAGAAAATATCTTAGTGGGTAAGGTGCACTTTTGTTAGAAGACAACTCCTGAGTGATCACCAATCAGTTTGGAGTTTGGTTGAATACGTGAACATTGGTACTGTGCTTGGGCACCACAGCTGGTCTCCCATACCCAGATGACTTTTCATGCAGAGAGGTGGATTTTTTTTTTTTCCCAATTGTAAGGGAACTTAGTGAAAAATTCACACTTAAGAGATCGTGCCTTATGCCATTTGCAAACATTTACAGACCTTCCAGTTACAATTGATAGTAACTTTCTCTCAACTATTGCTCCGTAAAAAAAAAATAAAAAATAATATTTTAGGTATTTCCCATTTTCTGTTCTTTTTTTGAAGTTTCAGTAACTTACTGTTGCAGTCAGACAAGAGCAAGTTTGACAGAACATCAGTGAACCTGATTCTGTTCTCTGCTTTAGTTTTCTAAAGCAGAAGTTGCTCCACTGCAACAAACGCAGTCACATTATGGCAAAACTGGGGTTGGAGCAGATTGAGGCTGACAGAATAGAAACCTGCTGATCTGCTAAATCCCAAGGTGGTTTTGTACAGAGAGGAGAATGGCATGTGACTTTTCAGAGCTAAACCTGCATAATAAATCTCATATTGCTTAGATCTAGGCAGATGAATGAAAGTGGTTACGAAGTAAGTGCTAATTAAACAGACTATCTGGTTTTCATCTCTGAAGAGATCAACTATTTCACATACATAAAGGAAACACTATATTATATGTCTGCTGATTTTGATAGAAATAGTTTGAAAGAATATTCTCCTTTTTTTATGATTCCCCACAAGATTTCATTATATGACAAAGCCCCAGCAACAAAAACAAAAGCCTCACTGGTCATGTCATGTATAATAAAGTGGCATATCAAAGAAGGCATTCTGGATCAGGTCCAAAGTCCATTTTAATGAATTCAACTTTTTCCCTTGACTTCTCTTATGTCTCAGAAGCTCTTACTGAAGGAAGAACTTGAGCATACTTGCTACTATAGAAGCTTTCTAGTAATTTTAGCTGGGTCTATGACTGCCTTGCTGAAGAAGGGGTGGTTGTAGGACTGAAAAGGACAAAATTAACGAAGAGAGTCTGAAAGGGCACAAATTGTCCCTCTGTGCGGAGACATTATGCCCTTTGCCTCCAAAATTAATCCAGCACTTGAACCAAATACGCCCCATGGTTAAGACCAGGAAGCAAGACTACTCAATTATGCGAATTATGCTTTAACTTGGAAGAAAATAAAGAGTTAATGCACAGTTGAAAGATAAAAAATCAGTGCAGCTGGAGTTTTATGACACAAATGTTGCAAATTAAAACTCCCATCTTTTCATCTGCTCCTTGGAGTGCAGGAATATTGTTTCAGATTATGGATCCCCTCTGCCTCAACCCCATGATTTGAACTCCTGGCACACAGCCCAATATGATGTAGGGCATTTTCTTCACTTCAACAGGTTATCCTGTTGACTCCTATGCTTAAGTGCTTCCTCAAGGGCATTGTTGGACTGGAGATACTTTCTTACATTCTGTAAAAGTCAGTGGACAATAAAGATGGATTCTGAATGTGAATGTTCATTGAACATTTTACTACCATGAAGAATGACAGTTGCCATTTCAAAGCTTCAGACTGTTTTCAGAAAACAGATAGGTTGCAACTGTATTTGAACCTCCACACTGTCATTCTCCTTTTCAGTACTTGTTCTTAACAAAATAGTTTCCCAGCAGTATTCTGATCTGCTTTTTTCCAGCAAGGAAAATTATTTATTGATATTCTGTGTCAGGTTCCTACACAATTTTTTTTTTGATTCAGAATCCAATTGATTGTCCAAGTACAATTTAATGCCTACTTCTGCTAGGAGTTTGTTATCATAGTTATATGGGCTTAAAAACCCAGTACTCTTCACACTTGTTCTCTTTACTATTCCCTTGTTTTCCTTGAAAAAAACAGAACACCAAGAAAGCACAATATCAAACTTCAGAATATATTGTGTAATGTTTTAAATAGTGTTAACCTAACTTCATCACTAGTGTCTGAAATGCAGCCTCCATTATATTCTGTTATGCTAGTCCTGAGTTCTTAAGTACTTTTTTTTTTCACCATAGCACTGTATGTTTTTAGATGGTGCTGTCACTGTTACGTGCATAATTTCTAATTTACTCTCCCAGATTAAATTTAAATCATGGCACTCTTTAGCTTGATATAAAGGATTCTCAAATAGCTGTTGTCTGACAATTGCATGCCAAATTCTATGCTGCAACCTCTTTCCCTGGACACCCCCATTTATCCCTGTATTCAGCCTCTCTGCCCCCCTGAGAGATGTCAAAGGCTGCAAATGTCTCCCTGAAGACCTCGCCTGAATCCTTAGAGAACTGTGTTTTCATACTGCTTGACCAGAATTAGGATTTAAAATTTATGTTTGCCAAGTATGAACATCTCCCATAAAAACTTTCTTCAGTTTAACCTTGAAATGTCCTTTTTATTACTGCAAGAGGAGATTCTCTCTATACCTTTTTATGAGTTGGCTTTAACATGCCTCTCATCATCTTTAACAAGCTCTCATCTAGTGTATTTTACATATATACACACACATATATATCTCTAAATAAATAAAAAAAGCATATATCGTGATTTCCCATGCTGGTGGGGAAAAAATTCTGTAGTGGGAAGTGTGAAAACGTGCTATAGAATTTTACCATCCGTAAGACATCAGTGTCAATAAAGACACCCAGTTATATAGTATGGTGTCATGAATGCTGGGCACAGTCCAGATCAAATGATCTAACACCTGGTTTTCATGAAAAACGAGTGACGGACTCAGTCTGAAGAGAGCTGGTTGGAAAAATTCTGACATATTTCCATATGTGAACATATGGCCTGATGTAATTGCTATTTTGTTGTGTGTGTGATAGGAAAAAGTCAGAAAAATAGTATATTGTTCTGCTTGGGTTAGACAGACAAATCAAAGTAAAGCTGAAACAAATAATTCAGATATTTCTGAACTGAATGAAAACAGTGTGAATGTAACATGTATATACTATTTTTCTTGCTAAATAGAGTTATCACTATTTTTAAAATATAAAGAAATAAGAGAAATATTTTTCAAGCAAAACAAAACAAAATTTGAGTTAAGATTTAAACCTTTCAATTAGCTGTCTAATGGTCAAGGAGGCAATTACCATTTTTTAAAAGTAGACAAAGTTTTCTCTTTAGGAATGGCTTCTTGGTAGGATTACGCAATCAAATGTATTGCATCCTTTCTCTGTGCCTACCATTTAGATGTATGGTGCCAATGTGTAAAGGGAAGTTCACCCAATTTAGTGACCTTCACTGTAATACTATTATTAAATTAACTCTCCTGTCATCTTGTTCTTTTTTATTTTTGTGTGTTTTTTTTTTTACTTCTTTCAGAACCATTAGGTAGAAAATACATAACCAATCGATTAAAAAACCAGAACACCATCCCAGAAAGTAAATGCTTGGAGTGCATATGTTCTGCAGGATATTTGTTATATAATAGGGATGTAACTTGAAAATAACTGTACTGTGAGATAAGAACACATGATCAAATGCTGAGCTGTGACTACAGTGTATTTCTGTTAAATACATACTACTAGACAAATATATTCTAACATATTCTGCTTAGACCTTTACTACTGATCCATAATGTGGTTTCATTTTCTTTTAATGATGAGGAGCTGCTGCAGTGTGCCTTTTAAATTCAGTTTGTGTGCTGCAAAATTCTGAAACAGGTGCATAAATGTCATCCAGGTACTTTTCTTTTATAAGAATTACATTTCTGTCTTACTTTTATGTGACATAGTAGAAATGTCTGGCATAATCACATAAGTACTTGGGTTTTAAAGGGAACAAGAATTACAATAATAATACTGATACTTTGTATTTACATAGATTTGAAAACATTTCCCAAAGGTATTTTAAAATTATCATGTCTGTTTTGCCAATAAGGAAAATAAGGCATTGGAGACACAGTAGGAACGGCCTAAAAGCCGACAAGAATCTGCTATTCAAAAAAAGTAAGACTTAAGAGCTTGGATGATATAAATGTTCATAACTCTGTGGAAGTCAGTTGTATCTATTTCTATGGACTGGAAAGAATGCAGAATCTTGATGCAAGCAGGTTTCTTAAATCAAACTTTCCCCTTCCATCATGTTCCAATGTGGAGTGCCTATGATGGCAGATGCAATTATATATAGTCATAATTTCATTCCAGTGTTCTCCCTTTTATCAAGGACACTATAGACAATATAAATAAGTGTTTTACATGTGGGTCTGACTATGTAAGCTGGTCTGTTGGGAGAGGAGAGGAAGCTGGTCTGTTGGGAGAGAAGAGACTCCACAGATTTGGAATTTGTAAATAGGTATAATGAGCTGAGTTTCAGCTCATCCACTCTCAACACCTAGAAAAGATGCCTAATTATACATATTTTACCTGAATATACAGTGTAGGGAGTCTCCGCTGTGCAAAACATCTAGGAAAAAGAATCCTTTAATGCAGAGCTGCTGGAGCAGTGAGACCGATTAAATCTCTTTTAGAGTCCATACTAAGGAATGCCATCTGTCTGTGGATGGGCTGTGCTGGAAGATGGGAAAAGCTGTCAGTGTATCCCTGTTTGGCAGGTACTTTGCTTCTCAGTGTCACTACTTTGCCTGGGCACGTGGCACCATCTCTCCCTGTTTTAGAGTGCTGAGGCTCAATAGAGGGAAAAGTGGAATGATTTAGGACTTCATGGCTGTGCTATTGCTTTTGTCAAGTCTGTGCACAGTCTGCTTCTGCCTTTGATACCTCTTACCAAGTTGGTTACTTGCCTTCTGCTTTCAGGTATTTTGCTAGCCTTTATTGCTTTCTGGGTGATAATAGATTTTAATCTCTTTCAGCTACCAGTAGTCCTACAGCAGATGGTACAGACAGGTGGGGATATGTTTTCTGGGCACCCATCTGAGAAACATGTGTATAATTTCTTTGAGGAAGAGTATATTGAAAACTTTATCTGGGAAAAAGTATATGTGATGGACTTTCTATTTGCTAGAAAACTTGCAATCTGCTATGTGGAATGAGGGATGTTGGACCTGTCTCTCTCAAACAGCTAGATGGAGCAGGGGGGAGCTCTCAGTGGCCAACCTGCCAGTGAAAATCCTCTTACAGCTGCTGTCTCTCAGATTTTCTTTTTTGCTGAGGCTCAAGACTTATTTCAAGATCTCTGACCCTGCATCTAGGGCCTCTTTGCTCCCTGATAGCTTCTAGCTGCCCAGTGTCAGTTATAAGAAGCTGCTCAGGTGGTTTCTCCCTTTTAATCTTTTATTAACAACCAGTGAGCCTGACTTCTGACCTTTCTGCTTCTTGGCTCTGTCTGCCAAACATCAGCCCAGCTCCCTCGGTGCGTCTTGGATCTGCTATGAGAAAGCCTGGAAAGAGTTCATTGGGATAGCTTTCCTTCTTGGATGCTTTCCCTGGAGGTTCTCTTATCTCAGGTCTTGAGAAGGATTCCTCAACACAGATAAAAAACTTCAAAGTTAAGGTTAGCACATTTTGCCTTAATAATTCTGTCCATATGGTAGATATTTTATCTGTCTCATTAGCATCCTGCAGTCTACAACAGTATTGTTGAAATGTTTGAGGTTGCTTAAGACGTCACTCTGAAGTGACACTGTAAAGAAGGACTGTTCCTCTGGGACTCCTGGAGTACATTATTCTGGAAAGGACAGGTTATATGAAGCTTTGAAAGAATGTGGAAGGGTTAAAAGCTGCAGGTCTGCCTCACTCAACCTCGTGTTGACCAGCTCTCTCTATGAAATCACAAATTTAATTACTTCACAAAGGCTTTGTTTTACCTTAGTTCTTTGCTCATCTGTTCTGTTCATATCAGTAGGGACTTGGCTGTAGGTTGCTGAGAGCAGCCATATCTATATGCTGGGGGCACTGACCATAATTAAGAATAGAAACAGCCCTCTTGCCTGAAGCAATTTGCTGACCCTGATTTAGTTTCTGGAGGCAGGGCTGAAAGTTGGCATTGTAGCTGGTCTGCCGGCACTGTGTGTGATGCAACAGCCAGAGCATGCTCGTTGTCTCCCAGTGCCACTTGGTAATCAATTGAGAATAAATCCAAGAGACCTTTTGGATATAAGAAGTATAATTTTGCAAAACAGCAATCGCTACAAGCATTACCCTTTAACTACTGACAGCAAAGTTCAGAAATCTCATCATGTGCTGGTTTCACAGCCGCCGATAAAGGTTAATAAAACAGAGGTTTAAAAGGCAGTGTTTCTAAATTTTTTTGTGCTCAGAAAGGATGATTCTCATTTTTTTGGGATGACTTAGCACACACAGTCCGTTCACATTCGAACTGTATGACTCTCACATCCCTTCTTGCATTGCATGAGCTGTAAACTATGGGCTTTGCTGTCGTTACAGCTGACAGATGATTGCACTTTCTGAAGTGAGCTGGTGTCTGTACATAACAGCACAAGATAAGATTTATGTAGCAGTCTCTAGGGAATGGAAGACCAGCTTCATGGAATTATTGATGTTAATTTGTAATTGGGTTCTGTACAATATTTCTAATGGGAAGACTAGGGTATTAAGGTTTTGTATTTTACCTTTATTATGTTCCTGTGTCACTGGACATACTAACCTGTGGTATAAGTTGATGACGTGTTTCAGCAGGGAGGATTTTACTCAGTTTTCTAAAATTCTTTGGTTTAAATTGACTGTGCTCTTTAGAGCTGCTGCCTGTTGTAGGCCAGTTTGAACGACAGAAGATATGTGCCTTTAGTGGCTGTGTGAATTTTTGCAGGATGTGCCAGTTTTACACATTCCACAGATGTGTTCTTTGAGATTATTCTTTGCTCATATGTAAATTTCTTGAATTTGTGACACTACACTGAGTTCTTCTGATGTAAGACCAAAAGTAACGGGTTATCGACTTCGGCCTGTTATATTCTAGATCCAGTCTCAGTCTTTTCTGCTCTGCTGTCGGCAGAGTTAACCGTGACCTTAATTAGACCAGTTCAAAGCTGTTATTTTGTTTTTTTGTCAGTTTGTTTTTAAAGTGGGCCATGTCAGAGCACCAAGGTGCTAATAAAGTTTAGGGTAACAATATTGAGATTCCTGGTCTTACAATTCAAGAGAAATGAAACTTCTGGTTTTGTCTGTTGTATTTATAAATGCTTTGTGAGGCAAGGCTGCAAAGAACAGACTTTAAGCTTAAATCAGTGCAATGAGCACAGAAGTGGTTGTTAATACTGACTTCACAGTTAAGATACATGAGGCCATTTCAATTTTTTCCATCAAGTTCACTTGAGATGTCTTGATTAATATTTGTGTCAGAACAGAATTAGGACAAGAGTGAAATAGGATGTTAGATGGGCTGTGCTGTCTGTGCAGTTCTGTCGTGCACTGTAATTAACATGTATTAATTATATATGTTGCATGGTTCATCCAAATCCATCAGCTTTTCCTAAAGTGATAGCTCAGATCTCAAGTAGTCTGATTAGCTCTCTTGGGAGTCTACAGGTGTAATGCCTATTACGAAAAATACTGTTTGGCTGTTATTTTGAAATGAACCATTTCTCACTCTGTGTTTGAAATGATCAGGGCACTTCTCAAGGAATAAGGTTGATGTGGGCCTGTGGAGCAGGTGAAGTAACTCAGATGTCAAAGGTGATGGGACTGGCAATTTCAATTCTTTAGGAAATTCTCAGAATAATCATGACACACTCTGTCCCATAGATTTTATGATAAAACAACAAGGATTTGCATCTGAATAATGACTTCCATCTGTGCCCTTTAAGAGTACTGAAACAGACTGGCTGTAAAGTTATTAGCATGCCCAATATACAAAATAAATACAGAGATGAACAGAAAGATTAAGCAACTTATAGTGAGTGAAAAAAAGCTTAATAGAATGCTTAGTGTACTGACTTCTGGCCTGCAGCTTTACCAGTCAACTATCCTGCTCCAATGTAGTATTGATTAAAATAAATAATTTTAAAATTATTTTTTAAAATTAATTTTTAAGTGAAGTGTGAGGTACTGACTGAGCTTGACCAAATTGAGAAGTTAATAGATACAGAATTTTTTAATATACATCAAGCTGATATCTATCTTAATAAGATTAAAATAAGCAATAAAACTGTCAGATATTGTCAACAATAGCACATGAGGTTTCAGGTCTGGTGGCAGCAAAATATAATAAAAATAAAATACAGTCAAAGCGCTTTGGCAATGAATAAATGCCCTTGCCTGTGACAATTTTTAAAGAAAATTTACATTTTTCAGACCAGTTCCTTTATTATTTAGGCTGTTTGCAGTAGCATAGTAGGAGGAGCTGACATTTCAAAGAATGCTGCTGTAACAAAGAATATAAGCATTTATCACAATATGCTAATTAAGCTTTGAAGGTTATTGAAGATACCACCTCAATAGTGTATTACAGTATACTGCACATTGCAGCCCCAAATACTATTTTGATCTTTAAGATTCCTTTTATTTAATGTAATGGTTTCGATTTTACCAAACTTGGGGATTTTTTTATGCATAAATTAGGTATCTGATCATGCAGATTGATTCATATGGGAATCAGACATGCGTACAATCAGTAGTAGTCAAAATGGGGAAATGACTAAGTCTTCGTCATGTAATTTGAGTGATTTACACATTGGTGTGATGGCACATACACATGCTGCTTTTTCTGATGTTGTCAGAATTTTAGTTGAGTGCACAGCTTAATGACATTTGATCTTTTCAATTTATAGCCTCTCACATATCGTTTATGTTTGCTATCAGAAGGATAATGTGTAAAGTGAATGTTCTGTTGATCTGAATTGGCAAAAGCATTTTTCAGTCTGCCAAATTTTCCATTTAAATGAAAGCAAATTAAATTTATTAGCCTATAACTTTCTTTTTTGCTTTAATGGTGGGTTTATCATTGTTCTTAGCATTTACTCAGACAGTGGAGTAATTCTTTAAAACCAGAAAGTGGAAGAGTGAAACATTTGCATCTGTTTTCAACCTGCTGCCATGAAAAGAACTATAAATCAGGTTGACTCTTCTCATTTGCTTACGGCTTATAAGAGCAAGAGTAAGACATTGCTGACGCCAAGGCAGGAGTTTGTCTCATTTCAGATGCGTGCCAAAACCCAACTGTAGTTGATCCAACTAGCAACAGACCTAACTGTATATTTGAGTTGAGGAGTAAGGGGTAGATCACTGGCCACACATCACTCTCTTGGACGCTGTACAAAAACTATCATGCCTTAAGTATGGCTGCTTGTTTAAGCCTGAGTGAAGTTATGGTCGACTGACATGAAGTTTCAGTTCTTTGTTTGTTTTCTGTGATTTGTTTGTAGACTCTCTACTACTGTGGTTCCACTGAAGATCTACCGTTGCCTTCAGTGACACTGTCATATGTCTTCTTGTGTTAGTACATTAGCGTTTGCCATGAGTTATTTGTAATGTGTGTAGGGTTTTCTTTTGTTTGTTTGGTTGGTTGTTTTTCCCTCCTCTCCTGACTGTAGACATCTCTCTAGTCCACTGGTACTTGCTTACACCAGTTAAATAAACAGAAAGTTGACCAGAAATAAGGCAAATGAAGCTTAATACTGTATTTGTGAATTAATTCCTCAGCGAAGAGCCTGTTTTATAATACTACATAATGTACAGTCTAACGCTAAATACAAGTGGTGAAAAGACACTTTTTTTATTGAATTTAATTGTTAATAAAAAAATCCTATTGAAAGAAAGCTAGCAGAGGCAGCAAATACTTTATCCAGAACCAAGATGGGCCCTATAGCAGAGTGTTTCTATGCACGGACATGCCATCTTTTTTGTTTTAATGACATGTCAGAGATGTTTTGAGTCATGAGTAGTAGTCCCAAGGAACTGGAACAAGGGGCAGAAGTATTAATACCCGGAAAGGCAGAGCTAGATGCTGCAGGTGCTGAGCTTTGCTCAATAATGCTAAGTGGCCCCAGATTTTGTTGTCTTTTGTTTGCATCAGTAACTACGGCTGTCCTGGCTTTGCCCAAATATACTTTATTATTTGCACTTCTTTATTTCTAGAGGAAGCAACCAGTGAAATTGCTCCCATATTTTTTGCTTCCCCTCCCTTGCATCTACTATGATATTTCCATGGGTTTGTGCTTTTTTATTTCTGTTTGTTTTTTTACTGAATTTATACACTCCTCAAGCTTTTCCAAATATATTCAGATACTCCAAGTGATCTTTTTCAGCCATGCTTTGCAAGTGCCTACGCTGGACGCATACCAGGCAGTGTCTGTTTAGCGCAGTGTCCAATTGCTGTTGCCAAATCATCCGACAAGTGTTGGCATGTCAGTGGCCTGATAAACGTTTTGGCCACTTCCCGGAGAACTTCCAGATCTTCTTTTTTCTGATGTTTCTTCTCCCTTCTGCCTTTCTGTAGCATAGAGGTAGCAAGCAAGCGTTATTACATCAGGATGCATAATGCATATTTTCTCTTAACTATGCGAACTTCACCATCAAATTAAATATGTATTTGATTACATATATTCAAATTAGAATTAACCTCTAGATTTTGAGATGTTGGTCCTAGTGAAAATAGTTGTAAATCTGTTTAAGTAAATTTAAATAGCAGTCAGATTTTGCTCTGCTTTTATGTGTTCTTGACCAAAAGCCTGAATTCAACCTGACGTCCAATCCAAACAAGAATGGTTGTGGTATTAAAGGTACAAATACAAGACAGAAGCAGGTCTGGGACAGGTCCCACTGGCTGTGACAGGGCTACATCCACAATGCTGCTGTTTTTGTCATATGGCTGGAGAGTGGATGAGACAGTAGGTATTATGAAAACACTAATAGAAAATCTGCTAGACTGCAAAGAAGTGCAAACTTCAATTTGACTGGGACATAAAGGTATTTCAAAAAGCAATGTTTTAAATCCTCATTTAAAAGGACAAAAAAGTTGTAAATTCCAAAGTGCAATAGGAGAGTCTTGCTGAAATGTAATCATAGACAACTGCAAACATCCCTAAGTAAACATGAACAAATCCTACAGTAAAAGCAGGTTATGCATTCTCATTTGGTGGTATAACTTAAATAATAACCTGACTGGTTTTGTTAGAAAGGGTGAGACACCACTGGTCTCCGTTTAAATTCTATTCTGTTGAATAAATTATATCCACTTGAATCTGAAAATCTCCGAAATACACGGCTACAGAAATAAATCCATAGAATTCTTCCGGAGAGGTTACATGACAAGTAGAAGGCAGGAGGTTGGTGCCCAGAGGGGCTGTAAAAGAAGATTCTGTGCTGGCTCAGCGCCCTTTCCAGTGCTTGCGTTTAGACAAATAAACATTTATAGCCTCATATTACCAAAAATATTATGACCCTAAAGAGACCCCCAGTCCCATGCTGTGAATTGAGAGATCACGATGATGTGACAGAAAAGTATCAAAAATTGCCCTTTTCCCGTAAAACACAGGTTGTAGCCTCTTTATGCAGAATATCCTGTTTTAAAGATTAGGATATGAATTAATAGGAAATCATACCTTAAATCCAAAGCTCTGAGTATTTTTATTTATGTAGGCTAACTCTTCACGAGTTCAGAAAGAAAATATTCATATCTTATTTTAGTGTGTCATTCAGTGTGGAAATACCAGACAATTCTGAAATACGGTGTGTTTGAGAAGCACAATCTTGTCACCCAGCTGGTGGGTTAACTCTGTTCTCCTGTGTCACGTACTGTTGGTGCAGTCAGAGAAAAATAATCAGAAATTCTGATCACCGAAGTCCCTAATAAAATAACATACATTTAGTATGATTCATTTTTAAAACAAGGTTATAGGGAGGAACAGATGTTAAACAAAAGTTTCAGTGATTAGAATATGTAGTGGCATATATTTTAGAGGTGTTATATATATATATATATAGAGGTGTTATATATATATATATATATATATTCTTTTTGTTGCTCACACCTTAGTCTGTCTCTTCTTGTCCAGGCATGTGGCCTATCAAAATAGTTTCTGAAATTGCTTTTTGGTGCATATTTTCTTTCTATTTTTCTTTTTCCTGGTAAAAATAAGGAAAAAAAGTAATTTTGAGTAAAAAAGTAAATTACTTAAAAATATATATCTAAAACATATTAACAGTTGCATTTACATAAACATATAAACAAGTGTTGTCGAAAATGACAGGTGCTAGGACACAGCAATCCTTACTAAGCCATGGAGGCTTCTTGTGTGAGCACCCTTTAGAGCTTTTAAGAAATGTTAGTTATGTATCTGGAAAAATATCTTCTTGCCTTGGGGGACCTTAAGATCTACAAGATAAATTTGCATTTAGGGACCATTTTAAAGCACTTTAAATTGGTATCTCATGTCTGATCTGATCCAAACTACTTTGCGGTGAGGCAAGTTAGTAACAGAGTAGATCAATCATATTTATGGGAACTTGCGCCATTTTTGAGAAGAATCAGTCTTTGTCATTTTAAAGTCAAACAAAATCTAAGTTTTCCTCCTTCTAATTATGAAGTGCAGGTGTAAGAGCCTATCAGATCTAAAGGTTAGAGATGAAAGCTATCTGTAATTAAGGCATTATTTATTTAACCTGTCTGCTCAGTGATCTGAACGCCTTTGGGTTGAGTCATTCATTTGAAACTTATTTTAAAGCATAAAGAAAATATACTTGCCTTGAGGCAGAGCAACATATAATGAAATATTTTTATATAGAATCTCTTTTGATGTAATTTTCTCTGCCTCTAGGAAAAGAACACAAGAATTCTGTCTCTTAAAAAAGTTTGTGCATAGATGCCAAGTGTCTCAATTAATGTGCCCATATAACCATATCAAGAAAAAGATATGAAAAATATGCTTACACAGTGGCAGTAGAAGGTAAGATACTGACAATAGGCTCTACTATAGTGTTTTTTTTCATAGGATCTCCATTGCTCCCTGTAATTGCTGGTTTCTCTCACACCGAGGCACAGAAGAAGCATGTTCCTGAGTCGAGTGGCTCAGTGAGGTGCACAAAATCCATAAGAAGAATCTGGGTCTTCTCTTTCTTTTATGGCACTATGGCAAAGTGTTGGTTCATTTCTCCTGCCATTAGGTATGCTGGGCAGGTAAAAATGATATATGTATGCCTTGAAATTTCATTCCGTTCCCCTATTTGCTGTCATCTTTTAGAGAACATTTGGATATTATTCCTGGAGGCTGTTATATTCATTCATCTTGGAAAAGGCTTTTTTTCCCCCATCCTGTTTGATGATCAGCCTAAACTCTTAGCCTGTGGTAATGAAAAGTTATGGGGAGAAAAAGATGTGCATAAAGGAGTGTAGGACTGGAGATTAAACTCCCTATTGCAATTCATGTTATGCTAATGAGGCATATAAGATCATTCAGAGCAGGGTAATGCAATGATATTACCAAGA
Organism: Columba livia; assembly: GCF_036013475.1. Classification (NCBI taxonomy): domain Eukaryota; kingdom Metazoa; phylum Chordata; class Aves; order Columbiformes; family Columbidae; genus Columba; species Columba livia. The sequence goes on from NC_088613.1 coordinate 3,704,201, forward strand.
AACCTACATAATTTACTATGGGGAGCCTTATCATATTTCAGCAAGAAACTTAATAAAAAGAAGCTTAATACATAAATACCACCAAGAAGCATAGAAGACAATGCAGCATTTGATAAGACTAATACATAAACACTACTGTGAAACTTAATTTCCAACAAGTTACTCGAGAATCAAAATATACATATTGCTTATTGTTACTGCTGAAACAATAGCTTAATAACTAAGGATATCAGAAGCAGCATAATGAATGTTTCCTATTATTTATATTCTCCAGTTGCCTATAGTGGCAGTATAACTTAAAGTTTGATTGATAAGGATACCAGAAGAAGCATAATGAATGTTTCCTATTATTTATATTCTCCAGTTGCCTATAGTGGCAGTATAACTTAAAATTTGATTGAATGGTCTGAATATGAAAGCTATTTCCCTTGCAAAGTCATCCTAGCACTCAGCTGCAGTACAGGAAGAAGTGTTACCATGGCACTGTCACAAGTCTTGTCCCATGACAATTTTTCCCTCCATTTTATTGATGCTTCTATTTTTAAAGCCATTTTGTTTCATTGAATAATATATATATTTTGCTATTATATATTTTGGATTCTGTCCGAGCAAGCATCAAAATAACATAAGTTGTTCAATCAAGATAAGGTTACTTGTTGTTATGGGAGAGCTGACGGCTGCTGTCAGTCCTGAGAGGAAGAGTGTCTCCCAGACATGAGGACTGTGTAAGAAATCCCAAATTCCCAGCAGGTTACACTGAAAACTGTAAGAACACGACTATAATCCATGGATCTCAATGACCCAAATGTTCCTGCTGATCTGGAAAGCTCTGGGAGATTTGGCTCTGGATTTCAGAAGGGTTTCTTCCACCCACAGAGAAATTTGAAGTCATCAACTCCACATTCTGGGTCTTCTATCTGATGATCTAATCTTTACTTCTAATCTCCTGTGTGAGAAATGTAATACTCCATGACTTTAAGCAGCATCCTTATATTCCAATCACAGGAAACATTAGAACATTATTTGTGGTTGTTTTTTGGTTTTGCTTTATTATTATTATTACTAAGTAAAAAAATTATTTATGGGAAGACAAAAATCTCTTTTCAACTGTCTGCTGGTTCAAAGCTCTAAGTATACCTTACAATGGGCATAATGAAATAAAGCTGAATTCATTTATGCTAAGTTGAGCCATGAGGGATCACCTCAGAAAACTCTGATGGGTTTGATTTTGATCCCCTAATTATACTAGATTAAGTAAAAATGATTCCATAAATGTCATTTTTATAAAAGAACTATCAGCCACAATGTAAACCAGCTGTTACAAAGCAGGAGGTAAACTAGATGAGATGTTAACAAGATGTACAAACTAAGCTGCCATTTCAAGGTTCTTTACATTTAGGACTTACATAATCAGAACACTATCAGTTTTTGAGTTACTCCTGAGATATTTTTTTATTCCATGCTATTTATTAAAGCACATAAGTAAAAGAATATAACTGACATTTCATATGATACATACTACATCTTCTAGATAACCTAACATTACACATAAAAAACCCCCCATTTTAATGAAAATTATTAACATTAGCTAAACAACTTGATAATCTTCACAAATCTATTTAGGCTCCTTTTAAAAAAAAATGATTAAATGTGTTGCCACTTATTTATATCTCATTATTTGGTTGGTTGATTGGTATTTAGGCAGTAAAAGCAGCCAGCAGCAGCAGATATTAATTAACTATTTTTCTTAGTGTCCACAATACCTAGAAATTTAACAGTGAAAAACAGAAACAAAAAACCATAACAAATCCCAAAAAGTCACCCTCACAGAGCAAAGTTTCTTTAAAGTATCACTTGTCTTCAAGAACAAATTTGGTCTGATTCTGCTCCCATAATTATATTTCACTGAACAGTTTGTCTTTATATATGGAAGAGATGATATAGAAATGCTGCATTCCAGCTCTGTAATGTGAAATGTGAAGTCAAGTCACAGGTCTGTTTCGCTCTGAAGTCACCTCATGCAAGTTTCTTCAGCTGAGGGACATACACATGCTATGAACTTCACTCTCCCGTTCCCTGCAGCCTGATTTGCAGCGTGATGCTCTGGGCTTTCTCCAGCTCTGACTTTTTGTGACCCAGCTGCAGCAGGTCAAGCCTGGCCATCAGCTGCTGTCACATCCCTGCTGTGTCACATCTCTGTCGTGTCACATCCCTCTGCTCTAGAAGGGTCCTTCTGCAGTGGCTGTATGCTACTGTCTTATCTTCTGCATCACTCAGCCCTATTTGGGAACATACTTCTGTACAAGAAGTTTTACATACTGGAAGAGAAGGAACTCTATAGATCTGGCTGCTAGCGCAGCCTTGCTGGCAGATCCTTTGGGTAGAGTTCCAAAGTCCACTGAAGCTAAAGGAAAAATCTCTGCCTCACTGACTGTGAATCAGGTCCATACACCCCCGCTGATGAATTTCTTAAGATCTGGCTCTGTGGGGAGTTAAGTATCCAACTCTGAGTTTCAAATCTATATTTAAATTAACGCTCTTAGTCCAGACAAGCATCTTACCCTTCAGAGCTCCTATAGGGCTTTGTCTGCCAGTTCGAGTTGTGCCCAGGTCCTCACCTTTGTCTGGTTACCATAATTCCACAGGAATGTACCCAGCAATTAAAGGTCAGACCTGAACAAAGCCAGAGGATCATGCAGAAGAGAAGTAGAAGCAGGCTGGGTCATGCTCATGCCCCATTGTATGGAACAATAACTGCCAACAATAGCAAGGGCTTCTCCTGTCAGAGAACTACTATCTCTTTGAGTAGACGGATTATAATGTCTTGCTATAAATGAAATAATTCAGCAGCCTCAGGTGAACAGAATTTGGTCAATTTTCAGTGTTTAACAATACTTTTTGGCATACAAGATCCTAGATGTTTAGTCACATCTCTTTTAATTAGCTCTGCATGTTTGGTTCTGCTTTAGCTTTTACTTTATGAGGGGTTTTCTTTCTTCTTCCTATACATTTTCACTTAAGTTTACACATGATCCTTTGCTTTTCTGTGTTTTCCCTCCACATGCTAATCAGTCTCCCAGGCCATTCTCTGTCTCCCCAGGGCCAACATGCTTTCAGCTGCACTCCATAGCCTCTGCCCTGTGTCTTTCTCAGTATTTCTTAGATGTCTTACTTTGACTCTGTGTTGCTGCCTCTTGAAGAAACCTGTTTGACTGTGGAGAAAAAGGCATCCGATGAGGCATCAATAAAGGGACAAAGATCAGGTACCTTGAGGAGGTAGAACATCAATAAAAAAGAAGGAATGAATGTCTCTGAGGAAGATAAAGCAGCATGATTCACAACTCTGGAGAATGCTAAGCAGGCATGAAATGTTTGTAAGGTAAATAATGGCCTAGGATCAAAAGAAAAAACAAAAGCAGATGAAGCATAGTATCAAACAGAATTTCAATAAATCATTAGCAGGAAAACCTCATTTTTGAACCATAGGACATTAAACAGCATTTAATTAAAAATGTGTTCGGTCTTCTCATATGAAGACTTGTAATATCTTGCCATTTGAGGACAGAAGTGTTGGTGTCCTGGACTGAACAAGATTTAAATAGTAAAACTTGTGCTGAGGTCAGTGAAAAACTTTTATTTACTTGAGTGGAACCATCAAGTTGCCTATTCTTGGATCTGAACATAAATTTTCAACCTGACACTTGCTATTTTATCACACTTTCTCACTCAGTGTTGTAGCTGGTAAGCACAGAAACTGGAGCTGTGCACAACACCCAGATGGCAGAATCCTTGACCCCTTCTGTAGCCAGGCCTGGCTTTGAACAGACGGGTAAAACCGAGACCAGAAGACTGTACAAAACAAGAGAAAGTCTTGGCCATGGGGCATCTTTGCCTTGGGCTTCATGAAGAGCAAAATTAAAGTAGCTCACATTACTGTACAGCTGGACAAACAACAGATGAGTATCTTTTTCTCTTTTCAGAAACATATGGTGATTTTCTTTTTAAATAGAAATACACAGAGTAATTTAATTCCCTTCACATTTGCTGTATGAGATTACTTGTTCTGCAGTGTGTAGTATTAACTAAGCCAAAGATCTTTACATATGTCATTGTTGCTCACCAACATTAAACCAGAAGAGCATCAACCATATGTTATCTATGGGGTGCTCCTCATTTGTTAGTTGATGTCTAAAGTACCAACTGTAAGAATGGTTTTTTATATAGCATATTTTTTATAAATAAGGATAGTGATTTAGCTGTAGGGCTTAGCTAGAATGTTATAGATTAGAAGAAGAAAGTGAGTAAAAGGAAAATTGTGGTAATGTTTGTTCTACAAAGTCAAATAAGTGATTTAACAATTGGTAAGATCCCTATAAATCTCTGCGGACCGCGTTTTCAGCAAGCTTCTGAGAATGAATCTGCAGTCTTGTATAATATATCTAGGCCTGCCCAAAGCGCTTGCCTTACATAAAAAAAGTCTGTTCACACGCAAACTGCTATGAAATGTAAGTCTTAATTCTCAGATTGCCAGATCCCTTTTAATGAAGAAGCGCTGAGCGCTTTGGAGGAGACATTCCACAACAGCAGCACAGAACCTCTGGCTTCTAAAGCTCTTGGGGAACAGAATGGGTCTTTCATCAGCTTTTCTATGTTGTTATACAGTATACTTGCTCCTGATGACATGATAGAAAAGATGGTGTTACGACCTCAGTGAGTACATAATTAAAAAAAAAGACAGAAAAAAGGAAGCCTCGGTGTAGATAAGCAACACTGGAACTCTTGAAACTAAAGATATTAGACTTCAACTAATATTTTTATGACATAGCTTCTGGTTTTTTTGTTTTCTTGCAAACTTGCTGTGTACCACAGGCTTTGTCTCAGCAGAGAGTGTCAGGCTGGAAGGCAGCTAAATTTCATCCCCTCCCCTAGTGCAAGTTGTTTTCTGGATAGTAAAATCAGTTAGATGCCTCTGGGTATGATAGTAGTGGAACAGTACATGACAAGCAATATTCTGTTAGATTTAATACCATTTTTGTAACTGTAACGGAGTATCTGTTTCTCAGTTTCTGTAACACTTGCTCAAGGTACATTACCCATATAATTAAGCATGATTAAATGATAATTGCAGTCTTTTTGCAAGCTAATTCTATGGTTGTTTATGCTTTGCAGAAAGTAGATGGCATTTATTTTGCATGTGTCACGGAAAAGCTCTAAATGTTAAAGAAGTTGCTAAGGATTAATTGCCATAAATTTACAAAGGAATTATGAGGTAACATATACCTGGGATTGAATAAGGTATTACACAAATTTCTATGAAGACACAACTGTATTTTCAAAAAGCTTTTCTTTTTATTTCTGAGAAAAGTCATGGTAAGTGAAAACATCTATATTTGGTTATGGTGATATACTGTTTAAGTGAGATACCATGTTCTTTTATTCTTAAAAGTGCTCTTTTGTCAGCAGTACAGAAGACCTCTTTTACTCCTAATTCTAGAGACACACAAAGCTTACACTGAAGCTCTTTCATATCTTTTCTTTTGAATAGGGATAATACTGCAAACAAAAGGTCAGAAGTTCTGTATTACACTCTGTCACTTTGTATGTCAGAAAATCACCGGCTTCATCTGCATTAGCTTTTGAGTTTGGATCAAGAGTGCATCTGTGAAGCAAATTTGATCATCTGTACTTACTGTGCCTTGTTTCACATCCCGTGTTTCAGTGCAGTTTTGCATCAGGCACAGTGGATTCCTTTCAAATGAAGCTGAGCAGAAAGAAGTGCTGCAGGAGTGCACTGAACACTTCCAACCAGGAGGCCCAGCACAGAACTAGGTTGAAGAAAAACCTCCAAACATGTTTGCTGAAGGGTGTCAGGTCCTCGTCACCAGCTCTCTGGCTCTGCAGATCCACTTTTTTCCTCTGCCTCTACTTGCCTATGGTTGTGTAGCCTACACAGTGTCTGGGGCCAGATCTTGGATGATGTGAAAAACAGGCATGTTCTAGGGCTAAAAATCTTCCTGGGGGTGGAGATGACAGCAGAATCCCATCCAGTGCTTCACAGCTACTGCTGTGGAAACTCTTGTGCTGTTGTCCTAATGTGAGGTTTGAAATGAGACTGTATACTCATGCTTTGTAAAATCTTATTCCTATCTGAAGGACATTTTAGATAAAAGCATATTTCTTTTATATCTGAAGGAAACAATTGCAAAATAATCCTAGAAATAGAACTTTTCTTAAATAGATTTGGCTATTTGTCATCATGATTTATATTTCCTTTGGTATAGTGTTGTTTTTCTTGTTTTTTTTTTAATTGTTTCCTTCTGCTTTGGAATCACCCAGCTCTACAAAAGCAGTTTGTATTTAGCAAGTCCTTGCTCCCGATTCAGCAAGTATTTAAACATAGGCTCAATATTAAGATGATAATTTATTTCAGTTTTGTTAGTTGCTAATAGTATTGATCATAGAGCATCTCAGCAAATGGCTGAGAGACCTGGCATTGTGTGGCCTGGAGAAATGTCAGTGGAGATCTGATCGAAGTTTACAGCTGTTTGATGGGAGTGTAAGGAAGAAGGACCCAGGCTCCTCTCAGTGGTGCCCAGTGGTAGAACATGAGGCAATGGGCACAAGCTGAAACATATTAAATACTTTTACTGTGTAGAATGCACAGGTCGGAGCCTTCTTTTTCTCTATAGTTCTTTTCAGGTTACTTTTGCATTGCAGCAGGCGTATGCTCTTTCCTCTCTAGTGCTCCTGTCTAGCGAAATGAGTGGGTTTTGTTTTTCCCCTAAGACTTGTCTGCTTGGAAAGGATGTCAAAAAAGTTAGAGAAACCCAGACAAGTGTTAAATACAAAAAGTCTCTGGAGGTGAGATACGCTGTGAATATCCTGCCACAGTCAAGCAAAAAAAAAATTGCCACTCAGGTGCCTAAATCAACTAATTAATCTGTACTACATTAATTATGATAATGAAACTAATCATAGCTTATTGGCCAAGAACAAAAGCAAGTGAATAAGAGAATTTTAAGGCTGGCTGGTGGCTCCAACAATGCATGCTCCAGCAGTCTGCTGGAGGTACCAAGCAGAAATGAGCAGTGACTGGAGGTAAGAACAAATCCATTAACTTTTTTTGTTTTCCATTTTCAAAGACAATGAAAAAATTGTCAGCCTTCTCTTTGTAACCATTTAAAGATTGAGTCAGTCTTTATGGAATGTTGGTGTAAGCTTTTGTCTATTTCTGGCTTTGTGTGACATTTATGGGTTCCTTAATTATTTTTATAAACATATATTCTTACAAACATGTCATAGAAGCAAAATTACAGGACTGAACAATACGTGTTTATCTGGAATATTTACAAATTTCAGTCTCTGTTGAACTGCATGTTTACAGTTTTAGACAACACCAGCAATTTTTTAATGATTAAGGGAGACTTCTGTGTTGGTTTTGATTATTGTGTGTCTGCAAGTGACGGAGTCAAACGTGTCTCAGCCAGAACAGAAGGCATGGTAAATTTGGGCTGCCCCTGTTGGTTTGCATTTGCATCCTTCCATTTATCACAGTAAATTATAGTTGAGCAGAGACTAGTTTGGACCTAAAGCTTAACATATATTCCCATAACATCTGTTCCTAAGGAGTGAAAACATATGAATTTATATATGCTGATTCATTTTCAACTGGAGACGCTTCCTGTGAGAAGTGTTTCCTTTAGGTCATTGGAACATAATCCAAACACTATTTGAGGGGCAAAATGGAATAATATAAATGAGGCTGAGATCAAAATAAAAATGAGAAGGAGGAGAGGGATTTTCATAGCAATTTTTATTCTAAGCTAGTGCAGGTAGACAAACACAAAGGTAATCCAACTAAATGCATAAAACAGGAACAAAGAAAATTCCTTAAAGTAAAACTCAAGTGGCAGAAAGTGAGTTGAGAAGCACAGCACTGTCATATGACAATCGTAAATAATAAAACAGGAGGAGAATAATGGCAAAGTTCAAATTTGGAGCATTAAAGCAGCTCTATAGGGAAAGAGTATTAAGTTATGGTGGAAAGAAATCAGACTAAGGGCAGCAGAAAATGATTCTTGATTTAAATTAATATGAAAGTAATACTGCCATACTTCGTGTAGGTAGTAACAAGACTATACAGATTTATGCAGAAGCAGATTTGTCAAGGAAAATAAAAATAAAAGCATTATAACGAATTTTCATTCAGGGACAATTTTCACTCTCATGCTGCAGTGTGTCACAGCAATAATGCACTGGTGGAGAATCTAGCCTAGAAATTAAGTAGACGCTATAACAAGTGTAGAAGCTGGATATTCTATATTGTTGTGGCTTATGTCTTTGTTGTCTCCATAATGTAGAAGTAGATGGCAAATATTTGTGCCTTTGGGTTTTTAAATCGTTTTTGTCCAAAATCCTCTTACACAGGGGAGATCATCTTATGTCATTGGGGGATAGAGGACTTTCTTTCTGCTTTGACTAGGAATGTGATTTCTCTTTTAAGAAATGCAGTTTCCTTCGCATCTGCTGCCTTTATGATTGAGCTCCTGGTGGCTGAGAAGGGCTCTATCCTCATGTCGCAGCTGGAGCGAGAGAAGCAGTGTTTAAAGTTGCTTTCTTCCCTTTGAATGTGAAAAGAAAATTATACCTCATTCCCAAATGGGGGGTGGAAACCAGGCTGCAGAAGGGGTTACGCTGCTATTTCTGTAAGGAACACTTTCCAGATGGAAAGCAGCAGTGTTAACTAGTGTTGAGGCACTGCAAGGGCCATCCATGCACAGACATGTGGATGATGTGCTTGTGGTGTCCAGGACATCTGCTAATGTATGTTGCTTCTAAGTTTTCTAAGATGTGGGGAAGGAAAATGCTAAATGGCAGAAGAAATTACTCTGGGTGGAAGAAGACTGGAGACCACCAGGAAAAGTTAGATATAATTTTAATGGAGCAGAGTAGTATTTCTACAATATTCACTTAGGTTTAAAGATTTACAGTAGAAGCTTATTTTGTGTTCACTTGAAACAAAATTCCCCACTGCACAGAGATAAGTGGAAATTCACCTAACGTCATTGCTTTCCCAGCTAGATAAAAGTGACACTTGTGAAAGCTCTGTATGAAGTAGAGTTTTCTGAGATCTGAATGAGACAGAGAAATGTAAATGAAGGAGAATGAAAAGCAATGAAAGCAGAAAAGGAAAACGGAAAGTAAAATAACCAAAGTGTGATTGAGACGACCAAAGAGGAAGAGGGGAAGCCCATGAAAATTCATTCAGGATTAATTGTAAAAATGGTTTAAAGCTGAAGTATGTTGTGTGGTTTTTTTTTTTTGCAGCGTGTATCTTTAATCTGTCAAAGTAGAGAGATGGTGCAGCCAGTTGGAAGGAGGTAATGGAAAAGGTTGAGCTGACCTTAAAAGAGGAATGACTTGCAGGTTCAATCCTGTTCCTATTCCAAAATATCAGGAAGGACTGTTCTTTTAATATAGTTATTTTATTTTGAAGTGGATGAAACTTGATGTTGCAAGATCCCGACTACGCCAAGGAGGATGTTCAGTTTAAACAATAATGGGAATGGATGAAAAAAATCCCAAACCAATTCTTTGACTTAGGAAACAAGCTCATGAAGACGGCATGAAAAAGACATGAAATGCTCAGAATTTTTTGATAGTTTTCAGAAGAAAATGATGATTCATTAGACTTCTCATCTGCTGTATAGAAAGTTACACTGAGCAGCCATTGGCAAGTGCTGGCAGGAGCAGAGAGTGATGTGAATGTGCGTAGGTGCTTGTCAGGAGTTGCTGGCAGATGTTGATGCTTTTCATAGGCTTATGTAAGGAAAGCATAGACTAAGCTCATGGTCCATTTGCTGTGTTGGTGGCACAGGGATTGTGTCTAAATAGGTTTAGTACAATAAGTAGATATTTAATAGAAATTGGCAGTTAATAATGTCAGTGCATGCAGTTAGGGTAAGCTGAAAGTTTACATTGGGATTTCTTAGAAGAGAGACTTCGTAAAATAAGCACTAAAACAACTGGTAGAGAGAATTCAGAAAAATTTTGTTGTTTTGCTTTATTCTTTCTAAACAGTTGTTTAAATAGTTAACCATAAAAGGTTTCTCAAGGCTGGAAAGAGTCTTTCTAATTGCCAGAGTAAGCCAGAAAGTAGAAGTGAAATGAGAACATAAATGTATAAATGGTGGAAGTGGATAAATTATGGAAACATTATCTGAACTTTGTGAACTAGAAATTAAGTTTTCACCAATCCAAGCAACCTGAAACACACTTTTTGCCTAAATAGAGTTCATTCTACTAAAAGTCTGAAGAGAAGGAGCCAAGGTGGGACCCTCAGGACTGTCGTAGGTGAAAACAGCTTAAACTGTGAACATAAACAGGCAGCAGATAATTGTGTTGAGTGGGTGAATGTCTGAAACTGAACTTTTGAACTCTCCAGCAGATGCTCTCTACTTGCTAAGTGCAGTCAGTGCAAGCCAGGTGTAGGTTTGAGTAACACCTGGACTAGACAGAAGTGCCACATCCTGAAACTTCCAGCTACTAAAGAGATGTGACACCAAACTGTCAGTTAGGAAGCTGATCACTTTTTGTGCTTCTGCATATAGATCACTTAGGACATTCAGGGGTTTGGAGGTTGGGAAAGAATGTGGTGAACACCTTAACTGGAGGAAAGAGCCTGGAAGCAGGGGAGGATCCTGGAGATCAGAGTTTTGTGGAAATGAATGTTGGGGGATGTCCAAGGGACCATGGCTGGTGATGTTAGAGACTGTGGCACAGAACAAACCAACATGACTATCTCCTCAGCCTTCCTGGACCAGCTGCTGTGTCCTGTGGGGAAGGGACATGGAGGCCTGGTGACTGTAGCACTGGGAGAAGTATGTGGGGAAAATCAAGTCAGTTGAGAGCTCTAATGTCACGGGTTCAAAGAAACTCTGGTATCCAGATCTGCTACTGGATCATACAATTCCCCTGGTGGAATTAGAAGTCTAGCAACCTCCCTTTCCTAATACATAAAATGATACATAAATATATAACTTTCCCTTCCTAATGATAAATAAAAAAGGAAATGTTTTCAAAACATGGGTCTCGTGAATCATACTGGCCAGAGAATCCAATAATTAATATAACCACAAACACAGTGCAAAGTCTAAATTTGGATGGCTGTTTTCTTTTTTGTTTAGCTCTGTAGAAGTGAATTTGAAAGGTATGTGGAATAGTAGAGAATTGCTGGGGAAAACGTGAAGAATTTAAATGGAGAAACTAGCAATTGAATATAACTCTTCTGGTAATAGGGGAAAAGTTTCTTGCAGTTCATATCTTTGTGTTTGACAGGTCATGTTACCCAGGAGAAGCTTTTTGCTTCAGAGTGTCCGTGGGTGGAATCATGTGGTTTAGAAGTTACAGCTGTAATCTCCTTGTCTGTTCCTGTGGCAGACTTTAGGATATTCATGGAAATGGAATAAATTAATCCTCCTTTATCAAAGTGATTCTTTAAACTTTGGAGCATTCAAGGTAGGTTTGTAAAAAAAAAGTGTAAACAAGGCAACAAAAGCTCAAGGAAAGTCCAAGATTTATGCTGCAAAAATGGTCTTTGTGGGAACAAATGAAAAACAGGAGGAAAAAAGATCTTGTGCTGAGTCAGTACTGGAGGGACTGAATAATTAATTAAATATTGGGAAATGTTAACGATGTATTAATAGGTATTGGTAGTCAGGCTGTCAAGAAAAGACATTTTGATTATTTTGTGATGGCTAACAATTTATATATGAATCTGACCGTTGTCTCACTGCTGCTACCTTTTGAGCTTTGCAGCACGAGAAAAGGAGAAAAGACCACATGAGATGTTGCATTAATATGTGGCTATGGTAGGCATTTGAAATAGATTAATGAGGAATGTGCTGCGTACAAATAGCATTTCACAAAGGGCTTTGTGTTCACATTTGACCTTGTCTGCCTTTGTTGCTTTGGTGTATAACACCCAGAAGGGTTTGAGCAGTGAATAGAAATGCTGCTGCTGTCTTGTTCTTGCTGCCTGAGATTTGTTGCTAATGGCTTGAGTCATTAGAACCCACTCCTACCAAGATGGACTCAGAAAGTCTGCCAAATAAAATAGGCTGCCAGCAGCTACCCAGGTGTAAATAGATCAAAATACTAAGTGTACCAACTTGCAGCTATAGTTTGTTTTACCTACTCACCTCTCTATTTTCCCAAGGTCTCTTAAACCTGATTTTGGAACATACTGAAGTTATTTAAAATAACATGCTTACATTAGAGGATATCTCATATTCTCCACTAATTGACACAGTTGCGATTACAGAGCTTTACATTTATTAATAAGTGAATTATGCTTTTCTTCATTCTCTCCATTTTGTATTAAACTGGGGCTATTTCATGTATCATTAGCAAGACTTTTTAACATCATTCATGCCATGAAATGTTCTATATTATTACTGTACGTTGTCTTGTCTTTCATGAGCTATATATGGCTTTTTTCTTGGCCACAAGACTTGGTTTAACTAAAAGTGGAATGCAAATTAAGAAACAAACGAAACAACCAAAAAACCTACCAAATCATCAAACACCAAAAACCAGGATTCTTCTCTTCTCAGAATATGAAATAGTCATGATAAAGTAATTCTGTCTGCATTCCTGTGCCCTCATCCCTAACGTATAGCCTACTTTACTGACCTGAGAATCCGGACTCATGGTCTTCAATTATTTGTGCTATCAGTCTTTCATATTTCTGTGGATAATCAGTTTTCATTTTCACTGAATGTGTATCTGAAAGCACAGGATATTTCGCAGCAGCTCTGTAGCAAGTTTTTCAGGGCTTCTTATTTGCAAAACTGTATGCTTGAGATGAGAATTGAGAGTGGCAGTCACTTTTACTATTGCATGCACAGTATAAGCTGTCAGCTGTAGGCAACTGTAAGACCAAGTGATTAATGATTTTTTGACTTTCCTCGATAATATTTAATGTGTGTGTATGTAAGTTCTGGTCTTCATCAGGTGGAGCAACCGAACAGTAATACTGGCCAGCAGGAAATAAACACTCAGGTATGTTTTGAAAAATGGTTATGAATTAGAAACCTGCCAAAAGCCCATATACTGCTAACTGAGCAGAGCTTAAATTAAAATGTATGCTCTACTAAAACTGTCAAAGAAATCATTCACTATGATGATATATAGCAAGTTTAACTATTTTTTCCAGTGGTGATGCTTTTTGTGAAAAATTAAAAATGAGAGAAACATTGCATAGTGTAAATACTTATAAATTATTGTTTCTGTTTAAATCAATACTGGAATGTAGAACCAGTTTATACATCAAAAAATATGTCAAAACTCTCAAAGATTTTATACACACATATGATGTTCAATTCACTATAATTCCTGTTGATAATTTCAAAACATACTTGTTGTACATACCAGTGAAAACATTTGAAAGTAGACCATATATTGTCTACCCTGCCATTGTTAATGTCTAACCTGAAATAGAATTGTAACATCTTTTCTTAAAAGGTGTCAAATTGTTGAGTAATTAAGTGTCTGCAAACACAGTTTGTTATGTCCTGGTTTCAGCCAGGTTAGTCAATTTTAAATAACTGCAGCATTTTTGAATTCAGTGTGAAAATGGTGCTGATAATGCCAGTTATTCACAGTTGTTACCTAGGTAATATTCATGCTTAGCTGGGAGAGAAGGGATTCTCTTTTCACAACTGCTGTCTCTTTAGCTTGGTGTGAGAAGAATACTGGGAAACTGATGAGAAATTTAGTGCTAAGGGAATGAAGGACATTCCTCAGTTTCCCATGTTTTGCAAATAAGAAGGTATAAAATGTGGGGAGGAGCAGATTCCGGACAGCTGACCCGAGCTGGCTGTCATGGTTTAACCTGAGCTAGCAATACAACCACAATAGCCGCTCACTCACCCCCTGCTCTCCCCTCCCTATAGGGGAGTGAATTGAAAGGGAAGGGTGAAACTTGGATTGAGATAACACAGCTTAATAAAATGACAAAATACTAATACGCTACTAGTAAATATATATATAAAATAGAAATAAAAGATACTCAAGGCATTTCATCACAAACTCTGTCTACTACTGAGCAGAAACCTAAAACTAGGTAAAGTATTGAATTAGATACAAATTCTCACCGCTGTGTGCTAACCATTATAAAATAAGATTCCAGGACCTCTTGTAGTGCAGCCTCTGCAGGCATCGGCTGCAGAGTCAACATGGAGTGCAACCAAATCTCAGAAAAGAAAAAACTAGCCTCTTTCCTTCAGATACGGAGTTCACTCACTTGAAGGGTTCTAAGCAAGGAATTAAATTACTGTCTGGTACATAACAGAAGATCAGAGAAGAAAAAGAACATAAAAACTAACTTACTAAACAAACTTCACTGAAAGAAGAGTGTAATTGCTTGAGAGGTTTAATATAGGGATATTTTTTGATCTGAATGTGGAGAGGGAAGACAAACCAACTTGTTAGTCAAAGCAACTTTCCTGTAGAAATCAGAGATACAAAAGAGAACAGATGGCATCGAGTGACACTTAGGGAAATTAAAATTGGAAAAAAATCCGCAACAAATAGTTATTTAAGTGATAACAATTATTGGTTGTCACTGGAAGATGTTATCCAATTATGTGAAAAAAATCTCCTTAATTTTTAATCATAAGATCTTCATGAACTCCTTATAAGTTTGGATGGGATATAACTTATAGCTTATGTGCTGCAAAAACATCAGACACATGGTGAGACCAATGCGTAAAGATTTCACAATAAAATAATATCTCTATGGGAAAAGACTTCCACTTTGATATTGAAGGTATAAGCAGCTTTTGCTTTTCTTTTCCTTCTTTTGGTGACAGATAACAGAAACGCACATCTGTCTTCTAACTGGATAAGACTTCATGAGAGTCTACTGCAAAATATTATCCTTCCCTGGAAATCAATGAAAATCTATTCATGTAACACTCTTAAAAAATGGAGATGTTGGGCCATTCTTTCTTCATTATTTCATGAGGATGAGTAGAAGAGAGAAGTGCATTATTAAACACAAGATTAATGTTTCAAAGCAGTAAAAGATCCATAAAGTCTTTGTTTCTGATCAGATGGAGAATGTGGTAGCAAAGGCTAGATAACTGTGAGAAGGATGGCGCATCATTTGCGAGTACTTTGCATTAGAATGAAAGAAATTGGCTGTGCAGTATTAAAAAAGCATTTAGTTGATTTAACTGTACTGTGTTTTGCAAAACTTGCAAATTGGGAGATTTTGCACTGCAAACTCAAGAAGAGACTCAGCAAAACATTGTTTGATCTCTAAGGATAATCTGTCTTGTGAATCAGGAAAACCCTTCAGCATATAATATTGTCATTTTTCCTTTTGACAGTAGCAAAGCAGCTTGTGCATTTCCCTGACCATCTTCTTAATCCTTGCCTGAAATCATAAACTGTCTGTAACATTCTGATGTGGTGCCTTGGAACAGAATAATGTAGACAAATAGGTAAGCTCACAGTCTTGACACAGGCTCAGGAAAAAGAATTTTGATCCAAGCTGAGTTTCTCCACTAGGGTATTTTCTTTTTGTTTGTTTGTTTTCATTCATTTTTCTTGTGATGGATATTTGGCATGTGAATGAAACAGGAATGCATGTTACAAAAAAAAATGTATCACCCATCTTGCATTCACATTAAACAGATTCAGAGTAGATATAGGACATGAGAAAATTTGGTCCCAAATATAGGTTAAAACCCCTTATTTTTTATTTATGTAAGGCATGTTTTATTATATTTATAACAAAATACAATTTTCTTATGGTTTTATGCATGGATAATTCTCTTTCTAGAATTTCTGGCCTTGAAAGGCAGAGATAATCTTGATCTGAAAACCATGCCAAATCCAAAAGGCAAAGCCACTGTACTGCTGCCTCATTTATATCCACACTGAGTAAAGGCATTGGACAGTGTGAAATATTTTGTATTGAAATAATAGCAATGTGGAAGGACAGCTTTAGAACTCTTATATTCATTAGTAGTTATTTAACTTTCAGTAAGAACAATCAAACAAACCTGCATTTTATTCTGCTGCTAGCATTCTCTTTCCTATGAGAAGATAGGTGGGCAAAGAATATCCCAATTAATAATTTATGATTTACTTAGAAATAGCTGGGTGAAATATCACAGTAGAAATGATGGATAGAATTGTAACTCAAGACAGACAGAAGTGGGATTATTTGGGTAAACGCTGTTCCAAGTGAGCAGAAGGAAAGCTTGAAAATCTTACCTGCGCTATTTGAAAAGTTTTGTACAAAGAGAACAAGTGCCAAGTTAGTTTTTCTTAAAGAAATTCTTAAGGAGACTTTATTTCTGACTTCAGTCAAAATCACATGAATTAAAGATCATTGTACTTCAGAGATGTCAAGTAAAACTATATTAGCCAAAAAGTTCAGTGTTGAGTATTACCAATATTCCGAATGATTATGTACATTTGAAGTGCTGCAGTTTTTACATATTAATTCCTGTACTTAAATATTTACATCAAAATGGATTATAATAGATAGTAATTGTCCTGTGTGACTTCTTAGGAAAGCAAGAAGAAAGCATCCTTCCTACTACACATGTTATTTTGGCACTGGATTCAAGTATGTTTCTTCCATTAGGTGGAATAATCCATCTTTTAAGAGCTGCATTGGTACCTGAACAAACAAGTATATACATAGATCAGGTCTCCACTATAATGTCTTGCTAACAAAAGAGTAAAACCTTAGCCAAAATAATTATTCCAGCAAAATCAGGACAGAGAAATATACTAGATCAATAGTACGCATTCTTGCAGATAATGCATATATGTGCTATAACAGCACAATCAGTTCCTTTCCCACTGTTAAGAAAACATATAAAATGACAATACTGATTAACCTTGTTACTTCAAAAAGAATGTAAATTTTGCCTGTTCTTTTCTTGACAGAAACATAGGTACTACAATGCTGTATTTTCATGATAGAGTTGTCCTGATGTAGTAGGGTGCTATCTATGTTTTAAGCCTTATCTGTACTTAATGTGAGGATAAGGAAGGACAATTCTGGTTTCTTGGGTTTAATTCTCATCCTTAATTACACTTCAACAAGACCTGAATCTGTGTTCCTTAGTACATGCCTTAACAATATTGCCACAACATTTTAGTTTAAGCACCATTTTTTTTTTCAGATGTCTGTGGGCTTTAGCAATACGAAGTCCATTTGTCTTGGTAGCAATTGGAGGTCATGTAGCTGGATCTCTTAATTATCTTTTACTTAATTTTAAAATGTTCTGGTTTCATACTTTCCCCTCTTCTGATTCTGCTATAAAAATGCAAATAATTACTTGGGGAAAAGAAGTAGTAAACAGTAGATAGTATCCACTGTATACTGATGAGTCCAGCGGATGGTTGTATATTTTCATAATGGTCTGTTTGGATTTCATATCCCTAAACAGATATTTAAATTACCAAACAAAAGCTAATTTCATAATTTAACATATGAAGGCTATTAACACCCACGTTCAGATCACTAATTTGGTAGGGATTGTTTTCCTTTATCTCTGTTAGCAGCAACATTTTTGCAAAGAGTACATACCAAAAAGGAGAAAAAATAAAAAGGTATAAGCAAGCTACACACCGTTACTATGGTTATCATCATTTTAATGGAACCATTTGAAGGATATTTATCCTTGACATTTTGAAAGTGAAGTTCAGTCAATTGTGTAGAAGGGAATACAAATGTATGCGCTCATCCTGACTTAAAAGACCAGCCTCTGCTCTAATTTTTTTTTTAAACAATGCATGGCTATTAATTCAAATGCTATTTTTTCAATAATTTCTTTACCCATCCATGCTACTTTTAAAAAATAAACATGAAATTAATCAACTTTATGAAAGATATTTCATTGTCCAAGTTTGTATTACTGATAATGACAAAGAAAGAAAAAAACACCCAGAACTGTAGTGAAGACAATTTATCCAGCTCTGCTTTTCATTTAATACTTCTGTAATAGGACATACATTTTACAAAATGGGTTGCTTTTACTGGTGATAAATCATCTTGGAAGTTCACAACCACTTAACCCATCCACATGGCTGTTTAGTTTCCTTCAATACATCCACAAGCAAAAGCATCTATATTTTATAAATGTTGTTTACAGACTCTTCTCTGAGAGCTCGCTATTGAAAAACAATATATGCTGATGCAGGCAGATGTTGCAGTATCAACTACTTCATGTGTCAGAAGTCAGACTCAGTTCCTGCAGACTTGTACAACTGCTGTAGTAATTACTGCAATTACCACAGCAATGTAGTAGTCAGTGTAATAATTTAATTTTGTGTAATAATGTGTAATAATTTAATTTAAAGCACTGAAATTTAGTGTGTAACAAGAAGAAAAACACACACAACAATAAATGTTCCTTGTGTTTACAACTAGGATACTTCTAGGAGAATGCTTGCTATGGGCTTGTGGTGTGGGCAAGCCGACTGATTAGACCACATATTTTAGACTCTCAGAGGATCCTGCTCTCAATGAATAAGACTCTCAAAGCACATTAATAACATTGCACTAGCCCACTGTGAATTTGACCCTCCACAATGTATTTTTCTTCAAAGATGGAAACCAAAGTCAAGAGTGTTTTAGAGGTGGCTCAGCAGCAGAGGGAAGAAAAGAAGCCTGTCTCTTCTTGCAAGAATCTGTGCATTCTACCTTATGTTCTGCTCCCTGTTTCCAACTCTCTTTTAAAATAACTGTTTATTTGTTTGTGTGGTTCTTCTGCCCAGGGGAGACATACAGACAATGGAAACCCAATCCAAAGCTTCTGTATCACAGGCTTCTATTTTACATAAGCATGTTCAGAAATTTAAACCAAATCGTGTTAGAAGACACTTCCAGACCTCATTTCTGTTAGAAACTGCCTTCTGGTTTTGGAGCATACAGTTACCCATGGTGAGTTCATTTGCCTTTTGTTCTGGTGCAAAGATTGCTCTTGAGGTTAAATGGACCTTTTTCTTCCTTAATCCATGTCTCTTATGCTTCAGTGAGTGATTGCAGCTTCTCTGGGTGAGGCTTGCCACCCCGAACCAGCAAGCTTCTTGTTGCGAGCAGATGACCCTTATAGAGCCCGAAGGACTATTACATTCCTTCAGTAGCAAGCCCTGAAACGCATGTGGCTTTCTTTCTTGCCATCATTTTACAGCAATCAGAGAATAGATCTGGGAGAAAATTATCTAGAGGGCTAGTGACTGAACTTGTATTTTTCATAAAGTCCCTTCTCAGCATTGACAAGAACCTCTATTAGTCTATGTGGATGGCTTGGCTTTGCATTGCAACGTGGGGGCCCCTTCACAAAGTACTGAAAATCAAAGTTCCAACACCGCTTGTTGCAGACTCTTTTCTTTTGCCGAAACTCATCCTCCACAAATAGCTGTGTGTCCTCACAAAGAACAGGAGCTAGGAAGTAGAAGGGATTCCAGAGTGGAGTCTTGCAGAAAATCCTGACAAAATCTGCCCACAGTTAATTTACCCTTCTTTTCTCTTTGTCTCAGGCACTGCAGTAGGTGGAACTGTTTAACTGGTGTGTTGCTATAGGAGAAAAGAAATGTTTCTGGGAGGTTTTTTTCCCCAATCAGCTTGACTTCCCCTCTGCTGCCCATATAGGAATTCTGGTGTCTTGTTTTACTCAGCTTCAGTGAGGTGTTCAAGTGGTATTCATGCTTCTCCAGGCAGCTGCACAAGATACAGTTCTGCAGTATTACTTAGGGCTCTATGCAAATGTTACTGCTTGAGAGTTGCAGTGAATTTTGCATATACCAAAAGTGTTTAAAGTTTTTAGATGTTTGACTGAATTGACACCCGAAAGGAAAAAAATAGTCTGTTTCTTTCAGAAAAACTTACTGGATGGTTAAAGGTCCATCGTTAGCTTATTAATTGTTGTATCCAGTAACAGGTTCTGCTGTGTTAAGGGAGATGAAGCCATGTGGTCTTTGTCTGGTTTGCTAAATGCTTCATTATTCTTCCCAGCTGGAATTTTACTGTGCATGTGTTTGTTTTCTGTATTGCATTGTAAAAAGAGTATGTTGCTGCAGGGGTATGGCAACAAGCAGGCAGTGCACTTGCTTTAAGACTGAGTAATTTTTGTTTAGAGACAAAATGTGTGGACAGCAGATTCAGGCTGAATATTTAATTTTCATTAACTTTTATTTGTAATAGATTATCCTTGTAACAGCAGAAGGTGCATACATCGGTTTGACATACACCAACTACAAAATGAGCATTTAACTCATCTGTGCTCACCTATGGCACATAACTCATCCAATGTCTTGCACAAGAACGTACAAATTCATAATTTTAGCAGTTCTATGTAAGGAGTGCCTGTGTGCTCAAAGGGGTGTGGATATTTAGGCATGATTTCCATTTTTCAAAGGCATTTGAGAAGCTAGGGAATGTGATCTTTGTTAGCCTTTCTGTAGGCCTGGTGTAGCCTATCTGTCCAAGAACGCTTAAACACTTTATGAAATATGTCATGTAGTAATTAATGTGGTAAATTCTACTCTGTCTCTAAAAGTAAATGCTGGTGGCCTTGGTCTTCAATTACTGCAGAAGTTTTTGTGAGTCAGAGAGTGCTAAATGATGTTACTTGATTTGTACTTCTCCTCCTTTACCTGTCATAGAGATTTCCTGATTCTTTTTAGGGGAACTTAAGTATCACCTCTCTTCATTGCTGAAGCTAAAGAATTTACGTAACATCCCATAGTAAATCTGCAAAGAGCAGGGACTACAGCTCTCTGGGCTCCTAACATAGTAGTCCCTTTTTAGCACCATCCTTCTTTTTTGGATGGAGTCCTGTATGGTCTTTGGGTTTGTTTATCTCTTCAGAGGTTAAGGTCAGAGTCCAGGTGCCCATATTGGACTTGGTGTAACATGAGACTCTGACAAGTGGAGCTGGCAGTTGCACTGCTTGGTGGAAGTCTGTTGTAGCAGGGTCCATATTTGCAGATGGAAAGGGGCTTTGTAGGGCTCTGGGGCTAAATCCCTGTGGAAAACATATTTCCATCGGAACTGGTATAAAAGCCAGAACACAGCATGAAAACATGGTTGGTGGCCTGTGTTGCAAAGCAGATGGACTGCTGAGCCTTCTTCCAGTTGGAGCTTCTGTGGGACTTTATGGCTTGATAAATGATGTTGTAATAATTAAGCCTAAAAGCTCTGAATAAATGCAAGCCTACTATGCCAGTGATATATATATTCAATAGACTTTCCTGTTGGTATCCAAAGGCATGAAAGTCCTACATACCTGTAGATTAATGTGGTAGATTTACAGAAGATTGCTCTGTCTATTTGAGAACTGACAGTAAATCTCAGAAGCAGTTGACCTGACAGTCACAGGTACATCAGACAAGAGATTTACTTTTGCAGTTACTGAAGGCTGGTAGGCCAAATGATTATTATGGCAGAAATGGAAAAAGAGGATAATATCTCTTCAGCTACCACCAGCATCCATGTAGAGCATTTCCACTGATCTTAATTATCTCAAAATATTTTAGTACTCTGATGGAGTACTAGACTGAAGGATTCTTACGCTCCAGGTTTAATACCAAGTGGGAAAATACACCGTATCCATTTCACATAAGCTGTGCAATGTATACACATTTCACCCAATAAATCATCAAGGGCATCTAAGTTAAAAATAATACTGAATACTGTTTACGTTATTTGTGTTTTCCATTACTTATCTAACAGGTGTAAAGAGCTGTGAATTAAGGTTTAGTAGTCAGGGTTGCTAATGTGAAAGAATCCTTTGTAACCAAGAGCACACACTATTATAGTGGTCATGATTTAAATATCATACTTTGTGTAATAATATGCAACAGAAAATCAATGTAGCTAATGCTCTGCCTTCTATTTAAACAAACTATTTTTCATGAAAGACAAGTTACACCCAGACCATTCTAGATGTAAATTATTCTCACTGGAACATGTATGAAGAATGAAATTCACACTCAGATCTGCAGTTCCCCAATGACTCATTGTATTTAGGCATTAATGTTGTTAAAGCACACAGTGACTTTTTGAGATCAGACACCCGTATGGTGGAAATCCCCCTCCTACAGAGGTTATGGTCCTGCTCTCAGATACTACAGTATTTTATAAACTTTTTATCAGGCTCCAGCACACATGTGGCTAAACAAATAGTAATTTCTCAGAAGCAAGAAGTTCTATGGTGATCATAACAAACAGCCTGGAAAGATGTGCATTTGGACTTCAATAGTCTTTAAATGAAAAGAATTTCAGAAATCCCAGGAGATGGAGACTCCATTCAAAAGTTTTATAACTTGTTAATATATATATATATAAAACTTCTGAATTGGCATCCACACAGCCTCTATTCTATTTAAGCCCTTTAATGAAACCACACAGAATGTCTTATTAAAATGAAATCAAAGCTTGATTATTTTTATTCTAAATCATATCCACACAGAGTAAACTGACACAGCAAGCACTTGTGAATTTTAAACCTTGACAAAAAATATTATTAGCATGTCATCTGGCTTCTCCCTGAGAGTGTCTTGCTAGAGGCAGACAGGAGAAAGAACAGAGAAAGAAGTGTGAGGGTCCCTGGGCAAATATAGCCTTTGGTTTGGTATAGGTTGCTGTAAATATTATGTTAGAAACATTAGACACACCAAACTAGTCTAGAATGCTGCAAGCCCTGGGCTTGAAATAAAGTCATAAGAAGGGAAGCAGTTTGGTATATGAATAATTTTTACTGCAGAGTCCAAGAATGGGATGGTAATGTACAATGCCTTCAGTCATTCTCATAGCACATTCATTTATTCTTATTACTTTGAGGAAGGAAAAGTGACAGAGAGCAGATATACAGGGCAGGATGCATACATGAGGAGCTTTGCTGCGGCAGAGGACTTAAAATGCCTCTCCAATGTATTGGCTGTGCTGCTGCACTGCAGCATCTCTGCATCTCTTTCAATCAGCCGTACTGGGATTGGAATTCAACACATACCTGTGCAGAGCTGGGTCTTTAAACTTCTGCCTCTTAGGAAGATAGAGAGTGAAGGAAAGCTGTGACCCTTTTTATTAAAGGAGGAACTCACAGATATCATCCCGCAGTGAAAGACATTCTCTGTTGGAGGGAGCCTGCATTAAAAAGAACCTACTGTGTCAAATATTAAATGTCTCATTCCCAGTTCTAGCTGAGGGCATTTGACACAACCTGATGTCTACAAAAGCAGCTCTTCAAGCGCCTTTGCATTCCTCTCCTCCTGGGCCAGGCTTTTCTAGAGTGAATTCCAGTCTTAAAGGTTGCTCTCTCGTGTACAGATTATCATCATCTATGAGGGACCATTAAAGCAGAAGGGAAATATAGTTTGGCCACACTCCTAACATAGTAATTTCTTCTCAGGCTTTCAAGTCTATGTGTGTAGTTGAGCACAGAAGCTTCTACAGAAGGTCTGACCCAAACCAGGGCCTTGTTTATGAACTATTTTCTCATAACAGTAAGATGTAGGCAAATTGTGCAAAATTTCTTCTTCCTGTGGGAGAATGTTCCCATGATAGTTGATTAAGAGAAATTTCTCTTAAAGTGAATATGACCTAAGTGGGAAAAAAGCCTACAGAACTTGAAGGGAAAACATATTACTCATTGTTACTAATTTTCTGCAGTAACCTGGATGTTTTCAATAAAAGTTTCTGAAATGGTAATTCGTCATAAACTGGCTCATATTACTAGTACACTGAGCTTGAAATTTCCAAGAGTATGATTAATAACTTCATTTCTGCCTGTTTATGGTTTACCATGAGGTCTATCAAATGTCTTAGTTTTTTCCTCTAACTATCGTTTGTAATATTTTACATTAAATATGTACATTTGAAATCTCTTATAATCCTTGTGCTTTAAATCTCTGTTATAATGTGTTATTGGGCTCTTGTTCAAACAAAATCACTTGCAAAACCTGGAAATATAAAAGTAATTTACAATTAGATAGTCCCTGCAGTTGTTAAAACTTCAGATCACATCAAAGAAGCCTTTGACAGAAATTACCAAGACTTTATTCACATATGTTTCTCATCATTGCCATCAGGTATACATGTAATGATAAGGTATTTTTAAGGCTCAATCATTTTTCTTGTCACAATGAAGTGCACATCACCTCTCTCCCCACCCTGCAACAATCTGAACATCTCAGTGACCCATTCAAGAGGAAAATGGGAGTTATTAGTCATGGAAAAAATAAACCACCTGTACTTCTTGCTTGAAGAATCAATTGCAATAAACTATTTCTATTGTCATAATTTTGCTGGAAACATGAAAACAAATGTGGATACTTGGAATAGAATAATATTCAAAGTAATTTATCAGGACAGTTATTGTTATTAGAAAGCCAGTGCAGAGTCAGAAAAAATATTTCAAGTAGAGATGGAATGAATGCTTTGCAAATAATTTATACAACAAAAAAGTGTCAATTTTTGCTGGGTTTGATCATCTGAAATGATTTTCCCCACATTTTGTTTTGCTCCTAATTGTCATCGATATCTCAAGGTAACAATGTTGCTAATACCATTGATGATAATTGTGTGTATGTACATGTGTGTCTGGAGATACAGGTAACTGTATTTTTAAAAGCAGTTATTCAACAGATTATTATCTTTAATAAGTAAATAATCCAATTTTTGCAGAGCTGTGCAGTCCAAATATATTTTCAACACAGGGTATATCTGTATTAAATCCATTTCAGGGAGACTGAAATTGTAAAAGTGTGCTAAATGTTTCTGTGAATGCTACTTCCACATATAACAGAATGTACTTTAAAAATAATTTCCCTCACTCAGCCTATGCTCCAATGCTTTAGTTA
This sequence comes from Columba livia, assembly GCF_036013475.1. Lineage (NCBI taxonomy): Eukaryota > Metazoa > Chordata > Aves > Columbiformes > Columbidae > Columba > Columba livia. The sequence goes on from NC_088613.1 coordinate 3,729,095, forward strand.
CTTGTTTTACATCAGACTGCTTAGGAAAATGGTTTCTAAAACTACTTTTTTTCCAAAAGAGGTTTATCCTTCTACAACTAAGAGAATGTAAGAGAAAGTATGGTAGAATCATAGAATAGTTTGGGTTGGAAGGGACCTTAAAGATCATCTAGTGCAAATCCCCTGCCATGAGCAGGGACACCTTTCACTAGACCAGGTTGCTCAAAGACCCATCCAACCTGACCTTGAACACTTCCAGGGGTCCATGAGCAGTGTTTGAAACACCATCTTTAATTATGTGGATGAAACATATCTCTGTACTTTGAAGGGTTTTACAGTTGAATGCCAGCTAATGAAGACTGTCCAAGATAGAAATATGCAGAAGGAAAAACATGAAACTGACTTAACACAAAAAATCCAGAAGTAATATGTGAGAGTTTGAGGAGAACTTAAAACGGGGCTTCCAGTCTATTTTCCTTGATGGTAATTGTTTTTCATCTGGATAGGGTGTTTAAATATATGGCAAGTGTTTTGTGAGTATTGTATTGTGACTTTAAATTCGCTGGTTCAAGACTCAGCTCAAATCTGAAGCTTGTGGGGTTTCAGATGTCTCTGTTGGTTAGCAAGAAAAAAGGTAAATCTGAGAAAATACCATGTACTTAATGAGATGAAGGCAAGTGCTATCCTGTGATGCATTCTGAAAAGGTATTGAGATACAGATCTTACTCTTTGCCCCATCAGGCAAATTCTTAAAAATCATTTTGCATTGTAGTTCTTTAATCATTCACTTAAAAGCAGATCCTAATGAAATACTGAAAGGAGCTGATTGTGGTCAGATTTTCATTTGGTCTGTTTCTGGATTGTGTTTAACATCAGTCCGTTACATCTTTCAAAAGCAATTTATCCCTTGTTTTTGTACTTAATCAGGATTATTCTGTCATAGTATATAATGGAACGAGGTATGCTTTGGATTTGCTTTTATGTAGAGAGAACAAATTTAAGGTTGACATTTTACCAAGACTAAAGTCGCACCCAGTAATGAAGCCAACTAAAACGTGAATCAGCTTCTAACTGACTTACACCTGCAACTCAACACTGTTTAATTAGAAGCATAAGTATCTGGAACTGCACCTGTGCCTGAAGTAAAGTTCCAGTTACACGTTTGCCTCCAGAAGAGGAGACAAACTGGTGAAATTACAGCATTTTAGCTCTGAGGCATATACTGTGGTGATATCTGGAGGACGGTTGAATTGTTTTCCCCAGTTCCCAAAGCAAAATATTTTACATTTATGAGCTTTGTGTTTTCCAAACTGGATTAGCATCCTGCATGATTTCTTGTCCTTTAGAAAATCTGAATGACATTTCCCCTGGTTTGTGTACGGCAGGATACGTAGCAGTGCCTGGTTTCCAGCTGGAGGTGTGTGTTGTGTGTTCTCCTTCACACATATCCAGCTTGCACAAACATAAAATCCAGATGCTTACAGAAGATCAGATCACACTATCAATTCTCCTATCTGGCCTTATACTCCATAATCTCTCCTTTTTCATTAATATCTTAGGTCTGTCTTCTGGCTATTCTGTTGATGTTTTACCTTTTCCCAAATCTTGAGACAGAGTTATCAACTGACATTGTAAACAAATTCTTTTCAAAGACTTTTACCCATACAGAGAATACTTTAGCTATGATGTTAACATCAAAGAAAGAAACAGTTCTTCCATAGAAACTAGAAAGAAAATACTTAAATACCTGCTTAGCTTTGATGGTCACAAAGCAAAATATTTGTACAATTATAAATTCTATAAAATTAAGGTTTTGCTTGGAATAGCTGTGATGGCAAAAATCAAACTAATAAATATAGCTAATATAGTTAATTTGATTACAAAGAATAACTCAGAGTAAACTAAGTCTTGATTTTTTATTTTTTAATTGCAGACGTAAACCCAAATTTAGTAAATTTAGAATCTTTGAGATTCTTTTATAATGAGCTGGAATCACTGACCATCTCTGTCTCTTTCTAGCACAGAAAAATGAAACTGCAGTTTAACAGTCTGCTTCTTAATGATGATTTTATTTCATTTTGTTATTTTAGGATTTAAGGTTCCTTTTGTATGTTACGGTATGTGGCTTTCAAAGCTACTTCAGATTGTAAAAATTGAAAGTTTAGAGAGCTTGATGTGATTGAAAGTCTGTGATATGCTTATTTTGAACTGGTTTGGAAAACAAATGGAAAATGTACAGGTACTGTGCAGGCTGAAAGGTACAACTGCAGAGGCTTTTTCTGTTTCATTTTCAGTCAGTGGCTCCGAGAAAGTGAATAATGTGGCAAATGTTGATTCCATGGTGGCACTGTCTATACACTTCACAGTGCACTCAACAGGAATTTTTCATTTCATGCATCATTTATAATTTGCTGCCATCATTATGAGAAGTCTCTCTCACCCTCTCTCCCTACGTATGTGTGCATATATAAATATATATATATATATATATATATATATATATATATATCTTTTTTAAGAGGAAGAGAATATGCCTTGTCAGCCCTCTCTAAGCTGTGAGTCTTTTCCTGTGTGTAAAACTTGATGGGATAAATTGTATCAATGCAGGTTTCTACATACACTTATCTCAGGAGGAGATGGGAAAGAACACTATGAGTTGATGTAATTTAGACATTTAATTATGGGATATGTTAGAGCATTTCAGTAACATCCCATCTGCTGCCCAAATGCATCCAGAATTAATTCAGACTTAAAAATGGAGAAGCCTTGAGAAAATTGAGATCATGAGGACTGACACTGTTAGCAAGGGTCTCCTTATCTCTAGAGCTTTTTATTGGGTTCTATTTCAGAAAGACTAACTAGATGATCCTTTGACATTAATGTTGCACAGAAGGTAGATGATAGCCTCTTTTTGATTATGCTTTAGTTTGTTTATTAAATCCTTGAAGTTTCAAACTTGTTGCTTTCCATTCAAATCATATGAGAAACTGTTGCTTTGATTTCTATTTTGTTGTGGCTGTTTCTGTAATTCTTTAGATAGCTTGGTACCTTGCGGAGGATTTTGGCTGTCATCATTATTTGTTCACCTGGAAGGCAATCATGATAGAATTCTATATTCCTAGGTAGGTTTCTCCACTAGAATGCAATTAATTTTGGAAGCTGAGTATTGACAAAAAATATTGCTATACACTCATTTAGACTTCCCAAACGTTAACTGAAAGAGCGCTGAGTTTGTTCTTTCAGAATTGAATGAAGTCCTAAAGTTTTTGTTGCAAGCTGAAGTTCATTGCAGATTTGACCATGGATAAAAATGTACCACTCTTCCACCAGGACAGGGGGGAGGAGTAAGCGAGCAACTGTGTGGTGCTTAATTGCCAGCTGAGGTTAAACAGTGACAATGGCATATCAGTAAAATTGGATAGAAACTGACATGGGCAGAGGTATAGACCTGCCAGGGGAAGGTGCAAAAAAGTCTTAAAGGTGTCTTATTCTTGCCTGATCTGCTTTAGGTCCATTCCTCTGACATTGTGTGGGTTGAATTATAGCCCCTCCCCAGGTCCCAAAAGGGGCACTAGAGCTACAGATTGCCAACAAATAGGGGCATTATGTAGTTTCTTTCTTTTTTTACTGTTTTTTTTTTAGTGTACTGCTCTAAGAGAATGAAACCAAGACAGTAACTTTTACTCACGCTACCTGTATTTGGCTACTTCTATCTTTTTTCTCTGCTTTCCTTATGTGAAGAAAAAGGGAAGAAGAGAGGGTATTCGCCATTCCAGGGTGGAAAGAGCTGAAAACTTCCCTTTAATAGAAGAAAAAACTGTTGACTATATGCAGAAAAATGCTTTGATCAGATGAAAAGAAAAATAAAAAGTCCTCAGGAATCTAATAAACCTATCTTGAAACAGGAAACTCCACAGGACACCATAGCTCACAGAATCACCTTCTCTTCATCAAACCCTTCCTACCAGTGAAAATATTAGGGGAGTTCACAGCTATAAGTACAGCTTCTCTGTGGGACATCAAGCTTCCTTTTGCCAGTGGAAATATATAACCCCATGTTTACTCATCCCAAAATATTCTATTTTACTGCAGTTTTAATAGGACAGACAAAATGTGTAGACATGGCTTTGGTTGAATAACAAAAATAATCAGTTTAATCCATTTTGCTCTCAAAAGAAAGTGTACTGTAATCAATATTTCAGATGTTTCAAACTTAGAAGAGCTATGGTTCTTGTTTAGAAAACATGAGACACTACTGGAGAAATTAAATTAAATTGCTCAGCTATTTAGTTTTCTTATAATGGCAGCAGAACAAGTCAGGCTTTAAAAAGTTCTATAAAGAGCGTTATGTTTTTCCAGCACAATTATAATTAAGGTTGATGGATTGCCAGGGAGACAAAGAATAGTGAATTTTCTGTATAATTTTTAGAGTTTGGATAGAAACTAGAAGCCACTAAACCGTCTAGTTGGAAGAACTGTTAACACAAAGCAGGACAAGCAGCACAAAAACAACTCTAGTTTTTTCCACTAAATCAAATCCTTCTTGACATTTGGAAAAAAAAAAATCTAACTAGTTCTCTAAGAATTCTTTGTTACTCTTCTCTGGACTTCTAATTGAGCCATTCGTTTTCTTTAGCATGCCTGTGACCTCTCTGGTGTTTTAACATGCTTGGTTTAGCTAAGTTTAAAGTTTTGCCTCTGTCATAGTAGGACTTCTTCTGGCTGGCAAATGGAACCTACTGAGCTGTTGTCACGGCAGCGCTAGAGGAACGTGGCTTTGGAGAGCTGGCAGTATAACTTCATCAATGCTCACTACCGTATAGTTGCTGGAAATTTCCCTAGTCAAAAGGAATTTCCAGTTATGGTCCCTCCCCTGTTGTCTCACAGTTGTAAGGGAAATTAAAGGAGTGAAAAGAATATGTTTCACAATGTTGCCTAAATGCGGAGGCCAATTTTTATAGGTGTCCCAAATTCTGGTAGATTTGGGTGCATTTCATAAGACTCTCAAATATTCTCAGAAGATAAGTATTTGATCTTCTAAATAAAGACAACCTGCATGAGGTAGGAAAAAGGCTCCATACATGCATGAATACATACATACATGTATTTTCTGCATGAGATTTAGTTTGCTAGCCTATTTGGCTGGAATACAACTACTCCTGCCTGTGTATTTTAGCTGTGTACGTTTAAAGCTTTTTGCTCTAGTTTCTGATGAGTCCTCATGAGCAAATATATTGACATCTGTGATATCTGGCTTAGCTTGGAAGTTCTTCAGTTTCCTGGGTTATTTTCAACTTGTTCTGAGGTAACTTGTGTTATCCATATATTCATGGCCAGTGTTATCTTTGAAGAAGACAACTTAACTTTTTTTTCTCTTTGTAAAATAAAGTGTCCTTTTTTTCCCCTTTCTTAATTTTGCAGTAGTAAAAATGACATTGTATAAGGTTTTGGAGTTAGATTCATAAGAAGAGACATTTATGTAAGCTTGTCTGTAGCATTAGTACAAGATTCTGGAGAGGGGTATAAATCAAGTAAGTGTAAATTTGCAGCCCTTTAGTTTTTATGAATTATTCTATTTGTGCTGGGTAGGCTGAACTTGATTTTCTATGCAGTTAGAATATTTTCTTAGTAGCTAGCACAGTCTTTTGTTTTGGATTTAGTTTGAGAATAACGAGATAGTGCCTTGGGATAATGTTTTCTTCCAGTAGCTTTCTAGTGTTTGGGATTTGGTATAAAAAGAATGTAAGAACTCACTGGTATCTTGGCTTTTAACAATTATTCATAAAATCAGAGAATATTTTGGGTTGCAAGGGACCTTCAAAGCTCATCTAGTCCAACGTCCCTGCAATAAGCAGGGACAATTTCACCCAGATCAGGTCGCTCAGAGCTCTGTCCAGCCTGACCTTGAATGTCTCCAGAGATGGGGCATCCACCACCTCTCTGGGCAACTTGTTCCAGTATTTTATCACCCTCATTATAAAATATTTCTTCCTCATGTCTAGCCTGAATCTCCCCTCTTTTGATTGAAAATCATCAGCAGGTCTATGTCTTACCGGTACTGAGGGCTCCAGAGCTGCAGTACTCCAGGTGGGATCTCACCTCAGAGCAGAGTCTATTAAGACTGTTAAGTTCTATCAAGTCTGTTTCCATTTCAGCCCATGAGTCTTTCCTCCTCCTCCTTTCCTTCCCCTCAGGGAAGGAAAGGCGAGAGAGAGTGGCTGTTCACTTTTTAGCTGCTGCCCAGGGCTAAATGGTAACACTATTCCATTGTGTTTAGCTTTTTTTTTAGGAGTATTACAGATCAGAGAATCATAGAACTGCAAGACTAAAAGAATCTAAAAATTATGTATCTCAGTGTACTGAGATAGAAATACCTCAAAGACATTTATTTTGTCTATTTAGCAAATAGTAACTTAAGCTAGAAATTGCTGACTGTGTAGAACTACTATGTATATTCGCCATTCTCTGACAGGTCAGTTCTGACTTCACAAGTATACAGATGCATGTATTGATCGTCATATTCCATAATTAAACTTGCTGAGAATGTAAAGAGCTATAGACTGGGAAATTTTATTGAATATCTGGTGCATGTACTATTGCTATGTTTTGCTATGCAAGTGTTTTGCTTTATGTGAGATGAGAGTATTCTTCCATGTTGAAAAATTCATAAATCAAACTATGTGCATATTAGGCAAGTTTTAATAGAATTAAAATCAGTGCAGTACATCATCTCCAAGTTCCATCTGTGCCAATTCATCAAAACAACAATCTCATTAGATACTGTCCTAATAAATAATTATTTGTGCATCCAGTCTTTCTGAACGGCTTGTGAGGTTAGTTGCTGATTCATTGGTGCTAATGTTGAGGTAAACCTTTTGTGATCTTCAAGAGAATTGTAGTTCAACTGGATGATTTTTTTTTTTCTCTCCTTCACAAGAGCAGAATTTACATGTTTAGTTTCATTTATCATTGACGAAACAGAAAGTAACTACTTGCATGAACATCTTGTGAACAACTCGTATGGATAAATGTCATGGCATTCATCTGCAAACTCCTTTGTTTATTGTACATCTTTGATAGTAATTTTTTGAAGCATCTTGTAGTTCAAAATCTTACTTACATTTGTAGGTCAAGAGTGTAGGATTTAAGAGCTGGAGGTTCAAGTCTTACTCTCACTTCGAGTCAGAGACTTAAAATGCTGGAAAAAACCCCTGTATTATGTTGACACAACTTTTAAATGAAGTATCACGTTTCAAATGAAAAAAAATTAGAAAACTACCCTAATAATCTCTGCACATAAGCTTTAAAAATGTAGTTTTTGGAAAAAATATAAATGCATACATACTTAATTCCTAGTGAACTGGAATTAAATGAGCAAGCTAAGTATTTACTACTAGTTGATATATAGTATCATTCTTAAAAAGTAGTTATAATAATCTGAGTATTTAAAACAAACTGAAACTGGATTTAAACTTTGAAGTACAATAAAAATACTTCCTTGCTATTGTGAATATTTTAAAGCTTATTTTATTCTACACGGACATTAAATAAAAATTCAGAGAGAAAAACTATACTACGTTCCATATAATAAATATTAAAAAAAAAAAAAAAAAAAAAAAAGAAAAATGTTCTTTTGACTCCTTTTGTTTCTAAACCCAGAGCTTGATGAAATTGACTGGAATGCTCAAAAGATGTTAGTGTTGCCAAATATGCATTTCTCATAGTCAAAAGCTGAACAAAGCAGAACAAAGCACTGTTGAGCCCTCATGTACTGTTGGTGCTGATGGCACTGCATCAGATTTTGGAGTAATCCTTCACAAATTCCCTGTGTGCATCAGGCCTGTTTCTGGCAATGCTTTTATGCCTATAGCAGTAAGATTAGCAATTAACTCATTTGGCACTGAATAGCTATTAATCAGCTTTTATTTGCTCTGATGGGTGTGCTGCTGTGTTCAGTGCCCAGTGCAGTGTGTTCTTGGAAGGGGCTGTTACCCACCAGCTACACAGCTCGTGTTTCTCTTCATCATTTCTCTGGTGATCAATGACTCTGTACTCAAGGCAGGCAAATCATATGTTCTACCATCACTGAGAAAACACTGCAGTATGCGTGATGGCACCTAGGCAATCAAAACTGCCTCCATCAAATTGCAGGTGACATTTTCTCAACAGCTTCTGGGCTTTGATTAGAAAATGCCTCCTGGATTTAAAAAGAAAATAATGTCATCTCATAGTTATGTCACAGACACGATGCTCTTTAAAAGTACTTTTTTCAGCCCACCTTAGTACTCGTATGGCAGCTGACAAAGAAGTTTTACAATTCAGAACATTATCTGGGTAAGTGGTGAGATACTCCAACTAGTACACAGGAAAGACTGTGGTGTCGGGCTGTCTGTAGACTAAAAGTTTGCAAATATAGACATTTTATAAAGTTTATATAAAACAGGTATTGTATCAAGTATTTTTAGGAAAAAAAAAAAGCATAACTAAAGTTTTCCCTGAACTTTCTGATTTGTTTGCATGCAAATTATAGCTAATCTTGAATATGAAACAATATAAACATAAACAAGTCCAGACAGGTACAAATAGGTTATTTCTGTGTAGCTTTGGGCACATTTATTGAAATCAGATTTGGGAATCACCAACCACATTGAGCAATAATGCGAAACTGAGATGTTTCTTATTCATTAATTGTAGCTCTATGTACCTGGAAGCATTTTCTGCTTCTTCCTGGTCTAAATTCTGATTTAAGATTTGCCATGAGTGGGTCACATGAACAGTTGTTACAAAATTGTGTTCACAAAAGTATTCTTTCATGATCTCCTCAATCTAAGAAGGATTCATGAAAGTACATATCTATGGAATGTTTTAGCATTGTACCCACTTTACATATACGGCAACAGATTCTGATTAGATCCTGACACTTAGATGCTTAGCAGCAATTTGAATCAGATCATATGTGATTCTTTCCATACCAGGGGAGACAGGAACTGTCCTGCATCTCAGAGCCAAAAATTAAACTGGGATAGGGATTTGAACTTTGGGCTCCTGCAAATTACAGTTCTGTTCCCCAGCTCCTTGGCTATTCTGGACTGGCACACTCCCATAGAAACTGCTTTTATTTGAATAAATAATTAAATATTAATTGGAGTAGAGCAGCCTGTTCCAGTGTTCTGTCACCCTTACTGAGAAGAAGTTTCTTCTCAAATTTAAGTGGAACCTCTTGTGTCCCAGTTTGAACCCATTACCCCTTGTCCTACCATTGGTTGTTACCGAGAAGAGCCTGGCTCCATCCTCCTGACACTCACCCTTTATATATCTGTAAACATTAATAAGGTCACCCCTCAGTCTCCTCTTGTCCAGCTCCAGAGCCCCAGCTCCCTCAGCCTTTCCTCACACGGGAGATGCTCCACTCCCTTCAGCATCTTTGTTGCCCTGCGCTGGACTCTCTCCAGCAGTTCCCTGTCCTTTTGGAACTGAGGGGCCACAACTGGACACAATATTCCAGGTGTGGTCTCACCAGGGCAGAGTAGAGGGGCAGGAGAACCTCTCTGACCTACTAACCACCCCCCTTCTAATACACCCCAGGATGCCATTGGCCTTCTTGGCCACAAGGGCACAGTGCTGGCTCATGGTTATCCTGCTGTCCCCCAGGACCCTCAGGTCCCTTTCCCCTACACTGCTCTCTAATAGGTCATTCCCCAATTTATACTGGAACCTGGGATTGTTCCTGCCCAGATTCAAGACTCTACACTTTCCCTTGTTATATTTCATTACGTTTTTCCCTGACCAACTCTCCAGCCTGTCCGGGTCATCCAGACCATACGAAGTACTTACAGATAATGTTTTGTGATACTAAGGTCCAATTTGCAGCCTTAGTGAAGTGTTTGAGGTTGGGTGGTGCTGGCCCAGACTACTCATCCTCTTCCCTGACCAGACATAGTAATGGGGATGGCAGCAGCACTTCCAGGTACAGACATCAAGCCTGCATGGTACAAAACTGTCAAGGATGATACAACGAGACAGGAGTTGCACATGCTTTAGGAACAGAGAGCCTGTGCAACTTAACTATCACTAGATTTCTTAGCTGATCTGCAGCAGAACTGAAAGAGTCCAGCTGGTTTTCTGTTTATTAATCCTGTGTACTTATAAGCTTACTTACACTTTTATGCGTATCATGAAGTGTTTATAAAAAAATACTGCATGTGCTTAAAGTGGATGAGTTCCTCAGACTTTTTATAAGAAAATGAGCCACGATCAGATGTTAGAGTGATGCTTCATTTGCATGTTACATTGTTACTGGAAACAATTATTTGTGTGGCTGGCTCAACGTTTCCAAGTTGTTTTACACCCTGTTCAAAAAGAAAAAGGAGATTATTGACTACTGAGATTCCAGATATCTCAGAAAAGATGCTTGTGTAAGAAAGCGTAAGTTATCACAAAGGCTGCGTATTTCTCCTCCTTGAACAAATTCACATTCTTCTGTGTCTCATTGCTGTATTACTTTTAAAATGCCAGATAATGCGCTGCTTATTTCCCTACAGAACAGTAGGCATTTCTATAAGTGCTGGACAAGCAGGCAAAACAGTGGAACTTTATACACTATATTAACACTAAATTTTAAAAGTCTTCCATATTTACCTGTCAGATAATGAGAAGACACAAGCACAGAAGGGTTTATGAAAACAACTATTGTGGGTGTTTTTAAAATATTCCCTGGAGATTGTGAAATTTCAGGAAAAGAGAATATTGGTAACTATTTTTGCTGTAGCTGTGACGTTCATTTTGCAACCTTTTATTTTTTCTCATACCTGCTGTCTCTGACACCTGGACAATTCTTTATACTTTCCATTAAAAAAAATAATAATAAAAAAAATCAAAGTGTTTGTTTCTGGCCAAATCCACGTTTTGTTTACCAGGATTTGTTAAAACTCTTTTCAGTCTCTTTGTACAGCTCCTGTGAAGTTCTCAGCATCTTAACTCTGATTCAGCTCATAGTCCTGCCTGAATAGTTTTGATAAAAGTCTGACCACCTCAGCTTTAGAGTACAGTAGATTTGGATCAGGATCTCTGGGTGAAATACTTGATCCTGGTATTGAAAGATTACCTGGAGCAAACATACCTAATGTGGAAAGTAGCCTGGAGCTAGTCCAGGAGAAATTTGGGCATGTTCCTTCTGAGCAATTTGGTCCGTTTTTCTTTGTTCATGGATATTATAACTTCTAATTTGTGGAGTATATCCCAGAAAATGTTCTTTTTTTTGGCTTTTCCTCTATTTGTGCAAGGGGATATTATAATTCAGTTGGTTTAATAGGCCCAGGCTTTCAGCTCACTCCTGTAAGCATAATATAATCATCCACCAAGACAGACAGGGATACTCACCTCTGGGCAAACACTCCATCATTTATCCTGTGGTGCTAGACTCTCTGCAATGATATAATAATTTAATAGCTGATGTCTTCAAGCAGGTAGGCTTTTAACAGTCCATGGGTTGCTGGCATGGATATGGCATATTTATCTCTTTACTTATAGTTTCATCCTCTATGATAGGTCTTATCAACACCTTGTCCTGTGGAGAGGACAGAAAGCTCTTCAGCTGAAGCTTTGATGGTCTTATTTGTCCAAATTTGCACTTCTGTCAGATTCTTGGCTGCAGCTCCACATTTCGGATGTGAGGCCGTTATGATCCATTTAAATGCCTATGGGGATCTCAACAAGCTTTTTAAAAAGACTAATTACTTAGCTGTGGTTTTTATGATAGTGTTTCTAAAGAAAAGCCTGCATATCTAATAAGGTTATTTCTACAAGCCAAAATTTGCATGGCTCACCATAAAAGACAAATAGACTTCAGCTATATTACATCTAAAAGTTTGTTTCTCATTTTTGTCTTTGGACATCTTTGTGCAAGAAAAAGGAAATAAAGAAGGGAAAAGAGAAATAAATTAGAAATGCATCAGCTTTAAAATGTCAGGAGAGGAAGAATAGGAATGTTAAGAATTCTTTGCTTTAGAATCTTTACCATATGCATATACCTTTGTTAGATTGGTATTGTCTACAGTATTATGTTTTTATTGGGACATGACTATAATTAGGACTGGTTTAAAATAATGCTTGAACCTTCATAAGATTTATTAAGGATCTATGTGAGTAGTTAGAAAATATTAGCTGAATCATTAGTTAAATTGTGTTTCATAATGCAACCACCAAACAGCAGGCTGGAAGGAGAGAGGTTACATTTGTGCTTTTGTTAAACTGTTGACCTTGTATAGTACAATTTTTTAAGTGCATTTGAAACTTGTGTGCTATACTCTTCAGTGTAAGTTAAACACCTGTCAAACATCAGGGATGATCTCACATGCAACAATTGGTTTTGGCTGAAATTTCTAATTTTCAAATTGTGATGTGCTTTCCTAGTATAAGTCTTCATTTATTCTGAAGTCGAGTAACCTAGTGCAGCAACTGCTTAATTTTTGAGTGGTACCATGCTAATAAGATCAAATTTCTGGCCTTTACTTTCTCTTCTTTTCTGTCTCTTTTGTGTTACATATTATTGGAGTTGATCATTTAAATGAGATTTCTCCTTTTCAAACTGAAAATAAGCTTAATACATAGTTTTTATTAGCATTTCCTTGAAGCGCGTTCTACAGGTGTCTCTGTAGGAGTAGTAGACAAAAATGAAATTAGGAAATTGAAAATTTAACATAAAAGGAAACTTACAAGACAAAATAATTGTTTTAGACACTATCATAATGTATTGCCCACCATTTACCTTAAGTATATGAAAATGCTAGTAAAATCTCTCCTTCTAAATGAATGTGTTAGAAAAATGCCTGCATTTGTGAATAAACAAGGAAGAAGTGATCCTGATTATTCAGATATAAACCAGACCAGAACAGATGCATGATTCTATGGCATTTTTTCCCAAGTTATATTTATTTTTTTCTAAACAGATAAGCATTTATTTATTTAAGGTACATAGTCACTTTTATTATCATCTTCTGGTTGTTCCATAAGAAAAAAGGAGAAAGTATAATATTAGCCATTGAAAATATCTTCCAATATTTGCAGAGTAAATCTGTTTGGAACATAACACGTTGTCTGACTCTAGATGCTATACATCTGTTGTTTGATTTTTTGCTGCAAACACTAAATGCAACAGAGAAGAGAAATATGGTTATAGATTCTCTGATGATATTGCAAGCTACTTTTCATGAATGCTGACTGTGCCTGGGTTAAGACTTTGTCAGATGATGAACAGACTAACAGGAGGACACAGATGTCTGCCTGGAGCAAGCAGTGAGGAGCCATGGAGTCCTGTTTGCACTTCAACCTGCTCCAGTCAAAGGGCAGGAAACATCTGGAGAGCTGTGCAGTTTGCCCAGGGCACTCTTCTGAAATGTCAGAGTGGTGTTCGGTGTGAAAAATATAACAGACGCTCCCCAGAGCCTTTGTTAAGTAACACATGATGATGTTTGCATTGCACAGGGACATGGCAAACCTGGGGTACTGCCACAAGACCCAGAAATGGACCCTAATCCTATCAGTGATTCTCCAGCCTGTTTCCCACTGTGATACGTCAGTCGGCACTTTGTGCTGAGAATTTATTGGCTGTTAGCCCAACGTGAATACGTGATTCTGACAAGTTCTGTGGAAAACAGAGCTGCTTGGACAGGACTTCTGATACCTGCAAGAGCAAAGACTTTCTATGGAGTCCCCTGTCCCAGAGATGCCTGAGAGTTTTCATGTAAACTCTCTTTGTGGCAAAACAGCTGATGCTTGCATGTAGAAAGCTGATTTTTGAAGGCAAAGATCCCCTTATTTTAGTCTTCTGGGGCTCATTTTGTGATGGCCAGGCTTCCTTTTTGTTTTATATGTGGCTGTACGCACATAATTTTTTAATGAAGGTTCTCAGCATAGTTTTTGACCTGAGTGCTAAACAGAATGTAGTAAAGAAACTTTATATTATATATTATGTATTAATCAAGATGATGCCAACGTCACAGAAATTTGACTATACAGATGCTTATGTGAGTTTTACATTAGTCTATACTTTCAATTATTCTTGATTTGCAATTTTGTCAACAGAGTTTCTCCCCTTAAGCACAGTGCAAATTTCCAAAAGCAGGAGGAGGAGCACGCCTCTCAATGTCTGGGGAGTAAATTAAAAGTCTTTCATTTTGAATCTTTTGCATTATTTGCCTCTAAAAAAAATACCCAAAGCAAAGAATAAAACCTATTTTCCGTATTCCTAACATTTAAAGGTTAGTTGTGTGTTTCTCCTTCAGGGTTACCATGGTGATGAGAGCAATGTTAAGGCCTATCTAGGCAGGTACTAGATTAGGCTAAAACCATTTATCCTTCTTTTCACCTGCAAAATGTATAGCCAGAAGATGAATAGCATCATTTGGAGCACTCACTCCTCTGACAGGCTGCTGTAAGCTCAGCCCCAAGAGTTCACTTTAAAACACAGGCAGAAGTTTTGCAGGCGTAAGTTGTACTCTAAAAGGAGGGTGGCTTTCAAAATATATCTAAAAATACAAATAAATCACTGGAATCAATAATAAAACTCAGCAACAACAACAGGAAAAGCCCCAACTCTACTCTATTTGCTCGAGAAGAAAATGGGGAGGAGAGAATATGCGGGCAGAGGAAGATGAATGGTATCTCTTTTCAGTGGTGCTGGAGCTGTTCCTTACTGCAATGCCTCATTAGCTCTCTGAGGCAGGACTCTCTGAGCTGCATAGGCTGTTTCACATTCTTAATTCTAATTCTGATACAGTTGCCCCATTTTGTTGTTAGGCTCAGGTGACTCTGCCCAGCTTTCCTTGATCCACTTACTATTCTGAGTAATGATACTGATCTGCCGAAAGGGAACCACAGCCACACACTCCAAAGAAAATCAGCTTCAAGAAGACTTTAAAATGCTATTTATTTTTCTGTATGCTTAATGCAGTCATTTGTCTCTGCAACAGGCAGGTGATTGTCTACCATGTTCTCAAAGACCTTCAGAAGATAGCTACAGCTACCTTACAGCTCTGGGCTGGGATTACTCTTCCTATTTTGGCTTTTTCTTTGAACATAACCTTTAATTTATCTTTCTTTTCAACGTGCACATATATCATTAATATCAGTCTTTATTTAATAACAAATAAATGTATAGAATATAGTTCTTCCATCACCCCTTCCCCCCAAAAAAATTAATTTAGTACTTCATATCTCAGTTTCACTCTCAAATAGACAGCGAAGTTTGTATTGGTATCTTAAAAATACATATAGATGCATATAGGCTAGGGTTCTTTATTTAATTGTTGAAAAACTAACTGCTTCATGACATATTCCTCTTAAGCAAAAGTGGAAAAATGTTATTGCTCTCCTTCATAGGTTCATTTATTTATGGCATATGCAGTTAATGGGTATTTCTAATGCCTCTTATGCAGTGAGCAGATTACCTGATGTGAGCTCTTTCATTTCAAGTATCTCACATTTTCTTATTTAGGATCATCAACGTATTTTTACATTAATTATTTAACTGCCATTTCCAATCTTTTTCGTCAGGCGTGCTTCTGCCTACTCAGGGCACAATTAGTCACTGCATTATTATAGAATTAAACCAGTTTAAGTGTATAAAAAGTAATTTGCATGTTTTGAACACAGTTACATTTTGTTCTGAATATTTTTACCCTGAAGATTATCTTTCAGTTTCACATTAAGACATTTTTGTTTTTCAAAATGGAGTAGCTATGGCTTATGCTGTTGTTTTCTTATTATAAATCCTGAATTACTTTTAAGTACTATAGTTGACCCCCTTCTCATCCACCAATAGCAAAAAGACAATGTAGTAAGTAAAATAATTCTGAATTAGTGTTAAGGGATGTAATAAGCTGATTAATATACACAGTCTGTCTACTGTACTTGTTCTTATTGGAAGCGCAAAATGCATAACTAACTCTATTTTCTGTAAATGTAGACTCATTCTATGTCCCAGTGTGTGATGCGATACAACCACTACTTTCAGCCTCCTAGCCAAGTAATTTTTTTTCTCAAACGGTGTTTATGGATGTTTGATTCAGTAGCTGTTGCACTGACAGTTTTGGAAAGAATTATGTATCAGAGGTTGGAAGGATGAAAGGCTGAAGCTCTGAGTTTTAGACACAGTTAAGACTTTGTTCTGTGTTCTTGGGTCCTAGGTAATACTATAATATTAATCATAAGAGAGGGTAAATTTATTAACAGTAGAATATCTGCCCTGATGCAACTTGAAAATGAAAAATAAAATATGGCCATGCTATTTTTCTAAGCATTTTTGAGATCAGGAGACAGCAGAAGCACACTAAAGAAAATAAACAGCTAAGAAAAATATCTTAAGCTTTGGGAAGAGGGCTCCCTCATCAGGAAACAGGTCAACTCTCTTTTTCAACTTTTAATGAGATTGTGAAATGAAAGGAGACTTATTTCGTGACCCTTATTCATCTTTCTTGTCTGCATTTCTTTTTGTTGTCTTGCAAAGCAAGCTTTGACTCTTTTGGGTTATTAACATTGATTGTACAGCAAGGCATACCTTTTTTCCTTCTTAATTAACCATTAGATGTGTATTTGGATCAAAATATCCATGATAGAATGTCACAAATATTACAGGATCTGTAATGCGTTTCTTAGAAAGGTTTATTTTTATTATAAAGCCTTCCCTACATGTAAGAATGAAAGAAGGAGTTATAATGGATATGAAAGGAAGTTACGCTAAGACTTGAAGATTTTTCCGTTTCATTCCCAGATTATTGTCTTTTTTATGAGTAATGTCATACAGAAATCATTCCGTCAGTAGACGAAGGTTAAATATATTTCTAATTTGATATACTTAAGATATAAATAAACAAACGGGACTTTCACAAGTACATTAAAAATGCTCTTAATTTGTTTCTTTGTCCTCACGCAAATGGTAAGCCTTCCTTCATGAAGGAATATTCTTTTTATTAATGCAATTCTAGAGAGCTGCCGTTTGGCTTTCCACCTACTTCTTTCACATGGGAAGTCAGTGGAACCTGTGTCAGTAACCTCTATCATATTAATCTAAAGTTTCCTAAAGTAGGAGTCAGCAAAATGAGAGATAACAAACGCCAATGAAGTGTTTCTTGTGAGGCTGCCAGCCCTTCAAGGCTTTAACATGCTCCATGAAATAAATGGGCTGAGCATAGAGTTACCAGAACTCAGAAGCAGGGCTGACATTAAAGCAGCACCATTTGTGCTACCAGTGCTAGAATTCCGTGCATCGGTTTCCTTCCCAAAACCTCATTTTAATGTTGTAACCGCTTTTGAACAGAGGACAGCAGTGACTTCCTTTTTGTGCTGCTATTGCAAAATCTGCTTGCCTCTCTTGAAATTTAAAATTGGCAGTCTCAACTAGCAAAAACTTGACCTTGCAAAACTTTACTGACAGAAATAGTCTCAATCATAAAAACAGAGCTGTTTGTGTGTATAATTATCCCATATATGAGTAGGAATATCCAAGACTGACCTATAAAACATGCTCTTTGGGCCATCATAACTTAAGAAAAATAAGAGTGTTTTTCTCTTTTAACCTAGGTTGCAAAACTAGCAAATCATTTACATCATGAATTAATATATTTTCCTTTTATTTTTTTGAAAAACAAATCTTAATAATTAACTTGTTTTACTTTTAAAATATATTATTCTGAATATAAAGTATATGCCTTTCATGAAAAATTTAGTTAGGCTGTTTAATACTGTAAATGCATTCCCTGTGTATCAGCAGCACCCACATTAACTCAGCAGACTGAAACAGCTCCATCCATTGACTCAATGGGCCGTGAAATAAAAACCTTCTCTCCATAAGCATTGACACACTAGACCTTAGTGGATTGCAGCTCCTGTGATGAGTTACCAAATGAATGATACTCTAATAAGACCTTTTTTAGGCCCTGACATGACAGATATATAGTACCAAGGAAATAGAATGAAGCCTCATTTTTTCAGGGTTTTTCAGTTTAATGTATATTTGATCGTTAAAGTAGTTATAGTTAGAGGTCATTTCAATGCTGTTTAAGCTTCACATGAAATTTCCAGAAATGATTTTCATTTACTTAGGAGGCTAAATCTAATTTTTAAGCAGACTTTTGGGGGACAGACTTATTCCTATTGCTCATTGCAAATGGCTAGAGCAGATTTTTCATGCTCTAACCTTCAGTCAGCTGGTGGTTACTGTCTCTCTGCAGGATTGGTGTACAGGCAGGAAATGGATTGAGTAAGTCCTATTCACACTTCAGTGTAACGTTGTCTCAATTAAAACTGCGGGTTAAGGTGGTTTGAGTGGCTGACATTGCACTGTAGAGGATAAGGGAGTAACGTGCATCGCATCCTTTTATCCGAACCCTGGCAGTAATAGTCTCCTGCTTCTGCAGAGGACATTTTTATGTGCCCTAGAAATAAAAAGTCAAATGTGCACTGACTTCTGAAAATATTTTTATTCAGATTTATTCTCTCTCTCAACCAAAGCTCCAAACACTTGATTCAGCTGCACCTCTGCTTCCTTTCTCACCCTGGCTCCCTTGGCTGCAGTGTCAGCCTGTCTGAGGGTAGAAATGTGTATGCAAGTAATACAGCTCATTGTGCTTAATGTGAAGTACATTTCGCTGTGGATGCCAAGCATTTCTCAGCTAACTCAGATCATGGCATCGCTTCACGAAGGCAGGTGAATCTTTAATGCTGGAAAGATTAATCCTTGCCCGCTACCTGTATGGTTCCAGTCGCTGTGGGTCACTCTCAGATCACTCACTGCAACGGGCATAGGCACCTGTAATGGTATCTAAATTCAAGGAACTGGTGAGAGCTGCAGGTAGCCTGCTGCTCCTGAACACTCCGTGTGTGAAAGCTGAGCCAGGCACTCTGGGGAATCTGCACGCTCTGTCCGTCTAAGAGTCTCTAGGTGACTTGGAGTTTTTTATAGGATCATGGGTTATGACCGTGTTGCCAAACGCTTCTACTGATATACATTTCCCATGGCTCTGGTTATCGTTGTTATTCCTTTGTGTTGATTCAGTCCTACTGGGAAGGAGAAGGAGAGTATATATGTTACCACCACAAGAAAGCCCTCCAGGTAGGGTGGATGCTGTGTACTCTAATATAAAATTCATCCAAAGGATTTCATTTGAAAGACAGAAGGTCCCTGAAGATAGCAAATATTTCCAAACCAGATTTTCACATTTCAGCTTCAGATTTGAAGGTTATGAACATGTAGGTTAGAAAAGATTATAAGTTTAAGTGGAATGGGGCACTCAATGCTACACTGTGCTTCTTAGTAGACATTCAAAATATGTGCAAAGCTGCTAGCACACATGAGAGCAGAAGTCCACTTAGGTTTGTTTGTTGTCACCTTCAGTCACTTGCTCTCGACTGGGTTTCATTTTGATGGGATTGCCTCCTAGCAACATGCTGACAAAGCCACATGAGCAGTTCTTGTGATCCCAAAAAGGAGCTTCTAGGGCAGAGAACTCTTCCCACTCTTGTTAAGGTCCCTTTGTGCTACTCTGCATTTTTATGTCAATCGTCTCCTGTGCAGCCAGACCTATATTGAGTCTTTCTGTACACCTGAGACAGTGATAAGGCACCTCAATAGCTTTTAGGCTGCACCTGTACGTGCAGGTGAGTCTCTTCCCATACACTGTGGCCAAGCACCAAGACTGATCTAGAGCTGTGGAGTTCATCTCACCCCTGGAAACATGCAGTAGTAAGAGTCCATTTACACACAGACTCTTATCACATACTTTATATATTAAAAAAAAAAAATACTATATGGCTCCCAATGGCAAAATCTCTTTCATCCAGGTATGATGACGAGATGAAATACCACAGGAAGCTGCTCATCAGAGATAATCACGCTGTATGTTTCTGTGTTAGTGGAGCAGGAAAGTGACCATTCCTGTGTATGCCTGCTGCTAACCTTCTACCCTAGGGGATAATTGTTTATAATTAGGTCAAAGAAGAAAAGAGATCTCCCTGTTTTGTTGTCAATAAGCAAGTTAGAGAACTTTTCAAAAGGATGTTGTTATTACGATGATTTTGCTGTAGGCTAAGTTTATCTATACATAGTTAAAAAATAAAAAGCTTCATGAGACAGACCAGATAAGAGAAGAGAGACGAGTCGTGATTGCTGACTTCTCCGCAGTGTCTCCATGCCCATGGAGGCTACAGCTTTATAAAATGGAAAGTAGTAG
The DNA here is from genome assembly GCF_036013475.1 of Columba livia. NCBI lineage: Eukaryota > Metazoa > Chordata > Aves > Columbiformes > Columbidae > Columba > Columba livia. The sequence goes on from NC_088613.1 coordinate 3,749,299, forward strand.
ATAAAGAGTCAGCTTGCTCTGGAGATTGAAGATTATTTTATTAATTTAAAAATTATAATGTCTTAAATTTTATCTGCTATAAATTGAATGACACATTGAAGTATTAATAAGCTTGCAGCTGAACTTTGCCACAGTGTTCTTAGTTATTCTTTCCACTACCAGCTATAAGGAACCCCTTTCATAACGCAACTGTAAATGTTGGACCTCAATTGCCACAGTATAATGTGATGATAATACAATGCACATTCTGCAGAATATCTGTAATTATGTATTAGTCTGAGGCATTGTAGCAGCTCCTCTGCTGTTAGAAAATTTTAAATCTTTATTTATATGGAGGTTATTTCTTAACATTCATATTATTCTAACAATAATTTGTAGTTAATATCACATGGTGTCTGGTTTTGATTATATTTTATAATAAGATATAGCAGGATTAGTTATCAAATTATACTTAATTTGCCTAATAACATAATTGAATCTTCTGCATTTTGCAACAATCATCCCAGAACTTATTTTTGAAAACCCATAGTCTCAAGTACCAGAGACAAACACCACGCGAAGGGAAGTATTCCCTGAATTTTATGGAAATTCAAAGCAGAGCTTGTTGAACAACCTTTTTCAGTAGGTTCATATGTCAGTTGGGAAAGAAATCTGATATTTGATAGATAGCATATAGTGATCACAAATTCTAAAACGTCTGTT